>NC_091765.1:105844817-107097317 GCF_029378745.1 Bos indicus
CAGTCCATAGGATCACAGAAGAGTCCAGCACAACTTAGCGACTAAATAACAACGACAACATCTTGGCTTTAGCACTGAAAGTTCTGCATCCTGGGAAGATTCCGAGTTTTAGACAAACAAGGATGGCTGATTAACCAGGGCCCATGGTGCGGGCACCAAGCACCTCTCACACCTGAGGGGACCCTCTCAACCTCTGACCGCGTCGCCTACCATATTTCCTGCCCCTTGCCCCCAGGTGTTCCAACCATAAGGTTTCAGGGCTCTCCAGGTTCATTCTGATCGTGGGACACCAGGCTTCGCTGCTGTTTCTCCCAAGTGCTCTGTCCTCACAGCTCCATGGGTGGATGCTCTCCTATCCATCCCATCTCAGCTCAGCCTCACTTCCTCCTGTTAATGGGACCTAATGAGACCCAAGGGGGTCCTTTGTAGACGTAGCCAGGTTAAGGTGAGGTCACACTGGATTAGGGTGGGCCTCGACCCAGTGACTGGTGTCCTTACCAGGTGGTAAGACACTTGGAGACACAAAGGGAAGAGGGGCACTTGAAGATGGAGCAGAGACTGGAGTGATGGGTCCACAAGCCAGGGAATGCAACACCAGAAGCCAGGAGAGAACGTGAAATAGACTCCAGCCTCAGAGCCCCTGGAAGGGACCAATTCTGCAGATACCTTGATTTTGGACTCCTGGCCTCTAGAACTCTTTTAAGCCCCCCAGTTTGGTGACTGCAGCCACAGGAGATTGCCACAGCTCCTCACAAGGCCTTCCCTCTGGAAATCAACCCCTCCCCATCACTCTTATGTCCAGTCTTATGTTCCTTGTGGCACCTAGTACTTTATGAAAGTTATCTTGTTCAGTATTTACAGTGGACCCTTGAACAACACGGGCTTGAACCACACAGGTCCACTTAGATTTAAAAAGAAAAAAAACTTGTCTGCTGTGCCAGATCCTAGAGGCAAGCACACAGGATCTTTAGCTGTGGCGTGCAAACTCTTAGTTGCGACTTGTGGATCTAGTTCCCCGACCAGGGATTGAACCCGGGCTCCCTGCATTGCAAGTTTGGAGCCTTAGCCACTGGACCACCACGAAAGTCCCCTGGAAAGTTCTTAATGTAGCAGATGTGGGCTTGCACCTCTGGGAGCATGGGCAGCCCTGGGAAGGCGGTGGAAGGAGCCTGTCCACCACAATCTTCTACAAACACGTTTGCACCCTGATCTCGACTTTACAATCTGCATGGATTCAGCCTCCAATCCATGCTGCACTGTGTTTGTTGCAGTGTCAAAATAGTGTGTTTATTTTTGCTCCAAGCCTTCTGGAAATAGGACACTTTAGGCAGGTGTCCGACATTTTCTGCGATGGTTCCAAATATTGCCTCTGAGAACCCAGTTAGAGCAGCACAACCTCCTGAAAATCCTCTGGGCTTCTCATTTGGCTTTAAATTATTTATTTTGAGCAAGACAGCAACTCATCTCATGACCAGCAATTTTCGTTTCTTTCTGACCCACTGCCTCACCTTAAGTGCCCTCATATTCCAGTCTCTGCTTTGAGAGGGTCTGGTGAGAATAAATGACATGCAGCTTCTACATCTTGGCTCAGCAGCAACAGGCCATGTTCCAGGAGTCAGAAAGAGTGTGTCTCCCCCCATCCACTTCTTGATTTTACATTTTTATACTGCTTTTGGAAAAGTTTACAGGACAAGAAGTCCAAAAGATGTTTGTCTTGAATATGTGGGTTTATAAAAAATGGCATCTCTCTTCAAATCCATCTTATTTTTAATTAAGGAAATTCAGAGACCATCCAGTTATGTGTAATGAGTAAGTGTCAGCTCCCCCAGACTAGCTAGACAGGCGAAGTAGCAGGAAAGAGGCTAAGTGGATAAAATACAAAACTTCCAGGAAGACAGGCTTCAGAGGACTCCATCAGGAAAGGACTTTCAGATGCTCCCATCTCACCACCCTTCCTCCTGAGCAGGCAGAGACTTCAAAACCAGACCATCTGTCCAAATCTTGAATCTGCATCTTATTGTTCATTCATTCAGTCCTGTCTGACTCTGCGACCCCATGGACTGCAACTTGCCAGGCTTTGCTATCCTTCACTGCCCCCTAGAATTTGCTGTAACTCATGTCCGTTGAGTCGGTGATGCCATCCAAGCATCCCATCCTCTGTCACCCCCTTCTTCTGCCTTCAATCTTTCCCAGCCTCAGGGTCTTTTCCAATGAGTTGGCTCTTCCTATCAGGTGGCCAAAGTACTGGAGTTTCAGCTTCAACATCAGTCCTTCCAATGAATGAACACCCAGGACTGACTGATCTCCTTTAGGATGGACTGGTTGGATCTTCTTGTAGTCCAAGGGACTCTCAAGAGTCTTCTCCAGCACCACAGTTCAAAAGCCTCAATTCTTCAGCACTCAGCCTTCTCTATGGTCCAACTCTCACATCCGTACATGACTATCTTGTTAACAGAATAAAAATGATAACAGCAACAATAATGGCAATGATACTATTACTGGTGTGAGGAGGTAACAGGGCCTGGAATGTACTCACTGTGCTCGCACGGCACACCATTAAATTTTACATTCCCTAGCAAGGAAAGTTTAGGGGTACTTTGTCCTTTCGCATATGAGACAAAGAGGCTAAGACAGGAAAGCAGACTGCTGCCATCCATGCTCCCTGTGTCCACATCCTTGGGTGGTTGGACGTTTCTCACCCTGACTCTGCACCTGGCCATAGCACTCACCTCAGCCAGTGGGACTCTAGCAAGCGTGTCCAAGCAGACTTGACAAGTGCTCAAAGACAGGACTTGCCCCTCTTGCTGCCCACTGGAATCCCAAAAATCTCCCTGGAAGAGGCTTCGCCACACTATTTAGGGATGAGAGACCACATGGAGCAGAGACGAGCCAGCCCTTGGGATCCCAGGACCAGCCCACCTGCCATCCACCAAACAAGTGCATGAGGACATCCAAGATCATCCAGCCATGGACCAGCCCGCAGCCAACCTCAGCCATGGGGGAGAGCCCAGCAGGGCCGCCAGATCAGAGCAGCCCCAAGGACCCTCAAACTGTAGGTTCAGCAAAATGCCTATTGCCTTAAACCATTATGGTTCTGCTTTTTTTTTTTTCTTTTATTGCAGAAAAACCTAACTGATACAGACAAGGTGATGAAATTAACCTCGTTAATTCAGAATCCAGGCCATCTTAATTCACAGCCTTCACCCTTGATCACTTTGCTGTCTCACACCTCTGAGCCTCAGGGTCCTCACGTGCAAAATTACAACAAAATAGCCTTTCATTAACTACAGTTGACTTACAATATTGTATTAGTCTCAGGTGCACAAACATGATAGTGATTCAACATGTTTATACATTACAAAATGATCACAGCTAAGTCAGTTTACGATCTGTCATCATACAAAGTTGTTATAATAGCGCTGACTGTACCCTCTATGATGTACAGTCCATCCCGTGACTTTTTATTTTATAACTGGAATTTTGTACCTCTTAATCTGCCTCACCCATTTTGCCCAGTTCCCCCGCCTCCTCCCCTCTGGCAGCCATCCATTTTTCTCTGTATCTGTGAATCTATTTCTGTTTTGTTATGTTTGTTCAGTTGGATACGACTGAAGTGACTTAGCTTGCATGCACAGGTACATTTGTTCATTTCTTCTGTTTGTTAGATTCCAATAAGTGAACACATACAGTATTTGTCTTTCTCTGTCTGACTTACTTCATTTAGCATAATACCCTCTGGCTCACAGGCCATTAAGTACAGTCTACAGGGACTTCCCTGGTGGTACAGTGGATAAGAATCAGCCTACCAACGCAGGGGATGTGGGTTTGATCCCTGGTCTGGGAAGATTTCACATGTGGAGAAAATCTAAAGCCTGTGCGCCAAAACTACTGAAATTATTGAAGCCCTGCACCGCAACAGAGCAGTCCCTGCTCTCCAAAACTAGAGAGAGCCTGCATGCAGCAACAAAGACCCAGCACAACCCAAAATAAATAAATAAATAAGCTTATCATTAAAAAAACAGTCTACCATCCAAATTCATCACAAGGGATGTTAGTTTACCAAATCCTGTTCTTTTCTAATATAAGCATTAATATCCTTACCTTCTCCTCTAACTGCATCCAACAAAGTGTGATATGCTGTATTTTCATGATCATTCCATTAAAAGTATTTTAAGTTTCCCTCATAACTTCCTCTTTGACTCATGTCATATTTAGAGGTGTGCTTTTATTATTTTCCAAATTTAGAGGGGGAGTTTCCTAAATATTGTTTGTGATTTCTTATTTAATTGCATTGTGGTCAGAGAATGGCAACTCACTCCAGTGTTCTTGCCTGGAGAATCCCAGGGACGGGGGAGCCTGGTGGGCTGTTGTCTCTGGGGTCTCACAGAGTTGGACACGACTGAAGCGACTTAAGAGCAGCAGCAGCAGAGAATGGAGTTATATACGATTTCAATCTTTTCAAAGTTATTGAAGCTTGTTTTATGCCCAGCATTTGGTCCATCATGGTGAATAAACCAGGGCTGTTGGAAAAAAAATAACAGCCTCTCAGCGTTAGTAGCAGCACATCAAAGGTGAAGGTGTCCATGAACCTATTAGTCAGTTAGAAAATTCTGCATGAACACTAGCCAGGATTCTCTCCAGTTAACATTCTTTCTATGGGTTTCTCCCTTCTACTTGAATGCCAAGACAGAAGACTGAGACTTTGGATTATTGTACAGTCCTGAATTATTTCCCGCCAGCAGAGCAATGAAGGTAAGTGAAGTCTCTTCCTCCCTGACCTCCTACCAGGCTCCTCACTTTCCTGCTTTATCATTCACGTCACTCATAACGCCTGCTGCCCTCAGCTTATAAGAGGAGGATGAGGAAGGGAATTAGCCCTTAACGAGTTCATACTGGGTTCCAGCTGCATCTGGCAGTTCACCAATCTGTGAAAAGTGAAAGTATCAGTCCCTCAGTTGTGTCTGACTTTTTTGTGACTCCATGGACTGTAGCCCACCAAGTTCCTCTGTCCATGGGATTTTCCAGGCAAGAATACAGGAGTGGGTCACCATTCCCTTCTCCACGGGATCTTCTCGACCCAGGGATCAAACTTGGGTCTCCTGTATTGCAGGCAGATTGTTTACAGTCTGAGCCCCTAGGGAATCCCTGTTTATTTATCTGTCTACCTTTCTATCTATTGGGTTGGCCAAAAAGTTCATCTGGATTTTCCCATAAGGTGGTATGGAAAATCCAAACAAACTTTTTGGCCAACCCTATATCCATCTATCTGCACTCCTCCTGACTAACCAAGCTCCACCACACTGGCCTCCTGCCTCTCCCTTGAACTTGCCAAGCACATTTCTGCTTCAGAGCCACTGCCCTCTCCTCCGCCAGGAACACAGTTCTCCCAATATTCATTTGTCCCTTCCCCTTGGTTTATCCGGTCTCTGCTCATTTATTTCCTTCTCTGAGCAGCCTTCCCTGAATCCTATTTAAAATAGCCTTTGCTATCTTCCTGCTCTGCTTCATTTTCTTCCTAGGGCTTGTCACTATCTGCCTTATATATCTAGTTACATATCTTTCCCCCCACCAGAATGTAAGCTCTGGGGGTAGGGACTGGGGTTTCCTGTTCACCACTGTGTCCGCAGCGTAGAACACCAGGCACAGCATGTGCTCTGAAAACGCTTGGGGCATAAAAGAAAGAATGAATGAGTCAGAGGCCCAGACAGGAAACAACCCTCATAAAAACTCCCTGACATAAAAACCCACAGACCTCTTGGGATGTGGATTTTATGGTGAAGATGACAAACAGAACATACGATGTGCAGAAAACCATCCCTGTCTTTGGTATCGGTTTGGGATCATTCCAGTCAACACTTCTCTATTAGAGGAGCATCGTGGGTAGGTGGTCCATCCCATGGGGCTGCCCCATTCCATGCTGGATTCTTGCATCCTCATGCATGCGTGTGTGCTAAGTTGCTTTAGTCGTGTCCAACTCTTTGCGACCATATGGACTGCAGCCCGCCAGGCTCCTCTGCCCGTGGGCTTCTCCAGGCAAGAATACTGGAGTGGGTTGGCATGTTCTCCTCCAGGGAATCTTCCTGACCCAGGGATCGAACCCAGGTCTCCTGCATCTCCTGCATTGGCAGCTGGGTTCTTTATCACTAGCACCACCTGGGAAGCCCTCTTGCATCCTCGGTTTCTGCCAATTCAGTATCAGCAGGGACCCAGTCATGTGACAACCAGAAAATACCCATCACATTTTGATACACACACACCACCCCACCAAGGAATGTGTTACTGCCTCCTCCTCTGACACTATGCAATCTCACCTCCATCCACACCCATGATGAAACGTCCCACGATGAGCATTTCCAAGGCTCCAGCTGGGAGAGAACAGGCCATCAGCAACGCAGCAAAAATCCCAAACCCATTGTTGACCAGCAAAGTGTTTTTCCTGGAAGAAAAAGAAAAGGTCTGATGAGGTTGCCATTGGCCTGTCCATTCCAGGAGCAAGGTCCAGACTCCTCAATGGACCCACCACCACTTTTGGCCGTGTGACCATGAGCAAAGCATTTCCTTCCTCTGGGCTCATCACTGGGGTTGATTACATCACCTCTGAAAGCATCACCAGCCTGACCCTCTGTGGATTTCCCTGGTGTAGTGTTTTAGTCCATTGGTTCTAAGACCTTTATTTAATATTACAAAGTCAAAAATGTGTCTTATAATCCATAAGTCAAACTAGTACAGCCACTATGGAGAACAGTGTGGAGATTCCTTAAAAAACTGGAAATAGAACTGCCATACGACCCAGCAATCCCACTGCTGGCCATACACACCAAGGAAACCAGAATTGAAAGAGACACATGTACCCCAATGTTCATCGCAGCACTGTTTATAATAGCCAGGACATGGAAGCAACCTAGATGTCCATCAGCAGATGAATGGATAAGAAAGCTGTGGTACATATACACAATGGAGTATTACTCAGCCATTAAAAAGAATACATTTGAATCAGTTCTAATGAGGTGGATGAAACTGGAGCCTATTATACAGAGTGAAGTAAGTCAGAAAGAAAAACACCAATACAGTATACTAATGCATATATATGGAATTTAGAAAGATGGTAACAACAACCCTGTATGCGAGACAGCAAAAGAGACGCAGATGTATAAAACAGTCTTTTGGACTCTGTGGGAGTGGGAGGGGGGGATGATTTGGGAGAATGGCATTAAAACATGTATAATGTCATATAAGAAATGAATCGCCAGTCCAGGTTCGATGCAGGATACAGGAAGCTTGGGGCTGGTGCACTGGGATGACCCAGAGGGATGGTATGGGGACGGAGGTGGGAGGGGTTCAGGATGGGGAACAGGTGTACACCTGTGGCAGATGCATGTTGATGTATGGCAAAACCAATACAATACTATAAAGTAAAAAAAATAATAATAAAAAAAATTTTTTAAATAAAAAAATATATTTCAATAAATAGGACAAGGTAGACCTTACCTTTTAACTAGACTTACATTGTTTTTATTCATAACCTGTTACTTTGCAGATGTATGTTTTTAAAGTGTTAAGTAGATTTAATTTTTTGCAACCTTTGTGTTTTTTCTGGCATCTTCACTATCCCTCTAGGCAATAGCACCATAGCTAAAATTATACAGATATGTGACTTCTTCAAACTTGTTAATACATGTTGAATATTTTGCTGATAAAGCCAATCTTTAATAATATGAAATAGCTAACGCATGTGTACATGCTCAGTCACTTCAGTCATGTCCAACTCTTTGCGACCCTATTGTAGCCCACCAGACTCCTCTGTCCATGGGATTCTCGAAGCAACAATACTGGAGTATGTTGCCATGCCCTTCTCCAGGGGATCTTCCCAATCCAGGGATCAAACCCGCATCATTTATGTCTCTTACATTGGTAGGCAGGTTCTTTACCACTAGTGCCACCTGGGGAGACGGAAATAGCTAATCGTATGTAACTAAAAAATTAAAGTGGAAAATTAAAAAAAAAATCCATGAGTCAGAGGTCAGATAGGAAAATGAAAATCACTGTAGTTAGTTTAACCAATTTAATTGGTTAAATTAGTTAACCAATTTAACATTGGGAATTGGTTAAGCAAGTAGCAGGGCGTGGAGATGTCGAAAGGGGGACCTCTGAAGTGGGTGTGCTATCCTGTGCTGCTGATACCTTAGGGGCTTGGAAGGGAGCCCCCTCAGGGGGCTAAAATCTTCAGAAGTGGTCTCTGATCCAATGGGGTCATTCCATCTCATTAAAAGAAAGTGAAAGTGAAGGTTGCTCAGTCTGGTCCGACTCTTTGCAACCCCATGGACTGTATAGTCCATGGAATTCTCCAGGCCAGAATACTGGAGTGGGTAGCCTTTCCCTTCTCCAGGGGATCTTCCCATCTCAGGAATCGAACCCAGGTCTCCCGCATTGCAGGTGGATTCTTTGCCAACTGAGCTATGACGGAAGCATCTCACTAAAGCCTCAACTCAAATGCAATCTCCTGACACCCTTTGATATGACTGCTTTCCCCAGTTGCACAGCCCATCCTCTCACCCTGTTCTAGCCTCTCCACAGCCCCAGTATTACAGGAAATTATCCTCCTGTTACTTGTTTTATGCTAGCTGTCCATCTTCCTGTACTAGAATGTAAGCACTAGGGGGCAGAGACTTTGTCTTGTCACTGGATCCCCAGCAAGTACACCAGTTCCTGACACAGGCAGGTGACCCATATATATTTGCTGCATAAATGAAGGAATGAATCTAGGAGTCAGGTCACGTGGACCCCGCTTGCCCTACATGGCACAGCTCTGATCTGCCATGAATCTCACTTTAGCTCCCACATCTGTGGGCTGCAGAGCTGCTGTTCTCCTGAACCCACCTCCAGTAATGTTCCTGCTTGGACAGCTCATACTAATTGAACAACTTTGGAAAGATTTCTTACTCTCTCAGTCTTGACTTGATTTACTCCCCTGTAAAATGAATATAATAACATCTATCTTGTAAGGATTCTGTGAGAAAGATTTATGCAAAGTGCCTAGGATGTCACCTGGAACGTATTCAGAGACTCTATAAAGTAAAATAAACAAACAAACCATGATGATAGCTAACATTCAGAGAGTCCTTATGATGTGCCAGGCACTAAGTCCTTTACATTCATTGAAGACCCTGTAAGTTAGGTGATTTGCTACTGTATTTCCCACATGAAGAAACAGATCTAGAAACTAAGATTTGGCCAAGGTCACACAGGGCTTCCCTGATAGCTCAGTTGGTAAAGAATCCACCTACAATGCAGGAGACCCCTGTTTGATTCCTGGGTGGGGAAGATCCTCTGGAGAAGGGAAATGCTACCCACTCCAGTATTCTTGGGCTTCCCTGGTAGCTCAGCTGGTAAAAAATCTGCCTGCAATGTGGGAGACCTGGGTTTGATTGCTGGGTTGGGAAGATCCTCTGGAGAAGGGAACAGCAACCCACTCTAGTATTCTGGCCTGGAGAATTCCATGGACTGTATAGTCCATGGATTCGCAGAGTTGGACATGACTGAGCAACTTTCACTTTCTTTCTTTCTTCAAGGTCACAAGCTATTCAGTGGGATATTTGGCATTCCAGAATCCAGAATACTAAGCTGTTTGCAATAGTGGCTACCACTTATACTCTCATTCACTCATTCTTTCAACAGTTTTTTTTTCATTCAGCTGACATGTATTCACTCAGCACATGTTTGAAGCTGGACTGGGTGCTGAGCATCATTCTGTTTTGGCACACAGCCATGAATGTGGCCAAGTCCCTGCTTTTATGCTTCTCTTAATAAACAAGTAAAATTAAAACATGTGGAGCATATCAGCTGGTGAGAAATGTTGTAGAGAACATGAGAGCGGGGGAGGGGGTGCAATTTTACACAGAGTGGCCAGAGAGGGCCTTGCCAAGAAGCTAACACCTGAGCACAGACTGAAGAAAGTGGGTGATTTGAAGAGCGAGAAGACGAGCTGTATGGACCCTGGGGAACAGCAATCATGGCAGAGAAGAGCCAGATGTAGACTGTTGCAGCAACATGAGTGAGGCCAGTGTGGCTGGAAGCAGAGGAGACCCAGAGAGCAAGTAGTAGAAGGTGAAAGGGGAGGGGACTGGAGCTTGTAAGGGGAGCTTGTAAGGGATCCGCAGGCCACCATGACAACTTGGGTTTCTATTTGAGTAAGAAGCGTAGCCTTTGAAGTTTCAAAGGAGAGGAGAGGCATGGCCTGATTTTAATAAGACCATTCCATCTTCTATTTTGACCATGGGATGCAGGGCTAAGTGTGGGGTCAGGGAGGCCAACAGGGAATATTGCATAGATCAGGCAAGTGCTCACAAGGATTTGGATCAGGATGGTGGAGGGAGTGAGCCATGGCTGGATCTTGGTGTGTTTTGAAGACAGAATTGATGGAATTTGTTGATAGTGATATTGTGATTTATAGTAACAAAAATATGCAGTCTTCATCCTGGTTTCCAGCTCACAGTGCTCAATACCCTTGGAATTTCCCAAGTGATAAGAACCATGGGGGCATCTTTTGTTATAATATTTCGTCACTAGACCTCATTTCCTAAAATCGATTCAGAGCCAGAACAATGAAATCAATGTTGTGTTATTCATAACAAGCCCACAAGTGAGCTGATGTCAGTGAGGTGACTTTTGGAAAAGAACTAAGGATAGGGTGGGTTGGCTGCCAGTGGAGCCAATCATGTGACTAGAATGTTGTAACTTACAATCCCATCCTGACCTCCAGAGAGAGGAGAGGGGCTGGAGATTGAATTCAAACATCCATGGCCAATGACTTAAACAACTATGCCTATGTAATGAAGCTTCCATAAACCCCAAAAGGACAAGGTTTGGGCAGCTTCCAGGTTGATGACCGTGAATAGATTTGGGAAGAGTGGTGCATTCAGAGAGCACGGAAGCTCCACCCATTCCCCATCCTTTGTCCCAGGTGTCTTTTCCATTGGCTGGTCCCAGTTATAGCCTTCCATAATAAATCAGGGATCTACTAAGGAAAATGTTCCTGTAGGTTCTGTGAGCTGCTCTAGCAATTAATAAAACCCTAAGACGGGCATCCTCGGAAGCTCTGATTTATAGCCGGTGATTTTGGAAAGGAAATAAGGATGAGGGGATGGTTGTTGGTGGAGTCAACCATGTGATTAGAAGATTGAAACTTTCAATCCCATCCCGACCTACAGAGAGAGGAGAGGGGCTGGAGCCTGAGTTAGAAGCATAGTTGACAACCATGACCCGCTGTTAGCATCTGGAGTTGGAAGAGCGGAGGGGAAGTCTTGCGAGACTAAACCCTTAACTTGAAAGCCAAGGCAGGGGGTCTTTGGACCCTCCAGTCCAAAGCCAGATGGTCAGAAGCTCAGGTGACAACCTGGGCCTGGGACTGGTGTCTGAACTGGGAGAGGGGCAGTTTGGTGGGACTGAGCCCTCGATATTGTAATCTGATACCATCCCTGGGTAGATAGTGTCAGAACGGAGTTGAATTATAGAACAGACAGCTGGTGTATGGAGAATGTCTTGATGATGTAGGGAATACCCCCACCCTGGCCACAGACATTGGAAACTGGTATTCAGAACCTAAAATATGGATGAGTTGGATAGAAGTGGAGAGAGGGAGAGGAGCCATGGATGCCTCCCAGGGCTTGGGTCTGAGCTCTTGCATTGGATAGAATGGTGCATTTTGTGCTACGCAGGGGATGTTAAAATCACATTCAAGTCTGACTTGAAACATTTACAAATTGGGCTGCACACCCTCTAAGCGAGTTTATCATATTAATGAACTCCTTCCCAAAATAACCCCCAGCATGACAATGTCCCAGCGAGGAGAGAAACCTTATTTGCAGATAATTCACAACGCTGACTCACTAGGGTTCAGAGATGGGGATTTTAATTATTGTTGTTACCATATTTTTCACAGGGATGAACATGCAACAGAACAAGAGGGACCAGCACCATGCTGTTTCTGAGAGCAGAACCCCAGTGCCCTCTGGGACCCCCAACTGCGTACAACTGGTTCCGTACTTTGAGCTTCTCCAGTGATGTAGAATCTTCCCAGAGCAGCCCAAATCATCAGCTCTTGACAGAAAGGGGTAAAGAGGAGTTTGGAGGCCATGTCCTTGAGAAATGGTCAAAGGGACTGGGGACATTCAGCCCAGATAAGAGAGGGTTCAGGGAAAGTGTGAGAGCTGCCTTCCACTATTTCACCTTGATACACAGGACTATGATCAGGAGATACAGGGAGTATGATTTCAGTTTGGATTTGGAAAGTACTTTTCATTAAGCCCTAGTGAAATGGGGGAAATTGTGGAGATCCTGGCTCCTACCACTTACCCTTCCAGCAATTCTTTAGCTGACCAGCCTATAAGCCAAGATGGGATCTAGCTTCTACCATGTCCATCTCTTCCTGCTTATCCAGCTTGAATTCCAGAGTCCATCATTTTAAACATTCATATACCCTCCACTCCTTGATCCACTCACTCTTCTCCTTCATTCTGTGTTTCTGAGATAACTCCAATCCTAGTTAGATCTCAGTCTATCTTGCACATGTATACAAAGTTCATCTTGGCTGGAAAAAAAAATACATTGAATTATGTTGCCTGGTCTCACTTGAAATTCATGACCAACCAACTCAAGTAGTCTTTAAGCCCCTACCAACCATTCTAGATTTTCCTGTTTTGATTAGTCTCCTGGTCTCCTGGGGGACTATTTCAAGCATCTTCTCTCTCTTTTAATCCCCTTGTCCTGTTCCTCAGCTGGTGACCTTGCTTTATAATCTACCAAGAAAGCAGAATCAATCTGAAGAGACGGTCCACATGTTCCTTCCATGTGATTTAACCTACCAGCATCTGTGCCCATAAGCTCTGCCTTCCTTCCTGTTTCTACGGATGAACAGTCTCCACTCTTACCTGAAACCAATCCCTCCAATGACCTACTAGTTCCCCACCCGCTCTAGGACCTGCTCAAGGTTATAGCTTCAGCAACTTTCACCCCTTGCTCCTGACTATCATTTTCCCCTCCTTGCTGGAACATCTCATTAATGTGCTGCTGCAGCTCCCATCTCAAAACAAAACACAAAAAATCCTCCTGATTCTACCTCTTCCTCCATCCACCACACCATTGTCTCTGCTCCCCTTTATATGGTAAAACTCCTCAAAAAGATCCTTCAATAAAAAAATAAATAAATTTTAAAAAGCGGTCTGCACTCATTGTCTCCATTTCTTCTTGTTTCTTTCTCTCTTAAACCCACTCCCATGATTGTCTACTCCTTTGTACCCTTGACATGGCTCTTGCCAAGACAACCAGCCACCTCTGTGCTGCTCAATTCACCAGCCAGGGCTCAGGCTGGTCTTCATTCCTTGGCCGTGTTGGACCTGGTTGGTCACCATCTCCTCTCCCTCACGTTGTAGATCTCATTCAATGGTAAGACTGCTCCTGCCTTGTTGGGTGATCCTTAACATCTTCCCAACCCTCTGAATATTGGAGGGCTCCAGGCTCAGCTCTTGAACCTATTCCTTTGGTCTCTACCTTGTTGTTGTTCTTCAGTGGCTCAGTTGTGTCCCACTCTTTGCGAGTGGGTCACAACTCTTAGGGTCCCACTCTTTGCGAGTGGGTCACAACTCTTTGGGTCCCACTCTTTGTGACCCCATGGACTGCAACACATCATGCTTCCCTGTCCTTCACTGTCTCCTGGAGTTGGCTCAAACTCATGTCCATTGAGTCCATGATGCTATCTAATCATCTCATCCTCTGCCACCTGCTTCTCCTCTTGCCCTCAATCTTTCCCAATGTCAGGGTCTTTTCCAATGAGTCAGCTCTTCTCATCAGGTGGCCAAAGTACTGGAGTTTCAGCTTCAGCATCAGTCCTTCCAAAGAATATTCAGTGTTGATTTCCTTTAGGATTGACTGGTTTGATCTCCTTGCTGTCCAAGGGACTCTTAAGAGTCTTCTCCAACACCACAGTTCAAAAGCATCCATTTTTCGGTGCTCAGCCTTCTTTACGGTCCAGCTCTCACATCCATACATGACTACTGTCTAGCTTTGACTAGAGAGACCTTTGTTGGCAAAGTGATGTCTCTGCTTTTTAATATACTGTCTAGGTTTGTCATAGTTTTTCTTCCAAGGAGCAAGTGTCTTTTAATTTCATGACTGCAGTCACCATCCACAGTGATTTTGAAGCCCAAGAAAATGAAGTCTGGCACAGTTTCCATTTTCTTCCCCATCTATTTGCTGTGAAGTGATGGGACTGGATGCCATGATCTTATGTACCTCCTATGTAACCTTATCTCCTGGCTTCAAGTGCCACCTTTGTACTGAGGACATCTAGATTTACATCTGAGTTCTGGGCACTTCCGAGTGCTAGACTCACAAATCTCATTGTGCACTTGACATCTCCACTGGAAGGGCTAACAGACAATTCACACGTAGTATACCTAGAACTGAGTTTCCATTCTTCCTTTCCCCTGCCAAATCTTGTTTTTGTCAAGGGTTTTCCTACCTCAAAAAGCAACTGCTCAATATTCTGTAATACCCTAAATAGGAAAAGAACTTGAAAAAGAATAGATACGTGTGTAACTGAATCACTTTGCTGTACACCTGAGATTAACACAACATTGTTGATCAGCTATGCTCCAATATAAAATTAATTTAAAAAAAGCAATGCAGTCCTTGCTCCTTGCGATTCTTCAAGACAAAAATGTTAGCATTATTTTTATTTCTCTCTTAGTCCCACATAGTCCATGAGCAGGGCTTGTTTTCTCTATTCCCAAACTATTTCCAGAATGCAAACAATTCTCACTGTTTCTCACCATGTCTCATGACAAACCTGGTGCAAAACGAATCACTTCACCTGGCTTGTGGCAGGATGTTCCTAACCAGCCTCCCTGAATCCACTGATAAGAGCAAGCCTTTCAAAATGTGAGTCAGATCACAAATACTCCAGTAATATCCCATCTTACTCTGAGTCAAAGCTGGAGTCCCAACCCTTCCCCACAGTGTCTTCCGCTTCTGAACCCAGTGACCCCTCCTGCTTCATTTTCTACTCCTGGACTCAGCTCCAGCCATAATGACCTCCTGTCTTATCTTCAAAGGAACCAAGCCCGTTCTTCCCCCGGACCTTTGCACTTCCTGTTCCCTCTGCCTGGAGAGCTGTTACCCCAGGGACTTTGTCAGTTTTGTGCACCACCAAGTGCTTGGCACATAGCAAGCTCTCCATAAATATTTGCAAAATAAATGTATGGGCAAATAAAAAGCATGCAAGCAACAGAAGGATGGGCATTTGGGGGAGTTACGGTAGAAAAAGTTCAAGCATTGAGCACTTTCCCTCCATCCTTTCATAAACCCAACAAAAGTTTATGGCTTGCCTACTGTGTTGGAGCTCCTGTGCCACATGCCGGGGCTCCTATACAGACACGGATCTTACACTGAGGAGCTCGCCTTTCAGGGGAGACAGAAATGAAACTAAATCTTTGTAACCCCAAATGCCAAGTGATATAACAGAGGGAAACACGAAGTCCTATGTAAGCTCAGAGGCCAGCATTGCTTCTGACAGATATGTGATGGGCAGTGGGTGGAGCTAGAGTAAAGGTTTGTTATGACTTTTAACTGTCACTTCCCAGTTCATGCACGTTTAATACCAAGTGGACTATGTCCTTAAAACCAACTGATGATGCGTAAACCACGTGTACTGGAGAAGCTCCATGCTTTGTGTTTGCTGACTCCTTCTGTTTGAGACTTTGGCTTCTAGGAGGTACCAGTCACAGCCCTCAGCTTTGCAACCTGCAGTATCTCTGCACATTGTCAAATGTCTCTAATGGGGTAGAATTGGCTCCTTTTGAAGAGTCTTGACAGTTTGCAAGCTCTCTCAGGGAAGTGAGATTCATGCCTGGGGCCTGTATGAGGACTGTGGGAAGAAGTTTGTGGTGGGGATGTTCAGTAGGAACCATATCTGTCTAAGGGGCTTAGGCCACTTTGCCCCTCTGTGGGCAGAGGCCACCTGTTCATGAAGCCAACATAGCAAGCAAGAGCTGAGAGGAGAGAACACAGATGCATTTTCTTATGACATCATAGGAGCTATTGGATTCAGCTGAATTATATTTCAGCCACATGAGCCAACCAATTCCCTCTAAGGCATAAGCCAGTCTGATATGTGTTCCCGCCATTTAAAAAGTGACTCGGGGAGTCCTGAGTGACAGGTTCAATCCCTGGGTTGGGAAGATCCCCTAGAGAAGGAAAGGCCACCCACTCAGGGATTCTGGCCTGGAGAATTCCATCTGGCTCTTTTGGTGCTTCCCTGGTGGCTCAGACGGCAAAGCGTCTGCCTGCAATTCGGGAGACCTAGGTTCGATCCCTGGGTCAGGAAGATCCCCTGGAGAAGGAAATGACAATCCACTCCAGTACTCTTGTCTGGAAAATTCCATGGACGGAGGAGCCTGGTGGGCTACAGTCCATGGGGTCACAGAGAGTCAGACACAACTGAGTGACTTCACTTTCTTTCTTTCACTTTACTATGTTTGGGTGACCCCCTACTATGTCAAGGTGATGATGAGAAAATAATATGGTAGATAATAATAGCTTCTCTTCATTGAGCTAATGGGCCATTCTCCCCCATTAATTTTCTCTAGCCCTTACAGCAGGGTAGGACTCTTGTCTCTATTCCACAGATGAGAGACCTGAGGGTCAAATGTCAACACAGCCAGGAAGTAGAAGACTCATGATTCAAGTTCACATGTGAATGCTCTAAAGACTCTACTCTCTCCACTAAACACCTCAGCATCCCCCAGGAAGTTGCTATGAGCAAGGACACAGAGCAAATGTTTGGGGGAATTTATGGATAACGCAATCTTACACGAGAGAAGGCTTCACGTAGAAAATAAAAGACTGAAACACAGGGGTAGAGTGGATCTGATTGGAGAGGTTGATGTTGGGGAATTTCAACATGAAATTGATATTCACGGCAGCTGCCTTTGTATTGGGAAGAGTTTGACGTGGCCCAAATGTCTCTCAGTCAGGAGCCAGTAAGGAAATTATCATCCAGTCATACAATGGAAGACTGTTTAAGCAACTGATTTTTAAAAAAAAAAAAAGCTCTGTAGATATCTCTGTGGAACAGTCTCTAAGACACTGTGCTGACTCTTGTCCAATTGCTCCCACACCTAGGTCCCTTTCCACTCTCCCCTCACCTCTCTGAGCCCTGAAGCTGGTCCTCCTGAGCTGCACCAATGAGACGCCTGGGTTTTCAGGCTTCCACTTGGGTTTGACCAATGAGAGGCGCCTATGCAGGCTGGAGGGCCAGCAGAAAGAACAGCCAGAATATTTCTTCCCAGCTCCTCCTTGTTTGGACAGTAGGGTCCTGACAAAGCCTGATGCCTCCACAGCCTCAGCGCCAGCCTGTCAACCCCTCACCCAGGGATTCAATTTTCCTTGGCTTTTCCTTACCCTATTTCTGCTTTGTGTCCTTCTGGCATTATAATCTCTCCAGCTGGACTGAGTGGAATTCTGTTGCCTCCTGCAATCCTGACTCTAATACAGACATAGTATGGCCAATACAGAGGGGCCCCCACTGACCTCCCAAGAAATTTTCCGATCACCTTCACCAGGAACGTCCCCACGAGTCCACCGATGGCGAATATGGACACGGTCACAGACCAGAGCAGGGTCAGAGTGTCCGAGTCTATGGGATGTCCGTGCCTTCTCTCCCACGACTCGTTGTAAAAGGCCTTGATGTACTGAAAACAAACAACAAACCATGTTATTCCTCCCAGCTGCTCGAAGCCCATTGTATATAAACAAAATGACTTTTATGGAACACTGGTTTCATACCAGGCATTTCGCTAAGCTCTGTTTGAGCTGTTTCACTGAATCCTTCTAACAAACCTTGTGGACAGACCTTATTTTCAAATCCTTTGGCAGGTAGGGAAACAGAGGCTCAGAGAGACAAACTGACTTGTTCAGCTGAGTAGCAAACCTGGGAATCAAATTCACATCTGACTGAACCAAGGAGAACCACACAACAGAATCACCTTGAAAATGTGTTTAAAATGTTCATACCTAAATAAGGGAAAATATTTGCCACCTTGGGGTGGGTAAAGATTCAAGACACACACAGAAAAAAACCAGAAAAGAAAAACAAAATGCTCATTTGGATTTCATCAGACTTAAGAGTGTTCTGCTCTTCAGAAGGCATCATGAAAATTGGAAAGACAAACCATCAACTGAGCTAACATATTTGCAACCCATGTAGATACAAAGGATTTGTAGTCACAATATATAAAGAGTTCTAACAAATCAATAAGACAACACAAGTAGAAATGAGTCAAAGATTTGAACAGACTCCAAAACAAATTCAGCTGACCAGGAAGCTAATGACATAATGTTCCACATGTTTATTAACACAGAAATGTAAATTAAACTCACAATGAGGGCTTCTCTGGTGGCTCAGTGGTAAAGAATCCACCTGCCAATTCAAGAGACACAGTTCGATCCCTGGTGCAGGAGGATGCCACATGCCATGGAGCAACTAAGCCTACACACCACAACTATTGAGCCTGTAGAGCCCACATGCCACAGCCTGTGTGCCCTAGAGTTTGTGCTGGGCAATAAGAGAAGCCACTGCAGTGAGATGCCAGCCCATAACAATGAAGAGTTGCTCTAGCTCACCGCAACCCAAAGAAAAGCCTGCTGGGTAATGAAGACTCAGCACAGCCAAAAATAAACTTTAAAAATTATTTAAATAAACCACAATAAGATGCCCACTTCATGCTCACTAGACCCTGCCCCACCCCAACACACAACACTGCTGTCGATTCTGATTCAGTGGGTTTGGGATGGGACTGAGTGATTCTGACATACACTAAAGACTGAGGTCATGAACTGTGCTCCCCATGAGAGTTCCATCTCCAAGAAGCTCATAGTTCCCCATAGGTACCCCATAAAGGCCCAGAGACCTCTCCAATAACAGCCAGTGTTATAGAATGGCAGAAAAAGCATAGGGTCTGGTTACACAGACCTGGGCTTGAATCCCAGCATGATGATTTGCTAATGATTTAAACCAGCTAAACCTGGGTTTCTTCATCTGCAAGATGGGAGTGATAACACTGATTGTCTCGGGCTGTCATGAAATTACCCAAGAACTTGAAGCAGCAGCACCCAGTACCTGTATGGAGATCACCCAATCCCCAGGGAGATTAAAGATGAACAGGTCTGGTAAGGGTTCAGTAGTGACTAGCTGCGTGTACTCTGGTACACTGACGGTGGGAATTTAATTTGTACAGTCACCTTGGAAAACAGTTTAGCTTTACCTAGTCAAGTTGAAGATCCTAACCTAGAACCCAGCAAATCCATTTCTAGAAAATTCCTCTTACTTACCAAAGAGGATATTGGAGGTGGGGAGAGATAAATTAGGAGTTTGGAATTAACACATACATACCACCACACATAAAACAGATAAACAACAAGAACCTGCTGTAGAGCACAGGGAACTATTTTCAGTATCTTGTAATAACCTATAATGGAAAAGAATCTGAAAAAGAACATATATCTTCTCCCTGCAGAGATTCTGAGCCTGGCTTGCCAGCCCTCCCAGCCATCTTGGGAGCTGCTCACTATTTTTTTCAACGCCTTCTTTTTTAGCTTCAATCAGACAAACTTGCTGTTGTGTCTAACTCTTGAAACTCTACCAAAACACATAAGTAATTCCATTTCATACTCACGAGAACCCTGGCGGTTGACACCCCCGTTTACAGAGGAGGGAGCCAAGAGTAAGGTATTTATCCACATGGCTAGTAAGTGGTGGAGAATGATTTTTGCCAAGTCTGCCTGGCTTCAGAGCCTGCATACAACCACCCACCAGTGACTGCATGCATGATGAAGGTATGAGAGTGAAGCAGCTAAATCCAACAGGACATGTATTTATTTATTTTAAAACCATCATCACACCATTTTTGTTAAATATGAGACATCTTTATTATTGTTTATTTTTGGCTGTGCTGGGTCTTCATTGCTGCGTGGGCTTTTCTCTAGTTCTGGTGAACGGGGGCTACTCTCGAGTTGCGGTGCCTGAGTTTCTCATTGCCATGGCTTCTGTTGTTGGGCAGCCTGGGCACATGGGCTCCTGTAGATGTGACACATGGGCTCAGTAGTTGCGGCTCCCAGGCTCTAGAGCACAGGCTCAATAGTTGTGGCTTGCGGGCTTAGTTGCTCGGTGGCATGTGGGATCTTCCTGGACTAGGGATTGAACCCATGTCTCCTGCATTGGCAGGTGGATTCTTTACCACTGAGCCACCAGGGAAGCCCAGGATATTTACAGGTTTAAAGATCAGTCCTGATTGGGTCCTTGTTAAGTTGCCATGTCAGGGCCCCAAAGAGTGTAAGGAGGACACCCCTCAGGAAGCCAAGTATAGAGCGAGAAACAGCATGGTTAGCACTAATCCAGAGGGATGGAGTGGCCGCAGGAAGGCAGTTGGGCTTCCCTCATACCTCAGTTGGTAAAGAATCTTCCTGCAATGCAGGAGACTCCTGTTCAATTCTTGGGTAGGGAAGATCTGCTAGAGAAGGGATAGGCTACCCACTCCAGTATTCTTGGGCTTTCTTTGTGGTTCAACTGATAAAGAATCTGCCTGCAATGTGGGGGACCTGGGTTCGGTCCCTGGGTTGGGAAGATCCCCTGGAGAAGGGAAAGGCTACCCACTTCAGTATTCTTGCCTAGAGATTCCATGGACTGTATAGTCCATGGGATCACAAAGAGCTGGACACGACTGAGTGACTTCCCTTTCTTTCACTTTCACAAGATGCTCCCAGGACTACCAACAGAGTCCAGAGCCTCCAGAGAAGCTGAAGTGAGTGCCCAGGACTTCCCAGGCCTCTGGCACGATAATCAGGAGAACTTCCAGCGTTGAAGGTCATTCTTGGATGTGACTTGGTCCCTACCGAAGTCCTGCACAGATTCCAGCAGCTGCGCTGGGAAGAGTCTTGCTGATGACTGCTCTCAATAGCCTTGTCTTCCCACGCCTGCAGCAATGACCAGCGTCCTGAGTTTACACACAGAAACTAAAAGGATGCTGTTTGGGAGGAAATGTTCTCTTTTCCTTTCCAAGCACTCAGGAGCCTGGTCGGGGAAGAGGCGGCTTTCACATCTCTCACTGCTAGGCGCTGCTTTGGGAGTCTCTGCAGACGCTTCTTATTTCAATTTGGGGAAACTGGAGAATGGATGCATCTGCAGAGGGCTGGAGAAGCCTGGCAGAGTTGCCCTCTGTGGAAACACATCTCTGACAGTCCCTGAAAGTTGGTTTCAAAGCGACGCCTTTAGCAATTAAACACTTGTCTTTGGGTGTGAATTCAGCCAAAACCAAGATGAAAGGTAGCCCCAAAGCACATGTGAGAGCAGAAGCCAGGTGATGAGGCTTGTTGAGCTAATTCCCTGCATGACTCATTCATTGGGCTGAAGATTCATGGAATATGTTGGCACGGACTGGTAGTGCCCAGTACAGAGCAGGTGCTGAGATGAGTGTGTGTGTTTTAAACTGAGTTTCTGCTATGGGCCGGGCATCATACAATAATAAAAATAGTAAATATCACATTTATTACATTAATAATAAAAATAGTAAATATCACATTTTATTAAATATAATAAATATTAAAAACAATAAAAATCACATTCTCCACATGCCATGCACTAGTCTAAAAACTGGAAACACATGAACCCATCCCCTCGGCAACCCTCTGAGACAGGTCCTGTGTTCTGACTTGTCTCCTGGGCAGATGAACTTGAGGTACAGCCATGGGCCTTTCCCAAGGTCCCATTATGGTCAGGACTCAAATCTAGGCAGCAGGACGCCAGAGCCCACCTCTTAACCACGACTCTATCCCTATTCTTAGTCTGGAAAACACAAAGATGATCACATCAATACCCCCAGGTCCATGTGGAAAGACTGAACTGGGGGGAGGTGAGGATGTGGCATCAACACTGGCTGACTGCTAAGTGTGTTTTAGTCTGTATACCTCCTCCTTGGCTCACCTGGGGCCATTCTGTGATATTTCATCAGAGCCAAAAGCTTTGGAGTGAAGCGATGCTTCTGAAAGCTGCTCTGAATCCACTGGGACTGCAGAGCCTGCCCGAGCTCACAGCATCTACCCTCTTCCTATTCCTGCCTACACTGCCACGTCACATGCCTCAGTCCCTTGAATCTGGGTGGCGGGGGTGGTGTGGTGGGGGTAGGGGTTCATAGGACCATTTGTCACCAAAGATGTGTAAAGAGATGTTAAGAGTTCCTGGACCTTCTCACTCACTTCCTTTTCCTGCAGGCTGGACAGTCACAGAGGACCCCCTGCAGAGGCCTCTGAACCTCTCAGGGATGAAGGAGCCCCTCAGTAGAATGAGCCTGGGCCCCAGGGTGTCTGCAGGGAGCAGAGCACCCCTGCTCACCTGCTTGGGTGGCAACAGGGCTGGGAAATTAACTCTCATTGTGTTCAGCCACCAAGATTTAGGGGTTGTGTGTTACGGCAACTGATTTACCTGAGCACAATCAACCCGACAGGCCCAGGCCATGACAATGACCATGATATGAGGCTTTGAGAAAGAGAATGTTCAGTTCAGTTCAGTCACTCAGTCCTGTCTGACTCTTTGTGACCCCATGGACTGCAGCACGCCAGGCTTCCCTGTCCATCACCAACTCCCAGAGCTTTCTCAAACTCACGTCCATCAAGTCGGTGATGCCACCAGCCATCTCATCCTCTATCGTCCCCTTCTCCTCCTGCCCCCAATCCCTCCCAGCATCAGAGTCTTTTCCAATGAGTCAGCTCTTCACATGAGGTGGCCAAAGTACTGGAGTTTCAGCCTCAGCATCAGTCCTTCCAATGAACACCCAGGACTGATCTCCTTTAGGATGGACTGATTGGATCTCCTTGTAGTCCATGGGACTCTCAAGAGTCTTCTCCAACACCACAGTTCAAAAGCATCAATTCTTTGGTGCTCAGCTTTCTTTATAGTCCAACTCTCACATCCATACATGACTACTGGAAAAACTATAGCTTTGAAAAACTATAGGACTTCTGTTGGCAAAGTAATGTCTGTGCTTTTTTAATGTCTGTGCTGTCTAGGTTGATCATAGCTTTTCTTCCAAGAAGCAAGAATCTTTTAATTTTATGGCTGCAGTCACCATCTGCAGTGATTTTGGAGCCCAAGAAAATAAAGTCTGTCACTGTTTCCATTGTTTCCCCATCTATTTGCCATGATGTAATGGGACCGCATGCTATGATCTTAGTTTTCTGAATGTTGAGTTGTAAGCCAGCTTTTTCACTCTCCTCTTTCACTTTCCTCAAGAGGTTCTTTGGTTCTTCATTTTCTGCCATAAAGGTGGTGTCATCTGCATATCTGAGGTTATTAATATTTCTCCTGGCAATCTTGATTCCAGCTTGTGCTTCATCCAGCCCAGAATTTCACATGATGTACTCTGCACATAAATAAGCAGGGTTACAATATACAGCCTTGATGTACTCCTTTCCCGATTTGGAACCAGTCTGTTGCTCCATGTCCAGTTCTAACTGTTGCTTCTTGACCTGCACACAGATTTCTCAGGAGGCAGGTCAGATGGTCTGGTATTCCCATCTCTTTCAGAATTTTCTTAAAATTTTTATTAAAATAGTTTGTTGTGATCCACACAGTCAAGGGCTTTGGCATAGTCAATAAAGTGGAAGTAGATGTTTTTCTGGAACTCCTGTGCTTTTTCAATGATCCAGTGGATGTTGGCAATTTGATCTTCAGTTTCTCTAGCTTTTCTAAATCCAGCTTGAACATCTGGAAGTTTACGGTTCATGTAATGCTGAAGCCAGGCTTGGAGAATTTTGATCATTACTTTGCTAGCCTGTGAGATGAGTGTAATTGTGTGGTAGTTTGAGCATTCTTTGGCATTGCCTTTCTTTGGGATTGGAATGAAAATTGACCTTTTCCAGTCCTGTGGCTACTGCTGAGTTTTCCAAATTTGCTGGCATATTGAGTGCAGCACTTTCACAGCATCATCTTTTAGGATTTGAAATAGCTCAACTGGAATTCCATCACCTCCACTAGCTTTGTTCATAGTGATGCTTCCTAAGACCCACTTGACTTCGCATTCCAGGATGTCTGGCTCTAGGTGAGTGATCACACCATCATAGTTATCTCGGTCATGAAGATCATTTTTGTATAGGTTTTCTGTGTATTCTTGCCACCTCTTCTTAATAATTTTGTTGTGATAAAATGTGGTCCACTGGAAAAGGGAATGGAAAACCACTTCAGCATTCTTGCCTTGAGAATCCCATGAACAGTATGAAGAAAGAAAGAAAAGGAAAATTTAGGCAAAATCATGAAGGGTGGCTAGGTGTGGCAATATGGGCCTTTGACTAGAGATTTCCTTTTATGTTTTGGGGAACTCGTAAGACTCTATTTGAAAGAAGTAATCTGCAAGAAAATATAGTTTTAAGATTGCCATATTAGCTAATCTCTAGGCTCATTTCAGGCCATCTCATTCACTGAGTCCACCTTTTACTTTTCCATTGGACCTACTTCCGACAAACCCATTCTTGTGTCTTTTATTAGGACATTCTTCCCTGATGGCTCAGACAGTAAAGAACCTGCCTGCCAATGCAGGAGATCCCTGGGTTGGGAAGATCCCCTGGAGAAGGAAATGGCAACCCACTCCAGTGTTCCTGCCTGGAGAGCACTGTGGACAGAAGAGCCTTGTGGGCTAAGGTGCATGGGGTCCCAAAGAGTCGGACGCATCTGAGCGACTAATGCTTTTTCGCTTTTCTACTTCCTCCTATTAGGGACCCAGGTTCCCACCCTATCTTCTAGAGACAAGTTCTGCAGTCCCTGCCTTTGAGGGGCTCAAGATCTATTGTGAACATAAGAGCCAAATAAGCAAGCACATACAACATGGAGTGGAAAGACCTGCGGTATCAGGAAGCTGAAAAGGGCTACAGCCACTCAGCCAGGTCCTTCAGATCAGGGACACGAAGAACGAAGAGTAGGGGCTGGGGTTAGATGACTGTAGATGGCAGTTCTCAAAGGTGGAGAAGCTGATGGCCTAGGTGATGATATAGAGACATTGTAAATGAGTCAGTGGAGTGTGAAGGTGGCCCGGCAGCTGGGGACAGGTTGGAGAACTATGCAGACGTGGTCAGAAGTTGACTGCCAGCCCAAGGGGTCCACACTTCATCCTGTGGGTGTTGAAGAGCAGTTGAAGGATTTGAACTTGGAACTGAGATCCTCACTTGTGTTGCAGAACATTCATTGTAGGCGTGGTGTGGGACTCAGAAAGTTTATCCTGGAGACGGCTGGACCAGTCAGGAGGCTCCTGAACTGTTAAGAGATGATGAGTCTAATAGAAACAGTTTATAAACTCACCAAGGAATATTTATATCATGACCAGCACTAACTAGAGCCCAAACTGCAAAGAAATAAATAGAGGTCACAGGGTTAAAGGAACAGAGACTCAACAAAGAGCTGAGAAGTCATGGGTTTGGACTCACTTGTATTGTTCAGTCCTCTGAGGGCCGGGTTCTCAGTGGTTAAAGGCCCTGGAATCCATTTCATCCAGCTCTCAGCTTGGCCACTTTTCTGCTGGGTGATCTTGAGCAAGTCGCTCAACCTCTCTGTGCCTTTGGCCCCTCATCTATGAAATCATTTTCCTCCCTAAAGAGTTACCATGAGGATTTAAAATGTGAAGATGAACATAAAGGACAGTGCTGGATCCACAAGAATTCCAAAAAAAAAAAAAAACACACACAAACAGAAGCTGGGGTGACTGGTGGGGGTGGGGGGTTTTGACATCATTGTTTCTGCCTTGTGAAAGAAGGGTTCTAGACTTGTTTACTTCTCAGGTCTACGAAGCCATGAATAACTTACCACTATCTCCCCAGCCAGCAACACAGGGGCCAAGCTTTGGCGACTAACTGAACCGTGCAATGCCCAGCCGCAGGGACTGCCATAGAAGAGCTCCAAAGGACGACAGGAAATTGCCAGACAATGGGAGGCAAATTACCTTGTAGCCTGTTTTACGATATTAATGTTCCTGCCTGATTCATAGAGGTTGTCATTAATCCATGTCAAATTTTTCTCAGGAGGGCTGTAACAATGCTCATACATAGATGGGTGGATGGGCCAGAGTACACACACCGTTGCATCACAGAGCAATTCATGCTAGTTAACTCCTTAGGGATTTGCAGAGACAGCCCCACACTACTGAACACGCCGGCACCGGGAGGAAAACATTACAGAAGTCTTTACAGACCAGGCTCTTGGAAGGGAAGCCCACACAAGACAAAATTATGTCAGCTCAGCGGCGCCACCTAGTGTCCCCTAAATAGCAGAACCAAGACAGGGCGCTGCTGCTGCTGCTGCTAAATCACTTCAGTCGTGCCTGACTCTGTGCCACCCCATGGACAGCAGCCCACCAGGCTCCTCCATCCCTGGGATTCTCCAGGCAAGAATACTGGAGTGGGCTGCCATCTCCTTCTCCAAAGACAGGGTGTGTTCAGCTGCTAATCTGTGCGGAATTCTTTGTGACCCCATGGACTATAGCCCACCAGGCTCCTCTGTCAATGGGATTTTTCCAGGCAAGAATACCGGAGTGGGTTGCCACTTCCTTCTCCAGGGGGAGATCTTCCCAACCCAGGGGTTGAACTCTGGTCTCCTGTGTCTCCTGCATTGGCAGGTGGATATTTTCTGCCACCTGTGCAGAAAAAGTGAACATGTCTGGCCTGAGACTTCTAGCCTCTGAAAGGCTTGCTTGCTAGGTGAGTCCTGGGCTGGCCTTGGGGAACTTGGATTTGGGGAGGGAACACACCATTCCCAGGAGTGAGAAGAAGGGCTCCTGGGACTTAGAGTGTGCCAACAGTGTGGTCTGTGCTTCTTTTCCGGGAGTCAGGAATTGTGTACGTGTCTCAAGGAGGTGACTCTGTGACTGACCCCTGATAAACGCCCTGAATCCTGAGTCTCTGATGAGCTTCCCTGAAGGAAGACTGCTCACAGAGGTGTCATAGCTTGCTGCTGGGGAAATTAAGGGCATCCGGCCCACCTCCACAGGAGACGACCCTGGTCTCCTCTGCACTTCACCCCAGGCACCTAAGTCCTCAGTCAATTTCGCTCTGCATCCTTTTGCTGTAATCAGTCAATCATGAATAAGCCTCGTGGTGAGTCTTATGGGCCCTTCTAGCAAATGATGAAGACTAGGGTGGCCTTGAGGACCCCAACCCACCTCCTAGGTCCTTAGGAAAGCGGCCAGCTCCCTCTTGACTTAATATTCAGTTTGCAGCTCTGGGGTGTCTTCTTTTCTTCCCACTGTGAGATTCTCCTGGAGGAGTCTGAGTAACCGAGGAGTGAGGGAGAGACCTCTGTACTTCTAGACATCTGAGAATATTTCGCCCACTCAGCCGGCTTTCAGAACGAACACTGAGAGTGATGATAGAGGACGCAATAATTGCAAGGGATCATCGGAGAGGAAGGCTTCCAGAGTTTTCTGGGTTCCTCCCTCAACTACCTTTGTAATGAGGAAGGTGGCCCAACCCTTGGGTCTAATTATATAGAACACAAAGAAAGAAAGTTTCGTTTTCTACGTGGCCCAAGGCAGGAGCTGAGAGAAGAATATGTGCTTCCAAATATCCTTCTTATTAAAAAAAAAAATTGATCTGGAGTCTGTCTGCTGCTGGAACATTCTTCTGAGGGATCGCATAGCTATGTTTAGGACTTTCCTGGTGGCTCAGATGGTAAAGAATCTGCCTGCAGTGCAGGAGACCCAGGTTTGATCCCTGGGTCAGGAAGATCCCCTGAAGAAGGGAATGGCTACCCACTCCAGTATTCTTGCCTGGGAAATCCCATGGACAGAAGAGCTGGCAGGCTACAGTCCATGGGGTTGCAAGGAGTCCAACACGAATGAGTGACTAACATACACACACACACACACACACACACACACACACACACACACACACACACAGCTGTGTTTGCAGGAGGACAGTGCATTTACGCAGACCTTCACTCAGATAACATTTCCTAGTCCTCTCTGTATGCCCTCTGTTTGGCTGTAGTGAAAAGGGTGAGTTCTTTCATTACTCTTCAAATTGCTTATGGCTGCTGAAAATCAGTCTTGAGGCAGCAGGGGATCTCAAAGGACCTCCTGATTCAACTCAAGTGCAGGGTGATGGTTTTGAGCACCAATTACAGAATAACTTATTTGTAGAACAACCCGGGTTTGCAGCCATAACAATCCTGCAGGAAGGATTGGGTGGGGATGAGTGGTCCCTAGCATGATGTCTAGAGTTAGTGCTCAATAAATCTCAGTGTTTTTCTCCCGTCAGGCGGAAAGAGAATGTTTCCAGTTTTGTCTGCCTGGGTTTGTTCATACCAGTCATGCCATCCAATCTCCTCCTCCATCCTGACTCCCTGCCTTCCTGGGCTGGCTGTCACTGGGTTCCCTCTGTCTGGCTGCAGCAGCCAGGGCGCCCACCCCTCGAAGCAGAGCAGCTCTGAGTTGGGAATATGGTCCTTTGATCATTAGGCTCAACAAAGGCATTTTCCCACAGAGGAGCTTTACGAAAGGAAAAGATTTTAACTCAAAGAGGCAGGCATCTGAGCTCCCATAATCTGGGGACCCCAGGAGTGGCACCCACAGTGTGGAATATTCAGACATCAACACCCCAGGCCTGGAAAGGCACCCTCCTCCTGTCAGCCAGCAGTTCTGCCAGCTCCGATTAAAAGCAAACAATGACTCAGAGATCCCAGGTTAAACAGTGCGGCAGCATCTCGTACTAGAGAAAAATTGAGAGCAATCTAAGAGGCCCACTTTGGGAAGGTGGAGCAGCCATGGGAGGCAGCAATACACAGCTGTTAGCAATCCTGGCGATGGGAGTACTCAGTAACATGGAAAAAATGCTTGCAAAATAAATATTGAGCTCCCAAAGAGGATATAAAATGCATATGTGGCTGATCTCTGGGGAAATAAGAAAAGGGAGATTTAGACAAAGTCTTAAAAGTGGCCTTTGGGTGGGGCTGAGATTGTGACTCCCCATTGGCTGAGTGGCCTTGAGTCAGTTACCCCATCTCTCTTCCCGCCCCCCAGGCTCCCTGTTTTGTAAAATGAGATTACTCTCACAATATCTAGGGCTTCCCAGGTGACGCTAGTGGTAAAGAACCTGTCTGCCAAAGCAGGAGACATAAGAGATGCGGGTTCCACCCTTGGGTCTGGAAGATCCCCTGGAGGAGGGCATGGCAACCCACTCCAGAATTCTTGCCTGGGGAATCCCATGGACAGGGGAGCCTGGTGGGCTACAGTCCATGGGGTTGCGAAGTGTCGGACATGAAAGAAGCAACTTAGCATGCACGCACGCATGTCACAATATCTGCCATGAAGGTTGATATCCAAATGAGAGATTCAGTTCCTGCTTCATAGAAGGGGAATCAGAGCAGTAATTTTATGGTTGAATCATTAAAGTTGTGCTGTTTGTTTTTGCTAATAGCAGCCTGTTTTGCTTGCATAACTAGTGAGACAGGATGAGACAAAAGGAAAAGAGAAAAAAGGAGAAAGCAAGAATGCGATTCTCAAATCAGAGGAAATGCTGGTCCATGATGAAGTTAATCAGATGCCTATCTCATCAAAATAATGGCCAGTTGTTTCTGAAACGATAAGATGCGCTGGTTTTTCCTGTAATCTTAGCCTTCTCCCACCAAGAGGTGGAGCCCCACTCTCCCCTGCCCCCACTGGTCCTGATCCACCCAGATGTCTGTAACAAGCTCTACCCTCCTCAGCCCTCCTATTTAATAATTTTCCCTGTTAAAGATCTCAGAACACAGAGGCATCCCATGATGTGCCCTGCTTTTCTGAGAGCAAGGGGGCTTCCAGAACAGCGGCTTTAAAATGGCAGCCTGGGGTGGGATTAATGGAAAGGACCACAACTTGCTTCTGCTTCTCTGTCTGCTGGCTCATTGGCATCTTTGCCTGGGCCGGCATTTAGCATCTGCCGCTAACTGGGATGGCTCTGCTCTTGGAGATAGAGGTGATGATTTAACTCCTTATCACTGCATGTTTACCTGCCCTTAGGGAAGGACTGGGGAGAAGAAAATGATAAACTACACCACTGCTGCTGGGAAATGTATGATGAGTCAAATTAATTGTTCTGCTGAAGCCCTGGGCTTAAATACTGACCCTAGGGCAGGACAGGGGGGTGAGCTTCCGTATCCCCTCCCTAGAAAAGAACAAATGTCACCAACTCAGAAATCACTGAAACGTGACTCATTCATTATTAAAGCCAGACCACTCACTGTTATTTTTGTGGAAGCTGGCATTGTTTCAACTAAGTCCTAGTTTATGTGGCTTGGGAGTGGCGGCAATAAATTAGACCCCCTTGACAAAGCCAAGTTCTCATTTAGTTTTTCTTTCTCATTCTCTCATTTAACAAACTTTTTTCCCAGTATTTTTATGTTTAGAATATACTTTGTATGATATCCATTGTATACATAAAATGTACAAGCTTGCATGCTCAGTTGTATCCGACTCTTTTGTGACCCCATGGACTGTAACCCACCAGGCTCCTCTGTCCAAGGGATTCTCCAGGCAAGAATACTGGAGTGGGTTGCCATTTCCTCCTCCAGGGTATCTTCCCAACCCAGATATCTCCTGCATTGACAGCCAGATTCTTTACCACTGTGCCATCTGAGAAGCCCATACATACAAAATACAGTTGTATAATTAAGAATGAACCAGCAGACAGAGACATCCAGCAGACATTCATATGCAGGGTTTTGTGCGGACATAAGTGTTCAGTTTATTTTGGTAAATACCAAGAAGGGTAATTTCTGGATTGTATGGATATTTATAGCAGCTTTATTCATAATTGCCAAAGCTTGGATGTAATCAAGATGTCCTTCAGCAGGTGAGTGGCTAAATAAACTAGGGTACATCCAGACACAGAAGCTTTCTTTGTGACTCAGCGGGAAAGAATCTGCTTGCAATGCAGGAGATGCAAAAGACGTGGGTTCGATCCCTGGGTCAGGAAGATCCCCTGGAGGAGGAAATGGCAACTCACTTCAAGACACTTGCTTCTTGGCAGGAAAGCTATGACAAACATAACCAGTGTATAAAAAAAGCAGAGACATCACTTTGCTGATAAATGTCCATATAGTCAAAACTATGGTTTTTCCAATAGTCATGTACGGAGGTGAGGGTTGGACCATAAAGAAGGCTGAGCGCCAAATAATTGATGCTTTCAAATTGTGGTGCTGGAGAAGACTCTTGAGAATCCCTTGGATTGCAAGAAGATCAAACCAGTCAATCTTAAAGGAAATCAACCCTGAATATTCATTGAAAGAACTGATGCTGAAGCTGAAGCTCCAATACTTTGGCCCCCTGATGGGAAGAGCTTACTCACTGGAAAAGACCTTGATGCTGGGAAACATTGAGGGCAGAAGGAAAAGGGGATGACAGAGGATAAGATGGTTGGATGGTATCACCAACTCAATGGATATGCATTTGGGCCAATTCTGGGAGATAGTGAAGGACAGGGAAGGCTGGCGTGCTGCAGTCCCTGGGGTCAAAAAGAGTTGGACATGACTTAGTGATTGAACAACAACATCCAGACAATGGAATATTATCTGGAGCCAAAAACAAATGAGCTTTCAAGCCATGAATAGACATGGAGGAAACTTTGATGCATATTATTAAGTAAAATAAGCCAACCTGAATATACTGCATGAGTCTAAATATGTGACATTCTGGAAAGGACAAAATACTTGAAGATACTTTGACTTTGGTTCCAAAGTCTCACAATCAAGTGAATATCACGATTAAGTGAGTCACATGAATTTTTGGTTTCCCAGCATATGTAAAAGTTACATTTACCTTACACTATAGTTGAATGTGTAATAACATGGTCTTTTAAAACAATTTATATACCTTAATTAAAAAATACTTTCCTGCTAAGAAAATGCTAACTAACATCTGAGTCTTCAGCAAATTGTGGTCTTTTTGCTGGTGGAGGGTCTTGCCTCCATGTTGATGGCTGCTGACTCATCACGGTGGTGGTTGTTGAAGGCCGGGATGGCTGTGACAATTTCTTAAAATAAGAGACTGATGAAATTTATTGCATTGATTGCCTCATCCTTTCGTGAATGATTTCTCTATAGCACGAAAAGCTGCCTGATAGCATTTTACCCATAGCAGAACTTCTTTCAACATTGGCGTCAAATCTCTCAAACCCTGCCGTTGCTTTAACAACTAAATTTATATAGTACAGTCTTCACAGTGTCTTCACCAGGAGTAGATTCCATCTCAAGAAACCACTTACTTCTGCTCAACCGTGAGAAGCAACTATTCATCTGTGAACGTTTTATCATGAGATGGCAGCAATTCAGTCTTCAGGCTCTGGTTTCCCAGGTGGTGCTCGTGGTGAAGAACCTGCCTGCCAGTGCAGGGGACACGAGAGACTAGGGTCCGATCTCTGGGTCGGGAAGATCCCCTGGAGGAGGGCATGGCAACCCACTCCAGTATTCTTGCCTGGAGAATCCCATGGACAGAGGAGCCTGGGCGGGCTATAGTCCATGGGGTCACAAAGAGTCAGGCACGGCTGCAGTGACTCAGCACTCCACTTCTCATTCTAGTTCTCTTGCTGTTTCCACCACATCTTCAGTGACTTCCTCCATGGAAGTCTTGAACCCTTCCAAGTCATCCACGAGGATTGGAACCAACTTCTTCCAAACTCCTGTTAATGTAAATATTTTGACCTCTTCCTATGAATCACAGGGCTTCCCTTGTGGCTCAGCTGGTAAAGAGTCCGCCTGTAATGTGGGGGCCTGGGTTCCATCCCTGGGTTGGGAAGATCCCCTGGTGAAGGCAACGGCTACCCACTCCGGTATTCTGGCCTGGAGAATTCCATGGACTGTATAGTCCAAAGGGTCGCAAAGAGTCAATGTTCTTAATGGCATCTAGAATGGTGACTCCTTTCTGCAAAGTTATCAATTTACCCTGCTCAGATCCATCAGTGGGATAATTATCTATGGCAGGTATAGCCTTATGAAATATATTTTTAAAAAACATCTTAAACTTTCTTTCATATTGGGGTATAGCAAATTAACTGGAGAAAGAAATGGCACCCCACTCCAGTACTCTTGCCTGGAAAATCCCATGGATGGAGAAGCCTGGTAGGCTGCAGTCCATGGGGTCGCTAAGAGTCAGACATGACTGAGCAACTTCACTTTCACTTCACTTTCATGCATTGGAGAAGGAAATGGCAACCCACTCCAGTGTTCTTGCCTGGAGAATCCCAGGGACAGGGGAGCCTGGTGGGCTGCCGTCTAGGGGGTCGCACAGAGACAGACACAACTGACTCGACTTAACAGCAGCAGTAGCAGCAGAGCCAATTAACAAACAATGTAGTGATAGTCTCAGGTGAACAGCGAAGGGACTCAGCCATACATGTATACGGATCCATTCTCGCCCCAAACAGTCCTCCCATCCAGGCTGCCACATAACAATAAGCAGAGGTCCATGTGCTATACAGTAGGTCCTTGTTGGGTATCTATCTTAAATATAGCAGTGCGTGGATGTCCATAATAGGCTTTCCAGGTGGCATGGGTGATAAAGCATCCACGTGACACTGCAGGAGACCCAAGAGACCCAGGGTCAATCACTGGGTTGGGAAAATCCCCTGGAGTAGGAAATGGCATCCCACTCCAGTATTCTTGCCTGGAAAATTTCATGGGCAGAGGAGCCTGGTAGGCTATAGTGCACAGAGCCACAAAGAGCTGGACACGACTGAGTGAGCACATACACAAACATGTCCAAGCAAAACTCCTAACTATTGCTTCCCCCTAGCCTTCCCAGGAAATGTATTTCTTAAATAAGACTTGGAAATCAAAATTATCCCCTTAATCCCCAGGCAGTAGCATGGATATTGTATAAGCTCTCTTGTTTGTTCAGTCACTCAGTCGTGTCTGACTCTTTGTGACCCCATGGACTGCAGATGCCAGGCTTCCTGGTCCTTCTCTATCTCTGGGAGTTTGCTCAGATTCATGTCCATTGAGTCTGTGATGCTATCTAACCATCTCATCCTCTGCCACCCCCTTCTTTTCCCTTCAATCTTTCCCAGCATCAGGGACTTTTTCAATGAATTGGAAAAAGTCAGGTGGCCAAAGTATTGGAACTTCAGCTCCAGTAACAGTCCTTCCAGCAAATATTTAGGGTTGATTTCCTTTAGGGTTGATCTACAGCCATAGCAATCTGCACGCACCCGATCTCGTCTACTTGATGTATTAGCGGGCAGGAAAACGATATTAATCTCATCGTGTGTTTCCATCAGCGCTCTTGGGTGACCAGGTGCATGGTCAGTCAGCAATCTAATTTTCAAGAGAATCTTTTTTTCTGAGCAGTAGGTATCAACAGTGGGCTTAAAATATTCAGTAAATAGATGTGCCGTCATTCAGACTTTGTCATTTCTTCTGTTTAGCAAAAGCAGAGACAAGATAGCAAAATTCTTAAGGGCCCTAGGATTTTCAGTTTGGTAAATGAGCATTGGCTCCAGCTTAAAATCCACAGCTTAAGATCACCACCCTAACGAGAGTCAGCCAGTCCTTTGAAGCTCCGAAGTCAAGCACTGACTTCTCCTCCGGGGCTATGGAAGTCCTAGATGGTATCTTCCAATAGAAAGCTGTTTCGTCTACACTGATAGTCTGTTGTTTAGCATAGCCACCTTCATAAATTATCTTAACTAGATTTTCTGGATAACTTACGGCAGCTTCTACATCAGCACTTGCTGATTCACCTCACACTTTATGTTCCTAAAACCTCACGAATCGATCTCTGGCTATCAGTTCAAACTTCTCTTTGGCGGCTTCCTCACCTCTCTCAGCCTTCACAGAATTGAAGAGAGTCAGGATCTTGCTCTGGATTGCATGCTGCATGCTGCTCGCTCAGTCACATCTGACTCTTTGTGACCCCGTAGACTGTAGCCCACCAGGCTCCTTGGTCTGTAGGATTTTCCACATTTTCTACTGGAGTGGGTTGCCATTTCCTCCTCCAGGGGATCTTCCCAACCCAGGGATCAAAGCCGTATCTCTCGCATCAGTTGTATTGGCAGGCAGGTTCTTTACCACTAGCGCCAGCTGGGAAACTGACTCTGGTTTAGGCTTTGGTTAAAGGAATGTTGTGTCTGGTGGAATCTTCCTTCCAGACCACTACACCCTTCTCTAGATCATCAATAAGGCTGCTTTACTTTTGTGGTCAATTTATGTGTTCACTGGAGTAGCAGCTTTAATTTCCTTCAAGAACTATTCCTCTGCATTCACAACTTGGGCAACTGTTTGGGGCAAGAGGCCTAGCTTTACACCCCTCTTAGCTTCCAGCATGCCTTCCTCAGTGCGCTTAGTAATTCCTAGTTTTTTATTTAAGGTGAGACATATGACTCCTCCTGTCACTTGAACACTTAGAGGCCATTGTAGGGTTATTCATTGGCTTAATTTCAGTCTTGTTGGGTCTCAGGGAATAGGGAGGCCCAAGGAGAAAGAGATGAGATGGGGGAACAGCTGGTCGGTGGACAGTCAGAACTCACACAACACTGACCCACCAAGTTCTGTGCCTTATATGGGCTCAGACTGTGGAGCCCCAAAGCAGTTACAACAGTAACATCAACAAGAGTCCTGATTGGTGGACCATTGGTGATCCAGTGGTTAGGACTTGTGCTCCCAATGCAGGGGCCATGGGTTCTCTCCCGAGTCAGAGAACTCATATCCTGCATGCTGCAAGTGCAGCAAAAAAAAAAAATCACAGATCGCCATATGAATATAATAATGGAAAAGTCTGAAATACTGTGAGATCATCAAAATGTAACACAGAGACAAGCCGTGAGTAAACGTTGTTAGAAAAATGGTGCCGTAGACGTGCTCAGCACAGGGTTAACACAAACCTTCAATTTGTGAAATATACAATACCTGCAAAAAGAAAGGGCAATAAAGCAAGGTGTGCCTGTGTGGAGACAGTCAAAAGATCAGTGATTGCCAGGGTGCAGGAAGGAGGAACTCACAGGCAGAGCACAGAGGGTGTTTAGGGACTATTTGCAGCATACTACAGTGGTGGGTACAAGTCATCATGTTGCTTTTGTTGTTATTGTTTAGTCGCTCAGTTGTGTCCAGCTCTTTGCAACCCCGTGGACTGTAGCCCTCCAGGCTCCTCTGTCCATGGGATTCTCCAGGCAAGAATACTGGACTGGGTTGTCATTGCCTCCTCAGGGGATCTTCCCGACCCAGGAATTGAACCCCTGTCTCTTGCACTGGCAGGCGGATTCTTTACCACTGAGCCACTAGGCAGGCCCACAAGTCATTATACCTGTGTCCAAATCTGTACAAAGTATAACACAAAGAGTGAACCTTCATGTAAACTGTGGGCTTTGGCTGATAAGGATGTGTGAATGTGGGTCACCAGTTATAACAAAGGTACGGCTCTGGTGCAGGATGTTCAGAGTGTTGAGACTGCATGTGTCGGGGCAGGGAGTATATGGAAATTCTGTGCTTTTCTCTAACCTAAAACTGCTCTAAAACATAAAATTTATTCATTAAAAACAGTTTCTTGAATGCATGAACAACATGATTACTCCTTCTACCTGTCCCCATGGTCATTGCTTGAACTATGACGTTTCCACTCATATCATTCTATTCCATGTTCAAGTTTTACAAGTTTTACATGTCTCTTTGCCCCATAAGCCATAAGTGCAAAGATTCTCTACCCTCCGCTGGAGGCTCTGCTGGATTATCAAGATGAAGCAAAAGTGCACATTCCCAGAGACTTATCTGGTGGTCCAGTGGTTAAAGAATCCACCTTGCAATGCAGGGGATGTGGGTTCAATCCCTAGTTGGGGGACTAAGATCCCACATGCCACGGAGCCACTAAGCCCGTGAGCCACAACTAGAGAATCCATGTGCCGCAATGAAAGATCCCGCAGCATGCAAGGAAGATACAGTATGCCGAAACTAAGAAAAAACTCAGCCAAATAAATAATAAATTGTGTGCTTAGTCATGTCAGACTCTTTGCAGCCCCATGGACTGTAGCCTTCCAGGCACCTCTCTCCATGGAATTTTCCAAGCAAGAATACTGGAGTGGGTAGCCATTTCTTTCTCCAGGGGAAAGTCCGGACCCAGGGGTAGAACCCTAGTCTCCTGCATCTCCTGCATTGGCAGGTGGATTCTTTACCACTCCATCACCTGGGAAGACCAAGTAAATAAAAGAGTGCAAATCCCCAATGCTCTTAAAGACAAATATGGACAAATCAGACCCCATCTCAGGATGACATCACAATGACAAAATCAAAGCCATTGATTGCTGCCAGTGCTCAGAGAAGCCATCTAGTCCTCCTGGTTTTGCAAACCATTTTCAGTATCAGAATCAATTTTTCAAATGAACTGACAGAGCCCCAAACATAAAAGAGTTAACAGAGTGAAAAAACAGTGCTTTTCTGCACAGATGGCGCCTGGATCCCTGAGGCATGTCTGCAAAGTCAGGGCTCCTGGGATCCCTTTGAGATGCACTGATTCAGCCTCCCCCTCTGTTTTGCACACAGCATAGGCCCCCCAAACAAGGAGAAGCCTTACAAACACTCGGCAAAGTCCACAGCCTGCACTCTATCTGCCTCTTTAGCTCATGCCCTTACATTCTCCAAAATACATCCTGGGCTCCAACTGTACCAGACCTGTATTTCTGCAAATGTTTCATATCTCAGGCTTCTGTGCCTTTGCTCCACAGTCAAGATGCAGCTCTGATATCACCTCCTCCAGGAAGTCTTCCTGTCCCACCACCCTTGACCCCACCATTTTACCCCAGGGATGGAGGTTGGTCAAGTAGAAGCCAGCACCTCCAGGAATAGGTAGAACCTAAACCTAACAGCCTAGGTGGGTGCAAACCAAACTTTCAAGTGCAAACCAGCAGAGTGATGTTAAGAGGGCCTGGGGAACCGCACCTAATGACCTGATTTCAGAAGAAAACAAGAGCCAGCGATGCATCTTAAACCAACAGATACCCAAGTGACCTCTAGCTGTGATTAAAAGCCATAAACACAGGCAAGAAAAACAAAAAACAGGCCAGGGAAATGTTTCTATGCCTAAGATCCCTCCGTGAGCCTCAGATTCCGTGTTCCTTGCCCTGGAATAAGATCCTTAGGATCTGAACCCTGGGACCTCCCGCGACCCCTCTCCTTTCCCTACACTCTCCCAGGACCCTCCAGGAGCAAGGAACTGATCCCACGCAGGGCCATCATCCTCTGTTTCTTTATCTCCTACCTCTCCCTCGAGCGCAGGGACTGCTCTCCCTTCCTCTATCCCTCCCCTCACCCCAGTGTCCAGCCGGTGTCTGGCACAGAACCGGCCCGCAAAGGTTTGCAGAATGGGGTACCAATCCAAGCCTTGGTGCTAACACCCGGTTTTCCGCGTGGCTGCAGCGCCCTCTGCCGGGCTTCTCTCGCGGCCATGAGGCACTCACCGGAGTCGGGGCGTTCACCACGGAGAGGTTGTACCCGTAGAGGAAGGAGGAGCCGAAGGCGCCCACGAGAGATGCCACGATCAACGAGCAGGACCAGTCCTGGGAAAGGAGAGCAAAGCACGTCAGAGCTGGCGCTCGGGGTTTGGGGGGGCACAGCCAGGGGCCCGCAGGACGCAGGTGGGCTGTCCTCTTCCCTGGGGAGGATTCCCAGGGTAAGGATGCCAGCTGTCCAGGAGGGGCTCCCCTCCGGGGCCGGTCCAGGTGGGCGTGGCCAGTCCAGGGAGCTCAGTTTGCCATCGGTCCCCCCACCTCCCGCCCCCCACCCTCCCGGCCACACGACTGCCCCCTTTATCGGGCTGCAAGAGATCTGTGCAACGCAGACCTAACGTCCTTTCGCAGGTGCTGTTAGCAGCTACAGCCCTGTGATTTTAGCAGAATCTGGCCAGTCTCTGACTCATCTCCGAGGTAAAAAGCAAAGCCAGGCTAAGCTGCCAGCAGCAGCATCTGGGTTCTCGCTAAAACCTACGGGCCAGGCATCTGTTCTCAGCCCTTTCTGGGAATTCTTCCACAGACTCCTAGGATCAGTACATTTTATCTTGATTTTACAGGTGAGGAAACAGAGGCACGGAGTGAAGGAAAGCTACTTGGCTCAAAATAGCCTGGAGTTAAAACTCCCCTCTGGGTCCTCCCCACCATTCTATGCAAAACAAAGAACTCCCTCACCTGGAAAAAAAATTTACATTAAGGTTGATTCGGTCCCAGCCTCTGGCCATCTCCAGAATTCCTTGCTGGAGCCGTTTAAGAGATAACTAGGCATCACTGACTCGACGGACATGTGTCTGAATGAACTCCGGGAGTTGGTGATGGACAGGGAGGCCTGGCCTGCTGCGATTCATGGGGTCGCGAAGAGTCGGACACGACTGAACGACTAAACTGAACTGAAATGAATCTGAACAACCTTGGAGAAAAACTGGCCCCCTTAAGACAGTAGATTTCCACATATATATCTATATATACTTACTCTTTTCTTGGGTCATTGCAGCAGCTCACTAATCTGACTGCTGCCCCTTCTCGCCTCATTAAAGGTGATCTGTTCCTGTAAAGTGCCGGTCTGGTTCTTTATTCTGAACCTTGCCTTCTCTAACCCCCTTACCCTACACGGAGCAGTCCCTGGTGGTGTCTGGGATGGAGATCAGAGCCCACCCAGGTGGTCCAGCTCCAGCATGCCCCCTGCAGCACCCACCGAACCACACTGCCTCCCCCCACTGCCTCCTCTCCTGGGTGCAGCGTCTCAGGGGCTAACGCTTCTGACAGCCCCAGAAGGCACACCCACCCACGAGTACTCTGTTCCAGGCTGCGCTGTCCACCCACAGGCTGGTGTGAGCACCTTAGGACAAGGACCTGCAGACAGACAGAGACAGGGCTTGGCCTGGAGGACCAAGCATTTATCTCCATGTAATCCTGCCCGCTGAACCCATCCGTGGATGGCCACTGCCACCACGGGACTGGGAGTACAAGCAGCTGGGCCCCTGGGCAAAGGCTGGCCAGAAGGCAGGGGCTGGAAGTGGGAAGGGGCTGCCATCCTAACCTGGCCAGGCAAGTGTGGACCACTTGTCAGATAGGGGGACCCGGTGCTCTCGGAAGGCACTTTCTCTCCATCATTTTTCGTGTGTGTGTGTCTGTGTGTGTCCTCTAAGTGCCAGACCCTGACAAAGCTCCAGGGATGCAGCAGTAGACGTGATGTTAATAGATGAGGTCCACGGTTTAGGGAAGGGAATAAATCAAACACTGACCAGATAAGGAAGCTAGACTCTGACAGCCAGTTCCCTGCTTGGCCCACCTTGGCAGCCTCCTCCGGCACAGGCTCCAGTGCCGGACCGCTCCACCACGGCTGTGGGACCTGTCCAGGGTCTTGACCTTTCTGGACCTTTCTGGGCCTCAGCTTGCCCAACTGTAAAATGGGCTGTATAGACTGTTGTGGCTGTGCAGCTGCCTGCGGACGCGGAGAGGGTGTGTGCACGTAGCCAGTGTTCTGAACGGCTGTTCACTCTGTTTTCTCTCTCTGCTCCTTCTGACCAAGCTGTGCAGAATAGCTGTTGGCCAAGCTACATGCCAAGGTCTCTCACCCTGGTTGAAGCCTCTGTGCCCCCTGAAATCCTTGCTTCTGGAGACCTTCATATCTAAGACCCGTTGAAAGTTGCCCTGAAAGTCCCACCTCCTCACTTTTACTTTTCTATCAATTTTGTCTGACCCCCGTCTCTGCCAGTTACAATTGTGTAAACTTAGACCAGTGGTTGGAGAAGGCAATGGCACCCCACTCCAGTACTTTTGCCTAGAAAATCCCATGGACGGAGGAGCCTGGTGGGCTGCCATCTATGGGTCGCACAGAGTCGGACACGACTGAAGCGACTTAGCAGCAGCAGCAGCAGACCAGTGGTATAGCTCCTCTGTGACTCGAAGTCCTCATCTGTGAAATGGGGATGTTAATAGACCTGTGACGGAGTCCAAGCAGACCGAGAAGACAGCAGACAAATGTCTCAAAACAACCATCTTATCAGGCTCTGGATGCCTGGCTCTTTTCTAGAACAGAGATGGGGGGTGGGGGAGTTGTGAGGAAACAAAGTAAAAAGGTCATTAATCTTGCAAGTATATCCTAGAATGATAAGTCTCCAGGGGCTGTGTTAGCTGTTTCCTTTCTGCAGTGTTCTGAACAAGGGCACTTGAACAGTCTGGCAGAGGGACAGGGTTGTCTGAGGCAGGCCCTTATATATGATCATAACAAAAGCCATGAAAAGCAAGTCAAAGAAACGGTTCCAAAATGGAGTCAGAATTGGCCCTTCCCTGCAACAGACCCACCTCATGGGATATTCTGCAGAAGAAAGAAGTTAGAGTAGGTGTCCAGGGGTAGGTACCCTGAGTATCAACAGCAGAGGCTGGACAGTTGGTGTGGGTCTTACTTTTTGAGGGCGGGGGTCTTGCTTCCAGACCCCAAACCTGCCGAGAAAGTGCTCTGTAAACGCTGGTGATTGGGCAGAGGCCAGAAGGAGGATTTGTGGACCATAGAGATGGATGTTGGCAAGTGTGGGGTCAGAGTACTCTCTGCAGTAAGAGGAGCGGGAACTGAATGGGATGCACTGATGGAACAGAATCACTTTTGGACACCATGCCCGCCCTCCATCGCCTTTCGTCTTTAAACTCATCCTCTGGGGCTCAGCTCAGATGTTGTTCCTTTTGATCCCTGGGTTGTGCGGGTCCCTGGGCTTCTCTCACTCCTAGCCTTGGTCATTATGTCCTTGTCTGCACCCATCGGAGGGCAGAGAAGCACAGGTGAGAGCCCCGTCCCCCAGATCCCCCACCCCTGCATGCCCGCCAGGTCTTACCACCCACCCCAAGGTGGGGGTGGAGACAATGGGAGGCGAGAGCACCGCACACATGATGAGAGCAGTTCTCTGTGTGGCCTCACTGCCCGAGCACAGCCACGCTGCCAGAAGAAGCTGGCGGGAGCCCAGGGAGCTGCGACATCAGAGATGGAGCCCTGCAGCCAACGTCACAGGGTCCAGGAGCCAGGAATCAAGACCAGAGGCTTTTCAGGAAGGCGGAGAGAGGCCTCCGTGGCCGGACAGAGGCCAGGCGCTGTGTTTACCTTTCGTCTCCTCCTGCCCTGCATCACAGTCCTCGGATGGGCACGCTCGTGAGGCCCTGGGTTGCTGTGGCTAAGGGAAGCTGAGCCCATGTCCTGTTTGGCGAAGACCCGCCCCCGGCCCTCCCCGCAGCTGGCTCCTTAGGGGCTCTGCTGGGCCATCTCCCTGAATCAGGAGGCAGAGTCCACAGAGGGAGGGCAAGGGGATGCCGAACAGGAAATGTGGCAATTGTATCCTGTCCGAACAGGAATTGAGCAATACAAATGTTTCCGCATTCACAGGCCTTCACCGCAGCAGCTGGAAAGCCCTGAAAAGGAAATTTCTTTTCCCAGAAATCACCACCCTGAGTACCTGATTTTTCTACTTAAAAAAAAAAAAAAAGAAAGAAAGAAATTGCATAGTGTGAATTTTTATTTGGGGCAAAATGAGGACTGCAGCCCAGGAGAGAGCACCTCAGATAGCTCTGAGAGACTGCTCCAAAGAGGTTGTGGGGGAAGGTGAATATATGTATGATTGGGATGAAGGGGTTGGTTTAGTTACTAAGTTGTGTCCGACTCTTGTGACCCCATGGACTGTAGCCCACCAGACTCCTCTGTCCATGGGATTTTCCAGGCAAGAATACTGGAGTGGATTGCCATTTCCTCCTCCAGGGGATCTTCCCGACCCAGGAATCGAACCCGGGTCTCTTGCATTGCAGGCAGATTCTTTACCGATTGAGCTATAAGGGAAGCCCAGTGGTTTTAGAAAAGGCAGAGGAACCAGAGATCAAGTTGCCAACATCTGCTGGATCATGGAAAAAGCAAGAGAGTTCCAGAAAAACATCTATTTCTGCTTTATTGACTATGCCAAAGCCTTTGACTGTGTGGATCACAATAAACTGTTGAAAATTCTGAAAGAGATAGGACTACCAGACCACCTGGGTGAAAGGGAGTTGATGCAATCAAGCACTTAGCTTGGCAAAAGTTTTCTGCTAGTCACAAAGAGCAGATGTCACCACGAAGGGATGAAGTGCTTTCTAGATATGAAGAGACATAAGAATTGAGCTCATACTATCAGCTCCTGAAAATATCTAACTATCTGAAGACCTGTCCTGCCAGTTTTCCCAGAGCACGGAGTGCCCCAATTCCCTATCTCCATCCTGAACTCCCTTCAGGGGATGTTGAACGTCAGCAGCTGCAGGAGCTGAAGAGTTAATCTTTGCAGAGGTGGATGAAAGTGAAAGTGGAAGGCGCTCAAGCGTGAAAAGTCTCTCAATTTGTCTGACTCTTTGCAACCCCATGGACTGTCCATGGGATTCTCCAGGCCAGAATACTGCAGTGGGTAGCCTTTCCCTTCTCCAGGGGATCTTCCCAACCCAGGGATCGAACCCAGGTCTCCCACATTGCAGGTGGGCAGAGGTAGATGGCAAGCGCCAATTTGAAGTTGACGCTTTCTCTGGCGTCTTTTTCTTTCCCCTCTTAAGGCCAGCATGCTGGGAGGAGAGCAACTAGCATGAACCCAGAGCAAAATCTCCCTTCGGCCTGGGACAGACAGATTACTGGCTACCGGAGAAGCCTGGCAGGGTTCCAACCGTGGCTCCACCGCTATTTAGCTGTGTGTCCTCAGGCAAGTTGATTTGCTTCTCTGAGCTACCACATTTACAAGTGCAAAATGGGAGCTTTATCCTGCCCTGATTATCCTGCAGAGTTATTCTGAGACTCAAATAGAAAACGCACAGCAACATATTGGAGATGAAGACAGGCTGCCCTGCAGCTCTAGAACAAGCGGGGAAGTTGTGGGTTTGGAAGAAAAAGACTTTGCCACCGGTTGTTACTCTGCCCTGCTCATACAGGTGGCCTGGCTCAGGGAAAGCATTAAGGAGTCGAGACCCCTCATGCACACCAGGATGTCATGCGAATTAACTCCCTGTACGGCTGAATTGCTCGGATGTCAGAGAAGGGCCTTAAATTATGTCTAGGATATGCCTTGGCCATTTGCGCCCAGAGCAGAGACCAGGTGCAGAGGCTGGCAGAATGATGGCAGGCTTGGGGAACAGAGGACCCCTAAAAGGCCAGGGCGTCTGCAAATCCACAAAAGAGAGACCCGAAGCCGGCAACCTGGGTTTAATGGAAAGTGCATGGTGAAATAAAAGCTATGGATCACAGCAGAATTTCTGGGAGCGTGGATTGTCAAGTGCACACAAACACATCCAGCTCTGCGAATGCAGATCAGTGGGAAGGGAGCTGCTCAGTGGGGAGCTGAAACTTCTGAAAGAAAAAAGCCAGCCCTGAATAATTAGGCTGGTTATTTACTGAGTGCATGAATCATTCAGTGCAATATTCATTCTGCATATCAGTCATGCAGGGAGGCCGCTGGCACAATTGGCTGTTTCTGAAACCAGTTTTCAGCCAGTTGGCCAGTTCCCCTCACAGAGCTGGGTCCAGAGCAGGGTTCTAACATGGGAGCTCTCGACTGTGACATCACATGTGAGAGCTGAGGATTCCCCTGGGAAACACGGAGGAGGCACTGAGCCAACCTGGGGCTGATCCTGGAAGACTTCCTGGAAGAGGTGATTCCAGAGCCGACTCTTACAGGATGAGTAAGCCAGGGGAATAATGCAGGCAGAGAAGGGCTTGGGGTGAGAGGGCAGAGCCAGTCCTGCAGACATGGATGCCCCGGGGGTGTGGGGAGAAGCAAAATAATTGAGTGAGTTGGGGCCTAAAGTGTGGGAGCGGCAGCATGGCTATTTCACTGTGCAGAGAGGAACCAGCTCTGCGGTCCCCATGGGGTGTCTTACTCATCATCTCATTTCCTCCTCCACCCGCTCCTTGTCTCAGGCCTTTCCACGTAACCACCCTGGTCTTCTCATCTTTAACAGGGGGGTGTCCCTGATCTTGCTAAAACTCACATTGGGTCAGTGACCTGCCTTTTTCATTTAAAATTGTTCCATGTTCCCCATGGTGGTTGAAAACACTAAAGGCCCGATCACCCAAACGGAGTGCAGACTGGAGGTGGGGGAGGCGGGGCTGGAGCGGGGCGGGGTGGGGGGGGGGCGGTGGAGGGTGGGACAGCCTTCCAGCAGCTGCCCTGACCCTGCGCTGCACGAAGGGCTCTCCCAGAAACCCGGACTGGACACCACTCAGTGGAACAAAAGAAACTTGCAGTAAGTCACTTCCCCTTTTTCGTTGTGCAGCCTGGAGGCGGTGCTTAGCCTGAAGAGTTCTTCTTATTGGTGGAACTGACTGTCTGTCAGTTGTCGCCCCCCCCCCCCCCCCCCCGCAACCCAGCTCCAGAGAAGGCAATGGCACCCCACTCCAGTACTCTTGCCTGGAAAATCCCATGGACGGAGGAGCCTGCTGGGCTGCAGTCCATGGGGTCGCGAAGAGTCGGACACGACTGAGCGACTTGACTTTCACTTTTCACTTTCATGCATTGGAGAAGGAAATGGCAACCCACTCCAGTGTTCTTGCCTGGAGAATCCCAGGGACAGGGGAGCCTGGTGGGCTGCCGTCTTTGGGGTCGCACAGAGTCGGACACGACTGAAGCGACTTAGCAGCAGCAGCAGCCACCCAGCTCTCCCGCAAACCAGCCCAGAGGTGAGCAGTGACGTCATACGCCTGAGATGGGAGCCCAACTATTCTGGCTCAAGTTCCAGGCTGGGCTCGCCTATTTAGGAAGCCTGGCCTTGGGGTTAACCGTGCTTTCTTCCTTCAGACAAATGGGGGGTCTTGGATTCCCAGGGGGCACCCCAGTGCATTCCAAGGTGAGAAAACAGAGAGCTCCATTCTTTTGAAAGCCTTGATGAGCCTGATGAGAGCTGCTCTCTCTGCTTGCCACAGCTCAGCCGGTTAACCCCCCGACAGTGGTGCCCAAAGGACTGCCTGGCTTTGGGTCTCAGCCCCACTTCTGACAACCTGTGAGCTCTTGGGCAAGTTTCTCGGCCTCTCTGGCACAGTGTCCTCATCTGTCAAATGGGCCTGATGATGGTGCCACCACCTCTTAGACTTGCTAAGATTTGAGGAGTTTGTGCGTGGAGAACACTAAAAACCCTGGAACCTAAAACAGCACCTGGTCTACAGCTAAGCACACAATGAACATTCATTGTTCTTCACATCCCCCTGTCCCTCTGGTGAGCTATTTCTTGGCCCAGTGCTCTTGTTCTCATCCTTTTCTCAACAAAGGACACGGTGAGTACTCTCTGTAGAAAGATCCCTCTGGGTCCCCCCGCCCCCAACCTCGTGTCGGTGTTCACAGCAGCAAAGAAAAGGGTTGGGGCCAGTAGGGTGCAGCTGGACCATTGCCAAGGCCAGTTTCCCTGCTTGAGTACCAGGCCTCTGTGATGAGCACCATCTGGTGAGGCTCTGTGAACCAGATGACAGCTAACTGGGGCTCCTCACTAACCATCTCCCAAGACACATCTACACTGCTCTACCCTCTGCCAACTGTTCCCACCTGCCACGCCACCCACCCTCCCACCAGGCTCAGGAGGATCCACTAGGCTGATGCCACGAGGAAGAACAGAAGTTCAGGGAGAGCCTGGATTCGCCCATCTCCAAATCTGATGCCAGATCCCCAGCCACATGGTCTGTGGCCCGTGCTCTCAGACAGGTCCTAAGGCAATTCACTCTATCGAGGATGTGGCCGGGGCTTCCCTAGTGGCTCAGACGGTAAAGCATCCACCTGCAATTCAGGAGACCTGGGTTCGATCCCTGGGTTGGGAAGGTCTTCTGGGGAAGAAAATGTCTACCCTCTCCAGTATTCTTGCCTGGAGAATCCCAGGGACAGAGGAGCCTTGGCAGGCTACAGTCCATGAGGTCTCAAAGAGTCAGACATCACTGAAGTGACTTAGCATGCACATATGCAGTACAGTTGTAACCCGAATCCCCAGCTCAAAAGAAGTGGGAAACTATACAGCTTTTCTGGAGTTTGAAAATATGTCTCTAGAGCTGGTGTTGGACAGGGAAGCCTGGTGTGTTGCGGTCTGTGGGGTCGCAAAGAGTCGGATACGACTGAGTGACTGAACTGAACTGAGACATCGTAGTATATGCATGTTAATCCCAATCTCCCAGTTCATCCCACCATCTCTCATCTCCCCTTGGTATCCACACGTTTGTCCTCTACATCTGTGTCTCTATTGGAAAAGAATATTTTTAAAAACATGTCTCTATGCATAACTGAATCACTTTGCCATAGAGCAAAAATTAGCATAACATCATGAATCAGCAATACTTCAATTTTTACAAAACAATTTTTTTAAAGAAGGATGTGGTCATAGCCCAGCATTCCTGGGTGTGCCGGGCCTGTCCTGACACTCATACACTCGTCCACACACACACCTTTTACCAGTGCCCCTAATTTTGCTCATCCTTCAGTGCTCAGCCCCCTCGCCACCTCCCCCCAGGACGGACCACCTCAGGGTCACCTGGACACTCCTACCAGGGAGACATAAGGGAACCAGGACTGACCAGTTTCTTTTTCTCCAAGTTGCTTCCTTTGTTATCTGCTGAGTCATTTTCCCTGAGCTTCATGGTTCCTTGTCAGCCTTTGGACTGGGCTTTTTTGTTCCTGAAAGAGAGAAAAAAGGGAGAAGTGGTTAGACAGACGCTGGCTGTCACAGATAAGGAACCCAGGGGAGGAGGCCCTGGTGAGGACACCAGGGTGGCGGGCCCAGCTTCCCCAGAGCCCCGGGAGCCTCTGTTCCTCTCTGGCCTGTTTCTCCATTTACGAGACGGTCAGGTTGGACCACTGCTGTGTTTTCCCACCCCTGGCACGTTGCTGATCAAGTACTGGCCCCTCCCCAGGATATCCTCATTTGTAAGGTCCTCTTACGATGGGGCATATTTTGGAAATCCTAGACTTTCTGTCCTTAAGATGTGAAAATAAAAGTACTATAAGTTCAAAGTGCAATGTCGCCTGTCAAATTGAAACTATTACCAAACAGTTAGCACAATTGTAGGAGCTTCCCAGGTGGTGCTAGTGGTACAGAACCCGCCTACCAGTGTAGGAGGCATAAGAGAGGCAGTTTGATCCCTGGGTCAGGAAGATCTCCTGGAGGAGGGCCTGGCAACCCGCTCCAGTATTCTTGCCTGGAGAATCCCCTGGACAGAGGAGCCTGGCGGGCTATAGTCCATGGGGTCACAAAGAGTTGGACACGACTGAAGTGACTTAGCACACACAAATGCAGCACAATTGTAACCCGAATCCCTAGCACAAAAGAAGTGGAAAACTCTATAGCTTTTCTGGAGTTTGAAAATATGTCTCTAGAGCTGTAAAAGTATTTCAGTCCTTTGGCCCAATGACTGCATTTATAGTTAGCCTAAAGCAGTAATTAAAATGTACAAAGATTTAAGCCTGAGATGATCATTGCAACATTTTTCATGGTAGAAAAATGGTCTTCACAATAGGACAGAATATTTAAGAAGAAAGTTTAAATTTTGGCACATTCACGTGCTGGAAGCTTATGTTAAAGAATACCTAATATCATTGGAAAGTGTTGATAATACATTCTTACTTGACAACGTGAGGAAGATGTATAAAGAAATATACTCTAGTCAACATTAAAAATAGGTGTACTTGTTTTTTTAGTCACTAAGTCATGTCTGATTCGTTATGACCCCATGGATTGTAGCCCATCAGGCTCCTCTGTCCTTGGGATTTCCCAGGTAATAATTTTGGAATGGGTTGCCATTTGCTTCTCGAGGGGATCTTCCCAGCCCAGGGATTGAACCCATGTCTCGTGCATTGGTAGGTGGATCCTTTCAGTTCAGTTCAGTTGCTCAGTTGTGTCTGACACTTTGTGACCCCATGGACTGCAGCACTCCAGGCTTCCCTGTCCATCACCAACTCCCAGAGCTTACTCATGCTCATGTCCATTGAGTCAGTGATTCCATCCAACCATCTCATCCTCTGTCTTCCTCTTCTCCTCCTGCCTTCAATCTTTCCCAGCATCAGGGTCTTTTCCAATGAGTCAGTTTTTCACATCAGGTGGCCAAAGTACTGGAGTTTCAGCTTCAGCATCAGTATTTCCAATGAATATTCAGGTTTGATTTCCTTAAGGATGGACTGGTTGGATCTCCTTGCTATCCAAGGAACTCTCAAGAGTCTTCTCCAACGCCACAGTTCAAAAGCATCAATTCTTTGGCGCTCAGCTTTCTTTATAGTCCAAATCTCACATCCATACATGACTACTAGAAAAACTATAGCTTTGACTAGAGGGACCTTTGTCAGCAAAGTAATGTCTCTGCTGTCTAGGTTGGTCATAACTTTTCTCCCAAGGAGCAAGCATCTTTTAATTTCATAACTGCAGTCACCATCTGCAGTTATTTTGGAGCACCCCAAAATAAAGTCTGTCACTATTTCCATTGTTTCCCCATCTATTTGGCATGAAGTGATGGGACTAGATACCATGATCTTAGTTTTCTGAATGTTGAGCTTTAAGCCACCTTTTTCACTCTCCACTTTCACTTTCCTCAAGAGGCTCTTTAGTTCTTCACTTTCTGCCATAAGGGTGGTGTCATCTGCATATCTGAGGTTATTGATATTTCTCCCAGCAATCTTGATTCCAGCTGGTGCTTCATCCAGCCCAGCATTTCTCATGATGTACTCTGCATAAAAGTTAAATAAGCAGGGTGACAATATACAGCCTTGACATACTCCTTTCCCTATTTTGAACCAGTCTGTTGCTCCATGTCCAGTTCTAACTGTTGCTTCTTGACCTGTATACAGATTTCTCAGGAGGCAGGTCAGATGGTATGGTATTCCCGTCTCTTAAGAATTTTCCACAGTTTGTTGTGATCCACACAATCAAAGGCTTTGGCATAGTCAATAAAGCAGAAATAGATGTTTTTCTGGAACTCTCTTGTTTCTTCGATGATCCAGCGGATGTTGGCAATGTGGATCCTTTACTGTACTTGAACCACACCCATGTGTTTTTTAATTTAAAGTTAAATTTAAACCAAAAATGTTTACACATTAAATTATTTATTTTGGCCACCTCATGCGAAGAGTTGACTCATTGGAAAAGACTCTGATGCTGGGAGGGATTGGGGGCAGGAGGAGAAGGGGATGACAGAGGATGAGATGGCTGGATGGCATCACTGACTCGATGGACGTGAGTCTCAATGAACTCTGGGAGTTGGTGATGGACAGGGAGGCCTGGCATGCTGCGATTCATGGGGTCGCAAAGAGCCCGACACGACTGAGTGACTGAACTGAACTGAAGCTTAATGAACAATTATTCATTAAGCTCCTAGCATCTAGGGCTTCCCTGGTGGCTCAGATAGTAAAGAATCTACCTGCAATGCAAGAGACCCAGGTTCAATCCCTGGATTGGGAAGATTCCCTGGAGAAGGGAAATGGCAACCCACTCCAGTATTCTTGCCTGAAGAATTCCATGGACAGAGGAGTCTGGTGGGCTACAAAGAGTAGGACACGACTGAGCGACTTACACTTTAACACTAAGCATCTAGGTTATGAGAATGAAATCTTGAGCAAAACAGACCTCACCCTGCCCTGACGGAGCTTACATTCTGGGAGAAGAGACAGTTTAGGAGGAGCATATGGACTTCTCAAGAGGCGTATTGAAGGTAAGAGGCCTGGCCCAGCAGAGAGAGACCACAGCAGGAGATAGGCTGTAGAGATGAGCGGACGACTCATGACATATTTCTATGCAGAGAAAGCAGACATCCTGCAAACAGCATAACATAACAGCAATTACCACTCAGCTGTGCTTTCTCAGCCAATGTTTATCTGATTTGCTTTCCTCTGTTTTCCAATTTTCTACACTAAAACACACAGAAACCAATCACTTCTACAACTGGAAAAGCAAGCTTTTAGAATGTCTTCAAATGAAAGAGAAAACCATTTTGTTAAAGAATGAAGCCCTTAGGGTGTCAAGGAGCCAAGTAGACTAAAAACTACAGTTTTGGAAGAATAAGAAGTTCTTACGGGTTAACGGGCTCTGAATTTGAAGTCACGTGAGCTGCCTGACAACGTCGACTGGAGGCCCTCCACCGAGGGACCCACCTGCGTGTGGCCAGCACACGCCCAGGGACACGCCGCCCACTGGACCTCCATGTTCAGGCCCCTCTTGCTATCTCTCAGGCCCCCGGGCTGGACTGCCTCCTCTCCTGCCTTTGTCTCATCTTCCAGGCTCACCTTCTCTGCTGTCCGTCTGTTCCTTCTGGAAAGTCTGAGTCGCTTTGCGTCCTGTGCCTCCCCGAGCTTCTTCCCTTAGCCTTGCGGGAGCCAGACTGTACTGAACCACTGACGGTTCTTTCATCTGCGTCCTTGACCGTGACTTTGACCCCCTCCTGAGGGTTCATTTTATGTGTCAGCTTGGCAAGGCCACGGTGTCTAGTTGTGTGGTTAGACATTCAGAGAACAGGCAAGCTACTGCTGGTAGTTTTTAGGTATGACTCACGTTTAACAGGGCTTCCCTGGGGGCTCAGCAGTAAAGAATCTGTCTGCAAAGCAGGAGGCTTAGGAGATGAATATTCTATCCCTGGGTCAGGAAGATCTCCTGGAGGAGGGCATGGCAACCCACTTCTGTATTCTTGCCTGGAGAATCCTATGGACCGAGAAGACTGGCGGGCTACAGCCCATGGGGTCACAGAGAGTCAGACATGACTGAAGCAACTGAGCACACACGCACATTTACAATCAGCTGACTTTAAGTAGATGGGCCTCCATAACGTAGGTGAGCCTCATCCATTGAGCTGGAGGCCTTAAGAACAAAGACTAAGGCACCCCATAGGAGAAGAAATTCTGCATTAAGATGACAACATAGAAATTCTGCCTGAGTTTCCAGCCTTCAGGCCAAGGTTGCAACTTCAATTCCTGCCAGAATTTCTAGCCTGTGGACTTGCCATATGGGTCTGGGGCTTGCCAGCCCCATGATCATGTGAGTTAATTCCTTAAAAGCTCTCTGTCTTTTTCTATCAAAATCTACCTATCTATCTAGATATACATCCTATTGGCTCTGTTTCTCCGGAGAACCCTGCCTGACACACTCCTTACACTCTGGGACCACAGCTGACCCATCTCTGTGCCCACCGAGTCTGACAGTAGCTGGCTTTAGCCAGGGGAGCCCTCTGGGGTGGTGTGGGTCGGTGGGGAGAGAGGAGTCAGAATGGGGTCAGCCCAGAAGGGTGGGTTGGGGTGGGAGGTGCGAGGGAGGTTTAAGAGGAGGGGGACACATGTATACCTATGGCTGATACATGTTGACGTATGTCAGAAGTCAACACAACCTTGTGAAGCAATTATCCTCCAATTAAAAATAAATACGTTTTTAAAAAAGAATGACATTGGATGAGATGGGAGGGGACCGAGGGAGCCAGAGAGAAAATGTCCTTGGCCACCACCTATCAAGTTCCGGGGGCTGCACTTCCATTCTAGTTTGCATGAATGGCTGTCACCACACAGCTCCAAGGAGCTCCATTCACACAGTCAATGTCCGCCTGGAGCTATGCAAGGTGGTGGTCCTGCAGGTACCTAAGGATGAAGATGGTCTCCAAACACTCAGGCAAGAGCCTGATTTGAAAAGGCACGAACAGAGTGGAAAGAGCAAGGATGTTAGCATCAGAAACCTGGATGCCAACCCTGGTTTTGCCTCCATGACCCAGAGCAAATTACTTAACCTTTGGGTCTGTTTCTTTATCCTTCAATGGTGGTGGTTATCATTCTCTCATATGATTCTTAGCCTAGGCTAAGAATGTACACCAAAGGCCTGGGGAGATGCCTGGCAAGTCCTTGGTGTCTAATTAATGGCAACCATCGTTCACTGAGCTGGAGAAGACTCAAAGCAGCAGATTTGGGGATGGGAGGAAATAAAGAATTCTCTTTTGGAAGTGTGTGGCTGAGATGCTTGTGTGACACCCAAGTGCAAATGTCACTTGGGCACTTGGAAATAGGAGCAACGCTCAAGAAGTGGTCTGGACTGGAGATACGTTAATGACATTTAACACCACGGGATTAGGTAAGTCACAGAAGAGAGTGGAGAAAAAACTTCCTAAGGAACTTTGACCAGAAAAGAGCAGGTGGGGGACGGAAAATGGCAGAGGAAACTGACTCAGAGAAAACAGGGAGAGTGAACTTAGACAGGAGACCTTTAAGAGGATGTGAGTGGTCAGCTGTTTGAATACGGCTCAGGGGTCATGGAGCGAATAGTGTCCATGGCTTGTGACCACGTGGAGGCCACTGGGAAGTGTGAGTGGATGTGACAGGGACAGAGTACAGGGACAAATTAGGTGATTATATAGCTAATCCCACTAGGGGATTGCATGTAGGAAACATATGGGAGACCTCTGTAAGTTAATGATCACTCAAGAAAGTAGTTTTGCTTAACCACAAACCCAAGCAGGCTTGCTTAGCAACAAACCCACGCAGCAGAAGTATGAGACATGCCCCCAAAAAACAAAACAATGGTAGCATAAGACCCATACCCTGCCCGGTGAGCTCAGTAAGTTAATTGACCTCGAAGACATGCTCTCTGCACACATGAAAAACAATAATTTGTGGAAAGACGATATTTCAAAGTAAAGACCCTCATTGTACTGAGACTTGAAATAATTTTTTCATAGTGCCGTGACAGTCCTGGCTTGACCATGTAGGGACAAGAAAACCCCCCTGCTCAACCTGGAGCAAGAGCTGATGATGAAAGCATGACATGTATTCAAGAATGAGGAAGAAAGTAGTCTTTTCCCCCTCCGCACTTTTCCTTTGATTATAAAACTGTAGCCCACTAAGTTCTCAGGACACAGCACCCTCTTACCCACCCACGTGTAAGCCTCACAAGCGTCCTAATATATCACTTCTTACCAATCACTTTGGCTTTCTCTGAATTCTTTCTATGCTGAGACAGAAAGGATCAGAGCTCTGCAGAGCCCCCTGAAATGCCACCAAACAGTTTTAGGAAGGAGGTAGGAAGAGCCTGGAGAAGGAAATGGCAACCCATTCCAGTATTCTTGCCTGGAGAATCCCAGGGACAGGGGAGCCTGGTGGGCTGCCGTCTATGGGGTCGCACAGAGTCGGACATGACTGAAGTGCCTTAGCAGCAGCAGCAGCAGCAGCAGGAAGAGCCTGGATGCCCTAGGAGAAGGAGACCAATCTTCCCAGAATGTTGGCCATTTGGAGAAGCAGAGAAGGGGGCCGGCAGTAGGTGTGGAATCCGAGAACAGATTATGGGTGAAGCATGGGCAGGATGCAGGTTTGGAAGTGGGGAGGTGGGGGACTTCTGTCCAGTGGTATCCGTATTCTCAGTGACCAAGACCAAGCAACCAACTGAAGGGACAGGAAGATTTGTGAAGCTGAGAAACTGCCACCGGGAACCTTTGGGGCACAGCCTTCAGATGACTAATTCATGTTGATGTTTGGCAGAAATCAATACAGTACTGTGCGGCTTCTCTGATATCACAGTAAAGAATCTGCCTGCAATGCAGGAGACCCTGGTTTGATTCCTGGGTCAGAAAGATCTGCTGGAGAAGGGATAGGCTACCCATTCCAGTATTCTTGGGCTTCCCTTGTGGCTCAGCTGGTAAAAAATCTGCCTGAAACGCGGGAGACCTGGGTTTGATCCCTGGGTTGGGAAGATCCCCTGGAGAAGGGAACGGCTACCCACTCCAGTATTCTGGCCTGAAGAATTCCATGGACTGCATAGTCCATGGGGTCGCAAAGAGTCGGACACGACTGAGTGATTTTCACTTCATTTCACAAAACAATACTGTAAAGCAATTATCCTTCTATTTAAAACAAGTTGAAATAAATAAATAAAAGGAAGAGGAAAACCTGGCAGAAAGTGCAACCACACACAGACTCACCAAGGAGTTCTTTATATACAAATAATGATGATGATGATAATGGTCAGTTTCAGTTCAGTTCAGTCGCTCAGTCATGTCAAACTCTGTGACCCCATGAACTGCAGCACACCAGGCCTCCCTGTCCATCACTAGCTCCCAGAGTTTACCCTAACTCATGTCCACTGAGTCGGTGATGCCATCTAACCAAGTTAGTTTCAGTTCAGTTCAGTTCAGTTCAGTACAGTCGCTCAGTCGTGTCCGACTCTTTTCGACCCCATGAATCGCAGCACGCCAGGCCTCCCTGTCCATCACCAACTCCCGGAGTTCACTCAGACTCACGTCCATCGAGTCAGTGATGCCATCCAGCCATCTCATCCTCTGTCGTCCCCTTCTCCTCCTGCCCCCAATCCCTCCCAGCATCAGAGTCTTTTCCAATGAGTCAACTCTTCGCATGAGGTGGCCAAAGTACTGGAGTTTCAGCTTTAGCATCATTCCCTCCAAAGAAATCCCAGGGCTGATCTCCTTCAGAATGGACTGGTTGGATCTCCTTGCAGTCCAAGGGACTCTCAGGAGTCTTTTCCAACACCACAGTTCAAAAGCATCAATTCTTTGGCGCTCAGCTTTCTTCACAGTCCAACTCTCACATCCATACATGACCACTGGAAAAACCATAGCCTTGACTAGATGGACCTTTGTGGGCAAAGCAATGTCTCTGCTTTTCAATATGCTATCTAGGTTGGTCATAACTTTAGACTGTTCTAAGTTACAATGGATCTACCTAGGTGGATTTCAGCACCAGGCCACTGTCATTAATGATCTCAAGGGCTTTGGGAATAAACTAGGGTGATTCAAAAAAAAAAAGAAAAACCAAGCCTGGTGGGCCAGCAGGAGGGTATGGACAGTCCATTCCCAGCTCAGGTCTGGGGAAGGCAGATGTGAGTGTTGGAGCACTTCGGGGGTTGGGGGCAGAGAGTGAGTGGCAGGTGAGATGAGGCAGTTAAGGGAGGATGGAAGCTTAGACTGCAACCACAGAGAGAACACAGGATCCCAGCCATGGTCAGAGGGTGGCTTTTTTGAGGATGTACATTGCCTGTCCAAAGCTGGAAGCACCTAGAAGTCATGGTCAGAGCTGGTGAACAGTCCTGGATGAAGGAAGAAGTGGCCACAGATGTGGGTGGGAGAAGAGATGGCAGCAAGTGGACATGAACTGATCACAGAGTGTGTTGAATTGTCCTGTGGGTACAGCTGAGGTGAGGAGACACAGGCATGGGGTGGGAGGACCAGTGCGTCCTGCAGGTCAAACTCGAGAGGGTGAGTCCTCTGGGTTGAGAGAGGTGAGCTGTGCCCGAGGACAAGGATGGGGAGATATGTGTGCATTCTTCCCAGGAACATGCTGCAAATGGGGAAGACTGTTGGTACCAGCGGGGTTTGTGGGGTGCAGGTCACGCTTCCTTCGGGATCACAGACAGCTCTGACTTCCTACTCCTCCATCAGCGAGGGTTATTAAGTACATAGGGACTCACTGCCCAGGGGAGTTATTTGCAGTAGAGGCTTAAGACTCTGTCTCCCACACAGAAGCCACCAGGGAGCTGAGAATGACGTCACATCCCTGCGATATCGTGTCACAGGGGAAGCTGCCAGCTGTGGAGTACAAAGCCAAGTTCAGACGGCTCACACCCTAGGCAGCATGGATCCATGAGTTCAAACTCCAGCTCTTTAGCTCACTAGCTGTGTGACTTAGGGAAAGTTACTTAACCTCTCTGGACCTCTATTTCTTTGTGTCAAGCAGGGAATAGTAATAGGACCAGCTTCATAGGGTTGTTGTGGGGATTAAGTAAGTCAATGTATATGAAGCAAATACTAAATGCTAAAAGATCACGAGCTGTCAACATCACCACAGGCTCCTGGGAGAACACGTGGAATGAATGGTGTCTTAGAATGAGTTCAGAGGAAAAAGGAGGGGAATTCACTTAGTGTTTGACTAGAGGAATTACGGCTTCTCTGGTGGCTCAGTTGGTAAATAATCCACCAGTGCAGGAGATGAGGGTTTGATCTCTGAGTTGGGAAGATCCCTTGGAGAGGAATTGGCAACCCACTCCAGTATTCTTGCCTGGGAAATTCCATGGACAGAGGAGCCTGGTGGGCTACAGTCCATAGGGTCACAAAAGAGTCAGACATGACTTAATGAATAAACAACAACAGAGGATCTTAAACTACCTCAGAATAATTCTCTCAGCTTAAATAGAATAATAACATAACATAACATAATATATATATATATATATATATATATATATATATATATATATAAAGCCTAGTGCATGGGGTTTCAAAAATGTTAACTTTTGTTCTTACAGTCCGTGATAACAATACTAATATTGCTGCTACTCAAGTCTAACACTCGGCCAGTGCCCATCATTGTGGCCCAAAATGTCAGATTCCTGTTTCCATTTCTGAATAGCCACGTTCTGAGGTCCCAAGGGTTCACTTGCCACAGTCCAGCAGCTGCAGACAGCAGAACTCTGCTCGCAGCAATTTGATTGGCCCCACCTACTGTTTAGATAATCACCTCCACTGTACTGGTGCTGCTGCTCCTTATAATAAAACCTTCAGGGCACCATGAGTTGGAGGCTTTAACGGGCCATGGGAGAAGTAAAGCAAGTGAGGCTGGGAGGAGAATCTTTGCCCACCTAGCCTGTCACGGAGGTGGACCTGCACCCAGACTGCCTGAAGTCAGCCCCTCGCTTGTGAGCCCGCACTGAGTAGAAGGACAAAGGCAAAGAGAAGGCACCACACACATGAATGCAGCACAAAAGAGGGACAGACAGTGCAGTGAAGGGGGATGTCTTTCCCAGGCCGGCTCCTGCAGGCAGAGGTCACCTCCCTAAATGGAGTATTCTGGGCCTTGTGTCCTGTCCATAGGATGGGGCCCTGCTGACTAAGCCCTGTGGGTCCAGCAAGTCACTAGCTGACAGCTTTGAGCAGAAAACGCCACACCTGTCCTGGCCTCAGTTCTCTGACCAACACTCCATGGTGACTGCTTAATTTTCAGGGTTAATTCTCTGCTGACTTTGGCATGGTGCTCAAGCTAACCCTAGGGCTTTCCAGGTGACGCTAATGGTAAAGAACCTGCCTGCCAATCCAGGAGACGTAAGAGACGTGGATTCAATCCCTGAGTTGGGAAGATCCCCTGGAGGAGGGCATGGCAACCCACTCTAGTATTCTTGCCTGGAGAATCCCATGGACAGAGGAGCCTGGCAGCCTAGTCCATGGTGGGTCACAAAGATTTGGACACAACTGAAGTGACTTAGCACAGCATAGCACAAGGCAGCTAACCTAAAAAGGAAGACCCAGTAAAGGAATGTGGAAAACAGGGCAGTTAGGAAGAGAGGCAGTGGGGGGAAGAAAGGGAAGGGAGGAGGGGGCATGTTAGCAGCTATAGGAATAATAACCACAGGATAATCAATTTCTTTTTTATGTAAACATTTGTCAGACACCACGCTAAGCACTCCAAGTGCCTTTTCTCATTTAATTGTCACCAAATTGATTTTCATATCTCTCAATTTTTAACTCTCTTGCTCCAGCTGCTCTGTAAACCCGGGTAATTCCTGAAATGGTGTCTAAGGTTGATCGAAATCTACGAGCCTGACTTCCCTGTTTCCTTGAGCTTCCCCAGCCCGTTCCTGATTAAAGACCAAAGAAAAAAATGCTTCATAAACAGAACAGCCTGGGAAGCTGTGAAAGAAAGCAGCAAGAATGATTAAGTGGCATCCTGCTGCTATCATAAACATTCCTTGATGCCAGTCTTGACAAGCAACAAATGATCAACAAGCTATTGATGGCTTGCTCAGCTTATGAAAAATGTGTCCAGCTGTGGGTCAACAAGTTCTGGCCTGGGAGTCCAAGGCAGATGTGCCCAGGCGATGTCACTGCTGACCGTCTGCCCTGGGTGTCAGATCCCTTCTGGATAACAGCATAGGACCAACATGCCCCGGGGCATGTGATAAAGGTCAGTAAAATGACACGCAGGAGTTGTGGGGCAGACACAAACGCATGCAGGTTGATCAAGTCTGTAGTCCAGATGAGCAGGATGAGGGGGCTGACTCTTGCTGCTTTGCCAATGGAGGAGTAAAATCGGCCCATGGTGAAATACACAAGAGTCGTCCATTGGGAAATGCTGCTTGCATGGTCATCACCATTGCAGTTATTTCATGAATGCCACGCTGTCCTCATGACCCCATTCTGGATCAAAAACGAGGCATGTGTACTTATCCTACTCTTTTTCAGGACTGGTAGATAGATGGAGAGAGGCAGAGAGAGGTGAGGGGCAGAGAGCATCACTGGGCAGCTGGGACAAGATCCAAGCTCAGCCCAGGGGACCAGGAGCCTCCTTCTGAGCGGCTCACACAGAGAGGGGAGGGTTCGGGAAGTGACCCATGGTTCTGGGGTGAAGCACAGAGAGATGGGCGCCCGGGAGTCCTACCCATCTTGGGGAAGGCCCTGTGCCTGGCTCAGGCGTGAACCCTGGGAGACAGTGATGTCTTGGGAGCCTGGAAAAGCCCACCCAATTCCCTTGGCATCGATTGAAAGCAACCAGGCAAACTTTTCATGGCTAATCCCGTTTCCCCAGTGCCTAGTTATACCAAGCAGGACTGGAGAGCAGGAGGAAATCACCTGATCACTGATCAGGTTGATCCCTGACCCCTAAAGACCTCTATCCGAGGCATCTTTATCAACCAACCTCAGATGCGTGCACAATCCGCATGCTAGAAAAATGACATTTCTGGGCTTCAGCTATGCTTTAGGACACGCAGACACCAAGACTGAGGCTATCTTGGAGGGAGGGGATGGCTTTCCCAGGGTTTTCAAACCTTCCACGATTACCCAGCTGGCGCCCACTCCTCCTTGCCCCAAGTAGTCACTCAAACTCTCCCTTGTTGCCTTTTCTGCTGTCATAAATCATTCTTAGGTGCCAGGATGATTCAGCAGCATCTAGATAAACAGCATAGTACAGTGAAAGAGCCTGGATTTGATGTCAGATCTCAGACCCCAGCTACCACTCATTCCCCAGCCTGTCTCCTGGGATAAGTCAGCTTTCTGCAAAGTGGGCATCGGGGAATACTCATCTCAAGGTCATGTGCAGATCTAATGAGACGTCTGGGAATATACCTAGGAATGGAATTGCTGCGTCAAATGGTTAAGTCTACGTTTCTTTTTTGAGAAATGCCAGACTATTTTCCACAGTGGTAAACCAGCGTACGTTCCCACTGGTCACTCCCTGGTGTATACGTTTGAATTGGTTTTGCCATGTAGCAAGCACAGGGTATATATTCGCTATTGCAGCTATTTTTGAGAAATCTCTTTATTGCTCATTATTTTCATTCTCATTCCTGTGTTCTCTTACAGATGTTTTTGGAATACCTACGTAGGGCCAACACGATGCTAGATGCTGAGAAGGCTGCAAAGAAGGGGAAATCTGTTGGGAAATTCATAGTTTAATCAGAAGGAGGAGCCCCTGGAAGGGACCTGCTTTTAGGAAACACCTACTATGTGGCGAGCACTGGTTAGACCTAGCCTCATCTAACCCTAAGAGCAGCTACTGAGCTCTTCTTATCTTCATTCTATGGCCAAGCACGCTGGGGAGGTCGGAGACCAGAGGTCACCCTACTTGCCCAAAGCATCACAGCTTGTGGATAAGAACTGACCCTTTTAGAGCAAGACCACCTGTTCTGTTTGTCCTGATTCCTGTTCACTTCAGCTCTGTGGGCAAAGACCTCGCTGAAAGGACAAGTCTATCCGAGTGAGACCTTGATGTTAGACATACTTCTCAGGTTCTTTTTAGCAGCCCAGCATCCAGACAGAATTTTCACTTGGGAAAGTGAAAGCGTTAGTCACTCAGTCGGGTCTGACTCTTTGCGACCCTATAGACTGTAGCCCACTGTAGCCCTTCTGTCCCCGGAATTCTCCAGACAAGAATACTGGAGTGGGTCACTGTGCCTTCCTCCAGGGGATCTTCCCGACCCAAGGATCAAACCTGTGTCTCCTGCATCGCAGGCTGATTCTTTACCGTCTGAGCCAGCTCGGAAGCCCGACATGTCTTAATATCGCCAATTTAAAAACAAAATCAAAGCTAACTGTTGGCAAGGATGTGGAGAAATTGGAGCCCTTATACATTGCCACTGGGGATGTGTAGCCCAGTGAGACTGGAAAACAAACTGGAGAACAGTTTGATGGGTTTTCAAAAAATAAATATAGAATCACCATATGACCCAGCCATTCCACGCCCGTGGTCTGCATGCAAGAGAGCTGAAAGCAGGTGGTCAAACAAAAACTTGTATGTGAGCACTCACAGCAGTGCTATTCACAGTAGCTGAAAGGTGGAAACAGTCCAAATGCCCATCAGCCACTGAGAAGATCAGCAATTGTGGTCTCTCCATACAATGGAATGTTGTTCAGCCAAAGAAAGAAATGAAGTTCCGATACATGTTGCAATGTAGAAGAACCTTGACATTCTCAGCCAGATGAAGAAAAGCTACATTTGGAGGGTCACGTGTTGTATGATTCCATTTCAATGAAATGCCCAGAAGGGACAAATGTATGAAGGTTGAAGGCAGATCAGTAGTGGCCTGGGGCTAGCGGGAGGAGGTGACTTGGAAGCAACTTTTAAAGGGTTGGAGGGCAGCTTGGTTTGGGTGATGAAAATGTTTTGGATCTAGACAGACGTGGTGGTTGCACAATTATGAATGTATTTGTGCATTCATATGCCACTGAATTACTCTATCAAGTTTTTGGCCACCCTATGCGGCAGCCAACAAGCCTCAGTTTAGTTACGATTTTGAAATACATAAAAAATTTCAACCATTTTTTTTAAGGTGGAGTGGAATGTTCTAAAATCAGACCCTCCTCCCTATTCATCAGTTTGGTTTAAGCTGGGAAATCAAGGCTTTTGCATCCACCCAGTGACCAAGCTTCAGACCCTCACTCTGTGTGTCGTTAAGCAACTCAGTTAAGCTCTCTGAGCTCAGCTGCCTTATCGTAAACAGCATGTCCCATAACAGTGTGTGTGGGGATCAACAGCCATGTGTGAATGCAATACTCAACACACAGCAGAGACTAATAAATTGCCCCTATTTCTAACATCTGTATGTCAATCATTCATAAAATTCAGAGGGTCTGGATTACATCAAAGGGAGGTCTGTGGACCAGACACTGTCAGTTCGGATCCCGCCGAGACCCGGAGAGGCTCACCTGAGCCTCTTCCCTGAGCTCCCGGGGCTCTTCCCACCTCACTGTCTGCCCTGTTTGTTCTTCTGGGGCCTCCCCCTCCCTCTCACCCCCTTCGCTCTGCACTTGACCCGTTGGTGGCTCTGATCCCATCTCTACCCTGGCGAATCCCACGTGTTACATCACTAGCCCACAGCTGTGTCCCACGTTCCGGACCAGACCACATGACATCGTCACTTGAATACCAAGCAAACCTCAGCCTTAAGGAGACCAAATGAAGCTGTCAAGAGGCTGGGTGAGTTCCTGGCAGAGTGAGGCCAGGGCAGTGCCCCCAGGCTGCACTCAGTTACTCACTCCACTTGGATGAATAAGTCACGTGTCAAACTCACTGTGTTTGAGCCTGTTCCCCTACAGGCTTCCCTTTCAGGTAAATGGTATCACTGTTCTTCCAGTGATCCGTGCCCCATCTTGCCCCTGGCATCGACCCAGCCTCCAACCACTTCTCTCCATGATCTCCTGACCTTCTCAGGGTTACGTCCTCAGTGCTTAGCAAGGTCCACCAGCTCTGACCCTCACTGACTCATATCTGACTCCGTCCCCACCCTCTCTTTCCCCTTCCCTTCCACTCTGGCCAACTGGATCCCATGGTGTCCCCAAGCAAGTCTCGTGCACACTTCTTTTAGCACCTCTGGTACCTGCTGTTCCTCTGCCTGGAACGCCCTTCCTTAGATACCCCAAAGGGCTAATGTCTCTCTGAGTGTAAAAGAGAGTGTGTGTATGCACGATCAGTGATGTCTGACTCTGCAACCCCATAGACTATAGCCTGCCAAGCTCTTCTGTCCATGGAATTTTCCAGGCCAAGAATACTGGAAGGGGTTGCCATTTCCTACTCCAGGGGATCGTCTCAACCCAGGATCAAACCCACATCTCTTGAGGCTCCTGCATTGGATTCTTTTACCACTGAGCCACGTGGGAAGCCCTGTCTCCACTCAAATAGGAGCCATTGGAGAGGACCTGTGACCTCCCGATAGTAAATGCAACGGTCATGATTAATCTACTCCTTGATTTCCACCCAGCCCACCCTTTTACTTTCGGAACAGTACCTATTCCCAGCTGGGGAATAGTTACCTATTTGTTGACTTGTTTCCTCCAGCTGGAATCTGTAGTCCAGAGAGCTGGGATTTGGTCTTTGTGCTGGTCCTTGCCTCCCCAGGTCCGGCCCACCGCTTTCTCTGCCCTGCTTCTGCCCAGGCGGGCTAGCCTGCTTTCTTGCTACTGGTTGCCAGCCCAGTAGGAAATGACGAGCAGGACAAGAAAGTGATGTGGACCTTCCCTGCTACCTCCCTGCACTAATTCAGTGGCTCTGGGAACATCCTCCCAACTACAGCTGCCCAGGCATCTCCTGCCAAGGCTGCTCCTCCCCTTCCCTCAGTTCTAGGGGTAAGGGCGCCCCACTGGCCATCCCTTGTCCGTTCGTTTCCCCCTGTCTATGCCTGTCTAAGTTCTCCCCTCACCATCTGGGGTGGATTCTGTTTCCTCCTGAAACCCTAGCCCTACCAACCCCTCACGTTCGCTGCTGTGTCCAGCACCTAGGACAGTGCCCAGAACATAGTGGGTCCTCAGTAAACATTCTTCATTAATGAACCAGCTAATGAATTAATTAGCAGAAGAATGAATGGAAGAAAACCAATATGCTACTCAGAATGAATAGATAAACAGATGGAGCAAAGCATTCTGTTTCCTTGAAAGAAAAAATGAGCTAAGCCGATGAGTCAAGTTTCATGGAACCATAATATGCTTCGGCGTCAGTCCTTCCAATGAATATGAAGGGTTGATACCTTTTAGGATTGACTGGCTTGATATCCTTGTTGTCCAAGGGACTCTCAAGAGTCTTCTCCAGCACGATAGTTCGAAAACATCAATTCTTTGGTGCTCAGCCTTCTTCATGATCCAACCCTCACATCTGTACATGACTACTGAAAAAAACCATAGCTTTGACTATACGGACACTCATCAGTGAAGTGATGTCTCTGCTTTTTAATATACTGTCTAGGTGGGGATGAGGAGATAGCAAAGCTTTAAAAGATTGTTCTGGAAGGCATCACTGCAAAGGTGACATTTGAGCAAAGACTTGAAGGAAGGAGGAGGTTGAGCCACGTGGAAAACTGGGCTGTGTGTTACAGTCACCAAAGACACAAATGGGAAAGCCCAGAGGGAAAGTTCTCTGGGTGTGAAGAAAAGATTTCCAGCAGAAGGCCAGCCAAGGGAGAAGGGCTAAAGGGTAAGTAGCCGCTGGAGTGTAGAGTAAGGGGGAGGGGAGGGTGATGGGAGATCTTGCCAGAGGGGTCACTGGGACAGGAAGAAGGGATGAGCCCAGCCGCTTGGACTGGATCCTCTTGGCAAGGGATTTGCTTTGAGTGATGTGATGGTGAGTGACAGAGATATGAAGATGCTGATACTAGACCACCAGCCAGGTTCAAACCCCAGCTCCTCCACTGGCTCTGTGACCTTAACACTGGAACTGTCACTTAACCTCTATGAGTCTGTTTCTTCCCTATCTGTAAAAGGCAAGAGTCAGAGAACCCACTTCACAGGACCAAGTGACTTAGAATGGTGTCTGCCTTGTATGGCCTGAAACTATTGCAACATTGTCAATCGGCTAGACCCCAATACAAAATCGAAAGTTTTTTTAAAAAAAAGAATTATGTCTGCCTCTAGGGCTTCCCTGGTGGCTCAGTGGTAAAGAATCTACCTGCAATGCAGAAGACCTGGAGTTCGATCCCTGGGTTGGGAAGATATCCCGGAAAAGGAAATGGAAACCCATTCCAGTATTCTTGCCTGGAGAATTCCAAAGGACAGAGGATCCTGGAGGGCTACAGTGAGTGGGTTCGCAGAGAGTCAGACTCGACTGAGTGACTAACACTTCCACTTTCTTGTCTGCCTCATGATTCCTTCAGAAGAGCATGGAGGTTAGACTGGAGTGGGGCTTGGCCAGCCTGGAGGAAGGGAGGCACAGGTGAGACTCTGCCAGGGCCTTGGTCACATTTCCTGCAACAGAACATTTGTATGTAAAGACGATTTATCTCTGTGTTCGATGCCGGAATTCTAAGCGTGGGCCATCTCCAGGCAACATTCAGAGACACAGAAGGGTATCTGCCCTCCTTGGTCTGCAGTCTGGGTGTGTGGGCACAGACGCCAACAAGCACCATTCAGGGCAGGCTTGCAGAGAGTGTGTGGGGTCAAGGGCAAAGCTTGACCCTGAAGAAACCTAGAACACCAGAGAGGACAGTGACAGCAAGACGCAGGTCACTGCCACCACCTGGAGAGTTTCTTAAAAACAGATTTTTGGACCCCCCGGCCAGACTCACTGATTCTGAAAATCTGGAGGGAAGGTATCATAAACTCGCACTGAATGTGCCTCAGGTAACTCTGATTATCAGCAAAATTGGCAAACGCTGATCCAACACCTTCCCTCTTTTTGCAGACAGGAAGCCTGGGGTCCAGAAACATGCCTGAGGAGGAACAGCCAAAGCCCTCCCAGTCTGTATTCATTTCCTAAGTCTGCATGACAAAGCACTGCCAACTGGGCAGCTTAAAGCCACAGGCTTGTGTCCTTCTCTACTTCTACTGGCTGGAAATCTGAAGCCAAAGTGGAGGAAGGGCAGGGCTGTGGGGAAGGATCTCGGGGAGCACGCGCCCCGTGCCTTTCCTTACCTGCTGGTATCCCTCGGCATCTTTGGCTTATAGCTGAACAACCCGAGTCTGTCTCCATCCTCAGCTGGCCTTGTCTTTGTGGCCAGGGTTAAAGACCACAGCCTTAAGTATATGTGTGGAATCTCAGTTCAGTTCAGTCACTCAGCTGTGTCCAGTTCTTTGTGACCCCATGCACTGCAGCGCACCAGGCCTCCCTGTCCATCACCAACTTCTGGAGTTTACTCAAACTCATGTCCATTGAGTTGGTGATGCCATCCAGCCATTTCATCCTCTGTTGTCCCCTTCTCCTCCTGTCTTCAATCTTTCCCAGCACCAGGGTCTTTTCAAATGAGTCAGCTCTTCGCATCAAGTGGCCAAAGTGTTAGAGTTTCAGCTTCAAATATCAGTTCTTCCAATGAATATTCAGGATTGATTTCCTTTAGGATGGACTGGTTAGATCTCCTTGCAGTCCAAGGGACTTTCAAGAGTCTTCTCCAACACCACAGTCCAAAAGCATCAATTCTTCGGCGCTCAGCTTTCTACTAGAATCTATTAGACATTGAAACATATGCATTAATGCTCACATAAGACCATGCTCATCCACACTTAACCAAAAAGCATCCTGGGGTCTGTGCTTTGAGAAACCCTGGATGAACAATGAAGGCCCTTCCCAACCTGCTGCAGAGGTCATTATTGTGTCTATTTTAGAGATTTAGAAACTGAGGCTTAGAGGCTGCTGAATGCCAACTCGTCTAGAATTAGGAACTCACTTGCCGAGAATTCAACTCCAGCCACCCAATGCTAACCATCATGCCTTTTTCTGCCATGTCAGGGTCAGAGACGTGAGAGATCCTGTAATAGGGAAGAACATTTTGTATTCTATATTACTCGCTAATATTGCCTATAAGTTCAAGTTATACATAATGGCCCATCTCTGGGAACCCTGCCTCTCAGGTGATGAGCATTAAGCTAAAATACCTTTGTTCAGCTCACAGGAAACATCCTGCCCAGGGCTACCTGGTGAATAACTGCTGCTCTGCTCTGCTCAGTCGCTCAGTCAAGTCAGACTTTTTTTGACCCCATAGACTGTAGCCCACCAGGGTCCTCTGTCCATGGAAGTTTCCAGGCAAGAATACTGGAGCTGGTGGCCATTTCCTCCTCCAGAGGATCTTCCTGACCCAGGGATCGAACCCACACTCCTGCACTGGCAGGTGGCTTCTTTCCCACGGCACTACCTGGAGCGTCTCTTGAATAACTGCAGGGAAGAAGAAATGAACACATCCCTCAGGAGGCTGATGGAGACCGGGAAGTGTTTGACTTGACTCCCTCCCCTTTTAGTACAAAAGGAACCTGAGTTCTAATTCAGGCAAGATAGTTCTTTGGGGGCACAAGCCCACATCTTCTCAGCGGACTTTCCAAATATGGTCGTTATTCCTTGCCTTATGCTATGCTATGCTAAGTCACTTCAGTTGTGTCCGACTCTGTGCGACCCTATAGACGGCAGCCCACCAGGCTCCCCCGTCCCTGGGATTCTCCAGGCAAGAACACTGGAGTGGGCTGCCATTTCCTTCTCCAGTGCATGAAAGGGAAAACTGAAAATGCAGCCTAACAGGCTCCTCCATCCATGGGATTTTCCAAGCAAGAGTACTGGAGTGGGGTGCCATTGCCTTCTCTGTCCTTGCCTTAACAACTCTTCTTTTGACAATTGACCTGTCATGAGGCGAGCAGTATGAGTTGAGATTCCGTAATAGTCCTGCCTTCCATCGGGGTGGGCTTGAAGGGTGAAGGGTCTCAATATGTGTACTGGTTTGGAACACAGACTAAGATGAGGGCTTTCCCAAGGACCTACCTTGGGGACCAAGTGTGTTCAGATGTGTGCTGTGCTCTAGGATTTCGGAATCAGAAGCATTCAATCAGAAACATACAGACAGTCTGGCTTTACCATGCTCACCCCGTGATTAACTTCCTCTGGTTTTTTCTAAGATTAGCGAAAAGGAATAAAGTTTCACTACTATCAGAGCAGCCAAGCTCTAATTAGCATTAGAATGATCAGATTTGTCATGATTCCCTCTTATGTGTGGCTCACAGGCTGGCCTGTGACGTTTACTTCCCAGCAAGGCTTAATTACAGGAAAGCTGTGCTCAGTTTGAAAACTGGCTGCCTTGTTTACTGATCCCATCTAATTAGCTTTGAATTCCCTGACCAGCTCAAGAGCAACGAGATGGATGCATCATGTGTTCATCAAAGTGAGTGAGGCAGCCTTTCCCAGGCAGCCAGAGGCAGCTGTGTTTACAGGCTGACTCTTCAAGGGAGCACGAAAACCCTGTCTTGATGGGCACAGTAGGAGTCTGGAAGGGGGTTTCCAATTTTTTTTTCCCTTTGGCCAACTGATGCGAAGAATTGACTCAGTGGAAAAGACCCTGATGCTGGGAAAGATTGAATGCAGAAAAAGAAGGGGATGACAGAGGATGAGATGGTTGAATGGCATCACCGACGCGACGGACATGAATTTGAGCAGGTTCCAGGAGTTGGTGATGGACAGGGAAGCCTGGCATGCTGCGGTCCATGGGGCCTCAAAGAGTCTGACACGACTGAGTGACTGAACTGAACTGAACTGAAAGACAACAGTGGATGCTTTTGATTCTAAAATCCTAGCAGATCAGTTGCATACAGTTGCATCAGATCTATTGCCTACATGGACCACCTGGTTCTAGGCATCATGGATCCAGAGCTGAGTAAAGCAGAGAAAGTCCCTGTCCTTCGGGCCCTTCGCAGTGATGAATCAGACAGGAAAACAGCTGTGCCCTTGAACAGATATTTAAATACAATCATGGAAAACTCTAGAGAGTGGTGTAAAATAGCAGCAGAGAGAGTATCAGGAGATTCTGACCTAAACGAAGAGTGAGACTTAACTCCACATGTGTGCACGTTTTGCGGGGGGCAGGGGCGGGGAAGGGGTTGGCATGTGGGGCCAGGTGAAAGGAGTAGGGATGGGGAGGGCTGGGGCTCGGGGGGAGCTTGTGTGGGAGGAGACCAGTGTGGCTGGAGTAAGGCCTGGCTTCTAGACAAGCTTAGGAAGGCAGGGTTGTATATGAGAACGAAGTATTGTTCTGTATTCTACAGAAGCAAACTCACAAACTTAGAGAGTGAACTCATTACCAAGGGATAGAAGGGAAGAAGGGATAGTTAGGGAGTTTGGGATGGACATGTACACACTGCTATAGATAAAATAGATGACCCACAAGGACCTTCTGTACAGCACAGAGAGCTCTGCTCAATATTATGTAACAGCCTAAACAGAAAGAGAATTTGAAAAACAATAGATACGCGTATACGAGTAATTGAATCACTTGGCTGTATACACCTTAAATGAACACAACATTGTCAATATTCCAGTGTAAAATAAAAAGTAAAAAAAAAAGTATTGAAGGGTTCTAAATTTGGGTGGGGGGTTGAGGGGAATGGTGAAAAAGGCTCTTGACAAAGGCCTCTGGGGCAGCTTCGTGGAGCTGGGCGCTTAGCACTGAGTGAAGATTGGAGGATGAGGACAAGTGGAGGCGGCAAGACCCGTTTGGTCCATACAAGAGGGAGGTGATGGAGGCTGGGGCCAAGGGGAGGCTGGGAGCCAGGGACTGCTTGTGATGGGGTTTCAGGGACCCAGGAGACCACCTGTGCTGAGATCTGCACACGCAGCCCGGGACATGGGAACAGGAGACCTAGCTTAGTCGCTGTCACTGTTGAGTCTGTCCTGCCCTCAGACTGAGCTGGACAGGTGACAGTAACCCTCCCTCGAGCTCTCCAGGAAGCCTCAAGAGTAGACAATGCATCACCGTGGGCATTGGCGGGGTTTTGGCTTCAGAAACACACTGAGCAGTTCCCATCCTGCTGACTAGCTGTGTGACCTTGGGCAAGTTGAATAACCAGGCTGAGGCATGATTTCCACTTCAAGAAAAGTAATGGGAACCCCTCTTTGCAGGTTGAGGGCTACAGTGAAAGAAAATACTTTGAATCAGGCCCCGAGACTTGATAAACTTCTGCCCCTCTCTCCATCCTGAAAGCACATATTTCTCTCTCCATCCTCTTCCAGTACCAAACAGCCTCCCAATATCAACTTCCTCTGTCCTGTGCTCCACGAAGATCATATTTCTGCTCTTTGTGGCTTATGGCAACTTATAGCAACTGATTTGAGTCTGTTATGTTGAAAGATATTACTGGAAAGAACTAAGATGCTGTCTTGCAACAGATGGGATAAGCAAGTTAAACGCTTCATTGTGTAAGTTCAGTTCCGTTCAACTGCTCAGATGTGTCCGACTCTTTGCGACCCCATGGACTGCAGCACTCCAGGCTTCCCTGTCCATCATCAACTCCCAGAGCCTACTCGAACTCATGTCCATTGAGTTGGTGATGCCATCCAACCATCTCATCCTCTGTTGTCCCCTTCTCCTCTCGCCTTCAATCTTTCCCAGCATCAGGGTCTTTTCAAATGAATCAGCTCTTCACATCAGGTGGCCAAAGTATTGGAGCTTCAGATTCAGCATCAGTCCTTCCAATGAACACCCAGGACTGATTTCCTTTAGAATGGACTGGTTGGATCTCCTTGTAGACCAAGGGACTCTCAACTCAAGAGTCTTATCCAACACCACAGTTCAAAAGCATCAATTCTTCGGCACTCAGCTTTCTTTATAATCCAACTCTCACACCCATACATGACTACTGGAAAAACCACAGCTTTGACTAGATGGAGCTTTGTTGGCAAAGTAATGTCTCTGCTTTTTAATATGCTGTCTAGGTTAGTCATAACTTTCCTTCCAAGGAGCAAGCGTCTTTTAATTTCATGGCTGCGGTCACCATCTGCAGTGATTTTGGAGCCCCCCCAAAGTCAGCCACCATTTCCACTGTTTCCCCATCTATTTGCCATGAAGTAATGGGACCAGATGCCATGATCTTAATTTTCTGAATGTTGAGTTTTAAGCCAACTTTTCCCAATACAAAATAAAAAGTTAAAAAAAAAAAAAAACACACAATAAATTCCTCCTATGGAGAAAAAAAAAGTCTGTAGAGAAGTCTCTAGATGGTCAAATCCTTTCTCCATCTCTGCGGGGCTGAGTCTACCTTGTTGGACTGTTCTCCGCTTTCATCGTCAAGGCCTCTCTCTCCTACGCTCGTCCACTCAATCAGTCATCAATACTGACACCTACAGTGTGCCTGACCAACCTGGACTGGTCCCAGGGACACAGAGGTGGACAAGCCACCTGGTTCATGCCCTTGTGGTCCTGACATTCTGGTGTTATTGCCTGAGATCCGGGATGAGGCCCATCCAAGTGATTCCCTTGAAAAACCACAGGGACCTCCTGTTCTTAAACCCAAGGGCTCCCATCACCCCAAGCCCTGCTTCCCTGCAGGTCTTCCCATCCTTCTCAGGGGTCCCCCCTTACCACGCTTCTCCCCTACTCCGTCCCTGGGGCCCTTGCTGTCTTCTATGATTCTTTCCCTGTAGGCCCCCTCCCTCCCTCCACATCTACCCCACCCCTTCTCTAGTCCCAACAGGCACCGCACAGCTTTCTCCTCAACTCACAGAGTCTCCCACCTTCTCCCCACGGGGCCCAAACAGAAGGAGGAGGATGACGATCTGGGAGAATCATGGACTCAGATGAGATAGTGACAGTAAGGAGTCCATTGAAATACATAATTTTTTTTTTCAAGTTGAAGCCATCTAATTCATGAACACCTTTAAGTGAAATACACATAGGAGGAGCTGGCTCAGTTCTTTCTTGTCAGCTGAAACATCTCACACCCCTGGAAGGGCAGTGTCTTCTGAGTGCAGCTCAGACCCAGAGAAACTGCCTGGCGTTTGCCTTTGCTGGTGGCAGGGAGACCGTGGCCAAAGCCAGTCACCTGGCGCTTTATGTGGCTTCACTGTTGCAAGCCCATGGCCTGGGCCCGGCTCTGAAATCCCACCTCCTCTGCCCACTTCCTGTGACACCAGACAAGGCCCTTCTCCTCATGGGGCTTCTGTCTCCTGATCCATAAACAGGGGTGAAGACCATGGAGGCCAACCTCCTCGGAGCGTTGTGAGGAGCCAATACGTCTGGGGTACTTATGATAGCATCTGCTGCTGGAAGTGCTCAGTAGCAGGTGGGGAAATCGAGGCTCAGAGAGGGGAGGCTGCTAACCCAGGGTCACACAGCAAGAAAGAGGCAGAGCGCACCTGAGCTAGCTTACTCTGCCACACTCGCTCCTGAGGTGCGTTGGAGACCACTGGCTCTCAGGTGAGTGGTGCTCCTCGTACCTGGGCTCGGTGTCAGGACACGTAGGAAAGTGTTGCTGCTGACCTTTGACCCAAAGGGCCTCGGGATCACTTGGATTTGGACGGAATCCACCATCAATTTCAGTGCTAGAGCCCACCAATCCATCCTTGAATTCCTGTATCCCGGTGCAGCATGGGTGCTTTTGCCTGCTTTTATCACCTTGGCCTCCTCACTTTTTATCATTTGTATTTTTATGATCTGGGTCCACTCCCTGAAGAACACTGCTGCCGTGCAGATTTGTGAGGTGTAAGGCCTGGCTCCTCTGAGAAATGACACGCAGAAGGGCATCCTCAGCTGGACTTTTTCTGCTGCGCCACCATTGGCATCCCTGGTCTTTGCCCTCCGCCCTGTGTACCAGCTTGCTCCAGTGACTCAGCACCAGGCCAACCTAAGTCCTCCTTCTCATGCGTGCTGCCCGGCTCCCCCAGTGCAGCCTGGCTCACCAGGGTACCCTTGGCCCTTGACCCTTGGCTTACTCTCAGCGCCAGCAAGCTCCCACCCTCCTGGGGAACGTGAGCTGTCAGGAGTTCTCCTTGGGTCAGCTTGCAGGTGTCCCAGTACCCTCCCTTCAGTCCTGGCTGCTTGGCCCTGAGCCTTGGTTGTTCCTTCCAGATTCTTCAGGGTCTGCATCTGTGAAATCAGCACAACAAGAGGAACCCTTCCCACCTCCCAGGCTGGGAGGGCTTCCTGGATCCTCGAGAAGGCTCCCTCTGTGACTGCTTTGGACAGTCTCCTGGGACGACTTTATTGATCACTGGCAGCTGTTGCTACAGTTAATCCAAACCTTTCCATTTTCACACTTTTTGTAGCAGAGAAAAAAAATATGCCTAACATAACAGCTATAAGCACAGGGATGAGAGTTAGCAAAGTTTGAGTTCGACCTCTTGCCAATTTCATGACCTTGTAGAAGTTTCCTTCCAGTCTTCATTTCTTCCTCTGTGAAACGGAAAAGTGATTAACTCGCAAGCTTTGTGTCAAGATTAAAAGAGATCACATGTGAAAATGTCTCCTCCCAGTGTTGACACAGAGTAAAGAGGAATCCATAAGCAAGGTCACCGTCTTGTGCCTGTAATTCCATATGGTAGTTTCCATACTCCCACTTTGTCATCCTGCTTCTTTTCCAGTTTACGTTCCAGAATATTCCCACCATCGTTAACATCATTGTAATGGCTGTATGGTACTAGTCTTTTCGGCGCCCATATGTTCTTTAACCAGCTGGTCATGTAGGTTGATTTCCTTTTTTCAATCTTGGGAACAGCTGTGGAATAGACATGTGTGGGCAAATAGTTCCTCCAACATTGGATTCATTCCTTGAAATAGATTTCAAGAAATGGGATTACCATGTCAAGATGCAGTGCCTGAGAATAGAATGCGATGTGCATTTTTAGGTCTCTTGATGCACATCAGTGTTTTGGATTCCAGAAAGTTTTTACAAATTTATACTCTTGAGGGTTTATGCAAGACTGCGTGACCCATCACTGTCCCCTCTGACTTATTAAAGGAACAATCTGAGCCTCTTGACTCTCAGTTCTTTGTGCTCCTATGTCATGGCCTTCTCTAGTTTAGGGACACTGCCTCTTTTAAGTCATTCATTCATTCATTCAATGCTTAATTCTCAAGTTCCATATTATTTGGCCCTTTTTTCTTTAAAAAAAGACCCCACAGCTTTCTTACCATATGATTTACATGCCACAAAGTGCTTTATTTATTTATTTTTAGTTGAAGAGAATTGCTTTACAGTATTGCATTGGTTTCTACCAAATCTCAACATGAAGCAGTCATAGGCTTACCCATGTTGCCTCCCACTGGAGAAGCGCCCCTTTTAGAATCACTATTGCACACTTGTTCACAGCACCAGAGGGAGGAGAGAATGCACTAGTGAAGGGCAGACAAATGTTTTCTCCGGAGGGCCCGATGGGTTTCAGCTTTGTTAGCCATGCCGTCTGTTACTACTGCTCAACTCTGCCATTGGAGCGTGAGAGCAGCCTGAGACATTCCGTACACAGATGATCATGACTATGTTCCAGTAAAACTTTATTGACAAACATAGGCAGTGGGCCGGAGTCAGCCCATGGGTCATATTTGCTGTCCCTGTTCTGGGTTGTTCATGTGGACTCATGAAATCTCAGACTTAATACTTAGTGCAGAAACTACCTGGAATATTCTCAGCAGGAGCGATTTACAAGAACCTCCCCCAGACAATGTAAGTGCCACTCCCAGAGCACGCTTACCCACGTTTAATGAGAGCTTTGGGGGAGGATGGGAGGCAGGTGGACAGATGAGTCAATGAATGGGTGACTGTCCATTGGTGGTGAGCAGCAGAGGGCACAGGACAGGGGGAGCTGGGAGGTGTGCAAAGACACTTTCTCCTCCTCTGCGTCTGTCTCCGGGAATAATACCGTCAAACACTCTGCTGCCCCAGCGGATAAGAGCTAGCTAACCTGTCATCCTCCTCCTCCAGGAACCCCACATCCACGTGACCGCGTCTCAGAGAATGTCTCTACCTCGGTTCCCTGCATCCCCGCTGCCATTATCCTGAGCGAGACCTTCATCCTGTCCCACCTGACATCAGCCTGGCTCCCCCACCGCCAGTCTCCAGCCTCCTAACTTCATGTCATCATGGACCCAGGGTTTTGAGACAGACCCTTTGTATGCTGCAGAATTGAAGAATCACCGATGATACTGATCTCTTCCTTTGGGGGTGGGGGTGTCAGCCTTTCATATCCTCCACTTCTCACCAGGACTATTGGTTGCTAGCTTTCTTACACCAAGACAAATATCAACAAACCCAGTCCTTCCAGCCCCAATATTTGGAGAAATGCCTGCTAGAGCTTTTTATTAGAATTGATAATCAGACTCATGATTGTTCCAAATACAGGCTTTCTTTTTGCTTGGCTCCCAAGCAAGCCAAAAAGGAGAAAGAAATGCAATAAGACCCAGCTGATGTGGGCTGATGGGAAAGGACCATAGAATTTTCATTTGTCTGAAGAATTCGAATAAAAATCATTAGCGACAGGCCATTTTCTTTTATGCCTAGAATAGAGTCCTCCCTTCACAAATATCCACAGGGAAGTGACTGTGATGGATAGATGCTGGGGTTTGTAACAGTAAATCCATTTTACTCAGTGGGTTCAGCCAAGGTGCTTGATGAATAAACAATGATTGTAAACAATCTCTTAAAAAGTCAGGAAGAAAATACAAGAAAATATTCATAGTAATTTCCAAGAATGTGTTAGTTTTGTTTCCTCCACCTTTTCTACTTTTTTTTTTTTCAATTTTCTAACCAGAAAATATGTTAAAGTGAAAATTAAACTTTATTTTAAAATAAGTGCTTACAATAATTTTTAGCTTTTGAATTACCTCTTAATGCCATTCCAAGCAGCCTGTACATTTTGCAGACAATCCTTTGGAAACCATGCAGGTAGTCTCATTTGATGACATGTGTTCAGATACACTCTGCTAATATGTAATTTGAAATACTTTGATTTAATTAAATACTTTGAATACATTTCCATACTAAATAATCAAGTCAACCTATTTTAAAAATAGATATACCTTTTTATAAGATTAGTTGTTGTTCAGCCACTCAGTCATGTCTGCCTTTTTTGTGAATCCATGGACAGTAGCCCGCCAGGCTCCTCTGTCCGTGGGATTCTCCAGGCAAGAATACAGGAGCGGGTTGCCATTTCCCCCTCTGGGGGATCTTCCCAACCCAGGGGTTGAACTTGCATCTTCAGCATCCCCTGCATTGCAGGCAGATTATTTACCACTGAGCCACCAGGGAAGCCCTTTCATAAGACCATGAGCTAAAAAGCAAACTCCAGCTCAGCCTTTGGGCAGGAGGATCAGAAAGCCCTGGTGGGGAGGGGGAGGTGGAGAGGTGGGGAGGTGTGAATGAAGAAAACTCGGTGTCAGTGCTGTGACGTGCTTTCACATTTCGATAACTATTGACACATCCCGTGTCACTGCTCCCACGTGGGTATTTGATTTATGGCTCAGAAGACTTGAGCTTGGCTGTGGCTTCCACATCACTTGCTTTTGACCTATTTGAAATAGAAAACACTGATACATCAGAATCTTCCAGTTCAAAGTGATTCCACCCTGAATTTGCCTCATGAAAGTGATAAGTGAAAGTTATTCAGTCATGTCTGACTCTTTGTGACCCCATGGACTATACAGCCCAAGGAATTCTCCAGGCAAGAAAACTGGAATGGGTAGCCTTTCCCTTCTCCGGGGGATCTTCCCGACCTCGGAATTGAACCAGGGTCTCCTGCATTGCAGGTGGATTCTTTACCAACTGAGCTATCCTGGAAGCCCAACAGAAGCCAGTAACCCATCCAGGGGAGTGAGCAGTAACGTCAGAGGTTTTTTTTTTTTTTTTTTTTTTTAACCATGTCTTTTCATTGCATCCTATTGTTTAATTTTCAGAGCAACACGCTGCTGCTGCTGCTAAGTCGCTTCAGTCGTGTCCGACTCTGTGCGACCCCACAGACGGCAGCCCACTAGGCTCCTCTGTCCCTGGGATTCTCCAGGCAAGAATACTGGAGTGGGATGCCCTTTCCTTCTCCAATGCATGAAAGTGAAAAGTGAAAGTGAAGTCGCTCAGTCGTGCCCGACTCTTAGTGACCCCATGGACTGGAGCCTACCAGGCTCCTCCATCCATGGGATTTTCCAGGCAAGAGTACTGGAGTGGGGTGCCATTGAGCTATAAAGTTTAGGATTTTTGCTTTTATCAGATGAATTGTGTCCCCCTCAGAAAGATATGGAGAAGGCAATGGCACCCTACTCCAGTACTCTTGCCTGGAAAATCCCATGGATAGAGGAGCCTGGTAGCCTGCAGTCCATGGGGTGGCAAAGAGTCAGACACGACTGAGTGACTTCACTTTCACTTTTCTCTTTCATGCATTGGAAAAGGAAATGGCAACCCACTCCAGTGTTCTTGCCTGGAGAATCCCAGGGACGGGGGAGCCTGGTGGGCTGCTGTCTATGGGGTCACACAGAGTCGAACGTGACTGAAGTGACTTAGCAGCAGCAGCAGCAGAAAGATATGGGTTTCCCTGGTAGCTCAGCTGGTAAAAATGCACCTGCAATGTGGGAGACCTGGATTCAATCCCTGGGTTGGGAAGACCCCCTGGAGGAGAAAATGGCAACCCATTCCAGTATTCTTACCTGGAGAATCCCTGGACAGAGGAGCGTGGCAGACTACAGTGCATGGTGTTGCAAAAAGTTGGACCACGACTGAGAGACTAAGCACAGCACACCATAGAAAGATATGCTGAGCCCTAAGCCCTTGTACCCATGGATGTGGACTTAATTGAAAATAAAGGTCTTTCTTTGTAGATGTGATAAAGTTAAGACAAGGCCATTAAGTGGCCTTAATCCAAGATGACAGGTGTCCTTATAAGAAGAGGAGAGAGACACACAGGGAGAAGGCATGTGGCAAGAGAGACGGAGTAATTGATGCTGTAACTGATGCAGCTGCAAGCCAATGAGTGCCAAGGATTTATAGGCACAACCAGAAGCTGAAGAGACAAGGAAGGATTCTACCCAGAGTCTCTATCCACAGGGAGCGTATCCCTGCCTACACCTTGATCTCAGACTCTAGCCTCCAGACCTGTAACACAATAAATATCTGTTGTTTGTGGCGCTTTGTTGCAGCAGCTCTGGGACACCATCCAATCCCCTTTCAGTTTGTTCCATTTATGACTACTATGGTCCACTCTTCGCTCCATCTTTTCTCCAGTCCACCGGCCCTCCTCTTCTTCATCATCTCCTCATCTAAGTCAGATTCCAGATTTTAACTTACTAGCATAATGACCTCCTAAACTCTTCCTTCCTTCTGCACAGTTTGGGGCCAGCGTGCTCAGCGGCCTCCACCGACACATGGCGTCACATGCAAATGGGGGCCATGTTGCCAGCATCTCAGACACCACAAGCTGTTTTTCACGCATCCTTTATTTTCCTGAGTTCTCTGACCTCACCATCTCCCCCTCAGTCTCAGGAGATGCTGTGCTAATCGCCTAGATAGTCCACCTGTATCCTTGTAATTAGCCCAAGCGCCCATCCTCAAACTGCTGTCAGTGTTGCTGCTAAAATCCCACACTGCTCTCTTCTCCAGAGACCTGTCCTCAGCCAATAGGAGCACCCTGCCTGGCAGGCCACCAACCCCTAGACCTGCCAATGACTGTATGACACAGGGGTAGCGACAGCAGGACCCCTTGCCTTAAGGTAGAACAGCAGGTGGAAACACAGCAATGATTCCCTCAATTAACCCCCCAAAGATTTTGTGGTCATTTAGTCAAGTAACCATAAACTAGAGAGGGGAAAATAACAATAGACATTTCAAGGGCTGATGGCTATAGGTTCAGAGTTGTTGCTGATATGCAAGGACCTAAATCATCATCATGCCCCACTGCCATCCCATAGGCCGAGGCCATAGAAGACACAGACACGTAAGGTCCTTAGAACAGAGCCTGGAAAGTGGTCTTGATATATGTTAGTCTTTATTTTTCTTTTAAGATTTTTTTTTTTACTCAAAGCATCCTAGGAGATTGGGTAAGAAGCTTTACTGAAGTCAGAATTCTAGGAGGTCAAAGTGCTCCTTCACCCCAATTCCCACCAGACCCTCTTTCTGCAATGTCTGTCTTTTCTCTTGCTTTTATCTAAAAAGGATGAAGCAAGGAATACAAGATGGAAGGAAGAACAGGAGTGATGGGAAATAAAGATTGTCTCCAGTTTCACCTCTTATTTCTCGTTAGGAAGGGAGTGGTCTAGTGAACAAATATACTGACTTAGAGATCTGGCAGGATTGGAATTTAAAGCTCAGAATGACCTTGACCAAGTTATTGAACTTCACAGCCCTCAGTCTTTTCATCTACAAAATGGGGAAATAGTACCAGCTTCACTGGACTGATGGGAAATTAGCTCTAATGATATGTATGAAGCTTTATCCAAGGGCTGAAGAGTCAGGTGGCCTTTAGGTCTGCCAGCAGAGCAGCCAGCATTCTTACCCATGTCCCTTCATGGGCCTGCACGAGTTTGCTCTAGATAATGAATGTGCTTAAGAAAGTTTGCTCCAGAAGGTTCTCCCAGCCACATCTCCACCTCCAGTGAGTTGGTCCCCAGTCCTGCATCTCCACCAACATGAACCATCACCAGCTGAATGTCTCTTGCCATGAGAGCTGGGATGACAATACCCAAACATCCCAAGCCACACTTAATGCATGCAAGTCTTCACTTGGCGAGTGAATCACTAGCTCTCTGGGCATGACCCATCTAGTAGACACGCTGGTTTCATCTGTGAGCCTCTGAGAATCAATGTCAGTGGATTCTCTCCAAACACTTGCCCGGGCTTCATGTTTCTACATCTATAATTTGCCTGTTAATATCCTTTGCCTTTGCTCCATAGCCATTTCTGCCTTCTTGGTGATTTTCAGAAGTCCCTTTGCAGCCTAGATCTAATTCTATGTCAGTTTCAAATACTTTCTTCTGATCTGTCAGCCATGAATTTGCCCTGCGTGTCATTTTATTCAACAGACACCCTCTGTTTTGACGTGATCAAATTGAATGGATTTCAGCTCCTCTGAGCGAGTTTCAGCTTATCAGGACGCCTTTCATCAGAGAAGCCCTGGGAACAGTACAAAACATTCCACATGTGGTCTGGGCAAGGTAGTGCGGGTCTGTGGACAGATTCTGAAATCTAAATGCGGAACCGCCTTGCCTTTGATCCTTGTTAAACACTAACTCATTAGTGTCCATCCACAGTTTCAGATTGTTGGAATTGTATTGAATTTGGATCCTAAAACTGCACAGCATTTTGCTACTCCCAGACCATTAGAAATCACACATGTTGTGTCTTTGGTGAGCATCTTTGATAGATCGAGTTAAGGACAACGGGCTCCCCTAGGGGCTCAGACAGGGTAAAGAATATGCCTGCAATGCAGGAGACCTGGGTTCGATCCCTGGATCAGGAAGATCCCCTGGAGAAGGAAATGGCAACTCCAGTATCCTTACCTGGAGAATTCCATGGACAGAGGAGCCTGGTGGTCCCTACCCCATGGCATCAGTCAGGACAGGCACATTCCATTCTGTATCCTGTAGAGATCATTCAGTGTATGATGACATATTCCTTCCCTGCTGGGTGACCTTGAGCTAGTAATCTAGCCTCTGCAGGCTCCTCCCTAGTGTGACAAGTATAGCAGCACCTCAGGCGTCAGGCTGCTGTGAGGAGCAAATGAGTTAATACAAAGCTGTTAGAATAGCACCTCCCATGGTGAAAGTTGGTGCGTTTGCTGTGATTGTTAGTGTTAAAGCAGCATTACCTGTGCTGTGTTAAGTCTCTTCAGTCGTGTCTGACTCTTTGCTACCCTATGGGCCATAGCCCACCAGGGTCCTCTGTCCATGGAATTCTCCAAGCAGGAATACTGGAGTGGGTTGCCATGTTCTCCTCCAGGGGATCTTACCGACCCAGGGATCGAACCGGCGTCTCTTTTGTCTAACTTGCCTTGTCAGGCAGGTTCTTTACCATTAGCACCACCCGGGAAGCCCAGCAACATGACTGACTTCTCCCAATTCCCTGAAGGTATTTCAGAGACTTTGCACTTGGGTTTCTCTCTGCCCAGAACTTGACCTCAGATTGGAGCTTCCTTCTCAACACTCAGGTCTTCAAATGGTGGCTTTACAGAGCTCATTCTGTAACGATGCCCTTGAAATCTATGCTCATAACTCATTATGAGTTATCCCTGGCTCATTATGTCTTCTTTATCACTTGTTGCTCCTTATATGTATTACTACTTTTTTATGTCTTACTTCCACTGTAGGAAGTACACTACCTTTGAAAGAAGAGAATATCTCTGATCTATCCCAGGTGTACTAAGCAGAGTACTAAGCACAGCCTAGGAGCTGGTGAGAGGCACCATGATTCTTTGCCCACCAGTGACATTCACTTGTGAATCCCCGGAATCTGTGACAATGTTAGGTTACATGGCACAAGGGGGTAAGGTTGCACATGAAATTAAGGTGGCTAATAAACTGACCTTAAAATAAGATTATCGTTAGGCTTCCCTGGTGGCTCAGTGGTAAGGAATCTGCCTGCCAATGCAAGAGACACGAGTTTGAACCCTGATCCAGGAAGATCCCACATGCCACAGAGCAACTAAATCTGCATGCCACAACTATCGAGCTGGGCTCTAGAGCTGGACAGGAGCAACTACTGAGCCCATGTGTTTCAGCTACTGAGGCCCATTCACCCCAGAGCCTGTGCTCTGCAATAGAAGAAGCTATCACAATGAGACCATGCTCCGCAACTACACACAAGTCCCCGCTCACTGCCAACTAGAGAAAAGCCTGAGTGCACAGAAGACCCAGTTCAGTCAAAACTAAATAAAGAAAATTATTTTTAAATTATCTTAAAAAAAAAGATCTTGAATTGTCTGGGTGGTCTCAATGTAAGCACAAAGTTCCTTAAAAGTGGAAAAGGGACCATAAAAGAAGGATTCAGAGACACCTAAGATGGACTTGATCCACCATTGCTGGCTCTGAAGATGTGGAAGGGGCCATGAGCCAAGGAGTGCAGGTGGCCTCAAGAAGCTGCAAGAGGCAAGGAAAGAATTTTCCTCTAGAGCCTCCAGGAAGGAATTCAGCCCTTCTGACACCCAGATTTTAGCCCCAAGACACTGGTGTCAGACTTCTGACCTCCAGAACTGTAAGATAATAAATGGGTGCTTCCCTGTTTGCTTAGACAAAATCTGCCTTAGAAAAGAACCTTAGTAGAAAAATCTGCCTGCAATGCAGGAGACCTGGGTTTGATTCCTGGATTGGGAAGATCCCTTGGAGAAAGGAATGGCAACCCACTCCAGTATTCTTATCTGGAAAAATCCCATGAACAGAGGAGCCTGGTGGGCTACAGTCCATGGGATTCTGAAGAGTGGGACACGACTGAGCAACTAACACTTTCACTACCACACTGAGTTCACGGTAATTTGTGACAGCAGCCACAGGAAACATGGAACTCATAGCTACTTGCTGGATGAGCTAATGAAGAAATGAATGATCAAACAGGATCTGAAGTCCCTCTACTGAGTGGTCCCTGTCATTTCTCTGGGTCTGTTTTAGGACTGGGTGCCCAGGATTGACCCAACTCCACCAGCACTGGGTGCTGAGAGCAGAGGAACTCTCCCTCTCTCTTCCGTGTCCCCCTCTGTTCATACACTCAGGGCTCTCGTGTGTCTGATTAAAGGTAGCTGCTTGGTCCTTGCCTGATGTACTTACTCTTTAGTCCCTAAGTCATGTCTGACTCCCTGCAACCCCATGGACTATAGCCCACCAGGCTCCTCTGTCCATGGGATTCTCCAGGCAAGAACACTGGAGTGGGTAGCCATTTCCTCCTCCACTTCATGTAGAGCTGGCCATAAATTAAGACGCTGAACTGGATATTCACCTGACCCCAACCATGTGTCATTCGACCTGGTCTTACGCCTTTAGTCATGAGCGTGTCTTTTTCTCTGAGGTTAATATGCGTTCATCTCAACACAGCCCTGTCTTTCCATTTTTCTTTTCATTTTCTTTTTTAACATCACCCTGGAAACATCCTCTGGGATGTAAGACATGCGAGAGAGTAGAACATCTGGAGTTTTTAAAGGATACTTAAACTTTTTCAGGGCTTCCCCAGTGGCTCAGTGGTAAAGAATCCACCTGCAATACAGGAGACACAGGTTTGATCCCTGGGTCAGGAAGATCCCTTGGAGGAGGGCATGGCAACCCACTCCAGTATTCTTGCCTGGAGAAATTCCATGGACAGAGGAGCCTGGTGGACTATAATCCATGGGGTCATGAAGAGTTGGATATGACTAAAGGGATTGAGCATACACTGCCTTTCAATGATGTTACTATGTCACCCCACTGGATTCACACACGCACCATCAATATTTTAGTATCCTCCTTTTTACAGATGAGGGAACTGAAAAATTTGTTTACTATGTCATTTGCTTTTCCCACTTATTCCCGACCTCTTCACTGAGCTCTTAATGAGGGCTTTCTGCATGTGGCATTGTGTCCAGAACATTACATATGACCGCCATGGCTCGGATGTATCCCGAGTTCTGAGAAGTTAAACTACAAGGTCACGCACGTCTTAGTCAGTACAAAAGATCATTCTTGGGAGAGAGAAAGCCAGAAGTCTGGCATGCTAATTCTCTCCACTGAGCCCCCCGGAAAGTTCATCAAATTGCATCTGATGCTTAGAACAGCAACAACAGCAACAGTCCCAAAGCACAAGACGGCTACTCACCTGCTCTGGTCTCGCACTCAGTCCTGATTCCAGAGTGCCCCGAGTGAGACCTTCTGAGCTCATGGCCACTTAGGAACATAACTCAAGCCACCCATCGTTTCCAGGAAGTTCCTACTGGTTGGCCCTTCCTACCTCCAGGTAGAGCCGGCCTTTTCAGAATTTACCCGATTGATGTGCTGTAGGCTGTCAGGAAACGTTTACCAGGAGGACTCCTGCGTGGTGTTCCTCATAAATCCTCTGTTCCTTATCACTTCCTGGCAACAGGAACGAGTGGAATGGCACGCCAGTCCCAGGACTGAGATCATAGGATGAAACACAGGCATGAATCTCCTGCAGTAAACATTCTCCTTACAACAAAACTGCTTAGTCTCAATCTTCTTTATTGAGATACGGATTGTCTCCTGACCTTATGACCACTGTTAATCCCTTGTTCCCTTGATAACGATTGCTGTACGTTTTGGGTTTCTGATCTTTATCGTTGTCGAAAGAAATTCCTTGTATAACAGCCTATATACACTCACAGAAAGACCATTAAAGCAGCCTTGCTCCACCAGAGGCTTGAGTCCCCGTATCTTTCTTTCTCTCTCTTCCCCTCTCCCTCTCTCTCTCTCCCTTCCTCCAGCTCATTCTCTGGAGTTGGAAACCAGCCGAACTCACTCTCCTGCCCGGGCTTTCAAGACCTCCTCAAGAGGGCGCCCTCTGCCTTCGTGAGGGGTGCAAGCCCTGTTTTAGGGTTTTATTGGTTCTAGGCATAAACCAGGGAATATTAGCTTCTTTCTTTCTTTCAGTTTCTTATTGTCGACTCCAGACCACCAGGTTCTGGTCCGTTAAAGGACCGCAACAGTAGGCTTTTCAGTAATATCTCCCCCAACCTGTTTTTCCAGTCTGTCAATCAGATTCCCGTTGTCTTGTTAGGCTTCCTTCCTGACTTGAGTATAATCCTCCTCCTTCCAAGAGGTGAAAAGTTAATTTCCTTAATGACTAAGTGTTTCACCATCCTAACCCAGGGTTTCTCAACTTCGGTGCTCTTGCATTTTTGGCTGCTTACTTCTGTGCCTTGGAGGATGTTTAGCAGTGTCCCTGGTCTCTCTGACCACTTAATGCCAACAGCAAGCTTGCACCCTCTTCTCCAGCTCCTTAACTCTTACCTCATTATGACAACCAAAAAAAAAAAAAATGTCTCCAGACAATACTAAATGTTTTTAGGATTGAGGGGCACAATCACTCTGGGGCTATTCCATCTCTGCCCCTCTATTTCAGTTGGACCAAGCAACACGGCTCCCCTCATAGTTCAGTCGGTAAAGAATCTGCCTGCAATGCAGGAGACCTGGGTTTGATTCCTAAGTGAGGAAGATCCCTGGAGAAGGAAAAGGCTACCCACTCCAGTATTCTTGCCTGGAGAATCCTGTGGACAGAGGAGCCTGGCAGGCTATGGTCCATGGGATCGCAAGAGTCGGACACGACTTAGTGACTAAACCACCACCAAGCAATCTATAATATTCACCTTTAGACTGAAAATCCCGTGCTTCTATAACACTTACTCTCTAGTCATGGTTTTCCAATGAAGAATGGGAATTGGGTGTTTCATTTGATTGTGTTGAGCAGAAGGCAAGTTTTAATTACGGTGCTCTATTGAGATCTCCAGAAAAACAGAACCAACAGGATGTGTGTGTATGGAAGAAATTGATTTGTGGAGGTGTGAGTCCAAAATCCACAGGCCAGGGTGAAAGGCTGGAGATTGGGGAGATTTGCAGTCTGAGTCCAAAGCAATCAACTGCAGAGTTCAGAGAAGGTGAGTCTTTTGTTTCTTAAGACCCACCCACATTATGAAAGGTAATGCTTTACTCAAAGTCCAATGATTTAGGGCTTCCCTGCTGGCCCAGTGGTTAAGAATCTGCCTTGTAATGCAGGGGACATGGGTTCAATCCCTGGTCTGGGAAGATCCCACGGGCTGCACGGCAACTAGGTTTGTGCACCACAACTATTGAGCTTGTGCTCTGGAGGCTGCGAGTCGCAACCACTGAACCCCATCCACCTAGAGCCGGGGCTCTGCAGTTAGAGAAGCAACCACAATGAGAAGCCCTCACACCGCAACTAGAGCCTAGCCCTCACTTCCTGCAACTAGAGAAAGCCTTTGCATAGCAACAAAGACCCAGCACAGCCAAAATTAAATAAACAAACAAACCAATCCTTAAAAAAAAAAGTCCAGTGATTTAGATGTTAGTCTCACCCAAGAAAGACCCTCACAGAAACATCCAGAATGATGTGTGACCAAATATCTGGGCCATGCAGGCCAGTGAAGTTGACACATAAAATTTAATCATAACAGGCAGCAGTGGATGAACTAATTCATGGAAAAGAGAGGCAGGATACACTTTAGTGCACCTGGAGTTTGGAACCAGGCTTCCCTGATTACTGCTTGAAAGGTAGATGTTAGAGATGCTGTACTAGGGCCATCAGTATGTCTCAGCCCTGGCCATCCCAATCATCTGCCAGGGCTTGAAAGGATGCTTATATGAGAAATAGCCTTGAAAAGTCCAATCCAGTTGTTCTAAGGTGGAGCTCAGCCTTCAGTGAGTTATTAGAAATCCTCAGCTGTTCCTAGTGTGAAGCCAAGGTCGGGATCAATGAACATCTGATCCATCCCCCCACCTCCACCCCCAGGGAGGTTCAGCGGGGATGAGCACAGACTTTGCAGCAAGGTTCTCTGGGTTTGGGGCTTCCCTGGTGGCTCAGTGGTAAGGAAACTGCCTGCCAAGGTAGGAGATTGACAGTCTGATCCCTTGGTGGGGCAGACCCCCTGGAGAAAGAAATGGCAGCTCATTCTGGTATTCTTGCCTGGGAAATCCCATGGACAGAGGAGCCTGACGGGCTACAGTCCATAGGGTCGTGGAAGAGTCTGACGTGGTTTAGCAACTAAATAAGAAACACTGGGTTTGAGTCCCACTTCCCTTCAAGGGATTTGGGAGACGCTGGGATGGTCGCTTCACCTGAGGCTGTTGGTTAAGTAAGAAGTAGAAGGCGCCCCACACCTTCCTCAAGACATACCGCGTTTCCTGTGTCAGTATACATCTGTCCACCACCAGGTTTGGTACTAACAACCTGGGTGTCCCTTCCCTGTCACTTTCATTTAAGGTCCTGTTAAAATATAATAAAAAATAATCATGATTTGTCTAACGTGTGTCAAGCTTTGAGAAAGATGCTGTGCTGTGAGTAGGCATCATCTAACCTCACAATAGTTCTATGAATAGGACTCCATGGTGGTACCACGTGACATACAAGGAAAAGTGAGGCACACAGAGGTCAGGCAGCTTCCCCGAGGCAGAAACAAGCTGTCTGAGATTTATCTGCCTCAGAAGTTTAAAGCTTTTACAGAATTTGCTTCAGGAGATGTAAATCAGGGTTGTGACCTGATTTCCAGAGAAGGAGGAAATAAAAAATACCATGATTTCCACATGTCACCCTGTGTACCTAGAAAATCTAAGAAAATAGAGATTTAAATTCTTAAAATTGAAATGGAAGTTTAGTAAAGACTTGGAGCATATCCAAAACCCTGATATGTTCCTGAATATCACCATTCAGTGGACATTGTATATAAAAATCGAGAGCCCATTAACAATACGAACAAAAATGTGAAACACCTAGGAATCAATTTGGCAAGAAAGGGGAGGTACGCAAATGAATAATGCAGCTACCGAACTTTATCAAGGGGTATTTTTATTTATTTATTGGCTGCGAGGCTTGTAGGATCTTGACTCCCTGATCTGGTATCAAAAACCCATGCTCTCTGTAGTGGAAACTCAAGGTCTTAACCACTGGACTGCCAGGGAAGTCCCCCATTAAAGGGTATTGAAGATTCATTCGACCTTTGGCAAGATGCTCTGTGCAGATGGTAGATGTTGTAAAAACTCCAATTCTTCGCAAATTCTTTTCCAAATGAATATTAGGCTTTGAAGTGATTTCTAAGCAATTCAGAAATTTCAGAGTGCAGTACTTAAAGTGCTGAATTCATGACAACTTCTAATACCTCAGAAATAAAGAGTCAGTCCTTCAAAAATAAAGAGTCCAGTCAAATCATTCACTTGAGTGAGCTCCAGATTTCATTTCAGACATGGCCACCTAAGCAGTGAGAAGCTTTTTGCCTACTATACCTGGGCACACTCAGATCCAAACTAATTTATTAAAAAAGTTGCTTCGGAGTTAAAAAAAATTTTTTTAATATAAAATACAAGCTTGATTGTGAAATGAATATCTTTTATAAATTTATACACATTTATATGGGCTTCCCTAATGGCTCAGCAGATAAAGAATCTGCTTACAATGCAGTAGACACAGGAGTTGCAGGTTGGATCCCTGGTTTGGGAAAATCTCCTGGAGGAAGGAATGGCAACCCGTGCAGTATTCTTGCTTGAAAAATCCCATGGACAGAGGAGTCTGGTGGGCTACAGTCCAAAAGGGTTGCAAAGAATCAGATATGACTGAGCAACTAACATAGCCTGCACACACATATATCCATGTGACAGTGAAAGTGTTAGTCACTCAGTCATGTTCAACTCTGCTACCACATGGGCTCCTCTGTCCATGGAATTCTCCAGGCAAGAATACTAGAGGGGTTGTCATTCCCTTCTCCAGGGCATCATCTTGACCCAAGGATTGAATCTGGGTCTCCTGCATTGCAGGCAGATTCTTTACCATCTGAGCCACCAGGGAAACCCCAATTGCATCTATCTACCTATACAATTAAAAAAATAATTGAATGAACACTTGTGTGACAACCTGGGCAGACAGACTCTTAAGGAAGCCCCTAGATACTTTTCTGTGCTTGTGTAACTCATTCGCTGAGTATGAGTAGAACCTGTGACCTGCTCCTAAACACATGCAATATGACAAAATATAAATCAGCTTCTTAATATATCTATCAAGAGCTCACACCGACACTCCCAAGACTAAGAAATTCATATCTGAAAAAAACAAAAATAATAAATAGATTAAAAATGATCAGCCTCACTGACGCCAGTTGAGTTGCTAAACTGTGGCTATATTGGCTGAGTTGGTTTTGGAGTTAGGGTGACTTACGATAGTCAAAGTTGGCAAGAACAGAATGAGACAGGTTCTTGCTCACCATGGAGAGGAATACAAATTAATAGAATGCTTTTGGAGAGCAGTTTGTGACAATAATTCCTGTGTCAAAAATTCCTGTGTGCATAGTCTTGGTTTGGCTCATTCATTTTTAATAATCTATCCAAAAGCAACAATCCTCAATGCAATGACTGATGTGAAAGCACGTTCATCAAGACATTTGCTCTTAAAAGAAAGGGAAATCTGAAACCAGCCCCAAATGCCGAGGGCAGGGGGAGACCCCAGAAAAAAGCAGATCACTCAGATTGGTAGGTGGCAGGTTGAATGAGAAAGAAAGCTTACTTATCAGACTCGTCTTGGGTGATGTCAAGACCAATAGATTTCTGCACTCGCCAACTGGAGAAGGAAATGGCAACCCATTCTAGTAGTCTTGCCTGGGAAATCCCACAGACAGAGGAGCCTGGTGGACTATAGTCCATGGGGTCGAAAAGATTCAGACACTCCTGAGCGACTGAGCATGCACTTGTCAGCCAGAATCTTAAAAGTTTACAAAGAGCCCTTAACTGGAGTCAGTCACGTACAGTTTGGATAGTCTCAATGTCACATTTCTATTTCAAGGTTATACCCTTGGAGTGGCTTCTGAGAGCCCAAAAGACAAGCAGAATACATATTCTAAGAACAAGGGGAGGGGATGATGGGGGACACAGCTTCCAAGTGCCCGGGTTCAGCTTGAGGGTCAGCTGGTGGTCACGTCTTCTTGATGACTTTATCCAGGATATATTAGAGGGGAATGATTATATAAATTGCACTCTATCCACCCACTTGTTGAATAAGATGAAGATACTAAGATGATGTTTGGGTTTCCTTGCTGGCCCAGTGGTAAAGAATTCATCTGCCACTGCAAAAGACACAGGTTCAATCCCTGGTTCAGGAGGATCCTGCAGAGCAACTAAGCCCAAGCACCACACCTACTGAGGCTGTGCTCTAGAGCCAGGGAGATACAACTACTGAGCCCATGTGCTGCAGCTCCTGAAGCCTGCATGCCTTAGAGCCTGTGCTCTGCAACAAGAGAAGTCACTGCAATGAGAAGCCCCAGCCCGGCAACTAGAGTAGCCCCTGCTCACCACAACTAGACAAAAGTTCATGCAGCAACGAAGACTGGGTGCAGCCAAAAATAAATTAATTAATTTAAAATTTTAATTAAAAAAAGATGATGCTTTCTTATAGGTTTTAATGACAAAGATAAATTCTTAAGGCTGTAAGTTAAAACAAACTAAAACAAGACAGGAATCCTTTAGACTATTAACTCACCAAAGCCAGAGAAACTCTTCAGTGGAATTGGACAGATCGGTGTCAAATTCCAGCTACATCGCCTATCTGCTATGTACTTTTAGGAAGTTACTGGATCCTGTTGAGCCTTAGTTGTGCTCCTAGGTTTAAAGATCCAATGACATCATTTAAACAAAATATCCTTACATGTTTTGGACACTTGTTGAACATCACCTGCCTCCTCTTCTTGTTAATAATGCTGATCATGGCATTATGAGCAATGGAGAGAAGGAGACAGGCTCTAAAGTCATACACAGACTGATTATGAGTTTAAAATATGTATTTGTCCACTCAGTAGTACCAAGATGGAAACAGCTGGCTTTAACTTTTAATTAAAATTAAAAAAGCAGAGATGAGCTGCCTGTCTGTATTTCCCCAGACAGAGTGTGGCTTCCGTCCCGGGTAGAGACTGTGGCATCTTGTTCATAGGATCCTAGTGCTGGATCTAACAGGTGAGAAATCTCACGCCAACCTTACTCTCTAGTGATGGCAAAAATCTTGTAATGTTCCAACCCAGATGGGAAATGGGATGTGGTGTCCTTTGGGGGACAAACACTGCCCTCACCTTCCACAGCCTACATCACTGGTAGTCAGCTTTCAAAGGACATCCACACCACCAGGAAGGCCAAATGCAGATTCCCAGGTGCCCATAGTGAGAGATTCTGATTTGAAAGTTTATAAATCTTAAGCATAGGGCTCAATGCATATGTCTATACCTACATATATATGATGGCTTCCCTGGTGGCTCAGTGGTAAAGAGTCCACCTGTAATGCAGGAGACACAGGAGACATGGATTTGATTCCTGGGTGTGGAAGATCTCCTGAAGGAGGGCTCGGTAACCTACTCCGATATTCTTGCCTAAAGAATCCCATGGACAGAAGAGCCTGGTGGACTACAATCCATGGGGTTGCAAAAAGTCAGACACGACTGAAATGATGGAGTATGCATGCATATATATATGGTATGTGCCTGTAACATACTATACCATATGGTAAATGCCATATAGGCACAGATCTATCTATCGATATCAATATCTAACTAGCTAGCTATCTGTCTATCTATGTATATACCTGTAAAATCACTACTTAGATCAATGTATGGAACAATTTCAACACTCTAAATGCCTTTACCACCTCCACGGCAGGTAACCATTATTCTAACTTCCCTCAACACAGATTAGCTTGTGCTTGAACGTCTTCTAAAGGGAACCACATAGGACTCCCTCTTTCGTGTCTAGGTTATCCTGTTCAGCATCATATTTACAAGGTGAGTCCCACCCTGTTGTTTGTATCGGTAGTTTACTGACTTTTATCACTGAAGATGGATAAACCACAATTTATTCCTCCATTCTCCTGTTGATGGGCATCTGGGTTGCTCCCAGTTTGGGGCTCCTTTAAATAGTGCTGCTCAAATGGTCTTATCCAGGCTTTTGTTGGACATGCATGTTCCATTCTCTTGCATATATTTAGGAGTGGGATTGACGGGCCATGGGGTGGGTATGTGTTTAAATCTGGTAGACACTGTCACACAGTGAAATCCACATTTTTATAAGGAATTTTCTGGTGCAGCTGGTCGTGGATCATACTTTGAGAAACACTATTTCACTGAGAGTCCCATTTTGTGAGCAAGCATATCCCCTTTAGCTCACCCTTCCTTGGGGTAAAAGAGGGGACAAACTTGCTCACATCCAGACATCAGCAAGGTAATTTGGGAAAGAGGAGAGAAGGAGAAATAAAACTGATACCATCCCTTAGCACTGCATCGGGACAAATCTTTCAATTTACTCTTTTGCCCAGGAGAAAGAAGCTGAGAACAGGGACACTTTAATGGGGTTGGGAAGGCGAGAAGCCAGGTCACTGTGCCTGACTGTGAAGTCAGTCGAGCCCCCTCCCACACCAACCATGAGCTAGAATCACATCTGCTTCTTTGCTGGTAAAAAAGAGTCTGCTTGGGACCTTATCCCTGTGGCGAGCAGCTGTCTCTTCTGCTCATCTCACACAGGATAATCACAAGTGGTTTTCTCTGCTCTGGCGGCCAGCCTGTGCTCTTAACCAAGGAATGGCTTGCAGGAGAGGAGATGAAAGAGATGGCATTCCTCCTGCTGGGCCCAGTGAACCGGGTCAAGAACAAACGCCAACCTTCTTTTCAGACAACATAGACCCAGCCAGCTCTGCTGAGGTCAGGAGGCCAGGACTTCCTGCTGGCGGACGCTGGAAAGAGGGACATCAGGAGTGCTGGCCATGTGTGGCTGCCTCAGTCCCTTGGCCGGGAGCCAGTTTTCCTGTCCTGTTTCAGCGCCTCCTGCAGGCTGGCCCCATCTCCGCCAGCCGTGATCCCAAGCTGCTCTCTGCTGTTCTTAACCTAGCACTACAACCAGGGGCTCAGAGGCCAGAGACAGTAGGGCTCCAGAGAGGTAGAAGGGCTGGAAAGTGGTGGGAACGAAACCAGGCTCTGTACATCCAGCACCCCATAAAGCCAGAGGGATGAGCTAGAATTCCCTCCCACTTCACCCACCCTAGGCTGGATCTTATGTCCCTTGTTGAGATGTTCACAGCACTCTGAGTATCTGAAGGAAAGCTAGACGGTTAAAATAGTCTGGACTTAAAACTCCCCTCTGGGTCTCTCCCACCATCCTATACAAAATGAAGAACTTTCTCCCCCACAAGAAAGGAATGAACATCAAGATTGATTAAGTTCAGCTCCCAGTCGGTCCCAATCTCCAGCTGGTCTCGGGAATTCCTTGCCCTAGTTGTTGAAAGCTAACTAATCAAAATAATCTTGAGGAAAAACAGACCCCCTCAAAACAACGTATCTCCGCATATATATGTTTTCTATATATACCTACTCTTTTTTTGACTTAATGCAGCAGCTCACTGGTCTGATGGCTGCCCCTTCTCGCCTCATTAAGGGTGATCTGTTCCTGTAGAGTATCAGTCTCATTCTTTCTCCGAACCTCACCATCTTTGGTTCCCTTACCTTACACTCTTGGTGCTGAAACCTGGGAGGTTGAGGTTCCTTCTCGTTCTCCACGGCCAGCTCTTTGGAGCATGGAAACCTGCCAAGCTTACTTTCCCACCTGGGCTTTCAAGACCTCCCCAAGAGGACGCCCTGTGCCTTCGTGAGTGGTACAAGCCCTGTGTAAGAGCTTTATTGGTTTTCCGTGTACCCCAGGAAATATTGGCCTCTCTCTCTTTCTTTTTCGTGAGATCGACCAACTCCAGGACAGAGGCCTTTTGCCATTCGACCTCCCTCCATCCACCACAAATTCTCACCTGACCCAGGAGCCCAGGTAAGCTCAGACAGTACTCTAGGGTGCCATAGACTATCGTCCTTTCTGGGTTCCCGAGGAACCCTCCAGCCAAAAGGCCCTCTGGGGAGGTACTTGGGGGACGCCCTCTCCTTCCTTCAGAGTCTCTCTCTGCCTTTGCGCAGTCGAAAGATGAGGTGACAACATTTTCTCTATACCAGACAGTCGTTAGCCATTTGCTATGGAGTCAAGCCAATCCGTCCTGTGGGACTCTACCTTGGCCTGTGTAAAACGAAACCTTAAACCTCTACGCTTGACTGATTTCAAGGTTCATAAACTCGAGTCACTTTGTACTCAAATTTGGCCTCAATACAAATTGGACACCCAAAACTGCTGGCCTGAGTTCGGGACTTTCGATTTCAATGTTTTATCAGATCTCACTAACTTCCTCAAACGGAATGGCAAATGGTCGGAAGTCCCCTATATTCAAGCCTTCTGGGACCTTAGAAGCTGTACTTTTCTGTGCAAGTACTGTTCTACCTATCAAATCCTCCTCTGCTCTCTCTTCCCCTCCACTACAAAATAATCCAAATCTAAAGCCCCTAAAAGGCCCCCTAAACCCTCAGCTCCCGATTTCAACCCGGCAGACGAGCCACCTCCCTACTGCCCCGGTGATGAGACATCCGGGGGTGAGACCCCACCCTCTAGCCCTTCCTCCTCCAAATCAGGAGTGATGACCCCAAAAGAGATTTCCACTCCCTCTCCATGGACCAGGACCCAAAGCAAACACATTTCCTCGCAGAGAGGTAGTGGGACCAGAGGACCCTACACGGGTTCATGTGCCTTTCTCAATTTCTGATATGAGCCAAACTGAAGAAAAATTGGGATCCTTTTCAGAAAATCCTACTAGATATAGGAAGGAATTCCTCCGCCTTACACAAGCATATCATTTAATCTGGAGTGATCTTTATTACATCATTAAATGCCACTTTAACCCCCAATGAAAAAGAGTGGATATGGCAGGTAGCCCAAGCTCATGCTGATCAGCTCCCTAACCAAGATAGGGCTAATCCAGTGGCTGATGATGTAGTTCCTTTAACTGAACCATGGTGGACATATAAAGCTGGCGATGCCAGCATCCGGTACCTACATTATATGGTCACCTGTTTACTAGAAGGAATGCTAAAAAGCTCTCACATTCATGTTAACTACGATAAGATTAGAGAAGTGACTCGAGAAAAGGATGAAAATCCTGCCCTTTTTCTTTCACGGCTTACTGAGGCAGTCCAGAAATACACTAACCTAGATATTTCCACCCCCACCAGACTCCTATAATTACACGTCCAGTTCATAAGTCAGTCAGCCCCTGATATCTGCCGAAAACTACACCAGTTAGAAAAGGGCCCCGAAACCCCTCAGTGAGATCTCCTAGAAACAGCCTTTAAAGTTTTCAATAATAGGGAGGAAGAAGAGAAAAAGGAAAAAGAAAAGAAAGAAAGCCCAAATATGCTTTATTTGCTGCAGCTTATCCAAGAAAAAAATTCAACCCCTCTGGCCTGCCAACCTCAACCCGCCTGTGTGGGACCTCCAGGCGCATGCTTCAGATGTAACCAAATAGGACACTGGGCCAAATCCTGCCCAAACCCCCAGCCACCCACCAAACCCTGCCCCACCTGCAAACAAGGGGGACACTGGAAAATGAATTGTCCTCGGACACTACCCATCAAATCTCGGGGTCCTCCCCAGGCCCAACAATGGGTCAAAGGCCAGACTCTGGGGGGCCCTGGCACCCCAGACCATGGCTCCTCGGATGAGAGGGGAATTGACCCAACTGTGCATGAGTTATTCCAGTGACTGAGCCCAAGCTCCAGACCCCAGGTCCATCCCATACAGACGGACTCGGAGCTTCGGGTAATTGGCAGGGCTGGCCGGACACAAAGTCTTGTTCATAATAGACACTGGAGCGGCCTTTTCACCTTTAACCTCCTTCAAAGGTCCTCGTCTACCTTCAGAAGTAGCCATCGAAAGGGTCTCAGGCATCCCTTTTACCCCAAAATAACCTCTCCCTCCTTTGTTCTTTTGGCAAAACAACACTAACACATTCTTTTATAGTAGTTCCTCGATGCCCAGTGGCATCGATGGGGCGTGATCTTCTGCTAAGCTACAAACTTCTATAAACCTCCCATTCTTAGATCCCATATCAATTTTTTGCATGCAAATGGTACCCAAACCCTTGGCCAGCCCTCACTCCCAAAACCTGCCCCTTGATCTTCCCCTGATAGATCCTCGGGTCTGGGATACCAAAGCCCCATCGGTAGCTTGACACCATTCCCCCGTACAGGTTTTTCTTAAGAATCCCTCTCAGATCATAGCCCAAACTCAATATATCCTGACTACAGAATCCCGACAAGGACTTAAACCAAGTCTTCCGACTGCCCAAAGCCAGCCTTTTGCAGCCTATCTGTTCTCCTCATAATACCCCTATACTGACAGTCAAAAAGGGACCCCACCCCTGGCATCTAGTCCAAGATCTTCACAAGATCAGTGAGGCCACAATACCCGTACACCCCCTGGTCACTAATCCCTACACCCTTTCCCCCTGACACACTCTATTTCACGGTATTGGGTCTCAAATATGCTTTTGAAGGAGGAAATAGAACAGGCTCCGTCTTGAAAGCAGGACTCCATCTTGGGCCAGACTGTGGACTTTGAGCTATATGCCCAGTAATCTATGGAAATGACAAGCTAACTGGAAAATCAGACCACCCACCCCCCACCACCTATGGAAGAGCCCCATGGCTCGTACCTAGACTCTCCATCACCTAAAAGAATACCCTAATTATCTGTGTAACCAAATAGAATCATAAATTCTGTTATGCTTATTGGGGTATGACCACATGCCTATTGATAATTGCTCACTGTTAACCACCTAGGCTTAAGGCATACGAATCACAGGTTAACTTTGTATCTTTCTTTTCCTTTGTTCAGACTAGTTTCAGAGAATCTGGGGACGTGGGTTTAAGCATGTCCACTTAGGGTATATAAGGTTTTCACAAAAACTGGTCGGGGTCCTTGGCTAAGGGGAGACTCTACCTTGGGCCCGCCGGAGTAATAAACAGCTCTCCACTATCTGCATTGTCCTTCTGAGTGAGTTTGTTTCCTGGAACGCATGGCTGCAGCACTTTCTTTACTATACCTCTTTCTTTACTACACCACTCTTCACAGCCCCAGACACATATCAATCCCAACAATTAACTTGGACCGTTTTGCCACAAGGGTTTAGAGACAGCCCTCATTTTTTTGGTCAAGCCCTTCAAAGAGCCCTACAAACTTTAGACCTGGGCTCTACTATCTTACTTCAATATGTAGACAATTTATTGGTACGTAATTCCTCTCGCCATAACTGCCTAGTCCACACTGCGACATGACTAAATGTCCTAGGCTACAGAATCTCGCTCTCCTAGGCACAAATTGCTTTCACCGCTGTCAATTACATGGGATTGCTTCTCACTTCTATATCCAAAATAATTCCAGCTCCAAGACTTCAAGCCTTGACACAGACCCCCAGGCCCCAAACCAAGAGGGAACTTCACTGTCTATTAGGTCTGTTAAATTTCTTCCTAAATGGGTCCCAAATTTTGCTCTCCACCCAAAATCCCTCTACCAAGCTACTTGAGGAAACTTAGATGAACTCTTATTGACCCCCCACCTCTCTCCACACCCCCATACAGATTCTTATCAAACATTTACTTCAGGCCCCTTCTCTTTACTTACCTGATTACACCAAGCTTTTTTTCCTTTTTGTACATTCTCGACAAGGACATGCCTTAGGGATTCTGTGCCAGAAACGGGAGGACATATGGGGACCTCTAGCTTACTTATCCAAACAACTCAATCTCATCACACTTGGATGGCCACCTTATTTCCAGGCCTTAGCTGCAACTACTCTCTTAATACCTGAAGCCCCAAAACTAACCCGAAATGCTCCTTTAAATGTACGTTCAGCTCATTCCTTTAAGGATTTGCTCTCTTATGGGGCTTTTCCTTTCTGTGTCTCCTGCTCGACTACAAATCCTCCACGCACAGTGCCTCGACCCATCCCTTTCTTTTACACCCTGTAAACCTCTTAATCCTGCTAGTTTACTCCCTACACCAGATCCAGAAACAGAGCACCTATCTCATGACTGGGTTCAGACCCTGGATTGTGTTCACTTAATCCCTTTGAACATATAACCGATCGGCTCATCACTGACCCCAGAGTCCCATCCTGGTTCATAGACGGCAGTGCCCAGAAGCAAGCCCCATTTGGGGCTGGATATGCTATAGTCCAGGGACAGCCCTACAAAGTTATTCCCTGCCTCGCCTCATGAAATCAGCCACACTCCCAGCTCACACATCCTCACAGCAGGCTGAACTGATAGCTCTTACACGAGCCTTGACCCTAGCCAAAGACCAGAAGGTAAACATTCACACTGACTTTAAATATGTCTATAACATATTACATTCTAATATTATAATCTGGAGGGAGAGGGGATCCCTGACTCAGAAGGGCACACCTATTCTCAATGCTTCTTTTATTTCTGAACTCCTCCATGTAGCTCAGCTCCCAAAACAAGCTGCTGTAATATATTGCTGGGGACACCAGCGACATGGCCCTATCTCATTTTGTTACAATATAGCAGATCACAAAGCAAAGCAGCAGTCCACCTCTGTTAGTCCTGTCTTTCAGTTCAGTTCAGTTTAGTTCAGTTCGGTGGCTCAGTCGTGTCCGACTCTTTGCGACCCCATGAATCGCAGCACGCCAGGCCTCCCTGTCCGTCACCAACTCCCGGAGTTCACTGAGACTCACATCCATCGAGTCAGTGATGCCATCCAGCCATCTCATCCTCTGTCGTCCCCTTCTCCTCCTGCCCCCAATCCCTCCCAGCATCAGAGTCTTTTCCAATGAGTCAACTCTTCGCATGAGGTGGCCAAAGTACTGGAGTTTCAGCTTTAGCATCATTCCTTCCAAAGAAATCCCAGGGCTGATCTCCTTCAGAATGGACTGGTTGGATCTCCTTGCAGTCCAAGGGGCTCTCAAGAGTCTTCTCCAACACCACAGTTCAAAAGCATCAATTCTTACTATACCCCAAATTGACGAGCCTAACATTTGCACATTACTTTCATATTTACATTCCCTTTTCCACCCCTCTGCAAGAGTACTTAAAGCTTTCCTTCAGAACTTTATTGACTTAACTAAAGACGATGTGACTCATTTAAGTAGTCTGACCCAAGCTTGTACCACTTGTCAGAGGACAAACCCTAATTCTAACACTCAACCCCTCCTTTCCCCACCCACCAAATTTGCGGGCATCTTCCCGCACAAGACTGGCAAGTAGATTTCACCCACATGCCACTCGTAAAGAGGTTAAATTCCTCCTAGTCTTCTTAGATACATTTTCTGGATGGATCGAAGCTTTCCCGACTACTAACAAACAAGACCCTACTGTGGCCTGCCTTATTCTCACTGAAATCCTCCCCAGTTTTGGAATGCCTTCCTCCCTCCAGTCTGGCAACAGGCCCAAGATCATATCCCAAGTCACCCAGAATATTGCATGAACCCTTCAAATTCCTTGGAAGTTTCACATTCCTTGTCACCCCCGGTCCTCTGGTAAGGTTGAGAAAACCAACTGAGTTCTAAAAGAAACTCTGACCAAATTAATAATCGAACTTCATCAAGATTGGACTAAACTCCCCCCTTTAGCCCTCTTAAAGGTCTGGGCCATACCAAAAAAAATCTCTAAATATCCGTCCATTTGAGGCCATGTATGGGAGGCCCATAGTACTTTTAGGACTCCCTCCACTTCCCATGACTGTCCTAAACTGCCATCCCACCCTCCTTTTCCCTTACTTGCCCATATATGAGATGCCCTTTGGCAACATATGGATAACCTACTCCCTCGACCACATCCCAATATCCCCTACCCATCCTTCCAAACAGGAGACAAAGTCTATATGACGGTTCAGTCCCACTCAGATCTAACCCCAAAATGGCAAGGACCCTACATAGTAATTCTGCTGACCCCTACCGCTGCAAAATTAAAAGAAATCACCCCTTGGGTGCACATTCAGTTCAGTTCAGTTCAGTTCAGTCGCTCAGTCGTGTCCGACTCTTTGCGACCCCATGAATCGCAGCACGCCAGGCCTCCCTGTCCATCACCAACTCCCAGAGTTCACTCAGACTCAGGTCCATCGAGTCAGTGATGCCATCCAGCCATCTCATCCTCTGTCGTCCCCTTCTCCTCTTGCCCCCAATCCCTCCCAGCATCAGAGTCTTTTCCAATGAGTCAACTCTTCGCATGAGGTGGCCAAAGCACATTACTTGACTAAAAAAGGTTATGCAGCCCAATGATGAGAATGTTTACCAGATTAATACTTAATACACACAGGCCCTACAGCTCTAAAGTTCTCACGGCTTCCACCAGCCCCAACTGACAACGGATGAGCCTATGGGTTTCACGGCTACAATTATTTCTGGAACAACTCCTGGCAGATATCTGGATCTCGAGTCCTCAAGGATTGATGTTCAAACACGTTGAAGATTACATCTTCACCCTGTGGCTGTAGGGACCCTTTTATAACTTTTACCCTTTCGAAATCCAATTCTTCTCCATAATAGTCTATCTTATACTCACTTCCCCAAATGTTACTTAACATCTTCTTCTTATCTTCTCTCTTTCCTCTGACCCAAGAACTCTTTCAAAATCCTAACCTCAACTATTTATTCTGGACCCTTAATTCAACCTATACCTACAATTGGCTAAAGACTGCTGGATATGTCTATCTATAACTCCTTGGGGAGATTCACCCCTTCCCACATCCATCCTTGACTGGACCACTGGTAACATATCCCTACACCACTCATACTGTGGGGAGCCTTTATTCGTCTCATATCTTATATATCTTCACACTAGTGATCAAATCCAGAATTCAGACAAACTCTTAGAATCTTTGCTCACTGACCTTCCCTCCTACAATGGAAAACCTCCAGTAGAAGGCCCTATCACCCAGAAAGTAACACTATTACAACCAGCTCCTTTTTGCATATCTACTGCTGCTGCTAAGTTGCTTCAGTCGTGTCCAACTCTGTGCGACCCCATAGATAGCAGCCCACCAGGCTCCCCCATCCCTGGGATTCTCCAGGCAAGAACACTGGAGTGGGTTGCCATTTCCTTCTCCAATGCACAAAAGTGAAAAGTGAAAGTGAAGTTGCTCAGTTGTGTCCGACGCTTAGCAACCCCATGGACTACAGCCTACCAGGCTCCTCCATCCATGGGATTTTCCAGGCAAGAGTACTGGAGTGAGTTGCCATTGCCTTCTCCGTTTTTCATATCTAGAAATTCCCGAAATAGTTCATATGACCAACCCATGGACATAATCCCTAAACCCATGTACAACCATACCTCCACTTTATTCTTTGCCAATGGAAAGGCTTTATACAATATTTCTGGTCCTACAGGACACTCTTCAACCTTTACAGGACGATTTCCTTCAGCATACTCCTCCACTTCTCCCATCGTTGGGGCCATGTTAGCAGGGTCCCTGACTGTTCTTGAACGAACAATCAAGCTCTGCCTCCCCACCCCACCACCTGCTGACTCCTTTTCGCCATCAACTTCATCTGTTGTATTGTGACACCTGGCCTGTTTTTCTTGTGTGGGGCATCTATATATGTCTGTTTACCTACTAATTGGACCGGAACCCACACCCTGCTATACTCCAGTCCAAACATTTTTATACCCCAATGATCAACCCCTATCTATTCCTCTCATTCACAAGCAAATGAAACAAGCCATTCATTTCATTCCCCTCTTAGTGGGACTAGGGATAGTGGCTAGAATTGGAATAGGAACTAACCACCTCCATCCAAAACTACCAGGCACTATCTAAAGGCCTCTCAGTCAGCCTCCAGGAAATAGCCCAAGCTCTATAACTATCCAAAATCAACTCGATTCCTTGGCAGCCCTAGTGTTACGAAACAGAAGAAAAGGGAGGTTTGTGCCTTTTTCTGGGTGAATCCTGCTGCTTCTATGCCGACTAGTTGGGTGTTGTCCAGGAAGCTGCAAAAAGCCTTACAGATCAAGCCTCTTGAATCCACTAGAGATTAAGCAACTCCTGGCAGTCATGGCTGACAGATTGGGACTGGATGCCTTGGGTTTTGCCCCTTCTCAGACCATTCATATTCATTATCCTAATATTCACATTTGGACCTTGTTTGTTTAATCTTTTCCAGGGATTCTTCCAGGACTGAATCTGAGCCATTTCTCGAGATCAAGTCAAGACTGTTCTTCTGCTCGAGACCCTGGCAGCTAGAATAGAAAATCAACACTACGGGCCTTAGACTTCCTTCCTCCCAGACCACAAACCCCCGAACATTCATCAGCACGAAGAAACCCTGAACATTGACAAGGCCCATCTCTCTTTCTCTTTTTATATATTCTTTACGGTCTGGAATGAAGGAAAGCTACGCGGCTCAAAATAGCCTGGAGTTCAAATTCCCCTCCAGGTCTCTCCCACCGTTCCATACAGAACGAAGAACTTTCTCTCCCCAAGAAAGGAATGAACATTAAGATTGATTACATTCAGCTCCCAGTTGGTCCCAATCTCCGGCTGGTCTCGGGAATTCCTTGCCCCAGTTGTTGAAAGGTAACTAATCAAAATAATCTTGAGGAAAAACAGACCCCCTCAAAACAACGTATGTCCACATATATATGTTTTCTATATATACCTACTCTTTTTTTTGACTTAGTGCAGCAGCTCACTGGTTTGATGGCTTTCCCTTCTTGCCTCATTAAATGTGACCTGTTCCTGTAGAGTATCGGTCTCGTTCTTTCTCGGAAGCTCGCCTTCTCTAGTTCCCTTAGCTTATAGTATCCTCTACCACCGTTCTCCTGCCCTGAACTCACTTGCCTAAACTCTCCCCCACACACTCTGTTAATGCAGAGAAACAAAACAAACGACCTCTGTCTTATCTCAAGGCTGTTGACTGGTACATAATAGATGATCAATGAATAGTTAGTTACATAAATAATTGAGTGGCCCCTGGATGAATGAATAAGACAAAAACCTGATTCATGTCCTTTTAAAGGGAATTCGGCTATTTGGATCATGGAGTTGTAAGCTCTCCCACGTAACAACAAAACCTTAGCTCTTTTGAAATTAAAAGAGACTCTTTGGGGTTTGGTTCATAATGGCAGAGTAGAAGGACGTGTGATCATGTCCTCCTGAGAGAGCACCAAAATCACTAGTTCTTAAACAGCCATTCTCAGGAGGATGCTGGAACCCACTGGAAAAACATAGTCCACAGCCAAAGGAAAAGCCACATCGAGATGGGAAGAGGGGCACAATTACAGTAAAAACAAATGCCACACCCGCCGGATGGGCAGTCCACGAACTGGAGAACAATAACACCAAAGAAGTTCTCCCACTGTTGTAAAGGTTCTGAGCACCCCCATCAGGCATCCCAGCCTGGGGATCTGACAAAGGGACTAGGAATCCCCAGGGAATCTGACTTTGAAGGCTAGCAGGATTTGATGGTAGGAATTCCACAGGACTGGGGAAAACAGAGACTCCACTCTTGGAGAGCGTGCATAAAAGCTTGTGTGCACCAGGACCCAGGGGAAAGGAGCAGTGACCGCACAGAAGACTGAACCTGACCTACCTGCTAGTATTGGAGGGTCTCTTGCAGAGGGGAGGGGCAGCAGTGGCTCACCTCAGGAACTAGGGCATTGGCAGCAGCAGTCCTAGGAAATACACACTGGCTGTTATGAGCCCTCTTGGAGGTCACCACTAGCCCTACCACAGAGCCTGTATACTCCAGGGCTGGGTTGTCTCAGGTCAAACAACTAACAGGGAGGGAGCACAGCCCCAGCCATCAACAGATTAGTGGATTAAAGTTTGACTGAGCACAGGCCTGCCCACCAGAGCAAGGTCCAGTTTTTTCTACTCCAGTCCCTCTCATCAGCTGCACAAACCTCTTAGATACCCTAGTGGCTCAGATGGTAAAGAATCCACTTGCAATGCAGAAGACCTGGGTTAGATCCCTGGGTTGGGAAAATCCTCTGCAGAAGGGAATAGCAGCCCACTCCAGGATTCTTGCCTGGAGAATTCCATGGACAGAGGACCCTGGTGGGCTACAGTCCATGGGGTTGCAAAGAGTCGTACACGACTGAACAACTAACACTACCACACTCCACCAGAGGGCAGACAGAAGGAACAAGAAGAACTACAATCCTGCAGCCTCCAGAACGAAAACCACAATCCCAGTTAAACAAAGTTAAATAAAATGAAAAGAGGACTTTTTTCTCAGACGAAGGAACAACAACAACAACAAAAAAAACCTCAGGAAAACAACTAAATGACTGAAGTACAAATAGGCAATCTTCCAGAAAAAGAATTCAGAATGATTGAAACAGGAAGGAAGTGGGCAGGGCACAACTTGTAAAAGAAGGACATAGCCTGAGAACACAACATAAACTAATTAGAACCAAATAGGTTCAAGATGGTGGCTGAGTTGACTTCCGCTAGACCTTTAAACACTCACTGTTATTACATCAGCAAGCTAACGACACACCCACAGGCAGTTCCAAGGCTGACCATCAAAGACCAAAAAGTGAGTGATGGCTCAATTCCTAGAAATCTTTGCCGTTTCCCCAAAATAGTTGGAATAATCTTCCTACTCATAAGTCCCTTCCCTGATGGCTTAGATGGTAAAGCATCTGCCTACAATGCGGGAGACCTGGGTTCAATCCCTGGGTCGGGAAGATCTCCTGAAGGAAATGGCAACCCACTCCAGTACTCTTGCCTGGAAAATCCCATGGACAAAGAAGCCTGGTAGGTTACAGTCCTAATGAGTCTTACTCATCAGGCTTTGAAATTTCCTCATCCATAAAAGCTAACCACACCACATTTCAAGGCCACCCTTGGTGGACTGCACTCTCTCTGTGGAATGTTTCTCTCTAAATAAATCCACTTCTTACCTACCACTTTTTCTCTCATCGAATTCTTTCTGTGACAAGACATCAAGAACCTGAGCTTCATTAGTTCCTGAAACCAGGTGTGTGATCTCAGTGGAAGACCATGAGTTGAGTTCCAGCCACATAGGTTAGCATCCCAAACTGGGTTTTGGCTGGGTTTAAGTCCCAGCACAGGGGTTCATGTCCCAATCTAAGTGAATGGTTTCATAATGATAGTGAAGATGATCTAGGATCTTGGAAAAAAGAGTGGAGAAGATGAAAGAAATATTTAATAAATACCTGGAAGAACTAAAGAATAAACAAACAATGATGAATAATACACCAGAAGGAATCAATCGCAGAATAATAGAGGTAGAAGAACAGATAAGTGACCTGGAAGACAGAATGGTAGAAATCACAGAACTTAATATAGAAAGCACAGTGAAAAGAAATAGAGACAGCCTAAAGAGACCTCTGGGACAACACTAAATGCACCAACATTCATTTTAAAGGGGTTCCAGAAGGGGAAGAGAGAGAGAAAGGACCAGAGAAAATATTTGAAGAGATACTAGCTGAAAAATTCCCTAATACGGGAAAGGAAATAGTCAACCAAGTTTAGGAAGCACAGAGAGTCCCAGGAAGGATAAATTCAAGGAGGGACACATCGAGACACACAGTAACCAAACTGACAAAAATTAAAGACAATGATAAAAGATTAAAAGCAACAAGGGCAAAATGACAAATAATATGCAAAGGGACTCACATAAGGCTATCTGTTGATTTCTCAACAGAAACTTTGCAAGCCAGGAGGGGGTGACATGATATATTTAAAGTAATGTAGAACTATAACCAAGAATACTTTTCCTAGCAAGGCTCTCATTCAGATTTGACAGAAAAATCAAAAGCTTTACAGACAAGTGAATGTTAAGAGAATTCAGCACCACCAAACAAGCTTTACAACAAAAGCTTAAGGAGCTTCTCTAGGCAGGAAACACAGGAAAAGGAAAAGAACTACAAAAACAAATACAAAACAATTAAGAAAATGACAACAGAATCATATATATTGATAATTACCTTAAATGTAAATGGATTCAGTGCACCAACTAAAAGACATAGACTGGCTTGTGTTTGTTGTTTAGTTGCTAAGTAGACTGTGTCCAGTTCTTTTACGACCCCATGGACCATAGCCTGTCAGGTTTCTCTGTCCATGGGATTTCCCAGGCAAGAATACTGGAGTGGGTTGCCACTTCCTTCACCAGGGGATCGTCTCTGTCTCCTGCACTGGCAGGTGGATTCTTTACCACTGAGGTACCAGGGAAACACTGGCTGGGTGGATATAAAAACAACACCCCTATATATACTGTCTAAAAATGATACTTCAGACCTAGGGACACATATAGACTGAAAGTTAGGGGATGGGAGAATGTATTCCATGCAAATGAAAATTAAAAGAAAAATGGAGTAGCAATACTCATATCAGACAAAATAGACTTTAAAACAAAGACTGTATTAAGAGGCAAAGATGGACACTACATAATGATCAAGAGATCAATCCAAGAAGAAGATATAACAATTGGAAATCTATATACACCCAACATAGGAAGGAGTACCTCAACATGTAAGTGAAATACTAACAACCATAAAGGGAGAAATTAACTATAACACAATTATAGTGGGGGACTTTGACATTTTCATCAATGGATAGATCATCCAGACAGAAAATAAGAAAGGACAGGCCTTAATAGACACAACAGACCATATGGACTTAATTATTATGTATAGAGCTTTCCATCCAAAAGCAACAAATTACACATTCTTCTCAAGTGCACATGGAACATTCTCCAGGACTGACCACATTCTGGGCCACAAGGTGAGCCTTGGTAAATTTAAGAAAATTTAAATCATATCAAGCATCTTTTCTGATCACAATGCTAAGAGATTAGAACTACAGTACAAGAAAAAAAAAAAAAAAACAATAAAAATCACAATACATAGTAGCTAAACAATATGCTACTAAACAACCAGTGGACCACTGAAGAAATTGAAGGGGAGATTAAAAAGCAAATCAGATCAGATCAGATCAGTTGCTCAGTCCTGTCCGACTCTTTGCAACCACATGAATCGCAGCACGCCAGGCCTCCCTGTCCATCACCCAACTCCTGGAGTTCACTGAGACTCACGTCCATTGAGTCAGTGATGCCATCCAGCCATCTCATCCTCTGTCGTCCCCTTCTCCTCTTGCCCCCAATCCCTCCCAGCATCAGAGTCTTTTCCAATGAGTCAACTCTTCACATGAGGTGGCCAAAGTACTGGAGTTTCAGCTTTAGCATCATTCTTTCCAAAGAAATCCCAGGGCTGATCTCCTTCAGAACGGACTGGTGGGATCTCCTTGCAGTCCAAGGGACTCTCAAGAGTCTTCTCCAACACCACAGTTCAAAAGCATCAATTCTTTGGTGCTCAGCCTTCTTCACAGTCCAACTCTCACATTCATACATGACCACTGGAAAAACCATAGCCTTGACCAGATGAACCTTTGTTGGCAAAGTAATGTCTCCGCTTTTGAATATGCTATCTAGGTTGGTCATAACTTTCCTTCCAAGGAGTAAGCGTCTTTTAATTTCATGGCTGAAGTCACCATCTGTAGTGATTTTGGAGCCCAGAAAAATAAAGTCTGACACTGTTTCCACTGTTTCCCCATCTATTTCCCATGAAGTGATGGGACCAGATGCCGTGATCTTCGTTTTCTGAATATTGAGCTTTAAGCCAACTTTTTCACTCTCCACTTTCACTTTCATCAAGAGGCTTTTTAGTTCCTCTTCACTTTCTGCCATAAGGGCGGTGTCATCTGCATATCTGAGGTTATTGATATTTCTCCTGGCAATCTTGATTCCAGCTTGTGTTTCTTCCAGTCCAGCGTTTCTCATGATGTACTCTGCATATAAGTTAAATAAACAGGGTGACAATATACAGCCTTGACGAACTCCTTTTCCTATTTGGAACCAGTCTGTTGTTCCATGTCCAGTTCTAACTGTTGCTTCCTGACCTGCATACAAATTTCTCAAGAGGCAGATCAGGTGGTCTGGTATTCCCATCTCTTTCAGAAATTTCCAGTTTATTGTGATCCACACAGTCAAAGGCTTTGGCATAGTCAATAAAGCAGAAATAGATGTTTTTCTGGAACTCTCTTGCTTTTTCCACGATCCAGTGGATGTTGGCAATTTGATCTCTGGTTCCTCTGCCTTTTCTAAAACCAGCTTGAACATCAGGAAGTTCATGGTTCACATATTGCTGAAGCCTGGCTTGGAGAATTTTGAGCATTACTTTACTAGCGTGTGAGACGAGTGCAATTGTACGGTAGTTTGAGCATTCTTTGGCATTGCCTTTCTTTGGGATTGGAATGAAAACTGACCTTTTCCAGTCCTGTGGCCACTGCTGAGTTTTCCAAATTTGCTGGCATATTGAGTGCAGCACTTTCACAGCATCATCTTTCAGGATTTGAAATAGCTCAACTGGAATTCCATCACCTCCACTAGCTTTGCTCATAGTGATGCTTTCTAAGGCCCAATTGACTTCACATTCCAGGATGTCTGGCTCTAGGTCAGTGATCACACCATCGTGATTATCTGGGTCATGAAGATCTTTTTTGTACAGTTCTTCTGTGTGTTCTTGCCATCTCTTCTTAATATCTTCTGCTTCTGTTAGGTCCATACCATTTCTGTCCTTTATCAAGCCCATCTTTGCATGAAATGTTCCTTTGGTATCTCTGATTTTCTTGAAGACATCTCTAGTCTTTCCCATTCTGTTGTTTTCCTCTATTTCTTTGCACTGATCGCTGAAGAAGGCTTTCTTATCTCTTCTTGCTATTCTTTGGAACTCTGCATTCAGATGCTTATACCTTTCCTTTTCTCCTTTGCTTTTCACTTCTCTTCTTTTCACAGCTATTTGTAAGACCTCCCCAGACAGCCATTTTGCTTTTTTGCATTTCTTTTCCATGGGGATGGTCTTGATCCTTGTCTCCTGTATAATGTCACGAACCTCATTCCATAGTTCATCAGGCACTCTATCTATCAGATCTAGACCCTTAAATCTATTTCTCACTTCCACTGTATAATCATAAGGGATTTGATTTAGGTCATACCTGAATGGGCTAGTGGTTTTCCCTACTTTCTTCAATTTAAGTCTGAATTTGGCAATAAGGAGTTCATGGTCTGAGCCACAGTCAGCTCCTGGTCTTGTTTTTGCTGACTGTATAGAGCTTCTCCATCTTTGGCTGCAAAGAATATAATCAATCTGATTTCGGTGTTGACCATCTGATGATGTCCATGTATAGAGTCTTCTCTTGTGTTGTTGGAAGAGGGTGTTTGTTACGACCAGTGCATTTTCTTGGCAAAACTCTATTAGTCTTTGCCCTGCTTCATTCCGTATTCCAAGGCCAAATTTGCCTATTACTCCAGGTGTTTCTTGACTTTCTACTTTTGCATTCCAGTCCCCTATAATGAAAAGGACATCTTTTTTTGGGTGTTAGTTCTAAAAGGTCTTGTAGGTCTTCACAGAACCATTCAATTTCAGCTTCTTCAGCATTACTGGTTGGGGCATAGGCTTGGATTACTATGATATTGAATGGTTTGCCTTGGAAACAAACAGAGATCATTCTGTTGTTTTTGAGATTGCATCCAAGTACTGCATTTCAGACTCTTTTGTTGACCATGATGGCTACTCCATTTCTTCTGAGGGATTCCTGCCCACAGTAGTGGATATAATGGTCATCTGAGTTAAATTCACCCATTCCAGTCCATTTTAGTTCGCTGATTCCTAGAATGTCGATGTTCACTCTTGCCATCTCCTGTTTGACCACTTCCAATTTGCCTTGATTCATGGACCTGACATTCCAGGTTCCTATGCAATATTGCTCTTTACAGCATCGGCCCTTGCTTCTATCACCAGTCACATCCACAGCTGGGTATTGTTTTTGCTTTGGCTCCATCCCTTCATTCTTTGTGGAGTTATTTCTCCACTGATCTCCAGTAGCATATTGGGCACCTACTGACCTGGGGAGTTTCTCTTTCAGTATCCTATCCTAGAGACAAATGAAAGGACAATGGTCCAAAACCTATGGGATGAAGCAAAAGCAATTATATATTTTATTTGGCTGGACTGAGTCTTGGTTGTGGCACCTGGGATTTTCAATCTTCTTTATGGCATGCAAGATCTTTATTTATTTTTTTAGCTGTGGCATGTGGGATTTAGTTCTTTGACCAGGGATTGAACTTGGGCTCCCTGCATTGGGAGTGTGGAGTCTTAGGCACTGAATCACCAGGAAAGTCCCTCAGTCTGCTTTTAACTGGAGCAAGAGATCCTCTTTTCTGAATTGGCCATGTATGGAGATATTTTCAGTTGTCACACCTGGGGCAGGGGTGCTCCTGGTGGTGCTACACACTACTGTGGGGTGTAGAGGCCAGAGACTCTTCCAGGCCAACTGTGATGTACAGAATAGTTCACGGCAATACAGACTTTGCCTGTCCCCTGACGGCTGGTGATGACATTGCTTGCTACAAATTTGTTTCAGTTAAAAGCAGACTGAGGGACTTACCTGGTGATCCAGGGTACCATGACTAAGATACGGTACAGCCAAATAAATATATGATTTTTAAAAGGGAGACTGAAAAGCTGAAATGGACAGGGACCACTTAGAGAAGATTTTACAAGTTATGTCCAAAAAGCCAAAGAATTGATAAAGCTGTTCATCAGAAAGTGAAGAAATGGGTGGTACTTTTCTACGCTGTGTCCACTAAAGTCAGAAATGTGTCTGTGGCTGAGATGGGGATAAAGGTAGCTTTCTCCCAGGCCATTGTGGCCATTTAATTTGGCCAATCCTGAGCACTGGAATCATTTTGATAAAGTACTTTGCATCTTTCTAACATTATCGATGTTGTTTCCATACCCAATGAACTAGATGCTATAACAGAAAAGACAAAAGGGAGAGGGGGAAGGAGGAATTAAAGAAGTCATAATTGTCAAAAAGCTGAGTTATTTGGCAGCACATTTCTTGACCTGACTTCATGAACCACAAATGACATTGGGCCAAGCATCTCAGCTCATATCCACTTGCTTCAAGCTTAATTTGTCCAACTGTGGTCTCCACTGCTCCCCCAAGTTCCATATGAACTGCAAGGAGGCTGGAAACATAGGGCCCAACCCATATTTGGTGATGCACAAACTTGCTCTGCCAATTTTGTTCAGGGTGGCCAAGGGTCCCACTAAGATACACGTTTCCCAGTGCTTCTGATATGAGCAGTGGCCCAATTCTGGTTAATGAAATCCAATTGGAAGCCAATAGTAATTTCAGGAGGAAGTCTTCATATAAGTATCACTTCTTCTTCATCTTCCTTATTTAGTCCTTTCTGGAATGCAGATATGACATTGGAGGGAGAGTCACCAAAAAGAAGATGAGGCAACAGCTTAAGAATGAAAGATACCATTTAAAGATGGTGGAGCCAATGGGCAGGAGCCAGGACAATGATGATGGAGGCATACACAGGATGGCTCCTGGTTAGCCCTCGGTCGCTCTGACCTGTCTGAAAGCAGTTGCCAAGAGGGACAGTCAGAGATCTGGGAAGGGGATAAACCAGGCTCTCTGGCTCCTGTTGAGGTTGGCCTGTGAAAGGAGCCAAGGCCTATTCTTGACCACCACTCTCCTTGGGTGGTGAAGGCAGGAGAAGGGGACGATGGGGGATGAAATGGTTGGACGGCATCACTGACTCGATGGACATGAGTTTGAACAAGCTCTGGGAGTAGGTGATGGACAGGGAAGCCTGGCGTGCTGCAGTCCATGGGGTTGCAGAGTCAGACACGACTGAGTGACTGAACTGAACTATACTTCTTGGGTACTGGTACTAGTGCCTCCTTGCGTGCCCTCGGGCCCAGAGTCCTGCTGAGTGAGTTCCCAGGTGCTTCACCATCACTATCTCCTCCTGGTCGCCTTAACCTCACTCACATGTCTCCAAGTAGCCCTTAATTCGAGCATCTTCAATTAGGTCTTCAAGCTGCCATCAATTTCAGGCATACAAACGTGGACGGGCAGCTCACTGCTTCGAAGGTGGCACATCCCACTCTCTAGAGCCACAGTTTGTCTCTCTGTGTCTTCTACTCTTTGGTCTTTTGTTTTTGGCTGTACTGAGTCTTTGCTGCAGCTCAAGGGCTTCTCATTGTGGAGTATGAGGCTAAGAAGTTGCTACTTGTGAGCTTTGTTGCCCCTCAGCATGTGGGATCTTAGTTTCTCAACCAGGGATTGAACCTCCATCCCCTACATTGGAAGGCGGATTCTTAATCACTAGACCACCAGGGAAGTCCCTACTCTTTGGTCTCGATTCTGCACTCTGACATAACAAAGAACTTCTGGTATAATCTGATATCAAGTGTATATTCTTCTCTCTGAAGGCGTTCAAACATTGGCCCCAAATTACCCAGCTGATAATTTTCAGTTGCAACATCTATTATGTGGGGATAACACCCATACCCATATAGGACTACTGTGAGAGTTATGCAAACAATTTATGTAGGATTGCCAGGTTTAGCAAAAAAAAATAATAATAATAATAAATAAATAATACAGGATGTCCAGGTACATTTAAATTTCAGATTGGCAATGAATACTATTTTGTGTATGTTTGCACAATATTTGGGATATTTGTTGTTCAGTTGCTGTCCTGTATGAGATCCCATGGATTGCAGCATGCCAGGCTTCCCTATCTGTACTATCTCCCAGAGTTTGCTCAAATTTATGTTCAGGTGGTACTAGTGGTAAAGAACCTGTCTGCCACTTGGGTTCAATCCCTGGGTCAGGAAGATCCCTTGGAGAAGGGAATAGCAACCCACTCTAGTACTTCTGCCTGGAGAATCCCGTGGACAGAGGAGCCTGGTGGGCTACAGTCTGTAGGGTCACAAACAGTTGGATACAACTGAAATGACTTAGCACACATGTCCTTTGGGTCAGTGATGTCATCCAACTGTCCCGTCCTCTGCCGGCCCCTTCTCCTCCTGCCCTCAGCCTTTCCCAGCATCAGGGTCTGTTCCAATGAGTCGGCTCTTCTCATCAGGTGGACAGAGTATTAGAGGTTCTGCTTTTGGATATACTTGTATTAAAAAATGATGTGTTTCTTATCTGAGGTTCAAATGTAACTGAGGCTTCTGTTTTATCTGGTGAAGAGCACATTGCCTGCCCTTTATGTGGTCCCCAGTGAATAGTAGTAGCTGATAGTCTTCTTTTTCTTAATCCTTTTTTCTTCCAGCACCTAACGCAGTACTAGACACAATATCAGGAAAACAACTGTCTTTATTCAACTGTCTTTGAATAAAGAAATTAATGAACACATGGAGAAACTGAGAACCAGGGAGGCAATCTAACTGAAGTGAAAGTTACCCAGCTGCTAAGTGACAGAAAAGAGCCTGGAACTTGGGCATCCTTACTTCTGGCCCAGCTTTCCTCTCTCCACATCAGATAGTGAGACAAAGTGGAGGAAGCTGCCCAGCAGGACGTGATCCAGGGATGGCACTGAGTGGATTCCCCAGTCTTTATTTTTCACCTCACACAGTAATTATATTCTCACTTTAAAATGAAGGAATAATTAATAGTAACTTTACTAAACTGCTTCTTCAGTGCTGTGGATTAGAGCAGAAAAAAGATTCCTTTTCTTTCTGGCAAATTTTTTCCCCCTTGAAAAAAGAAATCATTAGAAGTTAAAAATTAGAAGCTTTTTTTGTGTACCTAAATAATCACGGGGAAATTTGAAGCTTGTTTTTATTCTATAATAAAATGTGAAATTATTGCTTTTAAAGATGATCTGATTCAGTGGTTGTCAAACTGTTTTCAGTAAAATTACTTCTATAAATAAAATCTTATATAGAATCTCAACATATGTGTTAAGTGGGATATTTAGAAGTTAAAAATAGTATGCTCTAAGCTCAAATATATAATCAGTGTAACTTCAGAATACAGTTTAGAAATGACAGATAAACTTCAGATGGGTACTGAAGCTTTATATCATATTTTTATCACATGTGGTTGGAACTTCATATCATCTTTATATCATGTGTGGTTGGAGTTTTATATCAGTTTCAATAATTTCAGTAATCAACTATTCATTTTGCTTTAGTCATACAGCGTGAGGAAAATTTTGGTTCTTGCAGAATAGGGGCAACTAAAGAAAGATTTTTAAAATTTACCTTGCAATCCAAGGATACTGTTAACAGAGATGTTAGGAAACATTGCAGTCCCAGATCTGCCTGAAAGCAAACCAGATTTAGCAAGGCAAGCAAATGCCTGACATTAGCATTTGGCTGGGCATGGCGTGCCAGGCCTGGACTACATTCTCCACCCACTACTCCAGCCACCCCGGTCTCTGCAGGTAGGTATGGTCAGAGGACTAATGTTCCCCCAAAGTGGGAGTAGAAATGATGGGTGTTTGGGCCCTAAAGACCACTTTGCGTGCCTTCCTCTGAAGGTGAGTCCACAAGACGGAAGCAACTCTACCTCAACCAGGACAACAAGACAGGTTGTGGAAGGGCTCCAAGGAACACCCAAGGACCTAGAATAATCATCTGGAGTTCTTAAGTTCCATGAGCCCAAGAGCTTCCTTCTCAATAGTTAATGATGTTTCTGATGAGGCTGGTGAGGTGAGGAGCTGAACAAATGTGATTTTTTTGATATTGTATAAAATGTTAACATTGGAAAGATCTGCATAAATTAATGAACCAGTATTTTTCAAATAGTCAAAGAATGATATAAAACTATGCATAAATCAAAGATGCATTGAGTGAATTTTAATATAACAGAGTACATAAAGTTTATAATGGTTTCGATTCCATCTTGCAGTTAACCTTGAAGAAGTTTCTACTTCTTGAGTTTGGTATAGTGTCAAAGATGAATATTTGCAATTCTCTAAAAACACTATTCAAATAATTGTCCCTTTTCCAGGTGTGTATCAGTGCATGGCCACATTTTCTTTATAAATTTCAACTAAAAGATGTATTTTGTAGATTGGAGAAGCCAGACATTACAGAAATTTTCCAAAGTACTGATACAAAGCAATGTCATTCTTCTACCATTTTTATTTGTAGGTTTTGGAAAATATAATTATTTTTCTTAAAGATGTACTAACATGGAATGGGTTTATAATTGCTAATACTAGATTCATACATCAGTAACCATTTCCCCCTTGGTTTTCCATTTCTAATCCAGTATCGATAGATAAAATTAGATAGATAGTTTTGTTGATAGATAAAGCTCATACAAGCAAAAGCTCTTTGGGGGTCTGTAGTAATTTTCAAGAGTGTCAAGAGACTACAAGTCACTGCTCTGGTTTATATTCCAAGGGGGCAGCTGGGACTCAGAAGTCCAGGCAGGCGATGTGAAGTTTTAACAGGCTCAGGGCTGCACCCACACTGGGCACATTCATATAGGACAGGACCCAAGACCCAACACTTCTCCCAGTAATTCTTGATTCCAGTACAGGAACCACTGAGAGTGGTTTTCATACCACTGTGGGCTGGTTTGGTGATCAATACAGTGATGTCACTGCAGTGATCAGTGGTCAGCAGTAAACATGGAAAAACAATCTTTTGTAGCAAGGAACTCCATTCCAGCACATTCTCATACGTGTAGCACATTCTCACACGCACACAGATGCATTTTTCAATTATCTACATAGTCGTTTAAGAGGGGCAATGCTCCCAAAGAGTCTCATAGAAGCCAGCATTCTTCTAGTTGAACTTCAGCCTACCAACTGAGAGGAAGGCTTGGAGAAGATGCTGACTTGCCCAACGGTCACAATGTCAAGCCCCTCAGAACTGGGATAGAATCCCGTCGCTTAGTCCAGCTCTCTCCCCACCTCACCCCTCTAGGGCCAGTGCAAGTCTGTGCTCAGCCCTGAGCTGGCAGCTGAGCAATAGGGTGCGTGCTGCTCCCTCCAGCTGTGGGTCCTTGCCAGCCACTGCTGATCAATTTTGGATCAAGTCAAAGTTTCAGATTTTATTTTCTTGGTCTCCAAATACACTGCAGATGGTGACTGAAGCTGTGAAATTAAAAAAACGCTTGCTCCTTGGAAGAAAAGGTGTGACAAACCTAGACAGCATATTAAAAAGCAGAGACATCACTATACCAACAAAGGTCCGTACACTCAAAGTTATGGTTTTTCCAGTCGTCATGTACAGATGTGAGAGTCGGACCACGAAGGCTGAGCACTGAAGAACTGATGTTTTGAATTGTGCTGATGAAAACTCTTGAGGGGCCCTTGGACTACAAGATCAAACTAGTCAGTCCTAAAGGAAAGCAACCCTGAATTGGAACCCTGAATTAGGACTGATGCTGAAGCTGAAACTCCAATACTTTGGCCACCTGATGTGAAGAGCCGGCTAAGTGGAAAAGACTTTGATGCTGGGAAAGATTGAGGGCAGGAGAAGGGGCCAACAGAGAATGAGATGGTTGGATGGCATCACCAACTCAATGGACAGGAGTTTGAGCAACCTCCGGGAGACAATGAGGGGCAGAGGAGACTGACGTGTTGCAGTCCATGGGGTCAGAAAGAGTTGGGCATGACTTAGTGACTGAACACCAACTACACAGTCCTGGGCAGCTCAGCAAGGTCCTGGGATCCTTATAACCTTCCCAGATGACCAGAGCTGGTCTGCAAGAAACGACACTGGGCAGTTATCACTCCTGCCCTTTGTGGAGCCCTGAGGGCAGCTTAGGCTGTGAGCACAGATCCTATGCTAACTGTAAGCTCACAAAGGCTACCTACACCCAGCTTTTCTCCAAAGATAATGGAAGTGGCTTATTTCCACATTCAATTTTCTTGTGAAGGTCTCTGAATACAAACACCTCCTTCCTTGAAACGAGTTGGATATTGGGTGTAGTCAAGTTCTGCTGTAAAATGTTCTAGTTTTATGAGTGAAGGGACTCAGTGAGGGAGGTAGCCCCAAGGCTGGCTGGTAAACACCCTCCTCACTCCCTCCCTCTTCTTGGCCTTCTACACCCGAAAGCCTTGTTTTAAATTCTCAGCCTGGTGTCTTAATGTCCGTAGTCTGTATGCATTATTCTGTTTTTGGTCATATATTTGGAAAACTTTCCCACGTGTGGACATAAAATTTCCATTTAAAAAACCACACCAAATGTCAAACAGACATGCTTTTGCCTAGCATATGCTGAAAATATGGATGCCATTTACCATAATTTAACATTTTACGGTGTTCCCCCCACCTTCATGCAGTACCAGTCTTCTCTCCTTGACCATTATTTCCGTCATTCTAAGGAACACTCAGGCTTGTGTGTACCATATGAGATTGCATGTTTTCTTCCAGCACTCTTAAAACTGCTGTTTAAAATCCAAAACTTGGATCTACTTTTAGACCTTAGGTCTGGATCTGGTGTCATGGCAAGAAATCCTTTTTTCAGACTGTTAGCCAGTTTTACCCAGCTTACTTAATAGTCACTTCCCCACTGATGTGAAGGTACCTGGCCCTAGTCCAAACTCACACCGGAACAAAGCAGTCCTGTACTTGTGTCCTCTGGTGACCCTCACTTATTATAGACTAACATTTCTCTTCCACTTTTAGCTCCTTTTTATACATGAACTGTAGAAGCAATGAGAACAGAAGGGGAAATTTTTTACTGGGCCTGTAAATTTATAGACGTCTTTATGATGCTGTCTTCTAGCCAAGAGTAAGACAGTCTTTCCATTACTAATTTAAATGCTTGGGAATTTAGTTTTTTTCAACATCGGAATGCACACTATTTTTTACTTCTCAAGGCAGTACCAGAAAGGTCATGAACTGCCACAGAACTTGAGCGTCAGGCAGGACTGAGCTCAACCTGTCCGACGCTTTCAGTATACAGACAAATTCAGGTGCAGAAAAGCGAGGTGGTCCAAGACACACAGTATTGGGCAGTTGGGGCAGGAGGGGATCCTGAGGTTCCATGCCTTCCCGAACCATCCCCTGAGGCTGCATGCCAGTGAGATACCCAGGTCATGGGGTCCCATGTAGCTTTCCAGCCCCCGCTCCACGTGTCCCCATTACACAAAGTCAGCAACCCACAGTGAAGAGAAAAGATATTTAATTATTTCTCTGTCTAATCTCTTAAAGCGCTCAAAGTATTTTCACAAGTGCAAGGGGAGGGCCCGCTCTCAGCCAGCATTTTACCAGTGATTCCGACAAACGCAGAGACTCCAAATCACCGTGCTTTATATACTTATTTTAATTTCCGCACTGGTAAAGAAAAGGAAGGTGTAAATGAGGACAAGTTAGTTTACAGTGACTCCATATTTGCCTTTTAAATTAATCTGTTCTCTCGAGGGCAGAGGATAGAAAGACAAGAAAAAACATCAAAGCACAAGAGTGAACTGGTGAGCAGGATGCCTCCCGTCCCGCTAGCAGAGGATCTGAAGGCCTGGAGGCAGCGCAGTAAACACGGACAGGCATGGATTAAGATACACTGGAAGAAAAACAAAAACCAACCCCCACGATTCCATTCTCAAAACCAAGCACAGAAACTGACAGTGAAACGTGGAGTTCCGTGTGCGCCCGTCAGCCTGAAACCAGCGCCACCTGCTCCACAGCATCGGCCCTGCCGGCCCCTCTTCTCGAAGGTACAGAAACCAGAAGGACCCGCAGGTGGGGAGCGCGAGGGGCTGCAAGCCCCTCGGGAGCCACGGGAGGGTCTGTGTGCTTTGGAGGCTCTGCCTCTGGAATGTTCTGCGCAGCAAGCGGTGGGTCTGAGTCAGGCGCCACACGTGGTTGAAGGTGCCCACTTAATTTCCCATGTGCAAACGGTCAGGGTCTAAAGCTTTCAGAACTTGGGACAGACAGGATGGCCCAGCGAGCTGGCAGGTGGGCGGTGGGCCCCCTCCCTCCAGGGGGCGGGGCCGAGGGTGGGCACGAGGTGCGGCCCCTCCCCCAGGAGGCAGGGTGGGGTGGGACCGAGGTGAGGCCCCTCCCTTGGGAGGCGGGGCAGGGGCGGGGCAGAGAGGAGTGACAGAGGCGGAGCTGCGTTCACCCCACGTCCCTGATTCGGTGTCGAGTTGGTGTGAGGGGGGCTCCTCAGTAGGCGATTGTCCACTCTTTGACAGAGGCGTCGTGCGAGGTCGTGACCAGCGTGTGCTCATCCAGCCAGGCCAAGCTGCTCACATGGTGGAGCCGGTGCGCATCTGGGGAGAAAAGAGGCGGCGGCTTTTGAACTCCGCGGCCACGGGGACACCCTGGGCTGAGATTACCCGCAGGGGTCACGGCAGAAACCCAACACGATCCTCCTGCTCAACCAGACCCCCTTGCCCTCTTCTCAGCGGGGGAGAGTCTGGGTGATGGGAGGGGCAGTGGCCGGGCTCCTCAGCACCCCTACCCGCGCTGGGACCCCTGACACTCGGGGATTAGCAGCCAGCCACCCCTGGCTGCAGCTTCCTGGTACCAGCAGAGTCCTGACAACCGGGGGGGGGGGGGCGCAGAATTGCCCCTCCCCACAGGGGTACAAGTCTGTCTTTCTGTGCCTAAGGCAACAATATACAGACAACACACAGACAGGACACAGTGTTAATTCTGGTAGGACCAAGACCACAGTGAATAAAAAAGGTTGGTAACACAAGCTGGGGAACCCTGCACACAACAGCCTGACCTCAGGCCAGTGCACATTCAGTGACCTGCGACCCGCCTCCCCCCCGCCCCCCAAGTCCAGTCCAAGGACTGGACTTCCCACCCTCTACTCTGAGAGCTCCTTGCTGCATCTTGAACTTGAGTCTTCCTACAAAACCAGCACTGCTTCCCGTGGAGACCAGGATGGCCCATCTAAGTCTGCTCTGCTCCCCACCCCCATTCTGAACCAAGGAGTGCGCCTGCCTGCACACCTGAGGACAGCCCACTGGTGCCCTTCCCCCACCACCTGAGAAAGAGCTCTTGATGGGGGGTGAGGGTGGGGCCTGACACAGGTGGGGACCCCTCTCCCACCTGACATAACTTTTTTGAATAGTAGAGGATCCCATTTATATTCAACATAAAAGGCTCCCTGTGGGGTAGAGACTGAATGGAAAGGGACCAGAGCCCACATGAGGTGGTGGAAGGTGGGGACATGGGGACAGGAGAACTGAGATCCACCCTGGATGGACATGGTTGCTGGATGGATGCTGGGCACACGGTGTCCTCTGCATGTCTGCCTGGACCAACAGAGATGTTTGCTGGATGGCCAGGCCTCCCGAGGGGGCCACCTCCCTAAAAGCACAGAAGGGACCCTCGGGCCCTGGGGATGCCTCTCCGGAGCTGCTCAGGGAGCCGAGGTGGGTGGGAGCATCACCTTGGATCTTGACCCTGGTCTCAGGGTCACTCAGGGTCCACACATACACCATCATGTCCATGCCACCCGAGGCAAAATGCTCGTTGTCCGGAGACCAGGCCAGGCAGACGATCTTTGCGTGGTGTCCATAGAAAACGTTGTTCTCCTGGATGTGAATTGAAAATAGGTGGCAGGTCAGGGTCCAGGCCAGAGTGAGTGGGCATCATCTCACCTAAGGTCAGGCTTCTCACCAACTCACCGACCCCTCATAACATGCCCAGGGTGCCCACTGCTCAAAGGCACAGACAGGAGCAGCCCAAGATCAAGCAGCGGCTGCTGCACCCCTCCCAGGATCCTGGGACTCTGGGGCTGTCCTCCTAGCATGTGTCAATGGGCCACATGTGCCCACCTGCCTGCAGAGCTCTCTGCCCTAGGGAGGGGACAGTCAGAAAAGTAGGAATAGAAAGCACGAGAACGTCCTATTGGCATGGACCAGGCCCTATGCGTGTATGGACGGAGGAAGTGGCTGCCCCCCAGACATGTGCCACTGCCCTGGAGACCGAGTTGGGTGGTGTGCTCTGCAGGCAGACATCTGTCCACAGGAGCACGTGTCTACAGCATGTGCCAGCCTCGAGCCGCTGTCTTACCAAACGGGTCAATGTGAACAGAGTTAATGCTCTCTAACTAAACTAATGCTTTTACTTCGAGTATTCCACCTTGTTCTTAATTCCTAGATTAACCATGATTTTCGAGTTTGCCTCTTTCATTTTTTGTTGAGTCTACGCTGCAGATTACTCAGCATGCTGTAAACTTGTTATATGCAAATGAAATCACTTAAGATGTGATAAATGCAGGATTTGATAAATGTGCTACTCAGGTGGAAGGAACCTCCTAGGAGGTGGAATGTTCTTCATGTTGACGGAGGTGTGGGTCGCAGTCAGAAGCAAAGCATGAGTATATACTTAGGTTCTCATTCATTCTTCATTATATGTAAATTTTACAGCCAAAACTAAGAAACCAGTAAACTCTAGTCAATATGTGGGCTGATATACTTAATGGCAAAATATACACTTAAATGCACTAAAAAATTAGATTACTAGATGGGTAATGTGACACAGTAAAATGGTTAATGGTAGAATCTAGGGGGCAAATTCTTTGGACTCTGCTATAAATTTCAAAGCTGTCCTAAGGGTTGGAAGTTGGGGGTGGGGGGGAGGTTGGCTTGGTGGGGGGGACTGGAGGGACCCCTCCTCCCATCTGCCCTGTGGTCCAATCACACCAGCTCCCTCATACCCAGAGGCTGACCAGAGCCCTCTGGAGTGCAGTCTCTTGTGAAACGGGTCTAAGGCTTTCTCACGCCTCCCAAGCCAGGGCCGGATGAGCTTCCGGGGTCCTGGCAATGGGGTCCTCTTTCACCCATCCACTGCCCAGGGACCCCCCCCCCCCCCACCCCGAGTGCAAGGCCACATCTGGACGACCAGCACTCACACTTGACAGGACTTTAAGTGGCAATGATATCCAAGAAAAAAAAAAAAAAACCTAGCCTAAGCCCTTTGACAGAGAAGGTCCCAGAAGTCACTGGGCAATACTGCCGAGGTGAACCTACCAGCCCGATTTCACAGCAGCCTGGCCCCTACTCAGGCCCCTAGCTTTCTGGCAACTTTGCTACGAGCCCACAAACTGCTGGACGGCAGGGGAAGTCTCCTTGGCCCACGTCATTCACGCTCCGGGAGCAGCAAAACTGCGTGTCCTGTGCACCCGCCCCATCAGTGATGACCAGGGAGAGAGGCTGTGAACCCCTCCTGCCATCTGTGCTGCCTGGTGTGGGGCCAGGGCAGGTGGCCCGCCCACTCACCGAGTAGCCGTCGGCAACGCTGAAGACCGTGACCACTTTGCTGGCGTCGCACACAGCGAGGAAGGCGCCGTCGTGGGAAAACGCCAGGTCGGTCACGGGGCCCTTGGCCTCCAGGAGCTTGCCCTCGTCCTTCAGCGTGGTGCCCAGGATGGAGTAGAGGCGGACGTTCCCATCCTGCAGGAGGACAGAGGGGCAGCGGGTCACTCCCCTGACATGGGCGCCTGTGCCCACAAACACTTGTGCCCTCCCTGCCCCCACCCCACCCCCGACTCTCCTGAAGCCCATCCTCCTAGAGGGAGGGGCCCGAGTATCCGTAAGAAGTAGTGCTTTTCCTCCCCACCGACTCATGCCCGGCTTGGCCACATGCCAGCTCAGGTGCCAGAATAACTACCCCTTCGTCCCCAGGTGCCAGAGGACATGTCCTACAACCCAGCAGCAGCTCTGGTGTCTGGCTTAGCATAGTGGGCAGAATTACATGAAAAGAGGTTTAATTATCTTAAAATCACATCAAACTGCGGATCCCAGCCTCCCCAACCCTAACTGTGATCTGGGTGTTTGGGTGCTCACGAGACTGCCCCTTTTATAAAATTTCCAGTATGTTCCAATCAACTGTCCACAGGCCGAGCTCTGAGAAGCACCTGTACAGGCGTTAAGTCTCCAGCGAGGGCCCCTTGTCCAACCTGACTGTGCACTGAGCCTCACCATCTGTCCCGTGCCCTGTACCCCATGCCCCTCCCCGGCCCGGCAGATCCCCTCGGGCACCAGGCTTCTCTCCCTGTTCTGTCCAGCCTCTGTCCTAGCAAATGCCCCATCCTTGTGCGGTCCCAGCACTTCTCTGCAGGGGCCAGGAGGTGAGGGGAAAGAGTGGACGACGGGAAGTCAGACTCGGGGAAACTGAAGCCCTCTGGCGGGCGCTGCACTGCACGGGTGTGAAGGCTCCCCTGTCCCCTCCCTGTGCCCACAAGGCTCTCCCACCTGCCCCCAGGACCGACACCCAGGCTGAGGCCTTCCTTGCCCTGTGCCCCTAGCACAGCCTGCTCACTGCTGGGACCCTGGTCTCCTGGGGGGGAAGGGGGCAGCCCAGGGAGATTCTCACTTGGGTGGCAGGAGGTAGCCTGGCACCCACACAGCCCTGACCACCCTCCCCCAAATCACTCAAAGACCCTAGGGCAGAGGGTGTGGGGACAGGGCCTTACCGCGCCCCCGACGGCCACTGTCTCACCACCCGGGTGCACGGCCACTACTTCGGGCTCATAGCCGGGGTTGTCGATGCTGAAGCACTTCCTCTGGTCCTTCAGCAGAACGATCTGGGAAACACACAGACAATGCGGTTAGAGCAGAGGCCCGGGACAGATGGCCCAGGCCGTCCGGGGGTCGGGGGCAGGACAGCGCGGGGCGCCAGGACAGGGCTTCAGCCGCACTAAGTGGGACCACCCGAGGGCCCCGCAGTGTTACTCCCTCATCAGCAGCAATGGTGCTGTCCCTACCCCCCACCCGGACGTCTGGGTAAGCCATCTGCTGCTTTTGAACTTGAATTCCTCCAACTACACACCAGCGGGCGTAATGACAGAGCTCTGCTAAGCAGACTGTCCTGGGTTCAAGAAGACACAGCACGTGGAAGCGACGAGCCTCTAATCTGACACCAGAAATGAACGGGACCGGCTGGACTTCTAAGTCCTGGCCTTTCAGGTCTGTCCAAAGAAACATCCTTTGCAACCTCCACCCGTGGTGTATGAAACTGCTAGCAACGTCACTGGTGAGTCCCCAGAGCTTGGGGACAGTGCTGGTGGCCCCCCCCCAACCCCCAACTAACAGAGGGGAAACCGGGCCCCTGGGGGCTGACTCCAGCGGGCAGACAGCACAGCAGCGCTGGGAGTGCGGGTCTGTGGAGGCCATCTATCTGTCCCCAGCCCTGGCAGGGAGGGGAGGACAGGACACAGATGGCTCATGGCTAAGCGGCCTGGAGGCACCCACGGCACACCCCGCCCCCTCGTCCCACCCTGGCCAGCTCCTGCCTCAGTTCCCCCGTGTTTGCCAGGGCAGGACAGAGTTGGCGGGCGGGGCTCAGCACCCAGGGGTGCAGGCCCTACAGAAGGGCTCTGCCGACACAGACAGGACTTGATCCTGGCTCAGCCACCTGCTGCCCGGGATGGGGGTTGGCAGGGGTGGAGGGGCAGGGGATGGACACATGCGGCTCATGAACTGTCCTGAGCCTTGGGCTCCCAGGGTTAAAAACCCAGCGGTGCCTAGACAGCCTGAGGATGGAATTCACGGCTCAGAGTAAACGAAGTGCCTCATAAAAAGCAAACAAAACCAGCCGCTGGAGCCTACCTGAGCCACGCACCCTGCAGGTCCCTGGGGTGGCAGGGTCACCTCCTGTCAATATAGGAGCAAACGAGGTGCAAGCCCTGCAGCTCTCAGAGCCAAGTAGGGACTCACATATGGGCTGCACGACTTCAAAGCCTTGCCCTGGCCACCATGCTGCATCTTCCACCCTCTGCACACGGCCCAGGGCCCCCCGATATGGTGACCCTCCTTTGTCCCCATCCCCTCCCACCTCTTGCTACCCCTCCTGGTTCTAATTCACTGGACTGTCCCAACAGCGTGGCCTCCACCTGTGATAGCTCTGGCTTGACCCCATCTGATCCCGGCTCAAGCCACCAGCGGTCCCAGGGGCAGGTAGCCCCCCTCCGCCATCCTTGGGGTTTGTTGTGGGCTCTGCTGTGGGGTGGGGGAGGTGAAGAAGCCCAGGCGATGGGCGGCAGCACCCACCTTAAAATCTGCTACGGAAAACTCACCTGGACAAACATTCACCCGAGTCGTCAGCCTGACTCAGGAAGCACCCCTACTGCCCGGCACCCCCGACAGAGAGACGGAGAGCCTTTGTCCAGACTCCGGTTCAAGTCTCCGAGGTGAGACCTGAATGTGGCTGCTCCCTGACCGAGAATCGTGGGCCCCTCCAGCATGGTCTGTGGACCCTACGACTGGCTGTGGGGAGTTCTGGTCAGGATGCCCGAGAGAAGCAGGGGAACAGCAGAATACAACAGGGCAGTCATCACACCTGATCGCATGGGCCATGGACTCCTGGGAACCCAGGACTAGACCCTGTACCCACCAGCCCCTTCTAAGCAGAGCCTCGGGCGGCTCTTCCCAGAACCTGTGAGCTCTCCCGGTGTGACCTTCTAGAAAGGCCACGTCCAGTCTTTCCCACACTCGCTACGGCGCTCCCAGTCCTCAATTCCTCGTGCACCCTCACTGGCCACCCCGCTGTCTGCTGTAATTGCTTGGCGGGAGGGCTGTGTTATCTAGGACACATAGGATTCCACACTCCCCGAAGCAATTAAGCTCCCAGGACGGAGGAGGGGCAGCGGATCCGAAAGACTCTCCGGAGCGGGTCTGTTGCTCGTGCCAACAGGGGCTCTGTTGCACCTGCCTCCTCCACCTTGCACGCTGGGACGCCCAGCCCTGGCGACAGACGGCGTCTGCTGCAGAGCAGTGTCCTGGATAAAGTGGGTCAGGCCTGGGTCTCAGTCAAGGGCGGTGTGTTCCGGAAATTTTAAGAAATGGCATGTAGACAGACCTTCACCGCCCTGAATGAGAACCCAGGCTGCCGGGGCTGGAAGAGCAGACCCCGCGGAGGCCCGGGTGCCACCCTCCACCATCACAGGGCCTCGGGGAGGGAGGCACGGCCACTCTCAGCCTCCTCGCTCGCGGAGGCAGTACCAACAGCCTGCTGTGTACTTCCTTGTAACCCGCCCTGTGAGCTGCAAGGGACGAGAAAACTAAAGCTCAGAGAGGGTGAGGAAAACGCCCAAAGCCACACAGCCAAGTGCTGCAGGGCTGGGATCTGCAATGAGTGGACTGAGCCACACTGGCTGTGCCTCTTGTGGGCGGCAGGGGCGAGGGACCACCCCGTGCAGGGCATCTGGCCCTCCAGTGTGGGCTCTGACCAGGCTGCCCGGGTTCAAATCCCAGCTTTGCCCTTTGCCGGACGCAGCCCTGGGGCAGCTTAGCCTCTGTGCCTCAGTGTCCCCACCCGTGAGGTGGGGATGATGCCTGCCTAACTGATGGGGCTGCTGAGGATTCAGTGAACACGTGGGAGGCCCTCAGCACACGCAGCAGAGCTCTCAGTAAAGAAGGGGAGAACGGCTGTGGAGGGACGTGGGGACCAGACACTGCGCAGTGTGTCTGGACCTTCTGGTCAGACCCGGGTGGGAGCCGTACCTGGCCAATGCACACGACCACGGTGTAGCCCCCGGGGCCGACGGCCAAGCACTTCGGCTGGACGTCCAGTTTCACGACTCCCTGTCCGCTGTGGAGAGAAGGATGTGTTAGTCTCCAGGGGTGCAGGGCAGGCATAGACACTCACTCAGTGAGGACCACAGCTGCTCGGGGACAGGTGGGAATTCCGCCCGATCGTGGCCGAAGGAGCCTCTGCTAAACAGACATGGGAGGGAGGAAGGAAAGACTCCCCGACTCTAGGAGAGAGTCGAGATGGGGGGCTGGGACGAGGGGTGGGGGCGGTGAGAGGAGGTGAAGGCGGCACGTCCCGCATCTGCGCCGAGGGCCGCCCCCCTGCTGCCCTGTCCTGGGTCGGGCCCCATGTGCGCCGGCCAGAGACCCTGGCTGGCACTCCCTGGGTTCAGACAGAATTTAGTTCTGGTCCTGACCTCCCAAAGAATCTGGCTTGGATGATGAAGAATCTGCCTGCAATGTGGGAGACCCAGGTTCAATCCCTGGGTCGGGAAGATTCCCCTGGAGGAGGGCATGGCAACCCACTCCAGTATTCTTGCCTGCAGAATTCCCATGGACGGAGGAGCCTGGTGGGCTACAGTCTATAGGGTCGCACAGAGTCGGACACGACTGAGTGACTAGCACTTTCACTTTCCCAGCCTTCCACGGCCATGACCAGTCTCCTCCTCAATGTAATTAAACAAACAAACAAATATATATATATATGTAACTGGCACTTTTAACGGGATGGGTGAAAACTGTCACCTTTACTTTTGGTTAATGGAGAAAGACATGGCAACCCAGTATTCTGGCCTGGAGAATCCATGGACACAGGAGCCTGGCGGGCTCCAGTCCACGGGGTTGCAGAGTCGGACACGACCGAGGGACTTAGCACTTTTGGTTCAAACTACAAAGACACATCCCAGAAAAATCTGCACACACAAACCACTTCTTAACAAACGGTAAACTGAGGAAAACGCCACAGAACTGAGCCAAACGTGGTGCCTCCCTGGCTGGGTGAAAGGGCCCCTGCGGCAGGGTGACCAGCCCGTGGCTCTGCCCTGGGTGCGCTGGTCAGCCCAGGCTTGGTAGCAGCAGCATGGGCCTCCCGAGGGCGACTCCACCACCGATGGGCTGAGGGGCAGGGGGGCGCGTCCAGCCCCGGGCAGCTCTCACCTGTAGTCCCGCAGCGTGAGGTTGGTGTACCGCACCGTGTCGTCCATGCTGCAGCTCACCAGCTGCCCGTGCTCGTCCACGGTCATCCTGGAAACCTGGTTCGTGTGGCCCTTCCCAGCAAAGGAGTCGTTCTCCCCCGTCTCAGAATCCCAGTAATGTGGGGCGGGGGGGTTAAGGAAGAGCCTGGCTTAGGATGCGGTGCATGCCCTACCCTGGGGAGGCCATGGCCCGTCCCCTCTCCCGGGCAGCACATTAGGGAAGGGACAGTGGGCACCGGGCCGAGTGAACTTCTTCGTGCACATTCAGCTCCAAATTTCAGGAAGCGGACGTTGTGATCAACCAGCAAGAGAGCACGCAGTGGGAGAGTCCACCCGTCTCTAGAATGAGAACTAGGCAGGTCGCAGGGCGGCACTGTCCTGCCACAATGGAGTGGCGCCTCTGTCCGAGGGAGCTCAGAAGGAAGCCCTGTGGGGACCCCACGTACCCGGGCCGATACCCCCTGACCCCCTCGCTCCCTTTTGCCTGCTGTCCAGCCCAGCACCTTCAGTGGGAGGCAGCCTATGCCCCGAGGACTGGCTGATGGCTGCCCAGGTGCCATTTGGCAACTGGTCCCAGGCTGACCGTCCGCTCGGGGTGCCCGAGTGTGAGCTGTTTTTAAGTTATGAGGCTCTCCTTTTACATCAACAAAGAAGCATTTTTGTTTGCACTGAGGACAGTTCCCCAGGAAGCTGAGGGCAATTTCTGCAGCTCACAGGTCTCAGGATGGGAGCCCCCCACCCCGCCTCCGCTGTGGATCCCCCAAGAGGTCAACATCATGGTGAGTGGACACCAGGGCTGGCCGGGGACGAGCAGGGAGGATGGGGTGGTGCCCGGAGTTGGGGGACATGGGGCAGGACCCTGGTTGTACCCTCTTTTCCTTCTGTTTTGAGGGGGCAGAGGGGGACCTCTGCCCTCCTCCCTTGGGGCTACGGGGAACTGTTCCCAGGAGGGAACCCTGTAGACAAGGAGCACCACGGAGGTGGGGGAAGCGCGGGGCCTGGGAAGCCCCTCCAGGGGCAGGGGCTGGGCTGCACAAGGGCAGGCCTCGCACGCAGCCACGATGCCTCGCCGAGCCAGGCCCTGCGGACATCACTGGCCATCCTGGAGCGGGAGGGTTGGAAGGGCTGCCAAGAACGTCTCGGGGGGACCCCAAAGCCCCGCACCGGGGGACAGGGCATGGGCTCTGCCCAGCTCTGCTGTCGCCGAGCAGAAGCCACTCAAGGTGTCTGAGCTTCGCTTTTCCCATTTTTAAGACAAGGGGACTCCCCCCAACAGGCTCTAAGTCCTTCTGGATCCTAATGCACATGGATTCTGCTGCTCGTGAGGGGTGAGGCCAGGACCAGGTCACAAACAGGGAAGTTCAGCAAACAGGCCCTCATGGCCGCACACAGCGAGTGACCCATCAGGTCAAGGCTGTGACCCGGAGCTGGAGGGCCCGAGTGTGGACCGGGCCACCTCTCGGTGGCCAGGACGAGGCAGAGGAGCCCTGTGGCCACCACCTGTCCAGCCTGGCCTCTGGCTCTGTGGGAACAGGAAACTCCCACCTCTCCTGCCAGGGCCTGCGGAGCCAGCACTGTGAGTCAAAGGATATTAATGTGTCCGTCGTGGCTCCCGGAGTAGATGTAAGACTTGCCGCCGTTTTTATGCACCGTCAGGCACTGGATGGATTTGCTGTGACCCTGCAGAGGAGACAGATGGGTGGGGTGAGCTGAGGACATGCCTGTGTCCAGCCAGTGACTGTCAAACGCTCACCGCCAGCTAAGCCCCAGGGAGAGGCCACGGCCCTCGTGGGCCTGAAACACCGCCCGCCGGCCTGGGTCAGCTGCCTCCTGCTGACCACCCCTTGATACCTGGGTCCCTCTCCACCCAGGCACTTAACCCCGACCTGCGTGGAGGACGGGGGTCTAGCGGGAGCCCCAGCAGAGCGCCTGGGTCTGTGCAGACTGACCCAGGCAGCCGTCCCCCGTCCCCAGCCATGGAGGACAAGCCCCCACCCAGCACTGGGTCTCCACGAAGGTGAAGGAGCAGTACTAAAGGCCTAACTCTCGCAGAAGCAGAACCCCAAAGCCACTGGACGGCCCAGAGAGTCTCCACCCAGAGACCCAGCTCACAGCTCTAGCTCTGTCCCTGGCTCGTGAGGATTCTTCTCTCCTGAGTTCCCTACTCTCACCAGGGCTGTGATCCCACAGCCAGGGCGGTCCCAGGGCTGTGATCCCTCCTTGATCAGCAACAAAGGGGCCCAGAACACTCGTGTACAACCAGATGACTGCTTTGAAGGAGGGCATTTTACCTCCCTTTCTAACTGCTTCTGAGATGGAAAAACCCTAAGAGATGGGGTTTAATCACAGCTCTTTCCCCTCCTCAGATGTAGCCGGGGCCCTCTGAGCATCGCTGACTGTTGCCATGATATGATGTGTGTACTATAAAGCAGAGACATTACTTTGCCAACAAAGGTCTGTCTAGTCAAAGCTTTGGTTTTTCCAGTAGTCATGTATGGATGTGAGACTTGGACTATAAAGAAAGCTGAGCAGCGAAGAATTGATGCTTTTGAACAGTAATGTTGGAGAAGACTCCTGAGAGTCCCATGGACTGCAAGGAGATCCAACCAGTCAATCTTAAAGGAAATAAGTCCTGAATATTCATTGGAAGAACTGATGCTGAAACTGAAACTCCAATATTTGGCAACCTGATGCAAAGAACTGACTCATTGGAAAAGACCCTGATGCTGGGAAAGATTAAAGGTGGGAGGAGAAGGGGATGACAGAGGATGAGATGGTTGGATGGCATCACTGACTCGATGGACTCGAGTTTAAGTAAACTCCAGGAGTTGGTGGTGATGGACAGGGAAGCCTGACGTGCTATGGTCCACGGGGTCGCAGAGTTGGTCATGACCGAGCGATTGAACTGAACTGAACTAACTGCTCCTGGGATGGAAATCTAAGAGATGGGGTTTAATCACAGCTCTTTCCCCTCCTCAGATGCAGCCAGAGCCCTCTGAGCATCACTGACTGCTGCCACCACAAGACATGTTTCATCAGAGAAAGGAACACACAGTTCTCAGGACCCCTGAGTCCTTTCCACAGGGCAGCGACCCACCAGGCCTTACCGGGAGTCTTGCCCCACGCAGCCTGGGAACCCAGACAGAACCTGTGAGCAACGGGATGCATTGGGACTTGGCCCGCCCCATCTGGGGCAGCAAGCAGCCTTGCCAGGAGCCTGTGAGCACTGGGGCTCTCCAGCGCCCCACAGACGAACGCTGTGACAAGCGGGCCTGCTCAGGTGATTCGATTCTGATGCAGCTCCAACTCGAGCCACAGGATCACCTGGGTGCGCCTTAAAAGTACCGAGCCCTCAGAGCTTCCTACGGTCTCTGACGGCACCCCGACGGGGCTGGCCAGGCATCAAGCCCTTTATGGAAATGTCCAGATGACCTGAACGTGCACTAGGGTTGAGAAGAGCTGATTTAACTCCAGCCCAGTTCCTGGGCTCACCCGCAGCCTGATGTTGGCACCAAACACCCCTCGGGATTCACAAGCTAGCTACACAAGGCCTAAGGAGGCAGATGGCCTGGCCTGGCCCCTGCCTCACGGGCACGGTCATCAGGAAAGCCATGAGCCCATGAAAGCCACCAGCTCACAGACTGTGGGGTGCACACACACTGCAGGGTCAGGCAGCTGGCAACCCACAGCCTGAGGGAGGGATTGGGCCCCCGGGGAATAATCCCAGCCTGGTCTACACCCAGGCCGCGGGGCCCAGGCGTGTCCCAGAGCCTGTCTGCGTGGCCCGAAAGCAGCTGAGCGAGCAGGGCGTGAGGAGGTGCTGACGTGTGGCCCCAGGGCTCAGCCGCAGGACAGGGAGCCGCTTGAAGCCTTGCTGTGGAGGCCCCTCCCTTGAAAGCATGGCTCACCCAGGGCTGCCAGGGCAGGTGAGGGCGACCCTGAGCACCCGACCCCGCAGCAGAAGCAAGCCCGTGGGCAGCAAGGGGGTCAGAGCGGGGCCCTGAGACACAGGAGTTCCCAGTCTGGCTGCGATTTCCTGAGATGCCACCATCTCCAGGGCTGAGGGAGGGAGAAGGCACGGCCCCACCTGGACGGGACACTCAGGGCAGATGCTGGTGGCCAGCTGGCCTGGGTGAGCCGTCCCGATGAGACGAGGATGGGAGGCAGGGAAGGGGGGTCTTCCCCAATGCCCTCCAGTATCGCTCCCTGCTGCCCACACCTCGGGCCTCTGCCCCTCAGGGTTCCACAGGCTTCTCCAAGTCCATGTCCGCTTCCAAGTTCCCACTCCCCACCACTGGCTGGTGCCCACCCTGCCCTAACCACATGGGACAAGTGCCTCCCCACTGATTCTCACATTCACACCCTGCACACCATCCCAGCCCAGCTCCAAGGCCAGCTAGGCTCCCCACAACTGCGGCCACACTCCGCCACATGCCTTGTCTCAAGGCTCAGCATCTTCCTCATCCTGCCTGATGTGGGGGACACAGCTGGTGGGCTCCTAACCGAGGAAGGCTGAGCCCCTTGGGACAAAGGAGCCCCGAGAGCAGGGGCCAGGGCTTTCATAACAGCTCAAGGGGATCTCAGCGCCTGGCTTCTCATCTCTGCTAAACTCACATCCCCAAAGCAACCCATGTCCTGCCGTTCCACTGGACCTCCACCTCGCCTCAGCTGCCCCTTCTCCGGCAGGACACCCACCTCCCCTCCGGCCAGCCCTTGCAGGCCAAGCTGCTCCGTGGCCCGGCCTTACCTTGATGACCCGCAGGGGTTTGCTGGGGTTGTTTTTGTCCAGGTAGTTGATGTAGCCAGACAGGGAGATGCTGAGGAGGTGGTCCTTCTGCCACAAGCAGCCCAGCTGCTGGTCCAGGACGTTGGAGCCCATGGTAAACGTGTTGACGACAGAGTTCACGTTGACGTCCCAGATTTTCGAGGTTTTGTCTCCGGAAGCAGAGAGCAAGTGGGTGCTATCAGGACTCCAGCTGATCTACTCCAACAAATGGTGGTCACGGGTCAGAGCATTCCACCGGGGGGGAAGAGACTCAGACACCGGAGCTGTGTCTACAGCCCCGGTGCCTGAGCAGGGATGACAGCCTGGGAGGTGGTGGAACACTCAGGGCAAGGACAGGACGAGCATCCCGGCCACAGGCCTCTGTGGGCTACGGCACCCTGTCCCGCGTGACCTTGAAGGTCTCTGCCAGTGCCCCCACTCCTGACCCCTCATCTCAAGCTTCCAACTTCAACCCGCATATGGATGATGACAAACGCAGACAGGCCCCACCATAAGCACAGAGCAAGCCATGAACACGGGCCTATACTCACAGCGTAAATGCCGCCGTCATGAGCCTTGCTTCCTCCCAGCGCACACACTTTCTCTCCTGTCTTCCCATCATAGATGAAGATCTTTCAGGAAATACAAACATGTGAATCACGTACGTGTGTATGAACACACGGATCCTGTGTAGGTGTGTATGCCCGGCCGTCAGCACACTGACTGAGCTCCTCCCACTCATCCCCGCTCCACCATCAAAAGGGTTGGCAACTGTGACTTTAAAGGAATTCATCAAAACTGGATGAATTTGGAGTGCCTTTTAAAGGAGACTGACAGAGAGATGGGGCTATCATGCTTTGAGGACACAGTCTCAAACTGAGTCGCATCCTGGGAGGAGGAGGGAGGGAGCTGCCCGTTGAGACCAGCTTCACTGAGTCTGTCTGTTTTGAACAACCAGAGGCCTAAGAGATGAACGAATGCTCCCCACTCCCCACCTCCCTGGTCCTGGACCTTACCTGGCCGTCGGCGCTGGCCGTGGCAAATCTGTTGCCGTCGGGAGAGAATCGCACGCAGTTGACGAAGCGGCCGTGGTCCTGTAGGAAAAGGGACGGTTAACCAGGGACAGGCAGTTCAGGAAAGCTCTCTACGAGCTCTGAGGCCCACGACCACCATGCATGCGAATGCCAGTCCACGGGAGCCCTCTGAGCTTGGCAGGAGCCCTGAGCGGACACGCCAAGAAGTCTGGCTCAGCCCCCAGCCTCGGCAGGGCCCATCTCTGCCTGCCAGGCCTCCCTGTTGTGACATACACACTCCCCAACCTCTGCAGACAGAAACGCCGCCCTCCCTCCGGCTCTTAAGTCCGCTCAAGCTCAGAACCCCTATGCTTAGTGAGGCTGGAACTGTAAGGCCTCGTTCCTGAGTCCTCGGAGCCTGGCCCGGGGCCCAGCACACAGCAGACGCTCATCTGGGCATTTGCTGAATGAACTGAGGTTTCAAAGAAATTAAACAGCGGCGATGACCTTCCTGGCAATAAGAGTCTGAGGAGATGTGACTTCCAGCGGTGATTCCATTACCTAAAGGAGTAAATGAAGTCGTTCTTTCCTGGGTCAATAAGGGTCTGCATCAGAAAGTGATCCTCTGAAAACCCCACAAGCCATCAATCTGAAGCCTGCCCCGTGCCAGCACGCATGAAGCAACAAGTGTCGTCAGTTCTCCTAAAGGTGCACGGGTCACCTGCCCCCGTGGCCACAGACGCCCCAACTGCAGGAAAAGCAATTTGACTCAATGCAAATCCCAGCCCCTACCAAGGTAAACCACCGACAGTTTTAAAGCCTGAGCTGCTGGGTTGGAAGGAGCTGCACGTGTTTGTGTATAAAGTTTATGGGTTGACTTGTCCTGAAGAGATGACTTCAAATCCCAGGACCTGTGAATGTGACCTCACTGGAAACAGGGTCTTTATGTGTGTAGTCAAGGTAAGATGACGCCCCTGAGGGTGGGTAGGCCCTGACCCAACACCACGGGGGTCCTCGTTGGGGGAGGGAATTCTGGACTCAGAGCAGACACTGGGGGACCACGTTGAAAGTTGTTGCTGAACCACAAAAGACGCCGGGATTCTTGGCCTCCGGAGAAGAATTCAATCCGGGCCAGAGATGAGGCTTGATCGCTCAGAGCTTTTGTGTAATAGAGTTTTATTAAAGTATAAAAGAGACAGACAAAGCTTCTGACATCAACATCAGAAGGGGGTCAGAAAGAGTACCCCCTCACTAGTGTTAGCAATGGAGGTATATACTTTTAATCAGTTATTACAGTGAATCAAAAGAATGTCTGGAGGTTGTGACTAGACCCACTCCCATAATTTACATTTTAAGATAACAGGATTAGCCAGGTTTTTTTTCCAGAAACTGTCCTCAAGCAGGATACATTATTGTTATATAATGCTAAGGAATGTAGAGGGGAAAAAAGTTTGTCCGTTTCTCCTCCTTGAGAATTCCAGACCCCTCTTCTCTTTGGGGACCCCTGGACTTATCAACCTGCCTAGGAACTGACTCAACATGAAGATGGGGGCAGAGACAGGGTTATGCACCCCCCTCCCCAGGATGGCCTGTGTTGCCTTTTTTGTTTATCACGTCCACTTATCCTGCTTCTCAGGCCAACCTTTCCGGCTCTCAGGCTTGCGTTCTGAGCTAGTTGGAGAACGGCCGTCTCCCAGCGGCCTCACGATCCATTAAAATGAACGAACTTTCCAAACTGGGCCCTCTGACTGCCCTTCCCCACGACCGCGGCTCTGTCACCCCACCACCTTGAGACCCCCTTGGGAGCCTCGGGTACCCTTCTTTCCCCAGGGGACAACCAGGCTCCAAGCGGCCCAGGTTCTGGGAACCCAGGTCTCCGGTTTCCCGTGCAGAGCTCTGGCTCTCGGCCCTGGACAGGAGGCAGGCAGGCCGGCTGGCTGGTTGAGCGGGGAGCCCGGGGTTCAGATCCTTAACTCCCCAGGCCCATGGCCAGCGGCCTGCTGTCCCCAGGGCTGCGAGGTAGCCTGCTGGGTGGCGAGGGCTCCCGGACTCTGTTCCTGGGGTAGTTCAGGACGAGTGCTGGGAGGGCATCTCTCAGTCCTCCCAGAACCACCCCATGGGGATGGGAGGATGGACAGGCAGAAGCGGCTCCTCCTGCACGAGGTCAGGAAAAACGACCCAACAGCTGCTCTGCACGCCTGCCCACAAGTCTGGTCCTCTCGTCCGCACCTCTACTGGCTGACCCTGCCCTGCTGTTCTGGGTTCCTGGGTGGTGAGATGGTCAAGGGACGGGGGTAGGCCAGCCCCCCTGGGTCCCTGTGACTGACCCGGCATGCCAAGAGTGCCCCGTGGTGGAGCAGATCATGGGGCCAAAGTAGGGACTATGCTGGGGGGAGTGAGGAACACGCTATGAGCCAGTGGGACCCTGGGTCACCCTGCAATGCCAGCTCGTTCAACTCCGGGTACCGTGGTTCCTTGGGACAACAGGACTAACCCCTCACACACCCAGCTCAGAGGTCAGCACAGTCACCAGGCCTCCCCCCTGCCTGCCACCCTCAACACCCCTGGCCCTACAGGGACGTCACAGACGTGGATCTGTCTGTCATCCCACCCCTGAACCAGGCAGGCTGCCGGGCAGGAGTCAAACTGGACAGGGCAGACATCCCTCCGCCCGGGGACCAGGCGCTGTGGCTTTAGAAAGTCTCCCCGTCAGCTTTTCCTGCCACTGGAGCCAAGAGCCCAGATGAGTGGAAGACTGATGTCTGCTCCTGAAAATAGCCAATTTAAAGGGAGGAACAGTGAGCAGACCATTAACCAGAAAAAAAAGGGAGTGGCTAAAAATAGCCAGTTTCACGGGGAGAGGAGGCCAGAGGACAAAGGACCAACGGGCTGGGGGAAACATCATGGAGGGTTCAGAAGACGGAGCTGGGCTCGGGGGCCCCGGACCCTCTAAGGTCCTGGAGGGGCGGTAACGTCCTGCAGGTCCCGGGGGTGCGGGCTGCCCAGCCTCAGGCGCGGCCAAGCCAGAGCTCTGACTGGGGCAGTGCCAATGGACCCTCCCGAGAAGCTCCCCACAATTCCCCCCGCCCACCCTGCTACTACCTGTGCCCCATCATCACCTCCCCCACTGTCATCGTACCCATCGTTATCCCCCCATCACTGCTGCTCCCCATCACCCCTCCCCGCCACGACTGAGAAACCCGAGACGGGAGCCACCAGCAGTAATTAGGTAATGCACTGAGTCCAGTCACTGACAGGGACACAGAGCCCCTGGGCTCCACTGAACTGACCAGCCCATCAGCTCGGGTGTCCCCAGAGCCCGCCCTGGCTTCACCGGCCTTGGTGGGGTCCTGCCGGGGGACTCCTACCTGCACATTGAAACCCTGGATCATCTGCTCCTGATCCCATGTCACAGGCTTGCAAAGGAACCAAACAGCTCAGATTCCTGGGCCCAGTGCCCCCACACTCCCTGAGGGCAGCAGATGCCTCCGTGGTCAGCACCCCAGGAGTGGGTGTCCATCCTGATCTGGAAGGCTACCTTGCCCCCTTCAGCCCACCGCCCCTCCCAAACCTGGCTCTCTCTTCCTCTGCAAGGTCAGGACCCTCTGTCAAGTGCCTGGAGGGGCAGCGCCACGTTTCTCCCCTGCCTCTCCAGTCGCCCTGCAGACCTGCCCAGAGTGACCACTGGACCTGATGGGAGAATCAAAAGGCTCCTTCGAACCCTCCTTAGGCTACTGACCATCCGCGGAGCTTGGCTGGGTCACCCCCTGCCCCACTGACCTTCCGGCATGACCCCCATGGACACGTACACAGCTTTCTGAAAAGCTGGCATGAGGGTGTGGTGGTTAAGGACACCTCAGGTCACCTGTGTGCCCAGGCCAGGGCCAGTGCAGAGCAGGCACCTGAGACACACTTGAATGCAAAGCTGTTTCCTGCCCTGTCCTAAGGACACAGGACATCACAACAGCCCGGAAACCTCACACATTGAAGCGCAAAATTTATGTGTCTAGGAAGGTGATACTTGCATCGCAGTAGACGGAGGCTCTAGAAGGAAGGGCAGCTCCTCCCACGGGGTGATGTGTGAGACACTCAGGTGCCAGACTATGCAGCCCACCTGGGCGAAGGGGAAGCCAGGCATCCCCTCCTCAGCCAGGGTGTGCTCTGCTCTCAGAGGCCTGGGGAGACACGGGCAGTTTCCAGTCCCAGATCACACAGCCACAGTCTGTGTGATGACAAGCGGGCCTGGGGCAAAGAAGGCCCCCAACGCTTCCTGCTCTGAGCCATCATTTCATCAGGCACACATACTATGGAATGGACCATGGACACAGTCACAGAGGTGTCTGCTCCAGGAGTGCCCACCTGCCCACCCGACGGAGGAGGAAGTAGAGGCTGGAGAAGCATGGAAACTCACCAAGGCCACAGGTGGCCAGGTGCAGACACACAGGTGAGCTAGAGATGCTTAGTGGGCCTGTGACCCCACATCCAGATGCACCTAGCCCAGGGATGCCCTCAGCAGGAAGAAGACCCCATAGGAGAGGCAGGGATGGGCAAGGGCCACCTGTCCTCTTTTCAGGCCACCCGGAGGGCCTCAAAGGGGAATCTAAAGCCCTGGGCACAGGACACTGCTGCCCACGGCCTCTGTCCCACAGCCGGTCCCCTGGACTCTGATGTCACTTCCCCAGGTGGGCTGGGGTCAATTTCAGGGGGAATTGGAATTGCAGCACCTCCACCTGGTGCCCTGCAGCCTCTCAGCCCATTTCAGGTTCAGACAAACAAGGATGGCAGGCCGGGCGGGAACCTGGACCGTCTGGCTACAGTTGGGCATGACTCAGCTTTGTCTCCACTCTTGCTCTGCCAACAGGAGGAGGTGGTTTAAACAAACTCTGAACAAGAAGGAAAAACAACAGGACCCCTGTGCTCAGGCCGGCAAGGTGACGCGTGGCCACCCAACGTGTTCTGTAACACTGCTTTCCTTCCACCCGGGTCCAAGCCTCCTGGGAGTTGATCTGAACACCAGTTACTCCTTTTTGAGGCAGCAACTTGAACTTGACCCCTCTGGGCTCCTCACACCCACCCCTTACCCCACAGCCCTAAACATGGCCAAGAGGAAGATGGCAGGAGCTGGAACGTGGACCAATGGGCAGCCCTCACGTTACAGATTTACTCTGGGGCCATGAGGGTCGAGGCCAGGTACACACGGAGGAGTCACAAGCTGACCTTGCTGTCAGCCCCTTAGGAGGCATTTTAGGAGGGCATGAGGGACCCCGAGCGTCCTCCTATCCTTTCTGTTCAAGGCCAACTGAGCCTCTCAGAATCTTCTCCAGCAGAAGCCCAACAGCTAGCTGCTCATGGACACTCACGTGTCCACCAGCGCCTCTCCTTTCGCCCCAGCCCTGGGGAACATGAACGAGGGCTTTCCTCACCCTGTTACCAGGGGGTGCTCAGGGGCAGGGCCAGCCCGCCGGCTGTAGAGCTGGCCAGCTGCGGTGCTGGGCTGCCACCCAGGACCCCATCCTTGGTCCGCAGCCCCTTCTGATCCCTGCTAGGTCCTTACACAGAAGACCTGGGGACAAGCTGTGTGCCCACCCTGGAGACAGATGTTGGCCGGGGCCACGGGGCGAGGGTGGTACTCCCAGATGAGAAAGGAGCATGGAAAGGGGAAGAACCTTCAGCCAGGTCCCCAGGTGAGCGATCATTTCATCAGGCACATGTACGGTGGAACGGACACATACATACTACAGAAGGAAGACTGGCAGGGGTGAGGAGCACAGGCTCGGGTCAAGTCTGGAAAGAATCCTGGGTCCACTTACCCCCCGCCGCCACTGAGCTGCTGGGTCTAACCCACGTCTGCAAAGAGCAACTAAATCCTTGGGTGGGTTGCGGGGGGCGCGGTGGGGGTGGTTGGAAAGAAGCCCTGTCCACCCACAGCTCAGCCAAGTAAAAACAAACACAACGAGTGTGCGGGGCGTGGGGAGCTGGGCGGGCTAGCTCCACAGGGATGAGCTGGGAAAGCCTCTGGTTGCCACGGAAACCTCCCCTCCTTCCTCCGCTGGGCACCGTGCAGGAAGCCTGGCTACTTGACTCAGCATGACTCATCCGTGCTCCAGAGCACCTTATCCTGCTCAGGAAACATGACCTTGAACACCACCCCACCACGACCAGCAGCCCCGGGGGCCAGCCTCTGGGAGGTGCTGGGGGTGTTGGGAGGGACTCCAGGTTGCCCACCCCGAAGGGCAGAGGAGCCGTGCCCACTGTGCCTCCCAGGCAGCCAGCCAGAGACCCTCCTCAGGGGCCCTGGGATAAAACTGACCCCGCTTCACCACCAACAGGGAACCTGGAGAAGCCCCTCTGCAGCCGGGCCGAGACCCATGTCCAGAAATGCTGCCCACGGCCTGGATCCTGTCCCCGGGACGCCCCAGGGGCCCACCAAGAACCCTCACCACCGTCGGGCCACGCCCTGCCCGCTCTTCATGACTCACCGCGTCATCATCAGAGTTTACAGACTCCTCAGCGAGCCACTAATATTCTGGACACGTCCCTGGACCTTGGCCAAGCCCAGCTCGGCCGCCTCCAGGGAACACAGCCAGCAGTAAAGGGCTGAGTGTCCTCCACTCTGCAGCTCAGCGAGGTCATGTCCACCTCTACACCAGGGCTGGCGGCCTTGCAGTGTTTTCACACGAGTCGCTGGGAGAGCAGGTCTGGAACCACGACTGCCCGTGGGTGGTCCGTGAGACTCACCGGTGGGCTGTCCGCAGCCAGGTGCCCTTCCTTCTATACTCAGACCCCTGGGGTGGGAAACGAGCCTTGGGGCCGCTCTGGGCCTGGGGAGGGCACTGCGCGCAGCCCAACCCCATGGCTAAAATGCTCTCACGCCCGTGTCCCACGCCCACCTTGCAGATGGATGAAGTGAGGCTGAGGGAGGGTCAGGCCCACGTGCAAAGCCTCGGGGACCGAGGCCCTGCAGTCGTTCCTACAGAAGGCTGTGTGGTTCCACTCAGCGTTTAGAGCACGCCCTACAGGCAGAGCACCCAACTCTGCTCACCACGTGCCACCTTACCGGTGTGACCCTGCCCTCATCCATCTCCCAGGAGGCGCCGGAGGGAACAGACCCAGACATCCCTGGAGCTCACGTCCTATGCCACACTGGTGGCTCAGTGGGCCTCACACTGGCACAACCAGAGGGCAGGCTGCCTCGGGCCTGGGCTCCCCTAACAGGGCCTCTTCGGGCCAGGATACTCGCCTGGTCAGAGATGTGCCCCCCGCCCAGTACACACACAGTCCCAGGGTACACCTGCTCCCCGCCCACCCCCGAGTGCTGGAACCATGACCCAGCGAACCTGGCATGAACTCTGTGCACGCATGACCTTCTGCCACCAGCATCTAACAGGTCTAGATTCCGCTGGCTTCACGCATAAGCCACAAAGCTCCCCCTAAAACTACCCTCCAAAGACGCTCACTTACGCTGATCGTGAACTTGAACTTGAACGGTGGCCCCTCAAAGAATGCAGCACAGTTGTCATCACTGCCAGTCACCAGGCGGTACGGCCGGCTCTGCTTGATGTCCACGCTGTTGATGACTTTGTTGTGGCCCGTGATCTCACCCACGGAGGAGCCGCTGTCCCACAGGAAGACAGCTCCGAACCTTCACCAACGAGAGGAGCCACAGGAGAGAAAGGTCAGGCCTTGCCAGGTCACTGGGACGGGCAGCTGTGTCGCTAGCGACCAGGGGTAGGGATGCCGGCGGGGGGGCAGCCCCGCTCATGATCACGCATCACACGTACTCCCCGAAAGAACCAACACACCAGCACCCTGGCTTCATCTGAAATGCGGGAGAGCTAGTGGGAGCGGCCCCGAGGGCCCTCGGGAAGGGACCAGGTGACCGTGTCTTACAGCACAGACTCAAGGAGCCCCCCACGTGAAGACGCCTCAGAAGCACCAGCCAGGCCAATGGCTCAGGCCTGGTTCACCAGTCTCACGGCCGTTTTAATGAGGGGGTGGGGGAAGTGATGGGGGGTGGTGGTTGGTGGTGGGAACCAGGAAACATACCAGGCCCCAGCCCCTGCTCGAAATGAGACGCCGCCATGCAGTCAGCGGGCAGTCGGCAGTCTATGAAAATGTGCTGTTTGTACTGCGAGCTATGACTCAGTGAAGAAGGAATTAAGAACAGGGATGACGTAAGAGATAATGGAAGGATGAATACCTATCAAGATACCCGTTAAAAGAAAGCCTGAGTAAGGGAAATGGAGACAAGTTCAAAGTGCTGGACAGCAGCAGCGGGGCTGAGGACAGAACCCTGCCTGCGCCTGGAGCCAGACACCTAGAGCAAGGTCCTGACCCTGCTGGTCAGCGGCCCTGTGAGGGCAAGCAGCCGCCCAGGGCCACCTGCCCAGTGTCCCTCCTCCCTAGGAAAGCCATGTGGGGTGTGCCCACCTGGCGATCACATCCAGCCTCCCCCCTCGGCAGGTGTGGCGGTGGGGAAGCTTCAGGGAGGAACCCCAGTAAACACTCTAAGGAGCCCCATGGTTTGACCTGCTCTGTCTCCCTGTATCTAGAACGTGTGCAGGATAGCACGGGTTTCAGGAGGCGAAGGGCCGAGGATGCCGGGTCAAAGGAGGTGCCTGGGCCCAGAGACAAACCCAGGGGTGGGGGTGGGGGGTGCTCCCTGTGGTGACACGTGGTTTTTGGACGTGCACTGCTAAAGCCAGCCCTGCATCAAAGGCCCGGCACCCACAGGACTCATCACACACCCCGCCACCCCCAGTCCGAGCCGTATGGATGTCACCGCAGCCCTCCCACCGGGGTGCCCAGGAGAGAAAGCCAAGCAAGGGACACAGACGGGGAGAGGGGGACGGGGCAGAGGCCAGACTCACTTCTCCCTTCCTTCCCCGACCACGGCGATCCTCTTACTGTCTTCCGTCCAAGCAATGTCCTTGATCTTCCCAGCGAAGGGCTGGTACTCATACTTCAGCAGGTGCTCCTTCTGCGTGGTGTCCCAGATCCTCAGCTTCCCAGACACGTCTGCGGGCACAACAGGGTGGTGAGGGCCACGCTCACCTCGGGGCCAAGGGCCGAGTGGGCTCTGGGCATGCCATGTGATGCTGCCCACCGTCCCCAGGCTGGTGGGCTGGCCTGGGCGGGGCTGGAAGGAGGCGCGGGCGGGGCTGGAAGGAGGCATGGGCATCCATCAGGTAAGCAGCACTCAGACGCCATCACTCAGAACCCGCTGCCTGTGAGGACCAGCACAGGATCTCCGTGTTTCCCCGGGGATCATGGGCCCTGCATAGGCTGTCAGGAAGCCCAGGGACGCACGGTGGCACCCCCTGAACCCCGGAAGCAGTCTGATTTATGACTGTATTCCTTTCCTTGAAGGGGGTCTAACTGGCACACAGGCTTGGGGCAACTACCTTTAACATTTAGGAGCTAAGGATCCTCATTTGCAAAACAGGAAAATCCTAGTGACACTGTCTCTCGGGTGTGGGTGCTGCACTGAACAGTGGAAACGAGAGGTGCCCCTGTGCCCTGCAGGCCTGCTCGTAGAGCCAGGCACCCCGCCAGCACCGGTGGCTGAGAGCCTCCTGGGAGACACACAGGTCGGCGCTGGGAGGGATGACACTCCAGGCAGAACCTGACGCCAAGCTGGTTTCTCACGGCAGCACTTGTGGCTGATCAGTGATAAAGCATCACCCCCTCCCTGCCCGTCACCACCCTGACACCCAGCTCCCAGCACCAACCCTGACACACCCCTTCCCAAAGGAGCAGGAAAGGTGGAGTGTTTTACAGGAACTCTCAAGGCTAGGAGCTCAGCCCCACGTGGGTCAGGGGTGGGGGTGGGGTGGCAAGGGAAGTCCCCTCCGCCCAGCAGCTCTGTTCACCCTGCTTCCAGGACCCCTGGCTGCTTCACTGAATGTGAGGCCCAGGGGAACAGCTCCTGTCTCCTGTTTGGGTCCACTCGAGGCTAAGTGTCTGCTGCAGACGCGAGCCCTGCCCCTTGTGGCTCTGTGGGTCTAAAACGCCCCCTACGACTACACCCGAGGGGGGACAACCAGCCACCAGAGGGCTGTTGTGCCAACAAAGCGAGTCGACACGTGCAAGTCTCAGACCAGCCCCCAGTCCGCTGCAGTCTAGACGAGTTAGTCTTTAGTGGGTCAGCGGATTGCCTAAGGCTCTGCAGAGGCCACTGGGGACCCCGCCTCTGAGGGCGCACACCCGGGGCTCCTGTCTGGCCGTGGGACAGCTGGGAGGGGACACAGGCCTCCCTGTGAATGGCACGGATGAGGGGACCCTGGTCTCTGGACTGGTCCAGCCGGACGGCCTGGCACGCTGCCCGAGGCGAGCTCAGAAGCTGACTCGAGTGAGTTAGGCCCCTTGGCTGAACGAACGGGCCAGCAGGAAAAGGCAAGAAAGGGGCAGAGGCCGGAGAAGGGAAAGGTGTACTGCGTGTGCAGGAAGGACCCATGCACCAACGCCCGTGCTCACGTGTACGTGTGCTCACATTCACACACGCACCAGGCCGTGTAGTCCCCGCGCTCAGGCCAGCCCAGGGCGCTACACGGAGTCATGGAGAACACAGCAGCGTCTGCAGCACATGGCAGAAACAGCCCCACCCCCGGCCCCCAAGACAGCAGAACCGCTCTCCCCCTCCCCAGGCTCAGAGGGGGTCTGCCTGCCCTGCCCTCAGCTCACTCTCCCCTTAACAGGCCTGGCATCACAGTTCTTCTCCACCACCTGCCCCCCGACCCCGACCTGGACCATCAGCCTCCTCTGATGGGCCCTGCTGGTACATTTAATTCTTTTCAGGAGCGCTTGTGCTGGAAACAGATGGAGGGGTTAGAGAACAGGCGTGGCCCCATCGGCTGAGGGCAGCCCTAACCGGGTACCCCTGGGGACCAGGCCCCTGCACTAGGCCACGGGGTACAGCACAGACTAGGCACCTGCTTGCACACACACACACTCGTCCACGTGCTGCACTCACAGGGCCACAGAGCAGAGGCCACAGTGCACGGGGCAGACAGGGCCAGGGGGAAGGGCTCCCTTCCTCCACAAGGCCTCCTTCCACCATCCGGAGAGGGTCTCTCCCCAGACAATAAGCTGCTTCCAAAAAAGAAACAGGATCTGTTCATGGTGAGCCTGTGCCCCCAACTTTGGTGTGGGGCTCACACCAGCATCACTGCAGTGTCAGGGGTGGAGACCCCTATGCAGCCCCAGCAGCCTGGGAAGATCCCCTAGAAAGGTAAATCAGGCCCTGGAATGGCTCTACCCTGAGGACCACCAGCCAGGAGAGAGGGTCCCCAAAGGCATACACTGCTGTCTGGTTTAGGGGCTGGGGGCCTGGGCTCCTCACCCAGGCCTTCCGGAAAGTTCGATCCTTTACCTGAATGTGGACCAGCCAAACTTACGGGGATCTACAGACTCACAGATCTGAGGCTGGAGCCCTGTCTGGGAGTGACCGCAGGATTCCCGAGGTCCTGGGACCCCCAACCCCACCCTGGACATACCAGGTGCTGGGTAACCCACTTTAGCCAGAGAGCACGGCACCTCTCCAGCTCCATACTCTACACACAACACTATCTTTAGCCCAGAGCTCTAATCTCCGTGCAGTAAATGTTTCCTGGTCTTTGCTCCATTCAAAGGACCAGCTTGCTAGAAACATAAAACACACCGCCCACAGCCTGCGGGCTCACAGCCCCACCCCGCTCACTTCCCCATCAAACCCGGGAGCCTGCAAGGGAGGGAAAACGTGAGATGGAGCCTGTACTTCTGCGGACTGTCCTTTGCAACGGTCTCTGCACCAGCAGGCGAGGACCGTGCTTCCTGCTGGTTCAGTGACCTGCCCGGGGACCGCAGGGCAGGCCTGGCTCGTGAGTGATTCAGCAGCTGGGCCGCGGCTCCCAGCACCAGGCCGCTGAGCTGCGCCAACCATACTCCTCTCCCGAGAAGACACATTTTAATAGGCACCAGGGCCAAATCCCGGGCTTTAAATGAAGAGGCATTGTGCTGGCAAGCAAAGCAGGGCCAGCGGGGCTGGGGGGGTTGGGAATCACAGGGCTAGAGTAAATCATAGGGTATAAATTAGAGCAAGTTTTACAGATGGAATCAAGAGTAGGTCTAAACATAAAAATCATTAAGGGCCCACTTCGTGCCAGCTCCTGGCTGAGTCCCACACACACAACCCTGGACAGCTGGCATCAGCCGTCAGCGAGCACGCCTCTCACCCCGGAGTTTCAGGGACAGACACCCGGTCCCCTATGGTGCCTACCAGGGCACCCCGGGCATCGCACACGCACTGCTGCCCGGGGTCCTCCCCAAACCAACCTGGCAGGAACAAAAGCTCCGGTTTACAGACAAGGCACTTAAATTAAGGCCCAGGAAGGTGAGTTATTTTAAGGAAGGCTTGCATAGGTAGGAGGACTTCCCTGGCGGCTCAGTGGTAAAGGAGACTCGGGTTCGTTCCCTGGGTTGGGAAGATCCCCTGGAGAAGGAAATGCCAACCCACTCCAGTACTCTTGCCTGGGAAATCCAAATCCCATGGACAGAGAAGCCTGGCGGGCTACAGTCCATGGGGCTGCAGAGATAGACATGACAGAGCGACTAGACAACGACAACACAGCTATGAAGGGGCAACCGGTATGTACACCGTACACCGGTATGTACGATCCCTGCCCTTCTCCGCTGGCCATTCATCTGTTCAGCAATTTGCTCATTTCCATCCCTCTCCGGGGGGGATCTGACAAGGCCCACATCAGCTCATCACCCTTCCTGGGGCCTGAGACCCGGCTGGACGCAGGCAAGGCTGCCCGTCAACACCTGCTGAGTGTACAAACCGATGAATGGATGGGAGACGCGGGGGCAGCCAGTCTACCTTGTATGCCCTCCTTCTCAGCTGTAGACCAGACAGCGTCGGGGTGAACAGAGCCTCCTTCACCACGGGCATCTCATGTCCCTCCTCTCGCCCAGCCTCCCACCGAGCCACACAGAAGTCCAGCTGGAGGGAGCCAAGACCTCAACCGCCAAACAGAACGAGTGCCTGCCTGAGGCCAGAGTTGTGCTCGGTACAGGGAAAGGGCAGCAGAGAAAGGCTACGTGAGGCAAAGCTACAAGTCAGGAACACACACACACTCACAAACACAGAAACACACACACACAGAAACACGCACTCACACGCAGAAACACACACACACACACACACACAGAAACACACACTCACACACAGAAACACACACACACACACAGAAACACACACACACACGAGGCAAAGCTACAAGTCAGAAACACACACACACAAACACAGAAACACACACACACAAACACACACAAACACACACAAACACACACACACGAGGCAAAGCTACAAGTCAAACACACACACACACACAGAAACACACACACAAACACAGAAACACACAAACACACACACACGAGGCAAAGCTACAAGTCAGAAACACACACACACACACTACAGAAACACACACACAAACACACACACACGAGGCAAAGCTACAAGTCAGAAACACACACACACACACACACAGAAACACACACACACACGAGGCAAAGCTACAAGTCAGAAACACACACACACACAGAAACACACACACAAACACACACACACGAGGCAAAGCTACAAGTCAGAAACACACACACACACACACACACACACAGAAACACACACACACACGAGGCAAAGCTACAAGTCAGAAACACACACACACACACACACACACTCACAAACACACACACACAGAAATACACACACACTCACAAACACAGAAACACACACACACACGAGGCAAAGCTACAAGTCAGAAACACACACACGCAAACACACACACACTCACCAACACAGAAACACACACACACACAGAAACACACACACACACGAGGCAAAGCTACAAGTCAGAAACACACACACACACACACAGAAACACACACACAGTCACACACACTCACTCACACACACACACACTCTCAATGGGCTTTGATACATCACAACACAGCTGCCCTAATGGCTCGTGAGCATCCCGCTGACCTCCGAGCTGGAACCAGCTGGAACACTGCCAGCTACACTTCTGGAAAGGGAGTTCTCGGCGGCTTACACTTCCCATGTCAGCCCACCTACCATCTCCATCCTCCTGGACCTTCCTCCCTCACCCACCTCCCCAACCTGCCCAAGCCAGGGACCCAGGACTCGGGGCGGGGTGGGCCACACCGCATGCAGCCAGAAGCCGCGTGTGCGGATGGACAGGTACCTCCGGAGGCGATGTAGAAGCCGCTGGGTGCGTACTTGGCCACCACCACCTGGTGGGCGTGCTCCGTGTAGATGTCCGCAATGGCCGGATTCTGCGGGAGGAGACCAGAATGAACACAGGCAACCCAGAAGTGGGCAAACTTGCTTTCCACTCTCTGGATTAACGGAGTTGGGTGGGAAAATGACCCACAGACATACACAAATACAGACGTCAAAACCTCCGTAAGGAAAATCCCAGAAGTACACTTACCTGCCTGGGTGACAAGAATTCTAGGCAATTTAACTCTTATGAGATGCGAGGTGATTTGCTTTCTTTCGGTACTTGCCGAACAAGTACGTATTTTCGAAATACACATGGGACATAAAAGTTTCCTTAGGAAAAAAAAATCTACGACTCTTTCTCCCACTTGTAAGGGGCTGCCGCCTTCCCTGAGTCTAGCTCCCCAGAGCGGGTCTCCCCTGTTCCGAACCAGCTCTCCCCAGGCTGCCAGGTGGGGTCTGACCCAAACCGGAGCCTCTGGCCTGGAGGAGCAGGAACACAGAAGTGGGCAGGCAGCTGGGGGGCCCCTCCTTGGTCAAATCCCTCGATTTGGGAAACTCCCTTTCGTGGCTCAAATCCAAGGCTGGCTGGACTCTGCAGTGAGAACTGGGCCAGCGTCGGAGACCAGGAGCAGCTCTCCGGACTCAATCATCAGGCTTAAACGTACAATTTATCAAAGTCAATCAGGGCACTCCCGGACACACACGGCCCAGGGGCCTCAGCAAACCTAAGGCCCTGAGCTCAGATGCTCTGTCATCAGAGCCCAGCGTCCTCCCAGGAGGGCAGAGAGAGCCAGGCATCTAATCCCCGACACCCGCCGACACGCACTGCAGAGCCAAGTGCCTTGTGAAAGGAGCAGCTACAGGCTGTGAACACATCGGGTCCCAGGGAGGCTGCTGCGGGCGCATCTGACCTGCCCCCCAACCGCTCCCACCTCTTCTAACCACCTCATAGTCTCCCCCTCCCCATCTCCTTAACGCCCTTCAACAAGGCCAGAGGCCCGGACTCTTCTCAGCTTCCTAGCCACAGGATCGCCCGCCCTCTCACCCGACAGTCCGGAGAAGCGTCCTGCTAAGTCCCAGCTCCGGCAACCTCCCTCCTACCATTCCTACAAGCCCCCTGGTCTCCGTAAATGCTGTGCCCTCGCCAGCAACACCTCTCCCTGCCTGCTAACACCCACTTATCAGGCCTGAAGAGCCATCTGCGTGAAGCCTGCTGTGACAGCCCCTCTCTCTCCTATGCCTGCGAATCATTTAACCCGACACACACCACGGTCCCTGGCCCCCTTATCCCTCTCCTCCAACTCCTCTTTGAGCTGCTCCATGTGCATTTATCTCCTTTAGCCATCACAGCCGTTAGCAAACGACAGATGCTCAATTATTTTTTTTTGGTGGGGGGTAAAAGTTTACACAGTCCTTTACCCCTAGGACTTGGTGTCACATGATAGAGTAGGTACTTAACATATGTGGTTCATACGTTAATCTGATGCAGAATAAACATATGCAAAAAGTGAAATCAGAGAGACTTCAACCATCTGAAGATATTCTGAATGGCAAATTAACCCGTGCAAAGGTGCTCGATGCCCTTAGCCTTTTGGGAAACGCAAATCAGAACTATAGTGAGAAACCACCCTATACCCAGGAGAGTCAAGAGAATTAAGACTGAAGTGACCAAATGTTGGCAAGGATGGGTGGGGTACAGTCTGGAATGTTTATATACTGCTGGGGAGAATGTAAAATAATACAGCTGGAAGAGTTGAGCTGGTTATTTATAAAGTTAAACACAACATTTATGCAAAAACCCCAAGAGAAAGAAAAGTGCGTGCTCACAAAAAGATACACATGAAAGTTCACGACAGCCCCTAAGTGGGAACCAACCAACCCGAAAGTCCACCCCCAGGTGCCTGGAGAAGCAAAGGGCTGTCCGCCCAAGGGACCACTACCCGGCAACAAAAGGCTACAAACTGCGGAGGCCCCTCAACCACGGGAGGAGCCTCGAAAGCCTCACGCTGAGTGACAAAGCCGACGCAAAGGAGAACGAGCAGCAGGAGTCTGTTCTGATCAAAGTCCAGGAAAGGCCAGCCCACAGGCCACAGAAAGCCAGTCGCTGATGGAGCTTCCAGGGGCTGGGGGGTGGGGGGCAGGGTGGAGAGGCCCATGGAGAGGCCCAGGGGGGTGACTGGACAGCTGGTGGCGGGGGTGATGGGATGATATTTAATTTGTCAAAACTCTAGTTGTGCTTTTGAAATGGAAGGATTTTATTGTCCTTAGATTACCCTGCAATAAAACGATGATGTGTAGGATCCAGTAAACGTCAGTCAGAACCCAACCTGTTCCTGCCCAGGTTAGCCCTCTGGACTGGAACGTTCTAATGAGGACAACTTCCCTCATAGAGAAGCTGGCGAAAGCGGTCTGTGGCCGGGTAGCTTCAAGGCCCGTGTTCCGAGGCTGACCGAGGGCTCTCAGCCCTGCATGTGGGCACAACAGGTGGGAGACCACCCCCCCAGGGGGACTCATGCCCACAGTGATGCCCAGCCTGGCCTTGCCCTTAAAGGGGAGCGGGGAGGGGGTGGCGTGTGGAGAAGTGGAAGGTGAGTTAAACAGCGGCCCTGGGAGGCAGTCCTGCCCCTACAGATACTTCCCCTAAAGCGGCTGGGGCGAGCTCTCCCGGCGCCCCCGTCCACATTCCCGACACAACTGGGGGCGAGCTCTCCAGGCTGAACACAACAAACAGAACACTCCGAGTCAGCAGCAGAACCCCGCCCTCAGCTCCCCGGCCAAAGGGGACGCCTCCCTGGCCCCAGAGGCCAGGCTCATGGCAAACCCAGCCCTGTGGGGCTGGGGCGCCCCTCCCCTGGGACTTCCTTCCTGCCCTCCTCCCCCCACCGCCCCATCAGGGGACAGGGGCTTCAGGCAGAAACCAGAAGGAAGCCTCGGCATTTGAGGCCCGTGGGTGCCTAGCGGATGTGGGCTGAGCCTGCGAAAACCTCCTGTCGTCTCGCTGGGTCCCCAGGTGCATCCCAGCCCTGCCCCCAACCCTCCATCTTTGGTGCATCCCTTCGCACCCTTCCACCTCTGACCCCAGGCCTGTCCCAGCCCTGGCCCTGACCTGCTGTTCAACCCTGCCCTGCCCTGTGATCCTAGGCTTGTCCCAAGTCCATCCAACTCATCTTCCCACCCTGGCCAGATTCCAGTTTTTCCTGCCCCTCCTGGGACCAGGACAATACCATGACAACATCTGAACTGACCCCTCTGCCTTTCACCAACCCACCAGGCTCTGTGTCCGGACTCTGATCACACATTCAGAGGCCCCTGGACCGTTCCCACCTCCCACCTGTGCGTGGAGGCCCCGCCCCAGCCCAGCAAATGAAGCATTCTCCCCCCATACCTTTCCACACATGGAAGGGAGAATCCCTAAAGCACCCCCCGCCCCCAAAGGAGCCTTCACATTCCTGTGTCCTCTGAGGCCAGAGGTCACCGCGGCACTTCACAGGTAAGGTTAAGGGGTGGCCCCAGCCACAGGGCATGCAGTTTTGCCACGGCGCGCCTGGAATCCTATGGACGTGTCGCCACATCAGTGAAGCCGTGGGACACAGCCCTGCTCCTCTGGAGCTGCTGATGGCCCGTGGCGGCCTCCTCCAAACTCCAGGCAAAGTGACCTTTGGGAGGATTAAGTTTCCAGAGCGCTGGCTTTCTAGACACACCCAGTTCCTAAAAGCAGGCCCTAGAAACCCGACCTGCATGGCGAATGTGACCTGCGGGGCCCTCTGCTCACGGGGCACCCAACTCAATGACCGCCAAGCAGCTCCACAAACCTCTCTGCTTCCAGACCTGAAGAACTGAACCCAAAGGCTCAGTCCAGGGTTCAGCCAGCCTGCCCTGCTTGACCTTGAAGCCTCCTTCTCTCACCCAGAGGAAGCAGCCCTAAGCCACAGTCCAAAGTCCATTTCCCATTCTGCCCTCGCCCTCCTCCAGTGCTGCAGGCTGGAATACCTTCCCTACTTCCTAGATGACCTTCTCCGAATTACCTTCTAATGCTCGGGCAAAGGCTCCCAGCCTCCTCCAGGAAGCCTTCCCTGATGCTCCAAGGTAGAAATGATCTCTCCCAGCCCAGAAAGCCTATACACTACCTTCCCTATCCTCCCGCCCTTATTATTTGCTACCTTGGACACATGTCATTCTTACACCTGCAAAGCTCACCAAGTGGACCCCCCCAGAGGGCAGAGGCCAGGTCTGATTCACCACTGCAACTTCTGACCACCGCCCCCCCACCCGCCGAAAAGACTGGGGCATGCCAGTCCCCAGCAGCCATTTTTGAAAACACAACCATCGTATGCTGATGACTACTCTCAGACAGCCGGGGTGACCCTTCAGTTGATTCTCTTTGAAACCTCACAGTACCTATGGGTAACCTTAGGACTCATTTTACAGGCAAAGAAGTGGGGCAGAGAGACTTGGAGGGATGTGCCCAAGTAAGTGGGGGGACTGGGACCTGAACTCAGCCGAGCGGCCTTGCTCCCCTTGGTTCTACTCCATTACCTACGTCTGGAGTCACTGTCAGCCTGACTCCTAACTCAGGGAACAGAGGTTTGTAGCGGTGGTGACAGCTACCCAGCTACCCGCCAGAAAGTGTAGAGCCCGAATGGAGGCGGGCAGGAGTGGCCACGCCCACAATCTTCCTTCTGGCTCCTGCCCAGCCCCCACCCTGAAGCAAACCAAGCCCTAGAACAGGGGCCCCAGGGGCGGGGGTGCCCACGTGAGAGTGGGCATACCATTCCCTGCTGGGCCCAGCATGACACCCCCTCCCTTCCTGTCCCCCTTTCCCTCTGCCTGCCCAGGGCCTTAGGAGGAGTCAGGAGGGCAGGCTTTGGGGGCCAGGGTCAGCCCCCACAGTGTAACCAGGGACAGGGCTGCCGCTCTGCTGCAACCGTTTCTTTGCCTCCCTGCCAAGGGCAAGAAATGGTGGCTCAGATGGTAAAGAACCCGCCTGCCAATGCAGGAGACGCGGGTTTGGTCCCAGGGTCGGGAAGATCCCCTGGAGAAGGGAATGGCAACCCACTGCAGTATTCTTGCCTGGAGAATCCCATGGAGAGAGGAGCCTGGTGGGCTACAGTCCATGGGGTCGCAGAGTCAGACACAACTGAGCAAGCACACGACAACAAAGGGTAAGACAGACACCCAAAGGCCCCAGTGAGTCCGCAACAGTGCCAAGGACACGAGCTCAGCTTCTTCCAACCTCCATGCGCCTGCACTCCCTGTCCAGACTCCCCTCATCTCTGCTGTCTCAATCCCCCTTCCTGGAAAACTCTTACCCACCCTCCAAAACCCAACTCAAAAGTGCCCTTGCTCCAGAAACCTTCCCTGAGGCTCTGTGACACAGCTGGCCCTTTCCTCTTGTTCCCAAAACGCTGAGGACATGCTTCTTTAAAGCGCTAACCTGGTGAGTTAGAATGTTACCTACTGGGGTTCTTTGCTCGCCCCTGCTGACATTTTGGGCTGGGGAACTCTTTGTTGCAAGACAGTCCTGTGCATTGTGGGATGTTTGGCAACCCCTGGCCTCTGCCCACTAGATACCAGTAGCACAAAAATGTCTTCAGATATTGCCAAATACCCCTCAACAGTGTGGGGTGGGGACAAAACTGCCTCTCAACTAAGAGCCACTTATTTAACCTTGGGCACCATGGCTACGGGCCAGGCTTGGCAAGAGAGGGAACGTGTGTGGGAAACGTCAGGGCTGAGGACTGGATGCAGCAGCTGACGATGCCTTCATCTTCGAGCAGCTTCCTAATTGGCCTCCCTCCTGCCTCACGTGGATTTCCCAGGTGGTGAAGTGGTAAAGAATCTGCCTGCCAATGCAGGAGACGTGGGAGACGTGGGTTCAATCCTTGGGTGGGGAAGATCCCACGAGAAAGCAGAATGGCAACCTGCTCCAGTATTCTTGCCTGGAAAATTCCACGCACAGGGGAGCCTAGGGGGCTACAGTCAGTGGGGTCACAAAGAGTGGGACGCACCGAGCATGCACACACCTGCTTCATACCTTAGCTGCAGAACAGTCTCTCCACTGACTTGACTACATGGTTCATCTGTTGAACCTTTTCGTGGTTCTGGTGGCCTCGGGGCAGGGCCAGGCTGCGGTGGGGCGGCCTGACTCCCAGCACCCTCTCCTGCCTGCCTGTAACTCCCCCCACCCCAGGGCTCCTGCCACAAGCGTCCACAACCTGTGCAGGACTCTCTCGCCAACCCCGCTCCACCTGATGGTCCCTTCCCAGGGCCCCAGCTGCTCAAGGTCCCCTGGGATGACACCTCCTGGCATGTTTCTTCCTCTCGGCATCAGTCCTGAGTGTCGGTTTCCCTGGAGACTGAGCTCTGTGAGGACAGGCCTTTGCAGGGGAGTGTCCAGAGCCAGGCCTGGGCTCCGCTACACAGCAGGTGCTTATATACACCTATAACAGGATCAAGTCAGGCTCAAGCACAGGAAGTGGAGGGGGCAAGGAGGGTGGGAGAGAAGTGGAAGTGACCCCCTGAGCCAGCTGCCACTCAGGGTGTGGGAGGTTCATATAGTCAAGACGACTGGCAATGGGTGGACACTGACATCAGAGCCCAGGCACCTGAAGATCATTAGCCCAGAAGCCAGTGGAACACGTCCCCACCCTTTGGGCTCCCCAACAGCTCTGGAGCCTTCTCTGAGCCCAGCATCCTTGCTCATTAAAAGGCCAGACCACAGGACCCCAGCGCTCTCCTGGCCTGACCCCATGTCTGTGCTGCCTGCTGGCCTTCTGTCCAGGTGGCAATCAAACACGCCACCTCCTTTTGTCATCAGGCGGCCCGTTTCAGTCCCACCCGAGGCAGTGAGCTCCACACAGGCAGGGGCACCGTCTCTGCGCTGCCCATAGAACATGCAGTCGTCCTGGGCAGGGGGCAGGGACTCGAGGCATGCGTCATGGGACAGAAGGGACGAGGTCGGTCCTCCTCTGGCCATCTGTCCCTTCGTGTACACACCCCACCCCCACCTGAAGGGGACGCCCTAGGTGGTCCATCTGCACGCTGACCGGCAGGTCACCCCGTGGGAAACTCAGCGCTCAAGTTCAACATCCCCTAAGCTGGCCTCCAGGGCTTTCCAGGTGGCCCAAGTGGTAAAGAACCCACCTGTCGATGCAGGAGGCATGCAGATGCGGGTTCGATCCCTGGGTTGGGAAGATCCCCTGGCAGAGGGCATGGAACCCACTCCATGGGTCACAACAGAGTTGGACACAACTAAGCACGTGGCACACACGCCAGCTGGGCCCTGCCCTGCTGACAAGGAGCCCACAGAGCCCGTGCTTGGAAGCACAGAAACACCAGACTGCTCCAAACACTACACCCCCTGGAATTTAACTTCATATAAATCATTTTCCCCCACATATGTGCATGTGTGTATATATACAGTGGGAAGATCCCCTGGAGAAGGAAATGGCAACCCGCTCCAGTATCCTTGCCTGGAGAATCTTCATAGACAGAGGAGCCTGGCGGGCCACAGTCCATGGGGTCGCAGAGTCAGACGCGACTGAGCAACTACTACACACACATATAGTACATTCTAGCTCTGGAATGTAGGGGCTGCAGAGCTTTAAAAGCAGGCCCCAAACCTGCCTGTGTAGCAGCCCTGCTGGCTACTACTGGCAGCGGGCACTCACTTGCCAGAGCCAGTTTACAGGGAAGTGATCCCAGGCGGTTTAGAAGGTGATGAGGCTCCTTCACAGCCACTGGGCGGGGGCTGGGGGGGGGGGGGGACGGCGGGCGGGGAACCTTTTAACTACACTGCAGGCGGGGGGCAACAGGGCCTCGAAGTACGAGTTTATTAGGCTCCCTCCTTCTGGAATCTTCCTTTCTGGATGGCCATCTCACTGCCTGCTTTTAACCCTGCAGAGAATTTCCTCTCCTCTCCTAGGTGTGGCAATCAAATGTGTTGAGAGAAAAACAGATGAGAAACGCTCTCTGCCACCAGCTTGAGAAGCGCCGTGATGCTGGGTTCACAAAGCAACTTTGAAGGCAGCAAAGTGCGTGACAGCTGTGGCTCCAAGTGGAAGGCTAGCAAGGGCCTGACGCCTGCTTGGCGGGAATAAAGGTGGTATCTGCCACTCAGTCGTGTCCAACTCTGTAGCTCTCAGGGCTTCTTTGTCCATGGAGTTCTCCTGGCAAGAATACCGAAGTGGGTTGCCATTTCCTTTTCCAGGGGATCTTCCCTACCCAGGGATCCAACCTGCATCTCCTGCACGGCAGGCAGATTCTTTTCCGTCTGAGCCACCAGGGGAGCCTTTCTTACTTCCATACAGTAAAACCTCTGTGGCTGCATCTCCGCCACACAGCCCGCCTTTCAATCAAGAAGAGACTTACTGAGCACCGGACTACGTGCCAGGCACTGTGCTAGGCCGGGACACGGCAGGTGGGAGTGGCTACTCGCTGTCTGGCTCCCGGAAGGCCAGGATGGGAGGGCCACTTAGGAGGCCAAGCTGCCACAGCAAATGGGCAGCGAGTCATGCTGCTATTTGAGGCAAGAATGCGCAGACAAGGGACACAGCAAGGCCCAAGTCTGGAGACCCACACGAAGCAAGCTCCAGGGAGGGGTGTGGAATCTGGGGGCCTGGAGCCCCAGCGGGGGGAAGGTGGCAGTAAGGAGAGGTCAGGGATGCAAGGCTGGACGACAGGGCACCATTGGTCTCGGATGGGAGAGCAAAGAACAGCTCGACCCCATGTTTTAATAACCGGTCCAGCAGCAGTGCTGAGGGCGGGCTGGAGGAGGGCCAGGGAGAAAGGCCAGTTTGGCCTTTGGTTTCTGCAGTCCAGGCGAGATAGCACGATGAGGGTGGAAGCAGTGAAAAATCCGTCAGATTCGGAAGTCTTTGAATGCAGAGGCAATAGGACTCACTAGAGAACTAAATATGGTGTGGAAAGGGGAAGTCCAAGGCTGGGGCCAGAACCGCTGGCGGAGTGGCGGTCACCATTCTGGGGATGAATGTGTGGGAAACCCAACTATGGGCAGGCGTGTTCAGTATAAGCCGCCCATCAGATGTTCTGTTGGACGTTCCCGATCTGGTCCCCTCCTCCCTTTCGTGTCTCTTCTGGACTCTGAGCCTGTATTCCAACCAGAAAACACTCTCTATTTCAATATTCATGAGTAGTGTCTTTTTTTTCCCCAGGAATACTCCGCCCTAACAAAAATTGTTCCCACCTTGACTTGAGCAGCAATGGTCTGCTCCCATTAAACAAAAGCCTAAATGCCTGATGGGGCTTCCCGAACAGGGTGGGAAGAACACATCGGCACCCCGGTGCTGTCCTGGCCCTGAAGACACTCACAAACATGGGACAGGTAAGCAGACGCGCCCTCCAAAGAGAATGGTAAACTCGAGGCGGTACGGCTAAGGACGAAAAGCTCAGAAGAGGGACTTCCCTGGTGGTCTAGTGATTGGGAATCCATCTTGCAATGTGGGGGATGCGGGTTTGATCCCTGGTTGGGGAGCTGGGATTCCCACCAGCCACGGGGCAACTAAGCCCTCATGTTGCAACGACTAAGCCAGGTGCCTCAACTAGAGAAACCCGTGTGCTGCAACTAAGACCTGTCGCAGCCAAAAATAAATAAATATTATTAAAAAAAAAAAAAAGCTCAGAAGAATAAGCAAGCAGAAAACAGAATAGGTTCCATAAGTTAGGGAATGCCCCTGCAAGGGGGTGCTTGTCCGTGACTGTAAACAGCGTCTCCATTGGAAGTGGCTCCATTTACTGGCTGCCTTCATCTCGCTGAGCTGGACCCCAGTTCTGAGCAGTGGGTCCCCTGGGCGGGTGGAGCAGGGAGGTGGGGAAGATGCGGTTTAAAGGAGAAGCTGCAGGTTAAGAACCTTTCATGGCACCAGACACACAGTAGGTCTTCATGGGCAGGCTGCCATCTGGAAGTGAGTATAGCCTGCAGGGACGTGTGCGTGCCTTGTCAGGGGCAAACCCAAGCATTCATTCTGCTGCCCTGTATCCCTGAGAATGCCTTTACTCATTTTATTTGACAAACTACAGTATCTATCTACTCAGGACCTATCAATATCTATCTACTTGAGCGGACCATTGCTGCTCAAGTCATCTAAACTTTTCTTTTCTCAATATCTCAGAAGCTCTCTGGAGACCTCCGGATCTTTATGATCTAAGTTCTTGGCCATGTTTTCCCCAGTTCTGAGTGAGTTGGGATCAGCTTTCGAGGAATCTGTGTCTAGCAGAGGAGCTGTTCGCACCTTCAAAGCACATTCACACCCACCCACCCCTTCAAGTGAGGGGCCAAGCCATCCTGGGCAGGGCAGAAACTGCCAAATGGAGCTCTGTCTCCCAGCAGACTGTTTTGGGGGTGGGGGGGGCGGGGAGAGGGGTGCGGAGGCAGAGCCAGCAGCATCTCAGAACTCAAACAGACCAAGGAAACCAAGACCACAGAGCTCCTGCACTGCTTCAGCCAGCTCTGAGGTTCAGAAGCAAGGCTGTCTCCAAAGGGACAGTTCCAGTGCCCCAGGGGTAACCACCCACATACCCTGAATTAAAGCTGACACCCCTTGAGGGGGCATTGCCAATCAAAGCCATCCACCTACAGACTGTGTACAAGCCCCACCCAGAAAGCTCAGGAGAACCCTCCCCACCCCCAGACACTAGGGAATGGTCATGTAGATACCTCTGGCTTCCACCCCCCACCCCCTACTCAGTCCAGGCAGGCAGAAAAGATTTCAGTGTGTAATCTCAGCAGTGGGGAGCCTGACAAGTACACCGGGTCATTTCGATAATTACAGAGAAGTAACGGAATTTTTCGAGGATTTCCCAAGGAATGGGCTCTAGAAGCCTTCTCAGCCTGGGTACAGGAGGCCTGTGCATGATTCATGGGGATAAACTGGTTCCTTATTTTGCAGTGGGGCTCAGACCCCGCGAAAGGGAAGACCAGGCCGGAAGGGTAGAGACCTGGGTGTGAGCCCGCTCCTGCCACACTGGGGCACCCTGGGTGTGCCATGAGTATGGGTGTCCGCTCGGCATGCAGGGTCTCCCTCAGGGGGGCCCAGGCCAGCAGGGCAAGCCGGGGAGCCCCAAGTCATTTCCATTTTACAGATGAGTCAACCGGGGCTCAGAGAGGCCGAGTCACCAAGCACCCCAAGGGTCAAGGGCCAATCTCTCAAACCCAGAAGCCCTTCACTTGAAGGGAACTAAATCTGAGCCTCGGCTTCCCCCACGGAGAAAGAGAATTGGGTCTGGATCAATCTGTAACTGTCTCCCTGGGTTTCTGAGGTGTGGTCCCCGAGGCTGAGGGGGGCGTGGCGTCCTCGCCCCAGGCCGCTGGGCAGGAGGGGAGAGGGTGCAAGGGGAAGGATTCACCCCAAAGCTGGGCGGGTGGTCAGGGAAAGAACCGGCGCCCGGGCGGCGGCCGGGGGAGCGGGGGGCGAGGTACTCACGTCTATGTTCCTCAGGATGACGCACTTGCCGTTGGTGTAAAGAAAACTGTTGCCCTTGGGGTCGCCGCCGACAATCTTGGAGACTCCCCTCTCCACCTGGGGGAGGCTGGCGAACACCTTCTCTGCAGAGACACAAACGCAGCCAGGCACCTGAGGGCCAGCCCCGCGCCGGGCTGAGGGCGGAGGGGAGGGAAAAGGGGAGAGAAAAAAGGAGAAGGCGGGGGGGGGGGGGGTGCGGCCCTGGACCGGTCTCTGCCGGTCACCTGTTGCCTCCAACCCGGAGGGGCGGCCGCCACTTTGAAGGAGCGCAGGGGACGGGTGCGACTTCCTGGTCCGCGCGCTCCCTTAACCAGGCCCTGCAGGGAGATGCGGAGGCTTCTGCGGGGCCCCGACCGCATCGCCAACTTTGGGGCGCTCTCCTCGCCTTCCCTCGCCGGCCAGCCCGGCGCCCCCGGGAGGGCGGCGGGGCGCTCACCAGCCGGCTCCCGCACCCCTCCCCTGCGCCCCGCGGACCTCGCCGGACCGCCCGCACCCGGCCGATGGCCGACGGGGCCAGGCAGACAGGCAGGGCGGGCGCCCACCCCTGGGGCGGGGGGCGCACCGGGCCGCGGCACTTACTGATCTCGTACGGCATCCTTGCCCACTTGTTACCGCGCCGCGCTCGCCAGAGAGCCTGCAGGGGCCGCGCGCGCCGCGAATCAGACCTGGCCGAGGCCGAGCCCGGGGACAGGGGCCGAAAGGCGGCGCCGGGCGTGCAGGGCGCGGAGAGGGGCGGAGGGGGCGGTCCGAGGCCGGGTCTCAGAGGCCGGCTCGCGCCCTGCCCTGCGCGCAGCCGCTGCGGACGCGCCGAACCCGGAAGCGCGGCCCCGCGTGCGCGGCTCGCCCCCCAGCTTTGACCATATATAGTCAAGCGCTCGGCTCGGCGGCTGCGGCTCAGGCGAGCCTGCGCGGACCTGGCCGCCGCCGCGCCCCTCCCCCTCCTGGTTCGGGCCCCTCCCCGCTCCCTGCACGGCCCCGCCCAATGAGCCCCGCCTCCGGAAGTGACGTAGAACCGCGACCGCATGAAAAGGCGGCGTGGCGAGCGCGGCTCGTCAGAATGTGCCTGGGAGCCGGCGGGAGGACGTTGGGTGGCTCGGGTAGTAGTGGGGAAGGGTGGGCTAAGGAAGTTGATTTTTTTTTTTTTTTTTTTTTTGCTGAAGTTTTGCGGGCGGTGAAATCACCGGAGCTCCAGGATAAGGCTTGTGTTTGCGTGGCGGGCGTTTACCGAGCTGCCAGCTTTTCAGCCCAGTGGGCGTCCTGCTTGGGTTTTGCAAACAGAAGAGTTCTTTTTCTTGCTTTCTCCTTCAAAGCATGTTTAACTGGTAGTCGCCCTTCCTCGCAAAAAGGAGCTGTAGGAGGAGTTTTAGGGATGTGCTTTGCAGGGCCCGAGCTCTCTCAAAAACTTTTTAGGAAACTAGGAACCCAAGAGCAGAAGGGGGAGGGATGTAGGTTCTAAAAAAAAAAAAAAAAAAAATAGTGCTTATTTCCTAATGAAAGCAGAAGGGGGAACTTCAACTTGTAAGGCTGAAGCAGCGCCTCGTTGCTAGGGGAAAAGCAAGTTCGGTACTGCCTCGGGGTTTGCGGGGACGAGGGTAGAGGAGGGTTAAACGTAAACTCAAAAACCTCAGGGTGATCCTTTCTGGAAAAATTTTTTATGCTTAACCTTTACTCATTTGAAGCTTTGAAAATTTTCAACATAGAAAAATAGAAAAAACATAATAAAGATCTTGGCGTCAGACATAGGAATCGATGTACTGATTATAAGGAATTGCTCGCGGTGGAAGCTTCCAGAGCGAGGTGGTCAGTGTGTCTTCCTCGGCCAGGCCTGTGCGACCTCCTGGGGGCCATGCTATCCTTGCCTCTGGCTCTCTTGGGAAATCTTCCGGAGTTGCAGGGGACGTTGTACCTGGGTTGGCTCTATTTTTGAATTGCATCCAGGTCCATGTGTCTTTACTGAATAGTCCTGCAGAGCCTTGAAGGCGCACCTGTGTGAACACAGGTGTGTCCTATCTGGTCTCTAGGTATCTGCTCCTACCCTGCCCCACCTTCACCTCTGCTCTTCAGGCTGCAGCCTGTTTTAAAACTGAAAATGAAATCTGTTCCTTACTCTCAAACCTGTAGGTGCTCGATCTCAAAAGTTCAAGCTATAAGCCATAAAAATGGCCTACTGAGCCCTATGTGCTAGGTCTCAGGTTTCCATGAGACTATCTTACTCTCCACTTTCAGCTCTGCTCCCTCTTTGTTTTCTGCAGCACCTCAGCTTCCTGGGTATTCCACGAATGCCCCAGCCTTGCTCTTGCCTCCAGGGCTTCTGTAACCTCTGTTGGCTACCTGGAATTACTCAAAAGTACTTAAATGCATGTTGTTTATTCAGGGAAAACCCCCTACCCTGACCACCTGACTGAATCGAAACCTTCCATCCTCGACAAATACCTTCTTGATATCCCTGTTATCTGGAGTGTGTCCCTGGCACAGGGTACTCAAATGGCTGACCCCAGACCCCATGTGCAGTCCTCAATTCAGAAAGAGTATCTGTGAAGGTAGTCTTGTGAACTGAACCACCCTAGAGATGTTGCCAGAACAAAGGGAAAAGGAGTGGTCTACAGGTGAGGGCTGTAATCATCTGAGAATTGGGACTGGGATTAAGATCAGGTGTGCTAACTTTTCACCCCTCAGGCATCTGTGTAACGGAAGGACTGACTCTAAAACTAAAGCATTAACCTTAAGCCCTTTGAAAGCAGATAACCCTTATGCATGGGGGTAAAACCTTCTTAGACTCGATAAATGAGACCATACAGCAAACTTAAAGCTAAGTTCCAACCCCTGCAGGAAGCTAGACTCGATAGCTTAGGAGGAAGTTAGGTTGGTATGGGGACTTGAGTTTGGCTGGGGGTTAGGGATGCGGGCCTTTGCTATAAAAATCAGGTCACAGAAAACATGACTTGTCAGGGAGTTTCAGGGGTTGGAAGGAAGAGGGACAAGGGGTGCTGTTTCCCTGGGGTGATCCTAGCTTGGTTTATCTCAGCTGTAAGGGATCAGCCATCCTTGAGTTGGTATCAGCTGTTACTAACCCACCTTGGGCTCTCCCACTCCTCACCCACACCTTTAATACAAGTGTCAATGTACTCTTAGTCTCCGGTGGGGACCCTCAAACACAACTGTACCCCAGTCTGTGACTGCTGTGTCGCCCAGCCACTTCTGACCCCCTCATTTCTGAAACTGCCTCCCTGGCACCTCGGGAGTGTCCCAGAGACACCTACCAGGACTGGACCTAATGCCAGCTGAGACCAGGCAACCTCGCCTTCTCCCATTGCACAAGACGGCTCCTCCGTGCTGTCCCTTCCTGCAGTGATCAGCGGCCCCATCTCTGGCTATACTGGCCAGAAAACTCATCTACCCACCCACAACCGCCACATTCTTCACCTGGACTCTTGGATGCCCGAATCTCTGGTTAATATTCTGTCGCCTCCCACTCCAGTCTTTTTTCTCTCCGTAGAGAGCAACAACCTCTCCAGGCTCTAGGGTGCCCAGGCCCAGCCTGGCTCTCAAACTGCTCTCACCCCGGTTCTTCCAGCTCTGCCTGCTGGCTCAGAGCCTGCCTTGGGGTTTCTGCACCTGTTTCCAGGCCTTTCCTGATACCTCACAATTTTAAGGTGAAAGTTCATTCAACTAAATTTTTTTTACCACTTGGGAGCAAATCCCTGTGATATGGGAATAGTGGTTGGAAGTACTTTCTTAGGAACACCCATACCTCTGCCTGGGGAGACTTCCAACTGCAGATAATGGGAGAGATGACCCCTTTCTTAACAAGTGGCAGTCAGCTCCGAAGAGCCTTGCTCAGACTGGGTAACCCGCCAGACCACAGCCCCTCACTCTTGCCAGCCCAGCTCCTCTGTCCATGGGATTCTCCAGGCAAAGAGTACTAGAGTGGGTTTCTGTTTCCCCCTCCCGGGGATCTTCCTGACCCAGGGATCAAACCTCCGTCTCCTGCATCAGCAGGCTGACTCTTGACCACTGATCCATCTGGGAAGCCCAAACTGTACATAAACAGCATTTAACATACGATGCTGTGCCTGCTGGGTTAATCCAATTTGCCTGCCCTGCCAACAGTTTTTGCAATATTTAACAAAGGGCCCACCAGATAAGCTAAGGGAAGCTGCCGATCTGCCCTCTGGAGGTGAGTCACGAGAGCATCACCTGAATCCACATTGAATTCCAAAGTGTGTAAAACAGCATCTCTTAAAAACGCACCCTTTGGGGCATACTCCTTCAAACTTTCTTCAGGAAAACCCCTAGGCTGGCTTTGGGGGAAACTGGTTGCAATTACCTGAGTTGGGTAACTTGGAGAGAAACCGTTCATTTGGCTCCAGGTATGTGTATGAGGAGGCCCTCTCCCCTTCAGTTCTGCCAGCTGATTTGTAGTAAGAAAAAAAAAAAAGGCTTAACGTGTGGCCCTGTTGTGGAATCTAGAGTCGTGAAACACACTTCGGAGGACACTCAAGACATTGGAGTACAGTTCATGATGCCAGCAGGTCCAAGGGGAATCGGTTCCCAACAAGGACCCTGATGTTTGAGACTTTTATACCCCTTGCTATGTGACTGGTTACATGTTAGCAACCTCCTTTGTCTTATGACTTGAGTTTTACAACAAGCAGGTGCTAGGAGAACAAACAATTAAGGTTATGGGGGAATAATGATTATACATCATGGGGATGTCTCCATGGTTAAATCTCACAGGAGCAGCCTGACCTCAACTACAGTCTCCATTTGCCATCGATAGGGAGGGAAGTCTCCAGGAGACCTGGTTTTTGTTAGCATCGCTTTCCTCATTGTTGGGCAGAGTTCAGGCCCAGTTCACATCCTGTCCTTAAGAGAGATAAGCTTCAAGATGGGAGTCGCTCCTGCTTTCCTCATAGTGGCCCCAATAGCCCTACAAGGTTCCACTTCACCCTGGGCATGCTTGACCTCAGCCCTTGTTGCACACGAGCGTGCAAGTGGTAGTCAGGTCTAGAAGAGCCCTGATTTAAAAAAAGCAACCTGAAAGGCTGTGGCCACTTCCTCTCGCTAGCCCAACTCCACAGTGTCTGACTAAGGCAGAGATAGGGTAGCACACGCACTCAATTGAACTCTTAAATTCTATGTGCGTGTGTGCTGAGTTGTCAGTCTTTGTGACCCCATGGCCCCCCCAGGCCACTCTGTGAGGTTTCCCAGGCAAGAATACTGGAGTGGGTTACCATTTCCTTTTCCAAGTGGTCTTCCCGACCCAGGGATCGAACCCACATCTCTTGCATTGGCAGGCAGATTCCTTACCACTGAGCCACCAGAGAAGGTGGCAGCCCTTGTCTCTTCCCTAAATTGGATCTGTACAGGAGGTAGCCTGTTTGCGGCTTTGGGGAGAGAGGAGCAATTGGACGGCTGTTCCGAACTCCTGCTTGCCCACTTTCAACCCTAGTGTTCTCATGTCCAGGCTCCCAAGGAAGGGATCTGCTTCCTGTTCTGCCCTGGGCCCCTGCAAGAGGGCTCTGTGCCAGGTGCAGGAATGAAGAACGGGGCAGGGGGTGCGGGGCAGGCACTTACCCCCTCCAGGAGCTCAGGGTTGGACTAGCCCACCTCTTGGAAGAAGCTGTAGGAATGTCGCATGCAGTAGAGTAACTGCCCCCTGCCCTCTAGGAGTCTTTCTTTCCTGGGTCCTTTGCAGCTTGTAAACAAGCTCATGTAAGCCACACTCAAGCAGCACCTGCCTCCTGCCTTAAGCCAGCTTTACTGCCATCGCCTGTTAATCTGCTCCACAAGCAGGCCCTCGCTTCCAAATCGCCAGAAAATTGAGTTCAGGCTGGGTCAAGTCTGCCTCTGTTGTCCAGTGAGATGCTGAGCTTTGCAGAAGAGGCAAAGCTTATTCAGGAGGCCCCCAAGTGTGAGGGGTGAACAAACTTCAAATCTGGCTCCCTCCCCGAAGGTTGAGGGGCTTGGGATACTTGTGGGTGAAGAGCAGATGATGGTAGAAGGTTCAGGAGAAAGGTAATTGGAGGTAGAAAGGAAAATCTGTGAGTTGACATGGTTCATGGGACGCATGTTCAGAAAGTAGCAACATTCACGTGATCTGAGAGCGTTCTTGTGATGCCACAAGGTCACACACTCAGGTCCAGCTGAATAGTCAGTGGTCTCAAGTGATCTGGGCAAGTTCCTGAAAACAACTTGAGCAACTCTTCACTGACCCATGTCAGGTGTTGCCTATAAGGGGGATGGTCAAAGGAATCTTGTGATAAGTCTTAAGCTCCAGTGACCCCTGGAGGGGATTCAATTTGCAAGAACAGTTACAGGAAGCTTAATAAAGGCAAGTTACAACTTGGACAAGCAAGTTGGTATTTAATGGATCTTGTTCTCAGTTTCCCATCCATCTATAGCCCAATTACGTTGATGGGGGATTTTTGTAGAAACCAATGCCTGTGACCAACAATTCATGTCAGTGACTGTTGAAACACCAGTGTTTATGTAAATATCAGCAACTTGTTTTTGCCCTTTGTTTGAAACTTTGCACATCTTACTAAAACATTCTAATACTTCATTAGTGTGGTAGGCAGGATCACAGACACCTCTGTGCAGAGGAACAGACCATCTATTACAAATACACCATGGGGGTCACTGCTTTCCCTTGAAAGAGAAGACTTTCTGGCGGTATTTTTAGTCCTGTGGGTGATTTCCTCTACCTATGGGTTCTTTTTACTGGATTTCCCATGAGGTGTATTTTTTCGGGGATGGGGTTAACCCTACATTCACCAGGATGGTCAGTTACCCATTCTCTAGCTACTGATAACAGGAGTTGCTTGAAGTCATTATATTCTGTGCATTAAGGCTACAATAAATTTTAACTATGAATGGGAGGCGGGGATGGTAAAGTCCCATGAGGCAAACTTAGCTACAGGTTATCTCCTCCTGTCCTGGAAACCTGGGGCTGTACCCTTGGGCTGCCCTCCTAGCAGGGAGACCTGTTGAGGGCGGGGCCATCACAGCAAGATCTCTGCCTTTGTCTGCCAGGCCTTTGTCAAAGAGGCTTAATTCAAAACCCTGACCTACCTATATAAACCTTGTATGAATATTAATCTCTGGAATATAAGTTCTTCTAAGGCAAGAACAAGTGAGTCCTTAACCTCTGTGTGCTTGTTACTGGGTCCCTCCTCAAGCTGCGCAGATGAAAACAAATGTTTCACAGGCTGTGTCAGAGTGCTGGGCTTTGCAGCCAGGTGAATAACTTGAGTGCTGTGTGTATGTGCTCAGTTGCTGTCAGTTGTTTCCAACTCTTTGCAACTGTATGGACTTGTAACCTGCCAGGCTCCTCTGTCCATGGAATTCTCCAGCGAAGAATACTGGAGAGGGTTCCCATACACTCCTCCAGGGGATCTTCCCAACCCAGGGATCGAACCTCAAGTCTCCTGAAAAGTTTCCTGCATTACAGGCGGGTTCTTTACTGCTATGTCACCGGGGAAGCTCAACGAGTGCTGTAGGGGTTTGCTGCTGCTGCTAAGTCGCTTCAGTCGTGTCCGACTCTGTGCAACCCCATAGATGGCAGCCCACCAAGCTCCCCCGTCCCTGGGATTCTCCAGGCAATAACACTGGAGTGGGTAGGGGTTTGCAGTTCCCTGAAAACTGTTGAACTTTGCATACAGAAGGCATAACCTTTGAGGTTATGCCCGATGGATGTACCTCTAAGAACTTGATCACTGCATAGGTTACTAGATCTAATAAACATAGCTCAGGGAGGATATATCCTCTTCACTCGTTACTGACCTATCCTTGTATTTTTCTGTCATCACTTCATAGACAACAGCCTGCATTATCTGATCCTTTTAAAGTCCAGGTGAGGAGCCGGCCTAATTTCAGAGACTTGGGCCTTGCAAGATGTCTCAAGATAAGTGGCTTAAACATTGTCCAGTTTTGAGGCTGGATGTCTGAGATCAGGGCATTGACAGGGTTGGTTCCTCCTGAAGGGCATGAGGAAGAATCTTGTGTGCCTGTCTCCCTTCTGGGGCCTGCTGGCAATTAATTGCCTTGTGGAAGCATTGCCCAATCTCTGTCTTTATGTTCACATGGCAATATCCCTGAGTGTCCGTACCTCCTTCACCCTCAGGATACTAGAGTCACTAGATCAAGGCCCACCCAATTCCAGATGAAGTTGTCTTGACCCCTGCAATGGTACTATTTTCAAATAAGGTCTTATCCTGAGGTACTAGGACCTGGATGTATGGGGCATGAGGAACACAATTCAACCCTGCATCATACAGAAGACTGGACCTGCCCATCTCACCTGTCATCAGCATCCTTTCCCAAGCCCAGAGTCCCAACCCCTAGCCTCTGAGCCCCTTGGAGGGGAAGATGGCAAGATGTTTGACACTCACTGACAATAGCATTTACACCATAATGTTTACCACCTGTTCTGAAATACTTGACTTTGGGGGAAACCCCCAACCAGGCAGGTGTCCTACCAAAGTATCAATGATCATAAATGTTGCTCTCCAGCCCATCCCCAAGTCTGACTCCCATTTGAAAATGCTCAACTGTAGCTTAAAATGGCAGCTCTTAAAATAGCCACCAGGACATTTGTCATATTGGGGGCTACTCAGTGTCTTGTGCTCCCCAGAGATATGTGGCCCAATTCCTCAGCCTGGCTGTTGTGGTCATATGAATTACTTCTGTGTCCAAGGGCAGATGGAGAGTGGTAGTGGCCTGTCAGGGGACGTTCAACTTTCAGGGATCCAATATGTTCTTTTTGTGCCGTTTCTCAAGGACTCTCTCTTCCTTATCAGTTCCTGGAAAACAGGAGCGAGCAGAGCTGCACACAGTTCGCAGGACTGAGATCATGTGAAAGGGCATCTCCTTGGATTCCTTTCAGTGACCTTTATACTTAAAGGTAGTCTACTCAGTTATGCCCCTCTTACTCAGGACATAGAATGCTTTCTGGCCCTTTAAGGATTGTTATTTGCTTGGCTTTGTTTTTGCTCAATTTTTTAACTGCCTGAAGCTGCCTGTATAAAAATATAAAACGTGACGTTTTGCAGCCATTCTGACTGGCGTGAAATGGTACCTCATTGTGGTTTTGATTTTTTACAAATAAAACACCCTTGTTCACTCGAGACTTGGGTCCCCTGAGTCCCTCTTCTCGTTGACTCCAGTCCCCAGGTCCTGGTCTACAAAGACCATGACAGTGGCCGCACGTGGCTCTCTTGATGCCCCTGGCTTGACTGTGGACCTGGAGGAGCCCCAGGCTCCTTGCTCCTGGTCAGGTGAGCTCCAGTCCCTTAAAGATGGCTTTGGGACTGGATAATAAGTACGCAGACAACATGAACCCTGCAGAGTTTAAGTCAATAGATCCAAAGGGAGATTGCAGAGCGTAAGGCTGGTGTTCAGAGTCTGAGCTTCTCTCTCTCCAGAGTTAATGGCTTCAGGCAGCACCAGTAACATACATCTGGGAGGTGTTGGCAACTAGATATAACTTCAAACAAGGCTTTCAGTCTCTTCTGTGCATGTCCATCCCACTGAAGCCCTGTGTATCTTTAGGCGGAAGTTTCTCAGGAGGTTGGTGCATCTGTGTCTCTCTGAGATTCCCAAGACTGGGGGATGCTGTGTTGGCCACAGTGGAGACTATGACACGCAGGGGCGAGAATGTGGGCCCTTGAGAGACTTTCTCCTGTAGGATGGAGACCATGTAGGTCAGGCAGCATGATTTCTGCATGTTGACCATTCACCTGGTGTCTGCCTGGCATGATGTGGGTGTTTGAAGTGATCCTCAGTTACAGAACCACTAGAAACCAGTGGGAAGAGGTCACTTAATTCTAAGAGTGCTAGGATTGAGAGAAATGTTTAAAGTGGTGCCCTTGGGAATGTCTAGAACTTGGAATTTAAGTGCTTACTCCCAGGCAGAGTGCGTGTGGAGTCAGCCATCGGATGGGTGTCAGTTTGTGTCACAATAGTTTAGGACTGGTTCACAAAACTTATTTCCCCTCCCTCGGGTTGCCCACCCCCGACCATTCAACTATCCAGTGCCAAAATACTGATACTTGAGTTATAACCCTTGACTGGGGGGAGAGGGAGTGGAATCAAGCAAACCTATCTGAATATTTCAAAACAAAATCTTGGCCTATGGCAACTCATGGGCTCATGCTTGTTGAAAGATCCATTGCGTTAATGATGGGCACTGAAAAGTTAGACACAAATGGGAAAGTACTCCGGGGGCTGGTGCACCCCAGGTTTTATATCCCTTTGTAAAACTGAGTTCATCATGGGAAAGCAGCATAGTCTTGCTCAGATAGTTATTAGAAGTGCATAACTTGGAGGAAAGGCATGTTGGGTGCCAGGGAGCTGGAGGTACTACAGAGACATGGGGCATATGAGGTTCCTTATTTTCCTAAGGCATGAGAATGTCTTCTGGGAGAAAAGACCTTAACACATGATTGACCAGGGAAGTTTTGTAGAAACTGATGCCTGTGGTGGCCAATTTGTTACATAAGTGAATGTTGAAACACCTATGTTTTTGGGTTAATATCAACGACTACTTTTGCACTTCACTTGAAATTCTTGTACGTGTCTTACTAAAGCTTCTAAAACTCGCAGGTCAATGTAACATCTATTACAAATACACCGTGTTTCACTTCCCCCTGGAGGAGCAGACTCTACACGTTCTGGTGGCATTTTTGAGTTCTCTAGATATTTCCTCTGTAATACATTTTTTATTTTGCCTGGGAGTTGACCGGGTGAGTCTTTTGGAAGGGCTGTTTCAGAAATGCCAAAAAAGTCCACCAGATGGGGGACTATCACTACATTCACCAGGTTGGTCCATTGTCTACTCTGTGGCTACTGCTAACAAATTGCTAACTCATTGTCCTCTGCCTTAAGGCTACAGTAAATTTTGAATTTAGCTTACAGTGTGTGGGAACAGGGAGTAGATAAACTTGAGCTGTGCAGGCAGTGGGAGTTAAGGGTGAAGGAAGGAGCCCAGTGATGCTTGGTTTTTAGCTTGGACAACTGGGGTGTGGTGGGTGATCTGGTCACTTAAGCTAGGCCATCAAAGGGATGATCTTGACTGCACGCTTTGCAGTGGTAAGCTTGTGCTGCTGGGGAGGAGTAGATAGAACAGCTTGGGGGTGGTTTTCCAGTCGTGTCTGACACTTTGTGACCCCATGGACTGCAGTATGTCGTCCCCTTCTCCTCCTGCCCTCTATCTTTTCCAGTATCAGGGTCTTTTCCAGTGAGTTGGCTCTTCACATCAGGTGGCCAAAGTATTGGAGTTTCAGCTTCAGCATCAGCCCTTCCGATGAATATTCAGGACTGATTTCCTTTAGGACTGACAGGTGTGATCTTGCAGTCCAAGGGACTCGCAAGTGTCTTCAGCACCACGATGTGGAAGCATCAGTTTTTCGGCACTCACGGCCTTTGGTGGTCCAGCTCTCACATCCGTACATGACGGCTGGAGAAACTCCAGCTTTCATAGCTGGACCTTTGTCAGCAGAGCGTCTTTGCTTAATACTCTGCCCTAGGTTTGTTATAGCTTTCCTTCCAAGGAGCAAGCGTCTCAATGTCATAGCTGCATTTGGAGCCCAAGAAAATAAAATCTGTCACCATTTTCACTTCTTCCCCTATTTGCATGAAGCGATGAGACGGGATACCATCATCTTAGTTTTTTGAGTGTTGAGCCAGCTTTTCTCAGCTAAAACGGCAATTCTGCTAGGCTCTGTAGGACTGCTAGGGCCTGGTGTTGGAGATGGACTCTGCCCTGGCAAGGGTTTTTAATCAAACTGCAAATAAGTGGATTACCGGTGGAGGAACTGAGGGGAAGTCTAACCACTGGAAGAGTCTGAATTCAGATGAGGGAGGTGCTTCTCTACCTCTTACATCTGTAAAGACTTGAAAGCAGCTTGGGAGTGTCACTTTAGGGATTACGGAATGCAAATTGAGGCCAGCTTTAGGAGTTTGTTTTTGCCTGGAAATCCTCAGACTCCTGCTTGAGGACCTGGCTGCCGGCTCCAGCTCTTGTGTTGGATCCATGACTACAGAGTCCCTGCAGTACACTTCTCCTGTAAGCTCACCCGGCCCGGGATTCTCCTACGTGCCACAACCCGACGTTTCTCTTGAGGTTTCTAGAAGGCAGTGCCCTGAAGGAACTAATAGCATATAGATGAGCCCCTTTTGCAGTGGTTAGAGCTTGGTGGGGAGAATTTGGCTCAGACTCTGCACTGGTATGCAGTTAACTTCCCGCCAAGTGCATCATTTTAATTAATCTCACCTGGAAAAGAGGGTTTCCTGGTGTGTCTGGAGAAAGGCACACTCGCTGCTCTGTATGCTCCTGGGTGTAGATACAGGCTGTGTGTGTAGAAGGGATGGCTCTGTGCTGGTGTTGGCTGAAATTTAGTCTCTTAATGGTGACAATTGGCCTAAATCTGTATGGCCGTGTGGACTTGGAACAGCTGGAGTATCAAACGTGGCCTTGATTGGAGTCCTGAGGTGTTGGGAGGCTTTAGCTGGGTTTAAAACAAAAAAGGGGTTTATCTGACTTGAGGCATAGGTTTGCAACCTCAGTCTAAGTAGAGGTCAGGACTTGAGCAGACTTTCCTTTTTCAAGGAAAAAGAGGGGTCTAAAGAGGCTTGAAAGCAGGCAGTGGCAGAAGAACAAGGTATCAGCTTGTGGCCCAGGAGGAGCCGAGCTAGCTGCTGTGTACTGGATGGGTTTCCCTGATGCCTTGGGCCCCTCTTGCTGGGGCCATGCTCAGTGGGAAAACTTGGACTTAGTGTGGGATGGAAGGAGTGTGGCATAGTGGGCTCTGACAGAGCCCTCCAGGGGTTGAGCTACCATTCATCCAGAGGAAACTGCGTGGGGATGTGTTGCAGACTTTCACAGACTGCTCTCTGCTAGAGCAGGTGAGCAGATCTAGCAGCTTCAAGGCCCCACCCTTAAATCTTGGCCTCCCTGGCCCAGGACTTGACTCTTGTCCCCTGAGTACCTGGGGAGCTGACTCGGGTGTGTCAGAGTAGCAGCTGTTTGTCCCTTACAGGTTCCAAGCCTCTTCCAGAACCCTGTGTCACGAAGGGTCTTCTAGGCTAGTGATAAGAACCAATAGGCTAATGGTGGGGCCTGGCTGTGGAATTCAAAGACAAGAGCCTTGCTGGATCTTTGAGCATGACCTTACTAGTGTGGGAGATGAGTGCAACTGTCCTGTAGTTTGAACATTCTTTAGTACTGCCCTTCTTGGGATGAAGATTGACCTTTTTCCTGTCTTATGGCTACAAGAGCTCTGTTGTGAGGGTCAAACCGCAGAGATGGCTTTAGCTCTTGTTGTCCAGCCTCATGAGACCTCCCCAAAATGAGGTGGGCTCCCCAGCCCCTCCCCCTGGCAGCACCTAAATCTGGACAATGGAGGGATGGATAGGGAGGATCAGACTGAATCCTGGGAGAGGAGGGTCAACTGGCTAGGACCAGGGAGAAGGGCACCGGCTGCTTCTCCCAGCAAGGCCTTTGCAAGTGGCTCCCTCCCGCCACACCCATCCAATCCTGACTGCCTGGAATCCAAAGGTGTCAAGGCAGATCCTGTACCAAGTCCCCCCCCCCGGGAATGACGAATCTCTGAACTTGAACTCAAGTTGTTCTCTCACAGGCCTCACCCAGAAAACATGTCTGGAACTGCCAGGGAACATAATCTAATTTTAAAAACTTTAATCCTCCTGTGAAACCGGATGACAGTGTTCTGACTTGAGGCAGGTGGGTCCAGGGGCCCTGGCGGGTGGTGCTGAGGGCTAGGAAAGGCCACCCACAGGGGATGAGGTGCAGGGGCTGGGGTTTGTGTGGTGGGTGGGCGAGACTCAACAAATCGGTACTGAGTTTGCTTCGTTGAGACTTGGCATTGTTGTTGTTCCCCTAAAACAGTGAAGGGGATGTCATCAGTGAGTGTGGTAGGACCCCGCTGACTTCAAAGTAACTAGCTGAAAATGGGGGAGAAGACTTGGGAATGACCTCTCCCATCCTTGATTTTCTCACGTGCATGTATTTGGGAACCTTATCCCAGGACAACATCCACAGTTCACACACTGGGATAGAGGATAAGCAGTGTCCTCTGCTGGGTGCTCAGCTCCCCAAGGACATACAGCTCAGCCTCTAAACACACAAAAGGAGGGCATCCTAACCCGCTGCCCGCTGAGTTCTGATGGCTGCACTCTGGGGCCTAGAACAGGCTACAGTCCGATGGGCTTCCTGGGTCGCTGAGAAAAAAGATCGGGGATGAGAAAGTTGAGTTTTGGGTAATGCCTGATGTGCCCTGGTGTGTGGCAGGCCCGACTTAGGGGCGGGGGTGCTGGGTGACTGGGAGGTGGTTTTGGGGGAGGCTGTCACTCAAGTGGATGTGGAATTCTTCCCACATGTCTTCACAAGTGCGAGGCACCTTGGAGCTTGCAGTCAGAGCAGGACAAAGAACCTTCCTGATTCGGAGGATTTTTTAAACCCAGGAAGTTGGCCCTGCATGTGCAGATGTCAGGGGCCTCACAAGGGACATTCCTCCTCGTGGTCCAGGCTGGGTCAGCCTCTTTCCTGAGAGGCGTGGAAAGCAGCTTGCTGTGCTTGGAGACCATCTCGGGCAGTTCCAAGTGGGTCTGTCATTTCCTACCGTCCACAAAAGACCACACACCAGGAGGCCGAGGGATGCCTGCCTTGGGAGATGAGCCTGGTAACAGGATGCAAGGCCATAACCTGGGAGCCTGGATCATGTCCTTCTCAATGCCCCTGCCTCCTAGTTGCCATTTGCATGGTACCAAATGACCTTAGTTTTAGCTATTCTGAATTGTATGTATATATAACTTTGCCAGACTTGTATACTAAGCAAACCTGGGGGAGAGGCTGGCAGTGTGAACTGCAGCCAGGATCCAGAGGGGTACTTCTGGGGGGCTGCCCTGTGGATGTTGGGGCCTTCCTCGGAGCCGGTGCTCCACTGTGCTTTTGAATATTGTGATGGTGAAACTTAAGGGCTTGCTGGTGCCTGTCAACTGATGTCAAAGCCGAACCATCTCAGTTATTGTCTCTGCCAGATGGGAAACTCCGAGGGCAGGGAGGGTGTTTTGACTATAGGGGTGTTTCTGGGGCTCAAGCGTGCAGTTTCCTTGGAGCTTCACGTATACGAATGTCCAGCTCCGGGGTGTTGAGTGCTTGGGTGTGGCCTCTGATGTGACCCAGCTTGGGGGATCTGTAGGTCCTATTGCTTCAGGATCACAGCCCTCTCTGCTGTCTCGTTTGTGAGCTCACCAAGAACTGGCAAGCAAGCTTTCTTTGGCTCCTTTAACTCCTTTAGTTCCTAGCAGGTATTGGTGCCACCAAACCTGAGCTGCTCAGGCAGGACAGCCTGCACTACTGCATGAGGAGGTGAAAGATGTGCCGGGCAGGGCAGGACCTGCCTGCTGGACCCCAGGGGCTGTCCTGTGTGCCGGAAATGCTTGCTTACTGTCTGCAAGAGCTGCGTTTCTTTAGGGTTCCGTTTCTTCAGCTTTCCCGTGTCCAGGTACTTCTTGTAGGGAGTGTTGCCCCTTTAAGTGGAGATGAAGGATGTCCAAGTTACTGAGAATAAGGGAGAGCGTCTGTCAAATGTGGATGCTGCCCTGATGCCTGAGGGTCACCAAACTGGGATCCTTAGCCTGATGCCCCGCAAGCCAAATGCTGAGAGATTTACAGTCAGTCAACGAAGGGGATTTACACACAGTCAATGAAGGGGAAGTAGATGTTTTTCTGGAATTCCCTTGCTTTCTCCACGATCCAATGAATGTTGGCAATTTGACTTTTGGTTCCTCTGCCTCTTTGAAACCCAACTTTTGTACATATGGAAGTTCTTGGTTCATGTACTACTGATACCTAGCTTGAAGGATTTTGTGCATAGCCTTGCTTGCATGTGAAATGAGTGTACGGTAGTTTGAACGTCCAAAGGGGCATCACCAAATGCTAATTCTATAGTGTTTCGAGGAACTGCTAAACTGTCAACTATTTTTGTAGGTGGGTCGATGGAAAACCTTTCTGTGATCCTCTTGGACTAAAATTCCTGAATAGATGAGAGAATCCACTGCTTTTGGTTTCATGCTTGAAATTCAATGCTGGGTGGTAAGGTCATTTCAGCTTCAACATCCAGATCAAGAAGACCCCCTCCACCTAGACTGTCAAGCCCCTTTCTTACCTCAAACACTTCAGGGTCTCTGCTCTTAAGATTTAAGACACTTCAGAGATGAGTACTTCTGCAAGTTATGTATGAATTCTCAAAAAATTTGGCCTATCAAACCTTGATCTCAGATTTGGTGCTGATGAATCTTCACCCACTGCCCATCTGAATGGTTGACCTTTTTATTTTTCTAATAAGGTAAATTAAGACTGCTACTATATAGGCAAGATCTTCATTTGGGATTGAAGTTTAGTTCACTCAATTGTGGCTTTTGTATTCATCTCAATTCTTTGCTACATCCTCAGGCTCTTTCAGTACGTGTTCACAACACCCAGCACGTGGTCCAGGACTGCTGGAGGGATCTCACAATGGATTCTGCAAGGAGCGCTTCAGGCTTTAAGTAAAAGCTGTAAAGGACTGTCCTCCCAGGAAGTGGCATCTCCCATTGCTATCTCTTGGTTTCTACTGTCTCTGAATCTGGTAGCTTCTAGATTGCAGAGCAGGATGCTTTTTGCAGCTCATTGGCTGCCTTCAGCAAGAGTGAGAAAGATCTGTTTTCCTGGATCAGCCTTCTCACTCCTCTATAACAGGGTTGTCTCTGGATAGGAGTGAAAGGGACTGAACGCACAGGGAAGGGAGGAGCTGGGCAGGACTGAACTGGGTATTTGATCTCTGTAAACTCATGCATGCTGACTCTGGGAGGATGAAGTGTTCCTCAGCCCCCTTTCTCAACCTACCAAACAGTGGAACTACCTCTGAGCTCTGGGGCAAGAGGAGGGCTGGAGTGCCTGCTTTCATGCCCTTCTTTATGTTCTAACAAAACAGACCAGATGGCTAGAAGACCTCTGTTTCTTTGTTCTGGAGGCTGGGAAGTCCAGGATCTTAGGTGTTAGCAGACTGGGTGTTTGAGAGCCTTTTCTCTCACTTGTACACAGCAGCCTGCAAGCACTCCAGTCTCTTCCTCTCCTTGAAAGGATACTGGCTTCATGATGGGACTCTACCTTCATGATCTCATCAAAGCCTAACACCTCTCCTGGCCCCCACCTCCAGATACTATCACACTGAGGGTTATGGCTTGAATGTATGAAGTTTAAGGATAGAAACATTGTCTATAAAAGCTGAGCTCTTAGCTGTTTCATCTCATCCCCTAAAGCAAATGAGCTGTTTTTTTTCCTGAAGAAATCTTTCGTGTTAAAATGCACACAGCATAAAATTTGCCTTTTGAAACATCCTAAGTGTACAATTGGCAATCACTAGTGATGGTCATACAATATTGTTAGTGTAACCTGTCAATCGCCCCACAAAAACTCTGCAACAACTAAGCAAGGGCTCTCACCCCCGACCCTTCCCTAGCCCTTGTGTGGCTTGCATGTATGCTAAGTTGCTTCAGTCGTGGCCAACTCGGTGTGACCCCATAGCCCACCAGGCTCCTCTGTCTGTGGGATTTTCCAGGCAAGAATACTACAGTGGGTTGCCATTTCCTTTTCCGGGGGATCTTCCTGACCCAGAGATTGAACCCACGTCTCTTACGTTTCCTGCATTGGCAGCTGGGTTCTTTATCACCAGCGCCACCTAGGAAGCCCTTGACAACCTCTAGTCTACTTTCTTGAGTGTAACTTGCTTATTCTGTTTTTTGCCCTTTGATCATAGAGCATTTGTCCTTCTATATGGCTTATTTCATTTAGAAGAACTTCAAATTCTGTCCATGTTGTAACAATGTGTCAGAAATTCAATTCTTGGGTCTGAATAAGGATCCATTTCCTGGATATACCGCAATTTACTTCTCTTCACCTGTTGATGGATAACAGAGCTGTTTCCACATCTTGGCTCTTGTGAATGTTGCAGTGAACATCAGGGTACAGATAAAACTGCTTAAATCTATGTTTTCAATTCTATTTAACAAGAATGACTGGGTCAAATGGTGACCCTGTGTTTAGAACTTTGAAGAACTGTCAAAACAATGAATTGGTTCTGGAGGTGGTTCTAGGTGGAAGACCTGAAGTCCTAAGTTCCTTTTGGAATAAGACCCCCTGCTAGATGACAGTCACCTCCTTGTTTCACACTTGACACTGAACACCCAGGAAGGTCACATCTGCTTCCTTAATCTCTGAAAGAGATCCAATCACCCATCAGGGTGATCAAGAACTTTCTTCAAGGACACTTCTGGATCATTGGCTGTTTGAGTCAACAGAGCTCAATCCAGTCCATTTCACTTAATTCATCAAGAACTTCCCTATTAAGTAACTTCAGATTTTGAAGCCAGTACATCCTTAAGACCCTGATGCTGGGAAAGATTTGAGGGCAGGAGGAGAAGGGGATGTGACAGAGGATGAGATGGTTGGATGGCATCACCAGCTCAATGGACATGAGTTTGCGTAAACTCTGGGAGTTGGTGATGGACAGGGAGGCCTGGTGTGCTGTGGTTCATGGGGTGGCAGAGAGTCAGACGTGACTGAACTGAACATCCTTACCAGATGGCAGAACAGAAACCGTGTTGCATCTCAGTAGCCTCTTGTTTCTGTCTCAATTTCCTGCTGTGCCCTATGACACTTAGGAATGTGCCCAACTTCCCTTGGGCAGCAGGCTTTGAGCCTTGAGTAGTTCACCATAATGTTTACCCTTTGATTTGTAGAGATCTTGCGAGGTCTTGTCCTCAATACTTGGAGGTAGAGGTCTGTTTAGTGATCTAAGAATAAGAATAGAAATATTAAAGGCTTAATCTTTCAGAATCAAGAATGCATTCTTGATTCTTGAATCAAGACAGAAGAGAGCTTCTATCACTCTTAGAAGTTATTTGGACTGACCAGCTATTAAGTTGTTTGTTATAAAAATTCCTAAAGGGAGCTAGTGCTGTGCATGACGGGCTTACCTGGAGATACTACAGGTTCAGTTCCCGACCACGAAAAAGCGCATATCAGTGTCGCACAAATTGTTTCCCAATGCAGATAGTTTATAGTCAAGTGTGCAATAGCATTTCTAAATGTACATTAATTTCCTTACTGCTGAAAGCTGCTAGCCACCTGGACCTTCAGTGAGTTGGAATCTTGCTGGTGGAGGGTCTCACCTCAATGTTGATGGCCGTTAACTTACCAGTGTGGTTGCTGAAAGTTGGGGGTAGTAGCTATGGTAATGTCTCAGAACAACAGAGCTTGACCACTGACTCTTCCTTCATGATTTCTCTGTGGTGTGCAATACTGTCTGGCATTTTACCCACAGAACTTTCAGATCGTGAGTCAGTCCTCTCAAACCCCACTGCTGCTTTTGACTAAGTTGCTGGAACTCTCCGAATCCTGTCATTTCAACAGTCTTCACAGGTTCTTCACCAGGTTAGATACCTTGTGTCTCCATAAGAAGCAACTGCTCATCCATTAAATTATCGTAGGACTGCAGCAATCTAGTTGTATCTTCAGGCTCCACCTCTCATTCGAGTCCTCTTGCTGGTTCTGTCACCTCTATAGCTACTTCTCTACTGAAGTTTTGAAGCCCTCAGCCAGCCATGAGGGTTGGAATCGATTTCTTCCTAACTCCTGTGAACGTTTATTTTGACCTCTTGCCGTGAATGACAACTGTTCTTCATGGCATGTAGGATGGTGAATCCTTTCCAGAAGGTTTTCAATTTACTTTGCCCAGATCCAGAGGAATCACTATTTATGGCAGCTATAGCCTTATGAGGTGTACTTAGACGGGAAAGTCAGTATGACTTCTCGATCCACAGCAGCGGAACAGATCTTAACAAGCATATGTAACAACACAGTCTCACTGCATCATCATCAGAGCGCTCTTGGGTGGCCAGGTGCATTGTCAGTGGCAATAATACTTGGAATTTCTTCCTGAGCAGTAGATCTCAACAGTAAACATACTCAGGAAACCATGTTAACAGAATGTGCTGTCACTCAGACTTTGACTCTGCCTGTGCTCTGTAAATGGCACCATCTAGCATAATTAAGGGCCCTGTGAATTTGAAATTGCAAGTGAACATTGGCTTCCACTTAAGTCCCCAGCTGGATGAGCCCCGAACAAGTCAACTGGGCCTTTGAAAGTTTGAAGCCAGGTATTGACTTCTCTTCAGCTATGAGATTCTCCAGCATGAGGCTGCTTTTCTGCATTTAAAAATACTGGCTTGGTGTAGCCAATTCACGAGTGATCTGAGCTAGATCTTTGGGATAACTTGCTGCAGGTCCTACATCAGCCCTTGTGGCTTCGAAGTTAAGGAGACGACTTACTTAAACCTCCTGAACTGAACTCTGCCTGTTTAAATTTCTGCTACTTCCTCACCTCCCTGACATTGCATCAAAGAGTTAGGGCCTTGTTCTGGACTAGGCTTTGGCTTAAGGGAATGTTGTGGCTCGTCTGTTCTAGCAAGACCAGTAAAACTTTTTTCTCCATGTAAGCAATGAGGCTGAGCTTTCTTTGTGTGTTCACTGGAGTAGCACTTTCGTTTCCTTCAAAAACTCCCTTGGCGTTCACGACTTGACTGTCCAGCACAAGAGGGCTACCTTTCAGCCTGTCTTAGCTTTTGTTGTGCCTCCCTCACTAAGCTTAGTAATTTCTCGCTTTTGATATAAAGTGAGACGGGCAACTCTCCTTTCACTTGATTGTTTAGTGGACTTTGTAGCTTATTCACTGGCCTAACTTCAATATTTCATCCTCAGGACACAGAGGCAGAAAGTAAAAGGGGGAGATATGAAATGGCCAGTTGGAGCCATCGGAACACATCTCTGTGGTGCAATTCATGGCATCCCTGGTCACCATACCAAATACAGTAATGAAGAGTTTGAAATTGTGAGAATCACGAATTGTGACAGACACATAGTGAGCACATGTTGGGAAGCAGTGCTGATGGCAGAGTTGGAACAAATCTTCAGTTTTTTAAAAAAATTTGAACTGAAATGAAGTGAAGCACACAGACAAGATCTGAAGCTACCCTGGGTGGGGTGGTGTCCTGCCTTCCACCACCTGGAGTGATGGAGTCCACGTGGTCATCTTGCTGCACCTGTCTTTCCTGGTGAGAGAAGTTTCCAGAAACAGCTGTGTGAGCCATGGAGGCATTTTTTGATGATGCAACTGTCAGGCACCTGCTGGTTGAGACGTTGGTGTCCCAAGTCCTCTCTTTTGAGGGTCAGCCTCAAGAGCAAGCTGTGCTCACCCACGTGGCCATGCAGACTGGGCAGGGTGGGCACTGCTTGGTGGCTCGCCCTCTCCACCCTGGCACTGAACGTGGGGGCATCCTTATAACCCCTGGGCTTGTGCCCCTCCGAGTCTAGAGAGTCTCCAAGGAGTTACCATCTCTTTGGTCTGAAATCGCTTTGTGACTGAAGAGTAAAGTTAATTTACAGGAAGCCCTTTGGTGGACTTATATATAACAAGGACTTTAAGGATCTTTTTGTCTATAATAGACTGAAATTTATCACTTCTGACAAGTCGCAGTGAGTGGATTTGGCAAAATCACCACTTTACCTGGCTTGTTAGGCCATTCAGTTTTGCTCTTCTTGTAATGTGGGTATATTTTTTAGTATCAAAAAATTACCCTGAAGCCATCCTTGGAAAGCGCCTGTCAGCTTTGTCAATTTGGGCTGTGCTATGGGCTTCCAAACTAGACTATCCTTTTCCATGGCTCAGAAGGGAAAATATAAATGCCACTGTGCTCCCCTCTTTCTGACCCTTTATTCCTACTGCTGAGGAAAAGAATGAGCCATAGAAATGACTTTATTCTCTTACTGCCTGGAAAATCCCATGGGCGGAGGAGCCTGGTGGGCTGCAGTCCATGGGGTCACTAAGAGTCGGACACGACTGAGTGACTTCACTTTCACGCATTGGAGAAGGAAATGGCAACCCACTCCAGTGTTCTTGCCTGGAGAATCCCGGGGACGGGGGAGCCTGGTGGGCTGCCGTCTATGGGGTCACACAGAGTCGGACACGAGTGAAGCGACTTAGCAGCCGCAGCATCTATCAAGCTTCCTCGGGCATCTCCTAAGTCTGTTGTTGTGATGCCCTCTGGCCACCAGGTGGTGCCAAAGGACACCCCTCCGGCAGCTGCCAGGTGGGAAACTAGGGTTTTGAGGACATCAGTGGGGAATGTCCTCCGCCTTGACCATCTTTGCTTTTTGCCTTATATTCCTTCAGAGGAACCTTGATCCTGTGTTGAATTGCCTCACCCTACACCAAGCTCACCTACATTTTGAAACGTAATTGATTCCATTCCTGCTGGAAAGCCTGGACTCTGGTCTCCCAGACCCAGGTTCCTAAGCTAAAGCAAGTAAATAAATTTCTTCTCAGAATCCTTTAGATAGTGAACACCTTATGATGTCATTTCACGTGGCCTTGGGTATAAATTATCATCTTTAATGAGACATTCTTATTTAAAATGTTAACATTAAGCCAGAAATCTCATTTTGGAAACATGATTTTAAAATTGAACTTGGCAAAGGCACCAGAAATTGTCAAAGGATATAAGAAGCAAGTAGTTAGTCTTTTCCTACAAATTTAAAAAGCCTAGCATGACAAGTCACAGTAATGTGAGGTAGCAGTTGGCCATGTCTTACTAGACATCTAAATCTTTGACATTTTGAGTATTCAAGGTATTAGGGGTAAAGCATAAAATTCTAACTTCATGACTCAAAGATATGCAGCAGCTATCTGTCATGATCCTAGCAGAGTCTAAAGCTTTGACTGAAATATACTTTATATATCAAACACCAGTTAACATGCCCAGTAGTCCACAACTATTTTTCAATTGCTAGGTTTTCAGGAAAACCTGTCTTCCTTCCTAGGTTTCTCTACCGTTTGAGCTGAATTTTCTAAGCTGATGGTCCAACTTGCCAGGCAGGTGCTTCCTCTAGGAGGAAGATTTCTCCTGATATGAAAACCAGGATTGAAAGTCCAGCCCCAGGTGCCCAGGTGGAAATTCCATACATCAGGCCTGGCTAGGAATCTGAGGGACGAGTGCTTATTCCAAGAACTCAGCAAACAACTTGCTGTTTCGTTGATGGCCTAAGGGCACTCCAAGCATATTACTGGCAGAAATGTAAGGACGGACTATGTCGTCTTGACCTACTAAAGAGATGTACAGAGGACAAGCAGGAAAAAAAAGGACTCATAAGATCTTCACAAAACATTACAGTGCTCACCCTGTAGTTAATACCATCCCCCTTACCTCTCAAAATGTTATCTTTCTTCTCCTGTCGCGCTTGGCTTCGCTGGTGTTCCTTCTGGGAACGCAGAAGTTTTTCTTTGTCTTTTGGTGTGCTGATGGGGAGACCAGGGATCTGCTATCTCAGATGCATACTTTGAAGGGGAGCCTCCTGCACCAGCCTGGGAGGAACAGGAAGGACCTGGGGACAGGCCCGTGACAGCGCTGGTCAGGGCCAGGCAGCCTGAGGCCACATGCTCCCTCTGTGTGACCTCCACCCTTGTTCCATGGCTGCCGGCACTGAGAGCTAAACTGCTCCCAGAGAAGCAGAGATGTGAATCTGGAAACACCACTGGGGAGTGTAGCTGAAACACACTCTTGGGATGGGCATGGAGGTTGAAAAGCCATAGAACTGCTGGGCCTGAAGAAGTGAGGAGGCTGGGAAGCCCGAGGTTAACGTGCCAAGAATTGGGTTCCTGGTGAGAGGCTGGTCTCCTGGCTTACAGACGACTGTCTTGTTTCAATAAGGTAGAAAGCAAAGGAGCTCCGGTCTCCTCCCTCGTGTGTGTGTGTGTGTATGTGTGCAGTCCCTTCAGTCATCTCTCTCTGTGACCCTGTAGACTGTATCCCACCAGGGTCCTTTGTCCATGGAACTTTCCAGGCAGGAATACTGGCGTGGGTTGCCATTTCTTCTTCCAGGGGATCTTGTGAACCCAGAGATGGAACCCACATCTCCTGCGTTGGCAGATGGGTTCTTTACCACTGAGCCACTTGGGAAGGTCTCTTTCCTCTTAAGGTTACTAATCCCATCATGGAGTCTACCGTATGACTTCACTTAAACCAAATTACTTTCCAAAAGCCCCACCTCCTAAGACTTTCATATTGGCATTAGTGCTTCAACATGAATTTGGTGGCAGGGGGCATAAACCTTCATTTCCAACCTGACCATAACGCCCACAAGCATCAGACATTTCAGTTGGGTTTCCCAGAGAGCCAACCATGAGACGAGGGATTCGGGCTCAGGTAGTTCACCTGGCAGGTGATTCCAGGAAGCATGGGTGAACAGTGAGGAAAGCAGGACGAGGGCAAGAGAAAGTCAAGGTTGTGTTAGAATGAGTTCACAATCATGGGAATCTGGGGCTCAGTGCCACGGGGGAGCCTCTGTATGGTTCTGCATAGCGTGCTCCTAGTGACACTCCCACATGGTGCGGTGGTTGACACTCAGTGATTCTCTCTCCCATGTTGACTGGGAGGTGGGCACCCTCAAGGGCATTAGCTCCCTTGCGGTTTCTAGTTTGTGGCTGAGGAAGCTCCCGTGGTACTTAAAAAATGGAGTCAGGCAAACATGCTGACGTAGAGGTGGGGAAAGCCAGGGATGTGCTGGTGAGGTCTTCCAGGGCTGCATCACACACACCTGATGCTGGACCCACAGAACGCATTGCCCTATTTTGCAAGCACTTGGGTACTGAGAACTGCAGCTGGCTGACTTCTAGACAGGTCATCCAGTCCACTTGCTGAGAATCTCTTCTGTGATGAATCACTGTCCTGTAATTAAAAAAGAAAACCAACTTAGGCTGTGTATATTCCTATAGGTCCTTCTACATGGCCTCTTCCTCAGACCACCTTGTCTCTAATTATGCTGCTTCCAGGATCCTGAGCAGCCAGCCAACTCATCTGCTGATGCATGCTATTCTGAATACTCTTCTTGGACCCTCTCATTTCATAAGTGATCCAAATGTACTGATTGAACGTAGCCCACTGGGAGAATTTTCCCTCTGTCTTTTAGGGTGTCCTCTAAGGATTCATGGGATGGTACCAGTCCACTAACAATTCATTGTTATGTATTGGATGAATGCGTCTATGAACCAGGGCTTTGCTTTTCCCTCTGGGTCGCCTGGTTCTCTATGGGGTCACAGGGGTGAGCCAAGAGGTATAAGTGCAGCAGAGGTACGGGATGACGGGGGTGTGGAGTCATTTGTAACTTAAACATGCCCTTAGATTTGCTTGGTACCTGCCGCACACACTACGACCTGCTTAACCCTGGTGGTGCCCACTTGACCTTATGCTTTTTGGCCTTACAGCATCTAACTCATAACGGGAAGTTCTAAACCCATACTTGATGTTTCATGATTAGGATTCAGTCTCTATTAGTCTCAGCAACATGCTTGGAACTGGTTACCAAGTTATAAATTTTCTATGGGCAAATGTATGAACTTCTTCTGCAGTCGTAGACTTCTGTGGTTACCTCCTGCATACTGGCCATAGGTGTTCCAGAGTACTGGGTACTTCTGAATTTCAGATCTAATAGTGTAATGTCCATGATAAGGTGAACCAGAAAGATTTTTTGGTGTAAAGTCAATATAATTAAGATTCTTGTTGAGTCCTCCAGGACTTGCCATCCATTCTTACCATGGGCAAGGCCAACACTGAGATCTGCCAGGTGATGTTTTGAGTGGCAAGGCCACAGGTACTCAAAACTGGCAGGCTTTGGAGACCACTGAAAAGTGGTTTGGGGAAATCATCTCAAGTGTGACATAATGCTGTTTTCACACTCCAAAGAGGCCTACTGATTTTTAAGTTATTCTTCATGGTAGGAGATAAAAGATGCAATAAACTGTCCTTTAATTAGGAGATGGGATCCCTGCATGTCCTAAATGCTTATTTTTAAAAAGGCATCAGTTTACCTCCTCCTTGCTTGCATGTAGACCTCCAGGTCACAACAGTATAATGCCAGTTGGCATAACATAATGCTAGTAATGAAGGAGGCCAGCCGGATCTTGTGCGTGCCATTAGGCCCCAGTCGTCTTCACTGGTGACTGCTGCAGATGTGGTTCTGGTGTCCTCGTGAGCGGGGGAGCGCAGGGTCTTTCTACTGTGCCATCTTGACCACTCTCACCGATGTAACCTGGAAGCCAATCTAGTCAAGATTTCTGTAGGTTATATCGAGGTAGAGATCAGGAAAGTTGACATAACCTTAGAATGAGGCTATGAATGTATACTGCTGACTTTCCCATGAGAAAGCAAACTGATCCTCAATTGAGGATTGAGTAATATATTCTCTAGATTGATGGATCCATGCTAAGTGCCAGAAATAGTGCTCTTGTTCTATCCCCCATGACAGCTATGATAGATCACTGTCATGGGACTCCAAATGTTTCAAGGAATCGAGGAATCACAAAGGCCTCTGATCAAATGCAGGGTGACTTCTCTTTCATCCTTACTGGCCAAGTGAGCAGGCACAGGAAAGGCTTCTAGTTGGTCAACTTGGGCCAGTAGTTGCTGCGGCCAGCACAGCAGGTAGGGATCAAAAGTGGTTGACACACAGTTTGGGGGGAAAAAGAAACTAGAGACAGAATTAAAGTTTTAAAGATGGGACTGGGGGACTCAAGACCTCTTGGGTCAAGAGCCCTGTTCCTTGGAGTCACAGCACTTTTATTGAGTATCTTGGCAAGCAGAAATTATCTGTTACAAGGAAGTCAGCCTACTGTGTCCCGGGTCACGTCTCCCATTTTATTGATTACTTTAAACTGTCTTTATTTTCATGTACAAGGGCTATCACCTAACTGGAGGTCATAGACCTGCATATGTCTTGGGAAAACATCTTAGTGTGTGCACAGTGTTCTGAACTTGTGCGGACCTAGTCTTTTTTTGCTTACAAAGTAGCTGAACCATGAAAGTTTTAAGTGAAAGTAATCAGACATAAAAAGTCGCAAATTGCATGATCCCATTCAATTTAAACTGTATGAGAAAAATCCATGAAGAATAAGAATGAATTAAGGGGTGATAGATGGGGGAGGGGCAGTGGGCAGTAAATATTCATGGGCATTGGTTTCTTTTCAGAGTGGTTATGTTCTGGAATTGTATAGTTCAGGTTTCACAAATTTTTGTATATTAAAAGACAATTATACTTAAGATATTAATCTATAACTTATTTTAATAAAACTATTTCAAAAAGGTAAGCAATTGATTTATTGAATATTCCATAAAACTTAATTTTTGTGAAAAGAAAACTTAATTAACAAATGCATACATTCAACATGGTTAAGCCATTTTATAAACATACTCTCGTTTCATTAAATAACACAGGGACAGTCAAGTGGTATTCTTTGACACATGAGGTTAAAGACAATTTCTTCTGAACTTCAGCTACATGATCAAGGAACTAGATAATTTCATGGGAGACCTAAGGCAAAGTAAAGACTTCAGAGGGGGGGAGGAGGAAGGAAGGAGGAAACTATATATGAGGGAACTCGACACACACTTGTCCCCCAGACTGCAGCAGATGGAATAAAGATCAAGTTTGCAAAGATCCTCTGATTGGGGAGCTTTAGAATATTAGGAACACTTTCTTTAGATCAAAAAAGTGTCAGCCTTTACCCTCCTCCTGAGACCTGACACGGTAGTGAGGTTATTTGAAGAGGGGCGATCAGTTGGCCATGAGGCAGTACCCAGAGTTGATTGGATCCCTGAGTGGGTTGAATGGCTCCAGGTCGAGCTTTTCTGGACCTTCCACTGGTTAGGTTCTTAGGTTGTAATGTTCATTGTCTATTTCTAATCCATGTGGAAACATGGAAACCTGGATAGTGTCTATAAAGTTGATGAGTCAGATATGGGTGTTATATAACCTTCATAAGCTACTGGATGTGTCTCTTCGGCTCACCTGAGTTTTAGTGTTGCTTGACATTTGGTGAAGGGAACTGCGACACCAGTAGAAAGACTCCTTTAGAGGGAAGGAAGGGATTTTTCAGTGGAAGGCTTGTGGGTTCATCCCTTCAAGAAAGGAGAACTTTTCTGCTGGCTTCATTTTTAAACATGAAGTATCGGTCCTGGCTAGGCTGGATGAGGAAAAGGGGGCTTGTTTGCTTGTCATCAGCAATTCCTATACTTGGAGATGTGTTAATACCTGTGAGCTGAACAAATGTCCTAGAATTTCCTAGACTGAGCTGGTGTGCGGTGGCTGGGCAAATGCTATGTCTGACTTTCTCCCCAATTCCTTAAGACTTCCTTGGGTCCTCAGGGAAAAGTACTTACTAACTTAGGCCAACAATGACGATCAAAGAACTGTCAAGTCTTGTAGCATGCTCTAGGCTTATTGGACAGATTAAAGCACGAATCCTGCAACATGAAAAGAGAGGCACATAGACCGGGTGTCTTCTAGGGAAGACTGTAGGTGGTCTTCAGATTTTTCGCAATTGGTTTGTATATTACAAGCTGATCAGGATCTTTAGTGACAAATAACGATCATCCCTATACAGCAGTTAATTCAGGGAGCTGTTGATAGTTTATATCTTCATTAAAGAACAAAAGTTTCATTTCCTATGTTAGCCTTAAAATTTGAAGGTCAAAAGGGCACTTAAAAAGTCCAGTGTCTGAGTTTGGCTTCCCTAGAAAAGATTCCTTCATGACTTACATGGGTTAGGTTTACAGGGGGTGTCCTCGGAAACAGCACTGGGAAGGCAGTAAAGACAGCAAGATGGGGCAGAAGAAGTTGAACTCTGTATCCTTGGGCATTTCAACCAAGCTCCATGAGGCCTCCAGATTTGTCCTGAACATAGCAACATGGCTGGACCTCTGGATACTCAGAACATTCCAGGAGTGGGACTTCCCCCGAGGAAAAGGGGCACAGCCCTGGGTGAGGCAGACATCTTTGGAGTAAAGGCCATTCATAGAAGGGGATGAGCATCTTGGTACCTCTAGTATGAGGATTCTCAGTTGTGATCACAGCACACATCAGAATGTGTATCATGTGCCATCTGGTAACAAGCAGATCTTGGCTGATCTAAAAGCTTCTGAGGCTCCTTTGTCATTGTCATCTAGTGAGATATTTCTATTGCATCCCAGTAGGTCTGTGAGCCTCAATTTCTGAGGCCACAGATCCTTCAAGGAAGGATGAACTCCAGGATTGGAAGCAAATCTTCTGGCTAAATCCTTGGTTCTTAGCGATACTGACATAAGCAGCCAAAATCAACAGAGGTGGTTGTACTGAAAAAGATGACATTGAGGGTCTTTGGAACCCTTAAGGGGGTGTCTCTGGAAGTGGGATATCTGTTTACTAGGGTCCAAAGCTCATTTATTTTGGGACTCTCTAACCATGTGAGGCCCTTCACCTGTTGCCATATGTTAAGTGATTCCATCAGATGAACAAAGTAGATCAAGAAAACCCCAGGAACACAACAGCACTCACCATGAAAGGCACTTCCTGCCTGAGGACTGTGCCATACTAACTAGCAGTTAACCTAGGTTAGTGAAAAGGTTACTTCATCTCTTTCAGAAGAATTGCCCAGAACTCTTAACCGTAAACAGAAAAGCATAGTTTCTTGGATACTTACCTACCTTAATTTGAGGAAAGTCTGGGTCATTTGGGAGATCGCTGACAGCTGGAATGTTGGGTCATACCCTCACCCCAAAGTCATCAGTGCTGGAGATGTGCTCATGCCCTTGATAGAACTTAGCAGCCTTCAGTTGTGAATCTAGCTGTGAGAATGAACTGGTTTTTAGTTAAGTGTTCCGGGAACAGATAGATGACCACACGTGTTTCTCATGGTCCTTGTTAATGTCAGGGGTTGTAAAGGAGCATTTCATCGAGTCTCCTGGAGATTGCCCAGAGGTCTACATCCATTCTGTGCTTTGAGTAGGAGCAGTAGTCTGATGCAAGAGGGTAGGGTGGTAACTGGGCTTCATCGGTACATTACTGGAAAAGTAGGTGATAGATCTGCTGGCATCCAGCCTGTTGGACCAGAATGTGTCTTCTAGGTGATAAAGTTTGGTGATATCCTGGGATTTCAAGGAGGACTTTGCCAGGGCAAAAAGAGTGCCTTTTGATATTGTGGTTCCTTTTCCATTTCTTGCTCAAATATTTGACTCAAAGTCATCTCTGTGTATGGCTCTGTTCTTAGGCGTTTCTGACACTCAAGGTAGAAGAAAGTTTCTCGTGTTCCCATATGAAGGGGTGCTCCTGAAATCAGACCGTCCAGTCTGTTAAGTTTTGCCCCGAAACACCCTCCTGCAGCGCTTAAACACTGGCCTGCTCAGACTGAGCTCTCCACTTCCTCACAAGGGGTGCTGCACCACACGTGCCGTGTCCTGCTCTCCACTGGCTCCAAGCTGAGCATTATCAGACCCTCTTGCAAATCTGTGCCCTGAAGGTCCATGGGCAAGTTTCCAGGGAAAACTCAGAAGACTGGGTGGTGGGCTGATTCAGTATCGAGCAGGTGAAAGGAGTAAGATGTGTGATAAAAGAATTAGATGACCATCAGGGGACCTAGTATACACCTCTAGAGACACCTCTGGAACTAACATCAAGGAGATTAGGGCCCCAAGCAAAGGTTGATAACCTGGTTCACCATATATGGAGGCCCAGCCTGCCTCAGGGGGGCTTAGTGTGAAAAGTTGAGATCTTCATAGAGAGACATGCTAACATTCATGGTGATAATGCCAGTAAGCAGAACCATGGAACATAAAGCTGGGTGGCTCTCTATGGAAAACACAGGAACATACTCTTAAATAGGCCCCTAGTAAATGACTTATGAAAAATGTTGTTTATCAGCCCACAGATCTGTGTTACCCTGGAGTTAGTAAGTGATCAATGCCAGGTAATTAACCCTGAGATTCCAGAAGTGCCCTCGGCCTGACTCAAAAGGCTTATCTCAAGTATTGATACACAGACTTGATGTGTCATTGTTGTGCTTGGGTGAACAGGCATCTTTTTCTGGGGCGTCTTGGGGGCATTTGATCAAGACTGTCATTACCCTTACTTACGGTCCTTCCTGGGTGTTAGAGATGTACTTATTTAGCTTGCTGCTGCTGCGTTGCTTTAGTCGTGTCCGACTCTGTGCGACCTCATACATGGCAGCCCACCAGGCTCCCCCGTCCCTGGGACGGGGCAAGAACACTGGAGTGGGTTGCCATTTCCTTCTCCAATGCATGAAAGGGAAAAGAGAAAGTGAAGTCGCTCAGTCGTGTCCGACTCTTAGTGACCCCATGGACTGCAGCCCACCAGGCTCCTCCATCCATGGGATTTTCCAGGCAAGAGTACTGGAGTGGGGTGCCATTGCCTTCTTAGTCACCCTTAAAAGGCACAGTCTTCAGTGAATGGAAAGGGTCGCATGATTTGGCAAGTGGCTTCTGTGTAACTCCCCTGTTGTGTCTTCGGCTCTTTGGTCAGGAGTGTTGCTCCTTGGATTGAATGATTCTTAGTCCCTCCCGGGACTTGGTGTAACGTTGCTGTCTTGTCTCCATCTTCTGAGGATCTCTGTTCTGATATTTCTTTAAAAAATTTATTTAATTGAAGGGCAATTGCTACAGGTTTTTTTTTTAATTTTATTTTTAAACTTTACATAATTGTATTGGTTTTGCCAAATATCAAAATGAATCCACCACAGGTATACATGTGTTCCCCATCCTGAACCCTCCTCCTTCCTCCCTCCCCATACCATCCCTCTGGGTTGTCCCAGTGCACTAGCCCCAAGCATCCAGTATTGTGCATCGAACCTGGATTGGCAACTCATTTCATACGTGATATTTTACATGTTTCAATGCCATTCTCCCAAATCTTCCCACCCTCTCCCTCTCCCATAGAGTCCATAAGACTGTTCTATATATCAGTGTCTCTTTTGCTGTCTCGTACACAGGGTTATTGTTACCATCTTTCTAAATTCCATATATATGTGTTAGTATACTGTATTGGTGTTTTTCTTTCTGGATTACTTCACTCTGTATAATAGGCTCCAGTTTCATCCACCTCTTTAGAACTGATTCAAATGTATTCTTTTTAATGGCTGAGTAATACTCCATTGTGTATATGTACCATAGCTTTCTTATCCATTCATCTGCTGATGGACATCTAGGTTGCTTCCATGTCCTGGCTATAATAAACATTGCTTCGATGAACATTGGGGTACACGTGTCTCTTTCCCTTCTGGTTTCCTCAGTGTGTATGCCCAGCAGTGGGATTGCTGGATCGTAAGGCAGTTCTATTTCCAGTTTTTTAAGGAATCTCCACACTGTTCTCCACAGTGGCTGTACTAGTTTGCATTCCCACCAACAGTGTAAGAGGGTTCCCTTTTCTCCACACTCTCTCCAGCATTTATTATTTGTAGACTTTTGGATCACAGCCATTCTGACTAGTGTGAAATGGTACCTCATAGTGGTTTTGATTTGCATTTCTCTGAGTGATGTTGAGCATCTTTTCAGGTGTGTGTTAGCCATCTGTATATCTTCTTTGGAGAAATGTCTATTTAGTTCTTTGGCCCATTTTTTGATTGGGTCACTTATTTTTCTGTCAAACCTCAGCATGAATCAGCCATAGGTATTACATATATCCCCTCCCTTTTGAACCTCTCTCCCGTGTCCCTCCCCATCCCACCCCTCTAGGTGGATACAGAGCAGCCCCTGTTTGAGTTTTCCGAGCCATACAGCAAATTCTTGTTGGCTATATGGTAATGTAAGTTTCCGCGTTACTCTGTATGGAAAGAGAAACATATTTCTTAATACATCTATTTATCTTCCTCTTTCATGTTTCCAAAATTAAAGTCACATGGGCAAATGAGAAACCATGGCATGCTTCACCCTAATCCTCTTGTCCTCGGGGTAAGTCACCTAATCAGGTTGAACTTTGGCCTCCAATCCTCCTCACATTTTCCATGGTCAAGGACTTGGCTGTTGGCAGCTTTGAGATCATGCTCTTTAAGTTTCAGAGTTAAAGTATCTGAACTTTATTAGATATGAAGTGAAAGTTTCTCAGTTGTGTCCAACTCTTTGTGACCCCGTGGACTATATAGTCCATGGAATTCTCCAGGCCAGAATACTGGAGTGGGTAGCTGTTCCCTCCTCCAGGGGATTTTCCCAACCAAGGGGTTGAACCCAGGTCTCCCCCATTGCAGGTTGATTCTTTACCAGCTGAGCCACAAGGGAAGTCCCTTTTAGACCTGAAGGGACATTTTAGCCTGATTTTTATGTACATGGTTCATCTGTGCCAAGGGTCTATGCTGATCAGTGAAGTACCATCAGAGTTACCTCCAAATTTTGAATGAGGCTGTCTGCAGTGTTAAGACATCAGTTGTAGAGGCCCCAGGGGTCTCTCCCATCAAGGTGTCTGGCTCAAGGGTTTTCTGAACATTCATCTTGTACAAATAGAGAGAACTATCTTAGTTGTCAATTGCCATGGAGGCTAAGATATTTATTTTCCAGATGCCTGGGTCTACTGAAGCTTGTTCTTTTTTTTAAATATAAGTTTATTTTAATTGGAGGTTAATTACTTTATTGGTTTTGCCATACATCAGCATGAATCCGCCACAGGTATTAAAGCTTGTTCTTTAGGTTCAAACCTGTGGGACTCTTGTCTGTTGGTCTGCTGCTCTGTGGAAAGACTGCAGAAAGTAAAGACAAAGTTAAGCAAAGGGTACCTGAGCAGAACAGAGTCCTGAGGGTTTGAATCCTGCATCCAACACCCCAGATCTGGCCTCCAGTGCAAAGAATGACAGGTAGGTTGGCCTCCAGTCATAGCTTTCAAGATATAACACTATGGCAACTATCTTCAGTGTCCCCAGGGGAAACAGAGAAATGTTGCAGTGTTTTTCCCTTAACTGACTTTGGACAAGCCCTTTGGGGTGACAGTGTACAACAGAGGGGAGGGATCTTCAGGAAAATTTTGAGGATATACGTGGAAAGTGGCTCATCTCATCTCTGAAGAACAAGCTTTTACCAACCAAGGGTGGAACCTTCTCCTTGAGTGCTTCTGCAGTGTAGAGAGTCTTAGAACTCTAGAAGGTTTTACCTGCACGCTCTGCGGCATCTGAAGTCTGCATATTGAGACTTAGTCTCAAAGCAGCCAGCTAGGTCAGGACTTGCTAACCTCATGCATATGAATCTTTCTGGCTGGATGATTCTTCATCATGGGGGTTGCCCTGTGCATTATAGAATGTTGAACAGCATTTTTTGTGACAACTGTCTCCAGACAGTTATGTTTTTCCTTTGGGAGCAAAATATCTCCTGGTTGAGTCAATGAAGTAAGTCCCTCAAGGAACAAGGGAGGGCATCTTGTCCCTCTCCTTCCATGAAACCTTCATATATGGAGTGCTTCATATTGAAGCACTTTTCTCATGAACTCAAAGGTGGGAGAACACTTCAGAGAAAGGACAGGATGGTTCCAACTCTCTCCCTCCTTGGATGGATTTCCTAGTTGAGTTCCTACAGCTTGGCCTTTGCTTATGTCTTCTTAGTTTGAGGAATACTTTTCACCACTTGAATCTTGCCATCAAACTTTGAAGCTAAACATTGTATATCTTTACTGCTCACCCCCAGGGCAGCTTCTTGCTACTCGGGTCTGAATCTGAATGACCTTTATATATGTGTGTTGGACACTCTGGATTCATATTTAGTTCATCGGGTGGATGCTGAGTGAGAAACTAGAGTCCCATTGATGTCTGCAGTGGCTTCAATCTCTGCAGGTGACCTAAGGGGCTGGGGCTGTATCTGAACTATATGTGCTTTGCTGTGTTCGTTCATTCAGTCATGCTTGACTCTTTGTGACCCTATGGACTGCAGCAGGCCAGGCTTCCCTGTCCATTATCTCCTGGAGCTTGCTCAAACTCATGTCTGTCGAGTCAATGATGCCATCCAATCATCTCATCCTCTGTTGCGCCCCCTCCTCCTCCCTTAAATCTTTCCCAGTGTCAGAGCCAAAATCTTCTAAAGACTTGACAACTCACAGGGGTTAAGTTAGGATTGTTTCTCTAGAAAAACAACCCCCAGGAGATTGCAAGGTGTTGACTTGTGATTGTGGGGGTGACCTATCGAAGCAGAAATCCACCATAGGACAGCCAATTAGGAAATAGTCTGAAAGTCTTGGACTGTAGCCTCAATTCCTGCCTAAAAGTATCTTTTCTTCATCAGGAAAGCCTCTGCTTTGCTCTCAAAGCCTTTCACCTGATAGGATCAGGCCCACCCCCATCACCTAGGATGCTGCTGCTGCTGCTAAGTCACTTCAGTCGTGTCCAACTCTGTGCGACCCCATAGATGGCAGCCCACCAGGCTCCCCCATCCCTGGGATTTCTCCAGGCAAGAACACTGGAGTGGGTTGCCGTCTCCTTCTCCAATGCATGAAAGGAAAAGCGAAAGTGAAGTCGTGTCCGACTCTTACAGACCCCATGGATTGCAGCCTACCAGGCTCCTCCGTCCATGGGATTTTCCAGGTGAGAGTACTGGAGTGGGTGTCATTGCCTTCTCCTAAACAATCACTATGTTACATTAAATATCAATGTGCTTGGACACAGTCAGGTATCCTCTGGCCTCACATGAAGTGAAGGGCAGCAATATCCCCAGAGACGAAGCTCCAATAAATGGTCTGAGAAATGGACAATTTATAAGGTTTAAGACAAGTGTATCAGAGGGGAGAAGGGCGAAGGAAGGGAACTATATATGAGGGAACTTCTGAAAACATCATAGAAACTCACAGTTCCATTGTCATAATTGAGAAACACTCCAATCTAACACAGAGGCCTTTTCACAAACTGAACTAAGGGTGGGGAGATGGTTGACAGAATATACTGACTGTTCACCTTTGTAGAAAACAAAAAATGCTTCTTCAGCACCAATACTGATATGGTATCACCTAGGATAGTCTTCCTGTAATTAAAGGCAACTGATTACAGGCTTTAATCACACAAAATACTTTCACTGAGGTATTAGATTAGCATTTGGACTAACTGAACTGTAGCCTGGATAAGTTGACAATAATACCATCATAGGTTCTAAATCTTATTTCTGGAGTAACTGCGTTAAGTGCTGGAAACCAGAAAGCACTTCTGTACGATCTGACTGTCCTATATGTTGTTGAGCCTTGAATCAACATGGGCTTTGAACTGTGTGGGTCCACTGAATTTTTTTCAAAAAAGTGCTACACGGTACGTGTTGACTGCAGATGTGGGACTGTGGATGGTGGTGGATGTGCATGTGGAGTTTTGACTGCATGGGTGGGGCGTGGTTGGTGCTCTTAACAGCCTGGTGTTCAAGGGTCAACTGTATCAATCTCTTAATCACCAGGTAGTTTCATCACCCGGATGTTATTCCCAGAGAATAAATCAAAGCCCACTAGACATCCACACTCAGACCCCACACTGCAGTGCCCAAGAAATGCTGCTTGTCCTGCATACTCCAATGTGAGGTATAGGACAGGGCTTCCAGGCTGGTGTGGTTTCATATGTTCTTCTGGATCATTCCATGGACTGCCACAGCCCACATTGGTTCTATAGGCTTCTGTGGATCTAGAAGTGTGGATGGGACAATGAAGTCAAGGATGACAGATACTTGGTCTTACGTTTTACTCAATGTTTTTATTGCCTGATAACTGATAAAGCCCACTCTTGGGTCTTGGGTTGTGTGGGGTCTGGGTTACAACCAGGCATGTAATTCTAAGCAAGTGACAAAAAAGAATGTTTACCAGGTCAGAGAGCATGTTCCTGTTCATGTCAGGAATATCCATACATTTACTGCCAGCTTTCCATCTGACTAAAATGCTGGTCCAGGACAGGCTTGACTTGCCGGTGAAGCTACTGGTGATGCTGGGACAGCTGGAGACTCTTTAGAGACTTTGGAGACTCTTGCTGTCAACACAGAGTGTCATCTGGATTGAGTGAACACCCTGGATCACCATGAGGCGAGCTCTGTGGCCCTCACTTGGGCCCCAAGGTATCAGAATGAACCAGGCAGGCTCATGTTGATGTTGAATCAAGCAGTCCCTCTTCTAGGCAGATAGCCTCAGACTTGATCCTCACTATTCATAATGGTGAATGCTGGGTGTCATAGACTGTTCCTTAAGCCTCCCTGAGCGTGACTATCGGATACATACATGTCTTCTGTGCTCTGGTCAGGCAGGAGTAGGCCATGGCACTGGTGGAAGAGGTAGATGAGGCACCTGGATTGTCTGGGTATAGATGCCAGCTTGGACAGTTGGTCTTGGATCTGCTGAAGCCTGGCCTGAAAGACAGGTGCATCTTTTTGGTAACGCTGGGAGGCATGATGTAAATGCAGGAGGACCTGGCCAGGCAGAGGGAGGGAGGCTTTTGATAAGGTTGTGGTTCCCTTCACATTGCCTGCCTTAATCCCAGTCAAATATTTGAGAATCGTCATGTGCTTAGCTCTGTTCTAGGTGACTGGTTCCTAGGAGGAAGGATAAGTTTTTCCTTGTATCCCTTGAGCAGGGAGTTCTGCAGGTGGACTAGGTGATCTGTTCAGGTTTGCCATCAACGTGGCCCTTATACTGTATTCTAGGCTTCCCTACAGGTTGAGCTCTCTCCTTTCCCCTTTGGATTGTGCTGCTTTGTGAATGTCGTTTCCTGCTTTCCAGTGGCCACAAGCTGAACATAGTCCAGCTGCCAAGTCTGTTTCTTTTTTCTTCAATAAGCTATACAGAGATAACTGGACAACTACACTTATTTTGTAATTTAAAAAATTACATGATTTAAAGGTTATACTAATTTAGTTATTGCAAACTTTTAGCTATATTCCCCATGTTATACAAGACATCTTGGTAGCCTATATTACACTCAGTAGTTTGTAACTCCCTTGATGGGACCTACTAGTTCTGAGTCTGCTTCTTTCTTCTTCACTAGTTGTATTTTTTTAGATTCCACACGTAAGTGATATCATACAGTATTTGATTTATTTCACTGAGCATAAGGCTCTCCATTTCCATCCATGTTGCTGTAAATGTAAGTATGTTCTTTTCCATGACTGAATAGTATTCAGCTATAAGAATATACCATATATTCTTTGTCTGATGGACACTTAGGTTACTTTCATATCAGGGCAATTGTAGAGCTCTTATGCATATTGAGGTACATGTATCTTTTTCAAATTTTTTTGACTATCTGATCTGACTAAGCTTGCTTTCAGGAGCACCACCCCAAATCAAGGCAGTGTGCCTGCTTTGGTCCATGTCTGGTTTATTTCACTTAGCATAATGCTCTCCAGGTCCATCCATATTGCTGCAAATGGCAGTATTATGTTCTTTTCCATGGCTGAATCAGATCAGATCAGTCGCTCAGTCGTGTCTGACTCTTTGCAACCCCATGAATCGCAGCATGCCAGGCTTCCCTGTCCCTCACCAATTCCCGGAGTTCCCTCAGACTCATGCCCATCGAGTCAGTGATGCCATCCAGCCATCTCATCGTCTGTCGTCCCCTTCTCCTCCTGCCCCCAGTCCCTCCCAGCATCAGTCTTTTCCAATGAGTCAACTCTTCGTATGAGGTGGCCAAAGTACTGGAGTTTCAGCTTTAGCATCATTCCTTCCAAAGAACTCCCAGGGCTGATCTCCTTCAGAATGGACTGGTTGGATCTCCTTGCAGTCCAAGGGACTCTCAAGAGTCTTCTCCAACACCACAGTTCAAAAGCATCAATTCTTTGGCGCTCAGCCTTCTTCACAGTCCAACTCTCACATCCGTACATGACCACAGGAAAAACCATAGCCTTGACTAGATGGACTTTTGTTGGCAAAATAATGTCTCTGCTTTTGAATATGCTATCTAGGTTGGTCATAACTTTCCTTCCAAGGAGTAAGCATTTTTTAATTTCATACCAGCAAATTTGGAAAACTCGGCAGTGGCTACAGGACTGGAAAAGGTCAGTTTTCATCCCAATCCCAAAGAAAGGCAATGCCAAAGAATGCTCAAACGACCACACAATCGCACTCATCTCACACGCTAGTAAAGTAATGCTCAAAATTCTCCAAGCCAGGCTTCAGCAATATGTGAACCATGAACTTCCTGATGTTCAAGCTGGTTTTAGAAAAGGCAGAGGAACCAGAGATCAAATTGCCAACATCCACTGGATCATAGAAAAAGCAAGAGAGTTCCAGAAAAACATCTATTTCTGCTTTATTGACTATGCCAAAGCCTTTGACTCTGTGGATCACAATAAACTGGAAAATTCAAGAGAAGGGACTACCAGACCATGGCTGAATAGTATTCAGCAATAAGAATATACCATATATTCTTTGATGGACACTTTTACTTCCATATCAGGGCAATGGTAGAGCTCTTGTGAATATTGAAGTGCATGTATATTTTCAAGTGTTTTTGAATATCTGACTAAGCTTGCTTTCAGAAGCCCCCTAAATCAAGGTAGAGTGCCTGCTTTGGTCCTCAGGAGCATGATGGCAGTCCAAGACATTCCAGTTAGTGTCTTCATTTTCCTCTTAGAGTACAGCCTTTGCGGAGGACACAAGGGGAGTGACAGGCCTTGTCTTCCTATCCTCAGCTCTCTGAACCTCATTTGGAATATGGGATATTTTCACGGCTGAGTACAGTGTTAGGCCACCTGCCCCATGCCATCAGATCTAACATACTTATGTCTATGTGTACTATGTATATTGCTACGTTGGCTGCCTCCCACTAATGTGACGAGCTTCCCTCAGTAGGGCTGGGTACCTCACACCTTCGCCTTTATTCTTAAATGCAGCAGCAGCTCATAAGGACTGATATTAGAGGAGATAGAAGAAGGGCTGATAAGATGAGAGAGAGAAACTGAAGGCTGGAGGGCATCAGACAGTAAGCACTTACTTTTCACTGTAGATGCTGCAGGGGCCTGAGCTGCTCCATTGTGGAGGGTCAAGGACTTGACAAGACCTCAGGCTGCTACTGAGGACTATTTGTTAGGTGCATGGGGTGTAGACTCTAGTGTCTGCTGTAGCGCAGTTCAACACCCTCCTTTGATGGCAAACTGGTGGATGAGCAGGGGTGCCAACAGTTGAATGAAGAGGAGGAAGACAAACACAGATCTGATGATGACCTGGTTAGCTCATCTGGGTATAAAATACCTTTTGAACCTTATGCACAAGGGAAACTTTTTAGCCTGAGTTTGTCCGCCTCAAGTAATGGTCTTGTAACTTTGATGCATGTTGACTGAGGAAGCATTGCTTGGGTACTTTTAGTTGTGGAAACCACCCTGCCTACAGAATCTATAGCACAATAGTCAATGTGGAGGCTGCAAAGATGTCACCCACTGTTGAAATGTCAGGGCTCAGTGTTCATCTTGAGGTTACCTTGCATGAAGGAAAAGAAAAGTTGGCTAACTGCCGTTGAAACGAAGGTGTTAATTTCATAGTTTCCCCAGTCTACAGGAGCTTAGAGTTTAAATTTATACCTGTGAGGCTCTTGTCTGTGCTGCTAATTTGAAGGAGGAATGATGGAAGTGAACACAAAACTTAGCACAGAAAAGGAATCTGGGCAGGACTGCAGAGCTTGCTGTCTTGGGGTCTTGGTCCTGAATCCAACATGTCTGACTTGACCTTCGGTGGAAAGAGTCATGGGTAGGTTAGTCTCCCAGTCATAGCTTTCTAGAAGAAACCAGATGGTCTCTGTACTGTCAATGTCACCACAGGGAAATGAGGAAAAGCCAACTTATGTCCAATGTCAGTGCACACACTGTTGAAGTAGTATGTAGTGGAAAAGGGTCTTTGGGGGAACTTAGAGACAGGTGGAAGATGCCTTATTTCTCTGTTCTAGGAAAGGAGTTCCAACCATTTGGGTTGGATTTATTTTTGTGTGCTTCTCCAGGTCATGAATATTTTCAAAATCCTAAAGGCTTTACCCTTGTTCCTGAATGGACACCAAAGGCTGCAGATGGGTCAGATTCCCTCTTGCAGAGGCACTACCTGGTTATCCCTTCTCAAGCTCAGTACTGATGACATTTTAGGCTGAATAATTCTTTGTGGGTAGGCCGTGCTGTGTACATTATAGGATTTTGAGCAGCATTCCTGGCCTCTTAAAGCCACTAGCTTCCTTCCACAAATCACAGCTGACAATCTCTCCCTCCATTGCAATGTCACTGATAGAGTAGACTCTGGTCCCAGTCAAGAGCAGTCTTTCCTCTCTCAAAGTTAGGATGCTAAAGCCCCTCTGTCACCTCTTGGCCCTTCTGATCTTGCAGGATAGGTTTCCTGTAGGGCAATTTCTTGTGCTGCCTAAGGCTGGCTAGCCCACCCAAGCTCTCAGGCACAGAATCTGCAGGGGGGTCTGCCTTGATACTCAGAGGGACTTGAAATTGAAGCTGGAAGGTTGTGCTCTCCACTAAAGGAGCTATCCTACTTGAACTAAGTCTGTCGTGCACTGTCCCCTCCCTGCCATCTTTCCTTCTGCTACTCTGGGAGAGTTGATCAGGAAAGAAGCCAGCACAGGATTGAAATACCTCTCAAAAGAGCTCACCAAGGGGTTCAAGCACTTACTGACCTCAGGGCTGCAGTCCAGTCATTTGCCAGTTGATGGAGACAGTCTAATCTTAGCTTCTGTTGCTGAAGCAAGCTTGGCATTTTCTTGTCTGAGTAATCCACTGCCCTACAGGAGCTTTGAGAACCTTGAATAGACTTGGACAATGGGATTGGGCCCAGGGTTGTCTTTTCCAATTGGAATGACATCTGTAGACCTTGAAAGTCAGATGTCCAGATGTTTAATAGGTGAACTCCTCTGCTTGAAGTCCTGTCACTTGGGACTCCATGGAGTGGGCATCTCCAAGCACCTATGTGCATGACAGTTGGTTTACACTTCAAATCACTTTTTTTTTTTTTTAAGAATCTTTATCCTTGGCTGTATAAAGTAAAAAGTTTAGCTTCTATTTTTTTGCACCTCTATTTTATCATATACTTACATTGTATACAGTAGTGGTAGATTCTCTAAATATGTTATATGAAGAGTAGAACATGTCTTTGGTATCATTTCATTGCATGCTAAGTCACTTCGGTTGTGTCCAACTCTGCAACTCTATGGATTGTAGCCTGCTAGACTCCCCTGTCCATGGGATTCCCCAGGTAAGAATACTGGAGTGGGTTGCCATGCCCTCCTCCAGGGGATCTTCCCAACCCAGGGATCAAACTAGTTTCTCTTATTTCTCCTGCATTGACAGGTGGGTTCTTTACCATTAGTGCAGTGTAATTGAATGAAAAAAATTAGTTCGGGAACAAAATTACCCCTGGTTGAGAATCACTGAGGTGTAGGTCTTTCCTAGGAAGACTACTAGGTGTCCTGTGGTGACTCTTCCACTGGTTGGATGATGGATAGAGGGTTGAATACAGATAAATTGAAGTTTCCTTGATTCTGGAAAGTATAGGGAGACTTTGGATTGCCTTGGTTAGAGGTAGGATTTCCCTAAGAACAAGGGTTCTATGTCCTCGGACAATTTCCCTAAACTTAGCTCATAAGGCTTCTGATTATTCTCTCAATCCCCTCCCAGTTACGGAAATCCCTTTTCAACTCTTGTACCAACGACTCATAGCTCAAAGTCATCGCAACCCCAAGTTGTGTATATCAACATGAGTTCTTAGTATGTCAGTTATTCACACTTAAGTATCTGAATCTGACCTTTGTGTTTTCATGTGAAATGCTATGCAGGTACAGTTAGCTTGGCTGGGCAGATGCTGAATGAGAAACATGTCTCTTGCTGATGCCACGTGAGATACATCCCTGAAGGTGGCATGAATGACCATCCCTAACCATAATCACCTCAGTGCTGATAGTCATCCTTGGGTGACTACTGACCAATCAAGAAATTGATAGACTTAAATTCTCAATCCCTGGTTGATGTCTTAGAAAAGCAGTTAATTGAACAGACACTTGTGATTTCCAACACTGCCACTGTTTCTGCAGCCATTCAGCTCAAACCTCCAGGTATTGACCAGTACTCTGTTTGAATATTCAATGTCTTAAATACTTCACTTGGCATTTTACAGAACTGAAGCTTTAGGTATTTTGTGTCTTATGTCACTAATTCTTTAAAGCAGGCAAAAGCTGTCCTAGTGTCTTGGTTGGTTGATGGCATATACCCTTACCAAGTACTACATAAGTACCAAGTAAGGCTTGAAATTTTGGTTTGGTGGACAATTATTTCATTTGAAGGTTTATGAATTGAGCCACTTGGATCTGAGAATCCACGGCTCTAGTAGCTTTCTCTTTAGATTTCTGGGTGAGAGTCTGAGAAAGCTATTCAACTGGAATATCAAATTTAGAGTCTCAGAATCTACATTAAGCATTGTTGTTTAACTTAGATACTTAAGGTATCTTTTAATCCTGCCATAATGGTAGAGTTAAATAGGCAGAACTTAAAGACCTGACAGATAAAACTGCTAGAGTTTTGAAAAATTTTCACAGTGGCCACAATCCCAGGCACTTCTGTCAGGCTCATGCATTGTTGAAAAATACACCACTCAACACATTTAAGGAATAGTTGATGTGGAGACTGTTAACCAATATTTGAACATCTGCTTGTTCCCTTCTGCCTACTCTAGAAAAATCATCAGGATATTTCCAGTCAATGGCTTCCATTCCTTCTTTAGACATAAACTCTCCCATAAAAACATGTTTCAGTTGATGTAAACCTGAGAAGATAAGCTGGTATGTTTTAATGAGATCAGACTGTGTTGGACACTCAATGGAATCCTCTTAACACTGGTAAAGTCCTTTGCTGTACATGTAACTCTGCTTCAGTCTGAGGCGTATATGGTGGTTTTGGTGCCATCCCCACTGAGCCTAGTTTTAAAAGGGGCTGAGGAAGGCAGTAGGGCTAGCCCTCTGGGTGGGGGATCAATCTTGGGTTCAAAAGGAAGTACAGAGAGATGTACAACAAGGAGAGTCTTGTGTAGACAAGTGAGAAGAATGTGAAGGAGTGGAGGGGGAGAGCTCTCAGAAGCCTTAGAGAATTTTTCCAAATTTGAAAATCCGTTAAGATAACTGAGTTTTGCTGAGGGAAGCAATAGTGGATTCACCATTCACCAGTGGTGGTGGTTCAGTCACTAAGTTGTGTCTGACTCTGTGACTCCATGGCTTCCCTGTCCTTCACTATCTCCCGGAGTTTGGTCAAAGTCACGTCCATTGAGTGAGTGATGCCATCCAACCATCTCATCTTCTGCTGCCCCTTTTTCCTCCTGCTCCCAATTTTTCCCAGCATCAGGGTCTTTTTCCAATGAGTTAGCTCTTCACAGCAGGTGGGCAAAGTATTGGAGCTTCAGCATCAGTCCTTCCAGTGAATATTCAGGGTTGATTTCCTTTAGGATAGACTGGTCTGATCTCCTTGCTGTCCAAGGGACTCTCAAGCATCTGTTTGGGAGCTTCAAAATAGCAATGGAAATGTCTCATGTTCTTGTCTTCCATAATTTTTCCTAATTGGGCATACAAATACACAGGAATAGCAAATGAGCTGCAAGTGGGCCAACAGCTTCAAGTTGTCATGGGTGATATTAGTTCAATGCAACAAATTGAGGAGGGCCTGTGAGTCTTAAACATAAGATGAGCCAGAGTTCTGGACAGCAGCTGCCCATCAGCAGTGCCCTTAGAATCCAAACTCCCTGTAGCTGAGTATTCACCAAGATGGATTCCCATTCCTGATGAAGTTGACCACGTATCCAGATAAAGGCTTAGAACCATGACCAAAGTGGGAGGCTTGGGCCAAGAGGACTTAAACCCGCATGACTCAAAGCCACAAAGCAGATGATGTACAGGGGACTGTTGTAGGTACCTTATTTGTGTCTGGGGCAGCACTGGAGGTATAGAGGTAAGTCATTTAAACTCCTGCTTCTGACACCACAAAATCTAACCATCAGGACAAGGTACTCATCAAGTGTGCCTTGATTAGCAGGATGCCTAAGAACTACAGTTTGGGGGAGACACATACCATATGATCTCACTTGTATGCAGAATCTCAAGCATAAAGAAACAGAACAGATGGGTGTCTTGTTGCCAGTTGGGGGCAGGAGTAAGAGTTGATAAAATGTCCGAAGAAAGTCAGGGTACAACTTGCAGTTCTAAGATTTGAGGCTGTTAATATTCAGCCTGACAACTACTAAGACTTATTTCCTACTTGAAAGTTGCTGAGAATAGACCATAGTCCTCAACACAAGAAAAATCTAGTGATTATATATAGCGACTAGATGGATCATAGTGATCATTTCACAACACGTACTAAATCATGCTGCCTGTCTGAAACTAGTATAACATGTGCATTGGTAATACCACACTACACAGGAAGTAAAAACAGGAGAAAGGTGAAACCTTGACCCCAGGGGGGTTGCTTTTCAAGGATGAGGTGACCCACAGTACAAGAATTTCCTATGGACAATAGGGGAATCTACTTACCAGGATGAGGGTTTTCTCTTGAAGTCAGATATGGTCACCTCCACCTTTTTCAGGTCTTCTGGCTTACCCTTGCACCCAGAGTGGTCTTTGTTCTACTTTGGAATGTCTATCACTGTCTTGTCTTACCCAAAGGTAAAAGCAAGTTCACAACCAAAAGCTACTTGGTATGAATACAATGGGCACACTGTTGTACTTACTCTGGAATGTGAAACCAGTCCTTCCTGGAAAAACTAGTCGTTGAGGAGGAACCACAACTCCAAGTGGTAGTGCTGAGTGACAAGCTTCTCTTATAGACAGCTTCTGTGCCAGACAGCAAGCAGTGCCCAGCCTCGGGGGACTACAACAGGAGCTGTTTGCTCTTGTCCTCACGTCTGGGGGATGAGGGGAGCAACCCTGCACATGTGTGCTCCTCTGAGACCCATGTATGTTGAATGGCCAGTTTCCACTGAGGATTTCCAAACACAGATTTGGTTGGTTGGGTTGGCTCTGTTATTTCCTGTCATCTCTTCAGCCTGCTCTGTGGTGGTGAGCAGTCCAATTCCATGAAGCAGTCAGACATTGAGCCAGCAGGAAATGGTGGTCCCACACCACGAGAGGAGCTGCTTCCAAAAGGACTGTTTAGCTACGAGTCTTCTCTAGAAATGACCTTCCATCTTGTTCACTGCAATGCCACGTTGCCATAAGTCTGGACAGGAAAATATACCATCTTTTTCCCCTTCAGTTGCATACGGATCAGGTGATGGTAGTCTACTTGAGTGAACTGAAATCCCATCCCGTCTTGAATATTAACCCAGTTGTAGATGCTTGACAACTTTAAGTGCCAATGTGTTTAAGTGGTTCCATCTTACTAAAGGGACCCTACCTCCCCGACCACCACTTGTTCCTCCATTGAGAGGAGAAAAACATGCCTCCTTTCCTGTAGGAGTGGTCAGTAGAGCCCATCAAACCTGCTTGAGCTCATGCTTATTCCTCTCAGTTTCCCTGGCATTCCTTGCTCTGAAGGAATAAACCAAGAGATTGAACAGCCTTCAATTCAAGGGCCAAGTTATCCCATGCTGGGAGTGTGAAAAGAAGCCATCGTAGGGAAAATGTGAGGTCTTGAATTCTGTCCTGTCTTGTGCCATGACTGGTCCGGCCAAGGATAGGGATAAGGGACTGCCACCTCAGTTATGTTTTTATCTGGAAATGTATTCATTTATGAAGGATAGTTTCATTGCATAATTCTTGCTTGAAAGTCTTAGTGTTTTGGATCTGTGGGTCTAATGCCCCCTTGTATCTATGGTCTGAGATATAGGGCATTAGTCTTATGGGAGCTCCCTCGTAATTGAAGCACTGCTCCTCACTTGCTGTTTTCAAGGCTTTGTCTTTAAACAGTTGTACTATGAATCCAATTTTGAAGTGGATTGAACTTCTTGATTGTGTGAACTTCTCAGGGTGTGACAAATGTTTTTTCAACTTGGGAAGTTTAGAGCCATTTCTTCAAATATCCTCTCCTTGGATTACCCTTATGTATAAGCTATTAATGGTATGTTTAATAGGTGCCTGAAGCTGTGTTAATTTCTTACTTTCCCAGACTATAACCTCATTCAGCCTGTCTTCAAGTTTTCTGATCATTCTTTCACCAGCTTATACCTGCCAGTGAGTCCCTCAAGTGAATTGGTGGTTGTACTTTTCAATTCTAGAATTTGTATATGGCTCATTAAAAATTATTTCTATGTTGTCTACTTGATGAGATGGCCTCGTATTTATTCTTTTCACGTGATTCTTTTTTTTTTTAACCTCTTAGAAAGTATTTAAAATAGCTCATTTAATGACCCAGAGAGATGGTACGGGGAGGGAGGAGGGTTCAGGATGGGGAACATGTGTATACCTGTGGCAGATTCATGTTGATATATGGCAAAACAATACAATATTGTAAAGTTAAAAAATAAAAGGAAGACAAGATTTTTTAAAAAGTACAAATCTGGATTTCCTCGGGACAGTGCCTACTGACCGAACTTTCCACTTGTGTATGGAAATGCTTTTTTGTATGCCTCAAATTTGTTGACTTGGATGTTCCAAATGATGGGCAGGTCTGGAGATGATGGGCATCTCTGGAGAGCATATTCCCTTACCACCAGGACTGGTTTGTTTTCCCGGGAATTTTCTCAGCTTTTCTGACTAATGATGCAAGGTCTTAATTCTGTACGTCCAGCCATTGAACTGCTATCTTAATCACCTAACGATGAGACTGCTATGTCCTTAAATGCTTTGGATCAACAAGTTATACAGTTGTGGATGAGGGGCTGTATATGTGGGGCATACCTTTAATTCTTGGCAGTTGTAACTCTTAGTTTTTACTCTTCACTGTGAGAGCTTTCAGGTCAGCAAGGAATAGAATGAAGGTTTCCTTGGATCTTTTTTTAGTGTGTGCACAGCCGTACACCTGTGTGTGGCCTTCTAAAGTCCCAGAAATATGCTGGACCTTTTTTCAAAGATCCCCTGTGAACAGCTCCTTTCACTCCAAGTTTTCCCTATCATCCTCTTGTGTATTAATATAGGGATAACATTACCAGGTGGATCAAACAATTTTTTTAATAAGCACTTTGGGAACAGTACTGTTTTCAGTGATCCAGCTCTAAGTAAGGTCAACTAACACCAATTCCAGAATAGGGCTTTTACCAGGGAGTGCTCAATAGCTCAAATTGCCCTGATTTCAGGGGAAAGGGATTTTTATGAAGATCCAAACTCAATTTGCCTCTACAATGGCTGAGAAGCCGACATTCTTCTGCAGCTACTATGGTTGTGAGGTTGATTTTTAAAATCCACTCTGGAACTGGGAGAAGATTGGAATAAGGCTACTTAGAATGCCAAAAGGCTCACTGTTCTTAGTAATGATTGACTATGTGTTTTTCCTGGAATAAACACTCTGGATTGTTGCAAGCCTCTAGTTAACTTCTGGAGTACTGGCAAAATGAACTGACAACTTTGTCGCTGTGCTCATAGCTTTCATGTAAGAACTTGAGAGATTCTTACTCTGCCTTTCTGAAGGTGCTTATTCCACTCTGCTGGTATTATTGGAGAAAATCCTCGCAAAACTATTTTTCTTTGACTTCTGATCCCAGATCCTGAGTATACAGGGTGTGATGCTTGTCTTGAGACCCTACTGGATAGAACCTAATTGATGTTTGTTCTTGTCTACCTGATACCCTTATTCCTCTCCCTCTATGGGCTCGCTCTTATCCTAGAATTCTCAGCATGGTCAAGGTAATGTTTCTTGCCATACAGCCTCTCTGGGAGAGGTTGGCTCTCCAACCTATGCCAGGCAATTATCACTGAAACATGATGTGTGGGGAATATTGACCGTTACCTCAAGGCCCTGTCTTGGGTTCTGAAACACTTGGCTCTGCTCTGAGGAGGCAGTGATATTTCACACGGCAGCATCAAACATTCACACTCAGGAAGCAAAGGACTGAATGTAGAACGTTTTTGTTACTAGGTCTCCTCCGTAAATTTTTTTAAATGGATGCTTTTGGCAGAAATAGGGTTGTTCCAGACAGGCTAGGAACAGTGCCTCATGTTGGCGACATCACCATCTCTGAGATGGCAGGAGACCAATCCAAGACTCATGGAGCAGGTGGTAAACTGTTCCTGTCACCATAGTATTATGTTGCTGGACTTAATTAAGTTCACTGAGGTCCCTATGAACCAGAAATGCTTCCACTGAGAAAGTGAGTAGTGGGTATAGTAGATTTTCTTGGTTCCATGATCACTGTGCTTCTGGGGTGCTCTATTCCCCCAGAGGGAGGCAGATCAATTCAGCTTGCAGTTTTCATCACAAGGGGTTAAGGTTGCTCTTCAGCAAGGGACAAGATGTCTGAGGTTGATAATGACTCTTCACTTGCATTTCGAATTTCATTCTTCCCTCAAATTCAGAACAGCAAACTGAGCCACATTCAATCTTGAACTGTCTCATTGAAGACTTACCTAAAGGATCACAAGGGTGGGGCATGCAAGTGAAACCCTGTTTCTGTCCCACCTTGCCTGCCACCACCACCTGCTTGTTCCCTTGAGAATAATGTGCTTCCTCTCTTACAGGAGTGGTCAGCAGAGCCAGTCCAGGCTGCTTGAGCTCATGTTTATTCCTCTCAGCTTTTATGATCCTTTTCTGTGAAGGAATAAGCTAGATATGAATTGATGGGAGCATCAATTCAAGGGCCAAGTTTTCCCATGCTGGGTCTCCTGTCCTGTACCACATCTAGCTTGGTCAAAGATGGGAAAGTGGGCTGGATGTTTAAAGACAAAACTTTGGAAGTATCAAGAGCAAAGCAGCCCATCACATACAAAGGAGCCTCAATAAGATTGATAGCTGATAATCTCAGAGACACCAGACACTGGAAGGCATTACAACCACATTGAAAATTGTGGACTTTTAAGAATTACTTACCTAACCAATACATTCTTTAAAAACAAAACACTTCTAGATAAACAAAAACTGAGATGAACTGAAACAATAATCCCCTCTCAGCCCCTATCAATGGAACTCCTGTCAGGGTTGGCTGAAATGGGAAATGCGCTGTACACCCAAGGCTGAGCAGCCTTTTGAGACTTTGGTGAAAATCCATGGACTGAAAAATGAGTTGAATTAGGAGCTTGCCAGGCCTGTTGCTGTCTTCCAGGTTGTGCCGAAAAACAAATAGGCACAGAGAATGCAGCATGGAACATGCCTATCCTCTGCCACCCCCTGACTCCAGAAGAAAGTCAAATCTCCTAGGTTCTCCTTTTAGAGAAAGTGGGATGGGCTCGGTACCTGTGGAGTAAGGCTACGATGATTCCATAGTCCCATGATTCAAGTCCCAACATCTTGTGATTCTGGCTTTTCTCCTCCAGAGATTAAGTATTCCTTCTACTTCTACTTCCCAGTTGCACCTGACAAGTGTTTTACAACTCTGATAATTAACATTTTCATTGGATTCTAAAGACCGTTTTACTCATCTCGTTTGTTTAAAATGTGCTGTAAGATGCATATACATTGTTTAAAGATCTAGGATTACATCTGCCTTGACCATGAGATCGTAAAATTCATATTAGGAAGAAATCTACAACGCAACCCTTCACTGGGATAAAATGGCTGCTCAAGTGTTAGGTTTCTACACTGCATGACTATGATGTCAAGTTACTGTATTTCTAGTGGCTTAGACCACACTTTTTTAGTACTTAGGGAGAAATACAATCTGAAAGATTTGTTTCCATTTAGTGTTTGAAGAATATACTTTTCTAAGTTCTAGAACAGTTAATTTTCATTTGATTTTTGAGCATTTTATACTTTTTTTTTTTTAATAGGAAGAGTAATTGTTTCTGCTGCTTCCTTCACCTCTTGGGGCTCCCACACCCTACAGTAAGCCTGCCTCTGACTGTGCTCCTTCCCCACTGAAAACACTCCTGGTTGAATCGGTGTTAAGAGCAACATGTCCTTAAACCCCTCCTCTTGCTTACATTCCTTGGCAGAAACTAATATAGGAGTGTGTCCCAGTCTTCACAGACCAGGACCTGGGGACTGGAGTCGACTAGAAGAGGGACGTAGGGGACCCAAGTCTCAAGTGAAACAAGGGTACTTTATTTGCGGAAATGCTTGTTTATATATCTTCAATAAAATGATTACTCAGCCATTAAAGAATGAAATTTCACCAGTTGCAACAAAATGGATTGTCCTTTAAGTACAAGGTCACTGGAGAGAGTCACTGAAGGGAATCCAAGCAGGTGTCCTTTTCCATGATCTCAGTCCTGAGAACTGTGTGCAGCTCTGCTCATTCCTGTTTCCCAGGAACTGATAAGGAACAGAGAGTCCTTGAGAAACAGCGCACAAAAGAAGAAAACGTTGGATCCCTTAAAGTTGAACGTCCCCTAACAGTGGTTGGATTGGACACTGTCTGGATCTAAAAGTACTGCTTCCAAGGATACTTTGCTTGGACTTTTGCCCACAGAATTGTGTACGTGGGTGGGTAGGGGCAGTGGGTTGTGACCCTCACCATCCGAGCCCCTGCTGGCCAAGCCTAGATCCTTTTATCCTCATGTGCCTGACAGTCCTGTTGAGTCTCAAAGTTCTTTCTCTTGCCAGACTACTTGAGCATCTGGGTGAGGCTTTTTCCATCTTCTGCCTTCCCAGGAGGAGTCTTTTGTATCCATAGAGCTCAGGCAAGACCCAGTGGATGTTGATTACATGTGCAATATTTACCACGGGCCTGGATCATCAGAGTCAACTCCCACGCTTCTGGCTCTCAGACTCAGGGTGTTTGGTTTTCTTCCCTTTGTGGTGAAGGGCTGAAGTCAGGAACCCATTGATTTGCGTCTGCATTCTCTCCCCATGGGAGGCTGATGTCAGGCGGAGCTGCGACCCAGGTTGCCTGGAGGACTTGACACAGGAGTGTCCTCATTGAACCCCAGCTCTGACATTCCTTAGTGTGGAAATTTGGAGGGAATACTGAGTAAAAGCCTAGATAGAAATTCATCTTGTAATTCTGCCTCTAAGTTAGATATGCTGGCAGTGTTTTCCGTCAGGTTTTCCACACAATTCCTGGGAAAAGCATTTCTAAGAATGGCTCTAATCAGACATTTTCATCAGGCTGTCGATGCATTATTGAACACGTCTGTCAATGATTAAGACTGAGAATTTGGGGAGATCATTAGCCAACATCTGCTTACCCCTTTGTGCCTATTCTAGAAAAATCACCAGTAGGATCTTTCCAGTCAACATCTTCCATCCCTCCTCTAATGCATCTGCTTGTGTGTATGAGGTTCTGTCTTATGATAGAAATCTGAGTAGCCAAGCTATTACTTTAATGAAGAGGTCAAATTATCTGGCAAACTCAGTGGAATCCTTTCATGTTGGGAAAGTCCTTAGCTGTGCATGTAATTCTGCCTTAGTCCAAGAGAATACCACCTGTCTGTGCTGAGCCTGGATTTAAAAGGGGCTCTCATTACAGGAAGGCAGTATGGCCAGCCTTCTGTGGGGGGTGAGTGAGCTAGTAGGAGGTACAGAGGGGGGGGTGACAAAGAGGACCTGGTGGTGGATGTTGAGAGGAACAGGAAGGGAGTAGAAGAGATCAGGATGGAGCACTCTCAGAAGCCCTGGAGGATTTTTCCAATTTGGAAATCCTTTAAGACAACTGAGTTTCTCTGAGGGAAGCAATAGTGGATTCACTATGATGCTTGGAGACCTCAAAATACCAGTTGAAATATGCTTTGCATTCTTACATTGTTCTATATATTTTCTTCAATCAAGCATGCAAATAGACTCAGGAATCACAAATGAGCTGCAAGTGGGCCAATAGTTTCATGTTGTCGTGGGTGATTTTAGTCCAAAGCAACAAATTAAGAGGAGGGTCTATAAGTTTTAAACATAAAACGAACCATAGTTCTGGACAGCAGCTGCCCATCAGGAGTTCTGTAGAAACCAAGCTCTCCAAACCCACCACCAAGGTGAAGGCTTCCCTTTCCAGATAAAGCCAGCAAGAGCAGACACCCAAATAAAGGCTTAGAACCATGACCAATGTGGGAGGCTTACCCATGTTGAGTGGACTTACTCCCGAGAACCTACTACTACTACTATAATGCAATTCAACTAATACTGTCTTGTAAGGAGATGATGATAAAGGGCCCTCTTGGACACCATACTTGTATCTGCAGCAGTGCTGGAGATAGAGGTAAGCCACTCTGGCTGCTTATGATACCACTTTGTGTCTAAGAATAATCAATGTCAAGGCTACACATAAGATAGCTTTATTTGGGTCTAGGAATTACAATTGGGGAGACACAGATTCAGGTAAAACTGAGTATTCAAGGGGAAAGGAAAGTGTTGGGTCCTACAAGATGATTAATTTGTTGTGCAAAAAGTTATGACTGACCCAGAAAGTGAATATTTATCCTTAAAGGATAAGCTGCCTGCCTTTTTATTTTTTCCCCCCTGCATTCTCATGTCTCTAATTATAACTGCTTGAGTCTGCTTTCTGGAACACTGGGAAGCCCTAGGGGAGACTACAGCCTTTTATCAACAAACAGGAGATAGGAAGGGACTTCTGTACCAAGGAAGGTTCCAACAACATCCTGTTTCATGGGATTTGATGATATGAAATGTTGTCCAGCCCTGGTTGATATATGTATTCATTGTAGCATTATTAAAATAGCCAAGATATGAAAGTATCCAAAGTGTTCATTGGCAGATGATGAATAAAGATATAATAAACACATGCTTGCACATTCACACACAGGAAAACTATTGCAAGCATGAGAAATGGAATCTTGCCATTTGCAGCCAAGTAAATGGAACTTGAGAGCATTATGCTCTGAAGTCAGACAAATACAGTATGATGTCACTCACGTGGAATCTATAACTTAACTCATATATACAACAGATGGGTGTTTTGCCAGAGGTAGGGAGTAAAGTAGTGGCAAAATGGCTGAAGAAAATCCCAAAGTATAAACTTCCAGTTATACAAGAAGAATGTGGTGTACAGCATGGTAATTCTACCAATGCTATATTGTGTACTTGAGAGTTGCTAAGAGGAGGAACCCTGAAGTTCTCTTCACAAGAGAAAATCCTGCATGTATAGTGAACTGTACGTCTGACGTTAATATAGGCTAGCTCTACCACAATATTTAAGAAGGAAGAAGTGGAGGGAAAAAGAAGAAAGCCCTAACCTTGTGGGTGGGGGGTTGCTTTTCATAGGGGTGACCATGATCCATACAGGAATCTTTTGGGGGAGAATTGACATTTCTCAGGAGAGTTCTCTCTCGAAATCAGATTTGATCACCACCACTGTTCTCAGTCTTCTGGCTGGCCCTTGGAGGGTGGCCTCGTTATTGCGTCCCAGGATGGTCTTTGTTCTACTTTGGATGGTGTTTCACTGTGTTGTGTCCAAAGGTAAAAGCTAAGTTCACACATGTTGTGTGGTGTTAACACTGTGGGCGGCACTTCACTGTTCACTGTGGAACATGAAACCTCCTCTTGAGGAGAGACCACAGCCTGCTGCCACCACCTGCTCTTCTCTTGAGAGGAGAATAACGTGCCTCCTCTTGCCACAGGAGTGGTCAGCAGAGCCAGTCCAGCCTGCCTGAGCTCATGTTGATTCCTCTCAGCTTTTCTGACGTCTTTCTGTGAAGGAACAAACTAGAGATGAATCGATGGGAGCATCAATTTCAGGGCCAAATTTTCCCATGCTGGGTCTCCTGTCCTGTACCACATTTAGTCTGGTCAAAGATGGGAAAGTGGGCTGTGAGGGGATTGTTGTCTTGATTTATCTCAGTTTCTGTTTATCTAGAAGTGTTTTGTTTCTGAAGGATGTATTGATTAAGTAAATCTTAAAAAGTCTTCACTTCATTTTCAATATGTGGTGGTAATACCTCCTGGTCTCTGAGAAATCAACTGTCAGTCTTATTGTGGCTCCTTTGCTTGAGGTGGGCTGCTTTGCCCTTAATCTTCCAAGGTCTGGTCTTCAAACGTCTGGACTAGGATACGTCTAGCTGTGGGTCTAGACATACTATGGAGAGCTTAGCAAAGCCAGCATGTTCTCATGCGGTGTTTCAAACTTTAAACACGAAAAATCACTAGCTGCATTCTTAACTCGGCCAAGGCCACTGTCATGACTTCAGGTACCTCTGGAAGATGCAGAGAGCTCTCCCAGGCCAGGAACAGGTTAACTCTATCCCTGTGTAAATTTAACCTCCCTTTCTCAGTCAACAAAACTGTGCTGCTGGTGATGACAGAGCGGGAATTAGTTTCTGCCTGAGACCCATAGGGGATACCCCAGTGTGGATCATGGGGCCTATGTAGGGTCACACTGGAGATACCTCACATTGCTTTCTCCAGGATGTCAAGGTCTTTTTCAGCAGGACTCTCCTCCACCACCTGTTCATGCTACCTTCTGAATGCCTTCTCCAGCACCTCCAAGAGGTTTGAACCATGTTTGCCTGGGAAAAACTTGGATTTTAGGCCCTACGAAGGGCCAGTGTTAGTGTCTGATCCAAGGAGCTCCAGAACCTTGGGCAGTGTTGCAACTCCAGTCCTGAGCAGATAAAGTTCTATTGAGATGATCACAGTAGTCTAGGTACAACTGGTAGACTCACTGTAACTGGGGCTAAGGAGAGGTTTGCCCAGTAGGCAGGACAGGTTATGCCTGCCACCAGAAAAGTACCTCATCTTTGGGATGAGTCTGGCCAAGATGGACTCAATGGGGATGGATGATCAGCAGATTTTCACTGCCCACAAATATCCTAATATTAAGGTGATTTCATTTCTCTGTTCACAGGCAGATGACGCTGTGTGCATTGTTTCTTAAAGGAAAAATTGGGTAACATGCTCTAGATAATTTAAGGGAAAAGGGGGATCAGAAATTATGGAATGTCTGTGCAAACTAGTGAAATGTCCAATATTCTCTGTATGAATATTCTAGATACATTGTAAACTAGTGTACACTAAAGTGAAGGCAAAGCACAAAGGCACTTCAACTTCTGTGTAAGTTAAGGCCAAAGGATGTCTTTCTAGGATAGCTTTGGGTTATCCAAGTGTTGTTGTTGTTCTAACTATATTGACATGCTCATGTCACATTATTTCTACATTTTTACAGCATGGGGAAAGAATATTTTGGCAAAGGTAAAGGTGTCTAGGAGTGCCATGGTAGATCTTTTGTGTCTGGAAGGACTTGTTTATCAGATCTTCAAGGGTTACCATATGATTCTTGGCCCCTTGTTGAGGTTCTAGGAAATGTGACAATAGGGTATTGCACAGGGTATTCATTAGGGAGTGTCCTTGAGATCCACCCTCAGTCCCTGGATAAGGGACCAGACTGAGTAGAGAAAGAACTTGAGCTGCAAGGTCAAGCTGGTCTGACAGTCACAGCTGACCCTGTAGCAAAACTCTGGAGTTGAAATGGGCCATCAGTCATCACATGTTGGACCAAATCAGGGCTTTATATGCTTACCTTGATCAGTTACTGGGTATCGGTTCTTTCCAGAAGGGCATGACCTAGGGTGAGAAAGCAACCACTGCAGCAGCTGTCCCTGTCAGCTGAAATACTCCCAGAAGCTAGGACAAGTTTTTCCTTGAAAAGGGGTCTGCTGGTTACCTTTATCTAACACAGTCCATTCTTCAGGCCCAATCCAAGACACTTTATGTTCACTTAAAAAATAATCCCTCTGATAATCAGAAGGACCCCACCCCCTTCCTGAGTGAGGCCAATCTTGGGAAAGGCAGAGCTAGAAGGATAAACTAAGGCCTCTGTTGCTCTTGTGGGTGGCAGTGTTGTCACCAGTAATCACTATCTCCCAATGGTGGCGCCACAATTTACCTTCACCACCATCCCACTGATTCCCATCCTCCTCAGCAAGCTTGATCTGGTTGACTTACCTGGTGGCTTAGTTTCTCATCCCTGGGAGGTCTGAGCCCCTGGTCGTCATGTCCTCTCAGCCTGAGGTCACTTTTAGCTCTTGTTTGTTTATCACAGTTAGGAAAGGAGTACCATCAAAGGCCCAACGGGGGTCACCTGTGTGACAAATACATTCCTGCTACCCAGCTGTGGCTCAGAAACACTACATTCCCTGATTGTTGCCAAAATCTTGGTGCTCTGCACCAATGCCAAACAGAAATACAGAGGCAGAGTTAAGAGAAGGAAAGAGTGGCTTTATTACTTTGCCAGGCAAAGGGGAGGCACAGTAGGCTAGTCCCTCAAGAACTGTGTCCACCCCCACCCCACCCCTGGTAAGTGGTGGTGGTGGTCAGTCACTCAGTCATGTCTGACTCTTTGCAACCCTATGTACTGCAGCACTCCAGGCCTCCTTGTCCATCACCATCTCCCAGAGCTTGCTCAAACTCATGTCCATTGACTCGGGTGATGCCATCCAACCATCTCATCCTCTGTCATCCCCTTCTCCTCTTGCCTTCTATCTTTCCCAGCATCAGAGCCTTTTCTAATGAGTCAGCTCTATATATCACGTGGCCAAAGTATTGGAGCTTCAGCATCAGTCCTTCCAATGAATATTGAGGATTGGTTTCCTTTAGGATTGACTGGTTTGATCTCCTTGCAGTATAAGAGACTCGCAAGAGTCTTCTCCAACACCATAGTTCAAAAGCATCAATTCTTTGGCGCTCAGCTTTCTTCACAGTCCAAGTCTCACATCCATACATGACTACTGGGAAAACCATAGCTTTGACTAGACAGACCTTTGTTGGCAAAGTAATGTCTCTGCTTTTTAATATGCTGTCTAGGTTGGTCATAGCTTTCCTTCCAAGGAGCAAGCGTCTTTTAATTTCATGGCTGTAGTCACCACCTGGTGAGTAAGGACAGGTTATATAGTCAGGTAGGGATATGTCATAAGGATCAAGGCAGTAACAGTCTTCATTCCCCCTTTACAAAATTTCAAAAGGATGGGTTTGCTGACAAGGTTAGGCTATGTGTGTAGGATCTTAAGTAGTCTATCTCCTAATATTAATGAGCCTCTCAAGCCCTTTAATCTTGGTGGTTTCATTGCTGCTTCTCCTTTGATTAGCAATGGTTCTGCCCTTTGGAGTTAAGAGAAACTCATGGAGGCTGGAATCTTGCCTATGAGGAATGGGGGACAAAAAGGCCTCTGTCCAGGAGCCCCACAGGGCCCTGCTTGGCATCATGCTGATCAGTCAAATACCTGTGACAAGTTGTTGACTCTTCTTGCCTGCCTGTCCCAGGAAATGAGGAACAGAAGATGTCTGCTGGGAGAAGAATTCTCTTTTTGGGCTCTGCAAGTTTAGAACTCCTGGTCCCTAAAGTTGCAGGGGTGGAAAGCATACAGTCCTCAAATGGGTCGTGAATATGATAGTGGGGATCTTCTTGCATTTGCCCATTGGTTCTAGGTGTTCTTATGAGTGTCACAGTGTCATAGAAAAGTATGTGAATCACAGTATATGCTTCACCCTGGAGGATGGCATCTGTCCTTAGAGTATTGCCTCTGAGATGGCCTGACCATAGGCACCCCGGAAGTATTGTTTGTTCTCTGGAGCCAGCAGCTGAATAGTGGTATAGCCTGTGATGCAATCAGTGAATTCCATGGTCATAGTCCATGCCTGCCCTTTGTTCACCTTGAAATGGGTGCCTTAGTCTGATGTGATATTGATGGTTCTGCAGGATACCATATATTGGGTCTGATGCTCTATGACCTTTGATAGTGGTGCTGGCTAAACACCTCTGGGCAGGGACTTCACATACCAGGAATGTCTATTTTTCTTATTTCCAAACACTGGCCCTTAAGATAACATCCACTGTAGTCAACTTTATACCAAGTGACTAGTTAGGTTACTGTCATGAGAAAACGTGCTGTTCTGGGTGCTCAGGACTTGACTATTGTTGGAAAGATAGACATTTGGAGAGGGTAGAAGATGCCAAGTGAAATCCTTTTGCTTTTGAGCCCACAAACACCACTGTCTCTGCATGTGTGGCTGTTGTATTGTTGGCCACTCTAGTGCTGTTAGCATGATGGATATGAGTAAGGGCTAGATGACATCAATTGGCAAAGTCAGTCTTCTTGGTTTATATCTTTTCCATGGTGGTAGTCCTCTGGAGGACCTCAATACATGCTGAAAAGATGTTCTAATTCTGTGCCCACCCCTATGTATCCACCTACCTACCATTACCCAGGACTGCCTTGCCCTCAATCCTTCAATCTTTAATCCTTTCATGTCCTTCCCATCTGCCTCTGCCCATGAGTCCATATGTATTCTAACCTCGGGCCACACCTTTTTCCACACGAAGTAGGTGGTCAAGTACATTGCTGGGAATGCTATCCATTGGGATGGGTTTTCTTTCTATGATCCTTCAAGACTGACCCTTAAGTGAGCTTTGGAGCAGTAGGCCTCCATTTCCAACTTGTACCCACATACTGAGGTGACTTATTTTAAATCCAGCAGTACACACTTCTATATTTAAAATGGATAACCAACAAAAACTTATATAGCACATGGAACTCTGCTCAATGGTATGTACTAGCCTGGATGGGAAAGGGGTTTGGGAGAGAATGGACACATTTGTATGTATGGTTGAGTCCCTTCAAAAAAAGACTATCTCTTCTGACAAAGTCAAAATCTCAGTTATCTTAATCACCTAATGACTAGTTATTTCCCTGCAACTTTGGACAAATATCTTTTCCAATTATGGATGAGGTGCTGTATACAGAGGGCGTGCCTTTTTAATTCTCTGGCAGTTATAACTGTCTTAGCCTTTATTCTCCACTGTGAGAGGTATGAGGTCAGCAAGAAGAGACTACGGCTTTCTCAGATCCTTTTTATGATGTGTGCACAGCCATTCACCTGTGTGTAACCTTCTGAGATCTCAGAAATATATTGAAGCTCTTCAAAATCTCATATGAGCATTTCCTTCCAGTCTTTCAAATTTTGAGTTAGCCTCTTGTTTGCTTCACCTGGTAATGCTTTCTCAAATATCTATGTTAAACAACTGATATTTTAAAAAAAATTTATTTTTTTAACAATTCTAGAGCTGGATCACTGGAAATGGCACTATTTCCTAAGTAAGATCAACTAATGAATCTCTGATAATAGAGCTATGACCTGTCTGGCACGTCCCAATAAAACAGTTACTAATTTCTGGAGCAAGGGATTTTTATGACCCAACCTCAATTTTCCCCCCAAGAAGTCTGATACACTGCCCTTTTTTATTCTACCTTGGTTCTGAGGCTGACGGTTTTTAAGTCTGCTACAGATCTAGGGAGAATATTGGACTAAGAAAGTTAAAATGTCACAAAGCTCATTGTTTTGACTAAGTATTAGCCACACTTCTTAAAAAATGGTCTTGAAATTGTAAGAATCTGGTTAACTTCCAACGTATTAGAAAATTTTGGGAATTTTTCATTGTGCTCACTGTTTTTATGTAGGAAGATTTTTGGACAGCTTTGCCTTTTTGGTAATGCTTATTCTACTGTACTGACATTATTGGGGAAAATTCTTGCAAAATTATTTTGACTTCTGGTCATAGGTCTGTGTTGGGTGTGTGACACACATCATGAGAATCTACTGGATAGAACCTAGGTTGATGTTTTGCTTTTGCCTAACTGACATCTTTCATTTCAATAAGGGGTTCTTTGCTATCCTAGAGGACTTAAGGTGGTTCAAAGTGATTCCAATTATTCAGTTGCTGCCTAGAAAAGGGTAGCACTCCAACTTACCTTCATGCAATTACCACTGGAGGTTGGTTTACATGGGAAATATTTGACTGCTGTCCTGGGGGCACTTGTGTTTCCTTAGGGTTCCAACACACATGGTCAGAGGAGGCTGATATATCTTAAAGGGCAGCATCTTACATTCGCACAGCGAAGCAAAGGTCTGAAGGCAGAAATGTCGTCACTAGTGTCCTCCACAATTTTAATGGATGCTTTTGGAAGAAATAAGGTTGTCCTAGTAGGCTGGGGACAGTGCCCAAACAGCAGCACTTTCTCTGAGAAGATTGGGGCTCAATCCAAGATTCACGGAGCAGACAGAGTTCTGAAACCATCCACAGTGATACCATGATGCTGGGCTCTACTGACTTCATTGAGGCATAATTATGAGCCAGAAATGCCTCCACTGAGAATGTGACCAGTGGACACAGTATGTCGTCTTGGTTCTCAGGGATAAGTTCACTGTGCTTCCGGGGTGCTCTGTACCACCAGAGGGAGGCAGATCAATTCAACCTGCACTCATCACAAGGGGTTTAAGGTTGCTCTGACTTTTCTTAGTGTGGTGAATGGGTTGAGAGACAACTGAATGAATGTCAAGCTAGGAACGCTCATTGTTTGCTATTCTTCTTGTGCAGAGACAAATTCTGTAGCCTTCTGACCACCAGGAGTCAAGTACTCTGACGATGCTCAGTTGCCCATGCATCTTAGTAGGTGGTTTCTTCTTGTGCTGCTTTTTGGATGAGCAGATGGGTTCTCATTAAAGTGTCTCCGTCTGAAGCTCAATCGTACCTTTCTTAAGTAGTAGCAGCCTGTATTGTTTCAGAAAGTGGATTTTTTTTTTTAAAAGAATTTTCTGATCCTGGTTGGTGCTGCGTGTTGGGAATTTACCCAGAGGTGAAGGTCTGAACTCAGGAAGCACAGTAGAACCTTCTGCCTTTCTTGGGTGACTTTCAGTGCCTTTGGTACCAGTTGAGATGTGTCCTAGATAGTCTTGGGACAGTACTGTGGTCAATGGCAGCACCTTCTCTGGGCAGGAAGGGCTCAGTGCTCCAAGGAGAAGGGTTCTGAGTCAGTCCATTACCTTGGTGTTAGAATCCTGGACTGCAAGACCAGTGGGGCAAAGTGTGAGCTTGTGGTGTCTTCCAAGATGAGCAAACAGCTGCTGGTGTTGCTCTGGAGGGTGTCAGGGGATGTTCAACTTGAAGGGATCCAATATGTTTTTCTCCTCTTCTGTGTGCCGTCCCTCAAGGACTCTCTCTTCCTTATCAGTTCCTGGAAAACAAGAACAAGCAGAGCTGCATGCAGTTCTCAGGACTGAGATCATGATAAAGGGCGCCTGCATGGATTCCCTTCAGTGACCCCCTTCAGTGACCTTTTACTTAAAGGTCATCTACTCAATGCCCCTCTTACTCAGGATATGGGATGCTTTCTGGCCCTTTAAAGATTATTTGCTTGGCTTTGTTTTTGCTCAAGTTTTTTTTACTGCCTAAAGCTGCCTTGTATGAAGATATATAAACATGAGTTTGCAAATATATCACCCTTGTTTCGAGACTTGGGTCCCCTGCATCCCTCTTCTCGTCGACTCCGGTCCCCAGGTCCCTGTCTACAAGGGCCATGAAGGGGGTTCCACTTTCAGGTTATGCTTTCAAGGTGTCTTTGAGGAGATGGTGAGGGAGCCTTGGCCATGGCTGTCCTAGGAGAGGAGAGCGAAGATACAGGGCTGTTTGTCAGAACACCATAAGTTACCTGTTCTGGAAGTTGTGCTGACCCACATCTCCTATGAAGCAGGTACATTATGGTCCACTCTGAAACGTGAGGTTGCTTAGAGCACCTTGGCCTCCTTAGGGGAGAAGTTAAAGAGGAGACCAGCAGTCTTAGACAATCTACTTAGTTGCCAGGGAAGAAGGGCCTTTGGATAAACATCTTTTTCTATTCTTTGGAATAATTGGTGCATGAGTGGTCTATTTGTAGCTGAACCAGTAGTAGAATCCTATAAATCAAGTCCTATAAAATTATCTGGGCCCAAATAATTCTTCAGGGAAAGATAATTATATATTTAGTTTTTCATAGAAGTGGTAAATGCTTGATATTTCTTGTGCATAAATTTTAATAATCTGAGACTTTCAAGGCATACCTAAGTATTTGAAGTTTAAATTGAGCACTTTTAATGCCTTCATCTGTAGGTTGGAATGCTAGGAAGACATTGCTAATATTGCTTTTATTCTCTTGTTAAGTGCTGCCAGGAGAATAGTTGTGAGGCATATTATTTGAAATAAACTTTAGTGAGTTAATATGAATTCCCTTGAATATAGAACCTGAAAAGCAATTTTGGACAGGCACTGTATTCACTTCTATTGCTTGTGTAACTAAATGACCACCAGGTTGGGGCCTAAGTGAAGACAAATTTGATCTTTGAGTTGTAGAGATCAGAAGTTTGATATGGATCTCTTTGGGTAAAGTCAAGCTTTTGATGGGGTTTACATCCTTGTTGGAGATACCGGGGGACAACAGTTTGTTTCTCTGCTATATCCACCTTCAAGAGGCCCCCACAAGTCCTTGGCTTGTGGCCTCTTTCATTTTCAAAGTCTGCCCCTCTTTCAACTTTGGAGTAAGCAATGCATATGGAAATCTGACTCGCACCTCACCTTGTTTCGCTCTTGTGAATACACTGGAGCCATGTTGCATCATCCAGGCTAATTCCCTTGATGTAAGGCCAGCTGTTGAGCAAACTTAATTCCCTCTTTCAACGAACTCCCCCTTGCCATGTAACATACCATGATTACAGGTTCCCAGGATTAGGATGTTAACAGTTTTAGGAGTTGCTGTTATCTACTTCATGGAAGTTATCCTCAGGAGGCTCAGAGGAATGGAGAACCTGAGATCAGTTGAAGGGAGTTGCCCCTGAAGGTGTTTTGCAGCAGGTCATCTATACCAGTGACTGGTACTGAGTCCCCCATGGAACCTGTGAGTTGCTATGTGGAATGCAGCTTATAACTGTGCCTCCTGAGGTCAAGAGTGTGGTCATTTGCCCACTAACTGTCTCTGCTATGTTCTTTGTAGCTATCCCCTCCCCTGAGCCATCTGTTCCCCTGCACTGAGATGTGACTCTGGCAGGGTTTGCATCCTTGTTGGAGATACAAGGGGACAGTTTGTTTCTCTGCTATATCCACCTTCAAGAGGCCCCCACAAGTCCTTGGCTTGTGGCCTCTTCCATCTTCAAAATCTGGATCCTCTTTCAACTTCAGAGTGGGCAATGCATATGGAAATCTGACTCTCGCCTCACCTTGTTTAGGGGACAGACGGTCAGGAAGTGGCAGAGTGGATGCCAGCCTCCTGAATTTTCTTTGTGGCAGAAGAGGTGAGAGAGTCATTTCCTAGGCAGGTTGATAGGAAATCTAGGGGTCCCCAAGGACAGAGGGGTCTGGAATTCTCAAGGAGGAAGAAAGGACAAACTTTTTTTCTTTCTCCACATTCCTTAGGATTATATAACAATAATGTATCCTGCCTAAGGACAGTTTTTGGATTAAACCTTCTGTTATCTTAAAATGTTAATTATGGGAGTACACCTTGTCTTTACAAGGATGTATCTTGCCTGAGGACAGTGTTATCTTAAAATGTAAATTATGGGAATAGGTCGGAGGAGGTCTTTACAACCTCCAGACATTCTTTGGATTATATAACCTCATTGTTAACACTAGCAAGCGGGTACTCTTTCTACCCCCTTCTGATGCCTATGTCAGAAGCTTTCTCTATCTCCTTTATACTTTAATAAAACTTTATTACACAAAAGCTCCGAGCGATCAAGCCTCGTCTCTGGCCCCGGATTGAATTCTCCTCCAGGGGCCAAGAATCCCGGTGTATTCGTGTGATTCAACAACAACCTTTCAGAGGGATTAGTTCAGTGCTGCCTACTGAGGAGCAAGGGGCTCCCTTTTCTGTCTTCCTGTGATGGAGTCTCTTCCCTTTTCTGGGAAAAGTTTTTTTAAGATCCTATTTAGACTTATTCCCAGCTTTGCCTCCCACAATGTCTGCTTGTATTAAATATCTTGAGATGCCAAAAATTAAAATCTCACTATATTCAAGGATGACTCTCTATGACTCATTCTCTTCCACAAATAGATGAGACTATTCTAAGCATGGAAAACTAAAACTGCTTCATTGAAGGTCTCCCTTACAAGTCATGAGTCATTCTAAGATATTGTAAAAAATTCTACAACTAATTCCCTCATTGGCATATGATGGAGATCAGCAGGTTTTGATTCAGTCAGGTAAATACTATGATATCAACTACTGTACTTCAGTGCTATAGAGTTCTATTGTTTAGGAGGGAATATGATCTAAACTCTTTGTTACTATTTCATTTTCTTGAGTGTATTCAATTTTTTTGAGACTAAGAAATGTCTGCATCTCACTTGAAATGGAGAAATTGATATATATATTTTAATGATTTCTTCTCTCCTGATTTTCTACCTTCCTCAGCTCCCATGAAGTCTAGTGACCCTGGTCTGATCATGTTCCTTCCCCCTACTCCCTTGTTTAAAACTCCTAAGGCTTCATGAGAAGGAAAACAGGATGTATTGAACCATTTCTCCTCCTGGCTGTTCCAGACAAGCCTAGACCTGGATGGGTCAGACCCAGAGCTGGATTCTAGAAAAAGCTGCTGACAAGTGTGTGGCATTCTGGCTTCTTGGTCAACTGTGTGGCAATTGACCTTCATCATCCCAGCCCCTGCTGGACAAAGCCTGCACCCTTCTCTAGCACACATCTTCCTGAAACTCCTAGTCTTTGGTGCCCATACGAGAGTCATCTCTAAGCCAGAGTATTTAGATCATCCAGGTGGGATTTCTTACCACCTACCTGCTCTGGAGAAAGTTTCTCTATTTTGCCCCCAGAAGTGTGGATGACAAGGTCAGGGTTATTGTGGGCCTGGGGTGCTCAGGTGCCCTCCACCTACCACACCGTGGGTCCACATCTTGGTCTTCAACACTCTGTGCTGTGGGCTCTCTGTGGGGGTGGTAGAGAGCTGAGGTTCGGGGGTCAGCAGTGTCCACACCATGTTCAGGGCTGAGACCCCGGGTACCCTTCTGCACTAATGAGCTTAGGTTGAACTGATATGGATGCTGGGTAATCATGATACAGCTGTGACCTCTTAAAGGAACATCCCTGACTTTTCTTAACAGGGTGAGTTGGTTGAAGATAATGAACTGAAGGATTTGTCCAATAGGCAAAATGCTTGCCTGACCTTTTCCTCTGAGGTAGAAACAATGTAGCCTCCTGGCCCCTAGGCAGGTCCTGTGGCAGGTATCTGCCTTCCTCAGGGCCATGGACACTGCTCATTTGTCTTGACCGGGCAGTTTCCCCTTTTCCTGCCTTTTCAAGAATGGGTGTCTTCCATCAGAAATCATTCCATTGGTGGTAAGTCCAGTCCTGTGATTTTTCTTAATGTTTTAGAAGACAAACTAAAACTGGTTTTCAAGTTTTCATGATTCTGAGTAGTCCAGCATGAATCAGGATGGACTCGATGAGAAATCCAACACTGGATATTTTCTTTTTCAGTTCTCAGAAAAGCTAGTTATCAATGTGCTATATAGTTCTTCCAAATGGAATCAGGATCGAACTCTGCATTCTCACCATTAAGGTTGATATTTTGTCCTGTTGGAAGTAGTGACTTAGTTCTGTCATATTTACAGTCTGTTACCTCCTGCTACCCTTGGCACACTTTCTGTAACTCAGGTGAGCTGTCTGAGCTCAGCAGGGACCGTGGGTGAATGGATTCCGTGTCCAGCATGAATTAGACCATCGGTGTCTGTACTGTTCTCTACTTTGCACTCTGGGGGCCCGTGAGTTTGGGTGACCGCAATGAGACTGCAGTCTTCCACACTTTTGCCTTTCCTTTTCCTCATGCTTCTGGGATTGTTCTTAAACCTGAATCTTTAGCCATACTTTCTATCATTCGCATATTTTTACATAGCATTTTGACAATAGTGAATCTCAACTTCTTGACTTTTAATTTCTTCAAGGGGGAGTATAATTTGTCTGTTTATATCTCATACTCTTTATACTGCAAAAAATAGATGAGAATGTAGCTCTGAAGGGTCTAAAATTAGATCTACCTAATCTCAGATCTCTTAACCTGTTTATAAGTTGCTGTAGATAAATATTTTCAAAGAAATCTACAACTCTTTCCTCATTGGAACATGACGGAGGTTAGGGATGTTAGATATCCACATTAGCATGAGTATTATATCATGTTAATTATTGTATATATTTGCTATGTACCTCTTTTTAAAAATAACTTTCATTATATTTTGGTCTCACCAAGTGGCATATGAGATCTCAGATCACCAAACAGGGATTGAACCCCTGTGTCCTGCAGTGGAATTTCAGAGCCTTAACCACTGGACCACCAGAGAATTCCCTCTTTATATTCTTATAGGGGCAATATCTAAAATCTTAACATTTAGTTTTCATTAAAGTATCATTTTCTCCATTCGCTCCTAGAACTACCTGTATGTCGCACAAATTTCAATAATTCGATGCACTTTTTGTTTGTGGGAGAGAATTCACTCTCTTCCCCAAAATTTCCCTTCCTTTAGCTTCTATGAGCTCTCAGGAACCAAGCCAGTTCACTCCTAGAATGAATGAGAATGTTTGAAACCCTTCTGCTTGTAGTTGGGGGTGGGCTAAGCCAGGATGAAGCCGACTCTGGGTTGACCTCAAATGGAAGCTGCTGCCAAGCCCATTTGGCTTTGACATTGTCTTCAGCTGTTCTGGAAGTGAATCCCCACCTACCCATCTCATCATCCTCTGATCCCCATCTGCCTACTGTTGCTGTACCTCATGCATCCACATGGGCGTCATTCCTAAGCCAAAGTATTCGGGATAGTCCTAGTGAGGTCTCAACCACTTCTCCTGGAGAGATTCATTTCCTTATACCCTCATCGAAGATCAGCTGAATGTTGGTGTGTGTACTGTGTGCCTGGATCACCCCGGTCTTCTCTATGCTCCAATATCTATAGCTCTCAAAGACATGTTCAACCTTCTGTGCCTTGAGCTCTGATGGGTGTGGGCAGGACTGAGGTTCAGGACTCAGGCTGTCTGGGGCATATGTGCAGAGCTGAGCCTCTTATAGCTCCCATCTGTGACAGACAAGGAAAGCATTGTCCCCTCTGCCCTGATCTTGAGATGCTAAGGTCTCCTGATGTGGCTTCCTGGAGGTCTTGACGGAAGTGTGCATACTTTATGGAATCAGCCCTGAGTTTCCTTGTTGGGACGAATTGTTTGAAGCTAAATGAGGGATTTATCCAGCTAGAAGAACTTCTGGCTTGATGTTCTCCTGTGAACCTGAATCAAGGTCTGTAGGCTCCTGGCCTCTAGATAAGTCACGTGGCAGGTGTTCATGACAGGTGTCACTAATTATCTTTCCTGACTGGGTGGTTTTCCTTTGTCCTGCCCCCTGTCAAAGTTTGAGTTCCATGGTTAAAAAAAAGTTCCATCTGAAAGTCCTTAATCCTGGATTAAGGGTTTCCCAGGAAGAGAGAATAAGCTAGACTTTTGTGATTGCCCATTCTGTGAGTAGTCCAGCATGCTTTGGGAGTGAACTGATCAGAAATTCAAAGGTGGACATTCCAGGTCTCTTTAGTCCTCACATGCCATTTTTTCCAGTTAATTTTTATTGGAGTACGGTTGTTTTACAATATTAGTTTCTGCTGTATAGCAAAGTGAGTCAGTTATACATATATTGTACATGTATTCCCTCTTTTGGATTTCCTTCCCATGCAGGTCCCCAAAGAGCACTGAGCCAGAGTTCCCTGTGCTGTACAGTAGGTTCTCATTGGCTATTTTATACACAGTTATGTATTTGTCAATCCCAGTCTCCTAGTTCATCCCACCCCCTTCTCCTCACCTTGTATTCATACATTTGTTCTCTGTCTGACTATATTTCTGTTTTGGAAATAAGATCATCTGTATCATTTTTCTAGATTCCACATATCAGCAATATTATTTTTCTCTTTCTGACTTTACTCTGTAAGACAGCCTTTAGGTCCATCCATGACTCTGCAAATACAAATGCCAACTGTTTTGAAGTCCCAAGTTTTCAATTAAATCTGGATCAAAATCTGCCTTTCAATTAACAAGGATCTTACTTTGAAGGAAATACATTTTCTGAATATATAATGGAGAAAAGAACGGTTGTTTTACCCACTACCATTCCTTCACACATTTTCATTCACCCACATAGTTGGACGAACTGTCTAGGCACGGCAGGATCTATAGACATTCAAACCACACATTCAGGGCCCTGGAGGGGAACCTGAACCTAAAGGCCTGAAAGTCCTTCATATCCCTTTAATGCACTGGGAGGAGCCCTGAGAATGTAGGATGTCTGAGTGCCTGAAATGAATACATTCTGGCCCTTTGTCTTCTGCATTCTAGTCTTTGAAGTTGATGCCTCTGGAACAGTTCCATCTGATCTTCCGTCATGTTGATTGTATTTATCCCATATTTATGCTATTTCCATGTTTTATAACATCATATTCTTTGACTAATATCAGCTTTGGTAATCTAAGGAGACAAATTGGATGTTTCTTGTTGTTCAGTCACTCAGTTGTGTCCGACTCTTTGCAACCCCATGGACTGTAGTGTGCCAGACTTCCCTGTCCTTCACAGTTTCCTGGAGCTTACTCAAACTCATGTCCTTTGACTCGGTGATGCCATCCATCCATCTTATCCTCTGTCATCTCCTCCTCCTGCCATCAGTCTTTCCTAGCATCAGGATCTTTTCTAATTGGCACTTCTCATCAGATGGCCAAAGTATTGGAGCTTCAGCTTTGCATCAGTCCTTCCAATGAATATTCAAGGTTGATTTCCTTTAGGATTGACTAGTGTGATCTCCTTGCAGTCCAAGGGACTCTCGAGTCTTTTCCAACACCACAGTTCAAAAGCATCAGTACTTTGGCTCTCAGCCTTCTTTATGGTCCAACTGTCACATCCAAACATGACTACTGGAAAAACTATAGCTTTTACTATATGGCCCTTTGTCAGCAAAGTAATGTCTCTGCTTTTTAATATGCTGTCTAGGTTTGTCATAGCTTTTATTCTAAGGATCAAGCATCTTTTCATTTCATGGCTGCAGTCACCATCTGCAGTGATGTTTCTTGATCTATAATTCTCCCCATTGAAAAGAATAGATTCAGATTTCTTAAAGACAGCACCTTTTAGGTGACTTTTTTCATCCCATAATTCTTGTGGAGACTCTCCTGCCTGATCACATATATTGGCTAAGAGGCTTGAGAAATACTTGAGTTGTCAGAGGTCCACCCAGGTTGAATGTCAGTCTGTACAGTATCTGGATGTCCTCAGAAGGTCTGATGGCTTAGGGTGCTCTTTCAGTTTTCCCCAGAGGAAGCAGAGACCAAAATGTGAGAACATTGGACCCAGATACCCTCTGCAGTTTTTCTGAGCGCCTCTGCCTTTTTCAGTGGTACCATGGATGTCCCAGATGGGGAGGATAGTGTTTATCATGGGCAATGCACCTTCTCCTCTGGGAAGCCGAGGCCTGTCTCTGTAACATGGAACCGTTCTGAAACTATCACAGTGTCATGGTGGTGAACTGCTGGGAATAGCTGACTTTTGGCCCTAAACTGATCAGAGAGATTTTCTGCTTAGGAGACACAGCTGTCAATCACACTTACTAAACATATTAGCTGACCACTGGCTTATTCCTGGCAATGCTTTCTGCGGTGACTAAATCAGAGGTCCTAGGGGATGCTGTACGTAAATAGAAGAAAATAATGCCGGGGCTTTTCCCACAACTTTGCTGCTGTCAACATACTAGGTGAAGGGTTTTTTTTTGTCCTGGTAGTTCTGCTGATCACAAAGTGTCTGTGAAGCAGAGACATCAGCGGGTAGCTGTGAGGCCAAAAAGTTTGTTTTTTTTTTTCTGTAAAAACTTCCAGAAATACTGGGACAAAACTGTAGCCAACCCAGTATCTTATTCTGGTAGTAAAGCAGGTGGGGAACCAACCCACTGGACTTAGTCTCCCTGGTTCTCAGGGACAAACCTTGAGATGAGTCTGGGATGCTCTGTGTCTTGACTACCCTGAAAGAAGGGACTGGATCAATTCAGCCCTGACCATTTGGCTGAGGGGGAAAGGGAGTTGCGCATCTTTATTGTGGGAACAGACTTCTGAGTTTGTAATTACATTCTCCATATTTCCCAAACTTTTACTCCTTCCTTAGCAGGTTTCTGTGTCTGTCTTCAGTGGTGGGCTGTTGTGATGAAGTCAAAACGTTATAGCTCCCATGAACGGAGTCCACATTGGCTCAAAATAAGGTGCTTAAGTTTTCTTTGTCATATTGACTTTGCTGGCAGCTCACCGTGGTCCATCCAAGGATGGGAGCATGATCGGACTTTTATTCTGGTTATTTTATCTTCATTATCACCTGTCTCTTGTTCCTTGATCCTGCTGCTAATGACTGGTCTCCTTGATGGTATATCACATTCCAGATGAAAAGTTAGTCTTGACTAGGTAGAAGAAAATCTTCAACTCATACTAACTGGAAGGTTGTAACCATACCCGTCTTCTCTGAAATTTGTCAGAAGGAAGTCTTTCTGTCTGTTCCTTGATCCTGCTGCTGATGACTGGTCTCCTTGATGGTATATCACATTCCAGATGAAAAGTTAGTCTTGACTAGGTAGAAGAAAATCTTCAACTCATAACTAACTGGAAGGTTGTAACCACACCCGTCTTCTCTGAAATTTGTCAGAAGGAAGTCTTTCTGTCTTTACGCAGCAGAGATGACCATGAAAGATTGTGGGTCTTTCAGGAAGACGTGGGAGCAGCCAAGAGCTCATCTGAGTCCTCCCCCTGCCCCACATTGTCACTAACCCACAGCCCTAGGGGGATTTCTGAAATGCTCGTGTTCCTGGGACCATTAAGTACCTGACCAAAAAGAGGTCTATCAGTTATTGCAGAGAAAACCTAAGTTCAGAGGACATTGAACACATTGTGTGTCACTTAAAAATGTCACTTAGGAATTTTCAGGGTTGTTCATCCCTAACAGTCTCTCCTCAATCAGGAGTTCATTGCGGGGAAGCCCCCAACTTACTTCTGATAGGGTGGAGCTGGTCTTTACCGTGTCCCCCAATCATGGGGCATCTGTACTCTGGTTGGTAGGCATGGGTCTGTTCTGACCAGTAAGATGGTATCATTCTGTTTTATTTAGCCCTGTGGACCTGTAGGTAGGGTGATAACTTAAGCTCTGTGCATTTGTTGGCGTGTGCTACTAGCTCTTGGGCACCAAAGACCACCCAGAAGAGTGTTCTATCTGGCTCTAGTCCTTCTCAAAGTATAACCTCTTCTGAGACTTGAGAGCTTTCTCATTTTCTGCTGTCTTAGATTGTTGAAGGAAAACTTCATTAGGACTTCAGCCACTCATACAATGGCAAGTTAGCACTATTGATAAACCATCTTTTGTTTGATGTTGCTACTCTTTAACTGCTTTCTTCCTACTTGCTCTTTTATTGTTGAAGGTTCCTTTGCAACATCATCATTGTCTCATTAGGGTCCTCCAGGAACCAGACACGGAGAAATTGACACTCTTAGATCCTGGTTGGTAGTTTGTTGTTGTAATTCTTCCTTGGCCAGAGATAGCTCATGATGACAGTCTTTCTGTTACCGTTTTGCAAGAATACAGTGTTGATGAGGAGAGGAGGAATTCTTTTTGTCAGAGACCATCCTTTGTGAAAAGAACTAATTTCCTCCTCTCCATAAGAAAGAAAACCCTCAGCTGAAGTAGAAATGAGGAATGTGTGCCTCCACCTTAAATCTGATGGCAGATCTGCAGTATGTTGTTTCCCAGTTGGATTTCTGCTTTGGCCCCCTTGAATCTGCCCTGTCCTGCCTGATCCAGGAGAAGACTGTAGAGGCATCTGGACTGATGAAGGGTCCATGGAGAGGAGTCTGTATCCCCAAACTTCTACAGAGGCCCATGAATCCTTGGGGCCACTTGATATAAAACTTGTTTATTCAAGTTGGGTATATAAGTTCTGCCTACTCTGAGATTCTCATATGTAAACAATAGTGATACCTGACCTTCAGAATCTTGCTCCTTAACTCTGAGACTAATCACCTTTATCTTTTGAAATGCTCAGGATGGAAAGTTAATTCTCCCTTGGCTTAGGAAAGCAACTGTTCCTGGATAATCCCATGGGGTCACAGATGGGCTCTCGGTATTTAACTGTGCAGCATCTGACATGGGTCATCAGGTAGAGGTGACCCTCTAGTTTGAGAAATTATACATGTGGCTAGTTTCCAGTGCAATAATTTTTCAGAGCATCATACTCAAGTATGATTTCAGAGTCTTCTCCTCCTCACCATAGATTGTTAAATAAACACTTCATGTTGACCTGAGCCCCCCCAGAGAAAGATATTAGAACTGGGGATGTAGCAGATGCTTTCCTATCCATTTGACACTGTAGCTTCATCACACTTCACCTGCGCTATTACTGATATGACCTTGGCATTGTTACTGTCATCTCAGAAGGATTTCCCTCACAAATCAGATATGGGAATTTTCACGTGTATAGTCTAACTGCTGCTCATGAATCGCTATATGTATGCTCCCGAGATTCTCTGGAGAGAGCACTTATGGCGGACCACTCACTTCCTCCACCCAAATTTGGATGAAACTGATGTAGAGAAGGAGAGAAGAAGTTGTCTTTGTAGAGGGCAGAGTTAGTAAGGTGACAGGTTTAGCTTTCTGCTCTGACTTCTACTTTAGTGGGTGATTGTTGTGAGAAAGAGATGTATTCCTTAACTGAAATCACAGCAGACTAGACTGACACCTTAAAAAAAATAGGCATGAATGCAAGAAAGAATGAGAGAGCTGTGTTTATTCCTCGGTGGATTTCCATGTGAGCCCCCTTTTCTTTAAGCTTCCCTATGATGATTGATCCAGATTCAGATCTCAAGAGCGGGCCATGGTCAGGGAAAACTATTTCTGTAACTTTGTCCTTTTCTGTTTCCTGTGATTCTCAAGTTTTAGTCACACTGTGTCCTTTCAACTAAATAGCATCTCACTGCTTTGTTCTTTAAAATAGAGTCTAGAGGATGTGGATTCATGTTGATGTATGGCAAAACCAATACAATATTGTAAAGTAATTAGCCTCTAATTAAAATAAAAAAAATATAGTCTAGGGGATGAAACTAGGGGAATCCAGCCTCTGCCAGAAATGCCCACCAACTCTGGAAGAATGCCCATGCTCCTTTTTGAGAGGAAGAGTACAGATCAACTCTAAAGCTGCAAGGCTATTCTGACTCCATAGATGAGGTTTCTGACATCTGTTTGCTTGTGATGGTGTCTTTCTCCTTCTCCTGAAAAGCGAACCCTTAGAGACTTCTAACCCTCAAATCCCATTAGCCTCGTTCCCATTTCTGCCTCAGTAATCTGCCAGAATCTAGGCTCTTAGGATTCCAACATCTGGGGGTCAATCTGCTCTCTTCCAAATCTCTTTCCAATTCAGGAAGAGAACTGTTGTCTTCTCTAAAATTCAGTCTTTCCTATATAGGTCACTAATCTGCTTCTTTCTTAATATCTGAATTTTCACCCAATTGTAAACCTCTTTTATGGAGACTATTCCTTTTGTGGTCTCAACTCTCTTGTCTGATGTTCTCCATGTTAACTAGGCTATGTATGATGATCCATGAAACAATGGTGAAACAAAAGCAGAGAAGTGTCTTGAGCGTTCTTGCTGGTGCATTTTCTAAGAGCTGTCTAAGGCATTCAATGATAGGTCCCTGATCTGCTATTAAGGACATAAGCTTCTGCCTCTAGGACCATCTTTTCCCTTCAAATGTAGCTTATGGGAATGTAGATCTTGCTGGGACATGTCTGTCTGTCCCTACAAGGCTCTCATTTCCATAGGACCCAGGATGGACTGTCTTCAACCACTGGCCACAGGGTAGAGTGGAATGTGGCTCAGGGTTAACTTAAGAATAACCCCATCAGGAGAGAAGGTTCTAGGTGTGCCAAGAAAACTATGGAGTTTTGCCCTGCTAGTTTTCTGTAAGTCTTACATTTTAGATGAAATGTCTCCTTTAGAGTAAGATATGATCTCAGTGCTGTATTGTGTGAGACAAAAACCCTATAGGATGTCAAGCTCCCCAGCCTCAGCAGGCATTTCCATCTTTTCCAGAAGAATGACAATGTTCCCAGGTTTTCCTCTCAACAGGAAAGGTTCAGACTAGTCTTATTGCAGCAAGCCTAATCTAAGTCAATAGCTTGTATGTCTGACATTCATCTTCTGTGATAGTATCCTTTCCCTCTCCTAAGAAGAAATCCTTATATATTTCTCTTCTCATTCAGACTTGTCACCATTTTGCCTCTGTTACATTTACCAGAATCAAATAACTTAGAATTCCGATTACTGGTGATTCACTTGCTTTCATGGACCTTCCTTCTTGGGGTGAAGGGGTCAAGGAGACATGAAGGGGAGCATAAAGCAGGGAAATTCTCCACTTGATGTTCTTATGATACTTGAACAGTTCTGTAGTCTCTGGCCTATAGACATCACTGGTGGCAGATAGTAATCTACATGAGTAGTAAAATCAAGAAACATGGGGACAAGGAAATAAGTTTTAACTCTGATCTGGGTGCTTTCACTGAGCAGAACTCAGCCTGGGACCAGTGGGGAGCCAGGATAAAGTGTCTGGTTTCTGCTATTGACGCACAAATCACCTGATGGCTGAGATGGAGAAATTGGGTGAAGTGACATTCAGAGGGAAGAGAGAATATGGGCAACGAAGAGAGAACCTACCTTCTGCAAGAATTGTTTTCACTCTTTGAGCTAAGGTGTTCTTAAAATCAAGGCTGTCCATTAAAGATGTTCGCAAACATCTCTCTGATCAGTCCTTTGTTAGGGTTAGCATAGCTGTATCTGAGCCACAAGCTGACATTCAAGCACAAGCTGGAATCAAGATTGCAGGGAGAATTATCAATAACCTCAGATATGCAGATGACACCACCCTTATGGCAGAAAGTGAAGAGGAACTCAAAAGCCTCTTGATGAAAGTGAAAGTGGAGAGTGAAAAGGTTGGCTTAAAGCTCAACATTCAGAAAACCAAGATCATGGCATCTTCATGGGAAGATGGGAAGATGGAAGATCATGGGAAGGTATCAGATTGCACAAATCAATCTGGCTCAGAAAACAGAGACCCAAGAAAGTCCTGTGATTTCCCCATACATATCTGGGGTCATCCCAAGGTGGAGAATCCAGTGAGGAATTCCAAATAGTCATGAGCCCCCCCAGGATAGCAGAAGGCTCAGATTCAGGCTTCTGGTATCAGGGTCAGAAGCACTGGAAATTCCGTGACCTGCAGAGTGAATGTTGGCAGCAGTTCTGTATCATGGGACCACCTCCTCCTCCCCTGGAACATTCTGGTTGGTTCGTCTGATGACAACCATGGCTGAGTCTTATACCAGTGTTTCCACCATTGGCTGCAGCCTTGCTTCAACTACTGGCTGATCAAGGTTGAGAATTACCATTTGGTCCAAGTTCTCTAATCTGGGCTGGCTGAACACATCTTTCAGCACTTTCAGTAAAGGCTGTGTAGTCAGGTGTGGGCACATTTTAGCTTTGAACTCTCCTTTTGGCCTGTGACAGTTCAATGAGCTGGTTCACTCCTAAGCTCAACTGCTTTAACCTGTCTCATGGGGCCTTTGAAGTCACCACCTTCTTGTACTCCACATCTTGTTCCAGCTCCTCCTCAGACAGTGGAAAGTGGGCTTTTCATCACTGTCACTGCCTCACACAGCCATCTTTACATAGCCAAAGTTTTAAGGTGGTCCATGACCTTTTTCCTCTGTGGATGACTTCTAGTCAGGTTACCTTGTGTGGCAAGAGTGATGGATTTTTCAGGCGTAAATACTCCCAAATCTAGTGACTAAGTTGTCAGTAGGGGGAAATATACTGTGAGGCCCTGACTTAGAAGTTCTTTAAAAGATACTGTGTTTTCCCCGAGGACAGAGACTTCCCTGAGACACATAGCCTCTCTCTCCCCCTTTCTGACTTTATCAGTGTGACAATCATAAAAGGGTACTGTCACAACACCAAGGGAGCTTGGGATTGGATTCTTTTTATTGCCCTAATTTTTGGCCATGCCACATGGCAGACAGGATCTTAGTTCCCCGACCAGGCATCGAACCCGTGTGCCCTGCAGTGGAAGTATGGAATCCTACCCACTGGACCATCAAGGAAGTTCTGAAAGTGGATTCTTACTGGAAAGTGGATCAAGTTTCCTGACAGGAATGTAGCCCAGCTGTCACCTCTGTTTCTTTTGAGACCCCGTGGAAATCCCACTTAAGCTAAGCCCGGAATCTGAGCTATAGTATCTGGGAGATGATAATCGACACTCTCTTTAGCTACAAATGGTTTTCAGACATGGAGGTGTATAGCGAAATAGAAAGTCCACCCTTTACAGGCACGACCATCTGTCTCCCACCCCACCCTCTGTCCTTCCCATCCATCGGGGCTTGGAAGTGTCTGGACATGGAGACCTGAAACCCAACCCTTCGTGACCCCTGCTTGCTGGACACCCAAGCCTAAGGGAGCGCTAAGAAGTGTTTTTCTCTTTCTACCTCACTGCCCCCAGACAGGAGGAAACACTGCTCCCAGAGGCCTGGGAACTGACGTGTCATCATAAGTCAGGAACACGACCTAGAAACCCATGGAGCTGTCTCTAATGTTTGTCCCTAGGACTGTCGAGCAGAACAGTCACAGGGCACCTTGGGAGGAGGAGGTTGTTCCTTGAGGTGAAAAATTTATCTGGAAGTCTCTCAGATATCAGTAGGTGATAGATCTTGGCAATCACTTAGGAGGTGAAGGCAGTATCTATGAGGAAACCCACCTCTTCCTTGTAAAGCATGGGAATGCCCGCACTGAAGAGGAAATGGGACTGTGTCCCTTTCCCCCGTGTCTGATGACAATGGTTTGGTGTCCTTTCCCAGCTGGACACATGTTTTGGCTGCCCTTAGGTAAATTCCAGACGCACCCGGGGAGACAGGCATTCATCTCGAGTGGAAGCAAAGAACCCCGCTCTGCTCTCGAATCGCGACGGGTATCTCTTGGAGCGCACTGGGTGGACTCAAGGGAGTCAAGCCTCCTGAGGCGTTTGGAGAGAGGTCGCGAGATTGGTCTCTAGGCCATGCAGGAGACGAAGGCCCTCATCTCTCGATGACGGGGGAATCTCGGGGTTGTTCTCGAGCGGCGGCCCCAGTGTGCGGTCTCTCACGAGGTACGACGGCGAGGTCAGTGAGCCTCTCGTGGGGCGCCAGGGAAGTCGGGTCTCCATGCGAGTGGCGAGGGGGAGCGCGTCATTGCTCCCGAGCCATGGTAGGGGAATCTGGCCTCGAGACGTGTTGAAGAAGGTCTCTCGAGGTCTTTCCCGGGTTGAGGCAGGAAACCCTGGGTTCCCTCGACTTGTGCAGGTGACCTCAGGGGGCTTCTCATGGTGGCTCTGAGAAGCCAGGGAAACTGGAGGTGGGAGGGGCCTCTCGGGACTCCACTGGGCTTGGTGCATTGGAAGAGGGCCTCCAGCTGGACACATGTTTTGGCTGCCCTTAGGTAATTCATCTGCCCCATGCTCCCTGGTCTAGGGCAAAGACTGTGAAGGTCCCTGGCCTGAAGGGAGATCCCAGAGGAGCCTGTATCCTCATGACTTACATTGACAGGATCACAGGGGGTTCTCTGGGGCCAGCTAGAATCTAGGTGACTTTCCTGCTGCCTTTCGCTAGCTAAGGGGACAGGCAGTTAAATTCTGGTCATGTGTCATGAGTGAAGTGCTGCTGAACTTTTGAGAGCGCTACCATTGAAAAAGGTGGTGGTCTCCCTTCCCTCTTTCAATGTCCTCCTTCAACTGAGGCCAGGAAGGACTAGCTCTAGGGATGGCAGAGAAAAAAGGAGGGTCTGAAACATTTGTTCTTGACGTATTTTGTAAGAGGTGTCCAGCGGTGAAACATCCACAAAGAATTATTACTGTTGTTTACATTTTCAATACCAATAACATCTATTTTAAATGGAAATTCAATTCACAAATGTTGAAATTTAGTAATCTTCTATGATTCTAATCCATATCCCCAAAAATCTGCATCTTTTACATTATCATACAATTTTCCTCACATAATTGACTCATGTCTTTCCTGTCAATTTAACTCCTAACTGGTGTACGTAGATCATCAAAAGCCCACTACACCCTGAGTATGTCTTCAAAAGCACCTGTAAATGAACACTCAACTGACTTTAATGTTAAGGCTCACAAAGGACTTTCACATACAGAGTCTTGATGCTCTTGACATACAATGGAGTATATATTGTGACTTGTAAATTTAAGAGAATTCAGTCTTTGTGCAGCTGACAAATGAGTCCAAAGATGTAGTTAATTGACTACCATTTTACATTTCAAGAAAATTTTTTCCCTTTCTACCTTTTGACCCCCTACACATTTCTCCCACCCTCGCCCCCTCCCTTTGGCAATCCCCAATGTGTTACCTTGTCTAGGAGGTAATTTTTGTGTGTGTGCGTGTGACTGATCCACGTATAAGATAACATTGGCATTTGTCATTCTCTGTATTATTACAAATTCATGCCATGTCTGTCTTCATCATTTTCCTCAAGCTTTCCTCCTCTCATTTTTCTTCCCCCAGGCCCTTTGCCCACTTATCCATGCCAGTGGAAGAGTAGTTAACTGTCCTCATTTGTGAAATAGGATATGAAACCTGAATGTCTTAGTACGTATCTTTGGGGTCTGAATCTAAGGCCGGCTTTGGGGTCAGATACCTTATTTGACAGTGACCCCAAGTAGCACAAAGGTCAAAGAGGTGAGCATGAGACTGGATGCGGAGAAACAGCACTGGGCTGTCCCTTCTCCCTGTGTCTCATTCCCACAGGATTATTCCCTTGTGAATAATCACCTAGAATGAATCACTAAGTGTCTTCCCTGGAAGGATAGGATTCACTGCCTAGTCCATCCGACCCACTGGTCAAGGTAATTTCCTTCCTGCACGTGTAACAAAGGACCTTGTTCCTGGGCTGAGCTCTCTTGGAAGACTGAGGAACAACACGTCAGGACAGAACCTGATCCCTCACATCAAGGTCATCTGGTGAAATGCGAGCAAAGGTGTGGTGCTGACCTCCACAGATGTGCCAAAAACGGGGTCAAGAGGATGTGCCATGGGGCACCCTGTCAACTGGGGGCGCTGAAGGCAGTCAAACCTCCTGAGTCTCCTTTTAGTTGAATAAGGACACTAGCAAGACTACTCATGCACTGTAGAGGAGCTCTCTGACATCCACCCTGTGATGGTGTCTATTTCCCCTCCTGAGGGTTTACAGAGCCCCGAGTTCCGTTCAGCTCTGTGCTTGTGCTCATCTCTCAGTAATGTCAGCCAGAGTCATGTGCCTTAAAATGCTGATAAGTGATTTATTTGCTTACCCTGATTTCTCAGTGCTTTTGCTTTCTCTTGTCAAACATCATCATTATATCCAGGCATATTGGACCATATTGATATATTACCTAAAGCTTGATAGAATTTGCCAAGAAAAATTGTAGAAGAAATCTATAATATCTCATTTATGCTGGAGTGGTGTTGAGAGGGAGGTGTTAGATTCCATTCCTGTGTGAATATTTCAATATATCAGTGACTGTATTTCTAGTGGTATACACTTATGTGGACTTCCTCTTTCCCTCTAGGAATACACTTCGTTATATTTCTATTCACTTAGGATTGTTCATGATCAACGATATTGTTGACTAAAAAAGATGCATAACTTGAGAGTTGCAAGTTGAGTTTTATTTGGGGCAAAATGAGGACTGCAGCCCAGGCGGCAGCATCTTGGATAGCTCTGAGACTGCTCCAAAGAGGCAGTGGGGGAAGGTGGAGTTCAAAACCATCAAGCACTCATTTTATGAAGGTTTTCTGCCAGTCGCAAGGATCTGACGTCACATGAAGGGATTTAGTGCTTTTCTAGATATGAGGAGATGTGGGATTGAGATCATAAAATCTGTTCCTAGAAATATCCTCCTATCTAAAGAACGACCCTAACAGATTCCCTGGAGCGCAGAGTGCCTCACTCCACCCTGGACTCCTTCGGGGGTGTTATAGAGATACAGCTGCAGCAGTGTGGGATTCAATCTCTGCAGAGGCAGATGGCGAATGCCCTTGTTCAGTCATTGGTAATGCTCTTGGCAAGTGCCAATTCGTAGTTGACAATATCTTTCTTGTAAGTGAATTTTGTACACACCGCTTGAGCTAAGAGCCACCAGTCATTTTGTTGTTGTTTGGTCGCTCAGTCATGTCCACCTGTTCGCGACCGCATGGACTGCAGCATGCCAGGCTTCCTTGTTCTTCACTATCTCCCGGAGCCTACTCAAACTCATGTCCATGAGTCGGTGAGGCCGTCCAACCATCTTGTCCTCTGTCATCCCCTTCTCCTCCTGCCTTCAACCTTTCCTAGCATCAGGGTCTTTTTAATGAGTTGACTCTTCACATCAGATGGACAAAGTATTGGAGTTTTATCATCAGACCTTCTAATGAATATTCAGGATTGATATCCTTCAGGATTGACTGGTTTGACCTTCTTGCAGTCCAAGGGACACTCATGAGTCTTCTCAACACCACAGTTCGAAAGTGTAAATATGAGCAAATATTGCTTGTCTGTGGATGAAAGAGTTTATTTTACACAATGGCATTGCACCTCCTCCTGTAGCCCTGAGCATTCTACTGAAACCTGAACTAGGAAGGGACTGCTCTTCATTTAACCTCCCAGAACTCGGTCAGAAGGACCTCCAGACAACAATCTCATGCTAATTCTCATCTCTCGTGATTGGGCAGTGTGTCCTGGGCTACCATGTATGGAAGCAGTATGGCTGCATTTTGATGTGTGTTAGTTGCTCATTCATGTCTGACTCTTTGTGACCCCGTGGACTGTAGTCCACCAGGCTTCTCTGTCCATGGAGTTTTCCAGGCAAGAATACAAGTGGGTTGCTGTTTCCTTCTCCTGTGTTTTGATAATTCTACCCCAAAGCCTTGTTCTCCTTAACTAATGCCTTATCTTGGATGAGAAAGTGAGATGTATTTTAGGACTTCCTGATCCTCCTCAGAGTCAGCTGTTACAGGAGTGACTTTCTCAGTAGACATAACACTAGACATTTTTGTTTTTCTTTAGTCCTCAGGATAGCCATTAATCTTATCATAAATTTTGGGTCTACACTGTCTGGTAAATCAGGCCTGATTTCTCAGTTTTATAGATATAGATATAGATCAGCATCTGCAATTTTTGTTTGCAGAAATATCTATTTAGGTCTTCTGCCCACTTTTCCATTGGATTGTTTTTTGTTGCATTGTCAGAGCTGGTTGTATATTTTGCCTGCTGATGGATGGGGCTGTGTTCCCTCCCTGTTAGTTGTTTGGCCTGAGGCGACCCAGCCCTGGAGTATACAGGCTGCAAGTGGCAGGGCTAATAGTCTCCTGCTGTCAATGTATGCCACCCACCTCAACGGAAGACCCTCCGATATTTGTAGATGAAATGATTATTTCAGTGCTTTGTGCTTAGGTTAAGCATTTATACATAAGGTTTTTATTTAACAGCTAATCCATGGCCCAGCTTTGGGAAAGCATGATTTCTTCCACGTGGCCATAGATAGTATTAATAGATGAGCAGGTAGGTCTGGTTCAGTCTTCAGCGGGGTGACTGCTCATCTCCCCTGGGTCCTGGTGCACACGAGACACTGTGTGAGCCCTCCAAGAGTGGAATCTGTTTCTCGGTCCTGTGGAAGTCCCACAGCCCAGGCTTGCTGGCCCCCAGAGACTCTCTGGGGATTCCCACTCCTGTTGCCAGGCTCCTAGGCTGAGAAGGAAGCGTGACATGGAGCCCAGAACCCTCACTCCAGTGGGAGAGCTTCCATGGTTCTCCAGTCTTGGGTTGCCCACCCATCAGGTACAGGATTCGATTTTATCCTGATTGCACCCCTCCCTCCGTCTCACTGTGGACTCTTCTTCGTCCTTGGATGTGGGACTCTCTTCTGGTGGCTCCAGCATCCTCCTGTCATGGTGGCCCAGCAGTTAGTTGTGAGATCGGTGCTCTCCTCCATTTATCTGTTGATGGACATGTAAATTGTTTCCATGTCCTGGCTCTTGTGAATAGTGCTGCTACGAATATGCAGGGCGATGGGGAGGGAGGTGCAAGCATCTTTTTAAATTATAGTTTTGTCTGGATATATACCCAGGAGTGGGATCCCTGGATCATAGGACAATTCTGTTTATAGTTTTCTGAGGAATTGCTATACTCTTTTTCCATAGTGGCTGCACAACGGTGTAGGAGGCTTTCCTTACGTCTCACTGATTGCTGAACCCAGGGCAGGCAAGGCATGAGTTGGGAAGCTGGAAGAAAATTTGAGCTGCTGTAGGAACTGCAGACATGCTTTATTGTCTCATGGCTGACACAGCAGAAAGGGATTCTTCAGGTGGTACTTATATAGGTATACATGAACTGGCAATTTGCCAAGCGATTACATCATTATGCATATGCACAGTGGAGAAGGAAATGGCAACCCACTCCAGTGTTCTTGCCTGGAGAATCCCAGGGATGGGGGAGCCTGGTGGGCTGCCGTCTATGGGGTCACACAGAGTCAGACACAACTGAAGCGACTTAGCAGCAGCAGCAGCGTATGCACAGTGCTATAGATGATCTCAGCTGTTATGTAATCATTGTCATTGTTTACACGATGTGGGGCTAGAGAGCCTAACAACTGCCATGTTTGCTGATTGCTATTCCTCTACACCTTACCATGAATATATTTTTTAAATGCTTGACCTTATTCTTTAGAGGGTCAAGATCTCAAGTGGTTACCATTTTAGAAGGATATGGCTTTAGACTCTACCTTGTATGGTCCTAGCATTTTCTCTATATATCATCTGAGTGAAGACTGAAAGTATGTTTCATGTGGCCTCATTAAAAAATCATTTTAGAATTAATTATTTTATCTTATTGGTATTTTACAGCAATATGAGTCTGAAGTACCTTTTCTCTTGGTGTTAAATGTTCATGTTATCACTCTTCACACCTGATTCCTAGGCCATCTTGACACCAGTGTGCCCTCCTAATGAAAACAGGCCTGACTTTGCCTGTTGGTGGGGGTGAGTTGGTTCAAGTGAGTTGATGAACTTCACCAATTAGGAAGACCCCTTGCCTGATGGACTTCTCTGATCCAGGGACAACATCTGTAGTTTACGGGACTCCAGGAGTGTCATTTGTCTGTCCGCATCAGAAGCCACAGAACCTTCTTTACCGTTGAGTCTGGGAGTGTTCCCCTTTCACTCCCTTCTCTAAAACTGGATGCATTCCATCTGTCTGTAAACCCAGTCGCATGGTTCTTCTGTGCTAATGGCATTAAAAGAAAAGGACTATTTCACAGGTTTCTGTAACTCTGTGTGTGATCCTCCATGCTCCAAGATGGACTCTATCATGAATCTGACTCTGAGCATTTGAAGTCTCCTTTTTAGTTTTTAGAAATGCAAATGTTTAAGAATGGTTTTATTCCACACTTAGTCCTGACTACTCAATAGAATCTAGATCTAAATATGCACTCTTATAAGCATGACCTTTTATAATGCTCAGTTCAGTTGCTCAGTCGTGTCTCTCTGTGACCCCGTGGACTGTAGCATGCCAGGCTTCCTTGTCTGTCACCGCTTCCCAGTGTTTGCTCAAACTCATGTCCATCGAGTTGGTGAGGCCATCCAATCATCTCATCCTGTCATCCCCTTCTCCCGCCTTCAATGTTTCCTAGCATCAGGGTCTTTTCTATAGAGTCAGTTCTTCCCATCAGGTGGCCAAAGTATTGGAGCTTCAGCATCAGTCCTTCCAATAAATATTCAGGACTGATTTCCTTTAGAATGGACTCGTTGATCTCCTTTGCAGTCCAAGGGACTCTCAAGAGTCTTCTCCAGCACCACAGTTCAAAAGCATTAATTCTTCAGCGCTCTGCTAGGAGACTATTTTCATAACATAGAAAAGAACTGTTCATGACCTCCTGCTTCTAAGGAATCTTGCTACAACTCAGATGAGCTGTCTGAGCATAGCAGGAGCTCTAGGTGCACTAACCACAACTTATGGCCCACGGCAACTTCTGGGGTGGGATCCTGAACCCAAATGCATGAATGTCCTACCCCATTCCTTACCCTGTATCCTGTGGGTCCCAAAATGTTGTATGAAAGCATTTTGTCTCTTTGTCTTCCACATTTCAGTTGTCTTTTCCTGATGCCTTTTCAGAGATGAGGGAGCAAGAAGCTCATCTCCTGTTCCTATATTTCATCCCTAGCTCACATCCCTAGGAGGCTCTCCAGAAACACTCATACCAGGTGGCTGACTTTTCCACAAAATCTTCTTTTGCTGAAGAAAATCTGTGAATTATAGAAAACACTGCACACCATAGAAAACACAGGTCACATGACCACCACAGTGGTAGAATCAGACTGAGTATCTAGAGATCCAATGTACTCAGTATATATGGGTGTGTTTGGAACAGTGAGGGGATGGCTGGTTTCCTGGATAGTCCCATGGGTCTCAGTATGTATAGTGCACACTTTCTGGCACAGGCCATTGGATATTGATCATCATGCCCATGGATGAATCGCCTGTCATTAGCTGGTGTATCTGCTGGTTCCTGCAGAGCACACATTCCAATATGCCCCAAGTTGTATACGTCATCACAGATGGCATGCTGCTGCTGCTGCTAAGTCATTTCAGCTATGTCTGACTCTGTGCGACCCCATAGATGGCAGCCCACCAGGCTCCCCCGTCCCTGGGATTCTCCAGGCAAGAACACTGGAGTGGGTTGCCATTGCCTTCTCCAATACAGATGGCATGGGAAGATCTGAATTGGATTAACAACAGCCAGGGCTGAGAGAGGATGGTAGCATGCCCCAGGTGGTAGGGGAGATTAAAACTTGTTTTCTTCTTTCCGTTGATTCCAAGTTCTTGTCATGTCGCCCTTAGTTCCCTCAAACTTTTCATCATTTTGTCCCCCTCTTCCTCACACTCTGCCCTTATCCATTTCAGTGAAACAAAAGAGTATTCATTTTAGAAATAAAAAGTGTAATCTTAATGCACACGTGCATATAAGTCCCCTTAGTCACTTCTGACTCTGTGCAACCCCATGGACTATAGCCCACCAGGCTCCTCTGTCCACAGGATTCTCCAGGTGAGGATGCTGGAAGTAGGTTGCTGTTTCCTGCTGCAGGGGATCTTCCCAATCCAGGCCACTAGCGCCACCTGTGTTAGTTCAAACCCTTGAATTCAGAATCTGAGATCTGCCCTGGGGTCAGATCAGATACCTTCTTTGGACGTGACCCAGGTGGCACACAGGTCAGAGAGGTGAACATGAGACTGGATGGGGAGAATTAGCAGCAACCATTGTAACGTGGAGCCGTCACCTCTCCCTGTGTCTCATTCCCAAGGGAACCCTGTGAAGGACCCACATAGGATGTATCACAGAAGGTCCTCCCTGGAAAGCGAAGGATTGCCCCAACAACTCCACCCACCCCACTGGTCGAGGTAATTTCCTTCCTGCACATGTAGCAAGGACCTCATGCCTGGGCTAGGCGCTCTTGGAAGACTCTGGGGAATACTTGAGGACATAACCTGATGCATCACAACAAGGTCATCTGATAGAATATGGGTAACACCTGTGGTGCTGACGCAGACGTGCTGAAAGCAGGGTCTAGAAGCTGTGTCATAGGGCACCCAGTCCTCTCCCACTGGGCTGTGCTCTGCTAAATCACTTTAGTCATGTTCGACTCTTTGCGACCCTGTGGACTGTAGCCCACCAGGCTCCTCTGTCCATGGGATTTTCCAGGCAAGAATGCGGAAATGGGTTGCCATGCCCTCTACCAGGGAAATTTTCCCATCCTCTGCCACACACCCACCCATTTCTGAGGAAAGCCAAACCTCCTGGATTCTCCTTTCAGTAGAAAAGGGACACCTTAGTCTCCACGAGCAAGGCTATTCAAACGCCATAGCTGGGGTCTGCATCGCCCATCTTGTGATGGTGTCCATTTCCCTGTCCTGAGAAGAGATTCTTTATTGATCTCAAATCCATTCCCTTGTCATGTCGGTCGCTCAGTAATGTCAGGTACCTTAGAGTGCTGATACATGAGGCTTATTTGCTTACCCTTATTTCTGTGAGTGCATTTGCTTTCTTTTCAAATACTTTCCATCTAGGAATATAAAATCATGTTGGTGCATTATCTAAAGTTCGATCTGAGTTAGCCAAGAAAAAAAAAATATTGTGAGAGAGATTTCACAAGATTTTAAATCAATACAGTATCTAAATTAGTATGGTATCTTGTGCCTGTCTTGCAGTGGAATGGTTATGGAGGTGTTATGTTGAAATATTCTCACAGGGATGGAATCTGTCAGTGGTTCATGTCTAATGGTAGACACTTCACTACTTAGACATCCTCTTCTTCCAGGAATACGTCTTGCTATATTCCTGTTCATTTAGGATTTGTTTATTAGCAAAAATGGTATTACCTTTCAGGTTCTGTAAGTGAATTCCACTCACATTGCTTGAGCTTCTTAAAACATTCATTTTTACTTGAATATGGGTGAATAATGCTCATCTGTGGAGGGAAGCGTTAGTTTATTCAAACTGTGACACTGCACCTTGTCTGGCAATCTCATGGATTCTGGTGAAGCCTGGACTGGGCAGGGCTATCCTCCCAGTGAACCTCCTAAGACGGAATCAGGCAGACATGAGAGCTGAGCTTGAAAGCCTTCTGCAGCTGTGCTGCCTGCAGGGTCTGCCTTGTCAACCAGCACTGTCACTGTGTGTGCATGCTTAGTCACTCAGTCGTGTCTGACTCTGTGACCCGGTGGACTGTAGCCCACCGGGCTCCTCTGTCCATGGGATTCTCCAGGCAAGAATGCTGGAGTGGGTTGCCATGCCCTCCTCCAGGGAATCTTCCTGACTTAAGGATCAAACCCGGTCTCTTGCACTGGAAGCAAATTCTTTACCATCTGAGCCACTAGGGGAGTCCAGCTCTTTTCTCAGGGGAAACATCTACATCGCTGCCTGAGGAATCTCATTTTGGAGTGTGGTTCTCACCCTGTCAGCCCTGCTGGGCACACCCTGGGTGGTCCTCTTAACATTTATGTGACTGATCTTATTCAGCTTGCTGCTTTTGATGATCATGGCTCGATTTTGTGCCACTGCTTTCTCTATGTGATGTAACCATCCTGGAACTAGCAGCCTATCGAGGTTGAGTACTGTAGCTGATTTGAATGAAGACATCCTTCGATGCTCTGTCAGCAGAGCCGAAGCAAGTGCCCAGGGGCCGCATGGTCTTCACAGCTGAGAAGACTTCTTTGTTTATACTATGCGTGTGTGCCAGGTCACTTCTGGCCTGTCCAACTCTTTTGCGGACCCTATGGACCTTAGCCCGCCAGGCTCCTCTGTCCACGGGTTGTGGTCTGTTTCAGTTTTACAGATGATGTTTTGTTTTCTATCTTCTAAGCCTTGCTTCTCATGTCTTGGGCCTCAATTTTGAGGAAAAAGATGTCCTGACTCTGAAGATCAGAGTTGACCTTGTATCTAGAAACAGCCCTCACCTTCACTTCCCATTCTCTCTTCTACTTTATCCTCTCAATCACCCTTGTGATTACATGCTGCCTGTGGGCATAATCCAGAATTACCTCCTTAATTTAAGGTCAGCTGATGAGAAGCCTTAATTCTGTCTGTGGCAAGTCTCCCTTGTCATATAACATGTTCAAAAGTCTGATTCGGAGGCGAGCTTCTTAACAGTCTACTTGACTGTCTCTTTTGTTTGGTACTTCAAGTAATCCCAGGAAGCCCAGGGAAGGGAGGAGTGAACCAGAGATGGGGTGGTAGGAGCAGTTTCACTGGATTGGGTATTACTGAGCTGGTCACCTATGGAACTGAATGTGTTTAATCCCACAGGGGATCTTCTGAGGAACAAATGCATCTCAGAATTGATTCAACCGAGGGGCAAGTGTCTGTCATTTACACACCCTCTACCTGCTGCCTTGTGTGTGTTTACCTGCTAAGGTATTAATTCCCTGTGCAACTGAGATCTGACTGCAGGCAAACAAGGGGCCTGAGAATCCAGGGTGTTGGGGAAGAGGCCCGTCTCTCTAGGAGCGTGCCCAGTCTCCTGGGTTTCCCTCTTAACCAAAGGAACACAGGTTCACCTCCTCCTGAAGCAAGGAGAGCTGGTTGCATGGCATCACCGACTCAATGGACATGAGTTTGAGTAAGCTCCAGGAGTCAGTGATGGACAGGGAAGCCTGGCGTGCTGCAGTCCATGGGGTCGCAAAGAGTCAGACACGACTAAGCAACTGAACTGACTGAAGCAAGGTCTTCCCTCTCTACCCTTCTAGGAGACGGGAAGAGCCTCCATCACAGGAAGAATTTTACAGAGTCCCTGGATCCTTACCCCTCCCTCTGCTTTCTGCAAAGCCTGCCTGTATAGATTTGGTTACCAAAAATTAACAATACTTAAATTTATTGTATTCAAAGGATGACTTCCAGTTTTAAAACTCATTCTCTTCTTAACATCCTCCTCAAATAATAGATGAGAGTGGATTATCTCAGAATGTAACCTTGGATGTACCTCCTAGGGCATGTTTTCCTGGGTCACTCAGGTCTTTCCCCAAGGCTTGCACACCTGGGTCTCAGGTCTCTGGTGGTTCATGCTGCCATGAGATCATCTTCCCATGATTTCTTGGGTTCTGAGTTCATATCTTAATGTGGTGTGGTACCTTCAGGTGATAGCCTTCCTTCATCTATGGCCCCTTTTCCCATGGGTTTTGGTTACTCTGTCCAAACACATATTTGGGGTGGAACAGATCATCTCAGAACACGTATCAACCTCCATCCTATTGAAGGATGGTCCCCCTGAGTTGATGTAAATCTATTTGCTTAGCTGATGGATGCTGTTAGAGCATAAGGTACAGGATGTACCTGCTGGAAAGTGTACACTGGAAGTGCAGATTGAACACAGGAAGGTTGAGCTGAGTCCTTTAACATTTGTTCTTGCTTGTGACACCACCAGCAGCATGACTGACAGACAAACTGAGGGATCCGTGGTCATGATGGTCAATGGCAGTGCTCTCTGTTCTGGCCAGCCAGGTTCAGCCTGGAAACATGGAGAAGAATTCTGTACTTGTTCCAGTCGTCACAGTGACACCTTGCTTGAGCTTCAGTGTATCTTTTGAGGCAAAAACATAGTCTAGTGTATTTTCTGGCTTGGAATTTGTGCTCTGCTTGTCTTCCTAGACTGAACTCTTTTCTGACTGTGCCTGGTGGTGGGTTTCTAGGGAATGTGTTTCTGAGGCCCTGGTAGATGGGTGCCGCAGAAAAAACTAACTTTTATTATTAGACTGTTAGACTTGCCTCGATGCTTCATGGTGACAAGGGTTCCATCTCTCTGGGCTGCCCTTTGACCCATGAGCTACCGTGAAGCAGGGGATCTCACCAGGGGACCTCACAGACCAGCTCTGAGCAGCATGCATGTTAAGTCACTTCAGTAGTGTCCGACTCTTTGTGACCCCATGGACTGTAGCCCGCCAGGCTCCTCTGTCCATGGGATTCTCCAGGCAAGAATACTGGAGTGGGTTGTCATTTCCTCCTCCAGGGGATCTTCCTGACCCAGGGATTGAAACTGAGTCTCACATCTCCTGCGTTGGTAGGTGGGGGCTTCACCACTAGAGCCACGTGGGAAGCTCTGAGCAGCAGCACTTCCATCTCTTCTTGGTTTCTCTGGTAGTAGTTTGTGTTTCTTCCAGTGGATCTGAGAGTCTGGCTAGCTCTTCAGTGATGAGCCAATGCTCCTCTGTATCCAGACTACATCCAGATAGGTTTTGTTTTGTTTTGTTTTTTTCCTGGCCTGGACAGGGTTCTTCTGGGACAATGTGATTTGTATCAGCAAGATAAACATCTGGATCTGAAATTGGGTCCTCTTGTATAATCTGACTTTCTCTTCCGTCCTGAGAGTGTAGACTTAATGTCTCCTTGGGCTATATTCCTATCACTGTTGTCAACTGGTTCCAAGTGATATTTTTATCACTTACTTTGCTGTCCTTAACTTCTTGCATCTCACAATTAAATGTTCAAGGGTGGAGGCTGTGAAGTCTAGGTTTGTTCAGGCTATTTTTATCTTCATTATTAATGGTCCCTGGCTCTTGGATTATACTGCGGGTAATTGGCCACTGTGATATTTAAACCTGAGACTAAAAGGGAAGCATTTATACTACTAAGTATGTTAGCTGTGCCTGTCACTGATGCCTTTTATCAGGTTGGAGAAGTTTCTTTCCCTTCTGAGTTTGCTGGGGTTTTGAAAATCAAGAATGGATGTTGAATTTTCTTGAAGGCTGCTTTTGTGTCTATTGAAATGACCATGTAGTTCTTCTTTCATACCGTGATGAATTACATTGATTTTTGAATCACAACACAAAATTCTGATCATCACAGTTGGGGAGGAGTCCAGTGTGGGAAGCTTCTTCCTGTTAGGTGATTCCAGCACTTTCTTTACTCTTCCCTCCCCCTCCAAATGCTGAGCATCTGGAAACCACATGTGCAGGAGGAATGCTTCTATTGGAACAGTAAGATGGTATCCTGGGCCATCTTTTGTACGTCAGGATTTTAACCCTTTACATCTCCTGGGATGTGCCATCAGATGGAGGTCTCCCCTGGTATTGAATATGACACATTATATCTCTGGGTATTTCCCTAACCACCAACTCAAAGCAGTGCCTTTCAGGAGGCAAGAATCTCCTCTCTCCCATGCATTGGGTAGTTATAGAAAGACCTGTCTCCAGCTCAGCTGCTCATATAAGTAGTAGTTGACACTGTGCACAGCCATCTTATCTTTGTTTTGATTTATTTGCCCTTCCTCACCTGCTCTCTATTTTTGTCCTTCCTGTTTTTTATTATGGAAGGGACCTTAGGGATGTTCCTCCTATCTCCATAGGAACCTCTCCCGAAAAGGACCTGGGGAATTTTATGCCTTCAAATCTTAACGGCTTGCTGAAAGTAGTGTGTTTGTAGAATTCTCCCTTGGCTCTGGGTATTTCTGATAGTTACACCACCTAACTTCCATGAAAATAATAATGTTTTGGAAGAGAAAATTGTCTTTTGAAGAGAGGAAGCATTGGTGGAGAGACCTGCTTTCTTCTTCCCATAAGCACTGCTCTTTCCCACTGATGTGCAGTTTTACACAATACTTATGCTGAATGTTCCTGTCTATATTCTTTGGGCTAATATCCACCCCAGTGTCTTTGAGAACCTTATCTGAATTTCTTGATCAGTTAGTCTCTTTATGGAGTGGAGGTTCAATTTGCTAAGAAAATAGTGCTCTTACGGTGATTTTCCTGAAGTTGCAAAGTCTTGAGGTGATTCTTCTGCCTGAGCATATACATATGAGGAGCGGCTCCACTTAAAATGCTAGTGTTTTGATTGACATGCGTGTTGGGTACCTTTTGTACTCTCCCTGGTTGTCCTCTGACCCTGGCATGTCTCAGGTGCTGCTGCTTGAAACTTTTCCAGACGAAACAAAAACTTAAATGCTAGAAACCTGGACACCTGAATTATTTTGAGTGCCTTTGGCACTGATGGTGGTAATAAAAAAAAAAAGTCACAGACAGGAGAAGGACAGTGACTACCAAGGACAGCTCTGTATCTTCTGTTGTGTAGCTAAGTCTCATTCAGGAGATGTGGGCAGAATTAATTCTAAAACCAGCACAGTCCCACAGCATCACACAGCTGGCGACAACTGACCTTTACCCCCAAACTATGAGCAGAGACAGACATTTTCTTGGGGGGAGAAGCAGCTGTCAGCCATACGGTCTGCAGGGGTGGGGCATTAGCTACTTCCTGGTTTATTCTTGATGATGATTTTCTAGGGAAAATGACTCAGATCCTGAGAAATGGCTCTAAGGAAATGAATAATGCTAGGACTCTATTTTTTCAAGAAGAACATGCTGTCAGTAGACAGGGTGATTAAGATTTGCCTCTCCTGGAAGCGCTGCTGACCAACAAGCCTGTTTGAAGCAAGGACCTTGTTAGTCTCAAGTACGAAGCACAAGCATCTTTGTTCCTCTGGCAGTAGATCTGGTGAGAATTCAGCCAGTGGACCAAGAGGGCACTTAGTTGTCGGGGACAAAACCACCGAGTCTGGAGTAGCTGCGTTCTGACACCCCACCCTACACAAGGTACCAGATCCATCAGCCCAGACTACTGTGCTGAGGTAGGATTCCACTTGCTAAGATTTTATGAGAATAGATTGCTGAGCCTATTAATGCTTCCTGGCATGTATTTAGAATTCCTCCTCATGCCTGAGAAAGCAGTTATAAGCCTTTTTGCGTCTTCAGTTGTGGGCTATCTTGGCATGCTATGGCTCCATTCAATGGACTCCTCATTGGCTCCCAGTGAAGTGCTTCCATTTCCTTTTTGTATCCTGACTGTTGCTGGCAGTTTATTATTTGGTCCAGATGGGGTATGTTCAGACTTCTACTCCAGATATTCATCTTTGCCATCATTTTTGCTCTTTCTTGATCCTGCTGCTGGTGGCTGGTCACTTTCGGGCTGTGTCACTTTCAGGGTAGAGTTAGTTATCCCTTATGTAGGGTGAAGAAAGTCTTAAAAGTGAAATGAATTTGGAAGGCTGTTAGAGTGTAAATCTTGGAGTTGTGAGTCTACCTGGACTTGGGCCAGGTACTTTATTTAGAAGCAGTCCCAGGTAACACATGAGGTTTGAGCATGTGGGTATGAGATTGGATGGGGATAATGGCCAATAATGGACATGGCATGGAACTGTCACCTCCCCGTCCCATTCCCAAGTGGAACCCAGTGAGGAACCATGTAGAATGTATCACAGGAAGTTTTCCCTGCAAGGATAAGATTCACCAAGTCCATTCACCCCACTGGTCGAGGTGATTCCCTTCCAGGCACATGTAACAAGAACTTTGTGCTTGGGCTGAGCTCTCTTAGAGGGCTTCCCTAGGGTCTGGTAAAGCATCTGCCTGCAATGCAGGAGACCTGGATTCAATAACTGGGTCGGGAAGATTCCCTGGAGAAGGAAATGGCAACCCACTCCAGTACTCTTGCCTGGAAAATTCCTTGAAGGAGCTTGGTGGGCTACAGTCCATGGAATTGCAAAGAGTTGAACATGACTGAGCAACTTCACTGGTCACTGGAACTCTCTTAGAAGACTGTGGGAAAAGCTTTAGGACAGAACCTGATCCATCACAACGTCTATTATCCATTTTGGTAAAGTTTGGTAACAGATGTGGTGCTGACCTCCACAGCCATGCTGAAAACAGGGTCTAGAGGATGTGTCGTGAGACACCTTGTCCTCTGATGCTTGCTTGCATGCTAAGTCACTTCAGTCATGTCCAACTCTTTGCAATGTCATGGATTATAGCCCACCAGGCTCCTCAGTTCATGAGGTTCTCCAGGCAAGAATACTGGAGTGGGTTGCCATGCCCTCCTTGTCCTCTGACATGCAAACCCAAGTTCAAGAAGTGCCAACTACCTGAGGTTTGCTTTAGTAGAAAAGGGAGACATAAGCTTACACTAACAAGGCTATTCGTTTACTATAGCTGAAGTTTCAGACATCCATCTTCCTGTTATGGCATTTATTTTCCTTTCTCCTGTGACAAGATTCTTTACAGACTTTGAATCCCATTCTCTTTTCATCCCTGTCTCTCAGTAATGTCAGCCACAATTGAGTAGCTTAGAATGCTAATATAAGATTTGCTTACCCTGATATCTATGAGCAATGTTGCTTTGTCTTTTTAAGCATCCCTTCCCATGCAGTAATATATGCCCATATCGGCTCATTACCTAAAATTTGAGTTTGCCAAGAAAAATATTGTGGAAGAAATCTACAATATCTCTTTGCTGTATTGCAGTGGAGTGGATAGTGAGGTGTGAGTTTCCATTCTTATGTGAATATTTTAATATATCTGTGACTCATTTCTAATGGTGAATGGACATCCTCTTCCCCTTCCAGGAATACAATTCACTATATTTCTATTTGTTTAGTATTTAAGATAAAAAAATGACATGACCTTTTATGTTTTTGTAAGTTAATCTTGTACACACTCCTTGAGTTTCTATGAGATGTCATTTGAATGTGAGCAAATGCTGCTTGTCTGTGGAGGAAAGAGTTTATTCCACGCTATGACATGGCACTTCTGAAGTTCTGGGTGTTCTAGTGAAGCCTGAACTAGGAAGGGCTGTTTTCCATCTGGCCTCCTAGGACTCAGTCCAAAGGGACAGGTGAGGTGGTTTTGAAACCCTCTGCTACCACACTACCTGCAGTGTCTAAGCCGAGGGTAGGCTTGGACTGGGGACTCTGCTGGTTGACCAAGCTGAAGGCTTCCATAACCATTTCACTTTGAGTCCACCCATCCAGCTCTTATTTTTTTTTTAATTTTATTTTATTTTTAAACTTTACAATATTGTATTGGTTTTTGCCAAATATCGAAATGAATCTGCCCCAGGTATACATGTGTTCCCTATTCTGAACCCTCCTCCCTCCCCATACCATCCCTCTGGGTCGTCCCAGTACACCAGCCCCAAGCATCCAGTATCGTGCATTGAACCTGGACTGGCGACTCATTTCATACATGATATTATACATGTTTCAATGTCATTCTCCCAAATCTTCCCACCCTCTCCCTCTCCCACAGAGTCCATAAGACCGTTCTATACATCAGTGTCTCTTTTGCTGTCTCGTATACAGGGTTATTGTTACCATCTTTCTAAATTCCATATATATGCGTTAGTATACTGTATTGGTGTTTTTCTTTCTGGATTACTTCACTCTGTATAATAGGCTCCAGTTTCATCCACCTCATTAGAACTGATTCAAATGTATTCTTTTTAATGGCTGAGTAATACTCCATTGTGTATATGTACCACAGCTTTCTTATCCATTCATCTGCTGATGGGCATCTAGGTTGCTTCCATGTCCTGGCTATTATAAACAGTGCTGCGATGAACATTGGGGTACATGTGTCTCTTTCCCTTCTGGTTTCCTCAGTGTGTATGCCCAGCAGTGGGATTGCTGGATCATAAGGCAGTTCTATTTCTAGTTTTTTAAGGAATCTCCACACTGTTCTCCATAGTGGCTGTACTAGTTTGCATTCCCACCAACAGTGTAAGAGGGTTCCCTTTTCTCCACACCCTCTCCAGCATTTATTGCTTGTAGACTTTTGGATCGCAGCCATTCTGACTGGCGTGAAATGGTACCTCATAGTGGTTTTGATTTGCATTTCTCTGATAATGAGTGATGTTGAGCATCTTTTCATGTGTTTGTTAGCCATCTGTATGTCTTCTTTGGAGAAGTGTCTATTTAGTTCTTTGGCCCATTTTTTGATTGGGTCATTTATTTTTCTGGAGTTGAGCTATAGGAGTTGCTTGTATATTTTTGAGATTAGTTGTTTGTCAGTTGCTTCATTTGCTATTATTTTCTCCCATTCTGAAGGCTGTCTTTTCACCTTGCTAATAGTTTCCTTTGTTGTGCAGAAGCTTTTAAGGTTAATTAGGTCCCATTTGTTTGTTTTTGCTTTTATCTCCAATATTCTGAGAGGTGGGTCATAGAGGATTCTGCTGTGATGTATGTCGGAGAGTGTTTTGCCTATGTTCTCCTCTAGGAGTTTTATAGTTTCTGGTCTTACGTTTAGATCTTTAATCCATTTTGAATTTATTTTTGTGTATGGTGTTAGAAAGTGTTCTAGATTCATTCTTTTACAAGTGGTTGACCAGTTTTCCCAGCACCACTTGTTAAAGAGATTGTCTTTAATCCATTGTATATTCTTGCCTCCTTTGTCAAAGATAAGGTGTCCATATGCGTGTGGATTTATCTCTGGGCTTTCTATTTTGTTCCATTGATCTATATTTCTGTCTTTGTGCCAGTACCATACTGTCTTGATGACTCTGGCTTTGTAGTAGAGCCTGAAGTCAGGTAGGTTGATTCCTCCAGTTCCATTCTTCTTTCTCAAGATAGCTTTGGCTATTCGAGGTTTTTTGTATTTCCCCAGCTCTTATTTTGGAGTGTGGTTCTCGTCCTACCAGCCCTACTGAACACAGCCCAGGTCATCCTTTAATACTCCTCTGCCTGATACTCTTGTTTCGTATGTGTCAGAGCAGTCTTCTCCATCCATGTGTATTAGTGAAGGTCCAGGTGAATCTGTTGACCTTTTGGATGTCCTGAAAGGAAGTGCAGCTTTAGTTTATTCCTGGACACATCCATGGGTTGTTGATGACATGGCAGTATTTATGGTGAGCCTGGGTCACCGAGACCTTTCCTCAGGACTCGTACCCCTGACCTCTCATTGATGGCTCTTCTCCATAGGCCCTTGACCCCATGGCAATGCACTGTCTCTTTACTGGTATGGATTCTATATCTTAAGGTGGTGATACCTACATGTGACGACCTTCTTTGATCTGTGGGTTCCATTTTCCATTGCTTTTGGTTATTATGTCTGAAAATGTTTAGGGGAAAAGATCAACTTGATCAACTTGATCTCATGTCCTGTTGATCTGAGATCAGTTTGGTGTCCTGTTGAAGGACAGTCCACCTGGGTTGAATGAGCTTTTGATTTCCACCACAACTATTTTCAGAGCATTACTTTTCTAAGAAACTTGGAAGGGTCTACCTCTGTGTGGTGGAGGTTTGCTTTCTTTCCTATGATTCTCCAGTTTTATGCACAATGTCTCCTTTCCACTCATACTATCTCACTTCTGTGCTGTGTTTCAAACAAGAGTCCCATAGGATGCATATCAGAGCACCTGAGCCTCTGTAGACATGTCCCCCATTCCAGAAGGCCACTGATGCCCCTGTGTTCTCCTTTCTGTAGGAGAGACACAGATCAACCCTACTGCAGCAGGGCTGTTTCACATCTGTAACTTGTCTGGCATCCATGTGCTTGTGCTGGTGTCTTTTTCCCTCTCCTGAGAAGAGATCCCTTATAGATTCCCCATCCTAAGAAGGCTTGGTCCCATCTTATCTGAGCTTCTAAGAACTGTCTACTTCTCTCTTGAATGTGGTCAGTTAATGGTCTTTCATGAAGGAAGCGCTTCTCTCCTCAGATATTTGTCTTTTTATCTATGATGGTTGATGCTAATGAAGCTCTGCCTTCTGTTTTGAAATGCCAGAACTGAATCAGAAGCAAAAGTGGGATGGATTTGAAATCTTTGCCCTGCTGCCTTCACTGTAGTGTTAAACCCCAGGTCTCAGCGGTTTAGACACTGTACTTATGAACCAAGGTGAAGGCTGCCAAGGTTATTTGGCTTTGATTTTTTTTTTTTTCCTATAGGTGTCTATGAAAATTTTATGTGATCCTCATCCTGATGGTCCCCCATGATCACAGCCTAGGACATTCTGTAACTGTCTGCCTGACTTTCTTGTAGCTTGTGTGTCAGTGATGGGTTCTTTTCCTTCCCTTTCAGGTGTTTGAGATTGGTTAGGTGAGGTGTTTCACATTCAGCTTTTTGAGCACGGGATTTTATCTTCATAGAATCAACATCCCACAGATGTGTGTAGGGATAAACTGGACAATGATCATTGAGAATCTGGGCTACTCGCGCCTTGCCCCCAAGGGGCTGGCATATATGGACTCTCAAACTCTCTGGTCTGTGGTGTACTACCATGGAATCAGTCTTCCAATATTGTCTTGGTACTGAGTTCAGTATCCTAAAGGTGTAGAAACCCTTAGGGGATGGTCTCTCTGACCTGTGGGTTCCTTTTTCTGTGGCCCATGGTCACTTGCCTAAGAATGTAGGTCTGCAGGTGCTTGAACCACATGTCAAGGACCCTGAAGGAAACTTTGAACCCCAAGACCTGAAGGTCTGTCCTTCACCCTGTGCTGTGGGGGGAGGGAGGCTCTGAGAAGGGGGAGTTTTTCATCTCAGTTATCCCTTTTCCTTATCACTACTCTCTTTTTGATAATTATCCTGATAGTAGAAACTTCAAAAATTCTTAAAGGTGTTCTCAACCAAGCAGCTGATGGCATTCTTCCTCTGTTCAGAGTCATGGGGTCAGACTCAAGGTTCATGTCAGGTTGACTGAGTCGAGAAACTCGTGGAGCCCTGCCTACTGGACATCCCCTCCAAAGCCCAGACGTTCCAGAGGATGTGTGCACACACATCTGAGTGGATTCCTTGCCTCCACAATCACTCAGTGTATAAAGTGATGGTCCTAGGGACAGGCACATGTACTTATGATTCTGGTCGCTATAGGTGATGTATCTGCAGAAAGTGAGCCCTCTGTCTACCTGGGTGAATGCCCCTGCAGCATGGTCTTGTTCAGTGACTGTCCACAGGGCTATTTGTCCATGTTGAGAGAACTATCAAGCTGATCCAAGGACTTTTCAATAGAACCAGACGAACCTTTCTACATGAAAAGGGACTCTAGCAATCTCAGGGTAAAACTCACCAGGGCCAGGTGAATGACAGCTTGCAGGCACGTGGCCGATGGAGCATCCAGGGAGGTCCTGACAAAGTCACTGCCCAGTGTCCACGGAGCAGCTCTGTCCTGAGAGAGTCTTCCTCCTTATAACAGGGTCATTCCTTCACGTTGCCCCAACATGTGGGATCGTTCCACTTCTGGAAGCCAAGAAACTTCTAGTCTCCCAAGAGCAGAGTCTGAGTCCCTTGTAAACTGAATCCCATTCCTTACAGGCCCAGTCAGTCCTGTCCCCACCCCCCACAACCTTCATTTCCCTCAGGACTTGGAAGTGACCATACATGGAGAGAACTGAAACCCCACCCTTCTCTTAGGAGCAAGGTTCCTTCTTGGAACATCTGTCTTGTCAGAGTTAGCAGGCCTGGTATATGACTCCAGTCCTTACCCCTCTTACCAGGGCTTCCAAGGTGTTAAGAGCACTGAGAAATATGTGTTCCTATTTCTACCTCAAGGAACCCAGAAGGAAGAGGGATGTTCCTCCCCGATGTCTGGGAGCTGATAATGTCATCAGTGTCAGTGATGCAATCCACAAACCCAGGGAGCTTTGTCACTGATGCTGTTTCTTTCCCCGTGGACTGTTGAGCAGAACACAGACGCCCTTCATTCCCAGCTCATCTTGTGAGCAGCAGGTGTTCCTTGAGGTGGAAGATTTAAATCTACTCTGGCAATGTTTCAGAAAGGTCCCTGGAAGGTGCTGCATCTGGGAAATTCACCCAGGGGAGGCAGTGGCTCAATGCAGAGTGGAAGCCCCGGACTTTCTCTTTTCAGCATCTTTGGCACCAACTGAAATGTGTTCCGGAAGGTCTCGGGACAGTGCTGATTACAGCCTGGACAAGTACCTTCTCCTCTGGCAGCAAGGGCTCACTGTTTTGAATTCAACGAGCAGGGTTCTTAAGTCAGTCCTATCTGCTTGTTATTGGAATCCTGGGCCTGACGGGACACTGGGGTCCAGGATGAGTCAGTGTCACCTTCTGGGATGTGCAGTGGCAGCTGGTTCTTCCTTATCAGATCTTAGCCCTTTCAGGTGTGTATCTAGTGATGTTTTTGGTGAAGTGGCCCAGGAGGCCTTTAAGGATGGCTATTCTAGGGAGAGGCAGTGAAGGTGCAAAGCTGGTTCTCAGAACTTGCTGGAGAAATTGACAGCATGTTTAACATCTTGGTCAACTCACTTAGCCATCAAGCAAGAGTTCACTTGGGAGAAATCAGACTTTCTCTGTTAATCAGAATAATTTGCATGTAATTTGTATATTTCTGTGTGAACTGTTGGTGAATCCAGGAAGGAAGTTATCTAGGCCCAGAGAATATTTTGTGGGAAAGTTTTAAATGCATTTTTTCTATCATAAGAACCTTGGCTAATTCAAGGTCTCCTTTTTCTTGGGCATGTTGTGATAATGTACATCTTTGTACATTTGAAGTTTAAATGAGCACTGCCTATACTCTCAATACTGCAGGTTGGGATACTAATGAAATATGGGTATCCTTATGAGTTTTTCGTTGGTGCTTCCAGGAAAAGAACCGTTAATCTTACAATCTGAAATGTAAAGTAAACCCCAGTGAACTAGTATGCGTTACCTTCAATACAGAATGTGAAGTAAGAATTTTGGACAGATGCTATACTAATTTCCAACTGTTGCTATAACAAATAATCACCAAGTTTCCACTGAAAACCAACTTTATCTTTCAGAGTTGGAGAAGATAAGTTGGTGGTAGGCATCATTGAGTAAAATCAGGCATTTGCAGGTTATGTTCCTTTCTTGTTTTCCAGAAGATGAGCTGTTTCTTTGCATAAGCCTTCCTTCTAGAGGCCTTCTGTATTTCTTGTTTTGGGCCTCTCTCTTAGATCTTCAGAGTCAGGATTTTACTTTTTTTTTTTTTTTAAATTTATTAGAATATAGTTGACTTACAATGAGTTTCTAATGACTGTATAACAAAGTGAATCAGCTATATATATACACATAACCCCCTCTTGTTTGAATTTCCTTCTCATTTAGGTTACTACAAAGCATTGAGTTCCTTGTGCCGTACAGTAGGTTCTCATTAGTTAGCTATTTTATACATAGCAGTGTGTTTATGTCAATCCCAATCTCCCAGTTCATCCTACCCCTCCTTTCCCCTTTGCTTTTCTTACAGCTGTCATACAGAATGAAACAAGTCAGAGAGACAAATGTCATATATTAATTGATATTTGTGAAATCTAGAAAAATGGTACAGATGGGCATATTTGCAAAGTAGAAATAGAGACACAGAGATAAGGGTCAGGATTTTCTTTGCCTTCATTTACTCTTGCCATATAACAAAACAAGGTCACGGTTTCTGAGGATTAGAATATAAAAGGCTTTGGGAATCCTTGAAACTATTTTATCTGGAACTTTATTTGAAAGTGATCCCAGGAAGCCCAGGGCAGGGAGTAGTGAATCTAGAGATTATTACACTAAGTGAAGCAAGTCAGAGAAAGATAAATATCATGATAACATGCACAAGTGAAATCTATTTACAAAACAGAAATAGACTTACAGGTTATTAAAGGATGATGTCTTTTAAAAACTTATTCTCTATCGACCACAAAAACAGATAAAAATGCACTGTTTAAGGATGAAAACTTAGATCCTCCTAGATGTCAAATCTCCCTTTTTGTTGTTGTGGCTATTCAGTTGCTAAGTCATATCCAACTCTTTGTGACCCCATGGATGGCAGCAAGCCAGGCTTCCCTGTCCTTCACTGTCTTCTGGAGTTTGCTCAAATTCTCATCCATCAAGTTGGTGATGCCATCCAACCATCTCATCCTCTCTTGCCCTCTTCTGCCTTCAACCCTGAGTATTTGTTGAAAGGACTGAAGCTGAAGCTCCAATACTTTGACCACCTGATGGGAAGAGCTGACTCACTGGAAAAGACCCTGATGCTGGGGAAAATTGATTTCCTTTAAGATCCAAATTGGTCTCAAATATTACAGAGGAAAGCACTTGTCCGTCTGCCCTGATCCTCTCATGCTGACCTCTGAGCCTGGTTGGCTGTTTTGACACAGGTGTGTCCCCTTAAAGGAACCAGCCCTTGGCATCAGAAATGCCAGTGTTTAAGTGTGGTTTTGTTCCACAATCAGTCCTGACTACTCAGTAGACTCTGGATCTGAATCTGCCTTCTCATTCATAAGGATGACACTTTATGCTGATAGAATGAGTTCTTTACTATATTATATATTTTTAATGGAATGAAACCTCTTTCTGCTCCTAATGAGGTCTGCTGTAGCGAGTCAGATCAGCTAGCTGAGCCCACCAGGGGCCAGAGTGAAGAAACCACAACTCATGGCCATGGTTTGGACTGATGGTTTTGTCATCATGGTTTGACCATCTGAACTCAGATGCACGAATGTCTTGTATTGAGCCCTCCCTTACACTGTAGACTCCTGAGGAAGAAAGTGAGATGAAAACATCCTCTTTATCTCTATGCTTTAGCCTTTGTCTTTTCCTGATGCTTTTTGAGAGTTCTTCATCTGATCTTCAGCCACATTCATTCTATTACTGACTTCACATAACTTTACACAGTACTGTTTTTATGCTGGATATTTCTTTTTATATTCTATGTCTGAATTGGAGTGCAAGGAGATCAAACCAGTCAGTTTCAAAGGAAATCAACTCTGATTATTCATTAGAAGTGAAGTGATAGTTGCTCAATTGTGTCTGACTCTTTGTGACCCCATGGACTATGCAGTCTTTCCATGGAATTCTCCAGGCCAGAGTGGGTAGCCTATCCCTTCTCCAGGGGAATCTTCCCAACCCTGAGATCGAACCCAGGTCTCCTGCATTACAGGTGAATTCTTTACCAGTTGAGCCACCAGGGAAGCCTAGGAATACTGGAGTGGGTAGCCTTTCCTTTCTCCAGGGGATCTTCCTGACCCAGGAGGAATTGAACTGGGGTCTCCTGCATTGCAGGCAGATTCTTTACCAGCTGAGCTCCCAGGGAAGTCATTCATTAGAAGGACTGATGTTAAAGCTGAAGCTCTAACACTTTGGCCACCTGATGCAAGGAGCCAACTCATTAGAAAAGACTTTGATGCTGTGAAACACTGAAGACAGAAGGGGGTGGCTGAGGATGTTGGTTAGATAGCATCACTGACTCAATGGACATGAGATTGAACAAACTCCAGGAGATAGTGGAAGACAGAGGAGCCTGGCATGCTATGGTCCATGGGGTCACAAAGAGTGGGGCACTACTTAGAGACTGAACAATAGCAAATTCCCTGGGCTAATACGCATCCCTCTGTTTTTGAGAATACTGACTATCTAAACTTCTTGATCTAGTAATCTCTTTACAGACTGTGGGTTTTCCTTAGAATAGAATGCCCTTGAGGTAGTTTCTTAGAACTTACATTCTTATGGTGGTGACTCCACTTTCTCTAGGGAAACTTCAAAGAGCAGAACGTGCCACCTCTCAGCTTTGAAAGATGTCCAGGTTCTGTATCAAAGGTCTGCAAAGATGGACATCATCTCCTTCAGTTAGAAAATGAATGTAGTTTATATCTAGCATGTTGGTGAATATATATGTTTGGAAGACAAGACTTAGATGCTAGAAGGTAGGAGCTGGGTACTCTTTTATTCTCTTCTGAAAGCCTTTGGCACTAAGAGTAACAAGAATTTCCCAAGTGGGTGGACATGTGTTCAGTGTGGACAACACTGACCTCCTTCCGTGTGCCACTGAAGCTCATCTGGGAGACGTGGATAGATTGCTGAAACCATCAGAGTCCCAAAGTCTCATGAAACTGAGGATACTTATGTTGGTCCTCAAACCATTAGCTTCTTTCTGGGTGGGAGAAACAGCTATTGGAAATACCTTCTGGGCATTAGCCCCTTTCTGCTTTATTTTGGTGATGACTTTCTAGGGAGAATGGCCCAGAGATCCAGAGGGAATGGCTATTGTAAAAGACAAATGAACAATGAGAGGACTGTTGTTTATAAAGAACATGCTGTCTGTCAGTGGGTAGGGTGATGGGTTTGGCTCTCCTGGCAGTTTGTACTTCAGGTCAGTGAGGTTCCCGCTTCATACAGGCTTGTTAGGTCAGCAAGTGAAAGTCGCTTAGTTGTGTCTGACTCTTTGCGACCCCATGGACTATACAGTCCATAGAATTCTCCAGGCCAGAATACTGGAGTGGAGTAGCCTTTCATTTCTCCAGGGGATCTTCCCAAACCAGGGATCGAACCCAGGTCTCCCACATTGCAGGCAGATTCCAGCTGAGCCACAAGGGAAGCCCTTGGTCAGCAAAAAATCGCACACAGGCCATGGGTCTGGCAGGCCAGCTGGTCGGTCCCGACAACAGTGTTTGGATGGAACAGAACCAGGGCACCCCTTGTTGCAGCCTACTACCCCTCCCTCCAACCTCTTTTCCAGCCACAAACTTGAAAACCATCTTCTTTGCTCATCTCTGTCTTTGGGACCAGTTAACACCCTTTATTTTTTTGGCTTTGCTGGATCTTTGCTGCTGCCGGCGGGCTTTCTCTAGTTGCGAGCAGGGACAGCTCTTCATTGCGGTGGCTTCTCTTGGTGTGGAGCACAAGCTCTAGGCCGTGTGGGCTTCAGTAGTTCCGGCTCTGGGGCTCTAGGCACGGGCTCATTGGCTGTGGCACGTGGACTTGGTTGCTCCAAGGCATGTGGAATCTTCCCCGGCCAGGGATCAAATGTGTGTCTCCTGCATTGGCAGGCAGATTCTTTACCACGGAGCCACCAGGGAAAGCCCCCAACACCAATTTTTGAGCTTAGCTCCTATTGCCAACCATGAGTTCCCAGATTCACGGGAATTATTCCCTGGAGGTGGAGGCTGGAGTCCACTGCCTGATCCTACATCTGCAAGCCTGCTCTACCTGCCCCTGTCTGGGCTTCTATTTCAACTGTTGACAATAAGACCTAGAGGAATTGGGGCCCCTTCTCCCAGGAGTTGGCCAAGAACTGCAAGGGTGCCAAGTGTCTCTTGGAAAAGCAAGACCAGTTCTTAAAGGGGGCAAAACCCAGATTTAGAAAAACTTAGCAGATTGGGACATGTAGATATGACAAATGTCAGACACACAGGAGCCTGTGTCGACGGTCTTGCCAAAATACACGGTCCTCATCGCCCCAGTAGAAGCGATTAGTGTGGGAGCTGTACTCTGTTGAGTCCTGAGAGAACTGGACTGGTCCCTCCTGGGTTTTTCCAGCCTTTGAGCATCTGGGGATTTATGTCTCTGTAAATTCAGGTCCGTCTGGAGCAGTAAGATGACAGCTGTGTTTCCGCTTCATCCCACGGGGCCACAGGTGGGACTTAGGATGTAAACTCTCCATTTCCTGACACAAGTCATTGCCTGTGGTCCCCAGAAGGGTAGGTGAGTTCTCTATGGTGTGATTATGTCCCACTTGGCTCTTTTCAAAGCAGTAACTTCTTAGGTGACTTAAACTGTTTTGGTTTATTTTCTACTGTCATCTGAAATGAAGGAAGCTCTCTTTGGGATCTCAAGTACTTCTGCAAAGTATTCTTAGAGTTCTTTCTTGGTTGGGGATGGTTTATGAGCACAGCTGCCTCTCCCCAACACACACACAAGGAGGATGAGCAGTGTGAATTGTTTGCCAAATGCAGTTTTGATGAGGCAACTCAATTCTTTTTTTTTTTTTTTAAAGCACAGCAGTCCCACATTGAAGTGGGAATGAGGGTATGTCCCTCTGACCTAATCTGATGGCCGGTGTGTGGTGACCTTTCCCAGCTGGACAGGTGCTTTGGCTGCCCTTGAATAATTAATCTGCCCTGTACTGCCTGGTCCAGGAGGGGATCTCAGCGAGGAGCATATGTCCCTATAACTTGTCTTGCCCAGTGACATCAGTTCCTCATGATTGAAGGAGAATAAAGCTGATTCCCCTGCTCTTGGCTGTGGTTAGGTAGTTAATTCTGGCCACAGAGTATGAGCTACATATGACCTTCAGGACACAGCCTTACAAAGGTAGTGGTCCTCCCTTCCTCTTTCAATGTCCTCCTTCATTGAGGCCACCTCTAGGAAGAGGAGAAGACGACTCTGCTTCCTCTTGTTGATGCATTTTCTAAGAGGTGAGTGGTGGGCTGGGACATTCCAGCAAAGGGCTATTTTGACTCTCATGTGCTCCAGTTCTGTGTGAGGGGGAAAGATGGTTCTAGAAGTCAAAGAGGATGTTTAAGCTTTCCTAAGTTCAGGTGCTTGTTGGTGAAATTCATTTCCTTGCAGGCTGTGGTACTGAGAGCCTCAGTGTCTTGCTGATGGTTGGCCAGAAGTTCCCTAGTTGCTTGTCCCTTTGGGCTTCCCTGTAGGGTAGCTCACACCATAGCTGCTTGGCCCTTTCTTCAACCTTCCACCCAGGTGGTTTTGGCATCTCCAGTTCATTTGGCTTCAGGCAACTATGATGGACACAGAGATGTGCTGGCCAGACCCAGCACCAAGGAAAGATTTGTCCAGAATGCTAGGAGTGCTGTCATCAGATATACTTGATCTATTGGCCCTTCAGGGCTCCCCTTAACTTCAGATAAGGGCTTCCCTGGTGGTTCAGACGGTAAAGCATCTGCCTGCAGTGCAGGAGACTTGGGTTCAATCCCAGGGTTGATGCCCTGGATAAGGAAATGGCAACCCACTCCAGTACTCTTGACTGGAAAATTCAATGGACAGAGGAGCCTGGGAGGCTACAGTCCATGGGGTTGAAAAGAGTCGGATACGACTGAGCGACTTCACTTCACTAACTTCAGATAACGTTGGCACAGTTTCCACCGTCCACCCACTCTCGCTCTGGAAAGCAGTATTATGTTTGATATGCTAAGCTCTGAAGGATGGTGGGGGTGGTTCTTGTCATTTTTCTGTATAACATATTCTGGCTTCTGAAAAACAAAGGGAAGAAAAACCAAAATGGATCTGGCAAATGACAGTAAGTCACCATAACACAATCAAAGAGAGATCGCAATAGCAACACCATGCTGGGTGTGTTCTCTCTGCTAGAGTAGATGAACACGGCCTTGGATTTGGCAAATTCATATTTCTCCCAGAAAAATGTATTCCCAGGCTGGCAAACTTTCTGTCAAGGTCCAAATATTGAATGTTAAGTCGTTGTGGCAGACTCTATAGCTAGAAAGCCCTAACTACACTGCAGTGCAAAAGGAGCCACAGTTAATACATTTTTTAAAAATGACGGTGGCATCTCAAGACTTAGAACCCATGCCAAGCCAGGTGTGGGCTGTGGTTCATCAACACTTGGACAGCAGTGTGTGTTCAGTTCCCCCTCAAGGGCGTGTAAACCTTCTGTCATAATCCAAAGAGATCTGGAGTCTGGGACATCACACTGACTCACCACGAGCTAGAAGTGTCAGCGCCTTGGTGGCCTTGATGATACATTCGCACTCAGAGGATAGAAGACAGTCTCTGCAGGGATTCTCCCCTTCAGTCACAGACTCCTACAAAACAAGGGGCATGCCAGAATACTTCTGTTGTGCCAACTTGTGTCCTCTGAGAAGCAGACACCAAAATGGCTTTATGTGCACAGGAGACTTTCTGGGAGACATTCCTGTGAAAGATGGAGGAGGAAGAAGCAGGAGGAGATAAGGAGCACCTTCTGTCCTCCATGCAGGTGTGATGCCTATGAAAGGAGAGAGGGAAGGAGGCTCAGACTGCAGGCCAGGCCCATGGGGGACCCCCAAGCAAGTGGTTCTCAACTGAGGACTCCTTTCTTGGGCAGGAAAGGATGGCACTGGTACGTCACTGAGCCCTGTCACTGGCTGGGAGCAGCTGGAGTGCTCAGTTGTGTCTGACTCTTTGTGATCCCAAGGACAGTAGCCCGCCAGACTCCTCTGTCCATGGGATTCTCCAGGCAAGAATGCTAGAGTGGGTTGCCATTTTCTTCTCCAGGGAGCAGCTGGAGAAAAGGAGGAAAACATACCCTCCTTCAGAACATGGTACAGCAAGGCACCGACAATACGAATCTTCAAATTGTGAACTTTCAAAGACACAGACATGTGTTCACATGTCCAATCGTGTGAGTTAGCACACCTGTCTGATGTAGGTTGTCAAGTGTGTTGCCTCCTCTACAAGTGATTGTGCTTCTGTGTACTTCACTGGATAGCACTGTATGGAGTCCTGTAGTTGAGGACCTTTATAGATAGGTTCTGGTTCCTTGCTGGATTCAATTCTATGCCACCCATGTCAGGTGTGAGTGAAATCACAGCTTTGCCTTCCTGATGACCCTTCAGCTGTACCGTCTCCTGCTGCCTCTGGTCAGTAACTCTTGTCTGCTTACTTGATGCCAGTCCCTGTATGCAGCTGCTGTACTATATTACTGTACTTTTCAAGGCAGTGTACTGTAAGATTGTTTATTTTTGTTCACTTGTTTGTATTAGTGTGAACATTATAAACCTATATATAGTATTATATAGCCAATTTACAATCATTGGTTGTAAAAATTCCTGGACATTATCTCTTCAGTTAGTGTTACTAAGTCTAACTTTGTTGGACTTAAGCACAATCAGACTTACAAATGTGCCCTCGGAAGAGAACTCATTCGTATGGAGGGAATTGAATGGACCTGGGGACCCAAATAGGGGCTACCTGGGGCTCTCAGTTTCCTGCACTGTGTTCTTTTCCATGGCTACCACGCCATCTAAAATAAATTGTTGCATCTTCCACGTCCCTTCACAAAGAAGGAACTAAGGTGGCTGGTCAAATTCTTTGAGCTCTGGTAAGAGACCTGATTCCCCTGGGAATCCCATCCCAACACAGATATTGGGTGACATGAGAGGTTGCTAGTGTTGAGTTGAGGCCAGAGAAGGAATGAGCTCTGCAGCAGATCCAGGCTGGGGTTTGAGCAGCTCTGCCTCTTGGGCTGTGTATCTTGGTTCACTTGGTCATTCCTTTTGTGATGAAATGGTCTGACATTAGAATATATATGGACTCCTGAGCTGTGGCATGGGGCCTGGGCCTAAAAACGGAAAGACTGGAAAATCGAGGACAAAAAGGTCAGGGATTGGGACCCGTCTGTGGACATGCGTGCTTGCTAAGCCACTTCAGTTGTGTCTGACTCTTTGTGACTCTATGGAGTATAGCCCTCCAGGCTCCTCTGTCCATGGGATTCTCCAGGCAAGAATACTGGAGTGGGTTGCCATGTCCTCCTCCAGGAGATCTTTCTGACCCATGGATGGAACCTGCATCTCTTATGTCTCCTGCATCAGCAGGTGGGTTCTTCACTACTAGCGCCACCGGGGAATCTATGGACATAAAGGAGTTTTTAACTGCATGTTAAATCTCCAGGAGGTGTCCAGCACTTAACAGGGAAGTAGAAAAATGATTTGGGTCCCCTGTGGCATTGGCCTGGAGAAGGAAATGGCAACCCACTCCAGTGTTCTTGCCTGGAGAATCCTGGGGACAGGGGAGCCTGGTGGGCTGCCGTCTATGGGGACGCATAGAGTCAGACACAACTGAAGGGACTTAGCAGCAGCAGTGGCGTTGGCCACTCCGGTGCCAACAGGATGAGCACATGAACACGGTAGCCACAGTGATAGAGGTGGGATCTGAGATTGGTTTCAACAACATTGGCGCCTACTTCCCAAGGGTGTTCTAGCAATTGGCTCCACTGCCTGTCCAACCTGCCAACAACAGAGACTGAGGCCGATCCCTCCGTGCGGCGGCATTTCTCAAGGCAACGAGGTGGTGGTAAGCTCATTACACTGTGTGAGCTCAGTTGCTTTCTGTTGTGTCTGACTCCTTATGACCCCACGGACTGTAGCCCACCAGGCTCCTCTGTCCATGGGATTCTCCAGGCAAGAATGCTGGAAAGGGTTGCCGTGCCCTCCTTCAGGGGATCTTCCCAATCCAGGGATGGAACCTGCATCTTTTAAGTCTCCCTGCATTTGCAGCCGGATTCTTTACCACTAGAGCCGCCTGGGAAGCCCCAGTGTGTGCGTGTATGTGCATGTATATGTGTATATAGATTTGTCTCTCATATGCTATTTTAGTGTGTATTTTCAGTTGACAGTTATTTTCCCTTGTCACTTTAGAGATATATGTCCACTGTTTCCTAGCTTTCAATATTACTGTTTAAAAAAAGCAGTTTGTAAGTAGTGATGGTTTACTCTTTGGTCTCTGATAAGATCATTTCTTATCTTTGTTTCATTCAGACATGTCTATATGATAAATTTCTATCTCTTAGCTGTTGGGGATTGGCTGAGCTTCACAAATCTATAGATTGGTGTTTTTCATTGGTTGCAAAAATTCTTGGTCATTATCACTTCAGTATAAAGCTTTTGCCGCTGTTCAGTTGCTGAGTCCGTCTTTGTGACCCAATAGACAGCTGCACACAGGCTTCCCTGTCCTTCACTATCTCCCGGAGTTTGTTCAAACTCCGGTCCATTGAGTCAGTGATGTCATCCAACCGTCTCATCCTCTGTTGCCCCATTCTCTTGCCCTCAGTTTTCCCAGCATCAGGGTCTTTTCCAATCAGTCAGCTCTTCACATCAAGTGGCCAAAGTATTGGAACTTCAGCATCAGACCTTCCAGTGAATATTTACGGTTGATTTCCTTTAGAATTGACTGGTTTGATCTCCTTGCAGTCCAAGGGATTCTCAAAAGTCTGCTGCTGCTGCTGCTAAGTCGCTTCAGTCGTGTCCGACTCTGTGCGACTCCATAGATGGCAGCCCACCAGGCCCCTCCGTCCATGGGATTTTCCAGGCAAGAGTACTGGAGTGGGGTGCCATCGCCTTCTCCGTCAAAATTCTTCTCCAGCACCACAATTCAAAAGAATAAATTTTTTTGCACTCAGCCTTCTTTATGGCCCAACTCACATCTATAAATGATGCTGGAAAAATCATAGCTTTGATTATATGAATCTTTGTGGGCAAAGTGATATCATTGCTTTTTAATATACTTTCTAGGTTTGTCATAGCTTTTCTTCCAAGGAACAGACATGACTGAGCACCATACTTCAGTATCAAGTAATATTTCCTTTTGTTTTCAAATGACAATTCTATATGTTTTCCTGCCCCTTTTCTTGTTGTTTTGTAGGCCGCCTTTTCTATTTTCTAGAATCTACTCTCTAGCAGGATCTCACTTCCCTGACCAGAGAGGCATTGAACCCAGGATAAGGCAGTGAAAGCCCAGAATCCTAACCACTAAGTCACCAGGGAACTCCCCGACCTGTAGTTTGATTTCTGTCTTTCTATAACTCCAAAGAGACATTTTAAAACTTTCTTCCTTAATCATTCATCTCTTCTGATGGCTCTGTCTCATTTCCACTTCTGTGTCTCGGCACTGAAATCTCTTCAGCTTCATCTTTTAGCTCACTGTTTTCTCTCATCCTTACCTGGTATTTAACACAACCCTGGTATCCAACTCCTAGAATTCTGTGAAAAGGAAATTTTTTTAGCCGCTTCAGATCTCCTCTACCTTCAGCTGTGTTTTGTTCCAGCTGTTGCTGTGGGGTGTTGCCTTTGAATTCACACAGGTGCACACTCACAGGTCATGGCCTCGGGGCTTGTCTGTTAAGACAAAGCATGAGAGACTCTGGACCTATGCTCTGATAGCAACAGAGCACAGGACATGGCCCCAGGGCACACGGCGTGACCATATAACCTACCACGTCTGCCAGAGAGCCTTGATGAGCTCTACTAAATGTCCAGACGTGGCACAGGGACCACAGCTTGCCAGGGTGGCAGCATCAGATGTTTGTTCCTCTTCCAGTGCAATTCCTTCTAATAACCCACTGACAGGGCCATGTAGCCACCTGGGACCACTCAGGTTCAAGTTGCTGTGATCCACTGAGCAAGAACAAGAACTGCTCTGGCTTAAAAGCCTCATTCTCCATAGGAGTCCAGATCTTTTGTAAGAAAACCACTGGTATAGTTTCTAGGTTCTCGTGTGCTAGTTACAGGAATCCCTATGTGCAGGGAAGCCCAAAATATGGTATCCCCATCAAGAATTTAGAGTTCCTTAAAGTCCAGATTTGGTTTACCAGTCAGGGTCATTTTTACCACAAGCAAGTTTGCCTAGTAATATCATTGATATACCATCATTGGGTTATTGGAGCTAGAAGTTTAACCAAATCCTCATGAAGAAAAGGCAGGAGTCTTTTTCATTCCAATCACATGGTCAGAATTGCCCATGATGGGCACTGTGAAACCCACTAAGTTGTAAGTTCAGGCAGGCCTAGTACCGTTCCAAGAACAAACAAAATGATACATGGGAATCAGATGGAGCTGGTCCAGAGGGCACCGGAAACTCTCAGCTCACATTTTGACCTGATTTAGGGGATTCTCCCAGACTTGCTAATACAGGAAGAGAAGCTCAGGCTTGATAAAATTAGCAATGGAATGTGGACACAAGTGGAAAATAAACTGCTGGGCGCCATGGCCTCGCTCAGAGGTGGCCTTTGAAAGTGGGCAGAGGTTAGGCTGTGCAGCTGGTCAATGACATGATGTAGAGAGAGAAGTGGCCTGAAGTAAGGCTGTACAGGGACTCTTGAGCTGGGTTGCTCAAGCACACTGTTGGAAGTGACTCAGATCTGTGAGAGCTCTATGAAGGCTGTAAACTCTAGAAGAAGGACCTCATTCACTGATTCTAGTACACTCATGAATGATGGCTGGACAGAAGCAGCAAATTGATGACCTTAGCAGCCCGTAGTCATGGAAAGAGCATTTTTTTAGATGGGGCACGGAAGTACTAGGAGGGAAAACAGACTGATGGAGGCCATGGATTCTCCTAGTAAGAGGGGCTTAAACAAAAGGAGAATTCCTGGGACTTCCCTGGTAGTCCAGTGGTTAGATCCTGTACTTTCAATGCAGGGGGCACAGGTTTGATCCCTGGTCTGGGAACTAAGATTCCACATGCCATGCAGTGTGACCAAAAAGTAAATAAATGAATGAGTGAATTGTACATGTGAATAATATCTCAAAGCTTTTTTTTCTGTTAAGAGAATTCCTGGAATCACACATTCTAGCATCAAGTCTACTAAAAATCCAGACAGGCCCAATGTGATGGTTAATTTCTATGTCACTTGGTTGAGTTAAGCAATGTCCATGTATATGGTGAAAGTTAGTCACTTAATCGTGTCCAACTCTTTGCAACCGCATGGACTGCAGCCCACCAGGTTCCTCTGTCCACGGAATTCTCCAGGCAAGAATATTGGAGTGGGTTGTTGATTCCCTTCTCCAGGGAATCTTGTCAACCCAGGGATGAAACCCAGGTCTCCTGCATTGCAGGCAGATTCTTTGCTGTCTAAGCCCTTAGGGTGAAATGTTGTATATCTCTGAGGGTTGTTTCTGGATGAGATTAACGTTTGAACCAGTTGACTGAGTTTAAAAAAAAGAAAATCACCCTCAGCAAAGCAGGTGGATATCATCCAAGCCACTGAGGGCTTGAATAGAACAAAAAGACGAAGGAAGGATAAACCTGCTTCTTGCTTGAACTGGCATCCATCTGCTCCTGCCCTTGGCCATCAGGATGCCTGGTTCTCAGGCCTCTGGACTCGAACTTACACCATCACACCTGGTTCTCAGACCTGCAGACTTAGACTGAATTGCACCACTGACTTTGTTCTGCACTTTGCAGGTGGCAGATAGTGGGACTTCTTGGCCTCCATAATCACGAGCCATTTCCTATAATAAATATTCTATCTATCCATATATATTCTATTGGTTCTTTCTCTGGTGAATCCTGACCAAACAACCAGTCATTCCTCTGTGGTCATCAGACCCGAGAGGGGCCCAAATCCATTCTGATGTTGAGAGAGAATCTAGAGAATGAGGTGAAGAGTATGAAGAGCGTGTATATCCCACCTCCATCACCAGGACTTTATGGACGTTATAGGCTACCCTTTGTAGACTGAAAAAAACATACAACCTAAAAGTAGGGAATTACATTTTATCTGGTGGACTTAAGCCCAGAAGGTAGCCTCTCAGATAGCTCTGTGGGACTACGCTAACAAGGGAAGGGAGGAGCCAGGTTAATATATAGAAGTTTTTGCTATAAAAGGCAGGTAGTTGGACATCAAAAGATTACTATTAAACAGATATCAAGTTAGTGAATTTGGCACTTTTCTCTGTGTAGGAAAATGCAAGACCCTGGGCTCATTGAAATCATTCCTTTGATACGCACCTTAACTCTCTGGGGCCAGTATCCTGTTTTCTCCTGAATCCTCAAACCCTCAGACCTGGCTGCAGTGGCTGATGGCTTGATGACCTCAGCATCCTTTCATTACTGATATGGCAGGTGACATTCCTTGTCCATACTTTCTAGTTCTCTTTTGGAGAGTTGCAGGAAGAGGACAAACTTTATAAGAGATTCCATCTGGGTTATCAAAGCAGAAACCGATTTAGGTAGAAAGACCATTTGTATTAAAAGAAGATACATTACTCCCTTCACAACCCAGCAGAGGGAAGCAGCTTGAGACTATGGGTAGTTGGGAAAGTATTGGAATATACAGCATGTGGTATGGTAAATGGACAGTCCTGGACACTGCTACAGTCCCGATTGTGGGCTCCTTGAGCACAAATCTGTAGTTGATCTATACATTTGTGAATAATTGTTGGCATGTATTGATTTTGTTGGGTTGGCTTAGTTTGATTTTCTTCTGAGATTAATCTCTGAGGTCTGTGGACATGGCTATCATCAGCAGACTGATGAGCTAGGGCCATTTGGGGTCAGGAAGGTCGAGATTTTTTACTTTGAATCAAAATCCATTTGTAAAGCCTTCAGAGAAGAAAAAACTCAGAATCTAAGTTATTCACTCTAGATGCTCATACTAAGAAAGAGCAATAGAAGCTAAACAATATTGAAGATCCTTATGATAGCTTATAGTGAACGGCGTCAGGTTCGTGGTTGCCGAAGAAGAAAGATTTAGCTTTGGGACCAGGGACCAGGCTTGATCACTCAAGAGCTTTTGCTTAGCAGTTTAATTACTGTATGAATAAGGGACCAAGAAAGCTTCTTACATAGACATGAGAAGGGGGATGGAGAGCGCCCTGCTTATCAAGTTTTATCCAGACCTTTTATACTTTTACTAGACCCACTCCCACAACATACATCTTAAATTAACAAGATTAGAACTAACAATAGAAAGGTCTTACCAGACCCATTGCCACAACATATGTCTTAAGTTAACAAGATTAGTCAGAAAACCTTCTTGTTAATGGAGAAACATGCCCTCAAGAAAGACACATTGTTATATTGACTAAAACAAAGCAATGTAGAAAAAAACACTTGTCCTTTTCTCCTCCTTGAGAACCCTGGACCCCTGTCTCCTTGGGAGCCCCAAATCCTTTTCTCCTCCTCGAGGATCCTGGACTTATCAACCTGTCTAGGAATTGACTCTCATTTAGGAAGTGGTGGGACAGCATATTAAAAAGCAGAGACATTACTTTGTCAACAAAGGTCCATCTAGTCAAGGCTATGGTTTTTCCTGTGGTCATGTATGGATGTGAGAGTTGGACTATGAAGAAAGCTGAGCGCCGAAGAATTGATGCTTTTGAACTGTGGTGTTGGAAAAGACTCTTGAGAGTCCCTTGGACTGCAAGGAGATCCAACCAGTCCATCCTAGGGGAAATCAGTCCTGGGTGTTCATTGGAAGGACTGATATTGAAGCTGAAACTCCAATATTTTGGCCACCTGATGCGAAGAGCTGACTCGTTTGAAAAGACCCTGGTGCTGGGAAAGATTGAGGGCAGGAGGAGGAGGAGACGACAGAGGATGAGATGGTTAGATGGCATCACCGACTCAATGCACATGCGTTTGGGTAAAGTCCAGGAGTTGGTGATGGACAGGGAGGTCTGGTGTGCTGAGGTTCATGGGGTGGCAAAGAGTTGGACATGAACGAGCAACTGAACTGAGACAGTATCAAGAGTAACTACATACAGGAAATAATCCTGGAAGCAAAGAGGACAGAATTGGACAAATACTTGAAGAAATGATGGCCACACTTCTTCAAATTTCAGTTAAGACAATAACATACTGATCTAAGCAGCTCAGCAAATCCTAAATAGAATGCATACATGAAAGGGTTAGACACATCTTAGACTACTGATCCCCAAAGATAAAAGGAATTTTGTAAGCAGAGAAAAATGTATAATATAGGGAAAAATGATTCAACTTCTCACTAACTTGTCAGCAACTATAGAAACCAAAAGACAAGGGAACAACATCCGAAAGTACAGACAGAAACACCTGTCAATGTAGAATTCCATATTGAGCAAAAGTACCCCTCTAGGATGCAAGTGAAATAAAAGACATTTGAAAGGAAAATTAAGAGAATTTGTTGCCAGCGTTTCTACACTCCCACACAACAGGAAATGCTAAAGGGAATTCTTCAGGTTGAAGAGAGAAAAAAAACAAAAAACACCCACTAAGAACTTGACTCTTCAGGAAAGAATAAAGGCCAGCATTGGAAACTTGTTGTTGTTCAATCGCTCAGTTGTGTCTGACTCTTTGCGACCCCATGGATGGCAGCACGCCAGGTTTCCCTGTCCTTCACCACCTCCCGGAATTTGCTCAATCTCAAGTCCATTGAGTCCATGATGCCATCCAGCCATCTTATCCTCTGTCGCCCCTTTCTCCTGCCTTCAATCTTTCCCAGCATCAGGGTCTTTTCCAGTGAGTCTGCTCTTTGCATCAGGTGGCCAAAGTATTGGAGCTTTAGCATCAGTCCTTCCAATGAATATTCAGGGTTGATTTCCTTTAGGATTGACTGGTTTGATCTCCTTGCTGTCCAAGTAACAATATCAAAGATAATAAATCAGTTAAAAAGACTTCTGGTTCTGCTTTGCTTGTTAAAATTAGCCTGAAGCACTTTCTTGAGTTATTTTCCAGAATTTAATTGCTGTCCTCCACCCCTAGCCTCTACCAGCATTCAACCTCCAGGCCAAATGGAACCCCAGGGATAATTATGTTGACCTTTTCTGACCCTCCTGGCTTCAATCAACTAAATCTTGGATTCTGTCCCTCTTTGCCCAATTCTATGCTGAATTCTCTGCTCAAGCCCTCAGGAACGTGCTTCTGCCCTTAGCTGAAAACTCCCCGATTTTGCTCCTCAGTGAGACATTGCTTTGGGAGAGTTCCCGCATGTCCTCCTTACTTGCTGCAAGTTATAAATCCTTCCTCCTCCCAGTCTTTGGCTTGATCCTCCGCAAGAGGTGAACCCAGTTTTCAGGTAACAAGTTCACATAAGTGAACATGAGACTCTGAGCTAGAAGACCTGGGTTCTGGCCCGAGGCCAGCCACTTACACATCATGACTGTCCCACTGAACTTGCTCTGGGTGAGTCTTCTTGTCATTCCTGTGAGGCTAATCCACATTTCCGTTAGGTCTCAGGATTGCTGTCAGAATACAGTGGCACCACGTATAATTGTTGACAGTTTACAAGGTATCTCCAAGAAGCTCTGAGAACAATTTAGAATTAGTTAAATGCCTTTATTCTATATCTGTTCCCTCGTGGCTTAGTGGTGAAGAATCTGTTTGCCAATGCAGGAGATTTGGGTTCGATTCTGGAGTTGGGAAGATCCCTTGGAGAAGGAAATGGCAACCCACTCCAGTATTCTTGCCTAGGAAATCTCATGGACAGCCGAGCCTTGCAGGCTGCAGTCCACCGGGTCGCTAAGAGTCAGGACACAACTGAGCACCCACGCAAACTATTCTATACTGCTGTATCCAGATTTCTTTTGGCTAATTGAACACTGCCATCTGGTGTGTAACTGTGGGAAATAGCAGGGATTGGTTTCCCAAAAGAAAGGTCCTTTAGAATAACAAAGTTAGAAAGTGAAAGTTAAGTCACTCAGTGGTGTTCGACTCTTTGCGACCCCATGGACTGTAGCCAGGATCCTCCATCCATGGGATTCTCCAGGCAAGAATATTGGAGTGGGTTGCCATTTCCTTCTCCAGGGGATCTTCCTGACCCAGGGATCGAACCCAGGTCTCCTGCATTTAAAGGCAGACGCTTTAACTTCTGAGCCACCAGAGAAGCCCTTAGAATAACAAAAACATTGTCATTTCTTTTTTTTTTTTTTTCCCCTTAACCTCTTTTTCCAAAGGAAAAGATTCCAGTGATCAAAGAGGAGGTTAGAATAGCCTTTTTAGGCCACTCCAGTATTCTTGCCTGGAAAATTCCATGGACAGAGGAGCCTGGTGGGCTGCATTCCATAAGATTGCAAAGAGTGAGACATGACTGAGCACATGTAAACACATACATGCACACAGACCACTAAGACTAACTTGAAAAGGTAAAACTTAACTTTAGAGGCCAAGTAGCATTTGAATAGGCCTCTTGATGGAAGGGAGGGATGACATGGGAGGTGGGGATGACCAATGAGTCCTGGGAAGGCAGGGTAGTAGTTAACAGAGCTCTCAGCCTCAGGGAGTGGGCTGGGGCATTCCTGAGCTTGGGTGTTGAGGTTGACTTCTCTCCTGTAAAAAATTGGGATAATGATGATACTAGCCTCTAATCTTGGAGGAGGACATGGCAACCCCCTCCAGGATTCTTGCTTGGAGAATCCCATGGACAGAGGAGCCCGGTGGTCTATAGTCCATAGGGTTGCAAAGAGTTGGACATGACTGAATGACTTAGCAGCAGCAGAGATTAGGTAAATCCATATTAAATTTCCTGAGTTTGATTATTATACTATGGTTATATAAGAAAAATGTTCCTGTTCTCAGGAAATATACATGGGCATACTTAGGGATAAAGGGTTTTGATGTCTTCAACCTACTCTAATAGTTCAAAAAAGTGTATGTATGTATCCACATATATGTTCACATACTGCTGCTGTTCAGTCACCAAGTCTTTTCCGACTCTTTGTGACCCCGTGGACTGCAGCACACCAGGCCTCCCCATCCCTCACCATCTGGAGTTTGCTCAAGTCCATTGAATCAATGATTCCATCCAATCATCTCATCCTCTGTTGCCGCCTTCTCCTTCTGCCCTCAAACTTTCCCAGCATCAGGGTCTTTTCCAACAAGTCACCTCTTTGCATCAGGTGGCCAAAGTATTGGAGCTTCAGCATCAGTCCTTCCAGTGAGTATTCAGGGTGTGTGTACATAAATATACATACACATACAGAGAAAACAAATGGGGGAAATGTAAATAATTGAATCTGAATAAAAACTCTATGGAATCCTTTATTACTACTTTTGAAACTTTCTGCAATTTTGAAATAGCATTAAAATAAGCTTTAAAAAATTGAAAAAAAAAAAAAAAAGACTTTGTAAGGACGCAAGGTCATGACATGAGGTCTGGTAAGGTTACACTCAGGAGCCAAGACTTGGCCCAGTGGGAGCCAGTATAGGGTGATGAGAAGAGGCACCTGAGAGAGATGACTTTGCCGTAATGCCGAGGAGGAAGACTAGAGCCGGGGGCCAGTTTAAAAAGAAGAACAGCATCAACAGCAGACTTCAGAGGCATCCCAGAGCCAAAGTCATGAAATCTAACCCAATCAAGTATCGGTACTCCTCAGCCTGATTCCTAATGTTGTCCCCTGATTTATGAAGTGAACACCACTGCACCTTCACTAATCCACACTTATCTGTTTATCCACATCTAGAGAGTCATGATGTGATTTATTCAGAGCCAGATGGTGAGCAAACTTTTCTCTGAGGCATAGATTTTTTTTGAGTAGGAGATGGCACCCCACTCCAGTATTTTTGCCTGGGAAATCCCATGGACAGAGAAGCCTGGTGGGCTACAGTCCATGGGATGGCAGAAGGAGTCAGACACGACTGAGTGACTGAACAACAAGGCATAGATTTAGTTAGACTTTAATGCATTCATCTGGCTTGTGTTCATTTAAGGTCCCTTAACAGACCATTATTCTGAAACCTGTTAAATATTATATAAAGTGCTCCAAAAGTACAACATGTGAAATGCCAGGCTGGATGAAGCACAAGCTGGAATCAAGATTGTGGGGAGAAATATCAACAACCTCAGATATGCAGATGACACCACCCTATGGCTGAAAGTGAAGAACTAAAGAGCCTCTTGATGAAAGTGAAAGAGGAGAGTGAAAAAGCTGGTTTAAAACTCAACATTCAGAAAACTAGGATCATGGCATCTGGTCCCATCACTTCATGGCAAATAGGTGATGAAACAATGGAAACAGTGACAGACGTTATTTTTTTGGGCTCCAAAATCACTGCAGATGGTGACTGCAGCCATGAAATTAAAAGATGCTTGCTCCTTGAGAGAAAAGTTATGACCAACCTAGATAGCATATTAAAAAGCAGAGACATTACTTTGCCAGCAAAGGCCCATCTAGACAAAGATATAGTTTTTCTAGTAGTCTTGTGTGGATGTGAGAGTTGGACGATAAAGAAAGCTGAGGTTTTGAATTGTAGTGTTGGAGAAGACTCTTGAGAGCGCCTTGGACTGCAAGGAGATGCAACCAGTCCATCCTAAAGGAAATCAGTCCTGAATATTCACTGGAAGCACTGATGCTGAAGCTCCAATACTTTGGCCACCTGATGTGAAGAACTGACTCATTGGAAAAGACCCTGATGCTGGTGTTTGATTCAGCAAACTTTTTGAGGACGTAAGCCAAGGGAAGGCAGCCTCTGAGATAGCTCTGAGGGACTGCTCAAAGAGAGAAGGGCGGAACCAGGATATATAGAAGTTTTTGCTGTACGTGTACCCCAATGTTCATCGCAGCACTGTTTATAATAGCCAGGACATGGAAGCAACCTAGATGTCCATCAGCAGATGAATGGATAAGAAAGCTGTGGTACATATACACAATGGAGTATTACTCAGCCATTAAAAAGAATACATTTGAATCAGTTCTAATGAGGTGGATGAAACTGGAGCCTATTATACAGAGTGAAGTAAGCCAGAAGGAAAAACATAAATACAGTATACTAACGCATATATATGGAATTTAGAAAGATGGTAACAATAACCTGGTGTACGAGATAGCAAAAGAGACACTGATGTATAGAACAGTCTTATGGACTCTGTGGGAGAGGGAGAGGGTGGGAAGATTTGGGAGAGTGACATTGAAACATGTAGAATATCATGTAAGAAACGAGTTGCCAGTCCAGGTTCGATGCGCGATGCTGGATGCTTGGGGCTAGTGCACTGGGACGACCCAGAGGGATGGTGTGGGGAGGGAGGAGGGAGGAGGGAGGAGGGTTCAGGATGGGGAACACTTGTATGCCTGTGGCGGATTCATTTTGATATTTGGCAAAACTAATACAATTATGTAAAGTTTAAAAAAAAAAAACAGATTGACAGTAATCTTTTGATTTTCTGACTAAGAAAGCCAGACATCTCAATGAAGTTAACCTTTTTTTTATGTATGGGTAGATGCACCTTAGCTATCTAGGGCCAGTATCATGTGCTTTTCCATCTTGAGTCCTCTCAGGGTCCACCATCAGGGGTGGATGCAGTAGCTGAGGGCTTGGTGGCAGGCAGCCCATTTATTTCCCTCCTGAGATTCCCCTTGGCTCACCACTGGGGCCCGTGGAAGTGGCTGATAGGCTTAATGAGTGCAGCATTTTTGTTTGCTGATAGAGCAGGCAACATTTTTTTTTACCCACTGAGTCAATAGGTAAAGTCACACTAGCTCTGCTCCTGGTATATGGTGAATGCCCAGTAAATGTTTGCTATTACATGATCAGATCAGCAGTAGAATTACTAGTAGTATATTTCATGACACTCCAGGGTTCCACAACTCAGACCAGCCACCCTCCAGAAGACAGTGCTTGAATATTCCTCTTCCCATCCAGCTTCCCCAGCTCCTTTCCCAGTTTCTCTTGGGGACACATTTTTAATAAATGACACACACATTCTCACTGCAGGGTCTGATTCTGGGGAACAAGAAACATCTCAGCCACGCTTCTATAATAAAACACCATAGACTGGATGAGTTATAAACAACAGATATTTATTCTTCAGAGTTCCAGAGCCTGAAGTCTGAGATGAGGGTGCCAACATGGTCAGATGACATCCCTCTTCTTGGTTGCAGACTTCTTTTTGTGTCCTCAGAAGAAGGGGGCCAGGGGAGTTCTGTGGAGTCTCTTTCATTAGGAAACAATCCCAATAATGCGGGTTCTGCCATCATGACCTAAGAACCACCCAAAGGGCCTACCTCTTGATACTATCACCTTCAGTTCACTTCAGTCGCTCAGTCATGTCTGATTCTTTGCGACCCCATGGACTGCAGCACACCAGGCCTCCCTGTCCATCACCAACTCCCGGAGTTTACCCAAACTCATGTCCATAGAGTCAGTGATGCCATCCAACCATCTCATCCTCTGTTGTCCCCTTCTCCTCCCACCTTCAATATTTCCCAGCAACAGGGTCTTTTCAAATGAATCAGTTCTTCGCATGAGGTGGCCAAAGTATTGGAGTTTCAGCTTCAGCATCAGTCCTTCCAATGAATATTCAAGATTGATTTCCTTTAGAATGGACTGGTTGCATCTCCTTGCTGTCCAAGTGACTCTCAAGAGTTTTCTCCAACACCACCGTTCAATATCACCTTGGGGATTAAGATTTCAACATATGAATTTGGGGGTAGGGGGATCACAAGCATGAACCAAGACCTTCCTCCACTCTTTCTCTAGACGGTCCCTCAGCTGATCTGGTTTCCCATGGCAAACAGACACCCAATGCCTCCTCTCTCTCATGCTTCATGACAAGGGATAGGAAGTAGAAAGGCAATAGAGCCTTGACTTTCTGTGCACTTCCCGCCCCCACAGTGGTCCAGTCCACGCCTCACATTCCCTGTGCTTCTGCATGACAGTTTAATAGAAACAGATCCTAGTTTACAAGTAATGATTCTTTACATGACGGTTCCTTGCTGACCACAAAATCTATGGGTGATTTCAGGGCCATAAATCTTTATTTCAGATAGAGTATTCTTACAAGCAGAAGTTCCTTGTAGGTGTCATGCTTCAGGAATCAAGAGACCTAGGGTCTAAACCTGATTTATCGAGGCCTTATGGTGTGACTTTCGGCAGTGGCACCCCACTCAAGTACTCTTGCCTGGAAAATCCCGTGGATGGAGGAGCCTGGTAGGCTGTAGTCCATGGGGTTGCTAAGAGTCGGACACGACTGAGCGACTTCACTTTCACTTTTCACTTTCATGCATTGGAGAAGGAAATGGCAACCCACTCCAGTGTTCTTGCCTAGAGAATCCCAGGGATGGAGGAGCCTGGTGGGCTGCCGTCTATGGGATCGCACAGAGTCAGACAAGACTGAAGTGACTTAGCAGCAGTGGCATGGTGTGACTTTAAGGTCCTTGGGTGTGTAAATGACTTGACCAGTTTCCATATCTGCAAAGTTAGGGTATTCGGGCTCATACACTTTTTTAAGAATCCGAAGAAAGTTATAAAACCTTTTCCCAGAAGAGAAGCCCATTATGCACAAACATAATTTCATGTTAAATTTCAAAAGTTTCTAGATCCCACTGAAATCCACCATTGGATCCCTTACAAGGTGATTTCTAATGATTTTATTAGCTCTCATACTCTCTCTAGGTTTTCTCAAGTTTATAACAGAACCATTAAAGGACAGATAACAAATATTTGAATCAGTATAAATTCTTCTTATGCAAGAGTGATTGAAATTATTTTTATTTTTGGGGGGCATGGAACAAAGACATTATTTACTGCCAAGAAGAACGTGTGCATTTAAAAGTGAAATTGTCCCAGTCTGCGAGGAGGGAACATCTAGGAACAGCATAAGACATTGGACCTCTGGACCTCAGTAGGGACTGTCTCTTCTCTTTTGGGGAGAACGGATTTTGGAGGCTCACCACCAAGAGTTTCAATTTCCACTCCATAACTTGTCAGATTTGTGTTTGACCACAGACAAGACAAATTGCTCAGATTTAAATTCTTCCTGTTTAAAATGGAAAATAAATCCTTCTACTTTTCTTATACCGTGGTGTGTTTGTGTGTGCGTGTGTGCACAGGCTTAGTCACTCAGTCATGTCTGACTCTGCAATACCCGCCAGGCTCCTCTGTCCCTGGGGATACTTCCTGCAAGAATACTGGAGTGGGTTGCCACACCCTACTCCAGGGGTAGTGAAAATTAAATGAGACAATGTTCATACATTCCTGGCACGTGGTTCTCCTTTTCTGCTTTATCCTTAGTTTCTGTGCTCTTCCAGATGGAAGAGATCCACTGGGTAAGTGTATGAGGAGAGGGCTCGGAGCCTCTGTCCTCTCTAGGTTACCACTCTCAGTACCTCCACAGGTTCACCAGCCCAGAAGCTCTCTGAGCCTCATCCTTTTGGGGTTTTATGGAGGCTTCTTTACCTAGGCACAATCAGTTAAACCATTGGCCAGTGGCAATTGATGACTGAACTCAATATTCGGCTTCTCCTCCTCCCCAGAGGTTAGATGTCAGGTAGGGGTGGGTTGGGGTGTATGGGTGTGTGTGGGTGGCAGGGGGTGGGTGGGTGGGGGGAGGAGACTGAAATTTCCAGTGCTCTAATCACCTGATGGCTTCACTGGCAACCAGCCTCCATCCTGATGTGAGTCCAAAAATCACCTCATTAACATAAAGGATGCCTCCATTGCTTTCATCAATTAAGAAATCGACAACAGTTTAGGAGCTCTGTGCAAGAAATGTTGATGAAGATCACATAGATTTTTCTTATTATAAATCACAATATCACACAGCACAGGGATTTCATGATAAAGCACGTTGCAGAGCACTCGGTGGAAGGTAAGAAATTGTGGCCAGTGTTTGAGATTATATTCTCTGCCTAGAATTCTCTTATAGTTGAGTTTGTCCTACCTCTTCCTTTGCTTGGCTCACACCTGCTAAACCTTTGACTCAGCTCAGACATTATTTCTTTTAGAAGACTCTCTAAGACCTTTGACCTGGGAGGTGAAGCTGCTTCTGAGTTATAGACCATGTCTGTATCATTAGGGCTTCCTTGGTGGCTCAGCTGGTAAAGAATCTGCCTGCAATGAAGGAGACCTGGGTTCGATCCCTGGGTTGGGAAGATCCCCTGGAGAAGGGAACGGCTACCTACTCCTGTATTCTGGCCTGGAGAATTCCATGGACTGTCTAGTCCGTGGAGTTGCAAAGAGTCAGACATGACTGAGTGACTGTCACTTTCATATCATCAGGGCCTTCCCAGGTGGCGCTAGTGGTAAAGAACCTGCCTGCCAATGCAGGAGGCAGAAGAGATTCTGGTTCCATCCCTCGGTCGGGAAGATCCACTGGAGGAGGAAATGGCAACCCACTCCAGTATTCTTGCCTGGAGAATCTCATGGACAGAGGAGCCTGCTGGGTTATAGTCCATGGGGTCGCAAAGAGTCAGACACAACTGAAGCAACTTAGCACACTTGCATATCATCAGACTCACCCTGTCATCTGAGCTCTTTGAGGGCTGAGAAGGTATCTTTTATTTATTTTAATTTTTTTCTTTTTTTGCCATGCCTCATGAGTGAGTGAACCTGGGCCCCCTGCAGTAGAAACTCGAAGTCCTAGCTACTGGACGACCAGGGAATTAATTCCCTGGTGCCTTTATTTTTGCATCTTCAGTTCCCAACAATTTTTGAATTGAGTTGAATAGAAACAATAGTTCTTTTCCCCTAAGCCTCTGACAGGGAGCATGAGATTTGAGCAATAACCGTGTTAATTTCCTTGGAACTTTTTGCTTGCTGTTTTTTCCATTGTTTTCCCAATACATATAATTTAGAGCTATTATACATGTCTGCTTCTATCCTGTTAGGTTCGACAGGTGACATATGGGGAGAGACAGGCCTTGTGAATATGAAGGAATGGAATTAACTTGATGGACGTTCCCTTTCCTTCAACAAAAGCAGCTCTTTTCTCGTTGTTCATTGACCTTGGAATGATGGACTGTGAACAGAGAATCAATATCTCCTTTTATTACAGCACATTTACTAGGTCTGGCCAAAGAGTTGAAAGCTTTCTGCAAAAATGTGAGTCTAGCGGAATGTTCACAACTGGCTCCTGCCAGGCTCAGTGAAGGGAGGGATGACACAGCATTCTTAGATAAGAACAAGGTATAGAATTACTGAATTGAAACTAGAATGCCCAAGGGAAAGGCTTGTGAGCTTAGTTTTTTTGTGAAGTAAACCTCTGAAAGCTGCTTGGCTTTTATAATAAGGAAAGCAAGGAGTTTAGAAATGAGTTTGAATGTCTGTCCATCTCTTTTTAGATGATCAAACCAGGACTCAGGCATGTTAAATAAACTCAGGATCACCCACCTGCTGCTGCTGCTGCTAAGTCGCTTCAGTCGTGTCTGACTCTCTGCGCAGCCCACCAGGCTCCCCGGTCCCTAGGATTCTCCAGGCAAGAACACTGGAATGGGTTGCCATCTCCTTCTCCAATGCATGAAAGTGAAAAGTGAAAGTGAGGTCGTTCAGTTGTGTCCGACTCTTAGTGACCCCATGGACTGCAGCCTACCAGGTTCCTCCATCCATGGGACCTTCCAGGCAAGAGTTCTGGAGTGGGGTACCATTGCCTTCTCCCTACAAGGAGATCAAACCAGTCAACCCTAAAGGAAATCAACCCTGCATATTCACTGGAAAGACTGATACTGAAGCTCCAATACTTTGGCCACCTGATACGAAGAGCTGACTCATTGGAAAAGATTCTGATGCTGGGAAGATTGAAGGCAGGAGGAAAAGGGGATGACGGAGGGGACAATATGGTAGGATGGCATCACAGAGTCAATGGACATGAGTTTGAGCAAACTCTGAGAGATGGTGAAGGACACGGTAGCCTGGTGTGTTGCAGTCCATGGGGTCACAAAGAGTTGGACATGACTGAGTGAGTGAACCACAACAAAAGGGCTGTTGGGAGGAGAAATGCATATAAGATGTGTGTGTATGCACTCAATTGCTAAGTTGTGTCCAACTCTTTGTGACCCCATGGACTGTAGCCCACCAGGCTCCTCTCTCCATGGGATTCTTCAGGCAAGAATATTGGAGTGGGTTGCCATTTCCTTCTTCACAGGATCTCCCAACCCAGGGATGGAACCCACGTCTCCTGACTGGCAGGTGGATTCTTATGCACTGTGCCACCTGGAAAACCCTTATATAAGTTATCTCCAAGTATAACAGAGTGTTGGCTCCCAAAGGCTAACTAAACACCTTTTTGAACACCTCGGAACTGGAAAGACAGGTCCCAAACTGTCCCTGCTCCCTTTTTAGGTTTTACAAGTTTCCCTTAGATGGACATCCCATCATCTTTACCCTATTCCTTATACTTCCACACACAGAAGGGATGTTCTGCTCTGCTCCCTAGAAGCTTCTGAGGAATACCTCCAGCTCTTCATCTTGACCTTGACCCTTACCTAGAGGAAGAGAGGCCGTCCTGTCACTTTTAGGGTCAGAACTGAGCATACTTGGTCACCACCTTGATGCTTATTCTTTTCTGATTAACTTTGCACACAGGATCCATGCCTTCTGCTTCCTCTTGCCGAGTTCTTACAGGAGCAGACTGGTCCTGGACAAGACGACCATATTCACCCAGGAGGGCCAGGACCTGGGGCTCAGGTCCCTATATCAGATCAAACATCAGAAGGCCCATCGTGACCACACATAGCAACTATGGTCTCTCACATAGTGGTGTCAGTGGTAAAGCTGACGTGTTTCATGTCGTCTGTTTGACTTCTAAGTGTTGGTTTCAAATTTGGGAGTGGATAAAAGGGTTTTGAGCTTCCCAGGTGACACTCATGGAAAAGAACACACCTGCCAACAAAGACATAAGAAATGTGGGTTTGACCCCTGGATGGGGAAGATCCCCTGGAGGAGAGCCTGCCAACACACTCCAGTATTCTTGCTTGGAGAATCCCATGGACAGAGGAGCCTAGAATGCTGCAGTCCATCTGGTCGCAAAGAGTCAGACACGACTTAGCGACTATACAACAACGGATTCTGGTGAGTAAGGAGTGAGGAATAAGGTGAGTAAGGAGTGAGGTCAAGGCTTTGGGCTGAGCCAGGGAGTAAGGCCTCAGATTTTAATACCACAGCAGCTGGTGGGACAGAGAGCTTGTTTCTCTAGGGCTCACAAGTGAGCAGCTGTTTTTATTTGATCAGCTCAGTGCCCAGGGTTTTGCTTCAGAGCTGGTTTTTGAGTCAACAGTGAGCTTTCCTGTGTGTTGTCACAACTCATCGCTGGAGGCATGAAGCACATCCTGTGTCACTCCACCGTGAGCAGTAGACTCTCTGCCCTGTGTTCTCTGCAATTTGCCCCATGCGCCTGTTCCTGTCGTTGATTTTATGCCTCTTCACTTCATATTGACCATGTTATAACTATATGTTGAACTGCATATAGATAGAGGGATGAATGTGTAGATGAATGGATAGATAGCTGGCTAGATGGATTGTTGTTGCTGTTTTTCAGTCGCTCAGTTGTGTCCAACTCTTTGCAACCCCACGGACTGCAACACTCCGGGCCTCCCTGTTCTTTACCACCTCCTGGAGTTTGCTTAAACTCATGTCCATTGAGTCGGTGGTGCCATCCAACCATCTCATCCTCTGCCAACCCCTTCTCCTCCTGTCTTGAATCTTTCCCAGCATCAGGATATTTCCCAATGAGTCAGCTCAGGTGGCCAAAGTATTGGAGCTTCAGGTTCAATATCAGTCCTTCCAATGAATATTCAGAGTTTATTTCCTTTAGGATTGACTAGCTTGATCTCTTTACTGTCCAAGGAACTCTGAAGAATCTTTCTCAGCACCGCAATTTGAAAACATCAATTCTTCATGGTTCACGAGGGGCGTGAGTTCAGATAAAAGGACTTCTCACTCATTACTGGTGACTGCTTGCGTAAGAACTGATTTTTTACCAAATATTTTTGTGGTAAGGAGGGAAGAGGTTTATAAACTAACATGACAGACTTCACACAAACAGCCCTGAAGTCTTTCTGTTCTTTCCCCCCACAAATTCTCCCCCCATTAACACCATCTAATCTCTTCCTTTAAATCAAGCCCTCCCCCACTCCCTCCTCCAATCCTCTCATCCACCCCTGGTCTCACCACAGCCCCTTCTATGTAAAGCAGTTTGTTATCACCTTAGCTCCAATTTGCATCTTCCCAGCCATCATCCTGCCCAGCACACACAGGAATTTCCCTGGGATTCAGTCTTCAGGAGATAAGGCCTAGGATAAATAAAGAAGAGGGCTTCCCCAGTGGTAAAGAATCTGCCTGCCAATGCAGGAGATGATCCCTGGGATGGGAAGGTCTGGAGGAGGGCATGGCAACCCATTCTGGTATTCTTGCCTGGAGAATCCCATGGACAGAGGAGCCTGTGGGCTACAGTCCATAGGGTCGCAAAGAGTCGGACATGACTGAAGTGACTTAGCACGCACGCAAGTAAAGAAGCTCTCAGCCTCCCAGGACAGCAGATTCTTGTTGAGGTGAATTCTCAACCCCTCCATCCTTCATCTGATGCAGATTACAAAGCACAAAGCTAGAGTAGGAGATACAGGAAAGCTGGTTTCCAGTTTGGGAATGGTCTCTCCCCCGGGAAGGATGAAGTTAAAATAATGGCATTCATGGGACTTCCCTGGTGGTCTGTGCTCCAAATGCAGGGGACCTGGGCTCAATCCCTGGTCAGGGAACTAGATCCCACATGTTGCAACTAAGACCCAGCACAGCTAAATAAATAAATATTTTACAATAAAATATTGGCTTTTGTGTATCCAGGCCACTTTCTCAAACTCCCTCTTTCTCATGGTTCTCATGTGTCCTCTGGAATCCGTGGCTCACAGCGGCATCTGAGAAGTGATGGTTGGATCACCCTAAGATCACCTAACTCAACTCAATTGCCCAACACCTTTCTCCAAGAGCTTAACTATTTGGTTTCCTTTTTGAGTTAATTCTCCCCCAATCTGCATTTTTAGTCCTCACGGAGAACAGGTGGGGAAGAGTGTCTCATGGGCTACCAGTGAGGGATGGAGGTTTATCTGTGGAATGTTAGGCACACTGCAGTGAAGCTGACATCTAGAGCTAGACGATTCCAGAGCAGATTCTCACTCCTTCCTGGCAGCTGAGAGAGAGCTGATAGCATGAAATATACTTCAATATCAATGTCTTTATTGGATCAGATATTTTTATCTCAAAAGATTTGACTTTACAATCTGGGAATAAACACATGTTGATTTCAAACAATGTTGATTCACAGAAAACCTTTGTTGAAAGAATAAATCCATCTTTCGACAGCCAAGCCAATACTGTTTTCCGAACATGTAATCACTTTTCCACCACTGGGCATTTTTCATGCTGTTCTTGCTATCTAGAACATTCTCCACAAACTATCTTTTGTTAAAATTCATCTCAGCCCTTTGAAGTAGCTTCTCACCCCTTGTCATTCTTGAGACAACTGTTTCCACATTCCTCCAGTCATCCAGAGATAAGAGGAAGGTGGCTTCTTTCTCTCTTTTTTTCTGGCCATACCATGTGGCTCGTGGGATCTTAGTCCCCCAACCAGGAATTGAACCTGGGCCCATGACAGTGAAAATGCAAAATGCTAACCACTGGACTGCCAGGGAATTCCCAAGGGTGGTTTCTCTTTCTTTGTCCTTAGGTCAGTCCTCTTTCTTGAGCTTAACATACGTAAATGTTATTGGTGGTTGTGGTGGTCAGTTGTGAAGTCATGTCCGACTCTCTTCGACCCCATGGACTGCAGCACACCAAGCCTCCCTGTCTCTCACTATCTCCCATAGTTTGCCCAAGTTCATATCCATTGCATTGGTGATGCCATCCAGCCGTCTCATCCTCTCCTCCTGCCCTCAATCTTTCCCAGCCTCAGGGTCTTTTCCAATGATTTGGCTCTTCACATCAGGTGGCCAAAGTATTGGAGCTTCAGCATCAGTCCTTCCAATGAGTATCCGGGGTTGATTTCCTTTCTTTCGGATTGACTGGTTTGATCCTCTTGATATCCGAGGGACTCACAACAGTCTTCTCCAGCACCGCAATTCAAAAACATCAATTCCTCAGGACTGAGCTCACATCCGTACATGACTACAGGAAAGATGTGCTCCACTGGAGGAGAGAATGGCAAATCACTCCACTATTCTTGCCTTGAGAACCCTATGAACATGATAAAAAGGCTAATGTTGGTGATCCATTCTCAAATTGTCTTCTTTTGAATCTTGCACAGGTGTATACATCAGTATCTGCCCTTCAGTTCAGTTCAGTCGTGTCTGACTGTTTGTAACCCCGTGAATTGCAGCACGCCAGGCCTCCCTGTCCATCACCAACTCCCGGAGTTCACTCAAACTCTGATGACAGCTGATGCCATCCAGCCATCTCATCCTCTGTCATCCCCTTCTCCTCCTGCCCCCAATCCCTCCCAGCATCAGGGTCTTTTCCAATGAGTCAACTCTTCACGTGAGGTAGCCAAAGAATTGGAGTTTCAGCTTCAGTATCAGTCCTTCCAATGGACGCCCAGGACTGATCTCCTTTAGGATGGACAGGCTGAATCTCCTTCCAAGGGACTCTCAAGAGTCTTCTCCAACACCACAGTTCAAAAGCATCAATTCTTCTGCATTCAAAAACCATAGCCTTGACTAGACAGACCTTTGTTGGAAAAGTAATATCTCTGCTTTTGAATATGCTGTCTAGGTTAGTCATAACTTTTCTTCCAAGGAGTAAGCATCTTTTAATTTCATGGCTGCAGTCACCATCTGCAGTGATTTTGGAGCCCGAAAAATAAAATCTGACACTGTTTCCACTGTTCCCTATTTGCCATGAAGTGATGACTATGCCAAAGCCTTTGTGTGGATCACAATAAACTGTGGAAAATTCTGAAAGAGATGGGGATACCAGACCACCTGATCTGCCTCTTGAGAAACCTATATGCAGGTCAGGAAGCAACAGTTAGAACTAGACATGGAACAACAGAGTGGTTCCAAATAGGAAAAGGAGTACGTCAAGGCTGTATATTGTCACCCTGTTTATTTAACTTATATGCAGAGTACATCATGAGAAATGCTGGAATGGAAGAAACATAAGCTGGAATCAAGATTGCCGGGAGAAATATCAATAACCTCAGATATGCAGATGACACCACCCTTATGGCAGAAAGTGAAGAGGAACTCAAAAGCCTCTTGATGAAAGTGAAAGTGGAGAGTGAAAAGTTGGCTTAAAGCTCAACATTCAGAAAACGAAGATCATGGCATCCGGTCCCACCACTTCATGGGAAATAGATGGGAAACAGTGGAAACAGTGTCAGACTTTATTTTTCTGGGCTCCAAAATCACTGCAGATGGTGACTGCAACTATGAAATTAAAAGACGCTTACTCCTTGGAAGGAAAGTTATGACCAACCTAGATAGCATATTCAAAAGCAGAGACATTACATTGCCAACAAAGGTTCGTCTAGTCAAGGCTATGGTTTTTCCTGTGGTCATGTACGGATGTGAGAGTTGGACTGTGAAGAAGGCTGAGCGCCAAAGAATTGATGCTTTTGAACTGTGGTGTTGGAGAAGACTCTTGAGAGTCCCTTGGACTGCAAGGAGATCAGCCCTGGGAGTTCTTTGGAAGGAATGATGCTAAAGCTGAAACTCCAGTACTTTGGCCACCTCATGCGAAGAGTTGACTCATTGGAAAAGACTCTGATGCTGGGAGGGATTAGAGGCAAGAGGAGAAGGGGACGACAGAGGATGGGATAGCTGGATGGCATCACTGACTCGATGGACGTGAGTCTGAGTGAACTCCGGAGTTGGTGATGGACAGGAAGGCCTGGCGTGCTGCGATTCATGGGGTCACAAAGAGTTGGACATGACTGAGTGACTGATCTGATCTGATCTGATGGGACCAGATGCCATGATCTTAGTTTTCTGAATGTTGAGCTTTAAGCCAACTTTTTCACTCTCCTCTTTCACATTCATTAAGAGGCTTTTGAGTTCCTCTTCACTTTCTGCCATAAGGGTGGTATCATCTGCATATCTGAGTTTATTGATATTTCTCCCAGCAATCTTGATTCCAGCTTGTGGTTCTTCCAGCCCAACGTTTCTTGTGATGTACCCTGCATAGAAGTTAAATAATCAGGGTGACAATATACAGCCTTGACGTACTCCTTTTCCTATTTGGAACCAGTCTGTTGTTCCATGTCCAGTTCTAACTGTTGCTTCCTGACCTGCATATAGGTTTCTCAAGAGGCAGATCAGGTGGTCTGGTATTCCCATCTCTTTCAGAATTTTCCACAGTTTATTGTGATCCACACAGTCAAAGGCTTTGGCATAGTCAATAAAGCAGAAATAGATGTTTTTCTGGAACTCTCTTGCTTCTTCCATGATCCAGCAGATGTTGGCAATTTGGTCTCTGGTTCCTCTGCCTTTTCTAAAACCAGCTTGAACATCTGGAAGTTCACAGTTCATGTATTGCTGAAGCCTGGCTTGGAGAATTTTGAGCATTACTTTACTAGCATGTGAGATGAGTGCGATTGTGTGGCAGTTTGAGCATTCTTTGGCATTGCCTTTCTTTGGGATTGGAATGAAAACTGACCTTTTCCAGTCCTGTGGCCACTGCTGAATTTTCCAAATTTGCTGGCATATTGAGTGCAGCACTTTCACAGCATCATCTTTCAGGATTTGAAGTAGCTCAACTGGAATTCCATCACCTCCACTAGCTTTGTTCTTAGTGATGCTTTCTAAGGCCCACTTGACTTCACATTCCAGGATATCTGGCTCTAGGTGAGTGATCACACCATTGTGATTATCTGGGTTGTGAAGATCTTTTTTGTACAGTTCTTCTGTGTATTCTTGCCACCTGTTAATATCTTCTGCTTCTGTTAGGTCCATAGCATTTCTGTCCTTTATTGAGCCCATCTTTGCATGAAATGTTCCCTTGGTATCTCTGATTTTCTTGAATAGCTGTCTAGTCTTTCCCATTCTGTTATTTTCCTCTATTTCTTTGCATTGATCACTGAGGAAGGCTTAACAGCCCTCAAAAATTGGTAAAAAATGAAATGATGGCAAAGGAGTCCTCTTTGGGGAAATGCTGAATGAATACTGTTTGTTGAATGAATGAATGAATCACCAACTCTCTGCCAGCACAGTTCTGCAGCTGCCACTGCCCCTGCCCCTCCTGTAGAGGCTCCGCCCACTAACCCACATGCCTAGTCCAGGTGCTAAGTGACCAGGTCCTGCTCAGTATTTAGTCCTTATGTGTCCAGATACTCGTAAGTCTAGGCCTGGATCGGGAAGAAAAGTGAAAGAGTAACAAACTTTAATTGACTCTGTTGGAAATGTCTAATGAGCTGTTGGAGGGATTAATGAAAAGAGCAGTTTTATTCAGCATGGCTCTTCATGCTCTGAGAAGAAGCATTACAAAATCCTCGAGTGCCTCCAAATGTCCCCTGTAAATTTAAACAAAGGCAAAACCACAATACCAAGAGAATTGACAAATGGGGCCCAAACCACACAGTTGGAACCACATTTGGAAAATATGAGCTAATAGAATTATAAAGTGTAAAAATAGGCTGAAAGAGGAATTAGAGTATGTCAAGGATCTTGGGGACAAATGAATCCAGTCCCTCATATTACAGATGAAATACTGATGTGTTAGAATGAGGAAGGGACTTGTAAAAGTTACACAGCTATTGGTATGAGCACTGGGTGGGAACCCATCACCGCCCAGTAGCGGATAGACCAGGAAGATGTAATTGCCTCATTTAGTCCCCTGTAGGCACAGAAGTAGTCTCACTAATAAGCCCAAGTAATGATAGTGACTCATCCAATTAACATAGCATAGAGCTTTGAAGTGAAAACCTCCAGGTGGACCCTTAGCTGTGTGGTCCTGTAGCCACAGGTAGCTCACCTAAACCACATTCATCAGAACTCTGCAGAGTGTGGTATTACAGAGCTGATGTCTGAAGCAAGGTTTACCTTCATGGTGAGATTTTTCCTTCTTGTCAAGAGGGAAAACTTGGCAGGCACAAGTTCCTTAGTTCCTTGTCTGGAACCAGAGGCGATGGAGGAGGAAGCAGACTGGGGTGTCTCAGAGAGAGGTGATGGTACCAGGGAGGGAGACGGGGTCTCAGCTAAGTCTCTCAGGCCATGACGTTCACAAGCCACTAATCTTCTGAATACATAACATGGCTATTTTACAGCTAACAAAGAGTGGCTCCTGGAGTTTTTCCAAGTGCCCACTAAATGATGGAGGGAGTGGCCGTCCTGTGGGTATAGCTGTTGATCAGGTCAGGACCGTGTCTGGGTTTCTGACTCCTGGTGCAGTGCTCTTTCTTCAAGAAGGAATGAAATATGGCAACGAAAAAGGTAATTTATGAACAATGCAGCAAATGATGAGGCTAGGGAGAAGGATAAAGTGGGCTGGAGATGACCCTCCCTATACATGTATTCATTGTGTGGCCACGGGACGTAAAGGAAGCAACCTTGGGAGTCTCGCCCTTGCTCTTCCTGTGTTGGGAATGGTGGTCTTGCTCCAGGTATCTGTGTGCAGCTTTTGCTTGCTCTTTTCTCAGGTCTCTGCTCAAATGTCACCTCCTCAGAGAGGCTTTCCCTGAACAGCATATATAAAATAATTCATTCTCTTTTCCCTGTGCATATGTGTTCAGTCACGTCTGACTCATTGTGACCCCATGAACTGTAGCCTGCCAGGCCCCTCTGTCCATGGGATTTCTTGGGCAAGAGTATTAGAGTGGGTTGCTGTTTCCTATTCCAGGGGATCTTCCTAACCTAGGGATTGAACCTGCATCTTCTGGCTGTCAGGTGGGTTCTTTGCCACTGAGCTACCTGGAAAGTCCCTCTTGTCCCTGATCCCTCTGTAACACTCCCCTGGAGAGCTTCTAAAGGCAGAGCAGATAACCAAATCAATCCCTGTATTGCTCATATCCACCAACAGGATGTGAGCACCACGAGGATGTGAATTTCTCCTGTCTCCTTCACCACTGGATCCTCAGCTTAGTAATACTTGGGGCTTAGAGGGCACTCAGTCAGCGGTTGCTGTTTAGTTGCTAAATTGTGTCCAACTCTTTTGCAATCCCATGGAGTATAGCCCACCAGGCTCCCATGTCCATGGGATTCTCCAGGCAAGAATACTGGAGTGGGTTGCCATTTCCTTCTCCAGGGGATCTTCCCAACCCATGGATTGAACCCAGGTCTCCTGCATTGGCAGGCAGGTTCTTTACCACTGAGACACTGGGAATGAGTAGTCTTCAAAAAATAAGTGAGTGAATGAATGAATGAAAATGGAAGCAGGTTCATGGATTTAGAGAGTTCGTTCAACCATGGTCTCTCGGAGGTATTTCTCACAGCTTCCCATACTCTCATTCTTGTCTGTTTGTTCATAATATTATTTCTCTCCTGGTTTTGGTTACTGTTCCTTAGCCTCCTTCATTGCATCTATTTGCTCATCTACCTCTAGTATGGGTTTCCCTGGTGGTTCAGACAGTAAAGAATCTGCCTGCAATGCTGGATACCTGGGTTTAATCCCTGGGTTGGGAAGATCCCCTGAAGAAGGAAATGACAATCCACTCCAGTATTCTTGCCTGGAGAATCCCATGGACAGAGGAGCCTGGTGGGTTACAGTCTGTGGGGTTGCAAACAGTCAGATTCGACTGAGCAGACTATCACTTTCACCTCTAATACCTGTGTTAAGTGCTTTACATAATTACCCCTATTTAATATTAAACAAGTCCATAGAGTTGTGTAATGGATTAGCCTCACTTTACCTGCAAGGATCTTGGTCAAGTTGTTTGAACTGTCTAAGCCTCAAAGTCATGAAACTCCTCAGTGGCAGGCTAGGCTCAATCGCGACAGTGCAGTGCATTCTTGGGTTGTATTGATACATATCCCATTCTCAGCAATGACCGGGTCTTTGGAGACTTGATAAATGTTGACTCTTTCATTCTGACTGTTGGGCAGGGCTGGGAGTGTGCATTTGGATGGATCCTGGCAGAAAATAGATGGCATCATTACGAATATGACTGAGGGGACTTTGAATAAAGGAGCAGGGAGAAGGTCACTACCAGAACTCAGAGGGAGCTCCAGTTGTAGGCAGGGCCTCCAACAGACTTGAACTTTTAGACCTGAGCCCTTTCCTAAGGTCTTAGAGAGAGAGGTTAGCGATATATTCCACGTGGTCATATGGTTTTGTGAAAGTGAGATATATAAACCACAGTTGGCTAAGATCTCTGTACCTTTCCACTCGCACTGTGGCTTCATCATATTTCCCTTCCTGTTGGGTGGAGTATTTTAAATCTAGCTAAGAATATGTTGTGGAGCTATGGTGGCTCTGATGGTAAAGGATCTGTCTGTAATGCAGGAGACCTGGGTCGAGAAGATCCCCTGGAGAAGGAAATGGCATGCCAGTATTCTTGCCTGGAGAATCTCTCAGACAGAGGAGTCTGGCGGGCTACAGTCCACAGGATCTCAAGGAGATGTTGAGTCTAATGTATGTTTTAATCTGTGAAATACATACATATCTCCCAGCTTCCATTTTAAAAAAAGTTTGGCATGTTAATAATGCAGTATTCAAACAGCTAAAGAAAGATCAAATTATTTTCCTTTTTTTAATTGAAAACATTACCAAGTTAATGAAATTTCATTATAATAAAGAGCAGGCAGATAAAACTTACAAAAAAGGTATTATGGAAGTATGTATGTGTCGACTGAAAAAAAAAAAAAAGCATAATGTAGAAGTTGAGAATTATGTTTTACTTGGTGGACAAATCTGAGGACTTCAGACAGGAAGACGGCCTCTCAGGTAGCTCTGAGGGACGGCTCTGAAGAGGTAAGGGAGGACCCAGGATACACAGGAGTTTTTGCAACAAAGACCAGGTAGTCTGAACATCAAAAGACTCCTGCTAATTAAAGAACAACCAGACGTCTCAAGTTAATGAATCTATCACTTTTCTGTGTATGAAAGGGTAGGAGTCTGGGGTTGCTGAAATCGTTCCTGAGATGTGCACCTTAACTGTCTAGAGCCAGCACCCTGCTTTTCTCCATCCTGAACCCCCTCAGGGTGCACAGTTGGAGGTGGCTACAGTGACTGCTTCCCTGGTGGCTCAGCTGGTAAACAATCTGCCTGCCAATGCAGGAGATGCAAGAGACGTGGATTCGATTCCTGAGTCAGGAAGATTCCCCTGGAGAAGGGAATGGCAACCCATTCCAGAATTCCTACCTGGGAAATTCCATAGATATAGGAGCTTGATGGGCTGAAGTCCATGGGCTTGCAAGGAGTCAGACATGCCTGAGCACGTGTGCGTGCACACACACACACACATACACACACACACTCTGCAGGCTTGTTGGCTGCAATGTCCTTTGGGCTTCCCCCATAGCTATGCACTTCCCTCATAGCTCAATTGGTAAAGAATCCGCCTGCAATGCAGAAGATCCCCGTTTGATTACTGGGTTGGGAGGATTCTCTGGAGAAGGGATAAGATACCCACTCCAGTTTTCCTGGGCTTTACTGTGGCTTAGTTGGTAAATAATGCACCTGTAATGCGGGAGACCTGAGTTCGATCCCTGGGTTGGGAAGATCCCCTGGAGAAGGGAAAGGCTACCCACTCCAGCATTCTGGCCTGGAGAATTTCATGGAATGTATAGTCCCTGGGGTCGCAAAGAGTCGGACTTGGCTGAGCGACTTTCACTTTGTGTACTTATAAGGCAGGCAATGTTTTTCATCCACATTTAGAGTTTTTGAAAGTTGTATCATTTTTAAGTTTGAGACTGGAAAGTTGTTGCAATTTCTCTTCTCATTCTAAAAAGATAATCATTTTATACCCAATTTCGTATTCTTTTCTTAAGGAAGGTTCAAAATGTGCATAAACTTCCACCCTACAGAACTACTTCTGCTCCTGACTGTGGCTTTGGGTAAAGAACCATAGGCACACCTTTTTTTTTTCTTTTTATTTATTTATTTGTAGCTGTGCTGGGTCTTCGTCGCTGCACCTGGACTTTTCTCTAGTTGCAGCGAGGGGGGCTGCGCTCCAGTTTCCATGTGTGGGCTGCTCATCGCAGGGGCTTCTCTTGTCGCAGAGCACAGGCTCTACATGAGCATGTGGGCTTCAGTAGTCGCAGCTCATGGGCTCTAGAGCACAGGCTCAGTAGTTGAGGTGCAGGTGTTGTACCTGGAAGGGGGGACCCCTTCCAGGGCCTGAAACTGGGCTCTTATCTAACACTTGGAAATGAATTGTCCAAGGAGACACATGTGCTGACAAAGCAAGAGATTTTATTGGGAAAGGGCACCCGGGTGGAGAGCAGTAGGAAGGGAACCCAGGAGAACTGCTCTGCCGCGTGGCTCGCAGTCTCGGGTTTTATGGTGATGGGATTAGTTTTCGAGTGGTCTTTGGCTAATCATTCTAATTCAGTCTTTCCTGGTGGCGCACACATCGCTCAGCCAAGATGGATGCTAGTGAGAGGGATTCTGGGAAGTGGATGGACACGCCGTGTCTCCTTTCGACCTTTCCTAAACTCTGCCGGTTGGTGGTGGCTATTAGTTCCTTATTCCTTATCAGGATCTGTCATAAAACAACTCATGCAAATGGTTACTATGGTGCCTGGTCATGGTGGGCGGTTTCAATCAGCGTGCTTCCCTTAACACAGGGGCTTAGTTGTTTCGAGGTGTACGGGATCTTTCCGACCAGGGATTGAACTGGGGTCCCCTGCATTGAAAGGTGGATTCTTAACCACTGGACCACCGGGGAAGCTCACCATAGGCCCGTCTAAAGGGGAACGTGGCAGTGAGGAAACTGGAGGGATACATACGCTGATCTCTCTATTCTGCAACCCAAATACACGACAGAGGGGAAGGAAGCCCAGCTATTTCCACCCAGAGAGCTCAGGCCCTCTGGGCAGGAAGCAGAGAGGTGGAGGTGCAAATGGGACATCTCCAGTACCGTGGGAAACCTGGCATAGTCTCTGAGCACTCCTTTGGTGTAAGAACTAACCCCCTCCCCCACGCACTCCTCCCCTTTGGAAAATGAATGACCTACTTGTGTAGTGAGTGAGTTTCAGAGGACTAGCCCGGAGGGGGATCGGCAACCCTGGGTTCTCTTTCACTGGTGCCTGCCTCCCTACATGTGCTGTCAGTTCAGCAGTTACCCAGCTGTGCCAGTGCACGGCAGGCATCTGTCTAACCCAGGGGGACACAGCAGAAAGCTCATCTGAGAAACTGGTTTAGATACGATGATAATAGTCACAATAAATAGCATTGTTGTGATAATCTAGGGCTTCCCAGGTGGCACTAGTGGTAAAGAACCTGCCTGCCAATGCAGGAGACAGAAGAGATGCGAGTTCGATCCCTGGGTCAGCAAGAAGCCCTGGAGAAGGGAATGGCAACCCATTCCAGTATTCTTGCCTGAAAAATCCCATGGACAGAGGAGCCTGGTGGGCTAGGGTCCATAGGGTCGCAAAGAGTCGGACACGACTGGAGTGACCTAGCATGCGATTGATGCTCTAGTCCGCCCTCTACATTTTACAGGCAAAAAGTGTAGTTTACTCTTCAAATAAGTGTGCCATTAGAATATTTACTATGCTTAAGCTTTTTATGATTTTTAGCTTTCCTTCAAATCTCAGTTTTAATTGTATTTGAACATATAGATAACTTCAGTTTTAGGGAACAGTGGTGTGAATTACCAGCAAGTATAACTGCCAGCAATGGTCTTTCATTTTATTTCAGAAACCTCTGAGTCCTAAATCATTTCCAGGGAATTCTCTGATGGTCCAGTGGTTAGGATCCAGCGCTTTCACTTCTGAGGGCCCAGATTCAATCCTGGGTCAGAGAACCAACATTCTATAAGCCCTGCTATGAGGCCAAAAGATAGTCATGATTTCTTAGTGAAATGTCTTCTAATATGAATAAAGACTGGAAAGAATCACTGCATTTTCTTTTCAATATAATATGCATCCCTTCTAAAGACAGAGATTTGTATGATATTGAGCCTGGAAGAAATGAAGGGACTTGCCAGGTTTATGATTTCTAAAACAAAGGGTAAAGGCTGTCGCTTCAGTTGTGTCTGACTCTGTGCGACCCCGTAGATGGTAGCCCACCAGGCTCCTTCGTCCATGGGATTCTCCAGGCAAGAGTACTGGAGTGGGTTGCCATTGCCTTCTCCAATGCATCAAAGTGAAAAGTGAAAGTGAAGTCGCTCAGTCGTGTCCGACTCTTAGCAACCCCACGGACTGCACCCTACCAGGCTCCTGCGTCCATGGGATTCTCCAGGCAAGAGTACTGGAGTGGGTTGCCATTGCCATTGCCAGACTCCCTAGAGATCCCTGTGCATGAGACAGCAAAAGAGACACTGATGTACAGATCAGTCTTGTGGACTCTGTGGGAGAGGGAGAGGGTGGGGAGATTTGGGAGAATGGCATTGAAACGTGTATAATATCATGTATGAAACGAGTTGCCAGTCCAGGTTCGATGCACGATACTGGATGCTTGGGGCTGGTCCACTGGGACGGCCCAGAGGGAGGGTATGGGGAGGGAGGAGGGAGGAGGGTTCACGATGGGGAACACAGGTATACCTGTGGCAGATTCATTTCGATATTTGGCAAAACTAATACAATATTGTAAAGTTTAAAAATAAAATAAAATTTAAAAAAAACCATGAGATGAGCTTGGGGATCCCCAGGAGCAGCCCACCCATACTGTGCTGGTCCTAGGAGTTCATTGTAAAGTTAAAGTGAAAGCCGCTCAGTTGTGTCCTACTCTTTGCAACCCCAGGGACTATACAGTCCATGGAATTCTCCAGGCCAGAATACTGGAGTGGGTAGCCTTTCCTTTCTCCAGGGGATCTTCCCAACCCAGGGATCGAACCCAGGTCTCCTGCACTGCAGGCAGATTCTTTACCAGCTGAGCCACAAGGGAAGCCCAAGAATACTGGAGTGGGTAGCCTATCCCCTTTCCAGCAGATCTTCCCAACCCAGGAATTTGGCCAGGGTCTCCTGCATTGCAGATGGATTCTTTACCAACTAAGTTATCAGAGAAGCTCTGTTCATTATAAAGTACTACTCAAAACCTCTAGGTGAGACACATCCATGCTCGAGATTACCTTATAAAGAGCCTCCAGGACCAAAATCCTCAGGAATGACAGTGGAAGCGGGGCAGCACTTGGAGGAGTGAGGTTCAGTCAGTCTTGTCTGAGCTGCTGGGAGGCCAGGGAGTTGGTTATTCTGCAGTCAGATTAACTAGTTGTTCTTTAGTGTTGGAGATAAAATCGAGGAATCTGTGGTTGGATTTATTATGTCCGAAGCGATAAATTGCAGCATTGGGCAAACGACTGCTTTTTGTATCAGTTCACAGAATAAATAAGGATATTTGAATTGAAATGTTTGTCAGCAGCTTGACCCCACAGCCATTCTCTGTTCTCATAAAAGAAAAAACTTGAGGCTTTCAAAGCATGGTCCCTGGAAGAGCAGCATCGGCTCCGGTAGACTGCGTGAGATTCACAGAATCTCACGTGAGAGTCACATGAGATTTCAGTGAGAGTCTTTGTGACCTGTATGCACAGCAAACTAAACTACAGAGTTCAAATCACAAGCTGACTATGCACCAGGCCCGGAGAAGCTGTGCCCTCAGTCCCAGCTACCCTGTAAAGTAAAAGTGAAGCTGCTCAGTCGTGTCCAACTCTTTGTGACCCCATGGACAGTACAGGCTTCTTCATCCATGGGATTTTCCAGGCAAGGATACTGGAGTGAGTTGCCATTTCCTTCTCCAGCTACCCTGTAAATGAGCCATGAAATGATGGCATGGTGACCAGGTGGTGTGCTATCAACACATGAGTCCTGAGGAAGCTCTTAACCAACTGACCCACAACAGCATCACGGATCAGTTCTTTGCAACCTGCATTTCACTGTGACTCAGGGCTCAGCTCATGCAGCTGAAGGACGCTCTCCTTTAATTTCCTACTGTCTTCCTTCCTGCTGCCCCCTCCACCCTCAGTTCATATTACCATTAATTATAACCCTGCATATGCTGCCTTCTCTGATAACACAGAGAATGTCTCTGTCCCGCTGAACCCTGGGCACTTTCCTCTTTTCCATTTTCTAAGAGCAGTAGCGATGCCATGGCAACGCCTAATCCCTAACATCGAGATGGGGGTGTGGTCGATGAGAGAATCAGAGCAGGTGTTCTTGAAAAAGGAAACAAAGAATAAGCCTGGTGAAGGGAGAAATGAAGGGGTAATGTTCTAGATCAGTACTTCTCCGACTGTTGTATGCATAAATCACCCAGGGACTGACAGGCTTAGATTCAGGTGGTCAGGGATGGTATCAGAGAATGTGGAGCCCTTACCAAATGTTAAGGGATGCAGATGGCTACTGGTCCAAGGACCAGAGTTTGAATTGTAAGTTTGACATGCAACGTGAGGGCAAGGATCTTGCTATGTATGAGAGTCTCTGTGATATCAAGATCACATGTGTCTTCCCCAGAAAAGATGTTTGATACATTAGTATGTAAATACTTACTGAATTAAACACTTACTTATATCTGAGATACCATGCTGGGTGCTTGAATGATCATAATCCCGCATGATATAAAAATATGTCAGTTTTGGCTATAAAAGTCAGACTGATGTGATATGCCTTTGCTGACAAAGGTTTGTCTAGTTAAAGCTATGGTTTTTCCAGTAGTCATGTATGGATGTGAGAGTTGGACTATGAAGAAAGCTGAGTGCTGAAGAATTGATGCTTTTGGACTGTGGTGATGGAGAAGACTCTTGAGAGTCCCTTGGACTTCAAGGAGATCCAACCAGTCCATCCTAAAGGAGATCAGTCCTGAGGGTTCATTGGAAGGACTGATGTTGAAGCTGAAACTCCAGTACTTTGGCCACCTGATGCAAAGAACTGATTCACTGGAAAAGACTCTGATGTTGGGAAAGATTGAAGGCGGGAGGAGAAGGGGATGACAGAGGATGAGATGGCTGGATGGCATCACCAACTCAATGGACATGAGCTTGAGTAAGCTCTGGGAGTTGGTGATGGACAGGGAAGCCTGGCTTGCTGCAGTCCATGGTGTCTCAAAGAGTCCGACATGACTGAGCAACTGGACTGAACTGAATGCTATATGCACTGAGGCACAGAGAGGTTGAGTTACTTGCTCAGAGCCATACAGTTACTTTGGCAAGTTGTTGCGTACCAAATATCCCATGCCCTCCCCTGTATTTCCTAACCTCCCTTGCAGTCAGTTGGAAAAGGAAACGACTCACTCCAGTATTCTTGCCTGGAGAATCCCATGGACAGAGGAGGCTGGCAGGCTGTAGTCCATGGGATTGCAAAGAATCAGACACAACTTAGGAGCTAAACAAACAGCAACAACTTGAAGTTGATTGAAGCTGTTGAACTAATTCCGGCCAAAGGACCGCTGGGGACGTGGTATATGTCCCCTCCTAGCTGAAGCAACTAAGAGCCGGCCCTCTCTCCTCCTCCACCCCTCCCTTCTCTGTTTTGTACTCTGACATCTAAAACATGGCCCCCAAGGCAAGATGAGCAGGAGTGCTGCCCAATCTGCAGTAGACTTCGCGTGAGGATATGAGATCTTTGCCGAACTGAAGCCACTAAAAGTTTAGGTTTGTTACCAGATTATTCCAAAAAGTATAGGCTTGGTGTTGCTGCCAGCCCACTCTATTGTATAATAGGCTTTGGGGGACTTCCCAGGTGGCGCTAGTGGTAAGGAACCTGCCTGCCAGTGCAGGAGACAGAAGAGCCTTGAGTTTGATCCCTGGGTCAGGAAGATCCCCTGGAGGAGGGCATGGCAACCCACTGCAGCATTCTTGCCTGGACAGAGGAGCCTGGTGGGCTACAGTCCATAGAGTTGCAAAGAGTCGATGGGACTGAATCGACTTAGCATGCACGCACACATTAGGTCCCTGGAAGGTGAGCATAACCCAAATACATTCTAGATGAGGCAAACCACAGAACTGCCTGTCAGTCTAGTCTGGATAATAGCAGATACTGGGACTGTGACAAACAAATGGCCTGTGACTTGAGAGACGTCTGAAGACGTGAACCATAGAAGCCAAATGACTGTCCCCTGTGACTTGGTGAAGTTTCATTCCCTGACAAGAACCATTTCTAGTTCTGCCCTTTACCCATATAAAGGCATTTCTTCAAGCATGGTTGCTAAATCACTTCAGTCATGTCTGACTCTGTGCAACCCTATGGACTGTAGCCCACCAGGCTCCTCAGTCCATGGAATTCTCCGGGAAAGAATTAGAATGAAGAAAACCTTGTTTTTAGAGATTTTGTGGGCTCCATTCATGAACTGAAAGAAATCTTTTTAGGACAATTTTAATGCACACCTCAAGTGACTGACTTTACAACCTCTGTTAAATCACTCAATAAATGGGGAATGTGGTTTGTGTACACAATGGCACATGAATTTCTGTGTCCCTAATAAGATGCATCATTCTACTTGCATATAAACACCAAAAGAACATGACTACTGTTTACATTTTTCTAGGGATATGGAGTGAAACAGAAAGGATTAGCACAACTGACCTAATAAGGGATAAAAAACCTGAAAAAGTACACAGAAATCGAGTCTGTAGTGAGCCTTTCCACTCTTTCCCTCCCCAACCGTTTCCTTCTCTGCTACGGATGCCTGTCCAAGATGTCTTTACTGGCAAGATGGCTTAGCGCTGCAAGGACCAACTGTTCTCTCGTCTCAGAAACAAATGGAGAAAAAAAATGACCTATCCATTCTATGGTGTAAACTCTTAGATCTGTAAACACAGCACTACATACATATAAACAGAGGATCAGGAAGTAAGATTTATCCCAGGAATACCAGGAAGATTTAGCACAAGAAAATTTTATTTAAATAATACACTACATTAGGATTTTTAAAGAAAAGTTAACTCAAATACGTAATTTAGTTATGGAAAATAATCTAAGTGACTTATGAATAGAAGAGAATTTCCCTAAGCTGATAAAATGAAACTTCCCAAAACTTAAAGCAAAAATTGTGCTTTAAATGGAATGGGGAAACTCTAAGGAACTTTTATCTCTTCCCATGTTTCTTTTAAGCTCTAGCCTATGGCTTACATAGAAAATATAAAGATCCCAATTTTCATTTCATTTTACACTGGTTGGAGAAGGCAATGGCAACCCACTCCAGTACTCTTGCCTGGAAAATCCCATGGACGGAGGAGCCTGGTAGGCTGTAGTGGTAAGGTGCTAAGTGCTAAGGGTTGGACACGACTGGGCGACTTCACTTTTCACTTTCATGCATTGGAGAAGGAAATGGCAACCCACTCCAGTGTTCTTGCCTGGAGAATCCCAGGGACAGAGGAGCCTGGTGGGCTGCCGTCTATGAGGTCACACAGAGTTGGACACGACTGAAGTGACTTAGCAGCAGCAGCAGTTACACTGGTTAGGATTTCTTTTAGACAGTTGAATAGAATGGTGAGAGGAACATTCCTACTAGAGCCACTTCCATGGTTGATGTACAGAAATTCGACTGATTTTTAAAATACTGTATTTGGCAATTTTGCTGACCTCTTTAAAATTCTTTCTTCTTCCTTCATGGTTTTATTTGATTATGCAAACTATACAGTTTTATTGTTACTGTGAATGAGAACTGTTCTCCAAAAAAAGGGAATAAATGGCAAAACATTATCGTCCAGCACATTTTCTATTATATTTTCAAACTAATTATCAGATTATTGGGATCTTACCAGACTGATAGCCACATGTTATCATTGATTACAATTTTCCTCAAATGCATCTATGAGTTTCATGATTTTCTAATCAAAATCTCAACAGGGTTTGGTGAGCTGATTTTAATATGCATAGGAAACAGCCAAGAGCCAAGGGTAGTCTTAGGATATCTGCCAGGACTCATTTTCTGTACATTTCTGCCCATGGTAAACTGTCTGAGTAGAATTACTGAAGAAGAATCACAATACGCTGTGTAGTGCAGCAGCACAGAGATCCAACCACAGATAGAACCACGCAGATACGGAACCTGCATATATGGGAGGTGTGTTACACCCGGGTAGACAAACACAGTCTCCCTGATAATGGGGGTTAGGACAACTGAGTTAGTGATTCACCTGGAACTGACTTTCCTGAGGCTATGAATCTCATATGAGTTCAGGTGTTATCTCGTATTTAAAAAAAATTGGACCCAGATCCTTTTGAAAACTGGAGAAGGGAATGGCAACCCACTCCAGTATTCTTGCCTGGAGAATCCCATGGACAGAGGAGCCTGGTGGGCTACAGTCCATGGGGTGGCAAAGAGTCGGACACGACCTCGCCTACAAAGCACCGCCAGCACCATCTTACTAGGGATCAGGGAAAGGCAGACAAAGCGATATATTGCCCCTTCAAAGGTATTACCAAACAGCATGCTGAGGTTCCTCTTTCTCCATACCTTCACCAACTCCTAGCAGACTGTTACCATTACACAATCATCCGATTGGCAGGTTGCTCTCCCCACTGGCAGCTGCTACCGCACGCCTCCAGCACTCAGCCTGTGGTCCAGCCTGTCAGACACCGTCAGTGGGTGTGAGGCTATTCTCTTGAAGCTGCTTTGGAAGGTTGTGCAACCACTTCTGGGCAGTGGGTTGTGAGTGGAAGTGCTGTGTATTGTTTCCACCTGTGCAAGACCTTCCGCTCCTGTCTGTCCCTGTCCCAGTAATGGAGGAGCCCATGTGGTTCAGATGGTGCAGCAACGAGCGGCCCCTCCAGCAGGCTGGGTCCCTGACAGACTGTGAATACAGTGAATGAGTGCTAAACATCTGTTTGGTTGACCATCTATGCTTGCAAAATAAAGAACCTCCAAAAATCACATGTGCAATCATTTAAGGTAAGATCTAGAAATTGAACTGTTTGCAGAGTATTAATACAGAACCTGGAGCAGAAGCGACATTCCCTAAATGTAAAACCTAGCCTCGCCTGGCCTAGGTTTAGAGATACACACAGATAAATGAAATTCAACCCTTCCCATCAAGAAATTCAGACAAGTAAGCTAATACTTACAATAGAGTCATTTTCCTTTGTCCTATCCTATTCAATACAATAAAGCACTACACAAATATGGGTAATGAACACTTGAAATGCGGCTAGGGTGACTGGAGAACTGAATTTTTTAAACTGAAGCAACACAATTTTTCCACTAAACACACATGTATTTTGATGGGACTACATCGCATTACAACTAAAAATTTAGCATCAGAACTGAGACATGTTTTAATCTTAAAATATACCAGACTTCTGAAACTTCACTTAAAGTATATGTATGTATTATGTATACACACACCCTTTGTGTTTACACACAATATCTCAATAGGTTTTATATTGAAATATGGGTAAATCACATTTTGAATGTATTGAGGCAAAACATTTTCTCATCTGCTCTTTTTACGGTCTTAAATGTGGCGACTACGTAGTGAAGAATATGTATACATATTATATTTGGACAGCACTGGTCATATTAGACTAAGAGTATGTCTGCTATGTGTTGGAACCTCAGGAGGGCAATTTACGCAGACACCTGTGGCAATATAACGCTCTATATATGTTAAGGCGGAGATGCCTTAACCACAGATGCAACCACAGATGCAAGAAGGGTACCACGGGGCTTCCTGCCACAAGGTCCTGTCCACTACTTCACTCACTGGAATGTGAACCTGATGAACAGGTGTTAACATTTCCGAGCTTTTTAAAAAAACAAACAAACTATAATACGTAGATTAATGAGGGCATTTTCCAACTATTGGGCTTTGTCTTGGCCACCATCTCCCATCCTAGTGACATCATAGCCTGAAGTCCAGGGCTATACAAATTCCCTTTGGGGTTCAGCTGCCTTATCTGATCTCTACTCCCCTAAATAACCAGTCAAATGTGCTCAGTCATGTCTGACTCTTTGTGACCCTGTGGACTATAGCTTGGCAGGCTCCTCTGCACATGGAATTCTCCAGGCAAGAATACTGGAGTGGGTAGCCATTTCCTGTGCCAGGAGATCTTCCCGATGAAGGGATGGAATCTGAGTTTCTTGTGTCTCCTGCATTGGCAGGCAGATTCTTTACCACTCTACTTAGGAAGCCCAAATATCTGAAGGTGGTAACTAATTAGATCTACACAGTTGGATCTATTTCCTCAACTCAAGGTAATAAGTGAAACTGATGAACTCCAGCAACTCCTGCTGCTGCTGCGTCGCTTCAGTCATGTCCGACTCTGTTCGACCCCATAGACGGCAGCCCACCAGGCTTCCCAGTCCCTGGGATTCTCCAGGCAAGAACACTGGAGTGGGTTGCCATTTCCTCTTCCAATGCATTAACGTGAAAAGTGAAAGTCAAGTCGCTCAGTCGTGTCTGACTCGTAGCGACCCCATGGACTGCAGCCTACCAGGCTCCTCTGTCCATGGGATTTTCCAGGCAAGAGTTCTGGAGTGGGGTGCCATTGCCTTCTCCGCAGCAACTCCTACCTCCTGTATTTTCCTCAGGGTTTGCCAATATTCAACTCAAGTCTAAATCTCTTCTTTTCGACTCCTTGGGTACCAGGAATGAAGTCCCCTCACCAAATACCCTCATAGTTTTCAAGAATGTGGAGAAACCAGATATAAACAATCACGTACATTTGGCTAGAGGGCGTCACCCACACACCTGGCCCCCCCAGGCTCCCTGACTACTTGGGGACACTCCCACCCGAGCCCCATTCCTAGCTGAGGCCTCACATGGAGGGCAGGTCCCAGACACCTTCTCTGATGAGGACCACACTATGAAAATTGCTACTGTTGCTCAACCCAGCATCTCTTGTGAGGGTAAGTCAAAGCAAACAAAAATGTCACCTGGCCTCATTTCAGGTCATGTTTGGTTAACCAGCAGCGCATCGAATTTAAAATACTTTCATGGAATCCAAAGCACCTGTGCTGTGTAGACTGATGCTTTTATGTAGTTTAGAAATGTATCACAGGACAGCTGTGTAATAGCCAACTCATAGAACATGTGAAATCAAAGGACGGAGACAATTTTACAGTTGTTTTATTTAACAAAAGTTACGCCAACGTCTCTATCTATATACATAACGTGTTTCAAAGTCAGAGCAGCAGACACACAGACTGTTAATGCAGGACATATAATAATGCTTACAACGTGTTATGTGATGTTTTGTTTTCTGCTCAACTGGACACTGACAGACTCAAAAAATATCCCAAAGGCTGAGCAGCATCACATCTTCGTTTTCTGGAGTGGCTTACATCATTATGTCCTAAAAAAAAAAAAAGAGGGATGGAACTTTGGAGGGTTAATACATTGTGTTCAGTTTAGTTCGACCAACAGCTCTTGACCCGTAAGAGGGACTCACAAAGTGTTTTGGACTGGGGATTAAAAATTTGAGTAAAATAGCTTCTGCTGCTACTGCTGCTAAGTCACTTCAGTTGGGTCCGACTCTGTGCGACCCCATAGATGGCAGCCCACCAGGCTCCCCCGTCCCTGGGATTCTCCAGGCAAGAACACTGGAGTGGGTTGCCATTTCCTTCTCCAAAGCATGAAAGGGAAAAGTGAAAGTGAAGTTGCTCAGTCGTGTCCGACCCTTAGCATGGACTGCAGCCCACCAGGCTCCTCCGTCCATGGGATTTTCCAGGCAAGAGTACTGGAGTGGGGTGCCATTGCCTTCTCCAAAAATAGCCTCTGGGTATGTTAAAAAAGTTTTTCACTGTCATCGTAAATATAAGAAGGTCGTCTCATTCCTGATCCCCCAAAGTAAGAAAATCTACTTTAAAAAATAAGTTAATGATTTTTGTAGTAAGAACTATGAATAACATTTACTGAGTAGAGATCCTTCAAAATTAAGGTAAGAAACTTGACAAATACTCAACACAGCTCTGCCTCTACCTTCTCCAATTTTGTTCGTTTCATGACATTAAGCTACATGTTAACACAATATTTTCTAAGGTTCTTATATAGGGAAGACATGTTTTGCTTTCTCATTTTTTTATGACTTTCAGGAAGCCCTCTTAATTCCTTAAAAGGTACTGTCATTCTAAAAATCTCAAGAAGCCTAGCTACATATTATATTCACAAAATTTTGCTCTGTACAAGTACATAAGCTGACTTTTAGGTAATACTTGAAAAACAGTTGATGCTGCCAAGTGTGAATTCTTCATGTTGACACTTAACACTCTGACCTGATTCAAGGTCATCTTTCCTGGAAGGTCAAGGTCTAGCCTTTCAGGAAAGATGCTACCAAGCAGTGAGGTATAGAAGGAGGAAAAAAATAAAATTACAGCGTTTTCTTCTCCCCTCAACTCTTAAGAGCCTTCTTTCATGCTAGGGGGTTGGGGCATAACAAGTCTTCTGTGGATAAAACTTAAAAATGCTCTCCTTTATGTAGTGAAGTGGTACACATGACCCATTTCCCAAAAAGCACCAACTAGAAATGCACAAGGACTAAATACTGTACTGAAACAATACACCCATCTGTTCATGGAAATTGGACCCATCACTGTGCTTTCATTTTCTAAAAACAAGATCAGACCATTATAAAAATGTACTTCCAAAATAAATTATTTCTAGAATATAAAATGCTTTATATTTTTCCAGCCCACATAAATTCCATTATAAAATAGGAAATCAGAAAATTAGCTACCACAGTCTTCATATGGTAAAAAATATATGTGTACACATGTATATACACATATTAAAAAACCCAAGTTTCAAATTTCAATAAAAAACTAACCAATAAACCAACGTAATGATTATGTATTAAACTGCACACAAGCCATGTCAATTTATCCGTAATGAGAACCAACTACAAAGTATTACAATCAATTGTATCAGAGCATAACCTAAGACTTCCCCACATGGAAAAGGATCAGGAAGCCTTCAACTGCCAAGCCAACAAGAAGCCTGCTCATGCCCTTTTCAGACATAATCGCCCCTGGCTCTCCACGGAATACAAAAGGAGAACATGTGCACTGGGGCTGCCTTGCATTTGTGCTCTGCGTTATGGCTGGCTTGGGGCTGGCTGGCATGTGAGGACTACAACCCAGGTGGAGCTGTGTTTCCCAAGCCATCCGCCTGCCCATGCAGCCATGGTGGTGCAGAGGGCAGGCTGTGGAGACCAGCACCAGCCCTGCCTACTGCTGGTGGAGGGGAGCCAGAGTGTTCTCGGAGCTGCTTCCCAAGTGGGGTGACCAACAGGGAAGGCCTGATTGCAGCTGAGATCAGTTAGAAATTACCATTGATGAAAACTGGGTACAGTGTTCCTGGAACTTGAATAAAGACAGTGGGGAGGTTTCCAGTTTGTGGATTCCTGCCTGTTCACAGTGTTTTCATGAGGGAAAAATCTTAAGGAGTGGACAGGTGAGTGGGGACACGGTCTTATTCCACAAGAGGGCCTGTTCAGAAAACCCACCAAGGGAGGGCAGAATATGACCTGGTGGGGGTGGGGGGGTGGAGTGGGATGGGGGGAGGGAGGGGCAGCGTCTGACCCACTGGTAGTGGAGGAAGACAGAGCGTGCAGCACCCAGCCCTGGTTTGTGGGGAACCCAACCAAAACTCACAGTCTCACTAAAGCCCCAACCTGCTTCCCAATCCTACCTCGACTTGTCCCCCCAAACTTCATCTGAGTTCAAAAGAGCCTGTTCACTCACAGTGGACATGTATTACTCAACCGACTTTCAGGAGAATGGTAAGGGCAAACAGGAGACAACTTTAGGTATTTTCTCTTTTTCTTCTTCCAAAAAGGCACATTCCCTTCCCCCACCATCATAAATCAAGGTACTTGAAAAGAAAGCAAAAGCTTGAAAATCTTTTATTCTTCCCCTAACATCTGCTGTTGTTGCAAACTCAGGCCAACCTTTGGAATCATGCTTTAAAGGGGTCAACCAAAGCACAATTTCTCTGTGCTACAGTGAACACTCAGCAACACCGCAGAGTGGGTGAGGGATTGAAAAGAATGCCACTTTCTTGTAACCAAATTTAAGAAAATGAAGTAGCAAATGTATCTCCATTATGTACCAAAAGTTTAGGAGATGAGTTAACACACACACACACAAAAAAGGGATGTGCACACCAGGGTCTGGGTTTAATTCTTCAGTAGCATTTTGTTATATAAAGCGTATGTTAAACGTTCTAAACTTGCCCCTCTGAATGGATAAGAAAAGATGTGTTATCTACTCAGAAAAAGGCTGCTGACTGAAGAGAAATCTCAGATCCCACTGAAAATTCTCTCCAAACAAATGCATATATGTGAATCTGTGCACACTCCTTCAGGGACACAGACCCTTCTGAGGTCCAGGCACCCGGCTTGGGCTCAGACACGTGGCTCTCCACATTCCCAGGAGGATCTCAAGACTGACCCGCCCTCCCATCCCTGCATACTCTATTTCCCTCACTGAGTCGGGGGGGGACACAAACCAAACCGCCCAAACCAGGACCAACTGAAAGGGAGCAAAAACACCATGCTTCTGAGACCGGTTTTTCACTTATTTGCCCTTGGAAGAAAGAACATCCCAGTCTCTGGTTGCTTCTATCAAATGCCGCTGACCGTGACTCATCCACTCTTCCTGGTCCTCGTAGAGTCGCCCACAAAACCAGCACTTAAATATACACTGCGATGAGTCATCAGGCAAGGAATCCACCACCTGGTAGTTGTTTTTATGAACCTTCTTCAATTTCATTTTCAGCATCATTTGCCTTTTGATCTGATTGGCTTCCTCCGCATTCTGGTAGGTCAGTCGGACATGGTGCCGCCTCATGCCTAACTGACACCTAGTCCTCTCCGACAACACCACCTTGAGGACGTTGCCTTTGTACTTGTTTATTACCTTCATCACATTGGACACCTCCGGTGAGTCAACGTCGGGATGGTTTAACACGATAACGGGCTGGTTCCGACGGGGACATTTGATCAACTGGTCTGGTTTAGCTGCGATAAGTCGAAGCTGTCTTGCAACCTGAAAAATGGAAGGATCCCTGAAACAGCGGCTGGGGTCAGTCTGGATTTTGCTTTTCTTCTTGGATGAGCTGATTTGTCTGGGTTTATTTTTACTGATGGGAAGACTTCTGGGAAACAGTTTTGCTTGCTTGATCATTTCACTGCTTCCTTGTGGGCCGTGCATGGATCCAGGTTTTTTGGGCATGGTGCTACAATGGGCACTCTCTTTTCGTGATTTAGGCCGAAAAGACAGATCGTGATTTGGGGACATATCTATGGGCCCACTTTCACTCGTCAGAAACTGTACATCCGGGTCTGTCCGTTTCATTGGGCAGAGCGGAATGGGCTTTATTAACTGCGTCTCAGTGCATGTGATGTTGACAGGTGCTTCGCAGGTTGCCTCTATGATTTGGGAATCCTCAGAGGAATTAAGAACCCTCAACACGGCCCCCTTGGGGATCAACACTGGAGTAGCCACGTGTGGCTTCTTGGTCACTCTGCTTTCGGTTTTCCCACTGCTGCCTTTGACAAGCTGTGGATACGCCTGCTGGTGTGCGAGCTGTTCACTAATGCCACCAGCATCCTGAGGTCTGGGGAGTGTGCCCGTGGAATAGCCAGCGCTGGTGAAGGACACGTTAATTTCCTGGATGCCTTCAGGCGTGGATTTTGAAGTGACCTTAGACGCCTTCCCTGCAGAATGTCGATGGGTGCTATTTGCAGCCAGAGATGAAGGCTTCCCACAGGATTCGATTAACTGGGCTATCTTTCTGCGCAAGAGTTCAATTGACTTTATTTTGGACGTTGAACTATTCCACTTGACACCCTCAGGGACGTTTTCAGATCCAGAGCTCAGAGAAAAGACAGAGGAGATGACCGGGCCATCGAAGGGGTCATTAGTCTGGTCGGGATTCTTTAATTCCAGAGGTTTATCCCCGGACTGTTGGGCTCTGACTCTGTCTTCTCCCATTATGTTGATGTGTAAATACTCACTTCTGTGTTGAGAGGAAACCTGGCCTGCGTTTGAAACTGCCTTGTACTCCTGTGTCTGGTTGTCTTGCAGCTTCCTGGGAGGGGTGACCGTTTTTGCAGGAAGGCTGATCTCATTCCTAGAGCCTAAGTCATTCTGACATAGGGGCAGTGAGTCCTTTTCTCCAGAGAAGGAAATTGTTGCAGGCGGTGCAGAGACAGGAAATAACTGCTGAGGGTCACTGGGTAAGTTTCTCCTGTCTTCAGCAAAAGAAAGGGCAGCTTTATATGGAAAAGAGTTTGATGAAGCTCCAAGACTACGTAAGACACCGTTTTTCACTAGAGATAATGGAGAATGGCCTTTGAAGGCAATGGAAGGCAGAGCAGCTCTATGGGGATACGTGTAACCTTTTTTCTGCAAACTCTCAACTCTCCCTGGGTTGAGCAGGGATTCTCCGCTGCTGTGCCTGCCAGAATTTGGCATGAAAAAATCGTAAGACCTCACCCACTTTACATTTTTAAGCGGCTTCTGAACTGACGACTGTAGACTACCGATGCCTGCAAGTTTTCCGACAGTCCCTTCGATCGCGAGGGGCTGCGTGCACTCTGTGGAAGCCATTTTTTCCTGCTCGCTTGCACCTCTCTCTTTAGACCCACGTTCGGAACTACCTCCATCACCTCCACCGGCGTCGAGGCTGTTGGTTTCTTCCAGGGGAAACAGTTTGAGCACGAGCTGCTGCGTTCCGTTGACAACCTTCACGTCCATCAGCTGGGCTAGACAGTTGGCGGGGACGACGAGTTCGGCTGGCGCCACCACTGTTAACGGCATCCCCGGCTGCACGGGCTCTTTAGAGGGGGACAAGACCTCCACCTCCACACTTTTGTTCTCCAGCAGGTTGATGACCTCAGTGGGCTCTGACAGGGCCCCTTTGTGTGGGATGCACACTACGTCTTTCTGGTAGTCTTTGGATTCGGGTAACAACGTGATGCTGTGCGTCCTGTCTTTACTTGCGTCGGGGGAGAACCTTGAGAGCTGATCTGACAACTTATTTTGAAATGCAGTCCTGGGACTGGAAGTTTTTGAAAGCTCTGGGTTTTGCTTGGAGGCGCTGATCCTTTTTGGCTCCAGCCTGGCGACGGCTTTGGGCGGCCGTTTTGCCCCCGTCTTCTCGTGGACTCTCCTCCTGTGTTTGACGATGTAGTCATTTCTGATAGCACCATAGTCACAGTACTCACACCGATAAGGGAAAACGCCTGTGTGCTTCACCAGGTGTCTCTGAAACTCCCCTTTCGTGTAGGAAATGCAGCCGCAGTGAGAACAGACAAACTTAATCTCTTCGTGCTGAAGTGTGTGCTTTTTGTACTGCAGAGGGTCCTTTGTGGAAAAGCGACATTTGTCACAATAGTATTTGCCTGGCTTGAAGTTCCTTACCTTAAACTTGTGATTGACAGAACTTGAGATGGCTTCAGGTTTATTTCCTACTTGAGTAGCACTGCGACTGTTGTTCACAAAGTGGAAATGGGGAGAGGCTGCGCCAAGGTTGCATCTGAAGCAAACATATTTGTCCTCCTTCTGGCTTTGTCCAGTACCCTTTTTCAGATCCTGAAGTGGTACTTCATGCACACTTTTGCACTTTACACACGTAGCAATGGTCATGGCAGCAGACTCTGCCTCGGAGCCTTGATACAAAACAGTCTGAGCGTCCGGTCTGTCTGGTCGAGTCCCTCGATGAGCATTAGGCTGTTTGGGTGACATGGTCAAGGCATTGCGTCCGTCACCCACTGGTGTGCTATAGAGTTGCTGTCCAATGTCCTTCATCTCTTCATTTGCATTTCTAAAAAGCCTGCTGAAATCCAGAAAGATTTCATATGATAAAATCCTCAGGAAGCATCCTTGATATGCTTTGTGGCAGGGTACCTAGGAGCATACTTAATTATCTTTCTTCATAAAGCAGGTTAGGATCCTCAAACGTGACTGCTTCCAATTCTCTGATATTCCAGGCAACACTAAGGGGAAAATAAAGAAATCATAAAGCATGATTAATGCATGAACTTAGGGTTTAGCTTAGCTAACATGTTTCCAGACTTACCCTCTACTTCAGTGACCTTGGGAATTTTATGCTAAATCTTTACCTATTATCTTGGTGCACATGTTGACAGTAACACAGTACAAAGAAGTGAAGTCAAAGTCGCTCAGTTGTATCCAACTCTTTGCAACCCTATACAGTCCATGGGATTCTCCAAGCCAGAATACTTGAGTGGGTAGCCGTTCCCTTCTCCAGGGCATCTTCCCAACCCAGGGATGGAACCCAGGTCTCCCTCATTGTAGGCGGACTGTTTACCAGCTGAGCCACCAGGGAAGTCCTGGTATACATAGTACGTAGTACAAGAACTGGCAAATAACAAGCCTCAACCGAAAGTCATCTACCCTTTAAAAGTCATCACTTTAGCAGGGTAATAATCGTGGCAGTCACTTGGGATGGCCTTTGCTGAGTGAGTTACTTTTAAGTGTCATTGAGAGCATCTAGCAATTTCACAAGTGTAATTTTGTATCAACCTCCCTAATACCATCTGTCACTTTAGCTTCTAAACATGCACAAGTGGTAGAGCCAGGACACTGGCTCTGGGGTCCATTGGTTTCTATGTACACTGAATCACGAGCATGAATCCCAGCTCTCTCTCGTGCACCCCATTTGCTTGCACAAGTGCTAGGAAGCCAACAACATCCTGACAACAGAAGGCAGACAAATACCCACTTCACATCTTACTGAGCATCTATCAGGTGCCAGGCACTGCTCCAGCTCCTACAGGGCAGTGATGAGAAATAAATTCGTCCCTCCCCTCATGAGAGTGCAGAGAGAGGAGACAACAAGTGTACCTTTATCTGGCAGAAGGTGGCCAGTGATTGGGGAAAACAAACCATAAAACTAGGCAAAGAGGACAGGGCATAAGTATCGGATGAGGTTGAGGGCTGGGGTGTGGAGGTGTGGACAGTCAGGAGAGGCCTGAGGATAAGCTGACATTGGAGCAGAGACCTTGGGCAGCCTGGGCAGAGGGCACTTCAGGCAGAGGGAGGGCGAAGGTCTATAGGAAGTGGGCCTGGAGCACCTGAGCGATAGCAAGGAGGCTGGGGGTCAGTGAACACGAAAGGGGGTGCTGGGTGGGGGTCAGCAGATCTGGTCAGGGGAAGGGGAGACGGGTCCAGGGAAGACCGACAGTGCAGTATTGTGAGGACGTGGCTTCTCCCGCACATGAGGGAGACGTGCAGAGAGGCTGGAGCCGAGATACTACATGGCCTGACCTTTATTCCAGCCACTGCCTCCAGTTGCTGCAGGGACGCGGGGCCGGGAGGGCGAAATGAAGGCAGCAGGGAGATGGGGAGATGGAGGCTGCCGGGACTGCACTCTTGTCGTCTGGAGCCAGTACCACAACACGGGCAATGCAGTGATTCTCACATAAAAATAGTTATCTTTCAACACATTCTTTTTTCAGCATACACAGAACTAGCAGTGAAGCAAAAACCATTTTAGTTTGGGATCTGTGGAAAGCCTTCCTTTCATTACCTTAAAAAAAAAAAAAAAAAAACACTTTCAACCTTTATTGCTTCATTTTTTTTTTTTTAATCTGGCAATCAGAATTACAGACACTTACCCAGCTTCCTCCACAGAGCTGCATGAGAACTAAAGCGTTAAAGAATACAAGACAATGCGTATGTACTTTTCAAGCGCTTCCCCAAGTGTCAAGAGTCACACAAGGCCTCAGTGTCTGTTCAGATGGGCAGAAACAAGAATGGGAATTCACCTTTTCCTTCTGACACCCTGCTCACAAGCCAAGGGCCACAAAAGTAAGTCTGAAAGGCTGAAGTCATACATGTTTGATCATCTAAGAATGCTACCATCAGCCACATGTTCAGTTGGCATTTCCATCCTGCTAAAACAGAGGAAGCAACAGCTGCAGGCAGAGCCTACGAAAACCACTGGTCCGAGGAGTGCAGAGGCTGAAAAGGGGATCTGATCCAGTGGTTCCTGAATCTGGAGGAGCCACAGAATCACAGTGAACACAGATCCTCCTGGGCTTCACCCCAAAGTTCACGAATCTAAACTTCAGTGGGAGAGAGATGAGGAAGAGGTGCCCATGGTCACTCATGTAATTCTGATGAAAAGGCACTATCAGAAATCACTGGCTGAGACTTGCAGCAACACTTCAATCTTTTAACCCAACTTCGCCAGCTGTTCATGCAGTTGATGCTCTAATAACTGCCCAAACTGCTTCCCTTTTTGGGCAGTTTCACTGTCCACAATTTACCGTTCAATAAAACTGAAACCAGCATCCCTGTAACTTTCTTAAATCCTGACTTTGGAGCTACAAATCACTGAATCCGATAGACCATTCATTTATCTGCCCCTTCCCTCTCTTGTCCCATCTCAATTCTGTTTACAAGATGTGCATACCAGCCTCATAATCTTGAGTGAGCAAGAAAGAGACAGAGGAAGGAGAGCAGGAAAAGGAAGAGGAGAGATAAGAAAGGAAAGAGAGGGAGGGAGGGAAAAGGCGGAGGGGAAGTAACTTGCTTGCCTGGTACAATTTGCTTACCAATTCTTTAAAAAACAAAAAAAGCAGTTTTGCCATTTCCTCCCCAAATCTTTTTGAAAGGTGGAAGTGTCATTCCTCCTGGACTGGAGACTTGGACTGGGTGATAAAGACCTTAGCAAAAAGTGGGGAACACCTTACTGGCAGAAAGTCTAGAGAACTAACCACAGCTACTCAGTGCCTCGGCAGTGCAGGGGCCTCCTGGAGGTGCTTCTGCAAGGCCATGCCAGGAGCTATTTTGAATAAGGAATCCACAGAAGCGAGTGCCAATACGAACCATGAGCTGTGATTAGAAAATACAGTTTAATGGGGGAGTCAAGGTGCTAGGCCATGACCCAATGATGTCACCTGCTTCAAAGTACCTTCTTGGCTTCTAGGCCAGTCTCAAAGCTACGCAGTTTCTACTTTGGTACTTCCCTCCATTCAGGTGACAAAAGATGTCCAGCTTCTTCAAAACAAAATTCTCTTTGACCATCATAACATGTGCAGCTAGTCACGGTGAAAAAGATCTCAATGTAGCATCCCGAGACAGAGGTAAATGGATGCAGTGGAAGAACGAGATGGCTCTGGCGTTGGCATTTACACTTGGACAGTCCTGAGGCTGTGCCAAGCACACCCGAGTAACAGGTTCCCAGGACCTTGCTCCCTCCATGCCCCTTTCTCTACCTGGTTCACACTCAGGTACAGCCACCTGTGAACCTGGGCCCTTTGGCAGATTACTGCCCAGTGAACTGACGACCAAGGATTACACAAAACACTGCAGATGTAAGGGTCATGTGTAGGCCAGATGCTGAGAGGCCACTAACCAATTATGAGTAACATCAGTCTCAGGGATCACCTACCTTCCAAACTCACGGTACCCTTTACAACATCTCTCTGCATTGGATCTCCTAGGACTAGAGACATACTTTTTTAAAGTTTATTTAGGAAGGCTCTCAAAAACACAGAAGATACTTAGTACTATTAACTTTGGACATGATAAGTAAAAGTTAATATTCAGTTCCGCGTTTTTAAATGGCGAAAAGTGTGCTTTGTAATGCACGATTACCTCCAGCATCAGTGAAAGCTGACTTCCATGAACAAAGAGGTGGCACACAACATGTGACAAGTGTGCTTCCACTAGAACGAGTCTTGCCTTTTCCTGGGAAAAAGCCCAGCAGCAGCACCCAGCACTGCCAGGTTTGCCTTCTGACTTGGAGCTCACTTGACCTGGTGACTTAAAAATTTATTTGGGGGGCCAGATGGAGAAAAAATGTTAAGTTTGTTAGAAACCAGTCCAGTGACATTGAGGGTATAAAAATCATGAAGGGTATGTAAGTTTTTATTAAAAAGGAAGCATCTGACTCCTAAATACTGGACATGTAAAGTGTCAATAGAAGAACAAAAAGCAGGAAAACAAGGTTTAAGGCAGCAGATTCTGGAATCAGATCATAGGGTTTCCAAGCCTATCCCATCGCTTTCCAGGCCTGACCTGAAGCGAACTGTCCAACTGTGCAACTGTAAAATGGACCGTAGCAGTACCTACTAAAATATTCATTGGAAGGACTGATGCTGAAGCTGAAACTCCAATACTTTGGCCACATGGCGTCAAGAGCCAACTCATTAGAAAAGGCCCTGATGCTGGGAGAGATTGAAGGCGGGAGAAGGGGTCGACCAAGGATGAGATGGTTGGATGGCATCACCTACTCAATGGACAGGAGTTTGAGCAACTCTGGGAGACAGTGGAGGACATGGGAAGCCTGCTGTGCCGCACAGTCCATGGGGCCGCCAAGAGTCGGACATGACTGAGCGGCTGAACAACTACTACTGTATCTCACGAGGACTGAATGTGACAGTGTGACCATAAGCACTCAGGTTCCAAGTCACTCACACACAACTGCTAAAAATATGATTTTCCCTGTTTTAATGAAGAAAATAGAAGAAGAAATGATGCCTATCACATAAATAGTCTAAGGGGCCAAAACATGTGCTTCTTTGCTACCTGGCTTTTTCTGGAGTACACAGTGAATCTCATTTTATAATTTTAATTATAGTTGCCAAGCTGTACTGTCTAAAAGAGAATTCACCTCTGGGGTCAAGCCATCCACCTTGCCTTAGTGGCAAACAGGCCAAAAGGTGCTTATAGCTGCCAAGAAAAAGATGCTTTATCTGCAAGAGTGCTCACTACAATTTAGGTTTCCATATAATCCAGTGTACTGATTGACTTTTTCCTCTTCAAGCTCAGCTGAATTGTGCATTATCCCTATAGCAAATGAATGTGTTCCCACACTCGATGTTAATGTGCAAAATTAAAAAAAAAAAAAACATGCTAGGCAATTAAATCGTATGTATGCTACATGGATTATCACATATATCTTATGTTCATGAGATACCCACCAAACTCTGTAAATTTTAGCTGGCTGACTGCATCCTTTCTTGGACAGAGAAGCAAATGAGAAAGTTCTTCCAAGACAGGAATCCTTTCATTTTGTCTATTGAGCCATAGAGAGCACAGGCTACTCTAACGTGTCTCAATAACCAAAAATTTAAAACAGTCTACCCCTAAGTGACCATTAGCATGTAAATGAGTGATACCTGATCAGGTAACAGTCCAACATTAGGTGTGTAAACTGCCAACACCTCCCCAGTAAGTCAGCATTCAAGGAGAAACAATCGCCTCACTCACCAAGAAGTTTTTCAGACAGAGCATCAGAATTGAACTGAATGGTAAATAGATCTACACAATGGAAAACATTAATGAAGTATTTTCTTTTTGCTCATCTACTTTCACTTCAAATTACTGAACTGATAGCCATCTTGATGGCAAAAAAAGCTTCTAAATGTTGCTGACAAATGTACACCTCTGGGATCTTAGATTTCCTTCTGAATCCAAGTGTATCACTTGGGGCACACAGAATGAGGCAAAAAGGTTGGGCAAGAGAGCCTGTGTTCCAACTCCTCAGCTTTCCAGGTGAAAAGAAAGGGCACTAGAGTGGAAAGGGCAATCTCCGTGGGTTACCAGGAGCAAGGTTCAAAACCTAGGTTTTGACTTGGAGCTCTGTCATTCTGGACTCATTAACCTCTCTTGGCCTGAGTTTCCTCACTTGTAAAATGGGAGTACCACCCTAACTGACATGACTGACGTGAGGAAATGGTGTATACAGCTAGCAGGTAGCCTTATGTTTGGGAAACTACAGGTTTTGTCAAGAAATAAGCCAATGTGTTTCTGGTTAAGAAAGATTCCTTCAAGTGTAGAAGATTCCAGCCATCAGAGGAGCAGATTCTTAGTTTAACAAATAAGCCTAATGCGATAAAGGTCTCTGGCTGGAGGCAAGGCTCTTCTCCCCCACTCACCAGTCCACAAAGGGAGTTCCCTAGGGACAGACTACACACTGCAGAGCACGTGAACTGAGACAGCAGCAGAGAACAAAAGAAGTTATTATTTGTGAGCAACAGTTTGAGAGATAACATTTCTAAACAAAGAATATGACTAGTGTCAAAACTCAGGGTTCTACACGTGGGAAAAAAAACAACTTAAGAGGCAACTATGCTTTTGTTAGCATTTTAAGAAAGGTGGCTTCCCTTGTGGCTCAGCTGGTAAAGAATCTGCAGTGCAGGAGACCTGGGCTCAATCCCTGGGTTGGGAAGATCCCCTGGAGAAGGGAAAGGCTACCCACTCCGGTATTCTGGCCTGGAGAATTCCATGGACTGTGTTGTCCATGGGGTCGCAAAGAGTCGGACAGGACCGAGTGACTTCCACTTTCACACACTAGGCAGTCCTACTTACTAAACGCTCCTAGTGACTTCAGGTCTCTAAAGGTGATAAAAATGAAGGACAAATACATCTTTGTACTTCCCTCCATTTTTTTGCCTTAAAGTCAAAGTTTTGTAGAAGAAATGAAGTAAGAGTTAAATAAAAAGTATAATTAAACAAAGAAAAATTGCCTCCCGCTGATTCTTAATCTTGGCTGCATCAGGGCAGTCAAGCTGTCAGAGTATGTCTGGGATGCTACACTTCTTTAACGGGGTCTCTGTGATGTTTGGTCACTCTTCTACATAGTAAATTGACCTGGGGTGCTTTAAAAACAATGATGCCTGGGCCCCCCTCCGTGTGTGGGGGGGAAGGCTCAGAGTGTTTTAAAAGCTTGCCATGTGTTTTAAAAACATGCAGTCAAGGCTGAGAACCCTCACTGGACATTACAGGTGCAGCGGAGCAAGTGTTGTATCAACACTCCCGTGCCTTTCACACACCAATTCATCCCTGGGCGCCTGGAGGTGAGGCACAGGCCACTGCCTTAACTGTAACGACACTAGCAGGCAGGTAGACTCTGGTAGACCCTTGCTTATCAGACTTTTGACTTTGGAAACATCATCACTGATGCTCTCTGTGGAGTGTATAATGACAGTAACCCCTTTGCAGACTCTCGGAAACTGAAACCTGCCTGGCACAGCGTGAGCACAACGGGCCTGAGTCAGGGCTGCTTACTGGACCCCTGCCCAGCCTGCTGTCTTTCTTAAGAAAGTGTGGATGAGGGATGCAGTGAAGTAAACAGGTGCTTTCAGGGAGCTGGTAAATGCCACACTAGTGATCTGATGCAGATGCTCTCAGTGGCCGGCTGTGTTACGAAGGCTGGGCACTGCAGCCAAAGTCAGGTGGAAGCGGGGGATGGGATATGGAGGCAGATTCATATATTACCTCCGTTACTCCTCAAAGTGCTCCTTCCAGTTACCTGCTTCTTGTAAGTTCCGGAGAAATTGGCTTTTCCCAAGTCACGGAGTTGGTCAGTTGGCGTCTACCCTAAATTCTTTCTGCTACCCTGCTGAGGGAGGCTGGGAACAGCAGTCACAGTTGGGCACCATTCTTATTTCCTGCCTGGAGCCATCGAGCAGCTGAGTGAGTCAAAAGCATAGCAAGTCCCATGGGCTCTTCCCTCTCTTATCAGGCACCAAGTCCCCTCTGGTCTCAACCTCAGGCTCTGACACAGGCCTCTATGCTCAGAACCCTGGGAGGCAGTGAGGCACCATACAAAGGTCCTGCAACAGAAGCCAGACACTGGGGTTTAAGTCCTGGGTCATTGTAGCCTTGGTTTCTCCATGTCCTTCTTACTTGTAGAGAAAAAGGGGGAAGAGCCCCCAAAGCACTTCTCCAGCAAGGGAGCTCAAAATAAAAGGGAAAAAGGCTTCCCAGGACTCAGGTGGAAGAATGACTCAGATTGCACTTCTCTGGGGGTGGGCTCGGGCACAAGGCTCCCAATTCTTCCCAGGTCATTCTGATGCCTCCCCATTCCCTACCCTAGGATGAGAATGTATGGATCGGATGGTCTCCAGCCACTTCATCCCCAGGATGCATTCTAGAGACTGCAGTTGCCTGAGTCTGAATACGTGAACAAAGAAAATGCCGTCTGTGTCAGGCTGCTTGGGAACAATTGAAACTGAGAAAGCTTCACTGGTGGGGACCCTGTTTACCAGAGGATTGGTCACACAGGGCACTCATGTGTATTGGCTGAATGAAGTCGATGAATGAAAAAAATGTCAGCCTTCCTGGCGACAATAACAACGTTCTGTGTTCTTCTTTCTCATAAATTGGCCCAGATCCCCTTACTTTCAAGTGAATAGATCAGTAGACCTATATCTATTTTAATCGCTATTACTGGACTTTTTGGAGAAGGCAATGGCACCCCACTCCAGTACTCTTGCCTGGAAAATCCCATGGACAGAGGAGCCTGGTAGGCTGCAGACCATGGGGTCGAGAAGAGTCGGACAGGACTGAGCAACTTCATTTTCACTTTTCCCTTTCATGCACTGGAGAAGGAAATGGCAACCCACTCCAGTGTTCTTGCCTGGAGAATCCCAGGGACAGGGTAGCCTGGTGGGCCGCTGTCTATGGGGTCGCACAGAGTCAGACACAACTGAAGCGACTTAGCAGCAGCAGCAACTGGACTTTTAAAAATCTGCATTAGTTTTGCATAACACATGAAGGAGGAGGCCCAATAAATAATGACCTCCTTTGTCTGTTTCCAAGAAGCACCTTGCAAAAAATGTTTAGCAGCACAACAAAGCTAAATATGTACAAAAGTATTATTTTTCAAGGCTATATTAGATCCAAGATTAAAAAATAAAAAGCTTTTAAAAATGCATCCTAGGTTAGGGATAACATTGATACAATTTAAAAAGTCAAACATTTGTATTCTACCTAAACAGACTATATTGGGATACTGGTTTTTAAACCACCATTTGCTGGGCCAGTATCCCCAGCTGAGAATGCATCAGGGATTGGAATGAACTTTGCATACCTGATTCAGAGATAAACAGATTCCTATCCTCTCTGCTCTTCTTCCACAGGAAAGGGCTGCCTGTTCCTGGAGACCAAGGTTTTGTCTCACTCTTGGTGGCTTCAATTCTAAGCTTAAGAGGTAATGTTTCAGGGATCTAACACAACAGTTTAGCCGTGTAGATGTTTGTTTTTAAACAGAACACAGTGCTTAGTATTTCACTTTTCATTTTCCTACCTTAGATTAATAAAGTGTTCACTATCCCAGTTTTTAAAAATCAAGGGTATTTTCACGGGATACACTGAATAACCAACATATACAAAGGAACTTAAGTGTTTTCTTTCATTCTCTCCTTTGGCTTTTCTCCCTTTTCGATTCGGGCATTTTCGTTCTTTTGCACCCTGCACGGTCTCTGGCTTTAAACTGCCTAAAGACCCCCCAAAGGCAGTAAGATACAAAAGTAGCTGGGATTGGGGTGAGGTCCCCCAAAGAGTGACATCAGCATTTATAGAAGGAGACCAACCGTCATCTACCGTCCCCTTACGCCCCTCTCCAGCACAAAGGCCCTCCATGGACAAGCCCTTCCCTGGGCACGTGCGCCCAAACTCCCAAGGAAAAACAATGCCAAGTCGGGTTTTCCAGTTTATTGTTTGCACGCGCACACCGACGGTTCGCGTTATTCAGGGCGAGTCCACATCGCGCAGCGCGGCTACGGGGAAGAGCAGGCGCTGGGGGCGCAGAGGGGTAACACCGCGCCCCCTTCCGGTGGGGGGGGGGAGCGGCGCGCGCGGGGGCGTCCTTCTGGCCACGGAGACCGAACCACGTCAAGGCGGACCTCCGAGGCCCGCAGGAGGCTTTAAAAATGGCCCTCCTGACGACACTTCCTGCTCGGAGCCGACCGGTAGGAGCTCTCCCAGGAGAGATGCAACGTTTAAAACGCTGGGGGGCGGACGGAGGAGGCCGGGCCCGGCGTCCCGCAAGCCTGGACGCTGCCGCCGCGGCAGTCGAGGGTCGCGACCCGGCGCTTTCGGGGGCGAGCGTGCGGGGTCGCAGCGGCACAAAGGCGGGCGAGCGCGGGGGCGCCGGGCGCGCAGATCCACCGCCACCCCCGGAGGTCCGCGATCCCTGGCTCCGCGCCCCCTTCCCCCCAATCCAAACCCCGCGCTCCTCCTCCCACACCCGGTCCGGCCCGGCGGGGGACCCCTCCCCCCTTTCCCGTCCAGGCCGCCGCCCCCTCCTCCTCCTCCTCCTCCTCCGCGCCCAACCCGAGCCCCCGGCCGCCTCGCGTCTGCCCCGGGGCCTCCGGCCATAGACCCCCGGCTGGGCGGCCCCGGGCACGCGGGGGCCAAGCCCCCGCACCTCCCGGCCCCGGCAGCCCGCGCCCGGCACGGCCTCGTCCGGACCCTGCAATCCGCGCGGCCCCCCGGCCTCTCTCCGCACCCTTGGGCCCGCTCCACGCATACGGGACCCGGCACCCTCGCGCCTCCACCGGCTCAGTCACTCACCGGGCCGGCTGGTTTGGGTCCCGCGGAGAGTGGGAGGGTATCTACACCGCCAGCGCCAGGCCGCCGTTGCCGCCGCCTCCGCCGCGCCCGCTGTAGGTCCCTACTCGGGGGGCGGAGCGCGGCGACGCCGCGCGTGCGCAGTGCGGCGCGGAGGCCCGGCCGGAGCGCGCCCGGCGCCCGAGGTCCCTAAGGCTGCGCCCTTCCCCGCCGCCACAGATTCCCGCGGAGCATCCTCGGGGCAGCTGAGCTCAGCGTTCGCCCTGAGAACATCTACATCCACTGCGGTGCGGTATCACGCTGGGCCCCGGGAGCGGCCCGCCCCCGCCAAAGGACACCCGGTCGCGCTTCTACATCGTTGGCCCAAGCCTAGCGGTCGTGGGCCCAGAGGAAGAAGGCCTTTGCTCCCTGCCCTCGTGGAGCTTCAAGTCCAGGAGCAGCAAAGGAGCTCCCGTCTTCAGCCTTCCAAATTCTCTCTCTCTGTGTCTCTCTTTCTTGAAAGCCGCCGTGAAGAAACTAGCCTTGGAAGACCCAGGTTCGAATCCCGACTCTCGAAACTTCTTTGCATCCTCGCCGCGGGACCTTGGACGAAGAAGTCCCTGGACCTCTCGGAGTCTCGGTATTTGCTTTTCCAAAGATGGGGAACATCAGACCTGAAACCCAGTTTCAGTTTCAGTTCAGTCGCTCAGTCGTGTCCAACTCTTTGCGACCCCGTGGACTGCAGCAAGCCAGGCGTCCCAGTCCATCACCAACTCCCGGAGTTTACCCAAACTAATGTCCATCGAGTCAGTGATGCCATCCAACCATCTCATCCTCTGTTGTCCCCTTGTCCTCCTGCCCTCAATCTTTCCCAGCATCAGAGTCTTTTCAAATGAGTCAGCTCTTCGCATCAGGTGGCCAAAGTATTGGAGTTTCAGCTTAAACATCAGTCCTTTCAATGAACACCCAGGACTGATGTCCTTTAGGATGGACTGGTTGGATCTCCTTGCAGTCCAAGGGATTCTCAAGAGTCTTTTCCAACACCACAGTTCAAAAGCATCAATTCTTAGGCGCTCAGCTTTCTTTAAAGTCCAACTCTCACATCCATACATGACTACTGGAAAAACCATAGCCTTGACAAGAGGGACCTTTGTTGGCAAAGTAGTGTCTCTGCTTTTTAATGTGCTGTCTAGGATGGTCACAACCTTTCTTCCAAGGAGTAAGCGTCTTTTAATTTCATGGCTGCAGTCACCATCTGCAGTGATTTTGGAGCCCCCCAAAATAAAGTTGGCCACTGATTCCAATGTTTTCCCATCTATTTCCCATGAAGTGATGGGACCAGTTGCCATGATCTTAGTTTTCTGAATGTTAAGCTTTAAGCCAACTTTTTCTCTCTCCTCTTTCACTTTCAAGAGGCTCTTTAGTTCTTCTTCACTTTCTGCCATAAGGGTGGTGGTATCTGCATATCTGAGGTTATTGATATTTCTCCTGGCAATCTTGATTCCAGCTTGTGCTTCTTCCAGCCCAGGGTTTCTCATGATACTCTGCGTATAAGTTAAATAAGTAAGGTGACAATATACAGCCTTGACATATTCCTGTTCCTGTTTGTAACCAGTGTTGTTCCATGTCCAGTTCTAACTGTTGCTTCCTGACCTGCATATAGGTTTCTCAAGAGGCAGGTCAGGTGGCCTGTTATTCCCATCCCCTTCAGAATTTTCCACAGTTTATTGTGATCCACACGGTCAAAGGCTTTGGCATAGTCAATAAAGCAGAAATAGATGTTTTTCTGGAACTCTCTTGCTTTTTTGATGATCCAGCAGATCCCTGGTTCCTCTGCCTTTTCTAAAACCAGCTTGAACATTTGGAAGTTTACAGTTCACGTATTGCTGAAGCCTGGCTTGGAGAATTTTGAGCATTACTTTACAAGCGTGTGAGATGAGTGCAATTGTGTGGCAGTTTGAGCATTCTTTGGCATTGCCTTTCTTTGGGATTGGAATGAAAACTGACCTTTTCCAGTCCTGTGGCCACTACTGAGTTTTCCAAATTTGCTGGCATATTGAGTGCAGCACTTTCACAGCATCATCTTTTAGGATTTGAACTAGCTCCACTGAAATTCCATCATCTCCACTAGCTTTGTTCGTAGTGATGCTTCCTAAGGCCTGAAGCCCAGAACCTTATTTTTATTATGTAGGTTGTTTTGAGAGTCAGACGGGACAGTGATCGTGGAAGAACCTGGAGATGGAGTTTGCCATGCCAGCGTTTTCTCCTGTTGCTTTGAAGTCCAGGGATCTTTTCGGGGGTGGGGGTGGGGTGGGGTGGGGAGAACTACTCTCTCCTGCACTTCTGACCTTCCAGAAGGAAGCTATACCTCGAATAGAACCACGCCTCCCCAAGGAAAGAAGAGGGACTGTTTTGCTAGAGTCTCCATAATCACTGACTCCGATGTTGCTCTCTACAAAAGACAGTTTCTCCTAATTAGGAACAGATGGGGAAGGGGGAGTAGAGTCACCCGAAAGCGAAGTTTGTTCAGGAAAAACAACCAAAATTAATTTCAAGTCTCCGGATGGAGCAAGACTGGTTTCCAGCAACTTCCTGTTGGAGGCCAGGTTCAAGGACGTTGGCCGGCAGGGCTGGGACTTGTTCCACACGGAGAAGTGCTGTTCAGGATGACAGGACCAGTAGCAGGCAAAAATGCCCACCATTGAAATAGCAAGAATTGGCAGAGAGAATGGCAAACCAGAGGTGGATCACCAGCAGCAGCTGTAATTCTTGTTCTGCACTGCCAGAGTCATTGCTGACAAGGGTGCTTCCCGGTCCTCTATCTCTTAGGACTGAGAAGCTAGTGAACCTCTTCTTGGAAAAACACATTTATGGCCAGTTCGTATCAGAGAGAATGGAATAGATAGCTCAAAGTCACCCTGAAGAGTGGGCTGGGTTTCAGAAGAGAATTGAAGGATCTAAAATGGCAATAACCTGGAAATCTCTGATGGCAAAAGAAGCCAAATCAGGAAAAACTGTTAAGTATAAGTGTTAGATAATTTTTTCCTGTAATTTAGCCCAAATCATTGTTTCTCTGTGTAACACACACTCATGCGTTACAGTTCTGCCCCCTTGAGTCACATAGAACTGACAAAGAGTACCTCTGGGTTTCCTGGAATTTTCTCTGGAGTTAGAGCTGGTTATATACACAGCTTTGAGCCTGCTCCCTAACCTGGATGAACCTCAGTTTCTCCTGTAACATTCAGTGAATAGGTCCTACTCACAAGCAATTGTCAACTTTAAAAAGAGAAGGCAGGTCAAGGCTCAGCATAGTCCCTGATAGGTTTATATTTCTCAGGAGCCCAGTTATTATACAGTGAGATAAAATGCTTTGTGGAGGGTCTGGAAATTGGGTATTTATCACCTGGAAAGGGGCCAAGCTGGGGTAGAAACCACTCTTGTGGAAACCCTTAAATTTGAAGTGTTGTCCCCTAGAGGTCTTTTGATGCAGGAGAGTTTACCCAGAAATGTTGGATGGTCAGCCAGTGCACATTTCTTATACTTTATGGCTGCCCTTCCTGTCTTCTTCCTCCACCCTCCAGCTTAGTTGGCCAGTTTCTTTTCAGTGTTCCATGGATCACCTCTGTTATAGGTTGAGTTATGCCCCCTCAAATGGTATTAAAGCCCAGTAAATGAGAATGGGAATTCACTCCTGTGAATGCGAACTTCTTTGGAAATAGGGTCATTACAGAGGTAGTTAAGGTGAAATCCTTCTTTAGGAGGGCTGCAGTCCAATATGACTGGTGTCTTTAAAAGAAGAGGAGAAGAGATTCAGAGATCATGTGAGGACACAGACATCTAGGGAGCAGAGGGCCAGGTCAGGACAAGCCTGGATTGGGGTTATGCTGCTAGAAGCCACGGAATGCCTAGGGCTATCAGAAGCTGAAAAAAAAAAGGGGGGGGGGTGGTTGTCTCCTATAGATTTTAGAGGGACCGAGGCTCTGCTGACTGCTCACTTCCAGACCCTGATAGGATAATTTTCTATTTTTTACAGTTAATACAAGCTCCCGTATATAGTTGCCTAACATATGAGAGAGGAGGGAAGACATGTGAACAAGATAAGGCATTGAGCGTAAGGGCTGGGAGCTTATATATCTATTCAACAAGCATTCCTTGAGTGCCTGTTTAGTGCAGGTGCAGGCTAGGTCTGAGGTCAGAGGAACAAGATAAGGCTCTACTTTCAGGGAGCATTCATTTTGTTGGGAGTTGTAGATCTTACACAGTTAATGGAATATATGATTAATATTAAGCAATGCTAGAAGTGGGGTGGGGGGCATCCCAGGTGGCATTAGTGGTAAAGAACATGCCTGCCAATGCAGGAGACAGAAGAGACTCGGGTTCAATCCCAGGGTGGGGAAGATCCCCTGGAGGAGGGCATGGCAACCCACTCCAGTGTTCTTTCCTGGAGAATTCCATGGACAGAGGAGCCTGACGGGCTGCAGTCCATAAGGTCGCAGAGAGTCAGACAGGACTGGAGAGACTGAGCACCCACGCAGAAGCTGGGGGAAGATAAAACTGGGTAGAGTAATCTGGCAGAGTGTGCAAAGCGAGTGAAAGGATGATCTGAAAGGCTCTGGGAAGGGAACTCCGAAGCTGAGCTCTAAATCGTGAGTAGCATCTAGCACAGGAAGAGGAAAGAGAGCTCGCTTTATTCATAGAGAAAAGCGTGGGTAGAGATCCTGCGAAGCGCAGTGTAAACGTAGGTCAACCTAGGCGCTTACAAACCGTGTTCTCTTAGGGAGCCGTTGACGGAGATTCTGCCAGTGAGGATCTTGGGTCTCAAAGGAAAGTACTGACACTGCTGTGCCTTGGAAAAGGGCCAGGTCTCTAACAGCCAGGTCGGGAACTTCCTGCGAGTGTTTGGGGAGGAGGGGTGAGGACAAAGACTCGTAAATCCCAGGCACTTAAAGGCCCGTGCATAAACGGGAGAACCCCCGGGAAGCGACTTGTTTTTTTTAATATTTCGAAATATTTCAAAAATGTCCAGGAACTTGGAGCCGTACGTAGTTTGGGTTTGCTCCTCTGTGAAGTGGGACAAAGGCCTCCTGGCCCAAGGTGCCCAAGAGTGCGTGCGCGGTCAGTAAGTCGTATCTGAATCTTTGCGACACCACGGCACACATATGGAAATCCAGTTTATCCTCCCAGTCCCGGGGCACAGGGAGTGGAGGCTGCAGAGTGGAATCCTGGACCCCATTACTCGTTTGTGCCTCGGCTGTGTGGCCTTGGGCAAGTTACTGCTGGTCTCTGAGGCTTTTCTCAACTTAACAAGGCAGTAACTTGGGCAACCTTCGGTGGAGGTTGCGGGACGGAGGTGGGCACCAGGGGTCACGCTCCGGTTCCAGCCATCGGATGCGCCTCAAGGGGACGGTGCCTACCCCGCGCGGCTATGCGGCGCCCCCCGGGAGCCGCCGGACGGAGCGGTAGGTCCTTGCCGGGAGCCGAAAGCAGCGCACCGGGCATGCGCGGCCCGTAGAGCCATAGGAGGCCGCCCGGACGTCGCCCAGCCCCGCCTCGCCCCACCCGAGAGCGCCGCGCGCTGCAGTACCCCCGGCGGCCTGTGGCGTCGCTGCGCGGCGGTCCGGGCGGCTCTGCGCGTGTAGAGCTCTACCCCGCGCCGGTGCACCCACGGGTCCGCGCTCTCCCGGACGTCAGGGCTGCAAGCCCGCGGTAGCCCCCAGCCCGCGCCCGGACCCTCCTTCTGATGCGCTTCTGAGAGAAATCTTTCTGTGCTGCTTTGCTTTTGTTTCTCTCGTATGGCGGGAACAGGAAGGTCGGGGGCTGATGGACTCGCGGCGCTGGCCAGATCACCGAGGACGGGGAGTAACGCTAGGCGCCGCCGGGCCTTACCGAGACCTTAGTTGCGCTCCTACGTTGGGCACATTTGCAACTTTTGCATTTGAACAAATGCAGATGTCGCCCTGCAAGATCCAGAAGGCGTGAGGTTAAAGGGATTCCGGATGAGCCCTCCACTCCCCCAATACCCCCCATTTTGTGAGACTCTAGTAAGTGTGCGTGGCCGCTTCTGGGCTGTAAGTTCCACCAGGACACGCGTCCCGGCTGTTTTGCTGGTCGTTGGCATAAAGCACAAAACAGGCCCGGCTTCCAAGACCGAGCCGGGCAGCGTCTCCAGCGTCCTCGGCCTAGATCAGCCTTAGGCAAAGCAAGGCGCAGAGGCGGGCGGGTCCCCAAGAAGGGAGGGGATGGGTACCGAAAGCAAGAGGAGCATTTGGAACTTTTAGAGCCCTCGGGCAGGCCTGCAGCGCCCGAGTGCGTGATCCGCAGAACGAGATAAAGGAGTTTTAGTGGGCTCTGCTCAGACGCGGCGGATGGTCGCTCGGGGCTTGGGCTGCGTTCTAGCCACGCGCGGTAAACGCTGGGATTTTCAAAATGGATAATAGCATGGAGGTGAAGGATGAGCCGGTCCTTCCCCGCGACAGCCCCAGTCGTCTGCGGGCGCCTCTTGTCTCCCCTCCAGCTTGCACTCATCATCTCCAGTGTCAAAGAGTGCTGCTGGAACAAGTAGATGGAGTTGACTCACTCCCCAGCTGCAGAGTCCTCGCAGGAGCCTCCAAGTTCTATACAGGTTCCAACAGCATCTCTCACCAGATTTCCTCCCTCTGCATCGCCTGTGCATCAGCTTCTTTCCCAAGACCCTTGCCTTGTTCGCTCTACCCGGGACATCTCTCATCTCTCTTAATTTCAACTCAAAAACTACCTTGTTTCTTACCATTTCATCTCACGAGACTGTCACCTTCCCTCTATCGTTTCTGTGTTTTGCGTTCTTCGTAGATGAACTGAATTCGTTTTTTATTCTTTTACTCGAGTCCTTTCATTCTACTACACTACCAAATAAGTTGTTTCATTCACCCTCGTATTCCCAGTGCCCAAGGCTGAGAGTCTGGCACTTAACAGGCACCCATAATAGTTGAGTTGTTATTTGTTAATTCAAGAGAAAAAAGCTGTGGTCCGGGTGACCAGAGCAGAAGCAGAGGTGGAATTCCCAAATGCGAGTATTGACATTTACTTACTGATCCAGTCTTTCATCTCTGAATTCTCTCATCTGGGAAAATTACAGAATTAATAATAGTATCGCTTCATATGAGAATGAGATGAGTTAGTTAACTTTTGTAAAAGACTTAAAGTGATGCTCATATTGAGCAGCATAGATGATTTGATTACTGCATCAATTAGAATAAGCTAGTTTACACTCTGGTAATAACTCCCAAATCTCAGTGGCTTAAAAAGACGGAGGTTTACTTTGCACTTACACGTTGTTCTGTCTCTCAGTTGTGTCTGACTCTTTGTGACCCCACGCACTGTAGCCTGCCAGGCTCCTCTCTCTATAGGATTTCCCAGGCAAGAATAGTGGAGTGGGTTGCTATTTCCTTCCTCAGGGTATCTTCCCAGGTCAGGGATGGAGCCCATGTCTCCTGCATTGGCAGGCGGATTCTTTACCACGAGCCAGCAGACTTCAATTAGCCGAGGACTGGGCTCTTTGACGTTTTTAGTCTGGAAACCAAGATGGCAAAGCAGCCGCTGGTTGATGTGTTGTCAGTTGTCAAGGCAGGGGAGAGAGAACAAGCATGGTTTTTATTTTGCTCACTTTTTTTTTTTTTTTTTTTATTGTAGAAGCTGAACGGAGGGATTTTTATTTTGCTCACTTTTGTGTACTGAGAATACAAATATGAGGATTATAGCCCCCAGATTTTATTTTTCCACTTTGTTCAGAAACCTCATAGAGTAAATAAGTTAACGCTGGAAACATTCCTGCAATGACTGCGACTAGAAATCCTCTTGGGGAAAAACTGTCTTTGTTAGGGAAAAGAAAATTCCAAACCTTGACTTTGGGACCTCACTTTCCTTACATAAAGCTGAGAGTTGATTTCTTCTGCACAATGATGTTCCTCCTAGGAATTCAAGGTTCTGGAGACTTGAGAGAAAAGATCAGAGAAGTGAGAAAGGATGAAGGCTGGAGAATTCACCCTAAGGTGCACTGTGCCCTGTAATCAATTCCTAGGAGTTGGATGGTCACAGGGTTAAAGACTGACTCTAGGAAAAGCTTTAGGAAAAACATCTGCTTCATTGACTACACTAAAGCCTTTGACTGTGTGGATCACAACAAATTGTGGAAAATTCTTCAACAGATGGGAATATCATAACACTTTACCTGCCTCTTGAGGAACCTGTATGCAGGTCAAGAAGCAACTGTTAGAACTGGACTTTAAACAACAGAACTGGTTCAAAATTGGGAAAGGAGTACATCAAAGCTGTATATTGTCACCCTACTTAGTTAACTTCTATGCAGAGTACATTATGCAAAATGCTGGGCTGGGTAAAGCACAGTATGGAATCAAGATTTCCAGGAGAAATATTGATAACTTCAGATATGTAGATGACACCACCCTTATGGCAGAAAGTGAAGAGGAACTAAAGAGCCTCTTGATGAATGGGAAAGAGAGTGAAAAAAATAGGCTTAAAGCTCAACGTTCAAAAAACGAAGATTATGGCATCTGGTCGCATTGCTTCATGGCAAATAGATGAGGGGAAAATGGAAACAGTGGCAGATTTTATTTTCTTGGGTTCCAAAATCACTGCAGATGGTGACTGCAGCCATGAAATTAAAAGGTGCTTGCTCCTTGGAAGAAAAGCTATGACCAACCTAGATAGCATGTTAAAAAAGCAGAGACATCACTTTACTGACAAAGGTACCTATAGACAAAGCTATGGTCTTTCCAGTGGTCATGTATGGATGTGAGAGTTGGACTGTGAAGAGAGCTGAGCGCCAAAGAATTGATGCTTTTAAACTGTGGTGTTGGAGAAGACTCTTGAGCGTCCCTTGGACTGCAAGGAGATCCAACTAGTCAGTCTAAAGGAAATCAGTCCTGAACATTCGTTGGAAGGACTGATGCTGAAGCTTCATGAAGCTCCAATACTTTGGGCCACCTGATGCGAAGAACTGATTCCTTTGGAAAGACCCTGATGCTGGGAAAGATTGAAGGCAGGAGGAGAAGGGGATGACAGAGGAGGAGATGGTTGGATGGCATCACCATCTTGATGCACATGAGTTTGAGCAAGCTCTGGGGGTTGGTGATGGACAGGGAAGCCTGGTGTGCATGGGGTTGCAAAGAGTCGGACACGACTGAGTGACTGAACTGGAGGGCATGGTTCTGTCCATCTCTACTTGCTGCCATCTTTGGTGTAGCAGTGTTATCCTCAGGCTACTGGAAGAGGTCTAAGAACCTATTCCAGGCAGCACAGAGATCGCAGGGAAGAGAGCAGGACTCTATACAGGACGGTATAGCTCTTGCTAGTGAGAAAAAGCTTCCAGGAAGATGTCTTTTCACGTCTTGCAATTGAATGGCATCCCTGGTTGTAGTTTGATCAGGACCAGAGGTTCCTTCAGGTGCCAGTGACCTGTGCAGTCATACAGGAGCCTGTGTTCACAAGGGTGTTGCACTTGGTTTAATGCTGTGCTGTCACCATTTTGAAATCTTTCTTAACTTTTGAAAAATTAGATCTCATTTTTATTTTGTGTTGGATTCTGTAAATTCTGTGGCTGGTTCTGGCCAAGACCTGCAGTTTGAACATGAGGAGGGAACCACCCCTTGAAAGATATGACTGTAACTGAAGTTCAGCCTCTGTACCCCGGTACTGAATTGAATCTCGGAGACAGAGTTTTGGGTGCAGTAGAAAAGAATAGCTTTATTGCTTTGCCAGGAGGCACAGGGCTAAGTGCACTCAAAACCATATGTCCCGACCTGGAGGGGTTAGTGAGGAGATTTATAGTAATGGTTCAAAGAGGAGGATGTGATCAGCTCGTAGACATTCTTCTGATTGGTTGGTGGTGAGGTAATTGGGAGTCAGCATCATCAACCTTCTGATGGTTAGCAGCCTGGGGTCTTTGTGCTTGTGGGCAGCATTCAGTGAATTTCTCCCACCTGGTGGGGGTTTCAGTATCTGAAAAATGGCTCGGAAATATTATTGTGTGATCCCTTGAGGGGGACCAGGACCCTGCCCCAGTTCAGACAGTTCAGTTCAGTTCAGTCGCTCAGTCATGTCCAACTCTTTGCTACCCCATGAATCGCAGCACACCAGGCCTCCCTGTCCATCACCAACTCCTGGAGTTCACTTAGACTCACCGGCATCGAGTCAATAATGCCATCCAGCCATCTCATCCTCTGTCGTCCCCTTCTCCTCCTGCCCCCAATCCCTGCCAGCATCGGAGTCTGTTCCAATGAGTCAACTCTTCGCATGAGGTGGCCAAAGTACTGGAGTTTCAGCTTTAGCATCATTCCTTCCAAAGAACTCCCAGGGCTGATCTCCTTCAGAATGGACTGGTTGGATCTCCTTGCAGTCCAAGGGACGCTCAAGAGTCTTCTCCAACACCACAGTTCAAAAGCATCAATTCTTTGGCGCTCAGCTCTCTTCACAGTCCAACTCTCACATCCATACATGACCACTGGAAAAACCATAGCCTGACTAGATGGACCTTTGTTGGCAAAGTAATGCCTCTGCTTTTGAGTATGCTATCTAGGTTGGTCATAACTTTTCTTCCAAGGAGTAAGCGTCTTTTAATTTCATGGCTGCAGTCACCATCTACAGTGATTTTGGAACCCAAAAAAATAAAGTCTGACACTGTTTCCACTGTTTCCCCATCTATTTGCCATGAAGTGATGGGACCAGATGCCATGATCTTCATTTTCTGAAGGTTGAGCTTTAAGCCAACTTTTTCACTCTCCTCTTTCACTCTCATCAAGAGGCTTTTTAGTTCCTCTTCACTTTCTGCCATAAGGGTGGTGTCATCTGCATGTCTGAGGTTATTGATATTTCTCCCAGCAATCTTGATTCCAGCTTGTGCTTCTTCCAGTCCAGTGCTTCTCATGATGTACTCTGCATATAAGTTAAATAAGCAGGGTGACAATATACAGCCTTGACACACTCCTTTTCCTATTTGGAACCAGTCTGTTGTTCCATGTCCAGTTCTAACTATTGCTTCCTGACCTGCATACAGGTTTCTCAAGAGTCAGGTCAGGTGGTCTGGTATTCCCATCTCTTTCAGAATTTTCCACAGTTTATTGTGATCCACACAGTCAAAGGCTTTAGTGTAGTCAATAAAGCAGAAATAGATGTTTTTCTGGAACTCTCTTGCTTCTTCCATGATCCAGTGGATGTTGGCAATTTGGTCTCTGGTTCCTCTGCCTTTTCTAAAACCAGCTTGAACATCTGGAAGTTCACGGTTCACGTATTGCTGAAGCCTGGATTGGAGAATTTTGAGCATTACTTTACTAGCGTGTGAGATGAGTGCAATTGTGTGATAGTTTGAGCATTCTTTGGCATTGCCTTTCTTTGGGATTGGAATGAAACTGACCTTTTCCAGTCCTGTGGCCACTGCTGAGTTTTCCAAATTTGCTGGCATATTGAGTGTAGCACTTTCACAGCATCATCTTTCAGGATTTGAAATAGCTCCACTGGAATTCCATCACCTCCACTAGCTTTGTTCGTAGTGATGCTTTCTAAGGCCCGCTTGACTTTACATTCCAGGATGTCTGGCTCTAGATGAGTGATTACACCATCGTGATTATCTGGGTCATGAAGATCTTTTTTGTACAGTTCTTCTGTGTATTCTTGCCACCTCTTCTTAATATCTTCTGCTTCTGTTAGGTCCATACCATTTCTGTCCTTTATCGAGCCCACTCCTCTATTTCTTTGCATTGATTTCTGAGGAAGGCTTTCTTATCTCTTCTTGCTATTCTTTGGAACTCTGCATTCAGATGCTTATATCTTTCCTTTTCTCCTTGGCTTTTCGCTTCTCTTCTTTTCACAGCTATTTGGAAGGCCTCCTCAGACAGCCATTTTGCTTTTTTGCATTTCTTTTCCATGGGGATGGACTTGATCCCTGTCTCCTGTACAATGTCACAAACCTCCATCCATAGTTCTTCAGGCACTCTATCTATCAGATCTAGTCCCTTAAATCTATTTCTCACTTCCACTGTATAATCATAAGGGATTTGATTTAGGTCATACCTGAATAGTCTAGCGGTTGTCCCTACTTTCTTCAATTTAAGTCTGAATTTGGCAATAAGGAGTTCATGATCTGAGCCACAGTCAGCTCCTGGTCTTGTTTTTGTTGACTGTATAGAGCTTTTCCATCTTTGGCTGCAAAGAATATAATCAATCTGATTTTGGTGTTGACCGTCTGGTGATGTCCATGTATAGAGTCTTCTCTTGTGTTGTTGGAAGAGGGTGTTTGCTATGGCCAGTGCATTTTCTTGGCAAAACTCTATTAGTCTTTGCCCTGCTTCATTCCATATTCCAAGGCCATATTTGCCTGTTACTCCAGATGTTTCTTGACTTCCTACTTTTGCATTCCAGTCCCCTATAATGAAAAGGACATCTTTTTTGGGTGTTAGTTCTAAAAGGTCTTGTAGGTCTTCATAGAACCGTTCAACTTCAGCTTCTTCAGCATTACTGGTTGGGGCATAGACTTGGATTACTGTGATATTGAATGATTTGTGTTGGAAACGAACAGAGATCATTCTGTCGTTTTTGAGATTGCATCCAAGTACTGCATTTTGGACTCTCTTGTTGACCATGATGGCTACTCCATTTCTTCTGAGGGATTCCTGCCTGCAGTAGTAGATATAATGGTCATCTGAGTTAAATTCACCCATTCCAGTCCGTTGTAGTTCGCTGATTCCTAGAATGTCGACGTTCATTCTTGCCATCTCTTGTTTGACCACTTCCAATTTGCCTTGATTCATGGACCTGACATTCCAGGTTCCTATGCAATATTGCTCTTTTCAGCATCAGACCTTGCTTCTATCACCAGTCACATCCACAGCTGGGTATTGTTTTTGCTTTGGCTCCATCCCTTCATTCTTTCTAGAGTTATTTCTCCACTGATCTCCAGTAGCATATTGGGCGCCTACTGACCTGGGGAGTTCCTCTTTCAGTATCCTATCATTTTGCCTTGTCATACTGTTCGTGGGGTTCTCAAGGCAAGAATACTGAAGTGGTTTGCCATTCCCTTCTCCAGGGGACCACAATGTGTCAGACCTCTCCACCATGACCCGCCCTTTTTGGGTGGCCCCACGGGCATGACTTAGTTTCATTGAATTAGACAAGGCTGTGGTCCTAGTGTGATTAGATTGACTAGTTTTCTGTGAGTATGGTTTCAGTGTGTCTGCCCTCTGATGCCCTCTTGCAACACTTACTGTCTTACTTCAGTCACTTAGTCATGTCCAAGTCTGCAACCCCATGGACTGCAGCATGCCAGGCTTCCTTGTCAATCACCAACTCCCGGAGTTGCTCAAACTCATGTCCCTCAAGACGGTGATGCCATCCAACCATCTCATCCTCTGTTGTCCCTTTATCCTCCTGCCTTCAATCTTTCACAGCATCAGGGTCTTTAACAATGAGTCAGCTCTTTACATCAGGTGGCCAAAGTATTGGAGCTTCAGCTTCAGCATCAGTCCTTCCAGTGAATATTCAGGATTGATTTCTTTTAGGATGGACTGGTTGTATCTCCTTGCAGTCTAAGGGACTCTCAAGAGTCTTCTCCAACACCACAGTTCAAAAACATCAATTCTTTGGTGCTCAGCTTTCTTTATACTCCAACTCTCACATCCATATATGACTACTGGAAAGACCATAGCTTTGACTAGAGAGACTAATGACTAATGTCTCTGCTTTTCAATATGCTGTCTAGGTTGGTCATAACTTTTCTTCCAAGGAGTAAGCGTCTTTTAATTTCATGGCTGCAGTCACCATCTGCAGTGATTCTGGAGCCCAAGAAAATAAAATCTGCCACTGTTTCCACTGTTTCCCCATCTATTTGCCATGAAGTGATGGGACAGATGCCATAATCTTCGTTTTCTGAATGTTGAGCTTTAAGCCAGCTTTTTCGCTCTCTGCTTTCACTTTCATCATGATGCTCTTCAGTCCCTTTCTGCTATCTGCCATAAGGATGGTATTGTCTGTGTACCCTGCCCCAAGGCTGCACTACTGTTTCTTGTTTTTGGCTTCTCTGCCCCTGTCTCATCTTCCCCTCCCTTCCCTGATTAGCAGTCATTTGTACCTGGCCCTTTGGAACTCAGGGAAGGCCATGGATGCTGAATGAAACCTCACTTCAGTTTAGTCTCTCGGTCATGTTTGACTCTTTGCGACATGGACTGCAGCACGCTAGGCCTCCCTGTCCATCACCAATTCCCAGAGTTTACTCAAACTCATGTCCATTGATATGGTGATGTCATCCAACCATCTCATCCTCTGTCATCCCCTTCTCCTCCTGCCTTCAATCTTCCCCAGCATCAGGGTCTTTTCCAGTGAGTCAGTTCTTTGCATCAGGTGGCCAAAGTATTGGAGCTTCATGAAGCTTCAGCATCAGTTCTTCCAATTAATATTCAGGATTGATTTCCTTTAGGATGGACTGGTTGGATCTTCTTGCTGTCCAAGGGACTCTCAAGAGCCTTCTCCAACACCACAGTTCAAAAGCATCAAGTTTTTGGTACTCAGCTTTCTTTATAGTCCAATTCTCACATCTGTACACGACTATTTCCTGCTAATAAGAAAACAAGGGACACAGAAAGTCCTTTGTGTCCAGGAGTCCCACAGGGTCCTGCTCGGTTTCATGACCACATGTAAAAGGGTGAATTCCTAATCAGTATGACAACCATTTTTCAATAAGTGTGAGAACGGAGCATGGTTGGTTTCCACACATGTGAGTTGACTGAAAGCTGAGTTTTCAGTGTGAGTCACGGCTGCACAGTGTTGGATAATGAAAGGGCTCACGAGGCCCCACAGGGTGTACTCACGTAGAGCTTTAGTAAAGGGATGTGGTGGGGCAGAGAAGGCAAATGCAGAGAGGCTAGGGTCTTCCGGAAGCAACTGCAAGCAGTCTTCTGTCACATAGGAAGGGCTTCATCTTCAGATTGTGAACCACCAGATATATGCAATATGCTCTAGTCTCAGGGTATTTTCATCAGACATTTTCCCCATGAGTCTAGTTGGGCTTTCCTGATAGCTCAGTTGGTAAAGAATCCACCTGCAATACAGAAGACCCTGGTTTGATTTCTGGGTCTGGAAGATTTGCTGGAGAAGGGATAGGCTACCCACTCCAGTATTCTTGGGCTTCGCTTGTGGCTCAGCTGGTAAAGAATCTGCCTGCAATGTGAGGGACCTGGGTTTGATTTTGGGTTGGGAAGATCCCCTGGAGAAGGGAACAGCTACCCACAGTCCATGGGGTCACAAAGAGTTGGATATGACTGAGCAACTTTCACTACAGGGGGTCTTCCTAGAGGGTGTGACAGTGTTTCTAAACCCATAATCACGAAGGAGCTGTAATCACAAGCTCTGAGTAAGGAATAATAATATCTACTTCACAGGTAACACCATAGATATCTGTGGAAAGTAAATAAGATGACATCATGTTTTATTTACTAATTAAAAAGATGATAAAACCATTGGTACATAAAAGATGCTCACTGTGTTATTTTAGTTTATTGTTAAAGAAGAATGCTATTTATTTTTCTACATACAAACTTCAGTTTTGGCTATTATTTTAAATGTGATTGTTATAAGGAATATGGATAATGTATTTTAACTTCAGTTTCAAAATGAAGTTGAGTTTCTCCAAATTCATAATAACAACTCTGTAAAAATGTTAAGTGTGTTGGCAGAAGAGACTGGGTGGTAGGGTGGGGAGGGAGAGCAAGCACTTTAGGTTTTAGAGTTTTTGTTTTTTTTTTAAGAGACGATAGGGGATTTACATCATGTGCAGTTTTGAAAAGAGATTCAGAAAGTGAAAAATGGTGATTACTTGCAAATATCATGAGACATCGCAGAGAGGTGTTGCTGTCAGTAAATTGAGGAAATAGATAACACCATATTTTTTGTGTTTTGGCCACACTGCATGGCATGTAGGATCTTAGTTCTCCAACCAGGTATTGAACCCAGGTCCCTTACAGTGGAAGAGCAGAATCTTAACCACTAGACCACCAGGGAAGTCCTTTTTCCCCTTTTTGTTACCAATCAAGATAGTGTTCCCATTTTTCCTGGTTACCTTCTAGCCTTGTGCACATACATAGTTTTACACATTTGCTGTTACAGAATTTTCTAGTTTACTCTTTGTCTTGCACAATACCAGAGTTTTGTTTTGTTTTGTTTTTGATGCCAGAGTATTTCTTATGTTATAGTCTCTTTCTTCCTCATCTGTCTCAAAACCATCTCTCCTTTCTCAAACATGTTCCTATCCCACCTCTAACAGATCTTAATAACTTCTAGTGCATTCTTATATAACCATACTATGAAAAGATAGTCAGATACATGCTGTGGGATATAGTTGTTTTATAGACAGAATAATTCTATTCATCTCTCTGCAAGGGGCTTTCATCACATACAATCTATAATAAATATTCTAGTAGAAAAATTGATGAAGTGCTAAAGCAATCTTCTAAATAGTTGCATAATACTCCACAGCCTAGATACACTTCAGTTAATCTAATCATTCTTTTATTAATGAATTTTAATTTACTTATTGTGAAGTCAAGTGGGCCTTAGAAAGCATCACTATAAACAAAGCTAGTGGAGGTGATGGAATTCCAGTTGAGCTATTTCAAATCCTGAAAGATGATGCTGTGAAAGTGCTGCACTCAATATGCCAGCAAACTTGGAAAACTCAGCAGTGGCCACAGGACTGGAAAAGGTCAGTTTTCATTCCAATCCCAAAGAAAGGCAATGCCAAAGAATGCTCAAACTACCACACAATCAGTTGCACTCATCTCACACGCTAGTAAAGTAATGCTCAAAATTCTCCAATCCAGGCTTCAGCAATACGTGAACCATGAACTTCTAGATGTTCAAGCTGGTTTTAGAAAAGGCAGAGGAACCAGAGACCAAATTGCCAACATCCACTGGATCATGGAAGAAGCAAGAGAGTTCCAGAAAAACATCTATTTCTGCTTTATTGATATGCCAAAGCCTTTGACTGTGTGGATCGCAATAAACTGTGGAAAATTCTGAAAGAGATGGGAATATCAGACCACCTGACCTGACTCTTGAGAAATCTGTATGCAGGTTAGGAAGCAACAGTTCGAACTGGACATGGAACAACAGACTGGTTCCAAATAGGAAAAGGAGTGCATCAAGGCTGTATATTGTCACCCTGCTTATTTAACTTATATGCAGAGTACATCATGAGAAACGCTGGACTGGAAGAAACACAAGCTGGAATCAAGATTGCTGGGAGAAATATCAATAACCTCAGATATGCAGATGACACCACCCTTATGGCAGAAAGTGAAGAGGAACTAAAAAGCCTCTTGATGAGAGTGAAAGAGGAGAGTGAAAAAGTTGGCTTAAAGCTCAACCTTCAGAAAATGAAGATCATGGCATCTGGTCCCATCACTTCATGGCAAATAGATGGGGAAACAGTGGAAACAGTGGCAGACTTTATTTTTCTGGGCTCCAAAATCACTGTAGATGGTGACTGCAGCCATGAAATTAAAAGACGCTTACTCCTTGGAAGAAAAGTTATGACCAACCTAGATAGCATATTCAAAAGCAGAGACATTACTTTGCCAACAAAGGTCTGTCTAGTCAAGGCTATGGCTTTTCCAGTGGTCATGTATGGATTGTGAGAGTTGGACTGTGAAGAAGGCTGAGCGCCGAAGAATTGATGCTTTTGAACTGTGGTGTTGGAGAAGACTCTTGAGAGTCCCTTGGACTGCAAGGAGATCCAACCAGTCCATTCTGAAGGAGATCAGCCCTGGGATTTCTTTGGAAGGAATGATGCTGAAGCTGAAACTCCAGTACTTTGGTCACCTTATGCGAAAGACTCTGATGCTGGGAGGGATTGGGGGCAGGAGGAGAAGGGGACGACAGAAGATGAGATGGCTGGATGGCATCACAGACTCGATGGAGTTGCGTCTGAACTCCGGGAGTTGGTGATGGACAGAGAGACCTGGCGTGCTGCGATTCATGGGGTCGCAAAGAGTCGGACATGACTGAGCGACAAAACTGAACCAATAAATACCCTTTATACTTCCTACTTGGGTAAATACACTTTTCATTCTGTAAAATCTAATTGTATAGGATCAATTTCCAGAACTTGAATTGGTAAATAAAAGGATACATATATTTTTAATTTTAACAGTTTGCCAAATTAATTTTCAAAAATATTGGCAGTAATTCCAGTGCCTACTGTTAATAACCATTTATAGAATTGCCAGCTTGTCCCACTCACCCCCTGCTCATCCCTCCAACTAGCACTGTAATGTTCTTCTGCACTTTTTGTCACCTGTTGGCAAAATGTTAAGTCACTGTTACTTTAATAGAATGTCCCTGCTAATTGTGAAGTTGAACTTCTTTTTAATGTATCTATGTGCATCAGAATTTCTCCTTTTATAAAACAACTATTTTTAATCCTTTGACTATTTTTAGGTGGGCTATTTGTCCTTGTATTGTTAATTTATGGGAACTATAATATTAACATATTTATATAGAATATATACACAGGAATTATTTATCTGATTGATGTGCTTCAAATATTGTTTTTTTAAAGTCTATTCCTTGTTGTCTGACTTTGCTTATTGTCTTTTTGTTGTATTTAAAATATTTGCATAGTGAAATGTTTCTTCATTTTCCTTTTTTTTTTTTTTGAGTTTTACATAGAGGCTCCCCCCACCCCCACCACAACACTGCCATAAATGCCAAGGACATGCAAATATTTTCATAGGTTTTCTTCTAAATGGTTATTGTTATATGTTTTTATATTTAAGTGTTTCAATCCTCATGAAAATTCTTTATTTTTTATATAGGTAAAAGGAAGGGTCTACCTTTCCTCCCTGTGTGACTAGCATCGTTCTAGCATCTTTATTTAAACAAACCACCCTTTCCCACTGACTTGTAACATCATCCTTATCACATCTCAATTTTCCTATGTGTGAGCTTCTAACTTGTTTTAGTTACAATGGCTTTTTGTTTTTAGAAAATCTGGTAAAGCAAGATTGCCTCCTCACTCCCTCGCTACTACTTTTTTTTTTCTCTGCTAGAGTTTTCTTAGATATGTTTTGACATTTATCTTCTATATGATATGTATTCCACCCCTGCTTTTTTTTGCTGGTCTTAAGTGGTACAGAATTGGACTGATTTGATCAATCATCCTCTTTTTGTTTATTTCGAATTGAAAGATAATTACAATATTGTGTTGGTTTCTCCATACATCAGCATGAGTCAGCCATAGGTATAAATGTGTCCCCTCCTGCTTGAGCCTCCCTCCCACTCCTTCTCACCCCTCTAGGTCAGCATCCTCTTTAATGATTGGTGCATCAGCATCCTGATGGCTTGCTCTTCCCAGCACTGCCAGGAAGTAACCATCAGGACATGCTTGATGCAGGGCTGAGGCAAAGGAACTGCTGGGCCAGCAGGGAGGGCATGGTGTGAAATTAGCAGTCTTCTGACGTTCACTGGATCATTGAAAAAGCAAGAGAGTTCCAGAAAAGCATCTACTTCTGCTTTATTGACTATGCCAAAGCCACACTTCAGTCATGCTGACTCTTCAAGACCCCATGGACTATAGCCTACCAGGCTCCTCCACTCATGGGATTTTCCAGGCAAGAGTACTGGAGTGGGTTGCCATTTCCTTCTCCAACAACAAACTCTGGAAAATTCTTAAAGAGAACGGAATACCATACCACCTGACCTGCCTCTTGAGAAATCTGTATGCAAGTCAGGAAGCAACAGTTAGAACTGGACATGGAACAATAGACTGTTTTAAATTGGGAAAGGAGTACTCAAGGCTGTATATTGTCACCCTGCTTATTTAACTTCTATGCAGAGTACATCATGAGAAACGCTGGGCTGGAGGAAGCACAAGCTGGAATCAAGATTGACAGGAGAAATATCAATAACCTCAGATATACAGATGACACCACCCTTATGACAGAAAGTGAATAACTAAAGAGCCTCTTGATGAAAGTGAAAGAGGAGAGTGAAAAAGTTGGCTTAAAACTCAACATTCAGAAAAGTAAGATCATGGCATCTGGTCCCATCACTTCATGGCAAATAGATGGGGAAACAGTGACAGACTTTATTTTGGGGGGCTCCAAAATCACTGCAGATGGTGACTGCAGCCATAAAATTAAAAGACGCTTGCTTCTTGGAAGAAAAGTTATGACCAACCTACACAGCATATTAAAAAGAAGAGACATTACTTTGCCAGCAGAAGTCCGTCTAGTCAAAGCAATGGATTTTCACTTTCATCCAGAGGCTCTTTAGTAAGGTTCTTAAAATGTAGTTTATTATTGTTTGCTTTTCCATGTCATATGTTTAACGTGTACACACAACATCCTTGATTCATACTTTTATTTTTTAATATGTACCCGTGAACAATATATGGTATTATTATATGAACTCTCAAAACTTACTGAAATATTATATGGTTGTCTTTGAGATGCATTTACATTGAAAGATAACACGTAGCTCTTTCCTCTTCAGAGCTGCATAGTTTTCTGCCAAGGGGACATAATGTTTTGCTAATATAGACAATATAAAGAGAACGTCTTCATGCGTATCTTTTTGTGTACATCTCCTCCCCAGGGTGCAAGAATTTTGCAAGGAGGTACCTGAGATGTGGAGCTGCTGGTTTGCTGGTTGTCCTCACTCCCAGTCTCCCTCCTCGTGTGGCCACTCTGTCCTGAGATGCTGATCCCTGTGGACTGCCCTGCCTAGTGCCTTCTCACTGGGTATGACCAACGGGAGGGGCTGCCAGGAGACTAGAGGGCGGCACAGAGGGGTCTGGATGGCTTTCCTCTTGTTTCAGTGTTGCATGTCCGGGCAGTTACCCACTTTTCAATGACTGCAGCTCTCCCTCCTCTGTTCCAGCAATGACAACTCCCACCTCTGTTTCCTCATCCAAATGGCCCTATGCAAAGTAACAGATTCCCAGTATTGCTTGTTTCTGGGTATCTCAACATCCATTATCTCCTTCAAGCTGTCTATTCCTATTCTTTCCATGAAGAGCTCTTGGTTTGAACATTTGGCTTAAGTTGTGTTTCCTATAATGACCAAGCCAATGACCTATTGGCTTCATAGGACACACTCATCTTAAAAAAATTAATGTTTCCTTTGGATGCTCTCTGGTGGCCCAGACAGTAAAGAGTCTGCCTGCAATGCAGGAGGCCCCGGGTTCAATCCTTGGGTTAGGTAGATTCCCTGGAAAAGAAATGGCAACCCACTCCAGTATTCTTGCCTGGAAAAATCCCATGGGCAGAGGAGCATGGTGGGCTACAGTCCATGGGGTCACTAAGAGTCAGACAGGTCTCGGCTTTAAAAAGTTTTGTTGTACTTTAAAAAGTTTTGTTTTAAACATTTGCTTTAAAAAGTTCCCCAGTTTTGGAAAATCAAATAGTACTAAAATTTTATGATGGAAAACAACAGTCAGCTTTCTTTTTATCTTCATCTAATTTGGCTCTCCAGAGGCAACTTTCCTCAACTGTTCTTATTTCTCTGTTGACTCAGTGTGGAACATCTTTTCTTGCAGTGCGTTGGCCATTTATATATCTTTCTTATTTTGTGAAGTGTTTATTCAAGTCTTTTTAAAATTGATTTTCATAAGTTATTTATATTTCTTGGATATGAAATATGTGTCAAATATATGTTCAATATTTCCTCCCAACCTGAGATTTGCCTCTTCTTTTATTTTGTTCTGCTAAAATTAATAATTCAAGGAAAAAATACTTTTGCTTTCATTATGTGACAGTTTCAAGCCTAAATATCTGTTTTTAATTTTTAAAAACTTTTATTGAAATACAGTTGATTTACAATGTCGTGTTAATTTTAGTTGCAGAGCAAAGCGATTCAGTTATATATTTATACATATATATCTATTCTTTTACATCCTCTTCCATTGTAGGTTTTTACAAGTTATTGAGTAGAATTCTCTGTGCTGTATAATAGGTACAGGTTGGTTATCTATTTTACGTATAATAATATGTATGTTTTACTCTCAAACTCCTAATTTATCCCTCCCCACCTCCCCTTTCACAATGGGGAAAGAGTTTGTCTTCTGTGTCTGTGAGTCTATTTGTGTTTCATAAATAAGTTCATTTGTATAATTTTTTCTTTTAGACTTCACATATAAGAGATATCATATGATGTTTGTCTTTCTCCGCCTGACTTACTGCACTTAGTATGATTATCTCTAGGTCCATCCATGTTGTTACAAATGGCATTCTTTCTTTCTTTCTTTTTATATCCTACCTCTTCTTTGTCTATTCAGCTGTCAGTAAGCACTTAGGTTGCTTCCATGTCTTGGCTATTGTAAATAGTGCTGCAATGAACTTGGGTGCATATACCTTTTCAAATTATGTTTTCTCCAGATATATACTCAGGAGTTACAGGATCATATGATAGTTCTATTTTTATTATTTTAAGGAACCTTTTATTTTCTTAACAGTCTTTTGTAAAGAGCAGAACGTTTTGATTATGATAAAATCTAACTAATATTTTATTGGAATCCAGTTTATTAAGACTTTTCCTTTATGGCTGTTTGCTTTTGGTATCACAGCTAAGAATCATTGCCTACACAAGGTAAAAAGTTTTATTGTTTTCTTTTTGCAGTTTTATAGTTTTAGCTTTTGCATTTATATCTGTGATCCATTTCTATTGTTTTTGTTTTGTTTTATATGGTTTGAGATTTGTTCCTTTTTTTTTTCTGGATGGATAAAGTGAAGAGGAACTAAAAAGCCTCTTGATGAAGGTGAAAGAGGAGAGTGAAAAAGTTGGCTTAAAACTCAACATTCAGAAAATGAAGATCATGGCATCTGGTCCCATCACTTCATGGGAAATAGATGGGGAAACAGTGGAAACAGTGTCAGACTTTATTTTTTGGGCTCCAAAATCACTGCAGATGGTGACTGCAGCCATGAAATTAAAAGACGTGTACTCCTTGGAAGAAAAGTTATGACCAACCTAGATAGCATGTTCAAAAGCAGAGATATTACTTTGCCAACAAAGGTCCGTCTAGTCAAGGCTATGGTTTTTCCAGTGGTCATGTAAGGATGTGAGAGTTGGACTGTGAGCACCGAAGAATTGATGCTTTTGAACTGTGGTGTTGGAGAAGACTCTTGAGAGTCCCTTGGACTGCAAGGAGATCCAACCAATCCATTCTGAAGGAGATCAGCCCTGGGAGTTCTTTGGAAGGAATGATGCTAAAGCTGAAACTCCTGTACTTTGGTCACCTCATGCGAAGAGTTGACTCATTGGAAAAGACTGTGATGTTGGGAGGGATTGAGGGCAGGAGGAAAAGGGGACGACAGAGGATGAGATGTCTGGATGGCATCACTGACTCGATGTATGTGAGTTTGAGTGAACTCCGGGAGTTGGTGATGGACAGGGAGGCCTGGCGTGCTGCGATTCATGGGGTCGTAAAGAGTCGGACACGACTCAGCGACTGGACTGAACTGAACTGGGTAGCTAGTATTTCCAGCAGCATTTATGGAAAGAACTGGTCTTTTCTCATTGAATGATTTTAGTGCTTTGCCAGAAATCAATTGACCATACAAGTGAGACTGTTTATGGGTTTTGGGTTTGATTTAATCAATTGATTTATTTATCTTCATGTTAATACTACACTGCTCTACTTACTATAGCTTTAATGTAATGACTTGAAATCAAGTCCTTCAGCTTTTTTCTTCTTTTTTGAGATTATTTTAGCTAGATTTAATTCTTTGCAGTTTTATATGAATTTTAAAAAATTTTAATGCTATTTGTTAATTTTTGGCTGTGCTGGGTCTTTGTTGCTGCATGGGCTTTTTCTCTAGTTGTGGTGAGTGGGAACTACTCCTTAGTTATGGTGTGTGGGCTTTTCACTGTGGTGGCTTCTCTTATTGCAGAACACAGGTTCAAGAGGATGCGTACTTCAGTAGTTGCAACACATGGGCTCAGCAGTTGCAGCTCCTGGGCTCTAGAGCACAGGCTCAATAATTGTAGTGCACAGGCTTAGTTGCTTCATGGCACGTGGGATCGCCCCAGATCAGGGGTTGAACCTGTGTTTCCTGCACTGGCAGGTGGATTCATTACCACTGAGCCACGAGGGAAGCTCCTCGGATGAATTTTAGAATTACCTTTTCAACTTCTATGGAGATCTGCTAGGATTTTTATATAGGTATGGGAAAGTGATGTGTTAACAGTATAGTCTTCTAGTCTCTGAATATGGCACCTCTCTTCATTTATCTAGGTCCTCTTTAATTTCTCTCAGCAATTATTTTCGTTTTTAGTGGATATATACTGTATATTTTTATTTAACTTTTTGTTAAATATATTAATACTATTCAAAATGGAATTAAAATTTGTTTTCCAACCAATAGTTTCTATGATATAGAAATACAATTACTTTTTGTAGAGACCTTCTATCCTTTGGCATTGCTAAAGTTGTTGTTCTAGTAGTTTGTTTTATAGATCTTAGGGTTTTTTGACATATAGGAACATGTTATCTTTGAATAAAGACAACTTTACTGTCTCCTTTCTTATCTCTATGCCTTGTATTTATTATTTTTTCTTGTCTTATTACACATTTAGGTTCTAGCTAGAACCTCCAGTACAATGATGAAAAGAAGTTGTGAAAGTACATATCTTTACCTATTTCTGATATTTGAGATAAGACAAAGATCAGGTTATCAAAGCAGACATACCAAATCAGAAATGTTAAAAAGTATTAAGCTTTATTAATAAATCAAAGGCTGTGCAAAGTCACTTCAGTCATGTCCACCTCTTTGTGATTCCATAGACTGTAGTCTGCCAGGCTCCTCTATCCATGGGATTTCCCAGACATGAATACTGGAATGGGTTGCCATTTCTAGAAGTAGTCAAATTACATGAATGAAGCAAGAACAGATTCAGAAACATTAGCAGAATTCTCTAGGTCTTTTCTTGCCATACCAGATTTTCTCCTATGTTTTTTAAAGTAATAAGTGCCCTTCACACTACTTACACATAAGTGAGCCATTTAAGTCACAAAACATATGCAAATACTTTTTCCCATTCTGTGGATTATCTTTTCATTTTGTTTATGGTTTCTTTTGCTGTGCAAATGCTTCCCCCCTCCCCCCCCCACCCCGCCTTTGTTTCTTCTTCTTTTTTGGCCTCGTAGTTTATGGGATCCTAGTTCCCTGATAAAGGGATTAAACCTGGGCCCTTGACAATGAAAGCATGGAGTCCTAACCACTGGACCACCAGGACATTCTCTGCTGTGCAAAAGCTTTTAAATTTAATTGTGGGAGACTCAGATTCAATTATGGAGTTGCAGAGTCAGGCATGACTGAGTGACTAATACTCTTCTTTAACTGAAGGGTTTTGGCTCAAGTGGTAAAGAACCTACCTACAATGCAGGAGATATAGGAGGTGCAGATTCAATCCCTGGGTCGGGAAGATCCCCTGGAGGAGGTAATGGCAATCACTCCAGTATTCTTGTCTGGAAAATTCCATTGACAGAAGAGCCTGGTGGGCCATGGTCCATTGGGTCACAAAGAGTCAGACATGACTGAGCATTCATGCACACAGTAGTTTTACTATGAATTGTGGTGAATTATTTCCAAATACTTTTTGTGCAGTTGTTGATATGGTCAAGTAATTCTCTCACTTAATTTGTTAATGTGGCAAATTACATTGGTTTTCAAATATTACATCAGCATTGCAATCCTAGGGTAAATCCTACTGAGTCCTGAGATACTTACCATTATATCTATCTATTTATCTAGCTATATGTCAATTTTGTCAGTTGTTTTTTGGTCACACATTTTGTAAATTGTTTTTTCATTTATTTACAATTGTGATAAATGCACATAACATAAAATTCACTATCATAACTGCTTTTAAATATACAGTACAGTGATGTAACCATTAACACATTTTTGTGCAACAGATCGGAGAGGGCAATGGCACCCCACTCCAGTACTCTTGCCTGGAAAATCCCATGGACAGAGGAGCCTCGTAGGCTGCAGTCCATGGGGTCACTAAGAGTCAGACACAACTGAGCGACTTCCCTTTCCCTTTTCACTTTCACGCATTGGAGAAGGAAATGGCAACCCACTCCAGTGTTCTTGCCTGGAGAATCCCAGGGACGGGGGAGCCTGGTGGGCTTCCGTCTCTGGGGTCGCACAGAGTCGGACACGACTGTAGTGACTTAACAGTAGCAGTAGCTGTGCAACAGATATCTAGAACTTTTTCATCTTGCAAAACTGAAAGTCTGTACTCATTAAAAATTAGCTCCCCATTTCCTTCTTCCTCTCAGCTCCTCGTAACCGCATTCTACTTTTTGTTTCTATGAATTTGACTACTTTAGATATATTTCTTACCAGTGGTATCATGAATTATTTTATTTGTATTTTTTGACTAGCTTATTTCACTTAGCATAAGCTCTCAAGATTCATCCATGTCATACAGTGTGACAGAATTTCATTACTTTTTGAAGCTGAATAATATTCCATTGTATGGATATACCACATTTACTTTCTCTCTTCATTTACTGATGGGCATTTAGATTACTTCTGCCTCTTGACTATTGTAAACAGTGCTGCAGTGAATATGGATGTGCAAATATCTCTTCAAGATCCTGTTTTCAATTATTTTGTGTGTATACAAAGAAATGAGTTTGCTGGATCATATGTGTGTGCTCAGTTGCTCAGTTTGCAACCCTATGGACTGTTGCCCTCCAGACTCCTCTGTCCACGGAATTTTTCAGGCAAGAATACTGGAATGGGTTGCCATTTTCTTCTCTAGGGGATCTTCCCAACCCAGGGATTGAACTTGTGTCTCCAAGGTCTCATGTATTGGCAGGCAGATTCTTTACCACTGAGCCACCTGGGAAGCTCTGGATCATATGGTAAGTCTACTTATAATTATTGGAGCAAACTCCAAACTATTTACCATACCAGCCAAACTTTTTTTCAGTTCCGTTCAGTCGGTCAGTTGTGTCGGACTCTTTGTGACCCCATGGACTACAGCACTCCAGGCTTCATCACTAACTCCCGGAGCTTGTTCAAACTCATGTCCATTGAGTCGGTGATGCCATGCAACCATCTCATCCCCTGTTGTCCCCTTCTCCTCCTACCTTCACTCTTTGCCAGCATTAGGGTCTTTTCCAATGAGTCAGTTTTTCGCATCATGTGGCCAAAGTATTGGAGCTTCAGTTTCAGCATCAGTCCTTCCAATGAATATTCAAGACTGATTTCCTTGAGGATTTACTGGTTGGATCTCCTTGCAGTCCAAGGGACTCTCAAGAGTCTTTTCCAACACCACAATTCAAGAGCGTCAGTATTTCAGTGCTCAGCTTTCTTTATGGTCCAAACCCTTTTACATTCCCACAAACAGTGCACAGTGTTCCAATTCCTTTGCATTCTCACCAGCATTCGTTATTTCTATGTTTTAGATAGCATACTAATGGGTGTGAGATTTTGACTCGCATCTCTGTGATGATTAGTGATACTGATGATTAGTGATGTTTCCATATGCTTGTTGACCATTTATATATATTCTTTGTAGACATGTCTATTCAAGTCCCATGCCCATTTTAAAATCAGGTTATTTGTTTGCTGTTGTTATTGTTGCATTGTAGGAGTTTTATATATAATCTGGATGTTTGCTTCTGACCAGGTACACATGGTTTGCAAATATTTTCTCCCATTCTGTAGGTTTCCCTTTCACTCTGTTTATTCCTTCCTTTGTTGCATAGAACTTTTAAAGTTTGATGTAGTCACATTTGTTTTTGCTTTTGTTGCTGTTTATGGTGTCATATCCAAGAAACCATTGTCAGATCCAATGTCAGGAAGCTTTTCTACTATGTTTTCTTCCAGGAATTTTATAGTTTTAGGTCTTATGTTTAGTTCTATAATCTGTTTGAGTTAATTTTTTTATGTGGTCTAAGATGAGGGTCCAACTTCATTCTTTTCTGAATACCCAGTTTTCCAAACATCAGTTGTGTTTCTATACACTAACAATGAAAAATTGAAAAGGAAACGGGGAAAGTAATCTCATTTACAATAGCATCAAAAAGAATAAAATACTTAAGATAAATCTTACCCAAAGATGTAAAAGACCTGTACAATGAAAATGACAACATATTACTAACAAAAATCAAAGAAGATACAAATAAATGGAAAGACATCTTGTATCTTATGAATTGGATGATTCAATACTATTAAAATGTCCATACTACTCATAATGATCTACAGGTTCAATAAACACAATCTCTATCAAAATCCCAATGGCATTTTTTGCAGAAGTAGGAAAAAAAAAAAAGCTAACATTCATAAGAAATCTCAAGAGATCCCAAATAGTTGAAAGAATCTTGAAAAAGAACAAAAGTTGGAGGCCCTGCTCTTCCTGATTTCAAAACATACTACAAAATAACGGTAATTAAAACAGTGTGATACTGCCATAAAGATGGATTTACAGACCAGTGTAGCAGAATTGAGAGCCCACCAATAAAGCTTTGCAGAGATAATCAAATGACCTTCAAAAAGAAAACAAAGACTAAACACTGGAGAAAGGACATTTACATGAAAAGTCACTTACATGAAATACCTTTTCCTAATATTTCACTTTTAGCTGATGTGTTTACTTGGATCTAAAGTAAGTCTCTTATAGAAAGTGTAGAAATATATCTTGTTCTTTAATCCATTCAGCCAATCTATATATTAATTGTCTTTTTTTTAATTAATTTTTTTGCTTTAAAATAGTTTTCTGGCCTATAGAAAATATATAAAGATAGTAAAGAGAATTCTCCTATATTCCACTCTCAGTTACTTCTGTTGCTAAGAACATACATTAATAAGATTTATATATTTCAAACATATTTGTACAAAGAATGAACCAATACTCAGTTCAGTTCAGTCGCTCAGTCATGTCAGACTCTTTGCGACCCCATGAATTGCAGCACGCCAGGCCTCCCTGTCCATCACCAACTCCCGGAGTCACTCAGACTCGTGTCCATCGAGTCAGTGATGCCATCCAGCCATCTCATCCTCTGTCGTCCCCTTCTCCTCCTGCCCCCAATCCCTCCCAGCATCAGAGACTTTTCCAATGAGTCAACTCTTCACACGAGGTGGCCAAAATACTGGAGTTTCAGCTTCAGCATCATTCCTTCCAAAGAAATCCCAGGGCTGATCTCCTTCAGAATGGACTGGTTGGATCTCCTTGCAGTCCAAGGGACTCTCGAGAGTTTTCTCCAACACCACTGTTCAAAGGCATCAATTCCTTGGCACTCAGCTTTCTTCACAGTCCAACTCTCACATCCATACATGACTACTGGAAAAACCATAGCCTTGACTAGACGGACCTTTTGTGGCAAAGTAATGTCTCTGCTTTTGAGTGTGCTATCTAGGTTGGTCATAACTTTCCTTCCAAGGAGTAAGCGTCTTTTAATTTCATGGCTGCAGTCACCATCTGCAGTGATTTTGGAGCCCCCCGAAATAAAGTCTGCCACTGTTTCACTGTTTCCCCATCTATTTCCCATGAAGTGGTGGAACCAGATGCCATGATCTTCATCTTCTGAATGTTGAGCCTTAAGCCCACTTTTTCACTCTCCACTTTCACTTTCATCAAGAGACTTTTTAGTTCCTCTTCACTTTCTTCAATAAGGGTGGTGTCATCTGCATATCTGAGGTTATTAATATTTTTCCCGGCAATCTTGACTCCAGGTTGTGCTTCTTCCAGCCCAGTGTTTCTCATGATGTACTTGTCATAGAAGTTAAATAAGCAGGGTGACAATATACAGCCTTGACATACTCCTTTTCCTATTTGGAACCAGTCTGTTGTTCCATGTCCAGTTCTAACTATTGCTTCCTGACTTGCATATAAGTTTCTCAAGAGGCAGGTCAGGTGGTCTGGTATTCCCATCTCTTTCAGAATTTTCCACAGTTTATTGTGATCCACACAGTCAAAGGCTTTGGCATAGTCAATAAAGCAGAAATAGATGTTTTTCTGGAACTCTCTTGCTTTTTCAATGATCCAGCGGATGTTGGCAATTTGGTCTCTGGTTCCTCTGCCTTTTCTAAAACCAGCTTGAACATCTGGAAGTTCACGGTTCACGTATTGCTGAAGCCTGGCTTGGAGAATTTTGAGCATTACTTTACTAGCATGTGAGATGAGTGCAGTTGTGCAGTAGTTTGAGCATTCTTTGGCATTGCCTTTCTTTGGGATTGGAATGAAAACTGACCTTTTCCAGTCCTGTGGCCACTGCTGAATTTTCCAAATTTGCTGGCATATTGAGTGCAGCACTTTCACAGCATCATCTTTCAGGATTTGGAATATCTCAACTGGAATTCCATCACCTCCACTAGCTTTGTTCGTAGTGATGCTTTCTAAGGCCCACTTGACTTCACATTCCAGGATGTCTGGCTCTAGATCAGTGATCACACCATCGTGATTATCTGGGTCATGCAGATCTCTTTTGTACATTTCTTCTGTGTATTCTTGCCACCTCTTCTTAATATCTTCTGCTTCTGTTAGGTCCATTTCTGTCCTTTATTGAGCCTATCTTTGCATGAAATGTTCTCTTGGTATCTCTGATTTTCTTGAAGAGATCTCTAGTCTTTCCCATTCTGTTCTTTTCCTCTATTTCTTTGCATTGATTTCTCAGGAAGACTTTCTTATCTCTTCTAGCTATTCTTTGGAACTCTGCGTTCAGATGCTTATATCTTTCCTTTTTTCCTTTGCTTTTTGCTTCTCTTCTTTTCACAGCTATTTGGAAGCCCTCTTCAGACAGCCATTTTGCTTTTTTGCATTTCTTTTCCATGGGGATGGACTTGATCCCTGTCTCCTGTACAATGTCACGAACCTCCATCCATAGTTCTTCAGGCACTCTATCTATCAGATCTAGTCCCTTAAATCTATTTCTCACTTCCACTGTATACTCATAAGGGATTTGATTTAGGTCATACCTGAATGGTCTTGTGGTTTTCCCTACTTTCTTCAATTTAAGTCTGAATTTGGCAATAAGGAGTTCATGATCTGAGCCACAGTCAGCTCCTGGTCTTGTTTGTGTTGACTGTATAGAGCTTCTCCATCTTTGGCTGCAAAGAATATAATCAATCTGATTTTGCTGTTGACCATCTGGTGATGTCCATGTGTAGAGTCTTCTCTTGTGTTGTTGGAAGAGGGTGTTTGCTATGACCAGTGCATTTTCTTGGCAAAACTCTATTAGTCTTTGCCCTGCTTCATTCCATATTCCAAGGCCAAATTTGCCTGTTACTCCAGGTGTTTCTTGACTTCCTACTTTTGCATTCCAGTCCCCTATAATGAAAAGGACATCTTTTTTGGGTGTTAGTTCTAAAAGGTCTTGTAGGTCTTCATAGAACCGTTCAACTTCAGCTTCTTCAGCAATACTGGTTGGGGCATAGACTTGGATTACTGTGATATTGAATGATTTGTGTTGGAAACGAACAGAGATCATTCTGTCGTTTTTGAGATTGCATCCAAGTACCGCAATTTGGATTCTCTTGTTGACCATGATGGCTACTCCATTTCTTCTAAGGGATTCCAGTACACAAAACTGTACAGTAAAAATGAATACAACATTGTATTCGTATACAACATTGTATACTGCCTGCAGTAGTAGATATAATGGTCATCTGAGTTAAATTCACCAATTCCAGTCCATTTTAGTTCACTGATTCCTAGAATGTCGACGTTCACTCTTACCATCTCCTATTTGACCACTTCCGATTTGCCTTGATTCATGGACCTGACATTCCAGGTTCCTATGCAATATTGCTCTTTACAGCATCGGACCTTGGTTCTATCACCAGTCACATCCACAACTGGGTATGGTTTTTGCTTTGGCTCCATCCCTTCATTCTTTCTAGAGTTATTTCTCCACTGATCTCTAGTAGCAAATTGGGCACCTACCGACCTGGGGAGTTCCTCTTTCAGTATCCTATCATTTTGCCTTTTCATACTGTTCATGGGGTTCTCAAGGCAAGAATACTGAAGTGGTTTGCCATTCCCTTCTCCAGTGGACCACATTCTGTCAGCCCTGTCCACCATGCCCACCCTTCTTGGGTGGCCCCACAGGCATGGCTTAGTTTCATTGAGTTAGACAAGGCTGTGGTCCTGGTGTGATTAGATTGACTAGTTTTCTGTGAGTATGGTTTCAGTGTGTCTGCCCTCTGATGCCCTCTTGCAACACCTACCATCTAACTTGGCTTTCTCTTACCTTGGACGTGGGGTATCTCTTCATGGCTGCTCTAGCAAAGTGCAGCTGCTGCTCCTAACCAATATTAATATACATTATTAGTAAATAATGTTCATATCCATTTAAATTTCTTCGGGTTTTACCTTTTGTAATTTTTCTTTCCCAGGATCCCATCCAGGATTCCTAATCCCTCACGTGTTCTTAAACTCTTATAGGTTGTGATAATTTCTCAGACTTTCTTGTTATTGTTTTGTTTTTAAAATTTTTATTGGAGTATAGTTGCTTTACAATGTTGTATTCATTTTTATTGTACAGTTTTATGTACTGGTCAGGTATTTTGCAGAATGTGACTTTGAATTTGTCTGATATTTTTCTCCTGATTAGACTGTGGTTACTGGCTTTTGGAAAGAATAACATAAAGTGCCATTCTCAGTATGTGATATCAAGGGTGAGTGTTATCAATCAACAGGACTTGTCATGGATGATGATAAACTTGATCACCTGGCTAAGGTAGTGTTTCTTAGATTTCTCCATTGTAGATTATTCATTCCCCCACCCACCCTTTCCATAAAGTACTCTTAGGAAGGAAGTTACCATGTACAGTCCAAGCTTAAGTAGTGGTGAGTTGTGATTAACCTTTTTGAGGGTGGAGTATCTATATAAATTATTGGAAGTTCTTCTGTATGTGAAATTTATTTTATTTTCTATCATTTACTTTTATCAATGTGTACTTGTGAATATTTCTCTTATACTTTTGATTGTATTTTCTTGTTAAAATTGTTATATTCAGTTGGCTTTTATGTCCCTTTAACATACCTCCACTGTTGTTGTTGTTCAGTTGCTAAGTTGTAGCTCACTCTTTGCAACCCCATGGACTGCAGAATGCCAGGCTTACCTGTCTATCACCAACTCCTGGAGCTGACTTAAACTCATGTCCATCAAGTTGGTGATGCCACCCAACCATCTCATCCTCTGTCTTCCCCCTCTCCTCTTGCCTTCAGTCTTTCCCAGCATCTGGGTCTTTTCCAATGAATCAGTTCTTCACATCAGGTGGCCAAAGTATTGGAGCTTTAGCTTCAGCATCAGTCCTTCCAATGAATATTCAGGACTGATTTCCTTTAGGGTTGACTGGTTTGATCTCCTTGCAGTCTAAGGGACTCTCAAGAGTCTTCTCCGACACCACAATTCAAAAGCATCCATTTTTCAGTGCTCAGCTTTCTTTATGGTCCAACTCTCACATCCATACATGAGTACTGGAAAAACCCCATAACTTTGACTAGACAGACCTTTGTCAGCAAAGTGATGTCTCTGACTTTTAATATGCTGTCTAGGTTGGTGGTCATAGCTTTTCTTCCAAGGAGGAAGCATCTTTTAATTTCATGGCTGCAGTCACCATATGCAGTGATTCTGAAGCCCAAGAAAATAAAGTCTGTCACTGTTTCCATTGTTTCCCCATCTATTTGCTGTGAAGTGATGGGACTGGATGCCATGATCTTAGTTTTCTGAATGTTGAGCTTTAAGCCAACTTTTTCACTCTCCTCTTTCACCTTCATCAAGAGGCTCTTTAATTCCTCTTTGCTTTCTGATATAAGGGTGGTGTCATCTGCATATCTGAGGTTATTGATATTTCTCCTGGCAATCTTGATTCTAGCTTGTGCTTCATCCAGCCTGGCATTTTGCATGATGTACTCTGCATATAAGTTAAATAAGCAAGGTGACAATATACAGCCTTGATGTATTCCTTTCCCAATTTGGAATCAGTCTGTTGTTCCATGTCTGGTTCTAACTCTTGCTTCTTGACCTGCATACAGATTTCTCAGGAGGCAGGTAAGGTGTTTTGGTATTCCCATCTCTTTCAGAATTTTCCACAGTTTATTGTGATCCACACATTCAAAGGCTTTGGCACAGTCAATAAAGCAGAAGGAGATGTTTTGCTGGAACTCTCTTGCTTTTTTGATGATCCAGTAGATGTTGGCAATTTGATCTCTGGTTCCTATGCCTTTTCTAAAACCAGCTTGAACATCTGGAAGTTCACAGTTCACGTATTGCTGAAGAATGGCTTAGAGAATTTTGAGCATTACTTTTCTAGTGTGTGAGATGAGTGCAATTGTGCGGTGGTTTGAGCATTCTTTGGCATTGGTTTTCTTTGGGATTGGAATGAAAACAGACCTTTCCCAGTCCTGTGACCACTGCTGAGTTTTCCAAATTTACTGGCATATTGAGTGCCGCACTTCCACAGCATCATCTAATAGGACTTGAAATAGCTCAGCTGGAGTTGCATCACTTCCACTGGCTTTGTTCGTAGCGATGCTTCCTAAGGCCCACTAGACTTCAGACTGCAGAATGTCTTAACTTTTAGGTTGTGCATTTTTTTCACTGGAGAGAAACAAGCTTGTTTGTTGTTGAATTTCCTCCTAGAGTGCTTACATTTCAGCTTGCTGTTGTTGTTAACTCAGTTACTATTTGTCCATTTAATTCTCTCATCTGAAATTTTGTTGACATCCTCTTCTCTCATTTTTTTTTCTGTTCTTTTTATCCTATGTTTTTGTCTTTTCAATTCTTTCATTGTTATTATAGTAGAATTTCCAGACGAATCAAATATAAGTTCCTGTTTAGCCATGTTTTAATTGAAAGTCTTATTGCAGTGGTACACATGTTTTATATTTTACTAAGTATTGTGAAATTGCTTTCCAAATGCTGCACTGATATATGTTTCTTTTGGGTTGATCTCAGCCTATCCATAGTGATGATACTTTTTAGAAATGGCAGAGGGCACTCCTCTGGGCTACTTGTGGCAAGCCTCACAGACATTTCCCCAACTGAAGCCAATCATGAGACTGTACCAGGGCTTGTGATTCTTATGATCACAAGACATACCTTAGCAACCATTGTAAGAGAACTTTGAAAAAGCAAGGTTTATTACTCATATGTCCTGGAGGGTACAAGCCATGCCCTGGACCAGTTAGCAAGGTCCTGGGGGTAGGGAGAGAGAGAATGAATGTGTGGGTCTGGGAGTCTCTCTGCTTTTATTGGGAATGATGAGGTGGTACATGGAGCTTTGAGGGTTCACTCCTTATTGGTGAAATTAAAACAGAAGAGCAGGAATTAAAGCACAGGAAGGGAAAAGCAAGCAGTGGGTCAAAGAGTCAGTTATCTAGGTCCACCAGAACTTTCCAGAAAGGGGTACATCTGGATGGGGCAGCCTGGCTCTTTATCTAGTGGTGTAGATGGCAGTGTGCTTTTTTCTGACATGGATGTCTTTGAAATGGATGCCTCAGCAATCAAAGATTTAATGTTAGGCATTAACATTACAATAAAAAAGCTAACTGTAGGGTACCTGCACCACAGGGTTCCAACTAATAGTTGAAACTTCCCCAAACCCACTTAATAAGTCATCTGTCCTTTCCCAGGGAAACTGCCTCTATTTCTGTTGTGTTCACTTACCCATTCAACAGGTTACTGCTTCACTACTACACGAATGACCTAGAATAATACCCTAAAGAAAAGAGTCTCCTGAGGCCACCTGTATGTGGGTTAAGAAGCAACAGTTAGATCCACACACAGAACAACAGACTGCTTCAGAATTGGGAGAGGAGTATGTAAAGGCTGTATACTGTCACCCTGCTTATTTAAGTATGTGCAGAGTGCATCATGCCATACTGGATGAATCACAAGCTAGAATCAAGATTGCTGGGAGAAATAACAACTTCAGATATGCAGATGATACCACCCTAATGGCAGAAAGCAAAGAGGAACTAAAGAGCCTCTTGATGAGAGTGAAAGGAGAGTGAAGAAGCTGATCTGGAACTCAACATTCAAAAAACTCAGATCATGGCATCTGGTCCCATCACAAATAGAATGGGAAAAAGTGTAAACAGTGGCAGATTTTCTTTTCTTGGACTCTAAAATCACTGTGGACAAGGACTACAGCCACGAAATTAAAGAACACTTGATCCTTGAAAAGAAAGCTATGATGAAACTAAACAGCATATTAAAAAGCAGAGACATCAGTTTGCCAACAGAAGTCCATATAGTCAAAGCTATGGTTTTTCCAGTAGTCACATACTGATGTGAGAGTTGGACCATAAATAAGGCTGAGTGCCGAAGAATGGATGCTTTTGAATTGTGGTGTTGGAGAAGTCGCTTGAGAGTCCCTTTGCAAGGAAATCAAACCAGTCAATCCTAAAGGAAGTTGACCCTGAATAGTCATTGGAAAGACTGATGCTGAAGCTGAACCTGCAATACTTGGGCCACCTGATGAGAAGAGCTGACTCATTGGAAAAGACCCTGATGCTGGGAAAGATTGAGGACAGGAAGAAAAGTGGGTGGTGAAGGATGAGATGGTTGGATGGTATCATCGACTTGATGGACATGAATCTGAGCAAACTCCTGGAGATAGTGAAGGGCAAGGAAGCTTTGCATGCTGCAGTCCATGTGGTCTCAAAGAGTCCAACATGACTGAGCGACTGAACAACAACAAAGATAAGAATACTCAAAAATCAACTGATGACATATTTGGAATTCTAAAACTTGCAGTTTAGGCCATCATTTTTTAACTCTCTGCTTGGACATCAGCCCTGGGCAGTTTTCCTTGATTACGCCCAGGCCTACCAGTGCAATGGTGGTTCAAGGGAGACAATGACCAAATCTATTATTCTGCACTGCATGATTTTAACTATGTGTGTATCTTGCCTGCCAGGCTTTTAACCCTCCAGCACAGAGATTAGGTCTTTTTGGCCTTTATGTCTCAAATCTAACATGTCAAAAATTGTTCTAGAAAATTTCTCATAAATTAACTCTAAATATGATTTCAAAAGGGCTTTGAGAGATAATAGAGCATGAATCAAACAAAATTAAACTATATTTTGAACTTAATACCCAGGTACAGATATGACATTTAATTACATATTTGCTTTCATTTAAGTTAGTACAGTTGCAATGTGCAAAAAAAAAAAAAAAAAAAAAAACCCACAAAAACTGAAAATATGCTTAGCTAGAACAAATATTACTCAAGATAGAAAAGTCTATACAGAAATACTGTGCCAATCATTTATTTTATAGACTATCTTATCAAAAATGTATGTGTACACACACACACACACCCAGCAGTGAGCTAAATTTGACAGTGGGTTAAAATTTCATTCCTCTATAGTAATTTGAGCAGAAGAGTTAACCTATGACATGGTTACAAGGTTATACACACATATCAAGAGGGGCAGTTTTCTTTGGGAAATGTTAAAAATTTCTGGTTCAATACTTTTTAAATCCAATTCAATGAGTTTCATCAAAATATCTAATATTGGCCTCACTCACAAGCAGTTAGTGAAAAGTGTCAAGAAAACACATAAAAGAAATGGGGAACTAACTTAAGGTTGTCTTATTCATCATATACTTATTTATTGTCCGTTTCTCCCACTTAATTCACTGCTATTATTCCAACATCTACAAGAAAGCCTAGTAACAAATATACATAAATACACAAACAACTGCTTTTAACAAGATATTATTAAATATGAGGAAGATATAAATTGATCCATAATGGAAATTATTTACTCAAAAAGAAATATCTTGAATAGATGCTATGATCAGATAAAGCTAAAATTCCACTACTGTATTGAAGCTAGGTTTCAAGTGACACTTGACAACTGAAAAAATGGTTGAAAAGGGATTAAAACTCTTTGAAATTTGGGCATGCCAAGCCCAAATCATTGACCTTTCAATTACAGATCCAACAAATATCTAGACACTGAATAGGAAAATTGTGTATGAAGACCTTGGTTCTAGCCACAAGTAGGTCATTCTAAGATTTTGGCCAAGGAGACATAGTTTCCTTAATTATAAAATGGATAAGAATACCTGCCCTTGCCTTCTTTACAAACTGTTGTAAGAATAAAGTACCTTTGACATTTATATATTCTTATTCTCTAGTCATCTACTACAAGCAAAATGTCCTTATTACAATCAACACTGAAAATCAGAATGTCACTGTGGCAGGCATGGAGGTGAGCCCCTTGAATTGCTCTTGGAAGAACTTGCTGATCAAAAGTTATTTGTTGGCCTCTAGTGATAGCACCTTCTGGGTCTCCCAGAGCATGTGAAGGTCATGTTTTCCTGGGTAGCCTCTGGCCATGACTTAGCATGGTGTTGACTAAGACATGGCCATTTCTGCACAACACAGGCTCTGTCCTCTGTGGGCAGTCTTTGCTCTGATCTTGCCAATGAGCTGACCAAGCCCCTCCCAGAGCTGCATTTCAATCTGATGCCTTTTCTTGCCATTCCTCTCTTCTTCCCTTATCCTCTCACAGGTATCAGACCTCCATCATAGCCTGAAGTCTCTCCTACCTACTCCTGTTCCTCCTCCTTTCAATCTCTCTTAGTCATTATCTCCAACAAATGTTTGCACATCTAACTTCTATCTTGGCATCTGAGTTCTGGAAGACTCAACTAGCATGGTCCCCTAATCCCACTTCTTTGAAGCAACTTCTGTCACTACTAAGAAAGCTATTTCTTTCCAGAAATTTTCATATGTATAAGCCATTGTGAGCATTTTAAGATGGTTCTTCTTTTTTCTTTTAGCTTCATCACATACATTTATGAATAAGAAATAATAAAGGATTTTTAAAAACATAAGCCTATACAATAGCAATCACCACTTGATGTTCTTGGACTTTAATAATAACGCTTGAGGAGACTCCAAAACATTTTTTGAGAACACAGCATGGAATGGCATGGCCCCAGTAAGGAGTGAATCAGTTATCTGGAATCTTTCAATAGCTTTTCAGGGTGAGGGTAAGATTCTTTCTGCCCCCAAGCCTGTGTCCTCTCTGCAGAGTCTGTTTCCATGCTCCCCAGGAAATGTCACTTGCATTGTTTCCTTTGATATCTCTTACCTTCTCATTCTTTCTGGCTTTACTTCTGCTTTAAAACTAAACTACAGTTACATAAATATTCCATGTATTTCACATGTAGGTTTTGAAAACTTTTGAAGTTCATGGTGTTCTATTAATTTCAATCAGCACTCTTTCTTTTTTTTTAATAAACTTTACGCCACTACAAGAGTTTATTTATATATTTTAACATGAATAAATCTGCATTTTCAAAGTGTTCCTGTCTCTTTTAAAATTTTCAACCTGATTATAAAATTGCCTAGGGCAGAGAGTGTACCTGGGGAGATATGTTTGGATGAAACTAGGCAAAACGATAATAAAAATCTGGGATCTCTTATATTGAGTAACATCAATGATGTCTTTGAGCCTATTTCTTCATCTGTGTTATGAAACAGGAATGAAATGTAATCCTTTTAGTATTGAGAGGGGAACTATATCATGCTATGTACAAAGTTCCTGTAAGACACTGGCACTAATTTGAGAACAGTTCTTTCCCTTTGAATGGAAGTCCACAATCCAAATTATAAAAATTCTACTTTCCTTCAGCCTTTCCCTTACTCCCTTACTGTGAATTTGTTAATTCCATTGGGCTTAAAGCTACTCTAAACAGAGTAGACTGGTAATGGTACTGTGGTCATTTCATACCTGTATGCATCAGTCACTCAGCTGTGTCTGACTCTTCGTGACCCCACAGACTTGCTCTGTCCATGGAATTCTCCAGGCAAGAATACTGGAGTGGGTTGCCAATTTCCTCCTCCAGGGGATCTTCCTGACCCAAGGATCGAACCCATGTGTCCTGTGTCTCCTGCACTGCAGGAGGATTCTTTACCTGTTGAGCTGTGCGGAAAGCCATTTCACACCATACTAAAAACATTTCTGATTTCTGTCCTTCAAGTGGTATTCACAAGTGATCTGTTTTTTCATACCACATCCTTCCCTATAATTTCTAGAATTACAAATAAAGGAGAGCTAACATTCACCTACATCTTTAACATAAGGAGTCATAAAGACATTCTGAATTCACAAGTCCAAACAGTTTTGAAATCAAGAGGACAGCACCAGGTACTAGAAGGATCATAGATTTGGGGACTCTCACCCAGACTTGTCAAGTGCCAGTTGCAAACCCTGAAGCGATAGCTTCTTCTAACCTTGGTTGCTTATCTGTAACATGAGCATAATGACCATGTTTGTAGTTCTTTTCTTTGGAAGATATTTTTTAAAAACCAGTTTTTTTTTTTTTATTTTTTGCATCCATCTTATACATGTTTATTCTGTGATGTGAGCTTTCAAAACCATGTTGATTTTCCAGTTTCCATGATAGAATGTTTTTTTTTTTTTTTCTACAAAATGAAAGAAGAAATCCCTTGAAGTCACAGAAAATAATCTTTTTTGAAACAAAGGAAAAAATAACAGAAGCACTGGATCCACTGATCTGAAGATGAAACAATGAGCAGGCTACCTAGGTGAGAAGTGTCTGTTGACAGGGAGGGCCTGAGTTAGGTAACACTGCTCCCTGTGGGTCCCAGTTTTATCTTTCCCGTCAATAAGTATAATAGGAAAATACTTGTAGTGTTCAATGATGGCTTCCACCGAGTCAAACTTCTGAAACACAGAAGAGAAAGTTAGTGAAAATTTAGGACCTTTGTGTGTGTAGGTTAAAGTACAGCCTAAGATGCTTCATTTTACTTAGGAAAGAGGGTAACTCATTTGACTTTTTTTTTTTTTTTTTAGATTGTAAAGGTATATCAGGAAGTGATTTAAAAAAATTATTGGAGTATAGTTGACTTAGAATATAGTTGATTGGAGTATAGGAGATAAAGATCTTAATGCTGGGAAAGATTGAAAGCAAAAGCAGATTGGGGCAACAGAGGGTACAGTGGTTAGATAGCATCTCTGACTCAATGGACGTGAATCTGAGCAAACTCCAGGAGATAGGGGAGGACAGAGGAGACTGGCATGCTATAGTCCATGGGGTTGCAGAGTTGGACATGACTGAGCGACTGAATAATAACAATGATAGCAACAAACAGTTGATTTACAATGCTGTATAAGCCTCAGGTATACATCAAAGTGAATTGGTTATACATACACGTATATCCATTCTTTTAGATTCTTTCCCCATATAGGTCATTATGGAGGATTGAGTAGAGTTCCCTGTGCTCTGCAGTGCATCCTCACTAGTTATGTATTTTATATGTAGTAGTGTGTATGTGTTAACTCCAGTCTTCCAGTTCATCCCTCCCCTCTCACATTTTCCCCCTGGAGAAAGTGGATTTTTTTTTTTAAAGGATGTGGCAAAGAAGCTCTTGAATGATAAATGGTAAGATTAAGGTAAGGAGGGTGACCAGAAGTGAACCCTCCACAGTTCTCGAAGCTTCCCACCCATGGACTGTTCACCAGAATCAGGTCACACTGGTCAGTTTCCACTCTGTCGTTGTGTTCCTATGATAAGCAGTTCAAATGGGTTAATTACACTGCAGTCAGCCATGAAGACTCCCTGGTGCCTCCCTTACCTGTCCCCCAACTGTGACAAATTAAAATGTGGATGATCACGTCTTGACTCCACTTTTTAAATTGATGGGAACATCTGCAGTGAAGCCTCTCTCCTGTACACCCCTCTTGTTCTGATGCATTCTAGACTAATCAGGAAGAATACTGATGACCACAGGGCTTGGCCTGGTAGTTCTTGGCCAATTTAGTGTTCTTACCTGGATTTCTTATGCAATAAACAGGTAATAGCAGAATGTTACACTTTTATGTTTCTAGAGATGTACAGATAAAGTGATGGGGTGACTTAATGGAAGGGAAGGTGGTTTCAAATATAGAGGAATCAGGAAGTGCTTTGTGGAAGATACAGACTTGAGATGGGCTATACAGTGTGGGTGAGTTAAGTGGACAAGGTGGATTTAAAGATACTGAGAGCAGAGGAAGACCTGTGTGCAAAGACAGGTGTTGAGCACATGTGAACACAGACAGGAATTCCTGCCTTCTGTAACTTTTTGTGAAGTGAGCAGGGCAGGAATGGACCTTCCCTGAAGAGCCAAGGAAACTAGCTCAGAGTGGGAAGCAACTTCCTCAGAGGTCACACAGCTGGGGGCAGGACCAGGAATGCAAACTGGTTTTTCTGGATGTGTATGAGTTTCTTCCTTGATGCAACTTTACCTATGGCCTGTGAACCCAGTGTTCCAACAGAGCTGAGTCCAGATGGTGCAGCGTGAAGGAGGGACCTGTGTTGGGGACGACTTTGATTCTCTTGGGCTTCCCTGGTGGCTCAGACGGTAAAGGATCTGCCTGCAATGTGGGAGACCCAGTTTTGATCCCTGTGTTGGGAAGATCCTCTGAAAAAAGGAATGGCTAAGCGACTAACACTTTTGATTCTCTCTAATTTTGCACATCCTCCCTCTGCCCAGCACAGGAATGTTTGCAGGCCTGAGGGACATTCAAGAGGGAATGAGATTGTCAAGGTCTCTGTCCTCATGGAGACTCATGCATTGCATTCAGGTGGGGGCGGATGGAAAAAAAATTCCCTCTCCAAATAGATCTTTTCATGTAGGGATAAAGTGCTGTGGAAATAATCTCCAGACTTGAATTTTTGTCAACATTACAAAGCCATTACTTACATTCAAATTCTGTTGGAGATTGGTATAGATGTCTAGTATTTTGGTTCCATATTATAAGAATATCTTGGCATGAATACATTCTTATTTCTTATATGTATTTACAGAGATAATCTATTCCCCTATTTTGGCTCTTTTTCCTCTGGAATTAATCTTTAGAGGGAAAAATGCCTGCTTTGTAGTCTCACTCCTATTTTCTCTAGGATAGTCCCAATATAATGAATTCAATACTAATTATTTATAATCCACTCCATGGATGATATTTGCTATGAAATTGTAGTTTTAACAAGTAGAAGGAAGCAAGCTGGGCAGACGTAGTAAGTTATTCTGTCATCTCTTATTACTGACTTCCAGAGATAGGCCAACAACTGACATATTACTCTAAAGATAATTTTTAGAAAGATTATAATTAAGCTCTTAAAACTTTTATATTAAATTCCCTTTTTCAGGAGGACGGTAAATACCATCCTAATATTAGATATTAAAATTTGTTTAAACCTTTGGCAGTTGCCCTAAATACCAACCATAGGCAATGTTTCTCTGCCAGAAAGGTTAACCATTCTGTTTGGATCCACACATGGGAATAATAGAAGAGAAGAGAAAAAGAGGAAGAGAGAGAGAGATGCAAAGAGAGAACAAAGAGAAACAGACACGAAAAGTGAAAAAATCAACTCATTGATTAATTATCTCTGTTTCTTAGTCTTTAAACTTTATCAAGTAAACGTTTATCATAATTTTCAGCAATTTATTACAAGCGTTTGAGATCACTTCTTTTTACTAGACTCCACAGCAATGTCGACAGATGTGAGTTCTAAAACTTGGCAGCAAGTAGAGCTCTGAAGGTTATTAACAAGTAGGTAGCTCACTGGTGGGTCCAGGGCCAGTGTTCTATCAGCTGCTAAATATTTCAAATCTTAGCCCTGCTTAGGCACAGGCATTGATGGGTACAGACTAACAGAGTATTCCCCTGGATGGCAGAGACCCGTCTTCCTCTGCTCTCTGTCCCCAGAGTGAAGCATCAGATCTAGCATAACGTAGGCATAAAATAAGGCGTGGCCCAATACTGAACAAATGAGAGATGTGGGCTGAAAAGTGGGCTCCATGAGATATCCTGTGTCCTAGTTCCTGGAATCTGTGAATGTTTCTAAGCAAAAGAGTATTACTTAGCATGACAAAAGTTGGGACTATGTTAAGGATCTTGAGAGGAAGGTCTTTAACAAAAATTAATTATTTTTGGCTTTCCTAGGTCTGTATTGCTGCACACAGCCTTTCTCGAGTTGTGGTGAGTGGGACTGCTCTCTAGTTACCCTGTGCTGGCTTCTCTTTGCAGTGACTTCTTTTGTTGTGGAGTATGGGGTCTGGGGGTGTGGGCTTTAATAGTTGCAACTCTTGAGTTTGGTTTCCCCTTGGCATGTAGAATCTTCCCGGACCAGGGATTGAACCCATGTCCCCTGCATTGGCAGGAGGATGTTTAACCACTGGACCACCAGGGAAGTCCTGAGAGGAAGACCTCAAGAGAGGAGTTCAACCTAGGCTATCCCTAAAAGCGATCACACGTATTCCCATAAGATAGAAACAGAGGAAGAGTCACTTGGAGAAGATGAGGAGGCAATGTGACATCAGAGGCAGTGATCAGAGTGATGTGGCCACCAGCCAAGGAAGCCAAGGTATGCTGACAACCGCCAAAAGCTGGAAGAGGCAGAAAGGATCTTCCCCTAGAGCCTCCAGAAGAAGCATAACCTGCCAATACCTTGGTTGCAGAATTGTAGACTTTGGAGCTTCGAAAGAATACATATTTGTTGTTTTATGCTACCAATTTTGTGGACTTTTGTTACAGCAGCCACAGGAAGCTCCAGATGCTCCCTAAATCTAAATTCAGACATGAATTTCTGGTCACATGGCTAACAGAATTACCCAACTTTATAATATGCTGCAACTTGGACCTTCCTAGGCTCATTCTTTGCAGGCCTGTGTGGATTTGCTTACCTTCTGTGCTTGTGACAGGTGTCGACAAGCTGTGCCTTCCCAGGGGACCAGACCAGGCTGCTGCAACTGTTATGGCCGTTTGTGAGCTTTTCATTCAAACCCAGGGCACACAGATCCAGTGAAAGGACTTTAGGGAATCATTGAAGGCAGAAGTGGTACTTACTAACCACCTGCCTCCCTCTATGTGTCTAGAACCCTGTTTACATCATCTCATCTTACTCTCAAAATAGCTCCCATGTTAGAGGTGACCCTGCACTGTATGCACAGTCAAATTCTACAGTTTGCAAAACAGCCAGCAAGCCACAGGAAATCAAATTGATCCTTGAAAACCCTGTGCCTCATTACGGTTCTCCTGCAGAGTCAGCTAAGATGCTACTTTATTCAAGCACCAGATAAAATAGCTAGTAGCTGATTTTCATTGAGCAAAGCCTGGCTGCAGGAAATTCTTTCATCTTTTCTTAGCAATGGGAGATTCCTCCTCCTAAAGGCAAAGGGCTCAACAGAACGATGAAAAATGTGGTGGAACTGAGAGCAATCTAGGTCATCCCCCTCTACACCAGGGCATAGCTCATTCAGAAGAGAGGCAGGAAGAACCACCTGTAAATTGTGATTCTTCACCCAGCATCTGGCTCACACTAAGCTCCAGGTAGGTGTTAACTAATTTTCAACTGAAGTTCTAGGTTATTTTCAAATGGGTTGGGGATCATTTGCATTTGTTATGATGCTGTCTGAGGCTATGTGAGAAAGGCAATATTTTTGCAGATTATATTGAACCCCAGCTGTGTCTGTGCATCCTGGTTCCCAGGTGGTTCAGTGGTAAAGAATCTGCCTGCCAAATGCAGGAGATGTGGATTTGATCCCTGGGTGGGGAAGATCCCCAGAGAAGGAAATGGCAAAACACTCCAATATTCTTGCCTGGAAAATCCCATGGACAGAGGAGCCTAAAGGGCTACAGTCCATGGGGTTGAAAATAGTGGGACAGTGACTGTGCAATTTAGTACGAATGCACGCACATGTCTGTGGGCCAGTGACTTCACGCTTCTGGGCCTCAGTTTCCCTGTCGGTTAGATGGTGATATTGATAGCACCTACCTTAAGGGTTGCTATGAGGATCAAATCGATCAAGTTAATTAATAATTGTTAACTGCACAGTATAGTGTCTGTGCATAATAAATGATGTAAGTGTGAAATAGACATGAAAAGGAGACTCTTGCATGGGAGATGCATGAGAGGAGAAAATTCCATAATAAACCAAAAAGAGTCCTCTTAAGCATTTGCATTTTTTTTAGGTTATACAAATGAAAATTTATATAAATTGAGGGAAACATCTCAAAATATAAGATTCTAGGCCTAAAAGTACTATAAATATTGTAAAAATCTAGGAAAATGATATATTATGCTGATTTTATTTAATTATTTTTTACTGAAGTATAGTTGATTTACAATGTTTCAGGTGTACAGAAAAATGAGTCAGTTATACTGGCTTGGCCATAAATTTCATTTGGGTTTTTCCATAGATGGGATAGAAAAACCTGAACGAACTTTTTGGCCAACCCAACGCATTTGAATTCTTAAGGGGTCCTTGGTACCGATAATTAGAGCTGTTCATCTGAAAGCTGATGGTCTAATCCAAGGGTGGTCAGGATGACAACTGTTCACCTGCTGAGGCCGGCAGTGAACTGGCTGGCAACCTGATTCAACACTAGGGTGAAGTTATCGTAGGGTCATTGTTTCCTCTTTCACAGGCAGACCAAAGTATAGCTTGAAAAAAGCTGTAACCTCTTTACAGCTTGGTTTCCTCACTGGTAAAAGGGGTTCAATAACGCATCCTTTCCAGAGTGTTTTCAAAGGCGAGAGCAAATGAAAACAGCAGCTCAGAGAGAGCCCAGCACATTTCAGGGAACGTGATTTCCATTTCTTGTATTCTCTGAGGAAAAGGAATCCCAAGCACCTAAAGTCGGAGTCAGATAAGCCTTTTTTTTTTTTTTTGTAAATGAGAAATTCTGTGAGCTGGCAGAAGACACAGAAGAATAAAGGGAAATTGAGCTGGGAAATCCCATTAACCATAGGTATCTGGACCCAGAGGCTTCCCAGATGGTACAGTGGTGTAGAATCTTGTGTCTGCCTGCCAGTACAGGAGACACAAGAGACGTGGGTTCAATCCCTGGCTCAAGAAGATGCTCTGGAGTAGGAAATGAAAACTCACTCCAGTATTCCTGCCTGGGAAACTCCATGGACAGAGGAGCCTAGTGGGCTATACAGTCCCTAAGGTCACAAAGAGTCAGACTTGACTAAGCAGGCATGCACTGTCTGGACCTAAGGGGAACTATGTCCTAGTTATCACCATGACCCAGTCAGAATAATAACAAAATAATAGTGACTAACATTTACTGACATGTCACAGGTAGTGTTCTTAGTGTTTGACATTCATTAACTCACTAATCCTCATCACAAAAGGAAATCGTTGCAACTCCTCTTTGTAGTTCTGCTGTAACCCTTTGTTTTTGTTGTTCAGTCGCTAAGTCATGTCCGACTCTGGGACCCCATGGAATGCAGCATGCCAGTTTCCTCTGTCTTCCACTATCTCCAGGAGTTTGCTCAAATTCAAGTTCATTGAGTCAATGATGCCATCTAACCATCTCATCCTCTGCCACCCCCTTCTCCTTTTGCCTTCAGTCTTTCCCAGCATCAGGGTTTTTTGTTTTTTGTTTTTGCAGTGAATCAGCTGGTCAAAGTATTGGAGCTTCAGCTTTAGCCTCAGTCCTTCCAATGAATATTCAGGGTTGGTTTCCTTTAGGATTGACTGGTTTGATCTCCAGTAGTAGTAGTAGTAGTACTGAGTAGTAGTCTGAGAAACTCTCAAGAGTCTTCTCCAGCAGCACAGTTTAAAAGCATCAATTCTCTGGCACTCAGCCTTTATGATCCAGCTCTCACATCTGTACACGACTACTGGAAAAACCATAGCTTTGAGTGTACAGACTTTTGTCAGCAAAGTGATGTCCCTCTATTTATTATGCTGTCTAGATTTGTCATAACTTTCCTTCCAAGGAACAAGCATCTTTTAATGTCATGGCTGCAGTGACCGTCTGCAGGGATTTTGGAGCCTGAGAAAATAAAATCCGTTACTCTTGCCACTTTTTCCCCTTCTATTTGCCATGAAGTGATGGAGCCAAATACCATGATCTTAGTCTTTTCAATGTTGAGTTTCAAGCCAGCTTTTTCACTCTCCTCTTTTACCCTCATCAAGAGGCTCTTTAGTTCCTCTTCACTTTCTGCCATTAAAGTGGTGTCATCTGCAAATCTGAGGTTGTTGATATTTCTCCTGGCAATCTTGATTCCAGCTTGTGCTTCATCCAGCCCAGCGTTTCTCATGATGTACTTGCATATAAGTTAAACAACCAGGGTGACAATATAAAGCCTTGTCATACTCCTTTCCCAACTTTGAAGCAGTCAGTTGTTTCATATCTGGTTCTAAGTGTTGCTTCTTGACCTTCATACAGATTTCTCAGGAGACAGGTAAGGTGCTCTGGTATACCCATGAATTTTCCTCAGTTCATTGTGAGCTACACAGTCAAAAGCTTTCACGTAGTCAATGAAGCAGATGTTTTTCTGGAACTCCTTTGCTTTCTCCATGATCTATTGAATGTTGGCAGTGTAACCTTTTGATCCCTTTCTTACTTGGCAACATTTGGAAGATTTATTTATGTATTAATTTATTTATTCACTCATGTTCTCCTTTATGCCGAAACTTTCCCAGGCTGGAGCAGAGTCTGGTGAACTGACCCCACGGTGGCCTGGCCAGTGCTGACTACCCTCTCCAGCCACGTGTGATTCTCAGAAAAGGACTCTGGGTCAGGCACTGGGTTTAAGCTGGGATGTCCACACTCGTGCCTTCCTGAAGCATTTTGGCAGCCTTGGCAACAGTCGTTTTGGTATCTATTGAAGAACAATAGGTGTCTGTGTGACAGTTCTGGTTTCCTACTGTGCCAGTTTTCTTGGGCCTCCACAACAAAGTACCACCCACTAGGGTGGCAGGGAACTTAAATGATGGAAATTAATTTTCTCACAGACCTGGAGGTCAGAATTCCAAGATCAAGATGTTGGCAGGGTTGGTTCCTTCTAAGGCCTCTCTCCTTGGCTTGAAAATGTCCCCTTTCTCTCTGTGACCGCATACCTGTGTGTGTCTATATCCTAATCTCCTCTTCTCATGAGGACACCAGGCCCATGCGGTCAAAGGCCACTCTAAGGACCTCGCTTTATCTTAGTCACCTCTTTAAAGACCTCATCTCTAGGGGACTTCCTTGGTGGTCCAGTGGTTAAGAAACCTCCTTGCAATGCAGGGGGCGTGGGTTTGATCCCTGGTCAGGGGATAAGAATCAACTTAGCATGCATGCATACAGGATACTAAGATCCCACATGCCATGGGGCAGCTGTGCCCGATGACCACAACTCCTGAGTCTGCATGTGCTGGAGCCCATGTGCCCCAACTAGAGTCCATGTGCTGCAACGAAAGATCCCACAGGCCTCAACTAAGGCCTGATGCAGCCAAAATAAATAAAACAAAAACAAACAAAAAGACCCTGTCTGCAAATACAGTCAGATTCTGAGGTGCTGGGGGCTAGAATTTTCACATAGGAATTTGGGAGGGGGCTACAATTTAGGCCATAACATACACCGGCAGATAAACAGAGGGGGCACATGAGAATCACTGAATTACAGAAGTCCAGACTTGCAAAGAACATTTACATTTGAAGAACCTAAAGCCCAGAGAAACAGTGGAAATAGTAGCTGACTTTATTTTTTTGGGCTCCAAAATCACTGCAGATGGTGATTGCAGCCATGAAATTAAAAGACGCTTACTCCTTGGAAGGAAAGTTATGACCAACCTAGACAGCATATTAAAAAGTAGAGACATTACTTTGTCAACAAAGGTCCATCTAGTCAAAGCTATGGTTTTTCCAGTGGTCATGAATGGATGTGAGTTGGCCTGTGAAGAAAGCTGAATGCCGAAGAATTGATGCTTTTGAATTGTGGTTTTGGAGAAGACTCTTGAGAATCCCTTGGACTGCAAGAAGATGCAACCAGTCCATCCTAAAAGAGATCAGTCCTGAGTGTTCATTGGAAGGACTGATATTGAAGCTGAAACTCCAATACTTTGGCCACATGATGCAAAGAGCTGACTCATGGGAAAAGACCCTGATGCTGGGAAAGACTGAGGGCAGGAGGAGAAGGGGATGACAGAGGATGAGATGGTTAGATGGCATCACCGACTCAATGGACATGAGTTTGAGTGGACTCCGGGAGTTGGTGATAGACAGAGGCCTGGCATGCTGCGGTTCATGGGCTCACAAAGAGTCGGACAAGACTGAGCGACTGAACTGAACTGAAAGCCCAGAGAAGTGAAGTGACTGGCCTGAGTTCACACACATAGAAAATGGTGATAGAATTTGAACCCTATCTCGCCTTCTCTTTCCTCCCTCCCTCCCTCCTTCCTACTTTCCTTCTAGAAGAGTTGAAAGAACAACTTCTCTTTGCCCTCTCACCACCTGTGCATCTCTAGCCCTTGACTTAATTTTCTAAGCTTCAGTTTCCCTACATCTAATATAGGAACCACTGTTCTATCAAAGAGCTGTTGAGGGTTAAAATAAGATAATGCAGACAGACCAGGCCTAGCATAAACACAGCAGAAATCAATCTCCTTTCCCTTTTCTCTCTGATCTATTTATTCAGTTATTAATGAATGCTTTAATCGAGTCATTCTTGGACCAAGCTGCCTCTCAGCAGACGTGTACCGAGGTTGGTCACGCTCAGCATAGCACTGGATGCAGTGACTGAGCCCACGATCAATGTGGGGACACACACCTACCCATTCCTAATGCCAGTACTGCCGATGTCACCAGAAATGGCTGCAGTAAAATTCAGCGCTGGCGGGGGAAAGGAGTGTGGCATTAACATGGGTCTCAGGCAAGGCTTCCTGGCAGGCAGGATGGAGATGTGTGTTACAGAATGAGTTTTCTTCAACGGGCCAAGCAGGAGAGAGGGTGCATGGAAAGGTCAGGATTGGCTGCAGGTCCTGTGAGCTAAGACACGGACGAGGATGCTTGTGGAAGGGGCTGGAAGGATTAGATTACATTCTGTACCTCCAGGGTGGCTCTTCTCTGATCTGCAGTCATGGGGATTTGGGAGTGGCTCAGCCAGCATCTCCAAAGTGAAGTCGCTCAGTTGTGTCCAAATCTTTGCGACCCTATGGACTGCAGCCCACCAGGCTCCTCCATCCATGGGATTTTCCAGGCAAGAATACTGGAGTGGGTTGCCATTTCCTTCTCCAGGGATCGAACCTGGGTCTCCCACGTTGAAGGCAGATTCTTTCCAGCCTGATCCACTAGAGAATCCCTGTGAACTCCTTCAAAGCTCCCCTTATTGCTGTCCTTTGGTTGCAAAAGGGAAGCCATTGGGTTATACCCACCTCATCTCCTCTGAGCCCCGTCCCCAGGGCAAACTGCTGATTCCTCTCCAAGAAGCGGATTTTCACATTGTAGACTTTGTTCCCATAAAACACCACCAACACATAGGGCTCCGCCCTGGATTTTGCAGAGCAATCTCGGACCAAGAAGGTGCCATCCTGAAGCAAAAGGAAGAACAATGATCCTTCCAGCCCCTTCCACAATGATCTTCATAACCAGGATCCACCCTCCCAACAGGCACAGCAGTGAAGCCTGTGTGCCTGAGATCCCCAAGAAGCTTTAGTTTTTGGCAAGCCAGTTCTTTATTCAATTTAATTCAGTAGGTGTTTACTGAGGGTTACAATCCTAAAGGAAATCAACCCTGGATATTCATTGGAAGGACTGATGCTGAAGCTGAAGCCGCAATACTTTGGCCACCTGATGCAAACTGCTAACTCATTGGAAAAGACCCTGATGCTGGTAAAGATTGAGGACAGGAGGAGAAGGGGGTGACAGAGGATGAGAGGGTTGGATGGCATCATTGACTTGATGGACATGAGTTTGAGCAAACTCCAGGAGATAGTGAAGGACAAGAAAGCCTGGAGTGCTGCAGTCTGTGGTGTCACAAAGAGACACGGCTGAGTGACCGAACAGCAACATGTCTAGGGGTTCTTGTTATTTTGTGAAAAGTGCACTGTTCAGATCACAACACCCTCCTCTTCCAAATCTTCCAATATCCCCCGCTGTCCTCAGTGCCATGCCTACAACTATAAAATGATGTTCATGGACCAAGGTACCAGACTCTCCTGCAGTTTTATCTTGGTCACTCCTGCAGCCTCCAGCCCTGGGATGATGGTGCTGGTCAAGCTACCATTTCCCAGGGGCACCATCTTGCTTTCAGGTTCTTAGCATTTGCACAAGCCACCCCCTCTGACTTCCCTTTCCTCCCCCCTCTGGGGCTGCTTTCCACCATCTGCCAGGGTTCATGTGTTTCCTGTTCTGTTAATGTTCAGGGTATTATTCTAGAGACAGTAGGAACACTGCAGGCTTTGAGTAGGAGAGGATTTGAGCATTGACGTTGATCCTCCTCATGGGGAGTGGCTTCAGTCACTGATGTCGAAGTAAGTGGAAAGACTTTATGAAGGAGAAATAGAAAATAGAGCATGGGATGAGGTGACAGGAAGTGCAGGGCAAAGAAGAGGAGACAAAAAACGTTCCAAGTTGATGTCTCAGAGATGGAGTGAAACTCAGAAGCTTCAGTGTCACAGAAGCCAAGGGGGGACAGCAGAGGTTTCCAAAAGAAAGCCAACAATGTGAAATGGTCTGAAGGCTGTAACTAGACAAGCTATAAATATAATATCAAATAATCAGGCACACCCTGGGGAGTAGCTCAGGATGAAGATCTGGTCATAAAAGGCTAAGAAATGGAGCAATCTTCCTGAACAGGTACACATATAAGGCTTAGTTCTGTGGTTACATCATGTCAGTTATATGAGGAAAAATACTGAAAAATCTTTAACTGTAATTTCATTGATTCTTGGATATGTAGTTATAAATATGTAGAGTAGATCTAGTTAAGTATGTATAGTACTATGCATTCTTTATGTGATAGGTATTGTATATGATAATTTATATTTGTAATTATCTCCTCTATTGACTATATTTCATTTCTATATGTTTATATATATTATATACATGCATATATAATAATGATTATAATACTCTACAATAACACTATAAATATATTAAATTTATAAATAATACTATAAAACTATAGTGATGTCATGATGATGCTGGCAGCTAAGGTTTACTGAAAACTGCTCTCAAGATGCCAAGCACTTTATACACATTTTATTTGATCCTTATGTAAGGTTTGAGGAGGTATTTTATCCCCATTTTACAGGTAAGGGAATTAGGTTATAATTATCTAAGTGGATCCCCTGACACATCACAGCTAATCAGCGGAATACCAAAAAGCCAAGGCCACATTCTTGCTATAAATACACCAATCTCCAAGTGCATAAAGTGAATTTAAGGAATTTTCTGGAACCTGTTCTGCCAAAAATATTCAGCCATAATTAAAGCCTTAAGACTCAAGCACAGAACATTGCCAAAGATTAGAAAGTGAGAAGGCCAAGACATGTGGCTGGTTTGGGGGTTTATCATTTAACACTCTGCAATGAGTTTGTCACAGTGAATTTGGGCAACCCTGTAATTTGAATTAAATTATCTTACATAAATGGGAAACATGTTTTGACAAAACTGAGACAAACCAAATAGGAAAATATGAAGTCATTCAACTGAGATTCTGTTTTCTCAATGCTTTTTGGGAAACAGGCACACAGAAAGGGAGGGAAGGGAGCCTTGAAAGTGCCCAAATGTAGTGGGAAGGACATTATATGGCATGTACATTGCCCTTCTAGCACCATCCACACAAGGGGCTCCTGGAAATAGGTCTTCTAAGAGCTATTTTTCCCTTGAGAAAGAGACTCAGGGAGTGTCATAGTTGATTAGCCAAGAAGAGACAGGGTTGGAGCTGGCACAACCATGGCACCATTAGACGCAGCAGAGGTCAGCCGTGTGTGGGATTCCTCGGGGAGAGGGAAGGGAGAGTCCTTGAGGCAAGCACCGCCCAGCCACCTATGAGTCCTTTGTAGTCCCTTCTAGAAAATAAAGAGCTACAGTGGCTCCTCGAGGCTGCTGTGATCTTTTGAAAACAGCACTGATCTTTAATACAGGTTCTGGCACTTTCTCCACCTTGTAATTGAAACCTTAGCCTCAGTTTCCTTATCTAGAGAATGAGATAGTTTTGCTAATTCCTAATATGTTCAAGATACTTTGTTATCAGATGTATTAATTTCCTACTATTACTATAACAAATTTGAATGAACTCAATAACACACAAATTTATTCTCTTACAGTTCTGGGGATTGAAGTCTGATATGGGACTCACTGGATTTAAATCAAGGTGCCAGCAGGGCTGTGTTCCTTCTAGAGATTCTAGGGGGAGAATGTATTTTCTTGCCTTTTCCAGCTTCTAGAAGCTGCTACCAGTGCTTGCCTCATGGCTGTCTAGGGCTGACTCTGAGCCTCCTGTCTCCCGCTTACGAGGACCCTTGTGATTATTGTCAACCTTCCCTGATAATCCAGAATAATTTCCCTATCTAAAGATTCTGAACTTAATTCCATCTGCAATTTTTTTTTTTCCATATAAGGTGACAGAGACACAGATATTAGGGATTAGAAAGTGGATATATTGTGGTGGGAAGAGCATTATTCTGTTTACCCTAACAACTTATATATACTTAACTTAGTAATTTGATAGCAATATATTATATAATTATATATAATGTGTATTAATAATTTAATTATATCAATTCTGAGAGCTAAGTTTCATTAAAATTTATTGGTGACCTGTCATTTATTCACCCATCTGCTAATTAAATAACTCATTCATTTTTGTATTTCCTCACTCAACAATGACAGTTGTATTGGTTAGCTGAGGATAAGTATTGATATTCCATTGGTCCTGAGAGCCTTCCTGTCACTTCTAAACAATCTATTCTAGTTCTCGGCACACAGTAGAGTTAGTTGCTTAACAACTAGTTTCTGTTTGTGATGATGGTTATAGTAGTGATTTGATCTGATCACAGTTATCCCAAGTCCTCTCTTTTTTTGATCACTGGTAGCTTTGGAAGCATTTGTTTTTTTTCCCCACACATTTCCACTTGTTTTGAAGTTGAGTCTGGTCATGTGGTTCAGTCTGGCCAATGAAATGTGAGCAGAGATGCAGCATGCTATGTTTGAGAGAATGTGTTGAAAACCAGTGTGTGATTGGTGTGAGCATACACTTAGATGGAGCCTCTAGCAGTCTGGGTCTACCCACCCAAACCTGTCTTGAGCATGAAGCTCAAGAAACAGATACAGTTCTGTTATGCCAAGCAACTGAAATCTTGGGGCTGTTTGTTACTACAGCATGATCTATCACATCCTGACTATTTGAGCATTTATCATCCCTGCTATTTCTTAAAGAGGTAAGATGTAAAAAGCCAACTGTACCTTGGGCAGACCTATAGGAAGGACATGAATCTTGAACAAAGCAGAAGGAAAGCACCTTCCATTGCAGCCTCCATTTCTACCCTAGCCTCCACATTTGGTCTCCAAAATAGATCCTTAGGGTTGATTTTACTATTTTCATTTAACAAATAAAGAAACCTGCATTTACAGATGTTTAGGAACTTGAGAAAGTCACACAGCTGATAAGTGCTACAACCAAGTCTCAAATCTAAAACTATTTGAAAACCCATTTTCAGTGACAACCTCCCCAGCAGTGAGAAATTACAACCCGTGACCTATGGGCAGAAAACTCTAGGATGACTACAGAATCAATGCCAACATGCCCTGGAGAAGCCATTACCTTGTTCTCCTTCATTAATGCCTCTTCCACTGCCTGGCGACTGTATTCTCCAATGTACCATTCGTTGTGCTGGACATCCTGCAGTACAGGTGAAATGGTGAATGCTTTAGGGTCAACGGGAAGGACTGTTAATTAAAGTTTACTTTTGTTCCACTAGTGCAAATCATGGGGCTTCCCAGGTGGCACAGTGGTAAAGAACCTGCCTGCCAATGCAGGAGATGCCAGCGACGTGGTTTCTATCCCTGGTTGGGAAGAGCCCCTAGAGTAGGAAATGGTAACCCACTCCAGTATTGTCTGGAAAATTCCACGGACAGAGGACAGTCGGATATGACTGAGTGATGGAACACAGTCATATCAGTGACCAATCACAGTTGAATTTATAGCAAATATGCAGTAAAAAAACATCAGTGACCGATCATAGTTGAATTTATAGCAAATATGCAGTAAAAAACTGCCTATCCTTGCTCTTGAGATGGACACAGACAAAGTAACAGCAGTTTAGGAATTATAAAATTGACATAACAGATCTGTCATTGAAAGTAACCAGAAACGTTACTCCATCTACTGAGAAAGGTGTCTTGGCACCAAACTCGAAATGGATAACAAACCTTTTATCATCAATGCTTTCTGAACTTGCACCTGCTGAAGCTTATTGAGGTGAGTGTATGTTATTTTTGATCCCTATGAGGCCCTAGTCACCATAAAAATAGCAGGGGAGGGAAAGATAGGTGTAGATTGAGAGCATCTTTAAAACTTTTTTTAAATTAATTTTTAAATTTTTATTAAAATTTTTTTTATTCATTCATTTATTTATTTTTGGCTGCACTGGGTCTTTGTTGCTGCATGGACTTTCTCTAGTTACAGCGTGCAGAGGCTACACTCTAGTTGCAGTTTGAAAGCTTCTCATTGTGGTGGCTTCTCGTTGCAGAGCATAGGCTCTAGGGCACGCTGGCTTCAGTAGCTGTGGCACATGGACTTGGCTGCCCTGTGGCATGTGGAATCCTCCCGGACCAGGGATCGAACCCATGTCTCCTGCATTGGCAGGTGAACTCTCAACCACTCTACTACCAGGGAAGTCCTGAGAGCATCTTTATGTCAATTGCCTAAACTCACCTGTGGTAGGACTGGGATTTGAACCCTGGTCTGTCTGGCTTTCTCTCTGTGCCAAGGTATCATATTTATACAAATTTATTTCTTTTGATTATAAAATCGACCACATCAGACAGGAGGTAGGGCAGTCAGGGAGATGTACCATGGATCTGCAATTCCTTTACTGAGTTCCAAGGATAATAATATTAAATAACCCTTTCCATGAGTCCAACATCTCCAAGGCCCTCCCTCATTCTTATCCCAGTCCGTGGCCACAAGAATCCTGTAGGACAGATGTTGTTAGGACAGTGGAGGCTCAGGAAGTCAACTTCTGTTCCATGTGGCAAGAACTAGGGCTTTGACATCAAATCTTTGGTTTTCAAAATCCCTGGTCCTCCCAGCACAAACCTGATCTTGCAATGATGGGTTCACCAAGCACATGAGCATCACTGGGAAAGGCATGGGCTAGCTTCCCCCCCAACTCTACCCCCTCACTTCTTGCCCCCACCAGATCTGAGGACGGGGGCCTGGCCAGCCAGCTGTGCTCGCTCTTGTCTGGACACACATGGTTTCAGGGCTTGACATGAGCTAGCCCTGCTGCCTGGAATCTGTTTAGGCTCCTCACTCCTCCTCCTCCCTGGTTCTGCCATTGTCTTCCATCAAGCTTGGGGGCAGAGTCACCTCTTACTTGAGGCATCCTTTGGAATGAATCCCTTTACCTAGTCCCTACTGCCAGGGGTGGGTGTGTGCTGGAAGGTCCAGAGGTAGGAACTGCTCCCCTTCAGCAAAGTCAGGTACCAGGTTCCAGAACAAAGGGCAGCCCAGAACCCCACTTCCCTGTGGGAGAGGGAGCTCTCTGTGCTGAGAAAGGTCTGCTGCTTCTGGGGAGCTTCTCTGCCAGCCTGGGAGCCTGGCAGGGCTCAGTCACGCTGTGTTGCTTCTACTCTGATTTTGTTAGTCGAAGCTGGAGCTACTTCTTCCCTAGTAGCTCAGTTGGTAAAGAATCTGCCTGCAATGCAGGAAACCCCAGTTCAATTCCTGGGTTGGGAAGACCCCTGGAGAAGGATAGGCTACCCACTCCAATGTTCTTGGGCTTCCCTGGTGGCTCAGTTGGTAAAGAATCCTGCAGTGTGGGAGACCTGGGTTTGATTCCTGGGTTGGGAAGATCCCCTGGAGAAGGGAACGGCTATTAGAGATTTCATAACTCTGTAGTTCTCCAGGCGTGATCATGAGTGTGAGCTGGCGTGTTTAGGTGCTGTTCAAACAGTGTGAGGCAATTCTGAATGACCTGGAGGGAGAGATGGGCCCCTTTCACTTTTCTTTCCAGCCCTCTGAATAATCCAACAGGGGTGCTTCATTTTGGTGCTTAATATCACTATGACATTTCTTTTATTTTTTAAAATATCTAGATTTTTTAAATGGATGGATTGTATTTATTTATTTTTCATGTGTCTGTTCATTTATTTTTTGGCCATGCTGCACAGCATGTGGGACCCTAGTTCACTGACCAGAGCTCAAACCTGTGCCCCCTGTACTGGAAGTGCAGAGTCTTAAACCCTGGACCATGAGGGAAGTCTCTTGTTCTGGCATCCCTAATCTCTCCTTATGCTGAGGTCCATTAGTGAGTGATGGCATCCGACTATAATATAATAGCCTTGTTTTGTTTGAGCTAAAATGAATTTTTTTTAAAGCTGTGATAAAACCATGTGTGTGTGCTCAGTTGCTTCTGACTCTTTGTGACTCCTGGACAGAGGAGCCTGGTGGGCTACAGTCCATGGGATCTCATGGGCAAGAATACTGGAGTGAGTTGTCGCTTCCTACTTCAGGAGATATTCCTGTCGCAGGGATGGAATCCAAATCCCTTGCATCTCCTGCACTGGGAAGTAGATTCTTTACCACTGTGCCACCTGGGAAGCCCCTATACACAACATATGATTTACCATGTAACCACTTTCAAGTGTACAGTGCAATGACTTTGAGCACATTCATATGGCTTTGCAGCCATCACACTATTCCGCTCCAAAACATTTTCATCATACCAAACTGAAACACTCTACACGTTCAACAATAACTCCGCTGGTAACCACCATTCTGCTTTCTGGCTCTATGAATTTACTTATTCTATAAGTAGACTCTATACTGGTCTTTTTGTGTCTGGCTTATTTCACTTAGTGTTATGTTTTTAAGGTTCATCTATTTTGTAACACATCAGGATTTCATTCCTTTTTACAACTGAATAATGTTACTATATTTCATTTATCCATTTATTTGTTAATAAACATTTGGGCTCTTTATACTTCACAGCTATTATAAATAATGCTGCTGTCAACATGAGTGTACAAAAGTTTGTTCAAGTCCCTGCTTTCATTTCTTTGGGTGTATACCTAGAAGTAGAATGCCATGGTTAGTTTTAAGATTACTTTCTATGTATGTATGTAATACTGGTTTAATAGAGCAGTGATGTAAAATGAAAAAAAAAGTTAAAAGATATTACTAAGTATAACATTATTATAGATAATATACAGATAGGCCACAGATCATAAACATGCATTCAGATAGTTGAAATCAGGAAAGTCCTGGTTTAGTGCAAGCCTTTCCCATGCCTGAAGAATCCAGGTTCTGGGAGGGGTGTGATTTTTGGATAGATACCTAGGTAGGACTCTGGGATTCCAGTGCTTATGAAGATGATGAAAAGGAAGCCAGGTATGTAAGACGGGGCAATAGAAGAGCCATGCACAAACATTTCTATGCTCATACCACGTGCAAACTATGTGCAAAGTCAAACTTAAGAGTACGAGACTTCTTTTAGACTTAAGGTAAAAATTAACACTAAGTATAAGGACAACCAATGGCACTTGGAACATTGCAGGAATATGAGCAATTGTTCCAGTAGTCACGTGTGGATGTGAGAATTGGACTGTGAAGAAGGCTGAGCACTGAAGAATTGATGCTTTTAAGTGGAGTGTTGGAGAAGACTCTTGAGAGTCCCTTGGACAGCAAGCAGGTCAAACCAGTCCATCCTAAAGGAGATCAGTCCTGAATATTCATTGGAAGGACAGATGTGGAAGCTGAAATTCCAATATTTTGGCCACCTGATGCGAAGAACAGACTCTTTAGAAAAGACTTTGATGCTGGGAAAGATCTTCAATCTTCCCCAGGAAGATTGGTCCCCAGGAGAAGGGGACGACAGGAGATGAGATGGGTGGATGGCATCACCGATTCGATGGACATGAGTCTGAGCAATCTCCGGGAGCTGGTGATGGACAGGGAAGCCTGGCGTGCTGCAGTCCATGAGGTCACAAATAGTAGGACATGACTGAGCGACTGAACTGAACTGACTAGAGATATCCTATGTGCTCTGCTCCTGCTTAAAATCTTTTGCAAGCTCTGTTGCAGAACTCTTAGCCTATGAGGCTATGGAATGGAGACCCAGAAGGAACATGTCCTTCTGTGCCTTATCATGAAAGACTTTAAATTAATGTTGCAACGTGATGGAGGGAAGAGGGTAGAAACTAAAGAAAGTTTTATCCCCCCATATAGGTGAGTATAAGTACAGCACGGCCTGAGAAGAACTGGTTGTGGGAATGGAGAATATTTTAGAAAGAAAGCAGGAAATAGATGAAGGACAAGCAAGAATCCATCTACTATTACATCTGTTTGCATCTCTGCCCCTTTTTACATCTCCCCTGGGGCAGAGACCATAACTTCTAGCACTTTGTCTGGTATAGAGTAAGTGCTCAGTAAATGCTTGCTGAACGGTTCAAATGAAATGAGCATACAACTTGTGAATCTTTTGTTGGAGAAACAATTGCAATATGTAAATCTTCATCAATTGTAAAACTACTGAACAAGCAATACACATACAACACAGTTCTAAATATCTCTATTTTTTGGATTAACTTTTAAAAAGCACTTTTAGAATATGGAAATATACAAATTGCAAATTTTAGTGAAATGGCAAGATGCAATGTTATACAGTGAAATATTTTTAAAAATATTAACCCCCAATAATATATAGCCAGAAGGGGGAAATCTCAGCGCCAATCGTAATGATCTCCTTTTTAGGCATTGTTCAAGAAAGCTCTCTTTAGGTGCTGTGTGTGCATGGTCAGTTAGTTCAGTCGTGTCTGACTCTTTGTGATCCCATGGACTGTAGCCCACCAGGACCCTCTGTCCATGGGATTCTCCAGGCAAGAATACTGGAGAGGGTTGCCATTCCATTCTCCAGGGGATCTTCCCAACCCAGAGATCGAATCTGCATCTCCTGCATTGCAGGTGGATTCTTTACTGCTGAGCCACAAGGGAAGCCCCTATTTAGGTGCTAAGGTCATCTAGAAAAGTACCATAGGAAGTGTCTGTTTTACCTTGCCATCAGACCTTCTGGGGAAAGGTTTCTTCCTGCTTGTGATTTTATGAAGTAGTGGATTTTCCTGAGGGCCAGAGCCGGCTGGAGACTGACATCTCTGAGGAGCATAGGATGGCATGCTTTCTTTATGATCTGGGAAAAGTAAATTCACATTTAAATATGACTATGATGGAACCCATCACTCCCTCCGGTGTTTATGGCAACTTAGTCTCTACCACCATCATCTCACTCTTGAGAGCAGTCTCCTCAGGACTGTTCTCTTGTTTCAGATTTTGTCCCTGTCTCCCTAGGGCATCTGGAGTCACCTTCAAAAAATGTAATTCTGACTTTACTATACACGTGGTACACATCCTTCCATGATGATCTGGAAGAAAATGCAAATATTTAAACTTCTGTCAATAAAGTCCTGTATAATCTTCCTCTTCTTATTTCTTCATCCATCCTCTACTGTCCATGCTGTCCTGGCTGTAATGAACTTTGCTTAGTTTCTTAAACAAGTCAAGCTTGTTTCCAACTCAGAAAACAACATTTATTTTAAAATGCAAAAGAATAACTTTTTGTTTTAATGGATCATCTTTTATAACCTGAAATAATGACTAATAGACAAATTATGGTTACTCAGACTTGGGCACTTGGCAGATGCTTTACTAAAAATGAACAAAGTAAGCCTGTCACTTCATGGAAAACAACTGGCAGTATTTGTGGCCAAGTTTAAAATTAGACTTTTCAAGGGCAAACTGGAGTTTGGAAAAACTTGTATCTGCCACAGTGACTTAATAGCATATCCACAGTTGGACTTTTCTGATGAGATTGGAGGCATTACTTACAAATGTGATTTAAAAATATTATATAATAAAATATGTTAATGTGAGAAAGATCTGCTCACGTTTGTGAATCATTGTTTTCCAAGTGACTAATATATGATGCTACAAAATCATGTCTGGGTAAGAGTCTTTAAAAGGGAAGATAGACCAATGGATTTCATAGTAACAGAATACAAAAAATTCATTGAAAGGATTTTGATTTCACATGGCACCTAAGCTTTAAGATACTACTACTTTGTCAAGTTTTGATGTGGTGTATTCTCTAATTCAATAAAAATAACATATTTTCACTGTGTCATTCCAGTAAACCTAATAGAAATGAATTTCAAGAAATTAAGGTCACAAGGCAATATTAATAACCTCAGATATGCAGATGACACCACACTTATGGCCGAAAGTGAAGAAGAACTGAAGAGCCTCTTAATGAAAATGAAAGAGGAGAATGAAAAAGTTGGCTTAAAACTCAGCATTCAGAAAACTAAGATCATGGCATCTGGTTCCATCACTTCATGGGAAATAGATGGGGAAACAGTGGAGACAGTGACAGACTTTATTTTGGGGGACTCCAAAATCATTGCAAATTGTGACTGCAGCCATGAAATTAAAAGATGCTTGCTCCTTGGAAGAAAAGTTATGACCAACCTAGACAGCATATTAAAAAGCAGAGACATTACTTTGCCAACAAAGGACTGTCTAGTCAAGGCTATGGTTTTTCCAGTGTTCATGTATGGATGTGAGAGTTGAACTATAAATAAAGCTGAGTGCCAAAGAATTGATGCTTTTGAACTGTGGTGTTGGAGAAAATTCTTGAGAGTCCCTTGGAGAGCAAGGAGATCCAACCAGTCCATCCTAAAGGAAATCAATCCTGAGTGTTCATTGGAAGGACTGATGTTGAAGCAGAAACTCCAATACTTTGGCCACCTGATGTGAAGAGCTGACTCATTTGAAAAGACCCTGATGCTGGGAAAGATTGAAAGCAGGAGAAGGGGATGACAGAGGATGAGATGGTTGGCTGGCATCACTGACTCAATGGACATGAGTTTGAGTAAGCCCCAGGAGTTGGTGATGGACAGGGAGGCCTGGTGTGCTGCGATTCATGGGGTCACAAAGAGTCGGACATGACTGAGCGACTGAACTGAACTGACTGAGGGTCACAAGGAAGAAGTCAGTTGTTAGAAGGAATGCTTAACAAAGATATTTATAAATATGTTAGTAATTTTAAGCAAGAATTAACTGTATAAAAATGACAAATCATTGAGAGCATGAAAACAGCATCATAATAAAATTCTGGACAATGATAACATATAAAATGGAAAAGGAGTTATTAATGTGAAGGCAGAATTATAAGTTATTTAGTCTTAATTCAGTCTAGAGAACATAAAAGTTATAATTCTGGTCAGTAGCTTAATAAGAACTTTGAAAGAATGGAATACTTTTCACACACTATGTTTTTTAAGGCAAGGTGCTAAATAAAACATTAGCAAACATTTATATGTGAGTTACCATAACCTTTAAGTTATATGTGTATTTATTCTGTTTCTTTTTTGTCATCAAAATGCCAGATTTGTCTGTAAGTTTACTAAGAAGAGCAGAGTACTCCTGAAACACTGAAAGGTCCATTTTGAGGATTCCAAGGATTGTGACTTTTAATGTGGAGTCTGAGAATATAGGGAATACATGTGTCAAATGTTTGTTGTAGAAAAGCATTTGGTCACTTAAAGCTTAAATTACATTGATCATGGTAAGTTAATTTCACTCACCAACTTACAACTACAAATAGGAATAATGATAAAGACATCTGTCTTTTCCAATTTTATTTTATAAGGCTAAAACTCTACTTTCAGACGCACTGCAGAATCCACCATCAGAACAAAAGCACCTTATGTTTTCTGTATTGTTGAAAAGAAGATATGAACTTCAGAGTTTTAAAATTCGAGCATGCTATTTGTTTATTTAGCTAAATACTGAAGGTAAGCAAGAATAGAATTTGAATGTATATATAACTTTCTAGAAAGAGAAAAGGGAATAAAAAAGAGATGAATTCAAGATATGGCAGGAAAAAACCCAAAAATCAATAAAAAGGGCAAGTAGGAGGCACAACATAATATAAAAATTGATTAAAAAATTAGTAATTACAATAAATATCAATGGTTTAAATTTTGCATTTAAAAACCAGATGCTTATTGGTTTAAAAAATCCAGTTCTGTGCTAATTACGTATCTGAAATATGACACAGAGAGATCATTAATGAAAGAAAGCAGAACCAAGCAAATCCTAACCAAGAGAGAGCTAAAAGAGCTATGGAAATATTTTAAAAAATGACTTTACCAATAGTATTTTAAATTTTAATGCAGCAGTACAAGAAGACGTATTATTTAAATAGCCATAACTATCTTTTCAACATGGATCGAAACAGTGAGAACGTTCTTGAGGGAAGAAAATAACTGTTATCAGCATTTCCTATCATTTTGTGTAGCATACATGTGTTCAGTGATTATGAATTTTTCATGATATTGTGGCAACTGATTTATTGTATTTCAACTCTGAGGGCCTTGCTTGAATATTTAAGAATCCTACTTGAAAAAGAGCATTCCGAAACAGCTCTGTGCATCTGTTGTCTATTTAGAGAATGAGTTAAACAAAACAAACAAACAAAACAGCTTTGCCATGTAATTTCACCAGAAGTCCTGGATGGATCTTTGCTTAATAAATGAGTGAAATTCCCAGTATGTAGTTCCACTACAAGAATTTAGTTGACTTTGTTCTAAAGTAATGGTGGTAATCTTCGGAAAGTTTTACATAAAACATTGCGTTTGAGTTTTATAATCCCAGGAAATAGGACTCTCCTACCTGGAGAATGGAGAGTCACATTAATAAACAGATTGAGGACTCCTCTGATGGTCCAGTGGCTAAGACTCTGGTCCCAGTACAGGAGACTAGGGTTCGATCCCTGGTCAGGAAACTATGTGCTGCAACTAAGAGTTCAGTGTGTGTGTGTGTGTGTGTGTGTGTGTGTGCGTGCATGCGCTCAGTCATGTCCAACTCTCCTCTCTACGACCCATGGACTGTAGCCTGCCAGGCTCCTCTGTTTATGAGATTTCCCAGGCAAGAATACCATTTCCTTCTCTAGGGGATCTTCCTGACCCAGGGATCAAACCCAAGTCTCCTGTGTCCCCTGCAAGAGTTCCCATGCCCCTACTAAAGATCCTGCCTGCCACAAGAAGACTGAAGATCCTGTGTGCCACAGCTAAGACCACAACGATTTTAGCAACCAAATAAATAAGTAAATATATATATATATATTTAATAAAGAGATTGACACAGTAAATGGAAGAACATTGGTGATAATATGTGTAGGTGGTCAAGAAAATTAGGATAGTCTAATGAAAATGGTATGGATAAAACATAGTTATCATACCGATATCAATAATTACTAATATTTAAAAGCTGATATCAATAGAACCATACTGATATCAACACTGGTGGAACCATATTGATATGAATAATTACTAATATTTAAAAATGCTTATGTATATAAATCTCTTAGCACAGAGCCTGATTCATACTAGTCACTCAGTGAATGCTACTACTAATGTTAAAGTGTTAATAAAGAAACAGCTCTAGAGCTTTTCTTGAAACTTATAATAAAACCATTTTATTTTAAGCAGCTCTCCATACCTATTTATTAGCAAATTTTAACTTTCAGTTCAGTTCAGTCGCTCAGTCATGTCCGACTCTTTGCAACCCCATGAGCCGCAGCACGCCAGGCCTCCCTGACCATCACCAACTCCTGGAGTTTACCAAACTCATGTCCATTGAGTCAGTGATGCCATCTAACCATGTCATCCTCTGTCATCCCCTTCTCCTGCCTTCAATCTTTCCCAACATCAGGGTCTTTTCAAATGAGTCAGCTCTTCACATCAGGTGGCTAAAGTATTGGAGTTTCAGCTTAAGCATCAGTCCTTTCAATGAACACCCAGGACTGATGTCCTTTAGGATGGACTGGTTGGATCTCCTTGCAGTCCAAGGGACTCTCAAGAGTCTTCTCCAACACCACAGTTCAAAAGCATCAATTCTTCTGCACTCAGCTTTTTCTATAGTCCAACTCTCACATCCATACATGACTACTGGAAAAACCATAGCCTTGACTAGACGGACCTTTGTTGACAAAGTAATGTCTCTATTTTAACTTTACTCCATATAAAATTTAACAAAAAATTTCTAAGAAAAGAGTCATATAGACAAAAAATTTATAAAATGCACATAGGAAAAGAAATTAGTGGACAAAAACTGAAATGAAGAAAAGAAATCACCCAACATCTCAAAAGTGAATATTTTCCCCAAACTTTCTGGTTTCTCTTCCAATATATCAAGATAATTTTCTTTATTGCCCGGAGATCCATCTACTTAGGCTCCCAGTAGTTTAGCTTGAATTTATTTATCAGAAAATTGAGAAAAACTTATTTATTAACTAGTAACTGAACAGTCAAGAATAACTGTAAATGGGCATATGGTAGAACTGACATATATACACTACCATGTATCAAATAGATAGCCAATGGGAAGCTGCTGTACAGCACAGGGATCTCAGCTCGGTGCTCTGTGGTGATCTAGAGGAGTGGGCTAGGGGGGTGGAGGGGAAGCCCAGGAGGGAGGGGATGTATGTAAACATATAGCTGATCCACATTGTTGTATAGCAGAAAGTAACAATGTTGTAAACCAATTATACTCCTTAAAACTAAATAAATAAAATAAAGGACCATCCTTAAAAAGAAGTATAACTGTATATTTTCAAAGTCTTTTCTCATTTGTTAAATTGGGATGATGATACCTACCTTGATGGAGAAGTAGGTTTCAGTCTTCTACATGTGGAACACTGTCTCCCTCACCTGAGACATCCAACTTAAAACTAGCAAACTTTAGAGAGCCCACTAGACTCAGAGCTCTACGCGTGCCTGGATTGTGTATTGTTTTCTGTGCACCTAATTTCTGCCAAGCACTGGTGACCCAAGGGTGTATTTTTACCCCAGAAAGAATCACTGAACAAATTGATGGAAAAGTTCAAGCACTGGTCAGTTAAAGGATGAGGCTGTTTCTATTCTGTATTCTTAAGGCCCAGCCCAATTTGGGGCATAAACCACGTGCATGGTGGATATTTGTTGCCCAAAAGAGGAATTAATGGTGTTTGAAGGCATTGGAGACAAAAACATTTCCCTGTCCATCCCAGGATGTTTCTTTATGCAAACCTGTTTCTTCTCAGATGAGTAGAGAACAGTCTACATGACCCCAGTATGAATGATACACTCCCAGTCAGAGGATGCTTGACTGGACTCATGTCTTTGAAGGCTTTCCACTTCACTAACACCACTTTTCCATTCTTCAGCTGCTCTTTATTTCTTTATGTGTTCAAGATTTTGTCTTTCAAGTCAAGACTCTGGATTCCTCTTTAATCTATGATTCTGCTTCTCCATCTCTGTGATAATTCCAGTTTCAAAACCCCCATCTGTAAAGGCTTTCCTGGCCCATTCAGCCCCTGGACCTTCCACCTGGATCTTACAGGTCTTTATTTTCATACACCAAGATCTGGCCTCCAAGACTGCTGTTTCTGTCATTCAATTTCTAGGAATTGAGCCATGTGGCCACCCTCCTTTAGAAAAGGAGTCCTCTCTTGGGAAACTCTTATTAGGGATGCGTACATCTGGGGATATGAGTTTTCTATATTGGTTTCCCCATGTAAGGTCCAGATGGTGCAGGGCAAAGAGAAATAAGGACATGATGGAGGCTATGGAGGAATCTCTTGGTCTCACTGGATCAGTTAGGGAGAGAATCACTGGAGAAGGAAAGGAAATGCAAAAAAGAAGGAAGGATATTAAAATGTGTCAGTTGCCTACAATGTGCTAAGCAGAGGGCTGTGTGTGTGTGTGTGCATATGTGTGTGTGCGTGTGTGTGTGTGTGTATGTGTGTGTGTGTGTATTAACCCTGTTAATAGTATTTGAATTTTCAAAGAGGCAGAAGTGGGACCCTGTGAGTTAATATCATTATTTTAATTTTATGGATGGAGGAGCGTGAAGCTCAAAGAGGCAGAAGTGGGATCAAGGTCAGCAGAGCCCTCAGTCTTTCCACCCTATCCCATGGAGTCCAGCCACCATTCTGTGGCTCAGCAGGGAAAGATCGAAAGATTAGGCCTGAACACAGAATCTCTATGGCATAGGGAGTGAAGAAAGAAAGATAAAAGAACATGACATATCTAGTTTGGGCCAAATAATACTAACAATACCAAATAATACTAACAATACCAAATAATACTAACAATACTAACAATACCAATACTAACAATAAGTAATATAACACTATATTTATAGGCTACTTTTGACATCTCCATGGACATGGTATCCTTCTGATTTTTATCTTTTCAAGGAATTAGTAATAGAGGTTGGTTTTTATTTTCTCTATTTCACAGATTCTTTTTAAGATAAATATATTTTGCAACCAGTGGAATGACAAAAACTAAAAGTTTGTCAAGGAACAAATGTTGGAGAGGATAGGAAACAATGGGCTCTCATAAGCTGTTGTTCAAACAAAGTGATATGTCTAATTTGGAAAACACATCTAGGGTTGGGCTTCCCTGATGGTTCAGTGGTAAAGAATCCTCCTGCAATGCAGGAGATATCGTTCGATCCCTGGGTCAGGAAGATCCCCTGGAGAAGAAAGTGGAAAGCCACTCCAGTGTTCTTACTTGAGAAATCCCTGGTGGGCTATAGCCCATAGGATCGCAAGAGTTGGAGATGACTTAGCAACTAAGCTACCAGAATGTAGTGTCACTGAAGAGAGGAATATTCTAAGACGTAGCCATTTCCCTCTTAAAAAGAGAACTTATCCTATTATGTACTTGGAAAAATAGGTACATATTACATACAAGGGAAGACATCTACAATATTGCTTACAACTAATGTCCATAAGAGGAAAAAACTAGAAACCACCTAAGTTATCATATTTAATTGAGGATAAAATTTATGTGATATTAACACAATACAATGCCACACATCAATGAAAACCAGAGAATTAACACCTACATGCATCAGCTGAGGGACTCTTAGTTTCACAAAAGCTAATTCATGGTGCAGGAATATCAATAATGTCATGACTTACCCACTTATTTTATAATTCTTAAGTAAAGTGTTCTTACCTCGGTTTTGCACAGTCGGGTTGCGTGTCATGAATGAAGAGCTAAAGGAAATATTACAATTGAAAGAATGTTAGTACTTTCTACTTTAGCTGGGTCAGTACTCATGGTCTAAGTCATATTTACAGAGCACTTTAGAGTTTACTGGATGAGTTAGAAGAATCATCTGTTTTGTAAGGTGTAGGAGGCTGGTTCCTTCCTTTCTCAAGACAGACTGACATTAGATGTGGAACAAATTGACTGACTCACATGTGTTCTTTCCATGTCACTTCAATGAGCATGCATCGTAATCCTTTACTTTTGGAAGCCATGACTTCAGACTTGCCTCGTAGATACAGTCACTGGAGAAGACACTACAGCTCCTACTCTGTAGTATTAATAATTGCTTACTAATTCAGGGTGAGTAGTGCATAGCAAGGAAGAAAGGCATAGAGATTATTTCATTTTCTCTTAAAATGTGAGCTAGGTAAGAAAACTGTGTGTAAAGGAAGGAAATCCATAAAGAAAAAAAGGATTATAAAAATATAATAAAGACAATGAAATAATATGCATTTCTTTTTTTTTTTTTTCTCTAATTTTATTTTTTAAACTTTACATAATTGTATTAGTTTTGCCAAATATCAAAATGAATCCGCCACAGGTATACATTTCTAAACACAGTAACAATGTTACCAAGACTGTTTATCAACAGCTTTAGTTTAGCACTTAATGTTTAGCTTTGGGTGACAGAGCTAATCTTCTGATTCATTTTGTATTGTGGTCAGCATCATCATTATAAACTCTAGGTGTTGCTGAAGTTAAATCTAGTTACTTGGAGCATGCTCTATGCTACAATCGTGCAATTGAACAAAGGCTCTGGGTTAATTCAGCGAAATTCATCCCTTTACCAGCAGCAATGAAATCAACTGAATACATATATGGTTTTTGTTATTTCCATGGAAGCCTGGAGTCTTACGACTTGCTTCGCAAACAGAAATGCCATTGGATCACTGAACTGCCACATTGTGCTGTCATCACTAGTCAGGCTTCTTTTGCTATCTAAGCCTTCGATTCACCATTAAGTTTGTTATATTTCCCTAGACATTTTGTTAAATGTCTAGGGAAAAAATCATAGAGGGCTTCCCTGATTCTTATCCAGGCAGTGGATAAGAATCTGCCTGTCAATGCTGGGGACACTGATTCCATCTCTGGTCCAAGAAGATTCTACATGCCTCAGAGCAACTAAAGCCCGTGCACTGGAACTATTGAGCCTGTGCTCTGGAGCCTGGGCATCGCAACTACTGAAGCCTGCATGCCTAGAGCCCACGCCCCACAACAAGAGAAGCCGCTGCAGTGAGAAGCCCATGCAGCACAACGAAGAGTAGCCTCCGCTCACGGCAACTAGACAAAGCCCGCACATAGCAACAGAGATCCAGTGCAATCAAAAATATATAGAACTATTGGCTTCCCTGGTGGCTCAGTGGTCAAGAATCTTCCTGCCAATGCAGGAGACACAGGTTTGATCCCTGGGTCGGGAAGATCCTCTGAAGAAGGAAATGGCAACCCACTCCAGTATTCTTGCCTGGGAAATCTGATAAACAGAAGAGCCTGGCGGGCTACAGTCCATGGGGTTGCAAAAATGCTGGACTGGACTCAGCAACTGTATATACTATATTAATTTAAAAATCTTCAATAGCAAAATTTCACTGCCCTAATTTTTCAAGATTTTTAGAAAATGTTGAAAAAAGAGTAAAATCCTCTGAAGATATTCTAGGTTTCAAGTACAAAGTTTATAAAAAAAAAAAAAAAAAAACACTTGAACTAAAACAGAAATGATAATTCTTTCATTTTATAAATACCAATTGAGTGCTTACTAAGTACATTGTATGTTTTGGGAGATATCGAAGGAATAAGACATGGCTTCTGCCCTGAAGCAGCTTAGTTTTTGAAAGGAAGACATAATTATACCACGATCACAATATGGGGTAAACAGCACCATAGAGGTGAGCACAGAAAAAGAGTGTCACTTAATCTAGACAAAATTGGTTTGGTTCTCAAGTTGTCCTGGGAGCTAGGGAAATGGACAGATTCAAGACGTATTATGAGTTGAGATTTGAGAATTTAGGGGGCTGTTAATAAACAGGATGGGAAGAGTGAAGATGGGGAAGAGAGTATACGATTTATTGAGGTGAGAAAGGTTGTAAGAGGGTAGAGTGGGTCTGGAAATGAAAGTATAAATCAGGAGTTCAGTTTCCAACACTGAGTTTGAGACATGTGTCACTGATTCAAGGAAAACTGCTCATTGGGTAACTGGATGTGGGGCTGGGGCTAAAAAGGGTGATTGGGCAGAAGACAGAGATTTAGTAATGATCAATATAGAGTTGACATTTGACACCATGAGGATGGATAAACTGCCTATACTCTTACCAAGAGGAAAAAGGTCCTCAGAAAGATCTGAGGAATACCAATATTTAGAGGTCAGTTTGGGAAAAAGGAGACTTAGAAGATGCAGTCAGTTAAGAGAAAAAGAAAAATCAGGAGTGAGTAAGTGAATGAAAGTCACTCAAGCATGTCCGACTCTTGGAACCCCATGGACTGTAGCCTGCCAGACTCCTCTGTCCATGGGATTCAAAGAATACTTGAGTGGGTTGCCATTTCCTTCTCCAGGGGATCTTCCCTACCCAGGAATCGAACCCAAGTCTCCAAATTGCAGGCAGATTCTTTACCAAGCTATGAGGGAAGCCCCTCAAATCAGGAGATGTTGTTCACACAAACACACAGAAGAAGCCAAGCCACATTAAACAACAACTAATGCAGATGTGGGTCCAACTGAAATCTCATGATCTTTTGACTATAATATGATTTTTTGTTTCCTTTTAGACGAGTACATTAGAAAGGGTATCCATGTGTTGTATGGGCAAGGGTTTTGTGTCAGATCGGGCCTTAAACAGAAAATAGTCTAATAAGAGAATGAAGCTGTAGAACTAATGCCCACACACCAAAGAGTGAGAACAAAGTCACCAAAGGTGTGAAATAGCACACAAAAGTGATGGCGGGGAAGGGAATGGAGGGTGGAGACCATGCCCCTGACATACAGGGCCTGGCAATGGCATTGGGAGCTGGTGGGTAGTGGGCGCGTGGGCATGTTGAATAGGTCTGGCCCTGCTCTCAACTTCACATGGAAGATGAGAGGTGATGCCCAAGGCCACATGGTTTGTTCGTTCTTCCGCATTCCCCAGAGGGAATACATGAGGCCCAGGGAGGCTGAGTCCCTTACTGCTGAAACCAAGTCCAGCTCCACTCTTCAGTAACCCATCGCATCTACACTGATTTGAATCAGTGTAAAATTCAACTTCAATCCACTTCCACTTCTGCATGTAGATGTGATGGGTTCCTGAAGAGTGGAGCTGGACTTGATTTCAGCAGTAAGGGACTCAGCCTCCCTGGGCCTCATGTTTTCCCTCTGGGGAATGGAGAAGAACTACTTCCTGGATTCAGGGTGGCTTTGAGCTGGGGTCTGCTGAACAAAGAGAAGTTTCCCAAATAGGGAGATGGCAGAGAGAGGGAAATGTGAGGCGTGGTGGGGAAATGTTGTAGGAAGAGGAGTAGCACTTTAAATGTCCTTTGTTGGCAGTAGTGGAGAGTGGCCTGGACGGAGCTGGAGCCACTGGCCAGACTGCGGACAGGAGGGCCTGGTAGCACTAATTTTAGAGACTGGGGATGTTAAGGAAGCTACTACTAATGTGACCTCAGCCAATGAGTCACCAGCCTTATTAGCCTCGTCGACTTTTCTGTTGGGATGACAGTTGTCACAATAACCTAATCAGGCAAGTATTTACTCAGATAATGGCATTTTCAACCCCTGCTCATTTATAAAGTGCTGTTCCAAAGTGAGTGTCAGCTTCTGTGCAGTCATCCGCTGAGACTGGTTAGAAATGTCAACTTTTCTTCCCAGGTTGATTAGCTGCCATTCCAGTTAATCCTGCCTAGTGAATACCCGTTTCTTCAAATATTGTCTCTAACGCACAATCAGTCACTTATAAAGTCAAGAAGAACAATACCTGTAGCTGAAAAAAGACTTCTACCCCATGGCCAGTTTAAATCCTATTAACTTCAACAACAACTATGATTCACTGGCTTCCTTGGGACCTTGTCACTGGGCTTCATTATTGAAGGCCAGAGAGTCTTTTTCAGGAGACCCCGTGAGTCGTTATCCCAGGCAACACAGGGCTGACCCCACGCTGGGACCCAGCCAGGGATTCCTGGCTCCTTACCTGGCAACGGCAAGAGGAATCTCTTGAGGACTTTGGTTTTGTGGCAGATGAGGTGCTTCAGGCTTCATCTGGTGATAAGGAACTGTGTAAAGGCATCACAGAATTTGGTCAGGTTGTAAAAGCAAAATGATTAGGGGCCATTAGAGGTCTTTTGAAATGGCTGTAATTTCATCCAAGTAATCTCTATTGTTAAGAGTGAGCAGTTGGTGGTTAGTGGAAACTGTAACCCATATATTCTGCAAAACCCTGGGTCCAGGGAGTAGCTTGTCCTTGAGGCTATAAAAATTGCTTTAATGTTGAATAGTCAATATTGTCAAAAATATTAAATCTAGAACTCATTCTTAAACTTCCACCAAATATAGAATATTGCATTAGAAGGCATTTGGTATTGGACAGGCTTGAAGTGGAAGTGGGTTGAAGTTGAATTCTGCATTTAGATGAAATTGTACATAGAAACATAAGCAAACATGTTGAACTTAAGAACCGTTTAGAGAAATGTAGGTTATGGGGATGCTGGATGCTTGCCCATGCACACCTGAATTCTCCTGTCTCTCCTGTGATAAGGTAGGAGAGCTCCCAGGATTCTGGTGTAGACCAGTGGTTCCTGCCTGGTTCCCACCAGACATGCATTTTCTCAGTTATTCCTCTTTGATCTTCAAGTTTTGAAAAGTTGTGCCAACCATAGGACCCAGACTTATTTAGTAATTACATATGTCATTTGTATTACTGGGCTTCCCTGATAGCTCAGTTGATAAAGAATCTGCCTGTAATGCAGGAGACCCCGGTTCGATTCTTGGGTCAGGAAGATCCACTGGAGAAGGGATGGGTTACCCACTCCAGTATTCTTGGGCTTTCCTTGTGGCTCAGCTGGTAAAGAATCCACCTGCAATGCGAGAGACCTGGGTTTGAACCCTGGGTTGGGAAGATCCCCTGGAGAAGGAAAAGGCTACCCACTCCAGTATTCTGGCCTGGAGAATTCTGTGGACTGTATAGTTCATGAGGTTGCAAAGAGTCAGACATTACTGAGCGACTTTTGCTTCATTGGTATTATCACTTTTTATTTCCTTTTAATCCTGGATGGATTTTAACCAGCCATCCAGAATTACCAAGGTCATATAATAAAACAATGATAGGAAAGCCCATAAAACACTCTTCTAGTTGCAGTTGTAAGTAATAAAGTTAAGGAAGCATAAACATTGACATGTCTTAATTTTGGTTGTTCCTCTGTGCTGTGTCCAAGGTTGATCACAAACTGGACACCTTTGATTGAAGGACCATAATTACTAAAAATGTGATTGGAGTCAGTGACTGGTCCACTAGTCACACATCCCATAACATCATTTCAGGTCATCAACAGCTACCCCCGTGAGTTGGCCAATGTCACATTGCGCGTTGATAAATCACTGAAGCCTGAGGCAACAGCTCCTGAACGTTTCAGTTAGAATGCTGAGCTTTATTGAGGAAACAGGCACAGTTTCCTTTAGGTTTTAAAATTATTTAGCATTCCCAACAGACCCCTACTCCTCCATCAGAAACTCTTGGTTAGGACCCGCTCAAGTGTAACTTCCTCAATATAAAATGAGAAGACTTGGGACTCACAGAAGCAATGCAAGGTGTCCAAAACAAAACAGCTGGTGGTGAGTCTCTGAAATCTTAACCCAATGTTGGTTTGTCAAACTGTTTTTGACACAGGCTGGCTGTGTTAACTCATTGGGCCATAGTTCAGGCCCTTCGGCTTTGGACATAACTCTTCATTCTAAGTGAATGGTGAACAGTATCTCAAAGGTGGGCATGAAGGTATCACCAGATTAGCATCCTCCCAGCTAGCGAGTGAGTACTGAATTCCATGCTTCCACAATAGTGACACCAGCAGTGTGAATACATGTGTACATGTGCACGCACGAGGGCTGACATGTGTGTGAGTGACTGACATCAAGGATGGAGACACCCAGAGCTTCTGTGGAGCAGCAGGCTAGCAATATCCTTCCAAAATGTCGGGGAGTGACAGCGTGCCTCCTTGTCACTAGCCTGTAGCTGAAGAAAGAACTCCACCCCATGCCCAATTTAAATCATGCTGTTTAGATCACAGGACTCTTGAATAGACTCTGAGGTCCTGAATCCATCTAGATCATGTCATCATGCACACACACACACGTGCCTAAGGCCTGAAATAAGCAATCCTTTTTTTAAAAAAAGACTAATGCTATTAACCTGGAAATAGGACTTAGCCTAATAGTGTTAGAATAAGAAAACAAATATAAACAGTTCACCTTTCTCTGTTCCAAGGACCTGTATTGAATTAAAAAGAGAATATTATTGAGTGACTCTTAATGATCTAGGATTTTATATTATACTCTGTGTGTATTGGTTAGTAGAATTTGGGCAACATTTCTGTTAGCATAGATTTTTAAAAATCTGTGAATATGCCTCCAAAAGACTAAGAAAAAATAAAAATTTTATATTCTTTGTTTTATACTCTGAAGTAATAGGCAAATATACAGTCTGCTAATGGGACTATAAATTGCTTTGACTATTTTTGAAACCAATTTAACCATAGCTATTAGGAGCCTTAGAAATACTCTAATTCTTATCCCAATAATTCCATTGATAAGTTTCTTTTTCTAAGACAACAACCTGAAATCTGGATCAAGTTCCATGTATAAAGATGTCCAGTACGTCATTACTTATAAAAACACTGGAAACAATTTATATAACCCTCTAAGTGGGAAATATTAAATAAATTTTGGTGCTATATTCACTATTGCAAAATTAGAAATTCATTGCAATTATTTATATACAGTACGGCATAAAATTATATTTTATCAATGTCTCAAAGTTACATAAAAACTTAAGGATAAAAATGAGGCTTATGATATATTTAAAAGCAGTGTGTGTGTGTGTGTGTGTGTGTGTGTATGTGTGTATGTGTGTGTGTGTGTATGGTTGTATTAGAGAAAACAGGATTTTAAGAGAGATGATAAAATTTTAATAGAGTTTGTGTTTAAGTGATGAAGTAGAGTTGGTCAGTTGTATCTGACTTTTTGCGACCCCATGGACTGTAGCCTACAGTGCTCCTCCGTCCACGGGATTTTCTAGGCAAGAGTACTGGAGTGGGTTGCCATTCAGTTAATTTTTTTTATACCTGCTTTGGAATTTTTATTTTTAAAGATGAGCATGAAAATATTCACAATATTCTTTTTAATGCAACAATTTTTCTTTCCAAACATTTTCTTTCTCTTTCATTCCTTAATAGTGGATTCCTGATCGTTCTTCATTATGAAAGTCTATGTGCTTTTTTGGATTGCATCCTGAAGTCCTATTACACTCTTGAGGAATTAAAATGCCTTCCAAGAAGTACAGTATTTGTTGAAGTATTTACGTAACTGCAAATAATTCTCTAAAGTCCATTTCATGCATTACAGCAGTTGAGGTCTACAAGTATCATTTGGACAAGAGCTTCTTAACCTGGGGGATGGAAGAGGTTCTTGAATGGCCTAGTGGGTTTCATGAACCTTCTGAAATTAAAACTCAATTTTTTTTTTCTTCTGTAAATACATGCATTTTTCTCTGGGGTGGGAAATGTTTATCATACTTTACATCAAATTTTCAAAGTGGTCTGAGGTCTGTGAAAAGTTAAAGCCAGTAGATTGCAGATGAGGTCCAAGGAGGTGGTGCCATTTGCCCAGAGTCCCAGAATTATCTTGTCACTGAGCAGGCTCTGGAGCCCAGGTCTCCTGACTCACAGTGGCTTCATAGACAAGAAACCTGTATCAACAGATATCTCAGAGAGGCATTGTATGTCTTGTCTAAGGCTGGCCAACAGACAAGACTTTTTACCTTAAGGAACTTGGCATCCCCTAGGATTCTGAAAAGAGGACATACATTTCCTCATGGACAGTAAATCAAGGCAAAACTATAGACTGAAGGCAGGAGGAGAAGTGGACAGCAGAGAAGGAGAAGGGGACGACCGAGGATGAGATGGTTGGATGCCATCACCAGCTCAGTGGACATGAGTTTGAGCAAGCTCCGGGAGATGGTGAAGGACAGGGAAGCCTGGTGTGCTGCAGTCCATGGGGTCACAAAGAGCTGGACGACTGAGCCACTGAACAGCAACAACAATAGGCTACATAAATAGGGTAATGAATGAATCGATTCTCATGAGTGGTCTGAAAGTCTCCACACTGAGTCCTCTCCAAGACTTTGAACCAGGCAGTTCAAAGTGCACAATCTTTTGTGCTGTGGTTCTCAGGCTTGTCAAAGGAGAGGGAAAGCCTTGCTGTAAATACAGCTGAGAAGCCATCTGTCTGAGAGCGCTCTTGTTTTTATTTAATTGAAACCCAGCCAACTTTTTGCCTGAGGGCTCTGAATTTAAAATCAAATGCAATTAGAAAAGTGGAGAGAGATTTGCTTTACTCTGACTTCACTTAATATAATAATCTCTAGGTCCAAATATAATATATTAATAATATCACTTATATGTGGAATATAAAAAAAATGATACAAATGAACTTATTTACAAAACAGAAACACACTCACAGACATAGAACACAAACTTATGGTGACCAAAGGGCAAAGGTGGTGGTGGGCAAGTACTAGACTATATGAGATAGATAAGCATTAAGGACCTATTGTATAGCCCCGTGAACTCTACTCAATATTCTGTAATAACCTATATGGGAAAAGGATCTGAGAAAGAACAGATGCATGTGTATGGATAACTGAATCACTTTGCTGTACACCTGCAACTAACACAATATTGTAAGTCAGCTATGAAGTGAAAGTTGCTCAGTCATGGCTGACTCTCTGCAACCCCATGGACTATACAGTTCATGGAATTCTCCAGGCCAGAATACTGGAGTGGGTAGCCTTTGCCTTCTTCAGGAGATCTTCCCCACCCAGGGTTTGAACTCAGGTCTCCAGCATTGCAGGTGTATTCTTTACCAGCTGAGCCACAAGGGAAGCCCTATAGTCAACTATACTCCAATATTAAATAAAGTTAAGAAAAAAAAAGAATCCAGCTGTCTCTGTTCAGCCAGACATTAAAGAGGATTGCAAAAAGTAAAAAAAAAAATAAAAAATAAATAAATAGAAAAAGGTAGAGTGAAATCTAGATTTTTTTTGTTAGAAAATTAACATATTCAAGTTAAATTGTAATGCCTTCTTTTTCATTTCCCACCTTCTCATCCCATCCTTTCATCTGTTTCTTTCTTCTTTTTTTTCACTATTTCATTTCAGGCGAGTCGCGTATTTCCTAGGGCAGAACTATGGACATGGAGGTAGATTGAGACTTCAGGCTTCAGCACTGGCTCCATCTTTCTGCCAGCTGGCAATTCTTGCCACTTTTCTGAGGCTTCTTTTTCTCTAATGTGTATGTGTTAGTCATTCAGTCATGTCTGACTCTTTGCAACCCCATAGATTCCTCTGTCCATTGCAACCTTTGCAACAGCCAGGCTCCTCTGTCCATGGAATCCTCCAGGCAAGAATACTGGAGTGGGTTTCCATTTCCTTCTCCAGGGGATCTTCCTGGCTCAGGGATGAAACACTGGTCTCCTGCACTGCAGCCAGATTCTTTACTGTCTGAGCCGTCAGGGAAGCCCTCTTTTTTTCTCTTAGTTGTTTATTTTTGGAGGGAGGTGGTGGCAGGTGGCACATCGCTTCTGCCGGAATGAATTCTGGTCCTCAAGATGTAATTTAAACAAGAATTTAACATGCACACAAGCATGGCATGTGTCCTGTGAGATGGGTTTTTGGAATAGAGAAATGACCTTGACTCTCAGTCCAAACAATGAGGCAATGTTTTGGCAAGAGCAATGAGGAAGTGTCTTGGCAAGAGATAAGGAAGAAAAATGTGTTCTTCCACTAGCCCTTGTTGTTCTTTAGATGTTATCAATTTCCAGCAGAATGCCAATGAAAGTTGCGAGAAAAACAAACTGTCCTGCAGGATCCCTGCTGTCCAAGGCAGACATTCCCATTTCCTTCTTGTTCATGATTGGTGGGCCTATTGTCCTTTCATACTGAGCAGTGAATAATGGTCATCTTGAGTGAGAGCCTACTTGGGACACATTAGCTGATCTGCAGGAAGAAAGGGGTGAAGTCCCTTCAGATGTGTAAATTCCTTCAGCTGCAGAGGACCACCCCTACTTTCTCCTTCCTGGTGGCACTTGGAAAGTCCAACAACTTGCAAAAGAGGATAACCTGGGTGGAGTCTTGAATATAACCCCTCATGCAGCAGTCATGTGTTAGCCTCCTTGACATTCTTGTCTTATGGATTGGAGGTCATAACTATCTTGCTTGAGGGGCAAGCTAGAAATGTGACTCAATTCTAACATTCTCATAATACTAGAGAGAAAGGAAGAAAGGAAGGAAAGAAAGAAGGAAGAAAGGAGAAAGAAACAGAGAGAGAATAAAACTGAGCAGGACCTGTGGGGCTCCCGGGGACAGAGCCTTTCTGTGAACCCTGTTCCTCGTTTTTATAGGGAACAGACTCCGGACTCCATGACCTTCCCTGAGTCCTAAATGGCAGACTCAAATAGTTGCTAATCAGGGAAGGGAGGGGATGCAGAGACAAAGGAGGAACAGCCAAGAAACAGTAGTGCAGTACTGGGGCAGAGTCCTGGTTCTGCCTCAAGAGATAAGCATAACAATATCTTTGAGCTCTTCTATATCAGTATCATTTCAGCCGCTCAGTCCTGTCCTGCTCTTTGCAACTCCATGGACTGCAGCACCCCAAGAGTCCCTGTCCATCACCAACTGCCGGAGTTTACCCAAACTCATGCCTATTGAGTCGGTGATGCCATCCAACCATCTCATCTTCTGTCATCCCCTTCTCCTCCCACCTTCAGTCTTTCCCAGCATCTGGGTCTTTTCAAATGAGTCAGTTCTTCGCATCAGGTGGCCAAAGTATTGGAGTTTCAGCTTCAGCATCAGTCCTTCCAATGAATATTCAGTCCTTTCATAGTAAAGAAATGATTTCCTTTATGATGGACTGGTTGGATCTCCTTGCAGTCCAAGCAACTCTCAAGAGTCTTCAACACCACAGTTCAAAAGCATCAATTCTTCAGTGCTCAGCTTTCTTTATAGTTCAGCTCTCACATCCATACATGGCTACTAGAAAAACCATAGCTTTGACTAGATGGACCTTTGTAGGCAAAGTAATGTCTCTGCTTTTTAATAAGCTGTCTACGTTGGTCATAACTTTTCTTCCAAGGAGCAAGCATCTTTTAACTTCATGGCTGCAGTTACTATCTGCAGTGATTTTGGGGCTCCCAAAATAAAGTCTGTCCCTGTTTCCACTGATTTCCCATCTATTTGCCATGAAGTGATGGGACCAGATGCCATGATCTTAGTTTTCTGAATGCTGAGTTTTAAGCTAACTTTTTCACTCTCCTCTTTCACTTTCATCAAGAAGCTCTTTAGTTCTTCTTCGCTTTCTTCTGTAAGTGTGGTGTCATCTGCATATCTGAGATTATTGATATTTCTCCCGACAATCTTGATTCCAGCTTGTGCTTCCAGCCCAGCGTTCCTCGTGATGTACTCTGCATATAAGTTAAATAAGCAGGGTGACAATATACAGCCTTGATGTACTCCTCTTCCTATTTGGAACCAGTCTGTTGTTCTATGTCCAGTTCTAACTGTTGCTTCCTAACCTGCATACAGATTTCTCAGAAGGCAGGTCTGGTGGTCTGGTATTCCCTTCTCTTTAAGAATTTTCCACAGTTTGCTGTGATCCACAGTCAAAGGCTTTGGCATAGTATATAAAGCAGAAGTAGATGTTTTTCTGGAACTCTCTTTCTTTTTTGATGATCCAACAGATGTTGGCTATTTGATCTCTTGTTCCTCTGCCTTTTCTAAAGCCATCTTGAACATCTGAAAGTTCACGGTTCACATACTGTTGAAGACTGGCTTGGAGAATTTTGAGCATTACTTTACTAAGCGTGTGAGATGAGTGCAATTGTGCGGTAGTTTGAGCATTCTTTGGCATTGCCTTTCTTTGGGACTGGAATGAAAACTGAACTTTTCCAGTCCTGTGGCCACTGGTGACTTTTCCAAATTTGCTGGCATATTGAGTGCAGCACTTTCACAGCCTCATCTTTTAGGATTTGAAATAGCTCAACTGGAATTCCATCACCTCCACTAGCTTTGTTTGTAGTGATGCTTCCTAAGGCCCACTTGACTTCGCATTCCAGGATGTCTGGTTCTAGTTGAGGGATCACACCATTGTGATTATCTGGGTTGTGAAGATCTTTTTTGTACAGTTCTTCTGTGTATTCTTGCCACCTCTTCTTAATATCTTCTGCTGCTGTTAGGTCCATTTCTGTCCTTTATTGAGCCTATCTTTGCATGAAATTTTCTCTTGATATCTCTGATTTTCTTGAATAGCTGTCTAGTCTTTCCCATTCTATTATTTTCCTCTATTTCTTTGCAATGATCACTGCGGAAGGCTTTCTTATCTCTCCTTGCTATTCTCTGGAACTCTGCATTCAAATGGGTATATCTTTCCTTTTCTCCTTTGCCTTTCACTTCTCTTCTTTTCATGGCTGCTTGTAAGGCCTCCTCAGACAACCATTTTGCCTTTTTGCATTTCTTTTTCTTGGGGATGGTCTTCTGAAGTACTACTAAAACCCCCAATAAATGAAAATGTTAACTACCTGATACAATTCTTCATTCCAGAGAGAGGTCACAGTTTGATGACCTCAGGAACTGTAGAAACTCATCAGGAGACCACTTGGAGCCAGATTAGAAGAGTGCAGGCCCTGCACACACCCTAATCTTATCAGCAACCTCACCCTTGAACTATTGCTATAAAGAACTCCTCACCATATCCTCTATTGTTGGGACACACAGCTTTCGGGGGCAGGAACCCGTTGTGACAGCCTTTGCCTGGCAAAGCAATAAAGCTATTCCTTTCTGCTTCACCCAAAACTCCGTCTCTGAGGTTCCATTCAGCCTCAGTGCATGGAGGCCAAGTTTTCGACATCAAAAGAACGAAAGAAGGGGATCAACCTCCAAGTTCTATATGTAAAAGCATAGGTCAAATATTAAGATAAGAACCAAATCCCTTAGGAGGCCAGTGGGGGTGAAATGAGGGCCTACCACGGGCTTAAAGACCTTCTTCTTTGGGGCTTAAAGAAGTCAACATCTAAGGGACTCTAAGATAACTTCCTCTTGTCACATCAACTTTGCCAAGTTGAGGATACCTGTCTCTATTTTTTGGTTGGGAAAACAGAACAGAACAGGAGTGGGGTGAGGGCAGGAGAGTTTGCTTAAGTTCACAAAGTCGTTGGTGGCAGAGTAGGATTCTAAATCAGGTCTGTGCGACTCTGTATTTCCTATGTACTCCTCTTTGCACTCCTGTCTTTCTTGTGAGCAACTAATAACCAGGAAATTGTATCACAATTTCCAACAGTTACTTCTGAAATGCTGAAGAATGGAAGTCATTGGTGGAGACCTCATGTCTCCCAATAAACACTGAATGTGGTGGCAAATAAGAATTTCATTTAAAATCTCAGGCTCACCTTGTTTTGCTTTAGTTTTATCACCTTTAAAATAGGGTACATTATAATTGTGTATATATTCACAGCCTTACAAATAGCTGTGAAAAGAAGAGAAGTGAAAAGCAAAGGAGAAAAGGAAAGATATAAACATCTGAATGCAGAGTTCCAAAGAATAGCAAGAAGAGATAAGAAAGACTTCTTCAACGATCAATGCAAAGAAATAGAGGAAAACAACAGAATGGGAAAGACTAGGGATCTCTTCATGAAAATCAGAGATACCAAAGGAACATTTCATGCAAAGATGAGCTCGATAAAGGACAGAAATGGTATGGACCTAACAGAAGCAAAAGATATTAAGAAGAGATGGCAAGAATACACAGAGGAACTATACAAAAAAGATCTTCATGACCCAGATAATCACGATGGTGTGATCACTCACCTAGAGCCAGACATCCTGGAATGTGAAGTCAAGAGGGCCTTAGAAAGCATCACTATGAACAAAGCTAGTGGGAGTGATGGAATTCTAGTTGAGCTATTCCAAATCCTAAAAGATGATGCTGTGAAAGTGCTGCACTCAATATGCCAGCAAATTTGGAAAACTCAGCAGTGGCCACAGGACTGGAAAAGATCAGTTTTCATTCCAATCCCAAAGAAAGGTAATGCCAAAGAATGCTCAAACTGCCACACAATTGCACTCATCTCACACAGTAGTAAAGTAATGCTCAAAATTCTCCAAGCCAGGCTTTAGCAATATGTGAACCGTGAATTTCCTGATGTTCAAGCTGGTTTTAGAAAAGGCAGAGGAACCAGAGATCAAATTGCCGACATCCGCTGGATCATGGAAGAAGCAAGAGAGTTCCAGAAAAACATCTATTTCTGCTTTATTGACTATGCCAAAGCCTTTGACTGTGTGGATCACAATAAACTGGAAGATTCTGAAAGAGATGGGAATACCAGACCACCTGATCTGCCTCTTGAGAAACTTGTATGCAGATCAGGAAGCAACAGTTAGAACTGGACATGGAATAACAGACTGGTTCCAAATAGGAAAAGGAGTTCATCAAGGCTGTATATTGTCACCCTGTTTATTTAACTTATATGCAGAGTACATCATGAGAAATGCTGGACTGGAAGAAACTCAAGCTGGAATCAAGATTGCCGGGAGAAATATCAGTAACCTCAGATATGCAGATGACACCACCCTTATGGCAAAAAGTGAAGAGGAACTAAAAAGCCTCTTGATGAAAGTGAAAGAGGAGAGTGAAAAAGTTGGCTTAAAGCTCAACATTCAGAAAATGAAGATCATGGCATCCGGTCCCATCACTTCATGGGAAATAGATGGGAAACAGTGGAAACAGTGTCAGACTTTATTTTTCTGGGCTCCAAAATCACTGCAGATGGTGACTGCAGCCATGAAATTAAAAGACGCTTACTCCTTGGAAGGAAAGTTATGACCAACCTAGATAGCATATTCAAAAGCAGAGACATTACTTTGCCAACAAAGGTTCGTCTAGTCAAGGCTATGGTTTTTCGTGTGGTCATGTATGGATGTGAGAGTTGGACTGTGAAGAAGGCTGAGTGCCAAAGAATTGATGCTTTTGAACTGTGGTGTTGGAGAAGACTCTTGAGAGTCCCTTGGACTGCAAGGAGATCCAACCAGTCCATTCTGAAGGAGATCAGCCCTGGGAGTTCTTTGGAAGGAATGATACTAAAGCTGAAACTCCAGTACTTTGGCCACCTCATGCGAAGAGTTGACTCATTGGAAAAGACTCTGATGCTGGGAGGGATTGGGGGCAGGAGGGGAAGGGGAAGACAGAGGATGAAATGGCTGGATGACATCACTGACTTGATGGACATGAGTCTCAGTGAACTCCGGGAGTTGGTGTTGGACAGGGAGGCCTGGTGTGCTGCGATTCATGGGGTCACAAAGAGTCGGACACGACTGAGCGACTGATCTGATCTGATAATTGTGTAAAACAGACAGCTAGTGCGAAGTTGTTATATAGCTCAGGAAGCTCCCCTGGTGCTCTGTGACCACCTAGAGGGTGGGATTGGATCTGGGAAGGCAGCGAAGCTCAAGAGGGAGGGGATATATGTATATTCACAGCTAGTTTCCATTGTTTACATTGAAGAAACCCGTACAACATTGTAAAGCAATTCAATTCAGTTCAGTCACTCAGTCATGTCTGGCTCTTTGTGACCCCATGGACTGCAGCCTCCAATCAAAAACAATTAAAAAAAATAGGCTATTAATACATATTGAGCATAGCTGTTATGATAATTAAGCATCTTGCCCATCACAGACAGTTAATGCAAAAAATTCCCTTTTTTGTTTCCTAGGACAGAATTCGGAGAAGGCAATGGCACCCCACTCCAGTACTCTTGCTTGGAAAATCCCAGGGATGGAGGAGCCTGGTAGGCTATAGTCCATTGGGTCACTAAGAGTCGGACACGACTGAGCGACTTCCCTTTCTCTTTTCACTTTCATGCATTGGAGAAGGAAATGGCAACCCACTCCAGTGTTCTTGCCTGGAGAATCCCAGGGACAGGGGAGCCTGGTGGGCTTCCGTCTATGGGGTCTCACAGAGTCAGACACGACTGGAGCGACTTAGCAGCAGCAGCAGCAGCAGGACAGAATTGCTACTTACCTCACTTAAATTCTTTAAGCTTATCTGTCTGCAAGGGAAAGAAATATGATGTTACATAAAATACAGTTCATAATGATCAAAATAAAATCATTCTGAGCCCTTAAAGGTCTTTGATTACATTTTCATTGCCAAATTAATAGCCCATAGTCCAGTGTGATATTTATCACTGTTCTATAAAATTAAAGCCAGGTTATTTTTCTCATAATTTTCTAAGCAAAAGAAGTTACGAGCCAATATAAAAGGTGGTGACAGAAAGGACATGAATAAACTTGCCTCTCATTTTAGAAGAATTTAAATAACATCATCATTTCTACTGACATTTGGTTTTCCATGTCAAATTTCATTAGCACAGAAGGACCTGCTATTATTACCTTGATTTTAAAACTCCCCCCCCCCCTTTTTTTTTTTTAAACTTTGAGGCAGTATAAAGAATTTTAGGTGTGAAGCTGTGGTACAGCAGGACCCAGGAAGGCCTGTGTGAGAAAAAGGATGCTGATGATGAGAGGAGATCTGAGACAAGAAAGAACATGAAACTGAATGATCAAGAATTCGACAGGGACTTTGATAAAGTGGACTTTGGACCATCGGATGGTCTCAGAAGAAACTCCAAACCTTTCATTTATATTAATAGTTGAGTTCATTAGCCTCTCTAAACCTCATTTTTTCTCATCTGAAAGTGGCCACAAGGATACTTATCCTAGAGGCTTATTGTGAAAATTGTTGTTATTGTTTAGTCGCTCAGCTGTGTCCAACTCTTTGCCACCCCATGGAGTGCAGCGCACCAGGCTCCTCTCTCTGTGGGATTTCCCAGGGAAGAATACTGGAGTGGGTAGCCATTTCCTTCTCCAGGGGATCTTCCCAACCCCAGGGTGGAACCCAGGTCACCTGCATCTGCAGGCAGATTCTTCACCAGTGAGCCACCTGGGAAGCCTCATTGTGAGCATTGCTGGAGATAAAAAGGAAAATGTTGGGCATCCAGTGGGCACTATTGTGAGAATGTGGGCAAAGCCAGAAGCTGCGGCTATGAAGGGAGATGGGGTGATATGTACCTCTGTCTACCTCTGTTTGTGAGAAGACTGGAACAGAAGAGACATTGAGAGATGAAGGCTGCGACACCAATCCCAGTTTAAGGCTGTGGAGCTAGGGTGGTACAGGTCTATCTGTATCAGCAAAGACGGTGCCAGCAGCATACGGCACTCAGAAGCTATACCCTGGTCTTAGGTCTCCAAGCAAGAAGCGAGGATGCCGAGGTCCCATGTTTTTTTAACCTGTTTCATCAGCCCATCTGAGATAATGCATCCGTACCCTGCCTCTCCCTCTTAGCAGGGCAAGTGGAAGATAAAGAGATATGAATAGAAGTAATAAAGTAGAACAGACACCCAAAGTATTAATTTGTTTGGGGTTAAAATGAGGCCAATCTCGGTGTTTTTAATGTTTAAGAAACTCTGGCATCTTAGAAATACAGACAGATTGGCCATGTGGCTTCAATTTAAAATGGGTAATTGCTTTTAGACTTGTGATTTTAAGTTAATAAGAGTCAAGCTATGTTCAACTTCTTTTCTAAACCATTCCAACTGTTTAAGAGAACTCGAATTTTTCTATAATTATACATTCACTTTATTAGATTTATAAAAATGAAATGTTAAAAGTTTGGCTTGTTAGGGTTTAAACCTGCCGTGTCAGCATTTGAAGTACTTAAAAAATCAATTACATGAAGCGAATAAAGACGTTTCAAAAATTTAAGGATATTTAACTGAGTTCCTCAAGGTCTTATGTTTTAACCTATGTAATGTGACAGGCAGAATGATTGTCTTTCTGTTTAGATAAAAGCATTCCATTTGTAAATGGAGCAATATATTTATAGATGGAGAAGGAAATAGTAACCCACTCCAGTATTCTTGCCTGGAAAATCCCATGGACAGGGGAGGCTGGCGGGCTTCAGTCCATGGGGTCGCAAAGAGCTGGATACGACTGAAGCAACGTAGTGTAGCACATATTTATAGATGGAAATTTAAGACTTCGGGAAAATTGGCCTTTGAAACTGGTAACTTTCAAAACCTGGAATTTTAAGTGAGAATCCACTTAGGAAGTAAGATGTCCTCTCTCGGAGCAACAAATATCCTTGGGCATTGAAATGCCTGTGGTGACAAGACCCCCACGAGTTGGTTGCCCCCCTCACATGTGAAATGAAGGTATTGGGCTTTCAGGGGGTCCTTTCAATGAGATTTATGAAGACAGAGAGACCCACAAAGTGACAGAATGGAGGAGTGAGGGTGGGTACTCTGGCCTCCCCCTCTAGCCCCAACCTGCCTCTCTGAGAGCATCTTTCCACTCATAAACTGTCCCATGATTGGCTGCTGGAGATGGTCAATAAATAAAACGTGGTCCTTGACTGCACAATAAAAGTTTTGCACACTCTTTCCTGTGCATAACTGGTGCTCATTGTGTATTTGAGGATAACACTATTTTTAATGTAAAAATAGCCCTTCCTGAACCTCTCAGTTTCTGGCTTAGTTTCAAATGAATTGGATTTGAGTCTTTGCTCTGTTATCCTTGAGCTCCATCACACTCAATAAGTAAAGTTTCCTCTTTGAAGCTTCATTTTCCCATCTGTGAAACGGGTAAATGCCGACAGAAATGAAAAGGGTTGGTTAAGGTTCTCATGAAATAATACATGTGAAAGCCATTTGGAGAAGAAGAACACCTTACAAGACACTTTTAACACTTTTAACAGTCACACCCTCCTTAACTTAAACTTTTCATTCTGACATAATTGTAGTTCTCCCACAGTGGTAGGAAATCATACAGAAACATCCCATGTGCCCGTAACCCAGTTTTCCTCAAAGGCAATATCTATAATGATAGATTATATCATTATACCTATCATTATATATCTATATTGTAAAACTATAACAATAATAAAGTTCAGACTTTAAAATAGTTTCCATTCATGAATGTGAATTTGCGTACCTTCTTTATAATCCATACTTTCTCTCTCTTTACGGTTTCTCAACATGTATAAGGATTTTTTTCCATCTCCCAAATCATCAGAACATACATACTAAGATGGCCTGAGCTGATATGGTGTCAGCAAGGTTGAAGAGGGAAAACCATAGTTAGGCAAATGAGTGCGTTGTTGATAAAAATATCACACACCTCCATTGTATATATGTACTACAACTTCTTTATCCATTCATCTGTCATTATACAGAGTGAAGAAAGTCAGAAGAGACTTATGAGAGTCGCATATTAAAGCATGTATATGGAATCTAGAAAAACAGTACTGATGAACCTATTCGCAGGGCAGGAATAGCGACACAGACATAGAGATCAAACTTGTGGATACAGTGATGGAAGGAGAGGGTGGGGCGAATTGAGAGAGTAGCATCGAAACATAAACATTACCTTGTGTAAAATAGATAGCTCATGGGAAGTTGCTGTGTTCAACACAGGGTGCTCAACCCAGGGCTCTGTGACAAATCTAGAGGGGTGGGGTGGCATAGAGGGTGGGAGGGAGGTTTAAGAAGGAAGGGACATAGATTCATGTTGTCCCTGGTGGCTCAGACAGTAAAGAATCTGCCTGCAATGTGGGAGACCCGGGTTTGATCCCTAGTTGGGAAGATCCTCTGGAGGAAGAAACGGCAACTCCAGTATTCTTGCCTGAAGAATCCCATGGACAGAGGAGCCGGGTGGGCTACAGTCCATGGAGTTGCAAAGAGTCGGACACAAGTGAGTGACGAACACAGTCACACTCACATGGCAGAAACCAACACAACATTGCAAAGCAATTATTTTCTAATTAAAAGTAAAATTTTTTTTAAATAGCACACACTTTATGTAAATTATATTTTGGCTGAACCCTGCACCTTGGGCCACTGAGTTGGCTGAAGCTTAAAGGAAATTTCAGAGCTCAGTCTGCAGTTCTGTGTCCTTACCAGAAAACTGCGGATTGAAGCATTGCTTTTTGCAGAATGCTGAGGACTCCAAAGTGGCCCATGAGTAGCTAGAGCTGCAGCAGGCAATGATTATGCTCCTGACTTCTCAGGCTGATTTTTATTTGGTGCATGTATCATGGCATTCAAATTACAATGGATACAGAGTGGGAAAGTTTTCTTTTTTTCATCTTTCTAATTATATCAAGGAGAGAGTTTACACGCAGTGGTTAGTATATCTTAAAAGTGTTTGTTGCTCAGTCGTGTCTGACTCTTTGCAGCCCCATGGACTGTAGCCTGCCAGACTCCTCTGTCCATGGGATTCTCCAGGTAAGAATACTGGAGTTGGTTGCCATGCCCTCCTCCAGGGGATCTTACTGACCCAGGGATTGAACCCAGGTCTCCTGTGTTGCAGGCAGATTCTTTACCATCTGAGCCACCAGGAAAGCCCATATATCTTGAACATCACTCTAACTTTATTTTTCTTCCCCTTTAACAGAAAAAAACCTCCTCCAGACTGAAAGTTTTGCTCAGAAACTGTTTTGTGGTTACTTATGGTAGTGCTATGTTTCCCTTTTAAATATATCTATTTAAATAAATTAAAAAAAGAGCTGAGCAAAAACTATGAAGCACATGGGTATTGTAAAAATCATAATGATGACCCACAAGTGGTTGAGAATGTCTAACCAACATTCTCCAAACATCAGTGTTCTCTCCTGGCTTCGGGCTGTCAATGAGTGCTCTAAATGGCATTTTCCTGAACTGAAGGGCTCTAATTCAGCAATTGTTTTGCGAAGCCAAGTTTGTTGTTGTTGTTGTTCAGTGTCCAACTCTTTGCGACCCCACGGACTACAATATGCCCAGCAGAGAAGGGCAGAGCAAGCAGAGACCAAGGGGGGCTGAAACACAGACTCGGGGACCACCCCACCACCTGGGGTGAGCAAGGCCAACTGGAAGGGCTGCAGCTGTTGGCTGCCTTCACTGGGCAGTTGATCCCCAGATGTAAACACAGTCGTTCCAGAGGGTGATTCAGCCCACGGGACCCAGGGAGCAGCTGTCAGGAAGGCAGAGAGCCCGAGCTGGCCAAAGACACTCAGATCTCCAGCCTTCCTTCTGTTTTCAGATAAAGTGAACCTCACAACAGCCTCACGTGGTCTTTCCCACGTGGTCATTAGCAATGGCCATCTGATGACATAGCTGGGCACAGCTATAAATAAATGCAAAGCTCTCTTCCTAAAGCAAAGGTCTTGGTCATTTCTTTTGCAAATATTTTCTCTCATTCTGTGGGTTGTCTTTTCATTTTGTTTATGGTTTCCTTTGCTGTGCAAAAGCTTTTAAGTTTAATTAGGTCCCATTTGTTTATTTTTGTTTTTATTTTCATTACTTTCAGTTCAGTTCAGTTCAGTCGCTCAGTCGTGTCCGACTCTTTGCGACCAATCTCCAAAACATACAAACAACTCATGCAGCTCAATAACAACAACAAAAAAAATCCAAAGAGTGAGCAGAAGATCTAAAGAGACATTTCTCCAAAGAAGACATATGGATGGCCAAAAAGCATGTGAAAAGATACTCAACGTCACTAATTATTAGAGAAATGCAAATTAAAAGTACAAGGTATCACCCCACACCAGTCAGAATGGCTGTAATCAAAAAATCTACAAACAATAAATGCTGAAGTGGGGGTGGAGAAAAGGGAACCCTTCTATATCGTTGGTGGGAATGTAAATTGGTACAACCACTATGGAGCCTGGAGGTTCCTTAAAAATCTAAAAATAGATCCAGCAATACAACTCCTGGACATAAACGCAAAGAAAACCATAATTCAAAAATATACAAGTACCCCGATATTTATTGTAGCACTATTTACAATAGCCAAAACATGGAAGCAACATAAATGCCCATCAACAGAAGAATGTATAAAGATGTACATATATACAGTGGGATATTACTCAGCCATTAAAAGGAATGAAATAATGCCATTTGCAGCATTATTAACATGGATGGACCTAGAGACTGTCATTCTGAGTGAAGTAAATCACTCAGAGAAGGACAAATATCATATGATATCATTTATATGTGGAATCTAAAAAGATGGTACAGATAAACTTATTTACAAAACAGAAATAGAGCCACAGATGTAGAACACAATTTTATGATTACCAGAGAGGAAAGAGGCGGAAGAATAAACTGGGAGACTGGGATTGACATATACACACTGCTATATACAAAACAGTTCACTAACGAGGATCTACTCTATAGTACAGGGACCTCTACTCAGTGACTCTGTAATGATCCATATGGAAAAGAATCCAAAAAAAGAGTGCATATATGTGTATGAATAACCAATTCACTTTGCTGTACACCTGAAAGCAACACATTGTAAATCAACTATACTCCAATAAAAAGAAAAGAAAAGAAGTAAGACAAAGCTCTCTTAGTTCTGGTGGCATTCCCAATGTCTTGCAATGGACTTTGCATATTTTGCGCCACCCCCCCCCCCCCCACCAACAGTCATTTACCAACCCTATAACTTTGACAAGACGCCTAACTTCTCTGAATCTTAGTCACATTTTGTGCCCTGTGGGTAGGGAGCCCTTTTTCCGGGCATCTATTATGTGCCTCTACTGGGGTGGGTACTTTGGCCTTTTCAAGCCTTAGAAAACCAAACTTTATTGGGCTGTGGGCATGTATGCTCAGTTGCTTCAGTCATGTCTGACTCTTTGCGACCCCATGGACTGTGGCCCACCAAGCTCCTCTGTCCACAGGATTCTCCAGGCAAGAATACTGGAGTGGGTTGCCATGCCGTCCTCCAGGGGATATTCCTGACCCAGGGATTGAACCTGAGTCTCTTGTGTCTCCTGCATTGGCAGGTGGATTCTTTACCACTAGTGCTGCCTGGGAAGCCCCAAAATAGGGTTGCTGCTGCTAAGTCACTTCAGTTGTGTCCGACTCTGTGTGACCCCATAGACATCAGCCCACCAGGCTCTCCTGCCCCTGGGATTCTCCAGGCAAGAACACTGGAGTGGGTTGCCATTTCCTTCTCCAATGCATGAAAGTGAAAAAGTGAAAGTGAAGTTGCTCAGTCGTGTCCGACTCTTAGCAATCCCATGGACTGCAGCCTACCAGGCTCCTCTGCCCATGGGATTTTCCAGGCAAGAGTACTGGAGTGGGGTGCCATTGCCTTCTCCACAAAATAGGGTTATGGCTGTCTAATTCCGTTAGGTACAGATAGGAGATGCTGTTTAAGTGATTGTTCTTTCTTCTTTCCTATGCTGTGACAGATGTTACCCTAGAACTTTACAAAAGTTACCTCCTCACCACAATTCTACCTCATGAGGATGGTTAATTTCTTCTTATAAATATGCAGGATTCAGAGATATTTAAGAGCTTCCTGAAATTTTGCAGCCAGAAGTGGCTCAACTGGGATCCAAATCCCATCCTGCTGGGTCCCCAAAACCTGTTCTTTGCAATGTAAGGAAGAAGGACATAAAAAGAAAGTGTATTTTCCATGAAGGAGTCAAACTACAGGCTTCTGAGATGCTTTCTCTAAAGGTGGGGGTGGCTCTCCCTACCAGGCTGGGGAATCTACTTCAAGAGGTGGCCATCCTTCCCCCCCACCCCCATACCTTGGTCACCTCATTGTCAGCAACAGCAAGCCTCTCACCTGGCCCCTTTCTGCGCTTCTGGGAAGGTGTGCCTCTGGGGGAATGGTGGCCTGCTGCTCGGCGGCTCCGGGGGGAGGGGCTGGTACTTCTTTGGAGGCTTGACCGGCGGCCTGTGTGAAAAGTCAGAGTGACATGGAAGCAACCTAGATGTCAATCGGCAGATGAATGGATAAGAAAGCTGTGGTATGTGTACATGATGGAATATTACTCACTCATTAAAAAGAATGCATTTGAATCAGTTCTAATGAGGTGGATGAAACTGGAGGCTATTATACAGAGTGAAGTAACTCAGAAAGAAAAAACACCAATTCAATATAGTAATGCATTTATATGGAATTCGGAAAGATGGTAACAATCACCCTATATGTGAGATAACAAAAGAGACATAGATGTAGAGAACAGACTTTTGGACTCTGTGGGAGAAGGCGAGGGTGGGATGATTTGAGAGAATAGCATTGAAACATGTATATTACCATATGTGAAATAGACTGCCAGTCCAGGTCTGATGCATGAGACAGGGTGCTCAGAGCTGGTGCACTGGGATGACCCTGAGGGATGGGATGGGGAGGCAGGTGGGAGGGGATTCAAGATGGGGAACACATGTACACCCATGGCTGATTCATGTGAATGTATGGCAAAACCACTACAATATTGTAAAGTAATTAGCCTCCAATTAAAATAAATAAATTAATTTAAAAAAAAAGAAGAGTCAGAGTGAGGAGCTGAGAAGTTTTGCCATACAGATGGCTCCTCAGACCCAGAATTCAGACAGCCCTGCCTTCTGTGTCCCCTGATTTGGGTTGGAAATGGCAGTTTGGGGGATGGCTTACTACTTTACAGGGAGCTTCAAAAGTCAGAATACTCATTGTTCTAACGAGTCTTAGTCTCTCTCCCTGCAGCTTGCCCTTCGGTCTGGTTCTGTTTTTTTTCCAGAGTGTGATGTAATTTGCTACAGGGTTTCACAGGTCTATGCCAGCTGTTGACATTTTAGGCTGCCTGGGGGGTGAAACTGTGATTGCAGGCTTTCATTTGCCCCAGAATGGAAGACCTGAGCTTTTGAATTTCTCCAACGAAATGGGACAATGTTCCATAGCCAATTGCTCACCAGTTTATTCCCCTAGGCCCTCAGTCGTTCACAGAGTGGGTCAGGCCCTATTGGTGGTGCTGGGGATGCAGAGGGAGAAAAAGACACAGACCTTGGCTCAAAAAGCTGCCCTCTGGGAGGGCAAAGAGAGGAGCAGTGAGAAGGTGGCCCACCATGGTAGGAAGTGCTGTGATGGAGGTCCTCATGGGCCCAAGTCGGACAACAGAGTGGCCAACTCAGGGCCTGAGAAATCAAATCTGTTGGTTTCACCATCCCCCGTCGTGTGTGTGTGTGTGTGTGTGTATATATATATATATGCATACTTAGTCACTCAGTTTTGTCTGAATCTTTGTGACTCCACAGACTGAAGTTCACCAGGCTCCTCTGTCCAATGGATTCTCCAGGCAAGAATCCTGGAGTGGGTTGCCATGCCCTTCTCCAGGGGATCTTCCCAACCCAAGGGTCTCACCCAGGTCTTTTGCGTTGCAGGAAGATTTTTACCATCTGAACCACCAGGGAAGCCCTACATATACATATTAACATGTATATAAAATACATGTACTTATGTATAAAGACATAAGTACTTATATAAATATATACTTATATATTATTGGTCCCTTGAAGGCATTTCCCAGTGCCAGGACTCTGGTAGACTTCTGTACTTAGAGGAGGGAGAGACTTCTGTACTAAATGAAGGGAAAGAAACAGGAAGCAGGGAAGCAAGCGTTCATTAAAGATGGATGGGTGAAGGGATATTGACTATATGACTGTGAATGAATGAATGATTAAATGGATGAACGAGGCTTGTTTACTCTTGTTCATTGACCAACTCTTTAGTTTTTTAGTGTCAGATGTCTGTGTTTCTCTTTTCAAATTCTGGAACTAATCATGTAAGTATATTGTGAAACAAAATTCTCTTTTTCAGTGTCTTACCGAGGAGGTGGTAAAGGAGTCTGAAAAAGGAAAGAGAACCAGAAATTACAGTTATTCTTTGAGCAGAGCTAATGGTTAACAATTTTTTTTTGGTTTAGAGACAAACAACAAAGCCCAACCAAACTTCTAGGGTATATCTTTCAAGTGCCATCTAAGCCTTCACATCGTCCATATTCCTATGGTTCTAAAATAAAGAGTGGGTAACAAATGCATTTTAATGTTTTTTCTTACCTTGTTTCCCTTTGTGGGTTTGTCTCCTAAAACATAAGAAGAAACAGGAGTGAGTTTATGGCAAATGTCATTAAGTTATCTTTACATATGTTTAAATGGAAATCATCCCCATTTGAATAATTCTGGTGCAATACCAATGAACATTTGTTGCCATCTTATGAAATACCCAACACTATGCTAAATACTTTCGGTATGTGATCTCATTTAATCCTTGCTTTTGCTCTGGATGAAGAAACTGGAGCATGGGGAAGTTAAGTACCTCACCTCCAATCCCCCAGTTAGTAAACGGTAGAATGAAGATCTCATCGCATATGGTGTGACCCCTGAGGTCCTCTCTTAACCATTAGCTGTTGATTGATATCCTTTTATATATGTTGTCATCTTATTCAAGTTCTTGCCTCCCACTTTCATCAGGCATTTCTAAGAAGAGAAAAACTGCATCACAGAACATTTCAGATGAAAGGGTTTTCTAAGACCCCGGAGTCCAATTACTTTATTTGATGAAAGACAAAACTAGGGAGGACAATTGCCCAAGACCATCTGACCCTAGAAAAAGCCTGAATGGGGCCTGGAAAGGATTCTCCTGATGTCAATGTAGTTTTAGGGGCTCCCCCAATGGCTCAGTGGTAAAGAATACACCTGCAATGCAGGAAACCCAGGTTCCATCCTTGGGTTGGGAAGATCCCCTGGAGGAAGAGATGGCAATGTCCTGGAGGATCCCATGGACAGAGGAGCCTGACAGGTTACAGTCCGTGGGGTCTCAAAGAGTCAAACGACTGAACCATCTCATTCTTAAGTAGTTTTATTTCCACAGTGCAATTCAACTCAGACAATTATTGAGCTGCTACTCTGAGCTAAGCCCAGGGCCAAGCTCTGGAGTTAAAGACAAATGCAACACAATCCTTCCCCTCAAGGTGTTTCCAGTTGTGTTTACAGGCCAAGTTCTAGCTTCTGGGGACACAATGGGGAAGATGAGAGACAGTGTCCCTGCTGCCATAGTGCTTATACCTAAAGGGTAGTCGTGCACTACCTTTCCTGAAGAAAACACGTCAGGAAGAGAAGGGTGTGGCATTGAAGGGACACGTGGGAGATGAGTTGGTCTGGGGTGTCAGGGAGAGCTCTTTGAGTAAGCAATGTTCACTTGTCTGTAAAAATGGATGTGACCTGATAAATGCTGTTTTATAGGGGGTGAGAGGAATCAGTGAGATGACTGCATCTTATCATGGCTGTTGTTCAGTAGCTCAGTCGTGTCTGACTCTCTGGGACCCCATGGACTGCAGCAGGTCAGGCTTCCCTGTCCTTCGTCATCCCCCGGAGCTTGCTCAAACTCATGTCCATTGAGTCAGTGATGCCATCCTGCCACTTTGTCCTCTGTCATCCCCTTCTCCTCCTGCTTTCAATCCTTCCCAGCATCAGGGTCTTTTCCAATGACTCGGCTCTTTGCATCAGGTGGCCAAAGTATTGGAGCTTCAGCATCAGTCCTTCCAATGAATATTCAGTGTTGATTTCCTTTCAGATTGACTGGTTGGATCTTCTTGCAGTCCAAGGGACTCTCAAGAGTCTTCTTCAACACCACAGTTCAAAAGCATCAATTCTTCAGCATTCAGCCTTCTTTATAGTCCAACTCTCACATCCTTACACGACTACTGGAAAAACCATAGCTTTGACTATATTGACCTTTGTTGGCAAAGTAATGTCTCTGCTTTTTAATATGCTGTCTAGGTTGGTCATAGCTTTTCTTTCAAGGAGCAAACATCTTTTAATTTCATGGTTGCAGTCACCATCTTCAGTGGTTTTGGAGCCCAAGAAAATAAAGTCTGTCACTGTTTCCATTGATTCCCCCATCTATTTGCCATGAATCAAGTATCTTATCATAGGAGACTTAAAACTCAACTGAGCACTGCCTGAGTCTCCTTTCCTTATTTGAGATGACACAATTGGAATAAATCATTGTTTTAAAACTTTGCTGTGAAGAGTCCCCTGGGGTCCCCCTGGAGACACCTAAGGAAACTGTAAGGCTGAGAGGCTGGGTTTCTAGCTCATCATCCCTTGTCACTGTGGAGACTCCATCTCTGTGTACTTCCCATTGGATCTCCTTTAAGATTTCTTTGGGGAAAATGTCTAGCTGGTCAAAAAGAACACAACGCAACACTCACTAGTCTGGATGATTTTAAAGGTTCTTCTAGGCCTAACTAACTGAGGGAAGGAGGAGTAGACTGAGATAAGTGCCTTCTTCAGTCCAGCTCTTCTGAGAGGGCTCCATACCTCTCCAGAGAAGCCAGATAATGGATTTTATTTCACAGACAAGAGATCTACTGGTCTGACATTACAATGGATTCCCCTTCCCAATAAAACTCAAAGACACCAAAAAAAAAAAAAAACAAACAAATAACAGAAAAACTACCTCATTGGACAAAATTACCATTCTCCTTCTTTTGTTTTTTTAAAATGCATTTTAGATAATATAGACTTCTCTGCATGAATTCAAACACTAATGGGAGATAAAATTTGCAGATGTTCCTAAACTGTAAAAATACAAAAATATGACCCAGGCTTTATTTCAACAACAGCAACAATCTAGTTAATGTTAAGTCATTGACTATTTTGATGCAATTACTAAAAAAATTAGGCCACAGGGTGCTTCCTTAAGGCACTAAATCAGAAAGCAGGAAACTAATTTGCCCTCATTTTATTGTGTATTGGTTTCAGCAGCAGAGCTCCCTGAGAAACTATCCTATATCAGCTTATGCTGATGGCTTTCCCTGTGACGCTAAATGTCAGGTGTTCAAGACACCTTTTTCATACCTACTACTGTATCTATTCGGAGAAGACAATGGCAGCCCACTCCAGTACTCTTGACTGGCAAATCCCATGGACAGGGGAGCCTGGGGGGCTGCAGTCCATGGGGTTGCTAGGAGTCAGACGTGACTGAGCAGCTTCACTTTCACTTTTCACTTTCATGCACTGGAGAAGGAAATGGCAGCCCACTCCAGTGTTCTTGCCTGGAGAATCCCAGGGACGGGGGAGCCTGGTGGGCTGCCATCTATGGGGCCACACAGAGTCGGACACGACTGAAGTGACTTAGCAGCAGCAGCAGCAGCACTGTATCTATTGGGGATCAATTCAATTCACTGAAAACAAAGTTCAGTAAAAAGACAGTATCTGGAATTCAGTAGGAACATTCCATTTATTGCTTCAGAGATATGCATCTCATTTGATTCAGTGATTGTGAATTTAGAAAAGGACATCTATCTTGCTTTTATTCATTCGCTTGTTCTTGAGCCCTTAGTGTATGTCAGGCATGGATTCATTTTTAATAGATTTATTGATGTAGGTGTTGGGGAATACAATACCAGAAAAAAAAGTTTCTATTGTCATGTAAACTCACATTCCAGTAGCAGGAGATAGAAAACAAACAAAGGTATATGATGGCCGGTGGTGATAAACACTGCAAAGAAAAGTGAAGGTCTGGTGTGTGAGAGATGGGTGGTGGGGCTACTGTTCTTCATACAGATGCCAGAAGACCTCTGTGCAGGGGGATGACAACAGAAGCTTGAAGAAAGTGAAGGCACACAGCATGTGAAAACCTGAGCAATCGTCCCTACAGAGGCAGCAGCAAGTACAAAGGCCCTGGGGTGGGATGAGAACCAAGGGGTTCTACTCTCTGGGCTTCCCTGGCGGCTCAGACGGTAAAGAATCTGCTGGTAGTGTGGGAGACCTGGGTTCAATCCCTGGGTCAGGAAGATCCCCTGGAGGAGGTCATGGCAACCCACTCCAGTATTCTTGCCTGGCGAATCCCCATGGACAGAGGAGCCTGGCAGGCTATAGTACATGGGGTGTCAAAGAGCTGGGCATGACTGAGTGACTAAGCCCAACCCACAACACTCTCCAGGCAGCGGTGGTGGAGGTGAGAACGTGCACGGGGTCACATGGGGTCATTTAGGCTGTGACGAGAACTTTGCCTTAACCATGGTGCGTCTTTTCTGTATGGGCTTCCCCTGGTGGCCCAATGGTAAAGAATCCCCATGCAGTGCAGGAGATGCAGGAGACTCGAGTTTGGTTCCTGGGTCAGGAAGGTCCCCTGGAGTAGGAAATGGCAACCCACTCCAGTATTCTTGTCTGGAAAATTCCATGGACAGAGGAGCCTGGTGGGCTACAGTTCATAGGGTTCCAAAGAGTCAGACACAACTGAGCACACACACACTGCATACATGCACCTTTTCTGTACCCTGTCTCTAAGTTGTGTACCCACATTATAATGCAAGTTTTCCCTGGCATCAGTATCCTCCTCATTTAAAATACATGTGTATGCAGAGCTACTGCTGCTGCTGCTGCTGCTAAGTTGCTTCAGTCGTGTCTGACTCTGTGCAACCCCATAGATGGCAGCCCACCAGGCTCCCCAGTCCCTGGGATTCTCCAGGCAAGAACACTGAACTGGTTTGCCATTTCCTTCTCCAATGCATGAAAGTGAGAAGTGAAAGTGAAGTCTCTCAGTCATGTCTGACTCTTAGTGACCCTGTGGACTGCAGCCTACCAGGCTCCTCCACCCATGGGATTTTCCAGGCAAGAGTACTGAACTGGGGTGCCATTGCCTTCTCCAAGAGCTACTGCATGGTATAGTAATTCCTCTCCTGGGTGTATATTCTGGGCTTCCCAGGTGTCACTAATGGTCAAGAGCCTGCCTGCCAGTGCAGGAGCCGTAAGAGACCTGAGATCGATCCCTGGGTTGGGAAGATCCCCTAGAGAAGGAAGTGGTTACCCACTCCAGTATTCTTGCCTGGAGAATCCCCTGGACAGAGAAGCCTGGCAGGCTACAGTCCCTGGGGTTGCAAAGAGTTGGACATGATATACTAAAGAGAAAGCCAAACATACACACATACCAAAACTTGTACATGAATTTTCAGAACAGTACTATCATAAAAGGCAAAAGGTAAAATTCATCCAAATGTTTATTAACTGATGAAAGAGTAAAAATATGGTGAAAGGATAAACAAATGTATCTATACTAAGGACTATGATTTAGCAATAAAAAGGAATAAAGTACATGTTACATGCTACAACATGCTACATGTTACAACATAGATGATCTTCTAAAACATGCTCAATGAAGGAAGCTAAAAGACTATGTATTGCATGATTTCATTTATATTTTAAAAATCTAGGATGGGCAAATCCATAGAGACAGGAAGTATATTAGTGGTTTCTTGGGAAAGGGGAAGGTTTGGGGAGCAACTTCTAATGAACAGGCTTTTGTTGGGGGGAGATACATTTTTCAAAACTTAGATTGTGGCCATTTGTTGCAGAATTCTGTGAACATACTAAAGTCATTGAATTGTATACTTTATCCTTTAAAATTTTTAATTTTTTTATTCTTTTGGCATGCTGGATCTTAGTTCCCCCACCAGGGATCGAACCCATGCCCCCTGGAGCGGGGGCTTAGAACTTTAACCATTGGACCACCAGTGAAGGCCATCTGTTTTTAAAGAGTCAGCCTCTCTCTCTCTTTAAAAAAAAATATTTCTTATATTTATTTGGCTGTGCCAGGTCTTAGCTGTGGCATGCAGGATCTTCAGTCTTTGTTGTGATATGTGGATATTTGAGTTCAATTCCTTAACAGGAATTGACCCTGGACTCCCTGCATGGAGAGCATGGAGTGTTAGCCCCTGGACCACCAGGGAAATCCCTGAATTGTGTACTTTAAATTAGTGAATTTTATAGTACCTGAACTGTATCTCAATAAAGACATTTACAAAATTCAAAAAATAAAAAAGAATAAAAATGGTGTGTATGATATCATATGCAACAGTGAAAATCCTGAGGGCTTCAGCTATATCAAATATGTTTAATAGCAATAATTTATGCCATGGGTTTCTCTTATTTGTTGCTTAGATATCTGAAATGTTACAAATTAATAGGTATAAATGAACTTCAGGGACTCCACAAATGAGAAAACGATATCAAAAAGGTGAAATAACTCATCAGAATGTCATATAGCTTTGATAATAATTCAGGTAAAATGCAGGCATCTTTTTTAGGGGGGCATAGGACTTGTTTAAGAAGTAATAACAACTCAAGTATACACTGGAAGAGGATGAGATTTGGAGCTGGACTTCTTGAGTTTGCATTTTGATTGTGCTACTTACTATTAGTAGGGTCATAGCAGGTGCTCAAAAAATACTTATGACATAAATGGATTGAGAAACAGTTGCAATTTTTATTCTGGAAAAGTGAAACTTGGTTACTCATACTTCATGGGAACTCACGTGTGGAATAAATGAGTTAATGCATTTCAAGTAATGACTTTTATTGCATACCCACTGTTAGGAAATTATTTCATAATGGAAAATTACAGAGAAAACGGCAATCTACTTTCCTGATGAGGTACACAAATAACTCAAGTGCTACGAACAGTTCCCTGTTGCATCAGAAGACCCAAACAGGTGTTCTTTGGGGTCTTTTCCCATCTTGAAATTCAATCAAGCAGTTTTCTGTAGGAGGAGGCTGGCGTGCTCGCCATCTGGTGGCTACATGTGTAATTAGCAACATCTGCTCGACTGTCATTTTCCTCCTGAGTTTGCGACAAGATAAAACTCACTTCCGCTGCAAAATGTGTTGCTTCTCGGGAGACCATGTAGTGAGCTGAACACAGCATGGAGGTAGAATCTACTGGACCTGGTTTGATTATCACCATAATTTATTAGAGTGGAATCATGAAGTTGTCTGTGAAGTTAAATTAAAGCCTCTGGGAGAAGACATTACTTTGCCTGCAAAGGTCCATATAGTCAAAGCTATGATTTTTCCAGTAGTTATGTACGGATGTGAGAGCTGGACAAAAAAGGCTGAGTGCTGAAGAACTGATAGCTTCGAACTTGGTGCTGAAGAAGACTCTTGAGAGTCCCTTGAACTGCAAGGAGATCAAACCAGTATATTCACTGGAAGGACTGATGCTGAAACTGAAGCTCCAATACTTTGGCCACCTGATGTGAAAAGCTGACTCATTGGAAAAGACCCTGATGCTGGGAAAGATTGAAGGCAGGAGAAGGGAACAATAGAGGATGAGATGGTTGGACGGCATCATTGATTCGATAGACATGAGTTTGAGCAAGCTTTTGGGGATGGTGAAGGACAGGGAAGCCTGGTGAAGGACAGGGAAGCCTGGCGTGCAACAGTCCATGGGGTTGCAAAGAGTCAGACCTGACTGAGCGACTGAACAACAACCGGGAGAAGAAGAAAGTATTGTGAGACTTGTTTGTCCGTTTTGGGGCAGGGGTGGTGTGCCTGGTGCCTGTTTATAAGAGCTGGTTGTTAAATTTTCAGGATTCTGCAATTCAGGTGTTAAACATAGCCATTATTAAAAAAATAATTGTGTAAATATACACTGAAGTTATGAAAAAGGTAGCATATGCTCGAAACTCATGACTTCCTGATTATTCTACCACATCTGTCTATGCTGTTGAAGTTCTTTACCTCTATCGTGTCTGTGGTGGAAACCAGTAAAATATGGCATGTCTTCCCATCTTCCTGCTCAGTGGTCCTGAAATCTGCCATAGCGGAAGTATTTGCACCATAGAAACTGATGGAAGCTACAAATTAAGGTTTGCTCTATTGTTTGGTATTCTCATCTGTGATTTAAATGGTTGGACAAGAAGATAGACATTCGAGAATTTGTTTCTTGATGGAAGGGACGATGACGCAGATGAGATCTTTGAAATCACACAAGTTGGATTCTAATCTCACCCGTCCCCCCCATCACTGACTGAGTAATCTTGGGCAAATTATTTAAACGTTCCGGGCTTATTTTCATGTCCATAAAGCACAGATCATGAAGTGTAGTTCCTTGGATGGTTAGGAGTAAATAAAATACACTTGTTTTCAATTAGCTCCTAGTCAGTTTGTGTTAAATATATGCAATACTCTTTGTTTATGAAATACGGTTATGACAATCAACACTTTTGGAAACAAAGCATCGGTGTAATATTACATAATTAAAACATAGACTCTGGAAAAAATTGGACAAAACTTGGCCTCTTTGCGGTATTTATGATGTCGAAGAGTTTTATAATATTAATATATGAAAGTGAACCACTGGAATTTCATGCCCTGATGATTAATTATAGAAGCATCCAAAGAAGAAATGATCCAAGTGGCTAGTGTATATTTCATAAGGCCTATTCTGAGAAACCTTTTTGAGTTTTTTGAGAAAGTCTGTGGAAACTTTCAGAAATTAATTTCAGCAGTAAATTGCTGAAACCACTCTTGGGGTTGAGTGGAGAGGGATTAAGTTAGGCAAAGCCTGGGATGTGGGAGGGACCTGCTGACTTTAACAGCTCCTCAAGTAATGTTGGAAAGTGCAATTTCTTAGGAACATCTATGTCAACAGCTGCACCTTGGGGCTTAGTAACAGGTGTGGGATAGAAGTCTCTTTCTAAACAATCCCAGGAGACATCTTTTTGGCTGAACTCAGTGTCTCAGGGAGTGGAGGCAAGGTGGGTAGGCAGGGTGAAGGGAAGGACCAAGGCTTCAGAGGCAATGGGGTGGGTGAGCAGTGGAGTGGGTGGATTTGCATGTATGAACCATACCCATGGATGCACAAAATGCTAGAGGCCATTGTGTTCTACTGTATTTCTACAGATGGGATATTAAGGGCTAGTGTGTGTGTATGTGTGCACGTTCAATCACCTGATCATGTCCTACTCTTCACGACCCCATGGACAGTAGCCTGCCAGGCTCCTCTGTCTTTGGAATTTTCTAGGCAAGAATACTGGAGTGGGTTGCCATTTCCTACTCCAGGGGATCTTCCCAACCCAGGGATCGAACCTGCATCTCTTGTGTCTCCTGCATTGGCAGGGGGATTCTTTACCACTGTGCCACCTGGGAAACCCCAGGAAAATCATTTGCCTAGATTTATAACTGAGCAGGACCTTATGGGACTTTCCACCATATCCTCTGCTTTAGCTCCTCTCTGAAGGCCCTGGAGAGCAGTATTTGATGCATGTTTCTTGAGTTGTTTTACCGATGCTAAAACCCCCGCCAAAGAGAAGACGTTAACTACTTGATGACCATGAGCACAACCGCAGGCTTCCTCAGGACTGATGATGTCCTCCCTCACCTGGCTTTTGAAAGTGCTTTGCCAAAACCCTTCGGGGAGCTCAGGGTTTTTTAGATCGTGAGCCACCCAGCTCCTTTCATGGCCCTGCAATAAACCTTCCTCCACTCCAAATGCCACCATTTTGGTCTGTGTGGCCTCACTGTGCGTTGGGCACATGAGCTTGCACTAACAAGTTCACATCACAAGCAGAGATGGTTCCAGAAGCAGTTGGGTTTCTTGGCTTGCCCCTTGCAGGCCCCCACCTACTGGGAACTCGTGGCTAAGCGTCACAGGCTGATCTCTTGGTGGTCCTGTGACCCCCGACAATGCTTATCTGATACACTTTTATTAACATGGGCTAATTTTTAGAGTTACCGTAGGGTTTACCACGCATCTACTATGTGCTCTGCATGGTGCTATATGTTTGCTGCAGGGAAAACAATGTGCAGAAAAGTTTGATCTTTAAGGTTAAGGAATTTATTTTTATATTCATCAGTAACAGATTTACTGTGTTTGCTCAGCACCGAACTAGATCAAGCATGATTTCAGCCTACACAGAGAGCCAGAGAGATATTCCAGGGCAGGGAGAAGGGCAAGAATAAGTGAGGGAGGAAAGACTTGTGGAAGTCATTAGTTCGGTCCAGTATCCCTTCATCGAGGGTCCATCACCTGTCAACACCTGTGCTAGAGGATTTGTGTCAGTTAGTACCTTACGAGAGACAGGGATCTGATGATTTAGGAGCATTTCCTCCCTTTCAGAGAGGAAACTTCGAGAGCTTAAGTTCTTTGTAGATATTTGTGAAGTCGTAAAACTGGCATTTGAATCCAGGAGTCCTTGTCCCCAGATCCAACCTGCAGGCAACCACATTTTGGCTTAATATTTAACCTTCCCTGAGGTCACTGTCTCCCACCTCAGCTCTATGTGCCCTGCTTTGGGAATCAGCCCTAGGACTCACAGTTCTCCTGTTGTGGCACAATTAAGGATTGTATCGAGTTCCCACAGTGGAGACCTGACCAGGTGGGTCCTTGTGGTCTAAGGTCTTCTGTGCCCTGGCACAAAGTGATTTTGAATAAAGTACACTTCTACCCTGGTAGTTATCACATGGTGTTGTAACTGCCTTGTTTTTAACTCTTCTATTTGTGGCTTCTTTATTGCTCTATTGAAATGTGTGTTTGTTACATGAGCGGTTATCTAACACTTTTCTTTTTCTCTGTGTGACGGTGAGACAAAGTATTGTCCTGTAGTTCAACATCTATAACATTACAACATGTATAACATTAGCTTTGAACTGATCTTGTATCAATGTGTCTATCACTTTTTTTTTTCTTCCTTCCTTCCTTTTTTTTTTTTTTTTTTGCTTTGAGCCTGAACAGGAATATGATTTCTATCACTTTTGAGCCCCTGTTTGTGTCTGAAATAAACTTAAATCTAAAATGGTGGTAGGAGGATAATCTTAAATTTATTTAAGGTTTCTAGGTCTGTGGGCTAAAGCTTGTGTTTTTTGTTAAGGATATAATCTATAGGAAGGCAAATTCCATCCTCTTTGTGATGTTTTGTGTCACCGTGTTCTGCCCCTAGAGGACAGTATCATCCATCAATTCCTGTCTTTTGTGCTAAAACCTTGTATGCTGCTGCTGCTGCTGCTAAGTCGCTTCAGTCGTGTCCGACTCTGTGCGACACTACGGACAGCAACCCACCAGGCTCCCCTGTCCACAGGATTCTCCAGGCAAGAATACTGGAGTGGGTTGCCATTTTCTTCTCTGAAAACCTTGCCAAATTTGTGCTAAGTGCTGTACTGAGTTACTTCAGCTGTGTCCAACCCTGCTCATCCCTGTGGACTGTAGCCTTTCAGGCTCCTCCAGGCTCCATGGGATTCTCCAGGCAAGAATACTGGAGTTTGGTGAGTGAGAAATCATTTAGGGAGTTTGCAGAAAAAATTTTAGATACTAGCAAATATAGTAAAACCCTGGAAACATTGCCATATTCACAAAAGACTGGGCTCTGGTCTAGGATGGGACTGCTTGCTCTGTGACCTTATGTGAGCCCCTTCTCTTGCCAAGCCTCTTGGCATAAGATGAGGGGGTAGATTCGGATTAACTCAAAACTCTTTGGCATCTAAATTTGACAAAAAGCAAACTGGTAGAAAGGTCTTTTGATGGCATTATATGGAATTCTATTGTACTTCTTTTTAACCAAGCTCATGTTTCTGGATATACAGGTTCAGCCACCTGTGTGTAATTCCCTCTTTCTTTTCATGGATAGTTTATCGTATTTTGTTATAAATTCATTCTTATATATGACATGCTTTTCACCTCTAAGGAAATTGGTTTAGAGTTTGGGCTTGGTTCACATGGAAGGCAAAGAAACTCATTTTAGCCTCCTTTCTGCTTAGCGTTAAGAAGCTAAGCCACTTAGAGTTGATCCATGTTGTTGTGCAGCAGAAACCAACACAACATTGTAAAGCAATTATCCTCCAATTTAAAAAAAGAAAAAAAGAGAGAGAAGCTAAACCACACCACTTTTCAATATTACAGCTATCCTCATTTAAAAAGAGAGAGTTTCTTCTGCCTCTATAGCTAATGCTAATTAATGGTTCATCACAACTCCCTGAGAAGGGAATGGTTACCACTCCAGTATTTGTGGCTGGAAAAATCCAGGGGCAGAGGAGCTTGGTGGGGTGCAGTCCATGGGGTCGCGAAAGGTCAAACATGACTAAGCAACTAACACTTTCACAACCAACTTACACTGTATGAATACTTTGCCCCCAAATAAACTTTTATCCATTTTTAGGAGTGAATAAAAGAAGCCAAGCTTCAGGGAAGATAAGTTCTTGAAATCTGACAGTTTCCAGATAATGTCAGAATATGATTTCAAGAAAAATAATATGAAATGTACATTAACATAAATCTATAACTGCTCAACTTGATGAAAAATATCACCAAAAAACTCTGCCATGACTGAACCACCCAATATGTTTTTCTCGATGACATTTTGTGAGAATGAATAAATTATCTGAGAATGCGTTTGCATCAAACATACAGAATTTTGTAATAAACACATAAATCATTCAAGCATTTTCCAGAAAGATGCCTGATCCAAAAAATGAGGATATTCATATTACTTTTCTCCCTTCCAGCTTCTTTCTCAGTACAGTCCCTTAGAGCTCTGGATAGTAATACAAAACCATCAATTATAGAAGTGTAGGAAGAGAAGACACAAAGAAAATTACTCTCATTGAAGAAGATTTCCATGCAACTTACAAGCTGAACTTCTGTGAGCTTTGTTTTCACTGAGGTCCCCTCTGCAGTTTACACTGGGGTCTACTTTTGAAAAGGGGCTTCCCAGGTGGTCCTAGTTGTACAGAGCCCGCCTTCCAATGCAGGAGATGTAAGAGGCATGGATTCAACCCCCGGGTTGGGAAGATCCCCTGGAGGAGGGCATGGCAACTCACTCCAATATTCTTGCCTGGAGAATCCCATGGACAGAGGAGCCTGGTGGGCTACAACCCATGGGGTCATAAAGAGTCAAATATGACTGAAGTGACTTAGCATGCATGCACTAGTTTTACAAAAACAGCTATATTTTTCAGCCATGGTACCCGGATACCAGTCATCATCCCCTATAAAACTGGCAGGACAAACTTAACTCTGAAAGATGTGTTCTTGTACTCCTTGAGGAATTGCTTTACTCTTTTCTTACTTGGGGCAATTGATGCTTTTTCACATGAAAAAGCAGGCTCTCCCTTTTTTGCATAGACTACTGGGAAGATTGAGGCAAACTAGTAGCTTAATTGTAATAGAATGCAATGGCTTGTGCCTTAGGATCCCGAATTTCATATTTACCTTTGTCTGTCTCTATATTTCCTATGATTTAAAACTTTTTCTGCTATACCATGCAAGTTTTTGTTAACTACTCCAACAGTTGTGAGCTAAGGTGAAGTATAAATAAATAGATGAAGGAATAGTTGTGATTTGTGATTTATAATGAGAAATGTATATTTGGTCTTCATCTCTGTGTCTGGCACAGAGCTCCTAAATCCTTTGGAATTTCCTAAGTGATGAGAGCTATCTAAGCATCTTTTGTTATGTTAAGGAGATTACTTTTAGATCCTACCTAAGGATGGGGGCTGGTGGCCAGTGGAGCTGACCATGTGATTGGAGGGTTGAAACTTACAGGCCCCCAAATCTAAACCTACCCCTACTTCTAGGAAGCAGGGAGTGGCTTGAGATTGAGTTCAGTCACTAACGACCAATGATGTAATCAACCGTGCCTACGTAATGAAGCCTCCACAAACTCCCAAGAGTTTGAAGCTTCCAGGTTGGTGAACACACAGAGCTTCAACACATGGAAGCTCCCTGACTTTTCCCAATACCTCCCTTCTGTGTCTCTTCCACTTGACTGTTCCTGGGTTACATCCTTTTATTGATACATTGGCAATTTAGTAAGTAAGATGTTTCTTTGAGTTATGTGAGCCACTCTAACAAAGTAGTTGAACCCAAGGCAGGGGTGGATGGAACCTTCAGTCTGTAGACGCGCAGGTGACAATCTGGGCTCATGACAGCATCTGCAGTGGTGGTGAGGTGCGGTCTGGTAGGACCGAACCCTTAACTTGTTCATCGGATGCTGTCTCTGGGTGGACAGCGCCAGAACTTGATTGAATTGTAGGACACCCACCTGGTGTCCAGAGAATTGCTTGATGATGTGTGGGTGGGAGAACTAACCCCTATGGACGTTGGAATTGGTATTAGAACCATCTGGATTGTCACACAGACGTATTAATATATGTAGAATGGTGGTCAAAGAAGATTCTGCCATCAAAGAAATGAAACTTCATGTCTACAGTGAACTATTAAAAAAAGAGAAGAATTGTGAAACCCATTTCTTACCTTTCTCCCCAGGACTCAGGGCTTCCCTTGTGGCTCAGCTGCTAAAGAATCTGCCTGCGATGCAGGAGACCTGGGTTCGATCCCTGGGTTGGGAAGATCCCTTGGAGAAGGAAAAGGCTGCCCACTCCAGTATTCTGGCTTGGAGAATTCCATGAACTGCATAGTCCATGGGGTCGCAAAGAGTCGGACATGACTGAACGACTTTCACTTTCACTTTCCAGGACTCATTTCTCCATAAATGGCTATGAAAGTTCTATTATGACTTAGAACCTCTGTATATATTAAATGATTATGGTCTGCTTTGAGGTCCCTCTGTGCTCTGCGCTCTGGGCCCTTTCTCTGTCAGGCAGGAAAAAACTGCTATATAATTCATGTCTTCTAAGGGCTAGCAATACTAATACATCAGTTACTGAAGGAACGCTCTAAATCAAGTGCTATGTACATCAAAGGCATTTCCATGTTCTTGGACTCAAGAGGAATAGGAAAGCTTCCCTATTTGGGATGGTTTAAAGGGGTCTAGAGGGCAGATAGACAGGGATCAGTCAGGCTATGGAAGATGGAGAGGAGAGATAGGGCAGGGAACAGCCCTTGTCCCCTGCTTCTGCTTATGCAGTTCAACTGAAGAGTCATAAAAGCCCTGGCGACCTCACATTTCAAGAGGAGGAAAGTAAAGGCTTTGAAAGGTTAGGTGCCTCACTTAAGGTCACACAGCCAGGGCGTGGCAGAGCCAGGGCGTCAGCCGCTCTCCTTGCTCCTTCCGCCTCGCTTCCCTTTGTGGGCATCTTCTCTTGTGCATCCAGGTCCATTGCTCATCTGGTCCATTCTGTTCCACCTACGCTCAATCCTCGGGGACCAACCAGCACAGGCAAACTGGCCCTGTGGTTTCTGGTTGGGTTTGGCCATTGGGAAGTCCCAGCAGGAGACAAGAGGGAGCTTGGAGAGGGAGGTTGGGGCGTGTATTCCATTCATTCCCACCCTGGGAGGAAAGTAAGGAAAGTGAAGTCGCTCAGTCGTGTCTGACTCTTCGCGGCCCCATGGACTGTAGCTTCCCAGGCTCCTCTGTCCATGGGATTTTCCAGGCAAAAGTACTGGAGTGGGTTGCCATTTCCTTCTCCAGGAGATCTTCCTGACCCAGGGATCAAACCTGGATCTCCTGACACTTTACTGTCTGAGCCACCAGCCACATGGGCTGGTGATGTCCCTCAAAAACGGCCACTGCTCCTCTCAAGGTGGTGAGCGCCTTCTTGTTTCCTGTGGCTGTCCCCTCATCTCTGGGTTTAGGAGTGGTAATAATGTCACTGCTACTGGCCCCAGTGCCTGCATCATCCCACACTCTTCCCCAACACCTCACATACCTTAGTAAACAGTTTCTTTACAAATAAACCTCTTTAAATTATCCTAACTTGGACGTGCCATCTCTTCCCTCTTAGGACTCTAATAATTACATTTTCCCATTAAAGAAAATTTGATGTTAGTAATACGTTACAGAATATAGCATAAGACACATAAAAGATGAATTTGATATTTTTAAGTTACTGGGAAATGTAAATCATGGGGCTGTCATCTTTTCCAAGTGGACATTGTAAAAAGAAGAAGGGGACATTGGGGAAAGTGATGAGAGAAGCTATAATGTATAGGATTCAATTAAATTACTGTAGCTATCCTCCATTTGTGCTTCTAGCAGTACTGAAATTGATTGTTTCTTTTCAGTTTCTTACCTGTTTCTTCATCTCCAAATTGAGTTGCTTTGCCTAAAGCTTTAAAATCTGTTTTCATATTAATTAATCAAACATTTTAAAATTAGATGTCTATCTTTCAATTTTACAAGGATATGCTTAGAGGAATAACTTAGCTATGTATTTGAGGCAAGAAATATATGTTTCAAAACAATTTCTTTCCAGATTGTACAACATGGAATATGACTTTTCACAGTCAACTTTCTCATTAATAAGGTAAGGTGATAAAAAGGCATAAGATGTGAGAGAGTCTTTCCAAAATTAGAAAACCTTATTAGATGAAGGTTAATTTAATAGATAACCTTGTTCAGAAAAATCTAAAAATATACAGATATATTTCAAACTTTGTGATTTGACTTTACCTTTAACATGTTGTTTTCTGATATCCTTGGAAATGGGTTTTTCCACCTGTAGAAGACAATGCATTACAATTATCTCTTAAATTGCGACTATTCCATTTCATGACCTGCCACTCGGTATGGTTAGATCCCTTAGGTTATGAGTCCAGGACACATCATTCTAACAGATCATCCTGTGTGTATTGTTGGCAACTATTCAACGTGTGTAAATACCACCATGCCAGTGACGAGCGTAGGGGCCTCAGGTGGTAATTCGGCATAAAAAAATATTTGGTTTGAGAATTAATCCTGCCTCTTATTGCTGTGAAACTTTGGAAAGGCATTTACCATATTATGAGCCTTAGATTTTTTTTTCCATCTTTTTTAATAGGGAAAATTTTGTTCATGTCAATTCATGTCATTGAGTTATTGTGAAGATCAATATACATGATCAAGTCCATGAAAGGGACTGAGCAGGCAGATCAAAGTGTAGCCTTGTGTAAATGCCCTTGTTGGGATTTCACCTTCACCATGTGCTGGCTATGAGAAGGTGGCCAGTCATTTAACTTTCTAAACCTCAGTTTCCTCAGCTGTGAAATGAGGGCAATAGAAGAACTGACACTTCACAAGGATGGCAGAACTACACGAGATAGGCTATGTGCCTAGAACAGGAAATAACACCAGTCAAGCTGAAGAATGGTTAGCTGTCATTGTTGATTGTATTAAAGGCATTGGTAGGACTTCCCTCGTGGTCCAGTGGTCAAGACTTTGTCTTCCAATGCAGGGGCTGTGGGTTTGATCCCTGATAGAGGAGCTCAGATCTCACATGCCTCATGGCCATAACACAGAAGCAATACCGTAACAAACGCAATAAAGACTTAAAAAAAAAATGGTCCACATAATAAAAAGAGAAATCACCACTTAAAAAAGCTAAAGGCAGAGTTGAATATTAAGGGCTTGCTGAATAATCTTTAGATGTGAGGGTGAAGGAGGTGCTGTGTGTTAGTAGCTCAATCTTGTCTGACTCTTTGTGACCCCACAGACTGTAGCCTGCCAGGCTCCTCTGTCCATGGGGTTCTCCAGGCAAGAATACTGGAGTGGGTTGCCATTCTCTTCTCTAGAGGATCTTCCCGAACAAGGGATTGAACCCAGGTCTCCTGCACTGCAGGCACATTCTTTACCATTTGAGCTACAGGGAATCTTGAAGAAGGTGAGAGAGACATACTAATGATGCCCAATGCCTTGGAAAGCCTTTACGCCTAGGTCAGTATTGGGGTCTATGACGTTTATTTTTATGTGTCAGATTGACAGGGTCACAGGGTATCCAGATGTTTGGTGAAACCTTATTTCTGGGTGTATCTGTGGAAGTGATTCTGGATGAGATTATAATTTGGATCAGCGGACTGAGTAAGGCCGATTGCCTTCCGCAAAGCCAGTGGGCATCTTTCAGTCCAGGGAGGGCATGAATAAAATAAAAAGGGAGGGGAAGAGAGAGTTTGCTCTCTGCCTGACTGTTGACTCGGGTCGCTGCTCTTCTCCTGCCCTTGATGACTGAGGTTTACATCCCTGCTTCTCTCGGTGCCTGTGCCTTTGGACTTGAGCTGGAAGTTAGAGGCCACCGGCATTCCTGGTCTTCACCTTTCAGATGGCAGATTGTGGGACTTGAGCCTCCATAATCACTAATTTATTTATATGTATACATCTGTATGCCTATGTGTCTCGAGCTTTCTATCCTATCTTTCTATCCATCTGTGTATCTATTTTATCAATCTACTGGGGGCTTTCCAGGTGTCTCAGTGGTAAAGAACCCACTTGCAATGCAGGAGACACAGGAGATGGGGGCTCGCTCCCTGGGTGGGAAGCGATATACCCTGGGGAAGGAAATAGCAACCTGTTCTAGCATTCTTGCCTGGGAAATCCCATGGACAGAGAATCCTTGTGGGATACAGTCCAGAAAGTCACAAAGAGTCTGACATGATTGAGTATACACACATCTATCTATTAATATCTATCTCTATCTATCTATTATCTACCTACCTACTGCTTGTACTTCTAGAGAACCCTGACTAATATAGAGTTTTTGCAGTATACTTTATTGCTGCCAAGTTGAGGTGGTCAAGGTGAAGGGGAGGGAGGGTCATTGAACCCCCTGTTGCCTGTTAGGTCTTGATGGTCAAAGTCCGCCTCTTTTCCTCTGTGGGACACTGGACCACATAATTCTGCCTACACATGATGTGGCTCTTCTGCTGGTCAATATAGTAAAGCATCAGGTATGGTTTCGGTTTTGTTATTGCTGTGGTTTCCTTCATCACATCCTCAGCTTTCAGTTCCTCCAGGGAGACCCCACTGAAGCTGGTGTGCTGGAGGGTTTTTGTCAAGTTCTTGTTGCATCCTCAGCTTTCAATCTTCCCTGTGCACCTGCCCAAGAAAGAGGGTCTCTCCCAATGCTCTTCCTACCTCCTATTGCTAGCCTGGAGCAGGGGAGAGTCTCCATGGTCTCTGTCTTGCTGGGCCCCGCATGATTAGGGTGTTAGGGATCAGGCTTCCTTAGTGCCTGCTCTTCTCCCCTTTGCTGGCCAAATTCTATTTTTAAAAATTAATTTTTAAATGAAGTATCAATCCTAAAGGATATCAACCCTGAATACTCATTGGAAGGACTGATGCTGAAGCTGAAGCTCCAATACTTTGGCCAACTGATGCAAAGTGCCGACTCACTGGAAAAAACCCTGATGCTGGGAAAGATTGAGGGCAGGAGGAGAAGGGGGTGACAGAGGATGAGATGGTTGGATGGCATCACCAATTCAACGGACATGGATTGGGCAAACTCTGGGAAATGGTGAAGGATCGGGAAACCTGGTGTGCTGCAGTCCATGGGGTCACAAAGAGTTGGACACGACTGAGTGACTGAACAACAACAACAATAGGTAATTTACAATGTTGTGCCAATCTCTGCTGTATGGCAAAGACTCAGTTATACACCTATATGCATTCTGTTTTAATATTCTTTTCCATTATGGTTTATAACAGGAAAGAAAGTGAAGTCGCTCAGTTGTGTCTGGTTCTTTGTGACCCCATGGACTGTAGCCTACCAGGCTTCTCCATCCATGGGATTTTCCAGGCAAGAGTACTGGAGTGGGTTGCCATTTCCTTCTCCAGGAGATCTTCCTGACTCAGGGATTGAACCCAGGTCTCCCGCATTGTAGGCACATGCTTTACCATCTGAGCCACTAGGGAAGTCCTTATAACAGGATGTTGAATATATTTCCCTGTGCTGTACATTAGGACCTTGTTGTTGATCCATTCTAAATGTAATAGCTTGCATCTACCAACCCCAAACTCCCAGTCCATCCCCCTCTCTCCCCACCCCCCTTGGCAACCACAAGTCTGATCTCTGCGTCCGTGAGTCTATTTCTGTTTTGTAGATAGGTTCATTTGAGTCCTGTTTTAGATTCCACATACAAGTGATATCATATGGTGTTTTTCTTTCTCTTTCTGACTTACTTCACTTAGGATGATAATCCCTAGTTGTAGCTGGCCATGTTCCATTTTGTGTCTTTGGACATTTGGATCCATTTGGCTCTTTTGCACGAGAGAGTTTTTTGGCTGCATCTTCTCCAGAGGGACCTACACTTTGACGGTATTGGCATAGGATCCCAGGCCTAGAAGTATTTTATGCCCCTCTCCAGGGCTATTCTCATTTTCTATCAAATACAGCTTTTCTAACGTCTACTACATACCTGTAACAATGCTAGATTATGCAGGGATGAAGAAGAATAAGAGGTTAGATGCAAAAGGTGGAATCATATGGATGCAGTTCTGAGTTTACAGCATATTATAACACAGGTTTCATTATAACAGAAGTTTTTCGACCTCGGCACCATTGAGAGTTGGGGCAGGGCAATTTGCTGTGGGAGGCTGCCCTGTGCGTTTACAGGGTACTTAGCGGCATCCCTGCCCTCTGCCCACTAGATGTCAGCAGCGTTCCCCAAGTCTTAACAACCAAAAATGTCGCCAGTCATCGTAAATATCCACTAGGGGGCAAACCGTTCCCAGGAGAGAACCACCGATAACAAAGCAATGTGTTACTGGTGTAGAAGACCGCTTTGCATCGCTTCCTGCAGAAGGCTTCTCAAAAGCCTCTGCTTGGTCTGAGTGATGCAGCTCCCTGCTCTTTGTATCTTGTGTCACCTCAGTCTTAACACCTTGTATTATTATTTCAAAACTGCCAATTTGGGCCACTGCCTCCTCCATTAGTCTGTGGACACTGGCTCCCTTTTTTTTTTAAATCCCCATTGTTGAGCATAGTGCTTTGTACACAGCAAGTGCTCAATAAATGAAAAGATGGGCAATGGTTTAGTGCTTTAAGATAGTTGTAACCAGTCTAACGGGGCTTCCCAGACAGTGTTAGTGGCAAAGAACCTGTGTGCCAATGCAGGAGACATAATTATAGACTCAGGTCTGATCCCTGAGTCAGGAAGAATCAGAGACGGGCATGGCAACCCACTCCAGTATTCATAACTAGAGAATTCCATGGACAGAGGAGCCTGGTGGCCTACAGTCCACAGGGTTGCCAAGAATTAGACACAACTGAAGCGACATAGCATGCACGCATGCAATCAGTCTAAGGAATCAACATAAGAACCGGTTCCTGTAAGGACTGTTGAAGATCCAATTCACAGATCGTTTAATCACCATGTAAATGTGCAAAACTAATTGGAATTAACTCCTGAGAATGAAGTTATAATAATAAAAAAAGTCTGCTTACCATAAAAACTATTTTTCAAACATTGGTTATAAAAGCAAAACTCCCTTTTTTATTTGAATTGAGGCCAAGTCCTTATTGAATTAATTTATAAGACAACTTGCCTCCTGGCCAAAATTGTGCTCATCTCCCACCTCCTATTTCTCACAAGATTTCACTTGCTTTAATATATTGAAATTTTAGTTCCTCTTGTAAAGTGACCTAGCTAAAAGAAGAAATTTGTAACAAAAAACTACAAAGATAATATGAAAGGATATAAAGTAATAAGAATGGAGACTTAAATTCTGGCATAGTTGTTTAAGAAAAATCAAATGAGAATTATCATCTTTTAAGAAAGCATTCTTCTCATGAAAGTTTACTTCTGTGCAAAGAGGAATTATCAGTGGTTTTTAGGGAAAGAAAAGCTTAACTTTTTAGGTCAGAATTTTCTACTTTTTGTAACCAGACAAGAATTTGTGACTTTAGCCTCTGGCCCAGTGACTCTGAAATTCCTATTGTTCCCTCAATATGTTTCGTGCTTTAGAGATGAAGCTCCTGAAATGCCCTCTTCCCTGTCTAACAGTGCTCTGTTGGGGCCTGCCCCAGTTGTTCATCTCAGAGATAATTGCAAGTATTCACATGTATGGATGTGAGAGTTAGACTAGAAAGAAAGGTGAGCGCTGAAGAATTGATGCTTTTGAACTGTGGTGTTGGAGAAGACTCTTGAGAGTCTCTTGGACTGCAAGGAAATCCAACCAGACCATCCTAAAGGAGATCAGTCTTGGGTGTTCATTGGAAGGACTGATGTTGAAGCTGAAACTCCAATACTTTGGCCACCTCATGCGAAGAGTTGACTCATTGGAAAAGACCTTGATGCTGGGAGGGATTGGGGGCAGGAGGAGAAGGGGACGACTGAGAATGAGATGAATGGATGGCATCACCGACTCGATGGACATGAGTTTGGGTGAACTCCGGGAGTTGGTGATGGACAGGGAGGGCTGGCGGGCTGCGGTCATGGGGTCGCAGAATTGGACATGGCTGAGCGACTGAATTGACTGAATATGACAGCTCTGCAGGACAGACTAGAGAAAGTGTCCATGTGGACAGAGATCAAGCTGGGTCTTTTTGAATTATGTTTTTTTTCCAGGATACGACATCACCGACTCAATGGATGTGAGTTTGAGCAAGCTCCAGGAGGTGGTGAAGGACAGGGGAGCCTGGTGTGCTGCCGTCCAAGGGGTCGCAAAGAGTCAGACACGACTGAGCTGCTGAACAGCTACAACAGGATATAAGCCCCGTAGTGGAATTTCTGGGTAATACGGTAGTTCTATTTTTAGTTTTTCAAGAAAAATCCTTACTGTTCTGCATAGTGGGTGTATCGATTTACATTCCCACCAACAGTGCAAGAGAGTCCCAGTTTGGTGCTCTGTGGTAACATTTAGATTGGTGGGATTGGAGTGGGGAGGGGAGGGTTATATGTGTACATAGAGCTGATTCACTTAGCTGTATAGCAGAAACTAACACAATGTTGTAAAACGACTATATCCCGTTAAAAAAAAAAGAAATCAAACGGGGGAAAGAAGACTGCATTTCTTTTCCTATTAATATTTCAAGCTGTGGAGGTGATTTAGTTGCTAAGTTGTGTCTGACTCTTTGTGACCCCATGGACTAGAGCCTGCCAGGCTCTGCTTTCCATGGGACTTCCCAGGCAAGAATATTGGAGTGGGTTACCATTTCCTTCTCTGGGGATCTTCCTGATCCAGGGATCGAACCTGGGTCTCCTCCATTGCAGGTGGATTCTTTTTACCAGCTGCGCCACCAAGGAAGCCTTCATATTTCAAGCTAGTCATATTTCCAATTTCAGTTCAAAGCACTGAGTTTGTTTGTCCATTTCCATTCACATCCTGTGTGCTGTGCTGAGTCATTTCAGTCATGTCCAACTCTGTGTGACCCCCATGGACTGTAGTCCACCAGGCTCCTCTGTCCACGGGATTCTCCAGGCAAGAAGACTGGAGTGGGTTGCCATGTCCTCCTCCAGGGGATTTTCCAGACCAAGGGATTGAACCTGAGTATCTTGTGTCTCCTCACTGGTAGGCAGGTTCCTTACCACTAGTGCCGCCTGGAAGCTCTTCCATCCACGTGAGCAGTATGTACTGAGAACCTTTGACATAAAGCCACTGTGCTAGATGCTGGGGCTAAAATCAGCCCTGTGCTCACAGAGGTGTCATCTGGTAGCTGGCAGCTCTGTGCCCGGCACTGTGCTCTGTATGGATTATCATGAAAGCTATGAGATTGTATAGTTTAGACTGTAAAGGCTAAGAGAAGGTAAGTAACTGGCCCAAAGAAGCAGAGCTCAAAAAGTTGGAGCCATTAAAATGAGACTTATAACATTCATCTTGCAAGGTTATTTTAAGGATTAAATGTCATTCATTCATTCATTTATTCCCATCTTTCCTCAGAAAGACCTTTCCTGACTGCCTTGCTTTCATTCTATTTTCAAAGCTCATCACTTGATATATCGTCTTTGTATCTATTCTTTATCCATTTACATATCATAGGTCTCCACCCACTACATGTCAGTTTCATGAGAGCAGGGCCTTGGTGGTTTACTGCCGCATACTAGAGTGGATAATTGTGTCTGGTCCATGGCAGGCACCCAACATATGTTTCTTAAATGAATTTGTTGAGTGAATGATTAAAATGTTTAGCTTAGTATCTGTGTAAAGAGGAAGTGTTCAATATTTCATCCCTTATCTTGCTCTCCCAATCTCTATTGGCTGTGTTCTGTGTGAATGGCTTGGTAAAAATTGTAGTTTCCTTTTCTTGTCAATATTTAAAAGAAACCCTCTAGTTAAACGAGTAAACCATTTGCATAGATAATGCACAAGGATGAATGTGTTATAAATATTTAAGTGTGTTCACAGTCACTAATAAATGTGAAACAAATTTTAAAGAAGGAACAGCAAAATCTCTTTCTCTTTTTTAAAAATTATAATTAAAAAAATAATGCACAGTTTTGGAGAGAATTCTATGAGGTGGAAATTCTAATACAGGGCTTCTGCAGGGGGCTGGGGGGCGGGGACAGTAGATTGAAATGATTTTTCAGGGACCAATTTCACAGTATGTACCGAAAGCCTTTAAAATATTTTCACTCAATGGTTAAATAAAATAATTAAAAATCTTATATGAGGAGTGAAGTATCTGTAAAGACTATGCTTATTGATGCTTGTTTTATGACATGGGACATAGTTGTATGACTGAAACAATGTGCAAAGGAAGGAAAACCAGTATATACTATACAACAAAGACTTCGTTGCATGAAATACATTAGCACAGAAAACATTGACATGAAATTTACCCAAATGTTATGACTGATAGCCTTGCAACCTCAGGGATGATTAATATGTATTTTGTGCAATGTTATTAAAAACAAAATACTATATGTGTTTAGAGCACTTACATTTACAAGATATTTTCAACAGCTTTTTGAAGTAAGCATGGCAGAGATTGTTACTCCTGTTTGGCTACTGGGTTTACAAAGAAAGAGGTTCAGAGAGGTTGACCTACAGTTGTCTCTTCATATCTGCCAGGGATTACTTCCAGCGTGCCCCTTGAATACCCAAATCTGTGGATGCTCAAGTCCTTCATATGAAATTGCAGAGTATTTGTAAATAACATATGCATATCCTTCTGTATACAGTGAAAGCCTCAACGGCATGGGTTTGAACTGTATGGGTCCGCTTATACTCAGATTTTTTCATCAAGTACATACTAAGGAACTACAAAATACTTGGTTGGTTGAATTATCTCCAGATTACTTGTAATACCTAATACAATGTCAGTGCTATGTAAATAGTTGCTGGCATGTGGTAAATTCAAGTTTTGCTTCTTGGAATTTAATGGAATTTTTTTTTTTTTAATCCTTGATTGAATCTACAGATGGGGAACTGACAGATATGGAGGACTGACTGGACTTATTACCATACCATTAGCAGTTGGAATCATTGGGCCTAAATCTGGACAAAATGATATGTTATTATCAAAGAGATTTGAGTTTAAATTCTGCTCCTAGAGAACAGGATGAGTATTAAGTGAGACGCAGGTGAAAGTCCTTAGCCTGATGTCTGGCTCACAGAAAATCTTCCACAAATGTTAGTTCTCTTTCCTTCTAGTTATCTATTCTAAGGACCATGATCCCTCCAGCTGAATCACCCTGCACCTCACTGAGCTTGACCTGCTCACCACCAAGGCATTCCAACAAGATGCCTTGGAAATGAGAGACGGTAAAGCTCTTGTATACTAGGCAGTGCCCTCCATGTGTTTGGTTCATGCAGTCAAGCTTTTACTTACTTCTTCCAGCTTCATCCAGGTTAGCCTGTCTGTCGGGAGAGAGGTCTTGGAATCTAAGGACAGGGGTGTGTCCATCATACCCTTGAAATAGCGTGTATCTGTGAAAAAAGAAAAAAATTTAAAGTCATACTTTACATGACTCTGCACACTGTAATGAACAACATATTTGCACATCTACAAACTTAATGAACCATCATGATATAGGCTGCTGCTGCTGCTAAGTCACGGCAGTCATGTCTGACTCTGTGTGACCCCATGGACGGCAGCCCACCAGGCTCCTGTCCCTGGGATTCTCCAGGCAAGAACACTGGAGTGGGTTGCCATTTCCTTCTCCAGTGCATAAAAGTGAAAAGTGAAAGTGAAGTTGCTCAGTCGTGTCCGACTCTTTGTGACCCCAAGGACTGTAGCTCCTCCACCCATGGGATTCCCCAGGCAAGAGTACTGGAGTGGGTTGCCATTGCCTTCTCCACACAATATAGGCATGAGCTTGTAATTCTACTTCCACTTAACAGACGAAGAGGCTGAGGCTCAAAGAGGAGAGATCACTTCTCTTGGTCCATATACATAAATGCCAAAGTCTGGACCTGAACCTTCTTCATTCTCTTATCCACCTGGGAAGTTCTACTCATCCTTCAAGGCTTGGACTGTGTCATGCCCTTCAGAAATCTTCCTAGACCCCACCCACCTGGCATACCACCCTGGATCTCTTTTCTATGTTACACACTTGTGTGTGCTTAGTCACTCAGTCATGTCTGACTCTTTATGACCCCATGAATTGTAGCCTGCCAGGCTTCTCTGTCCATTGGGGTTCTCCAGGCAAGAATAGTGAAGTGGGTTGCTATGCCCTCCTCCAGGGGATCTTCCCAACCCAGGGATTGAACCCAGGTCTCTCACTTTGCAGGCAGATTCTTTACTATCTGAGCCACCAGGGTAGCCCATGAATACTGGATTGAATAGCCTATCCCTTTGCCGGGGGATCTTCCCAACCCAGTAATAGTACCAGGGTCTCCTGCTTTGCAGGTGGATTCTTTACCAGCTGAGCTACCAGGGAAGCCCACATTACATACTTAACATACGTATTTTATACTTAACATATATTTCTATATACTTGTGCTTTCTTGGTGGATTTGTGGTAAAGAATCCACCTGCCAATGCAGGAGACATGGGTTAGATCCCTGGTCCAGGAAGATCCCCTGGAGAAGGAAATGGCAACCCACTCCAGTATTCTTGCCTGGATAATCCCATGGACAGAGGAGCCTGGCAGGCTATAGTTCATGGGATTGCAAAGAGTGAGACATGACTGAGTGACTGAACAACAACAGCAGCTATATAATTAACATATATACATTATATACCAAACTTATTCTATCATACTTACCTTTGTATCTCTTAATCAATGCTAACTGGCATACAATAGATATTAATTAATGCATATTGAGTGGATGAACAAAGGAATATCATTATTATTTACAAGGTGATTGTCCTCAAAGGGACTTCTGTAGATTCATTTCAGTAGGTCAGGCTCTCAAATCACAAATACTTCCTCTTTTCCCTCACAACACTTTGCTTTATTTAAGGTTCAGAGACCTTGTTTAAGCTGTGTAAGGTGCCCCAGTTACAAAGAAGAAAAGATGGTGTATATTAAGGTTTTCTTTCTCTTCAAAGCCTGGCTTTGCTGCCATGTTTTTGTGCTACTTATATGCTGGCTATGAGCAAGACAAATCAGCCATATTAAGTCTCCCCTTTTGTTCTGCTCTCTTCTCTGCAACGCTGTCTTAACAGGGATGTTGCCCGCATCTCTGCTTGTCGATCTTCTGCCATATTCATCAGTTGTCTCTTAGACTCAAGATATCATCATGGGGATTCTCTAGGCAAGAAGAGTGGAGTGGGTTGCCATGCCCTCCTCCAGGGGACCTTCCCAACCCAGGGATCGGACCTAGGTCTCCCACATTGCAGGTGGATTCTTTATCATCTGAGCCACCAGGGAAGCCATCATGATAATAATAAATAGTCATAGAGCTCTGACTCTGCACCGAGTCCTTCTCTGAGAACTCAACATGCATCTTTCATGTAACTACCTGGGGTACGTGGAGTAAGCTCTATCTTCAGATATCTTGAACCCTATCTTCAAATATAGAAAATGGTTTTCAGGTGCTTGCTCCAGGACACACAGCTAATAAGCTGTGGAAGCAGGATTTTAACCTAGAGTTGCTAATTCAGAACCTGCATCTTTAGTCACTCTACAATATTGCAGCATGGGCATGCGATTTTCAGATTTCAGGCCCTAAACATTACCTGCATATTCAGATTCCTTAATAGGCTTGGCTGGTAAGATTTTCACTGAATGCCAGTCTTCTCCCACGTGAAGCTCAGGGTCTTCATAGTCATCACCTGTGTGGCCTTTTGCTCCATCCAGGACTGCCATGGAATTCCTTTCCTAAGGAGGGGACATTTCAGTAAGTCAACGGGAGGTACAACAATGACAAAGATTATAGGCTACAGTGCTGGCCAGGGGAGTAATAGAGATCCCCTTGCTGTGAGTTAAAGATTTAAGAGTCTGGAGTCTAGGGGAGTTAACCTTTCATGGTGGCAGAATTGTAACGATATCCTTAGAAACCATCATGGTGGTGTGAGACACTCCCTTTGTCTCTCCCCTTCAATCTACAACAATTAAGACATCCATAACTCAACAAAGAATTGATGCTTTTGAACTTTGGTGTTGGAGAAGACTCATGAGAGTCCCTTGGACTGCAAGGAGATCAAACCAGTCAATCCTAAAGGAAATCAATCCTGAATATTCATTGAAGGACTGATGCTGAAGCTGAAACTCCAATACTTTGGCTACCTGATGTGAGGAACTGACTCCTTCAAGATCCTGATGCTGGGAAAGATGGAGGGCAGGAGGAGAAGGGGATGACAGAGGATGAGATGGTTGGATGGCATCACTGACTCTATGGACATGAGTTTGAGCAAGGTCTTGGAGTTGGTGATGGACAGGGAAGCCTGCATGCTGCAGTCCATGGGGTCTCAAAGAGTTGGACATGACTGAACTGAACTAAACTCAACAAAGGTTCCTCTGCCCAAGACACTGGGACTCCAGAGATACCCACATGTTTGTTCATCTGAAGAAGGGTAGATTGGAATATATAGAGTGGGTAGAACTGGGGGAAGAATAGAAGTAGTGCCCCTGATCCTGAACCTCAGAAATCCTGGTACCACCAGTGGGGGTTGTGCACATGACTCTAGGTCATGGCTACATTCGTGCCCATGAGCACAGGGGACTGGGCAGCAATCTCCAGGTATACCTGTGACTCTGTCACCTCCTGCCCATGGCAGTATTACCTGGCTCCCCATCCCTTGCTACGGCAGCAGTTCCAATGTGCCAAGCAACTCTGGACATGAAGATGTCAATGGCAGACACTGGCATTAGAAAGGCACCCCCGGTGACCCAAGAGGCATAAGCAGAAATGACAAGGGCACCAGTGACCACTCTGGTAGAAGCAGTGGAGGGTGGAAAGTGCCAATTCTCAAATAGAGCTGAGGTAAGAAAAAACAAAAACAAAAACAAAAACAAAAACTTGTGCTTTAGCAGTGTGTACTGAAAATCAGAAGAAAGGTCTCTAATTACCAATGTGTGGATCTTTCAGAGTCAAAGTAAACAAAGCTTTACGTAAACAAGAGGGGTGTTTACTACTTCAAAGGCACTAGTAGAGGAACAGCTCACCAAGCACCATGAAAAACCATGGTAACACAGTCTCACATCTTGAACATAACAATTATCCAGAAACCAAACTTAAAGTCACAGCAGACTATGATCTAATTGATGGAGAATTCAAAAGAGCTGTCATGAAGAAACTCAGAGTTACAAGAAAACTCAGAAAGCAATTCAATGAGCTCAGGAGTAAAACCAATGAACAGAAGCAATACTTACCAAAGAGACTAAAAATCTAAAAAAGAACCAAAAAGAAATTCTGGAACTTGAGAACTCAATACATGAGCTGAAGAATGTATTAGAAAGCATTGGAAACAGAGCAGACCATATGGAAGAGAGAATCAGTGAGCTCAAAGAAAGAAATCTAAAAATGATTCTCAGGTAGAAGAGGAGAAGAAACTAAGATTTTAAAGCAATGAAAAAATTCTATAAGAACTATCTGATTCCATTAGAAAGAAGCAACATGAGAATAGTGGATATGCCAGAAAGGGAAGAGAGGGAGAAGGGAGTGTTTGTTTAAAAATGTAATAGCTGAGAACTTTCCAAACCTGAGGAAGGAACTGGATATACAAGTTAATGAAACTCATAGAACACCTAATTATCATAATGCAAAAAGATCTTCTGCAAGATACATTATATCAAAACTGTCGAAGGTCAATGATAAAGGTTTTAAAAGGATGGGGAGCACGTGTATACCTGAAATTTTTTTAATTTAAAAAAAAAAAAAAAAAAAGCGGTCAGGGAAAAAAGGTAGTCACCTACAAATGTACTCCCATTAGGCTATCAGCAGATATCTAAGAGAACCTCTACAGGTCAGGGGAGAGAGGAATGATATATTCAAAATTTGCTGTTTAATCATTAAGTCATGTCTGACTCCATGAGACCCCATGGACTGTAGCCCACCAGGCTCCTCTGTCCATGGAATTCTCCAGGCAAGAACACTGGAGTGGGTGGGTAGCCATTCCCTTTGCCAGGGGATGTTCCCAACCCAGGGATCGAATCCACATCTCCTGCATTACAGGATTCTTTATCACTGAGCTACCAGGGAATAGTCAAAAATACTGAAAGATAAAAGATGTCAGTCAAGAATACTCTACCCAGCAAAGTTACCTTTCAGATATAAAGGAGAAATAAAGGCTCTCCCAGACAAACACACCTGAGGGAGTTCATTGCCATTAGAGCAGCCTTACAAGAAATGTTGAAAAGAGCTCTTCTGCCTGAAATAAGCAGAAGGCAATGGCACTCCACTCCAGTACTCCTGCCTGGAAAATCCCATGGACAGAGGAGCCTGGTGGGCTGCAGTCCATGGGGTCGAGAAGAGTCAGACACGGCTTAGCGACTTCACTTTCACTTTTCACTTTCATGCATTGGAGAAGGAAACGGCAACCCACTCCAGTGTTCTTGCCTGGAGAATCCCAGGGACGGGAAGCCTGGTGGGCTGCCGTCTATGGGGTCGCACAGAGTCGGTCATGACTGAAGCGACTTAGCAGCAGCAGCAGCAGCAGCAGCCTGAAATAAAAGTGGTAAAAGTACACTATACTTTGAGTAAGGGGATAAACGACTACCAGAAGTGTCTTAATGAGACAACGTATGTAAAATGTTGAGCATATTGCCTGATGGTCAGCACTCAACAAATATTAGCTGTAAATACTATTATGAATGCTACTGTGATAACAGCTACTATTAAAGAGAGTCTGAGATAAAGGAAGCCGACCCATCATGCTTTGTTCACCGCCCTTTAAAGCCTCTCTAACACTTGTTAAGGAGTTTATATGTCCTAGGTTCTTTCTGTACTTTATCTCATTGTATAAGCAGAAAAATCTATGAGATGATTTTACTATAGTGTAGGAAACTAGAATTAGATAGGCTTAAATTTAAATTCTGCTGCTACTGCTGCTGCTAAGTCGCTTCAGTCGTGTCCGACTCTGTGCGACCCCATAGACGGCAGCCCATCAGGCTCCCCCGTCCCTGGGATTCTCCAGGCAAGAGTACTGGAGTGGGTTGCCATTGCCTTCTCCAATTTAAATTCTAAGTCTGCATTATTCTCATTCTTTATTATGTATATTCTCTCTATATATGTATATTCTCTAATATATATAATATATATTCAGTTCAGTTCAGTTGCTCAGTCGTGTCCGACTCTTTGAGACCCCATGAATCGCAGCACACTAGGCCTCCCTGTCCATCACCAACTCCCGGAGTTCACTCAGACTCACATCCATCGAGTCAGTGATGCCATCCAGCCACCTCATTCTCTGTCGTCCCCTTCTCCTCCTGCCCCCAATCCCTCCCAGCATCAGAGTCTTTTCCAATGAGTCAACTCTTCTCATGAGGTGGCCAAAGTACTGGAGTTTCAGCTTTAGCATCATTCCTTCCAAAGAAATCCCAGGGCTATATATAATACTATTATATATTATTATATAATATATATTAATAATCTAATATGTATAATATGTATTATTCTAATTGTTATATAAATAATATATATTCTATATATATATTAGAGAACAAGAATAATGCAGAACATATACTATAAATATATATTTATATAGGGCTTACTAGTCCTAAGACTCCAAGTGCATGCCTTTTTCTATCATCACTCTATCAAAGCAGTTTGGTAAAAGTAAAGACTAGTTATAGGATGAGTCTAATCTCCAGGTAAGCAGTAGCACAGTGGGGACTCACCAGACCCCTATCTGGAAAACTTTCTGGGCTTCAGTTTGGCTCATGGCAAATCTGATCATTCAACACAAAAGGTGGAATGCAATTTAGTCAGTCTGTGTTCTTTACGAGACAGCATAAATCTTTCTATTATCTGTCTACTGTTAATATTGGGGGTTCTTACTAAAAGCTCAGTATATATAAGTCTTCCACTTTATAAAATATTTTGGGATTGATTGTGTGTGCATGTGTGTCCTAGGGTGAGAATTCATAGCTTTAATTTAATTATTAAAGAAATCTTTCAAGAAGTAAAGAACCAAAGATTTTACAGGTAAATTCTATCTATTCATATATCTATCATCTATCTATACATCTATCTCTATCATTTCTATCTATTCCATTTATCATCTATAGATATGTTAAAGCTATTTAAATTATGTACACATAATTGTTAACAATTAAATTATTTATAATATTAGGTAGCTGATTTCACATTATAAATTTAAAATTTTCTTTTAGTCATTAAAATTCTTTGTAAATATGATTAATTTACAATTAATATTATATCTATTGATTTATTATTAATAGAAGATGGTTAAAACTCAATATTCAAAAAATGAAGATCATGTCATCCAGTTCCTTCACTTCATGGCAAATAGATAGGAAAAAATGGAAACAGTGTCAGATTTCATATTGTTGGGCTCCAAAATCAATGCGGATGGTGACTGCAGCCAAGAAATTAAAAGACGCTTGCTCCTTGGAAGAAAAGCTATGATAAACCTGGACAGCATATTAAAAAGCAGAGACATCGCTTTGCTGACAAAGGTCTGTATAGTCAAAGCTATGGTTTTTCCCGCAGTGTGTGTGGACTTGACAGATGGACCATAAGGAAGACTGAGCACTGGAGAACTGATGCTTTCAAACTGTGGTGTGGAGAAGACTCTTGAGAGTCCCTTGGACTGCAAGGAGATCCAACCAGTCCATCCTAAAGGACATCAGTTCTGAATATTCATGGGAAGGACTGATGCTGAAGCTGAAGCTCCAATACTTTGGCCACCTGATGTGAAGATCCAACTCATTGGAAAAGACCCTGATGCTGGGAAAGATTGAAGGCAGGAGGAGAAGGGGATGACAGGGGACAAGATAGCTGGATGGCATCACCGACTCAGTGGACATGAGTCTGAGCAAGCTCCAGGAGATGGTGAAGGACAGGGGCACCTGGTGTGCTGCAGTCCATGGGGTCGCAAAGAGTCAGACACGACTGAGTGGCTGAACAACAGAACAATATGGATTTATCATAATATATTCAGTGATTTTTCTATTATTGAATATATCACATGATTCCAGTGTGTTGCCATTTAAAATATATTATAAAACATAAATGAGTGTTTAATTATTCATCCAAATTTTAGGTTAATTCTTTAATTTGTCCCATAGAATTATGGGATTGAAGAAAATAAATATTTTTATATTTTTTAATCTTATAAAATTGCTTTCCAAAGAATTTCTTGTTATTTAAAATTTCACTATGAGTGTTGGCAGGTGCTTTTCTCACCACACACTTGCCAGCATCATGTGTTGGTATTTTCATTTTAATCAGTCTTCACAATGACCATTATGAGTTTATTTTTATCTCCATTTTAGTGCTGAGGAATTGAAATGTGTTTTTTTGTCTTTTTCTGTATTAATGCCTCAATATATTTATTTATTTATCCAGCTTTACCAAGAAATAATTGACATACATCACTGTGTAAGTTTCAGGCATACAGCACAATGATTTGATTTACATGTATTATAGGAATACCGTATTCTACCCAAGACTTGAAATGCACTTTTCTCTGCCAGGAAATCATGCCATTTGGAAAAGTTTAATGTTTTACAATTCACCAAGTACATAGAAAAAAGCCACTTACTTTGTAAATATCAAAGACTGACAAAATAGGTAAAGAGAGCAGCTGACTTACACCATCAAGAAGAAGAGGCTCATTAATAGTCTGGTACTGTCCTGCCAACAAAAACAGCAAAATGTTATTGCAAAACATTGGAAAGACTGGGCCCTTGTTTTTCTCCAGAAATCTTGTGCTCATTTCAGTTAATTGTTCTTGACTGTAATTGCTCAAAATGAAGTGCACATTTTCATGCTTCTCGCTCCATCAGCTGCTCTTGCCTAACAGGGGCAATTGGAAAAGGAGGAAAGGAAATCAAATCCCAACTCAGAAGGCTGGCTTTTTCTACAGCAGGTAAGTTTTCCCACTGAAAGAGAAGCAAAGTTAGAAGGAACTCTGCCCCGAAATTAGTTGCACCCAAGTGATAACTCAGCAGCATCTCAGCCAAGGACCTGGGGTGCTGTCCCCTCCCCCTCTGACACACATGTTGCATTTGCCCGACTCTATCCACACATTGTTATCTATCCATACATTGTTTTCTTGAACAGACTACATGGTCTGAGCTTCAGTTCAGTTCAGTCACTCAGTCACGTCCGACTCTTTGTGACCCCATCAACTGCAGCATTCCAGGCCTCCCTGTCCATCACCAACTCCCGGAGTTTACCTAAACCCATGTGCGTTGAGTCGGGATACCATCCAACCATCTCATCCTCTGTCGTCCCCTTCTAGTTTGAGCTTAGGGACCGTATCTACTTATTCATCTCTCCCTGGCTTCGGCTGCAGGGCCCAAATGGACCACAAGAGCTCTTGATAGGCATTTGTTGAATGAATATTGCTCAGCCGGGGGTGCTTCAACACTCAACTGCTTCCTTTGAACTTGATCAATGAAAGATTGCCCAAAGGTTATCTAGTGCAGTCAGGGTAAATGTTTCACATTTCACTCTCAGATTATGCAAAACCACCAAAGAATTGTTCACATAGCCTACAGTCTTTTTGCTTCCTCATAGACTTAATTTTCCTAAATTGCAAAATAGGTTCATGCTGTTAGTCTGAATTTAGGAACACCATAGGCAGAAAATGTTCTTATCATGTTGTCTTTATTAGCACATATGTGAGAAGCTTCTAGCAGGTCTCAGGACTGGAAGCTGCACACAGCTTAGCTTTTTGTTTGCTTTGAGTGAAGGAAAAGCATCAGTCCTAGAAAAGAGCATATTTCCCTTCCTTCTTTGGCTGATGAGACTCTCAGGGCAAATTTCTGGCCTGTGTCCAAATAGCGTAGAGGACTATGGTATGCTATGTATTGCTACCATTTGGTCCAGTTTCATTGTGTTCTTTAACTTTTGTCCATTCACCCTAAATTCTCTTCCCATGTGTATGTGCTAACTTGCTTCAGTCGTGTACGACTGTCTGCGATGCTATGGACTCTAGCCCGCCAGGCTCCTCCATCCATGGGATTCCCCAGGTAAGACTACTGGAGTGGGTTGCCATGCCCTCCTCCAGGGGGTCTTCCTGACCCAGAGATGGAACTGGCGGCCCTTATGGCTTCTGTATTGGCAGGCGGGTTCTTTACCACTAGCGCCATCTGGGAAGCCCTCTCTTCCCATACCGAAATACAAAATTAATAGTTGTGAATTTGTGTCAGCGTGCCCAAGTCTTTTGTAAGGTATAATGTGTAAATTCATGAAACTTTGGCTCAGTGGAAATGCAGTTCTCTGGAATTTGCCTAGGACAAGTGTCAAGTAGCCAAAGTGAATCTCCTTGAGACAGTGAGCCAGGAGGAGTGGAATCCTGTCTGCATTGTCCACCGTCCATCCTGGTGGTGGGACCAGAAGGGCCCATCCCCCTGGGGCACTAATACCATCTTCCTGTCCCAGTACAGTTACACCCACTACTGAGATCCCGGGCAGAGAAACCCACAGGTTTTTCAGCCCTTTAGCAATTTGTATTCTCTCATGAGGAGAAGGCAATGGCACCCAACTCCAGTATTCTTGCCTGGAAAATCCCATGGATGGAGGAGCCTGGAAGGCTGCAGTCCATGGAGTCATTAAGAGTTGGACATGACTGAGCGACTTCACTTTCACTTTTCACTTTCATGCATTGGAGAAGGAAATGGTAACCCACTCCAGTGTTCTTGCCTGGAGAATTCCATGGACAGAGGAGCCTGGAGGGCTGCAGTCAGTGAGGTCAGAGAGTCGGACACGACTAAGTGACTAACACACACACACTATCTCATGAATTAAGTGAATAAAGTCACGCGTTACACCAGCAGGTCTGGCAGAAGCAAATGAGCACAGAATTATTGGGGCATTTCTCTGGTCTTCGTGATCCAGGACAGCAGTGCCCATAAGTCCAGGTTCAGTATCATTTCATTTTAGGAGATTGGCCTCCTTGAGCATAGTCATTATAACCACATCTTCATGGAGAGCTGAGAAGTCTTTTCTTTCAGCGGCATGGCAGTCTGAGCCCCGCTTGGATTCCCCCATGTACGGTACACGCCCCTTCTGAGTCTTTGCTTGTGTTGATTCCACCTGCAGTCCCTGCCTCCTCCGTTTTGTTTTCCAAAATGCTCAGTATCTTTTGAGATTCTCCTGGGGCTTCCCTTTCTGACCACTCCAGGTTACTTTAATCTCGATAAATCGTTAGAGCTGTTGTTTTCTGTCTCACTCACCACGACACTTAAATAAAAAGAGGCAGCATCTGATTGTTTCTTTGTTGTATACACACGCTGTCCTCCTGTAGGGAAGGGAGTGGATTGTCTTTTATCTCTGTGACCCTCAGTACCTCTCTGTGTTATGAACAACGCAGAGTTTTGGAAATATAATTTTAAAAGCACAGTTCTGAACCTGTAAATCAGCTCCTGTCACTCATGGCCCATGAAACAGAGTCCAGATTTCCTGCTGTGGCTCCCGGAGGCCAGCACAGCCCAGCACAGCCCAGAGACAGCCCTGTCTCTGGTCTCATCGCTTTCCAGTTTCTTCCTCCTCTGAACTCCAGGCACATCAGCCTCTTTTCAAGTCCATGCTGTATGCTAAGCTCCTCTGCCTCTGACACATTGCATGCAGTGTCCGCCAGTCCAGAATGTTCTCTTCTCAGCTCTGTCCAGGCCTGGATCCTTCTCATCCATCACTGTAGTTTTGTTGTTCAGTGGTGCCCAACTCTCTGTGACCCCGTGGACTGCAGCACACCAGGCTTCCCTATCATTTGCCATCTCCTGGAGTTTGCTCAAATTCATGTCCATTGAGTCAGTGATGCTATCTAACCATCTCATCCTCTTTTACCCCCTTCTCCTCCTGCCCTCAATCTTTCCCAGCATCAGGGTCTTTTCTGATGAGTCAGCTCTTCGCAGCAGGTGGCCAAAGTATTGAAGCTTCAACTTCAGCATCAGTCCTTCCAGTGAATATTCAAGGTTGAATTCCTTTAGGATTGATGGGTTTGATCTCCTTGCAGTCCAAGGGACACTCAAGAGTCTTCTCCAGCACCACAGTTCAAAAGCATCATCCATCATACTATATTTTAAATGTCATCTGCCTTGGGGGACCATCTCTGACTATCAACATCAGGTAAAAATTAGGAGCATCCTCCAGCCGTGGTCCTCACTACCTCAACATCTGGCACAGCGGTGAGAATGCTGTGTGCTCATCAAACCCCATTTGCTCAGGCACACAGTTCCTGGTGTCCCTTCCACTCGGTGCCTTGGCTTGGTGCTATGGCCACTGGGACACGGAAGGTGTGGTAGATTCCACTCTGGGCCATCCCACTTGACCTTCCATCTCTCACTCTTGCCCCAGTGGCTGGCCAGAGACAGAAGACCCCAAGGCCCTTGGGGATAATGGAAGTCACTGGGAAAAAGCAGAGTGAATCCTGAATGAGTATTTTGGAAAAAGTATGAGTGTTAGTTACTCAGTCATGTCTAACTCTTTGTGACCCCACGGACTGTAGCCCGCCAGCCCCCTCAGTCCATGGGATTCTCTAGGCAAGAATACTGGAGTGGGTTGCCATTCCCTTCAATTTCCATTGGATTGTGATGTGAGCAAGAAATAAACCTTTATTTTATTAAACTACTAGCTGAAAGTGAAGTCACTCAGTCGTGTCTGACTCTTTGCGATCCCATGGACTATAGCCTACTAGGCTCTTCCATCCATGGGATTTTCTAGGCAAGAGTACTGGAGTGGGTTGCCATTTCCTTCTCCAGGAGATCTTCCTGACCCAGGGATTGAACCTGGGTCTCCCGCATTGTAGGCAGACGCTTTACTGCCTGAGCCACCAGGGAAGCAGAACAACTAAGCTCTGTAGTTTATGCATTATATATGTTAGTCCTCCCTGAAAAATACACCCTGCTCAACTTCTCCATAGTGTGTAGGAACAAAGCAAGCCAACGAGTATATTACACAGTTACAGACGGTGGTGCTTGCCTCCCCCGAGGCAGTGGTGAGACCCCAGGCTCCGATTGCTCCTTAACTCGGTGTATGGTAAGTGACCATAAATGACCAGTCTGCTGCAGAAACACCCAGGACATGGAACCAGTGATGGAACTTCAAGATGAACTTGATCCTCTCCCTTGCTGAGCGAACTTGACTTTGGCACTCCCTCTTGCTGGACCCAGATCCTCATCCTTGTGACTTCCCCCCCAATTCTTCCAGGTCTTTGAGTCTTCCTGGGCCTGACAGGTAGGTTGGCTTCTCAGAGAGAGAGAGCTGTTTTCTAGAAAGATGAGGAAGCTGCTCAGTAGCTTTCCACATTATCCTCCTGAAAGAGTGGTAGTGATGCTGTGTCAGTGGAGGGCCCCTCACGGCCACAGAGAACGGCTGACTTCTGTGTGCTCCTCAAGGAGACGTCTTTCTTTTCTTCTTCTTCTTCTTCTTCTTTTTTTTTTTTTTTTTTTACAAAAGACAACATTTCCTTAAAAGTTATTTTTAAGAGGGAAGTGAAGATGAATATGTGCCATGTAAACTCAGGGGGATTTCCTTACTGGCAGGGGCAATTGCCCCAGACTCTGGTCTTGAACGTGGACACCTCATGCCTACAGAGGTGTGGCAAGTGTCCAATATACCCATCAAGTTTTGGTCCCCTGACCAGTCGCGTCTTGGTTGCTTTAGAAAACAGAAGAAAGCAAACTTGGGTCCCTGAGCAGACCAAGTGCTTTTTACACAAGCACCCATGGTGGTATCTACTCTGGCCTCAGAAGTCTGGGAATTACTGACATAGATACTCCAACTCTCATGCCGTGGAAGGTGGGCCATCCCAGGTGGCTCAGAGGTAAAGAACCCGCCTGCCAGTACAGGAGATGGGGGTTTGATCCCTGGGTTGGGAAAATCCCCTGGAGAAGGGAATGGCAACCCACTCCGGTATTCTTGCCTGGAGAATTCCATGCACAGAGAAACCTGGCGGGCTACACAGTGTACAGGGTTGCAAAGAGTCAGACACGACTGAGCGACTAACACTTCAGAGAGACTCAGACTATTTTCACTAATAAACAGGTCCATGAACTTAAGCCCCTGGAGGTGCAAGATTGCTGCCTGGTCTACAACCCCTTTCCAGGGACGGGGTGGCTGTCCGAGCATCTGAGTGCTACTACCATGAGTGGTCACAGGAGAAGGAAATCCTGGGCTGGTCCCGGGAAGAAAATATGCTTCTCTGGTGTGAGAAGAGGAGACAAAGTAGGAAAACGCAGAGTCCTCAAACTTTCTGTTTCTCTACGAAGTGAAGTCAGTTCACAGGCCCTTCAGATGACTGTATTCCCAAGCAGATGTGATCCCCAAACAAAATGAGCTTCTGCTTTCATTTCAGTCACAAGATTTCAGAGAGAGAGACACAGGGGAGAGAGGCATGGTGAGGGTGAGGGTTGGTGTGCAGTCGCCCAGTCACGTCTGACTCTTGGCCACGCCAGGGACTGCAGCTGGCCAGGCCTCCCAGTCCCTCACCATCTCCCGAAGTTTGCCCAAGATCATGTCCATTAAGTCAATGATGCTATCCAGCCATCTCATCCTCTGACACCTTCTTCCCCTCTGCCCTCAATCTTTCCCAGCATCGGGGACTTTTCCAGTGAGTCAGCTGTTCGCATCGGATGGCCCAAGTACTGGAACTCACTCGTAAATATGTGGTAAAAGCAAAGAGGCTGGTAAATCCCAACTTCCCCTCACTAAGTACCCAGAGCCAAGACAGTTGTGTCCCCCACACCTTTCCCCTTGCTTCTCCGAGTTAGAAACCCTCATGGGTAGCAGGGTATCTTATGACATGTCCTTATCATCACTTGGCCATGGGTCCAAGTTTTGGTCAATGGAAGAGATGGAAAATCAACTCACACTCTCCGGGAAACTTTCTTGGGGAAAATTTCTGTGTGCTGTTCGTTCCTTCTTTTCCTTCCCTTCCTCCCTCCTGGAGACATCGCTATTTTAGACGAGAGTGAGCAAGGCAGGAGGGGCAGGGTTTCCGAGAACTTCACGGAACAGAGCTGCCGCACAGCCTTGAACTGTTTACCTCTGGACTTGACTTACGTAGAAAATAAACATTTGTCATGTCTAAGCTCCACGATTTCTTTTTAAAAGTGTCTTGCTGCCTTAAATTTTGTTCTCAGCTGCGGCGTTCTCCATTAACAAACACAGCAGAGTCTCTGATCAAAGGCATGGGCCCATGTTTCCCAGAAGCATAATGAGAAGTTCTAGGTTCAAATCTTGGCCATGTGACCTCAGGCAAGCTCATAAGCCTGGGAGGAATAAGAGTGTGCGCCTGCGTGCTTAGTCGTTCAGTTGTGTTGGACTCATTGCGACCCTGTGGACCGTAGCCCGCCAGGCTCCTCTGTCCATAGCAAGAATACTGGAGTGGGTTGCCATGCCCTCCTCCAGGGGATCTTCTGACCCAGAAGTTGCACACAAATCTTACATCTCTTGCATTGGTAGGAGGGTTCTTTGTCACTAGCACCACCTGGGAAGCCCAGGAATAAGAGTATCTACCCCAAATAACTGCTGAGAAGCTTAAATAAATAACTCCCCGGCTCAGTGCCCCTCTAAGGAATTGCTGTGTTCTGCATTTCGTGTCTTTTCAAGGTCAACTTCAAGGCCAAATCTTTTTTCACTCAGTCCAGATCTTCAGATCTTCAGATCTATATTTGGAATTTGTTCATTAGTTGGTGCCCATTTTCAGACAAAATATGTGCCTTTCCATCATTCAGCTGTTTACAAGCACCTACCAGTTATTCTGAAGGATTCTTCGAGCAGAGCTCCCTTCTAGCCAAGAGGCTCCGGGAGTCAATGACTGAGAAACCGAGGCTGCCACTGGGGCCCAGCTTACACGTGTGCTGTGATGAAGCTGAGCTCTGTGCCATTGCTGTCTATGTCTACTGGTGTCTCCACAAGTTTCCTAGTTTCGCTTGGGCCCTGTTTAGCTAATCATGCATTGAAGAGAATAAAATGTGTTCAGTTCAGTTCAGCCGCTTAGTCGTGTCCGACTCTTTGCGACCCCATGAATCGCAGCACGCCAGGCCTCCCTGTCCACCACCAACTCCCGGAGTTCACTCAGACTCATGTCTATGGAGTCAGTGATGCCATCCAGCCATCTCATCCTCTGTAGTCCCCTTCACAGCTAAATTAGACAAGTTTATAAAAGGTCTGGTATGCACCCCACCTGATAGGTTAATTTCTTTCCATTTTCTCTCATTCTCTGGACTCACTGATATTCGAATTCCACACTCACATCCCAGGTTCTTTCTCCCACATGAGGCTGCCTTTCTCCACTTTTATCCTTTAAAAACTTGAAGGTATTTGGGGATGGAAGGCATCAGCCTGTTCTTCCTCTTGGTCTGTGAAGAGGGGGTAGTTTACACTCTGCACCCTGGCTGGTCCCAAACTTTAGAACCTCTTCTGTTTGGCATCCATCCATGGCTGTAGGGAAAGGCAGGAAGGGACTTCCTAGAGTTACTTTCAGTCTCTGAGTCAAGGATGATGATGTTGAATAAATCTTGACTATATGACTTATATAGTCAAGAGGAGAAGGAAGAAAGGAGGGAAGCAGGCAGGGAAAGAAAGAATGGAAATAGAATATACAGACATAGGTAATTTATGTATGAGGATGAGATGGATAGATAACACCTCTGACTCAACAGAAATGAAATTGAGCAAAGTTCGGGAGATAGTGAAGGACAGGGAAGCCTGGTGTGCTGCCCTCCATGGGGTCTCACAGAGCTGGACACGTCTCAGCAACTGAACAGCAATTTTATGTATGTTGTATATCTAATATATATTAAATCTCTATCTATCTATCCATTTATTAATTATCTATCTATCTGTCTACCTGCTCAGTCATCTAGCACTTCTGGCTAGATTTCAGTTTTCAGTGAATGAATTTCAGTTTTATTCACTGAATCATAGTCTCCTGATCTGAAGAGTATGATCTGTGAATTTCAAGTCACAAATAGTCTAAACTTGCAGGCATAGCTGTATGGGAAACATTCACTGGGAGTTGGGAGAACAGGCTCAAGGTTCTCACCAGATAGCTCTTGGAAATTCACTTCCCTTTTCTAGTTCTTAGTTTCCTCATCTGTAAAGTATGGTATGAGAATCTCAGACTAGCCGAGTCCTGGGAACCTTTCATTTTTATTTCCATTTTCAAAAACTTGTGGTCAAGATATCTCATTGAATTGTGATGCCATTTTGTATTTTTAAGAGTATTCTAGTGTACTGATGTTACATGTACTTTGATAAATGCATTAAGTAGAATTATTATCAATTACAACAAACAGACAAAAATTCGTGGTCAAAGCTGGTTAGAGTATCTGACATATTAAGAAACTACCTCAGTTGGTTGAATGAATGGGTAGATGGATGAATGAATGATGATAGTTAAACAGGCAGCTGCCTCTTGGTGGAGGCAGACTTGATAAGTTTCCATCCACCTGTCTATATTTTTTTCTTCAGCCAGTGATTCTCAAAAGACTATCCTAGCAGTACCTGAATTAGAATTATCCTTCTGGCCTCACTACAGCTCTGCCAAAGAACAAACCCTGGCATGGGTTTGTGATAAGCATTTTTTGCTGCTGAGATTCTGATACACACTGGATTTTGAAGGCAATTGTAAATCCGTGGGCTTATCAGCCCACGGATGATTGGACTCCTGGCTTGTGTTTATGAAAACTGGGTGGAGAGCTTTTTCCTGCAATTCAATTGTTAACATTTCAATTTGTTTCTGTTCACCAGCTTCCCCAGCATTTTGGGGGAGAACGAGCCTCTGCTATATTAATACAGATATTGTACTACCTAGAAATGGCCAGCAGGCGGCAGTGGATGCTCACATATTCCTTACCTACCATTTCCCTCCCCGCGAAGTCTTAACATTTGTATTATTTTTTCTTTTAGAAGTGAGGGTAAAAAACCCCACAAACTTTAAGACGGATTTTCCTTAGGAAAAAACCAAAACAAAACAAGTATTCCTGTGCAAAATGAAATTTGTTGTCTGTTTAATTGAGTCAAACAACAAGCATCTTTATCAGTGTTTTTATTGTGTATGGTGACCTAAGACAGAAGGACGCACTTTCTAAATGGGCTGTCCTCTCCAATATCAATCTTTATTCAGTAGAAGGAGACAATCTCCTGAGTTTATTTTGTGGAAAACCTTGACACTGTTTTCTATATATCAACATCACCGAAGATGTTGATATTGACATGTTGTCCAAGTTTGGATATGTGTCTGTCTTCTAGGCCTAGAGAATTTTTTTTTTTTTTTGATAGATTGTTTTGAGCATAAAAAATATGCTGCTGTAGGAAGACCATAAGATACAGATGAGCAAAAAAGAGAAGTAAAGTCACAATAATATTCCCATACCAAGATATAGTGGTTTAATTGATAAGTTGTGTGACCCCATTGTGACTCCATGGACTGTAGCCTGCCAGGCTCCTCTGTCCATGAGATTTTCCAGTCAAAAACACTGGAGTGGGTTGCCATTTCCTTCTCCAGGGGATCTTCCTGACCCAGGGATCGAACCAGGGTCTCCTGCATTGCAGGCAGAATCTTCCCCAACTGAGAGATAGCCACTATAAATATTTAATTAGAGCAAAATCACTAACACACACACAAGCACACATATACAGACATGATATAAATTATGTGTATATGATCACAATGTGTGTGCGTGTTTTTTTGCCTGCCCTTTCATATAATATCTTGCTATAATATACCCCTCAGTGACTATGCTTCAAGATCATCATTTTTAATGTCTATGTAGTATTCTTTCATATAGACGTTCTTTTAATTTCAACTGTATTTTTACCATATTTTCAATGAGTCTCATGATACAAAATTGCAAGTGCCTTTAAAGTACCTGGGAATGTTATAAATATCATGGTGATAAACTGCCTTTATATAAATCATCACATGCGTCTTTAATTATATCGGCTTTATTCTAGTTAAGTAGACACTGGCCATAGTGTGTAAGCTTGCAGAGGCTGAGGTGGTCTGGTTCACTAAGTATTTTTGTTAGGGTGTGGATTCAAGTGCTCTGGGCAAGTCTGGGCAGCTTCATCTCTTTCAACTTTGGAGGCAGGGTTGATTTGTTTCTGTTTCCCCGCTTGTGTCTCTGCTGCTGCTGCTGCTGCTGCTGCTAAGTCGCTTCAGTCGTGTCTGACTCTGTGCGACCCCATAGGCGGCAGCCCACTAGGTTCCCCCGTCCCTGGGATTCTCCAGGCAAGAACACTGCAGTGGGGTATCATTGCCTTCTCCGGCTTGTGTCTCTAGAATGCTGTTAATGAAATGGAATCTGTTTGTCAGTTTCCCTCTCCCTTAAGGCAGGTGGAGAACAAGTCCCGAGGGAGAGAATACAGGTCACACTTAACATTCGCCAGCCACTGAATCAGATTAGCAACCTCTTTTGAGGCACCATCCCCTTTAGAATTTTCTACAGCCCCTCCGCCCTTGCTCCCCAAACTCTAAGTGGATGGTAGAAAGTGTTGAGAGGTGGCAAGCATGTGGGGAAAATATGCTTGAAAACAGAGACTTAGTACGATTTAGAAACAACAGCCTTGAGAGAACTGGAGAAGGAAATGGATCCCCGCTCCAGTGTTCTTGCCTGGAGAATCCCATGGGCTGAGGAACCTGGCAGGCATGGGATAGCAAAGAGTTGGACACGACTGAGCGACCGAGTAACACACCTTGAGTCAGTGCAGCCTCTCTTAGGACCTGACTGCGAGGCTTTTGTAAGAAGGATTAGACCTGGGTACTTGTTTGTTTCTTATTTATATTCATACTTGCAAAGTTGATTTTGCTTTTTCCTCCTTCTCGCTGCTGTGCGGGGCACACCGGGTGCTGGTTATACTCTCCCAACGTATGTTATATGAATATAACACATTATAAGTAATATAAAGAATAATTCATTATATATAATATAATACAATGAATCCTGTGAATTCATTTGTGCTGACATCACTCCCAAAGCCCCTATTGCTTCTTTGCACACTCCCTCTGGTCAATTTCTCATTTCCTGTTTTTTTTTTTTGGCCATGCCTCGTGGGATCTTCGTTCCCTGACCAGAAACCAAACCCAGGCCCTTGGCAGTGGAGGCTTGCAGTCCTAACCACTGGAAAGCCAGGGAATTCCCGATTTCTCTTTTTTTTTTTTTTAAGTCTTGTTCCAGTCATCATTTCTAGCCATCAGTTTTCTAGGAAATTTTATGGGACCTCCCTTGATATAACAATACTCTAAGATGAATATTCAAACTTTAACAGGGTCCTAAATAAGTGTCTACTAACAGGAACTAGGCCCTTTTAAAAGAGATATAGGAGAAGCACAAAAAGTGGTTTCTGACTCATTCATCCACCCAACACATATTTTAGAAGGAGTCCATTATGTACAGTTTAGTTGAACAAACACTAATGAGTGGCCACAAATACTGGCACGCTGCCAGAGTTCTACCCATTTTGCAGATGAAGAAACTGGGGCCCACAGGGATCTGCGCTTCATCCAAGACTATGCAGCTAATAAATGGAGAGCCAGGATCTCCACCTCATCTGGCAGCCTCCAAAGCTGTGGACGTCATAGACTTCCAGCCTGGGAGCAATCAGAAGGAAAGACTCTAAGTCACTAACGTCGCCTTGAACAGGCCAATAGCTTTATCTAAGGAAAAATGGAAAAGGATGGAAGGAGGAATAACAGACTCCGGCTGACATTGCCACTGCTTCGGTGCCTGGGGGCCCTGACTTACCTGTGGCACTGTCGATTCTGGGCCATGACCTAGGACAGAAAAGAGAACCAAGGTAAGTGTCTGCTGCATTCAATTCATTGTCCTCCCCAGAGGAGCAGGTAGTCATCGAAGGCAGGTCACAAATCAAGTTGTAGAGCACTTCCTTTGTGCTTGTGCTGTTCTAGACCCAAAGGAACATCTCATTACAGAGAATTTAGGAAAACAGAGAAGTGCATCTAGAAAAAAACAGTCAACACCACAGGTAATATTTCGGCGAGGCTCAGGCATATGTACAGGCTTCCCTGGTGGCTCAGACGGTAAAGTGTCTGTCTGCAATGCAGGAGACCCGGGTTTGATCCCTGGTTTGGGAAGATGCCCTGGAGAAGGAAATGGCAGCCCACTCCAGTATTCTTGCCTGGAAAATTCCATGGACGGCGGAGCCTGGTAGGCTACCGTCCATGGGGTTGCAAAGAGTCAGACACAACCGAGCGACTTCACTTCACAGGCATATGTGCACATGTGTGTATGAGGATGTCTGCATGCCTTTTGATATATAGATGCCTAAAAATAATATGAAAGAATGTATAGGCGCCTGCAGATATAGAGAACAGACGTGTGAGCCCATGTGGAGGAAGGGGAGGCAGGGATGAACTGGGAGATTAGGACTGACATATACACACTACCATGGGTGAAGTCTATTGACCCTGCTATAAAGCACAGGAAGCTCAAACTCTTCTAGAGGAGAGGGATGGGGGAGGTGGGAGGGGGGACCAAGAGGGAGGGGATATATGTATCAGATCAGATCAGATCAGTCGCTCAGTCGTGTCTGACTCTTTGAGACCCCATGAATGGCAGCACACCAGGCCTCCCTGTCCATCACCAACTCCCGGAGTTCACTGAGACTCACGTCCATCGAGTCTGTGATATATGTATACATACAGCTGATTCCCTTCATCGTACAGAAGAATCTAACATGACATTGTAAAGCAATTGTACTCCAATAAAAACTGCATTGTAGATCTTTAACTGTTACTAAGAAACATGCTATTTATCTGCTGTGTGATTTCTGCAGGGGAAAATTAGGCTCTTGCTCCCTTTTGAAACTGTAAATCATGTTGCATTGTGGACCCCTGGTTGCATTTTGAATCCGATTGCTGAGTATTTCCTTGGAGAGACTCCATCAAGTGCAGCGGAAGTGTTTGACAATGATAATGTGCGTCTTCTTAGCTCCTTGTTTCATATCACTCACATGCCTTCTGGATGGTTTGCATCAATCTTTCAATCTATATTCTTGTTTACAGAGTGAGGGGTGATCATCTCATCACATCTTACCACTGTTAAATCCACAAACATTTAAAACCATTTAAAACAATTTTTCCTACTTGCCGCTTGATTCTTTTTTACCTGTTTCACTTCCTTGACGACTAGTGAGGATGAATTGTTATTTGTTTTTTCCAAATAGTTTCAGGCCTTTGCATGTCTTCATTGGTGAAGTTATCTGGGAAGACCAATGAGGTCTTCTCCTGGCCGCCACATTCCCCCTTGGACACATTCCCCAGTGTGCTTTTGGAAGCTCCTTTTCCCTAGATTTCGGGTGATGATCTGAAAAGCCGTGGGGTAATGAGAGCTCTAAAGGATGAGCCTGCTGTGAGCTTAGTTGTTTGCGCCTTTAATAACCCCTGGTCCTTGCAGGGTACCTATTCTCCGAGGCTCTCAAAGTGCGTCACAGGAGCAATTAATTGAGCATCGCAACACACGCCGGCTGTAAATATTTATGAGGTCTCGTTGGTGGTGGCTGGGACGCCAGGCACAGAAGAGTTAAGCTGGGAGATCGTAGTCACCAGGAGATCACAGCCCACGAGCCCCACTTCCAGCTCAGCCTGTTGCCTTCTTCTCACAAGGTTCAGGCCCCAAACGATTCTGTTGGGTCGCTACCACTGTTCCAAGTTCATGGAGGAAATGTGGGGTTCACAGGGCTCCATGGCTCATCCCATCCTGCCAAGATCGAAGGAATTACCACCAGCCTGTGGGACACCCCCCTTCCCAAGATCCTTGCCACCTCCCCTGGCCCTTGCCTGCAGGCGCTGGCCAGCCATGCTTTGGAAGGACTGTGCACTGCCCTGAGGTGCCGTGTGGTTCGCTCTTGGCTCTCTTTCAAGTTGCCCGAGATTCTGCAGAAATTAACAGTAAATCAGCCAGGAAGGAGCAGATCATTTATCTGGGGCCTGAGAGCTCTCTCTTGACACTTTCCACACATGACCTCTTCCCTGACATCTTGGTCTTTGATTAACACCACGAAAGGCTCCCCAGAGTTGCAACTCCTGATGTGTGAGACAGAAATGATATATTTCTGGGACGGTACAGGCAGCTTGATGCGGGCGTGGCAGGCCATGGACAGACGGGAGCATGTGAGCATAGGCAGGATGGGGTCCTGACCCGGGGACTCTGAGAGCGAGGCACCCTCTTCCTGGGACTGGAGGAGGAGCTTCAGGTTTTAAATTAAGATTTCGTTCTCTGTCTAATCTTAGCCTCACCCCCATTTTTATTTTATTTTTAAAAATTTATTTATTTACTTATTTCATTTTTGGCTGTTCTGGATCTTTGTTGCCAAGCGAGCGTTTCTCTAGTTGTGGCGAGCGGGGGTTACACTGTAGTTGCCGTGCCCAGCCTTTTCATTGTGGTAGCTTCTCTTGTTGCAGAGCATTGGCTCTAGGGCGTGTGGACTTCAGTAGCAGTGGCTCCCCGGCTCTGGAGCACAGTCTCAACAGTTGTGGTGTATGGGCTTGGTTGCTCTGTGGCATGTGGGATCTTCTCAGATTAGGGATCGAACCTGTGTCTCCTGCATTGGCAGGTGGATTCTTTCCCACTGAGCCACCAGGGAAGCCCTCACCCATCCAGTTTTTAGACTCAAAGACCATCAACATCTGAAAGTACATTGGAAATAATGTCCAATTTGTGGTTGCAGGTTTCAGATTCTTGGAGGCTGGACTGAGGTCTTGGGATGCTAAAAAGAGCGTATCTGAAGGGAAAAACACCTGTTCAGGCACTGAGCAGGGCTCAGCTCTGGCCGGTGGGCTTTCCCTGCTTTGCAGATGCAACTAAGACTTAGGAGTCACGTGTCTGAAGTGACACGGAAAGCCATCAGCAGTGACAGGATTGGCCTTATTATTCACCAGCTGAGGCAACAACTTAGTCCGCCGGGGTCCCTGCCTCTGGAAGCTTCCTCCCAGTTGTAAAGCCATCTGCAAGTGGTTTATCTGCTGACTCCTCTTGGTGGGGCCCCAAAGCCACAGTGCTCATTCATATGTCATATCCTCTGGGACTGTGCACCCCAGGGTCCTCTGTGCGTCAATGCAAGCCAGATGAATTAGCAGAGGAAGCAGCAGCCAGGCAGGAATGATGTTATTATTCCAGCTGAGCCCAAAAGCCCGGGGTGGGGGTGGGGTGGGGTGGGGAGGGAGGCTGCAAGGAGGGGTCTGGGGAGGCGTCCTGGACTCCAGGGGTATGTCTGGCTGGAGTGCGGACCACGTCTCAACACCAGCAGCTGACAAGCACTCTGAAAAGGCTCCTGTGTTAACACTCTTCATAGCCTGACAGCCCAGGGTGATTAATGACGGATGCCGCTTGCAGATTTCCTGGAGATTTGATGCATTCTCTCTGTGCTTAAGCAAGGCCCATGGTTAGCAAGCTGCCTCTTGCCAGGGAATGACAAGGATGCTCCCTGGCTTGCTTTCGTCAACAGCATCCATCACGTGGCCACGTGTGAACAGGCCGCAGCTGGATGGTGTGTCGCTTGGCAGCCGCCCCTCTGCCCTCCCGACCCTCCTGCTCCTTTTGGTATCTGGGCCCTGAGGAAAGCAGCTGTCCCTCTCTATTTCTGCTTGGACAGGCAGGTGTCCACATGATGGGCAGGGCAGTTCATGGTGTATGGAGTGACCAAAGCTGGCCTCCAGAGGTTCGTGGTTTTCAATATTTAAGGCTCATTACAAATGAAGATGTTTAATTTCTGAGTTAGTTTGAATTTTTAATACTTCTTAATAATTTAAAAGGTTTAATCATTTTTAATTTTTCGAGGGTACTAGATTAAACTCCTCCCCCCTCCACCCCTTGCTGCCTGGGAGAACTGGGTCTGATGGAGCGGGCAGGGTGCACGCATGTTGTCTTATCCATGGGAACAGAGTTTGGATGGTGTGTTATTCCGGTCCCATAGAGACGGGACTTGGTCCTGTCTCCAGGGTCAGGCTCCTGGCTTGGAGATTAATTCCTCATCACCCTCTCGAGTCTGGTGGGCCCCTCTGGGTCTCCCTAGGCACCTGCCGCTGGTCCAGAATGCGGCAGCAAACCCCCTGGGAAGTGGTTGGGGTGATTTCATCCCCTTTCCCAAACCTCCAGGATTAACTGGCTCAGCTCCATACCTCACTGAAAGCTCTGCTCCTGAAATAGAAAGATGACTTTAGAATAAAATTCTCTGATTTGGGGGAAAATGACTGATTTTTTTTTAATAGTCACTACATCTAGTAGCTCTGCTGGTAAAGAATCTGCCTGCAATGCAGGAGATCCTGGTTCAATTCCTGGGTCAGGAGGATCCGCTGGAGAAGGGTTAGGCTACCCACTCCAGTATTCTTGGGATTCCCTGGTGGCTCAGCTGGTAAAGACTCCACCTAAACCTGGGTTTGATCCCTGGGTTGGGAAGATCCCCTCCAGTATTCTGGCCTGGACAATTTCATGGAGTGTATAGTCCATGGGGTTGCAGAGTCAGACATAACTGAGCAACTTTCACTTTTCAAACTCATTTTAGGAGCTTCCTGGTAGCTCAGTGATTAAAAAAAAATCTGCCTGCCAATGCAGGAGATGCGGGTTCGATCACTGGGTCGAGAAGATCCCCTGGAGAAGAAAATGGCAAGCCCCTCCAGTATTCTTGCTTGGAGAATCCCATGGACAGAGGAGCCTGGTGGGCTACAGTCCATGGGGTCACAAAAGAACTGGACACAATTTAATGAGTAAAAACAACAGCAAAACTCATTTTAAATATAAAACAAAAAGGAGTGAAGGTAGAGGTCAAGTTTCTAAATTCATTCCCTTCTTCCTGCTCTATCTGCAGCATGTTGGGAGCTCATTTCACTCAAACTTCATAGCAATTCTTGTTGGATAGTATCTTGCTATCAATGTCAGGGCTACGATGGGATGTTAGTGCTATATATCCCACCTGATGGGCCCACCCTCTTCTCTCCACCTCCCTGAGGGATGGGGAGGGTTTGCATCAGGGAGACACGCAGGCGGAGGTGTGGAAACGCACAGGGAGCTTGGAGGGCAGGGAGCCTGAGGGATAAGCTGGAAGGACTGTGTTGACCTCTAGGTGGTGTGACACATCTTAACGCAGAGGATAAAGGATGATCAGAGCCGCATCTCAGGAAAGTGATGCCCGAGCACACATGTCCGAGTGGAGAGGGAAGGACAGGGGTGTAACAGTCTCAGGAAGAGGTGTGACAGGCCTCAACAGTGTGGGTTTTTATTCTTCCCTGACATAGGCACCCAAACCCTGCTCTGATCACCTGGCACCTGCCCGGTGGAACCCACACTTATGTCACCAGAGCGGAGCCCAACTCCCCTTCTCAAACTTCCTACCCCAGGCCCTTAGCTCCTAAAGGGGAGACCAGATGCCTAACACAGTGCCTGGAACGCGGCTTATGCACAAAAGCATGTTGTTGAATGAGCACAGAGGAGGGAAGGGGCAGGTGGATGACGGCGAGGAAGGTGGCAGGGAAACACAGATGAGAGGACAACCCCGGAGTGACAGCCTCGAGCCCCACCACAGCCCACGTCTGGGTCCACACGCAGACTCGGCCTCCTCCAGAGAGGCCTGCAGGATGTCCGGCATGTAGGAACCTGGTCCGTGGGTGTGCGTGCAAACCCCTCCAGGGACTGGTTCCAGTTTTCATTACAAATTTGACGTCGGAGAATAAGGAACGACTCCTTATTCCTTTGAAGCAGATGAAATTCACACCAAGGTGGAATCAGATCAAGTCTCGTATTTAGTAAGTGAATAATGGTTCCTTCCTTTTTAGGGGCAGGTGATGGAAACGTTCTTTTAAAAATTGAAGTATAATTGATTTACAATGAGCCAGGTGTACAGAAACGTGATTCAATTATATATGTATATTCTTTTCCAGACTCTTTTCCACTATAGGTTATTATAAGATATTGAGTATAGTTCCCTGTGCTATACAGTAGGTCATGTTGTTAATCTACTTTATATAGAGTTTATCTGCTAATACCCAATTCCCAATTTATCCCTCCTCCCTTCCTTCTTAGTGGGGCTTCCCAGGTGGCTCAGATGGTAAAGAATCCACCTACAATGCAGGAGACCCATGTTTGATCCCTGGGTCAGGAAGATCCCTTGGAGAAGGGAATGACTACCTACTCCTGTATTCTTGCCTGGAAAATTCCATGGACAGAGAAGCCTGGCGGGCTATAGTCCATGAGGTCTCAAAAGAGTCAGACATGACTGACCAACTAACACTACCTCCTTGGTAAACATAAGTTTGTTTTCCAAGTCTGTGGGTCTATTTCTGTTTCATAAATAAATTCACTGTATCATTTTTTTCAGATCCCGCGTATTAGTCCATATCATATAATATTTGTCCTTCTCTATCTGATTGACTTCACTTAATATGATAATCTCCAGGTTCATCCATGTTGCTGCAAATGCCTTGTTTCATTCTTTTTTATGGCTAAGTGATATTCCATTCTGTATATATATCACATCTCCTTTCTCCATTCGTCTGAGGATGCACACGTGGGTTGCTTCCGTGTCTTGGCTGTTGTGAATAGTAAGAAGTGCTGCAGTGAACTTTGGGGTGGCTGTATCTTTTTGAAATAGAGTTTTTGTCTTTTTGGTTGTATGCCCAGGAGTGGGATTTCTGGATCATATGGTAGCTCTATTTTTAGTTTTTAAGGAACCTCCACACTGTTCTCCATAATGGCTGCACCAATTTACATTCCCACCAACAGCATAGGATTATGGATTCATTTTTTTTGCGAAAGATATCCTTGACTAGGTCTAAGAATCTTCTCTTTCCTATTTTGTTTTTACAGAAAAATATTTGGGAGAATGCAACTCCCTGAAGTTATCCCCAGAAAGACACTGCCAATGTTTGATCTCATTCTGAACTGTGAAACGCTCATAGCCCCCACCACACTCTTGGCTAGGGGCAGCCTAGTCTGACTCTCACCCCCTCGGCATCCTACCCTACCAGGGTCCCAGAGCCTTCCCTCCTCTAAGCTTCTGTGTCAGCCCTTCTAGCTCTAACTGTACACTTTGTGTAGCTCAAAGCAGTGTATAGTTATTAACTTCTTACATAAATCTCATATTAAATTTCACTTTTCCTTCTTTCCTCAACTAGACTTTAAGTTCTTTGGGGACAGAAAGCATGTCCTGTGAGCTACAATCCCTTCCATATATGCTATCTAAGCTCCTGACAAATATTGAAAGGAAAATAAATTCATTTGGCAGTTTGACGGTCATACAGCAGACGAGTGAGCGGTGCAGAGCGCGGTACTTTGCCAGGCCGACTTTAGCTCCAGTGGGCAGAGCAACGCCTGAATCTACCATCCCCTCCACCCTCCACACGCTCTCTGTCCCTCTCCCGTTTGTTCTGCCATCTCTCCCTGTTTCTCTCGCTCTCTTTTTCGGCTGTGCAGCCTAGCCTGTGGGATCTCAGTTCCTGGACCAGGGATAGAACTCAGGCCCTCGGCAGTGAAAATGCCAAGTCCTAACCACGGAACTGCCAGGAAATTCCCTTCTCTCTCTTTTTGTTTTTCCATCCTTCTTGCTCCGTGAAAAGTTTCTTTTATCACCTATTTCAGGATCCAGTCTCTGCCAGGTGCTGGGAGGAGTACAAGCTCGTAGCATCCTGGGGCATCCTGACTTTATCCACCTCCTTCCCACTCTTCTTATTCCGTTCAGCCGTGTTTATTGAGCATCTTCCACATAGTAGCTGACGCAGGAGCTCCTTGCAGATGAGAGCTGGGGGGACAGCACACTTTCCCACGCATCCTCTGAAAGCTCCTGGCACCCTCCGTAAAGCTCTCAGCTTGGGGGAATCTTTAGGAAGGACACTTTCTGCACAGTGAGGGGACCAGAGGGAACAGAAGTGATTCTTAACATCTCTCTCGGCGCCGCAGATACTCAGAGCCGTTGAAGAACAGGAAGGGGAAAACCAGAGAAGCCAGGCTCAGACCTACAGCTGTGGCCGCCCATCCCGAGCTGAGCTGTGATCTCAGGGGTGCCTGGCAAGGACAGCCGGCAGGGGGCCTCCCAGTGCACTGAACGGAACAGGGAAGCCAGCTCCCTGAGGACCGGCCTCCTGGGGCCTGAGAATTGACAGCCAGCTCCACCTGGTCCCCTGGAGTTGGCTATTGCTGCAGGTATTAATGGTGGGAGAGAAAAATCCCTAGACAGTGAGGTGATGCACTGGACAGAGTATGAATGTGGGAAACGTGAGCGACGCTGTTAGGAATGGCCTCGTCAGGAATGGGGATGGAAACAGAGCCTTGCACTTGGAGTGTGAGCCTTGGCTTCGCTTCTCCCTAGAAAGTGGGCTTGAGAAAGCCCTCTGGCTCCCAGTCATTGCCGCCCCCCAAGCTCACAGGGCCTGCGTCTGCTTCGGCCGCCGCATGGGGCCCAGTGTCTTGTGTTCTGTGACACTGGCCTTTTTGTTTCTTTCCACCAGAGGCTGAGCATCTTGATGGCAGGGGCTTTGTCTTCCTCATCTACATGGGGCCCAGTGTCTTGTGTTCTGTGACACCGGCCTTTTTGTTTCTTTCCGCCAGAGGCTGAGCATCTTGATGGCAGGGTCTTTGTCTTCCTCGTCTTTGATTTTTCTGGTCCCCAGGGCAGTGATCTCTCACAGGTGAGGACAGCGTTCTCTCCCATTTCCATCCCACCCTCCCGCACCCCTATCTTACATCTTCTTCCTTCCATCTCGTTTATCTAGTTGAGAGGGCTGAGCCCAGAGGCCTCTTACTCCAGCTCTAAAGCTTGCACTCTTGGTAACAATGTTTGATGTCGAGGTTCTCAAACATGCCCAGCCGTCATCATCACTGGGAGGGCTTGTTTAATCCAGGGGCTCAGACTCTAAAACCCAAGTGTCTGATTCAGTGGTGGGGCTGAGGACCTACACTTCCAAGCAGCTCCCAGATATGCTGATACTGCTGGTCCAGGGACCAGCTCTAAGAATCGCCGCTAGGAATCTTCGTGATTGGGGATGTCCTTCTCAGGACATGTCAGCTCGAAGAATCGCCGCTGGAGGCTTCATGATTGTGGGTGTGAATGTCCTTTCTCAGGACACGTGCTCCTTCTTCATAGTGGAGTCTTGACAAGGGTAGGTTTGAGACTCACAGGAACAGAAAACTTAGAACCCAGAACAGGCCCTGGATTTGAAGTCAGACTCTGAATCCAGATCCAGCTCTTACCAGTTACCGGCTCTGTGGCTGTGACCAAGATGTGGTGCCTCTCTCAGGCTTTCTTTCCTCATCTGTTAAATGGGAATGATCACAGTGGGTTGGCCAAAAAGTTCACTGGGGTTTCTCTGTGACATCTTCCCAAACTTTTTGGCCAACTCAATACCTGCTTCAGAGGATTAAATGCTGAAGTTTCTTTTATGGCGAGTCTGGTGCTTGTTAGGCATTCTGTTATTGATTCGAGTTTGGACTCCACTGGAAAACATCAGTGACGTGCTTCTGTTTCTGCCCACATGGGAATGTGGTGGGTGTTGAAGACTCTGCCAGGTAGACTCCACAGGCTGTTCTAGAAAACATTCGTCTCAGTCTTGTGGACAGGTCACGGGTAATGGACAGGTATGTGATCCTGTGTTTCTCTTGGATAGTCTCCTGGGCGGTATCACCTTTGTGAAGCCCCAGCACCGAGCTTTGCTTTTTCCCTTGTGTGTTACCAGGAGGTCCGTGCATGCTTGAGTTTGGGGTGGGTGGGGGAGGACAGCCCTTCTGTGCCTGTTGCTGGAGTTGACCCCAACACCTAACTGAGGGATGGCAGTCACGAGGTCAGCGATGCAGAGCCAGGGTTGCTTTATCTCCCCCTCTTTCCCCCTTGGTAACCATTAGCGTGTTTTCTACATCTGTGACTTGATTTCTGTTTACAAATAGGTTCATGTGTACCAGGTTTTTAGATTCCACATACAAGCGATTTCATATGATATTTACCTTTCTCGGCATACAAGCTCTTAAAATAGCACCTAGCCCGTGGCAAGCACTCAGTGCCTGTTGGCCTTTGTTATTTACTGAGAACCTACTGTGTTCCAGGCACGCTGCAGAGGTCAGGCAGTTATTCCCCAAACACAAGCACTACCTTGTATCCGGGGGATTGATGACGGATAAGACAGTCTACTCTTGCTTTTCTTTTTTTTTTTTCATGTTGCATCACACAGCTTGTGGGATCTTATTTCCCCAACCATGGACTGAACTGGGCCCTCAGCAGTGAAAGTGTGGGAGTTCTAAGCACCTGACCACCAGTTAATTCAGTCTGCTCTTGTTTCCAAGTACCATTTCTAAAAGAAGCAAGGCATTGAAATGGAAAGGGGCTTGTTTGAGTGAGGTCACTCAGCTAGGGAGCAGAACCTATTCTGTCCTTTGGTCCTGCCCATATGTGGCACTGCCCTTACTGCATCATCACCAGACGCTGATAATGATCATTTGAGTGGAGAATGAAAGCATCCATTTACTAGTTCTGAAAGTATGATGGTAGATCCAAATCTGTAGTTTTTAGACATTTTGATTTGATTTATAGATCTCAGATACTAATTTATATTCATATAATACTTTCATTATAAAATATGCAGTGGTACAAAGATTTGTATGTATATAGGAGTTTTTTTTTTTTTTTAATTTGGGTTTATAAATGGTTTGGAACAGGTTGCAGAAACATCGTCTGTTGCTCTTTTTAATATATCTCGAGCATGCTATGACACATCCTGAAATAATTTGCTTCGGAAAAAAGCACTGCTCTCCCTCTTTTGCAAATGTAACTGTAAATATTACTTTGAGGTATGTAATTGCTGCAACCATCTCCATTTGAAGGAAGACTTCTAACCCGTCCATCTCCCATCTCTTGCTATTGTCAAGAAATCAGAAATATTGACTTAAAAGGCATTATTCAAATGTGTTGAATGTAAACACTGAAGAAGTCTGAGAACAGCCACAAATTTTCCTTTGCTTAATGCAGCCTTGAAAATATTTCAAGTATTCTGTTTTACAGGCATGCATTCACTCTGCTTAGAGAAAATATTACTTCAAGCACATCTTAGCATGCCAAGAACGCTTCTAGTGTCTGGCACTTAGTAGGAACTGAATGGATGTTTGAAGTTTGACTTGAGTTGAAGTTCCCTGGGATACACGTGTTGCTATGACACCTGGAAACCCTTGGGTTCCTTTAGGTATGGAGACAGCTCTGGCAGGGCTTGGTGAGGGGCTCTGGCTAGGGGCAGGCAGGCCTACAACCCTTCTGGGCAGTGGGGCATTGCTCAGAATCAGACCTGGCTCAACACAGAGCTAGAGCTGGCTTCACAATTGGTCCCTTGTCACTCATTTCATCGAGTGGCCCTCCTTCTGAGCTCTCAGACTTGGCTGCGAGCCCCTTGGAGACAGGACTCTGGCTCTCATTTCAGCATTTTCAAGAGCCTGTCCTAATGCCGTAATTGCTCGTAAATGTTTCACTCAATTGAAATAAAAAGAAAAGAAACCAAGTGGGCATATGGCTCCCTCTAGTCTCCTCACTTCTGAGACCTGGCTGTGAACTCATGGCCAGATCCTCCCATGATTCATCACTTAAATCATTCAGCAGCTGAAGGATGCAAGCTTTCCCCTCAAAGACTGTCTCTTGGGCTGTTTAGAGACCCAGGTGGGCCGTGGAAATAGCCCTGGTCTGAAATGCTATGGATGCCTGGGCGGTGCTTTTTTAAAATTTTTAATTTTTTTTATTGGCTGTTTTACCTTACACATAATCTTTGATTTTTTTTAATGGAATTATAGTTGAATTACAATGTTTGTAAATTACTGCTGTACAACAAAGTGATTCAGTTATATATATATGAGTGTGTGTGTGTGTATAGGGGGGTTCCCACGTAGCTCTAGTGGTAAAGAACTCGCCTGCCAATGAAGATGTAAGAGATGTGGTTTCGATCTCTGGGTTCTGAAGACCCCCTGGAGTAGGAAATGGCAACCCACTCCAGTATTCTTCCCAGGAGAATCCCATGGACGGAGGAGTCTATGGGGCCACAAAGAGTCAAACATGACCGAAGTGACTTATCACACACACATGCATGTATATATATAATTCTTTTTTATATTCCTTTCCATTATGGTTTATCCCAGGATAGTGACTCTACTTCCTTGTGCTGTACAGTGGGACCTTGTCTATCCATCCTATATATAATAGCTTACATCTGCTAACCCCAAACTCCTACTGCATCCCTCTCCCATAACCAACACCTGCATTACATACATGCTGGCCGTCTGGAAGTTCAACCTATGTCAAGTCCCTTCTTGTTCTAGATCTCGGTCTCCCTGTAACGTCTAAGATCACTGAGAGCAATATAAGTCTATCCCATTAATGATACGTGTGTGTGTGTGCACGCGTGTGTGTGTGTGCTGGTCAGCTTATTTGCCACAGCATCAAAAGTTTTACTCCTTTATTCATGAACAAAGAAATATTCTGACCTATTTTTCAGCAGAGCGAAGTTCTGGAATTTCAAATCACTGGCTCCTTCTTTGGCTATTTTTCTATTGCCCCTGTGATGAAAGAAAATAGATTATTGTCAGGAAATAGCAAGAAGTGAGGGGAAAAATTAATTAAGTGCATTCATTCATAGAAATAACCACTCAGTCAGATGTAAGTAATTAATGTCTCACACGTAATTCCAAATCTCTCTTTGCATTTCCAGTGGAGTTAAACAAAATCTGGACTTAAGATAATCCAATTACTTGAAAATATGCTTTTTTTTTTTTTTTTAATATAAGAGCTTTATTTTACAAGGAGCAATAGCCTGGGGTAGAATAAGTGCCCCTAACTGGATGAAGACGTGGGCTTTCTCACATCAGCGTGGTCAAGTGGTGTCCTCCCTAAGGTCCCTGAATTTCCATAACATTGCTCTGTACAGCAAAAAGAATCACGCGCATGCCACCCGGTTAAGGGGAGGCTGTCAAACAAGGACAGTGCCTGCAGGCCAGGAAATGTCCTACATGCTTTCCTGTGTTGGCTGAATTCGACCAAAACTAGCAAACATCATCTGGGGTAGGGAGGAAGATGACTTAGGAATAGCAACTCAGATCCAAATAATATTTATTGAACTCCTGTATAATTTAGGGACTTTGCGATGCTATTTTCTATGAAGAGATTAACTAATTTTAAATTGAGTTAATTTGTTCAAATTCAGTAAGGCATTCTCTATCATAAAGAATCTCTAGTTCATTTCATTAGCCAAGTTTAATATACTTTCATTTTTCTCGCAGGCATTTTGTGAGCTCTATTAGACGTTAACGGATGATCCCTTCCTCTACAAATGCTCCTTGGCAGCTACCAGGGTAGCTCCTCTGACCTGCCTGCCCTCCTGATTCTCTCCACTTGGGCCACACCTGCTTCTTCTAGGACCTTATATTTTCCTCTCCTCCCTCCCCCAGGGCTCTTCCAGGGGGAAGTGTTTCTCAAACACTTTCTTCCCCTGCATCAAACTCAAGCTTCTGAGTTCAGTTCACCTGTCATTTCATCAGAGAAACCTCCTTTCTCCTCTGAGACAGACCCCTTCTAGCACTCGCCTGAGTTTTAGTTGTCCTTCGACTTAATGTATAGGTTGTATTCACGACTGTGACGCTGAGGAACTGCCATCTCCATGAGGGCAGAGACTGCAGGAGACTGCATGTCCAGGGCTTGGGACTGTGCCTGATTGTACAGGACATGCTGAAAGATAACTTGAGGCTCTCTCTCCACCCAGGATGTTTTTAAACTTTTTTTCTATATTGGAGTATGGTTGATTAGCAATGTTGTGACAGTTTCAGGCGCACAGCAGAGTGACTCAGCCATACATGTGTATGTATCCATTCTCCCCAAAACTCCCCTCCCATCCAGGCTGTCACATAACATTAAGCAGAGTTCCCTGTACTATGGATGGAACTAGAGATTGTTATACTGAGTAAAGTCAGACAGAGACAGAGAAATATCCATCTAGGATTTTTTGTATAGCCTATTAACTGCAACACAATAAATTAAAAATGTAGTGAGTTGTTTGAATATATTTTGTCACCGTGTAAATTGATCATCTAGAAAGATAATGGATGATTCCATTATTTTCCAGTTTTTGTTATTTCACAATTACACAGTTGTTTCATTATTGTATTATTTTATATTCAATACATTTTATTATTTCGTTGTTTTTTATTTATCTGGGTGAAAGCTCGATTCATAAATCTTTATCTGCATTCTGACTTCATTTCTAAGCTCTGGAGATAAACATCTACCTTCTGGAATTTTTTAATTGGTCACCCCCAGCTGACTCAGGCCCTTTCCTAAGGAATGGCCCCATTATTCACAGAACTTCCAAACAATTATTTGCACACTCACCTTGAGTCTTCCCTCCCTTGTCTTCTCCATCCTCACCATCTCCACAATTTGTTACCATATCCTAGAAACTGAGTCCCAAACATCTCTCTTCAATCCTTTAAATGATACCTAGTCTTAGCTCTGCCTTCATTCTCTCCAGCCTGGACTCCAGTGTCAGCCCCCTAGCTTCTTGGGCTCCAATCCACCCACCAAACTGCAATGAGAACAACCATCTTTTTAACTGGCAGAATATAACCAAGTCACCTCTACTTGAAATCCCCACCCCTCCTCCATTTCACAGGACTGAGTCCACAGTCTTTACCAGGATCCCTGCTCCAGGGGTCTTGGATACAATTTGTATTATTTGTATTCTTATTTCCTGCTAGCCCTGCTCTCTGACCAAGCCCCCAACATTGTCCCTGCTTGCCACAGGACAGGCCAGTGAATCAGAGACTAGGTGTTGAAGCAAGGAATACTTCATCTGGAGAGCTTACTGCCAAGAAGGTGGCAGACTAGTGTCTCAAAATAACCATCTTATTGCAGTCTGGATGCCAGTTTCTTTTATAGAACAGAGATGCGGGACAGTGAGGAAACGAAGTTAAAAGGCCATTAATCTTGCAAATATCTCTTAGAAAGGCAATCCTAGGACAGGGGGTGTGATAATTCTTCCTTCTGACATCCACAGGTGGACAGGGTCCTGAACAAAGACACTTTAGTTAACAATCAGGCAGAGGGGCAGGATTTTCTGAGGCAGGACACCATGTATGATTGCAATAACAAAAGCAATGAAAAGCAAGTCAAACACTTCCGACAGCAAGAAACAGTTCCCATGTGGAGTCAGAACTGGGTCTTTCCTGCAATAATAGTTTCCAGTCTTCAAGGCTTAGTTCAAACATTAGATCCTTGTGAGGTCTTCTGTGCTGCTTCCTCTTAGAACATTTTAGTATTTTTGGTATGTCTCTATTCTACCATTCATGCATTTGTTCATGAATCCATTTATTCATTAACTCAACACAATATTAGAGATATTGTAGATATCAGATCTCTTTTGTGCCCAGCAATGGGATGAAGTTGTTAAGAAGACACATGACGCCTTCCTAGTGAATCTTTTATGGTTGTTGGGAGACAGACCATGAACAAGTAGATAAACAATCATATTTTTATCATATTGCTGTGTACGTGTGCCTGTTCAAGTGTTCATGTTCCCCTAGAGTAGAGGATTTTTGTGAGAAGACGCATATCCTGGGAATATTTTCTCTCCCAGCACAAGGACTAGCTGACCTCAGCTGTGCCCTCAGGAATGTTTTTAAGATATGAAATGATGCATTAATAGTAAATAGATAAACGAATGCCCTGCCCATCTGGGCTCTTACACAATAGTGAACCACTCATTCTACTGTGTAGGGTCTTTTAGGTCCCTCTGATACCAGGCAACTTCTGATGTGTCCCTGCACTGAGGAGACCTTAGGTTTCATTACATCTCTAAGGTATGGGCAACATTTCTGTGCTCTGACAGCCAGGGTAACATTTGCTGAAATGGCTTTAACCAGTTCAATTTTAGGAGAATATGGGGGGGGGTGGTTCTGGGAATTTTCTCAACCTCTTCCTGGGATCCCCAAGAACCCAACAGCCTGAGAGCTTCCTCTGACTTTTCCAGAGAATCTACTTTTGCTTTTTTACTTTAGGAAGAGAGTTTAACTCAAGCTCTTTTTCTATTTCATCTTTACAGTAACCCTCAGCAGGGCAGTTAACCTAAGTAACCTAAGTTGGGCAGGCATCCTTCTCAGGTTTTTGCTACAGATGAGGGAACAGGGACCTTGAGAGTGGAGGGGATCTGATTCAAGGTCACCAAGTTGGTTGATGGCCCAGCCAGTGCTCCACACCAGGTCTCTAATCTGCCAGGTATGTGCTACATGCACCCTCCCCCTGGGGGAGCCAGGGTGTGTAGCCGCCTGATACTCAGGGTCAGGCGCCTCTGAGACCCACTAAGGAACAGGAGTAAGAATGAGTTGGGGTGGGGGGGTACAAAGGATGAGGAGGTGGTGCTGTCCTTCCCACAACAGATTATTTAACAGATGAACAAAGCTGGCAAGTTAACAGCCATCGAAGGTCCATCTAGTCAAGGCTATGATTTTTCCAGTAATCATATATGGATGTGAGAGTTGGACTATAAAGAAAGATGAGCACCGAAGAATTGATGCTTTTGAACTGTGGTATTGGAGAAGACTCTTGAGAGTCCTTGGACTGCAAGGAGATCCAACCAATCCATCCTAAAGGAAATCAGTCCTAATTATACATTGGAAGGATTGATGTTGAAGCTGAAACTCCAATACTTTGGCCACTTGATGCAAATAACTGACTCATCTGAAAAGACCCTGATGCTGGGAAAGATTGAAGGTGGAAGGAGAAGGGGACGACAGAGGGTGAGGTTGTTGGATAGCATCACCGACTCAATGGACATGAGTTTGGGTAAACTCTGGGAGTTGGTGAAGGATAGGGAGGCCTGGTATGCTGCAGTCCATGGGGATGCAAAGAATTGGACATGACTGACCAACTGAACTGAACTGAACTGAACCTGGACAGTGAGCAGTTAAGTTTATTTGTTTTTAAAACGCACAAAAAGAACAGAGAACAATAGAAGCTTTAACATTAGAAGAGGTTCTCTCCCTTGCTCCCTCTCCCTTTCCTTTTGCTTGCTAAGCACAAGGAGAACCACAATGTCCCACCCCACAGTTTTCCTCTCCACCAGCTCTTTCTGGCTCACATCATTCCTTAGGGTTCCAGATTTTAGGAACACATTAAAAAAAAATGTACCATGATGAAAGAATTATAAAGTCTCAGTATATCACAGAAAATATTATTTAAGAATGTGTATCATACCAGGTCAAAACTGTTTGCTTTGCATTAAACTGATAACTGAGCTTTGAAGGAGACAGTCAACGTTGCCGCAAATTGGCCTTGGCATTTGTGAGCCTGCGTTGATGATTCTGTATATGGCAGTAGTGTAGGTAGTTAGGCACCATTTTCAAGACCTCAAACATCCAAGACCAGCTTCCTTCCTGTGGGCCCTTCAGCCTGCCTCATCCACATAGTAAAAGAAATCCAATGAGCACTTTTAAACGACTGCTCTATTGCTTATCTTTGATCCTCATCAAGTGCCCCCCAGGAAAGCAACACAGGTTAGTTTACTGAACAGTGAACTCAGCACATCCCCAAAAAAGGGGAAGTGCCATAGGCTTGTGGGGAAACTGAGGCACAGAGTGCCAGTGGGTGAGACAATTAATTGTTCTTGTAATCACCTTGTCCTCTGCTGAGAAAGAGCATATCACCTCTCAGGAGCCAGGTTCTCTACTTAACTATCCACTTATCACTTCTGGTTTTACACTTTTTGGCTATTTTTGCTTTCCTTTTCCTCCTTGGCACCTCCCTCCTGAGTGGTCAGTTGACAAAACTCATCCAGTCCTCCTTCACATGTCTTCTTGTTCCATCCCTTTCTTACACTCTCTCTTCTCAGGACCAAGGACTTTTCAGGTAGATCTAACAGAAGTCAGTTCTGCATAGTTGAATCAGTCTACAGAAAGATATATCTATCAAAACCGAATTATTGAGAAGAGGGTCTTTGGCAATGTAATTAAGGTGAGATCTTGAGATGAAATTGTTCTGGATTAGGGTGGCCTTATATTCAAAGTTAGGCTTCTCAGGTGGCTCAGTGGATAGAGAATCTGCCTGCAATGCAGGAGATGCAGGAGACACAGGTTTGATCCCTGGGTCACGAGGATCCCCTGGAGGGGTGCATGGCAACCCACTCCAGTATCCTTGCCTGGAGAATCCCGTGGACAGAGGAGCCTGGCGGGCTACAGTTCATGGGGTCACAAAGAGTCAGACACGGCTGAAGCTACTTAGCATGTGCACACACATCATATCTAAGGACAGGTTTGCATAGAAAAGAAGACCATAGAAGACACACAAGAGAAGGGCATGTGCCATCCCACGGGAAGATGGAGACAGAGATTGGGGTGATGCTGCCACAATCCAAGGAGCTTCTGGAGCATCCAAAGCTGGAGGAAGAAAGGAAGGATCCTACGCTAGAGGCTTCAGGGGAGACACAACCCTCGGGATTGAGTTCAGTCTTCTGGGCTCCAGAACAGTGAGAGAATACCTTTCTGTTGTTTTAAATCCCATGGTTGATTTAAGCCACTATAGCCCTGCCGCTGTTGCTGCTAAGTCGCTTCAGTCCTGTCCGACTCTGTGCGACCCCATAGACTGCAGCCCACCGGGCTCTGCCATCCCTGGGATTCTCCAGGCAAGAACACTGGAGTGGGTTGCCATTTCCTCCTCCAATGCATAAAAGTGAAAAGTGAAAGTGAAGTCAGTCATGTCCGACTCTTCACAACCCCATGGACTGCAGCCCACCAGGCTTCTCCGTCCATGGGATTTTCCAGGGAAGAGTACTGGAGTGGGGTGCCATTGCCTTCTCCCACTATAGCCCTAGAGGACTCAATACACAGAATATGTAACCCAACCCATCCTAAAGTACAGAAAGTAAATAAGACCCAAATCTCCAGCAGGACAAAACAAGAAGTGTAATGGCAAAAATGCATATAGTCTAGAAGGAAAAAGAAATAAATGGGAACATCTTTAAGTGAGGGGGTAGTCAAGGAAGGCTTCCACAGACTGATGGATGAGGTGCATGCAAAGTCGCTTCAGTTGTGTCCAACTCCTTGTGACCCCATAAACTGTAGCCTTCCAGGCTCCTCTGTCCATGGCATTCTCCAGTCAAGAATACTGGAGTGGGTTGCCATTTCCATTTCCAGGGGATCTTCCTGATCTAAGGATAGAACCCAGATCTCTTACAGCTCCTGCATTGGCAGGCAGGTTCTTTACCTAGTGCCACCTGGTAAGCTCAATGAATGAGGATGTACAGCATTTTCCAGACTGATGGAGAGTGAGGCAGAGCAACCTATTTTGGGGCAGATGCCTGCTCCATGCTTTCCTGGCCATTTTCCTCTAATTTTTCACCTTTACCAGTGTTCCCAGCTACACCCAAGATGGCAGGTACAGTTTGACCTGCACAGATGAAAAGCTACCATTTCTTCTGCTGTGAAATGACCTTCTCTTAATAAGTACTGAAAGCAAGTTTAGCTTTTTCCAGAAGCTTCTCATTACACTCCCAATGAGCGTGCAGATTTCTGAGAAATCACATAAATTTTCCCTATGCCTTAATTCTCTTTTAAGGGCCATGCAGCTGGATTGCTGACTCCAAGATCATGAATAATAATAATGTATAATGCTATAATTATCATGCTAATAACAACAGCCCTAAACTTTGATAAGATTTACAACTTACTGGTCACTGATGCTCACCACAACCCTAAGAGTCCAGTCCAAGCCTATCCCCAACCCTGTTAAATTTCTTCATCTTGTGTTCAGCTCATGTTCCTTCTTCTCAGGAATTGCCACATATCAGGCTTCTGAGGGGGCTTCCCAAGTGGTACTAGTGGTAAATAACCTGCCTGCCAATGCAGGAGACATAAGAGATGCAGGTTCGATCCTGGGGTCGGGAAGATCCCCTGGAGGAGGGCATGGCAACCCACTCCAGTATTCTAGCCTGGACAATCCCATGGACAGAAGAGCCTGGTAGGCTATAGTTCATGGGGTTGCACAGAGTTGGACACGACTGAAGTGACTTAGCACGCATACATGGATGCACAGGCTCCTGAGGAAACACTGAGATGGAGAGGATGATGCAGGAAGTCCATCAGGGTGAGATCCTGGCATTAGTCGCTGTGGAGGGCAGGGAAGGAAGCAGAATTTGGAAGGGGCAATGGTTGGGCTGTGCTCTGAGATTGGCACCAGGGCCCTTCAGAACTATCCTGAGTTGTGGCAGCGGGGCCAGGCCTTTGTACTCCTGGATGAACCAGATGGTGGATGCAGGCTGCCCCAGGTGAGGCAACTCTATTCAACTGGGACAATTCCCAAAGGAAGTTGAGAGGGAGAGACTCTGAAAGTCTAGTACAGCGTCACATTGGATTCAGACTCTAGAGAGTCTGAGGTCCCAAGCTCAACATAGGTCTTGACTATAGTTTTCATTAGAGAATGGAAGTGGGGGGGCGGTGGGGGAAGGAAGGATGGGGCCCAGGGCAGGATGATCCTGAGGGTAGGGCATCCCCTAGGAAGGAGTGGGGAAGCAAGTCAGAGAGATGCTGGTCTCTACAGGATGTGGTGTGGTGTGGTGTGGTGTGGTGTGGTGTGGACACAGATGTTAAGAGCACTCATTTGGACTCCATCAGAATTTGAATCTGGTTCTGCCAACAGAAGAAGTCAGCAGTTTATCTCCTCATCCCCATTTTACACCCAAGGAAGGGGGAGTTATAATAACTCCCTCACATATTGATTGCATGTTGGTAATCATTTTTATTGTCTAGGGTTCAAGTCTTACTCCAACAAGCAAGGAATAACAGAGGTGGACAACCAGGAGGACCAAGAAGGGCAGTTGATAATGAAAAATTTTCATCCAGGCCAAAATGCTACTATCTCAGAACTTTTGTGGGTCAGGAATCCAGGCGTGACTTTGCTGGGTCCTCTGTTTCATGGTCTCTGCTGAGGCTGAAATCAAAGTGTCAGCCAGAATTGGGGTTTCCTCTGAAAGCTCAACTGGGAAAGGCTCTACATGGTTCTAAGCACATGGGATTGTTGGAAGGTTCAACAGTTTCTTATGGCCTGTTGGACTGAGGGCCTTGCCTCCTTGGTGTATGTGGGTAAGAAGATGCCTTCAGTTCCTTGCCACCTGGGCCTCCCCCATATAGCCACGTGCTTTATCAAAATGTGTAAATCAAGCAGACAAGAAGGAAGTTGCGATCACACATAATGTCATCACGGAAATGACGTCTTGTCAATTTTGCCATATCCTGTTGTTTACAGGTGATCACAGGCCTTGCTCACAATTAAGAGGGAGTGGATTACACAGGGAGGGATGCAAGTACCAGGTGAAGAGGTAACTGGGGGCCACTTTAGTGTCTGTCTGCCCCATGTAATAGTTGACTCATTGGAAAAGACTCTGATGCTGGGAGGAATTGGGGGCAGGAGGAGAAGGGGACGACAGAGGATGAGATGGCTGGATGGCATCACCGACTCGATGGACATGAGTTTGGGTGAACTCTGGGAGTTGGTGATGGACAGGGAGGCCTGGTGTGCTGCAATTCATGGGGTCACAAAGAGTCAGACACGACTGAGTGACTAAACTGAACTGAACTAAGTGTGGAAGTGTGAGTAGATGTGACACTAGTTACTAGCATCCAGAAGGTATTTGACAAACCTCCAAGCCAAATCAGCTAGACTCTTCCTGCTGCCTGTTTTATAACCTTCCATGACTCATGAAAATGTCAGGCCAGTTGTTAAAAGTTTTTCAGCTAATTCCAGAAGACACCAGCAAGTCAGAACAGACTGGTTCTCTGAATCTTTGCTCTTGCGTGTGAGGGGCCATTGTAATTATTTTTTGCAGCAGAATGCTATACTTCTAATTTTCTTAAAATAGTCACTGCAGGAGTCATCACAAACAACTTTTTCTGAACTAGAGTTTCCTATTTTGTTCCTTCCATTTGGTCTTTAGGGCACATGTGTGATAGGCACAAACTTCCGTTGAGTTGTATATTCCTGTGCGTAGCTTCTTCTAAGCCTAGGAAATGTTCAACACCGCCCTCCCCCACCGCCCCCCTCACCCATCCCGAGCATCTGAGCAAAGCCCAGGCTCTTGCAAATTTGATATGCCATAGCTGGGATGCTGGATACCTTTTATGCGCTTGCACTGCTGAACCCAGAAAAGCTGAAGAACATACAGACTTTTTTTTCTTTTAAAGTTTGAATTTGAATCTATTTACCCAGGGCCAATTTTCTCAAGCTCACGCAGCCTCCCCATTCAAAATTGGCAAAGGATCTTGGAGAAGATCATGCACACACACACTAGCTTCTCACAGGAGGCTACATTTGCTGGGAAGCAGATACTGATGATAAGGCATTGTTTCAAACACTGCTCAGAGACAGGAATGCGGTAAGGTCCTGTATCTCCTTCTGTCTGTGCATACCAGGAGATCACAGTACACAATTCTGAGATATCTCTGCCCTGCCTGACAGTACGTGTGTAGCAGAAAGTGAGGGAAGAGCTCAGATACAAGACAGACTTATATTTCAAAGCAGCTTCAGCACTGGGGGCATTGCCTTCTATCTGTCCTGTCCAGTGTCTTCCATTTATGTAGTTTTAGCTGCAACTCTGGACGCTAATTTTGGGGACAGACAGCTGGAGTGGAAAGAGAGTTTGGCCTTGTGGCTTTAGGGTTTGGGTTCAGGCCCTAGCTATTTTACTGCTTCATTGTGTTATCTCAACCATGTTACTTAACCACAGCCTGGTGATGGTTGTGCCATGCGTACGATCAGAGTAGGATGGGTGGGTATGTTTCCTGAAGCATCATTACTGCATATATTCTGCACACTTTGCTGTTCCTGCATTAAACAGAGGGGATAAGAGTCTTGCTTCATAAGCAGCTGAAAGTCTATGGCAAAGTCCTAAAAACCATGGCATAAGAGGGGTGGGTATACCTAACAGAACTTGAGAACTTGGTGGCACAGTGAATTAGCTTAAGGGTCCTGTCCTCGTGGAATCTCCCCTGATCTTTCATCTGGACCCCTTAACTGTTCTCCTTGACATCTGTCCCTTTCTACTCTAAGATCGTCTGCCAATTTTGTCTCAGCCATCATTTCAACTCTCTGTTTTGTTTTACAAACCAACATTCCAGGCAAACCGAACCTCTGGCTAGGCTGAAACACAGCACATTGAAAATTTCTCCATTCATGTGGTCTCCCCTGCCTGTGATTCATTTCTCCCTCTTTCTCTTCTCTTTCTAACGTCTCCACAACATCAAATTCTTGATCTGCTGGGCCCAGCAGAGATGCCATCTTTTCCGCTTATCTTTCCCCAAAGTATCTGGACAGATGTGCTATATCCTTCATGAGCTAGAATGGAGCTCACTTTCTATCTTGGCTGGTGGCAGCCATGTTCCCTAAGCCCTCACTCTATCCTGAACCTGGCCCCTCTCCTCCTGTATCCTCTTTGATAGTTCACGGTCTTGGAAACAAAATCCTCTCAGACTCAAGTCCTTTACTGAAATTGAATTGAAATTGAGCAGTGGACCCTGGTACCATCCTCCAGTCAGATATTTATTGAGCAGCTACTATGTGCTGGTTATTATGCCTGGGAACACAGACAAGACACAAAAGGTCCTACCCTCATGAAGCTGGCAGCCCATGAGTGGGAACCAAGCTAGTGAACAAGAAGCTCACCTCCTCTGTTTTTCTTTTCCCCCATGGCTTCCTGTTTCATTTACTCCTTATTTGAATGGCTACCTGGTTTCAAGACAGTCCACCTGGCTCTGACCTGAGTTTCCCTTGGTACGCAGCTCTGACAGCTGCCTGTGGATTTACACATGGCCAGGAGGTAGGCTTGGTCCTCCTTTAGGCCACGTGGGCTGCCCTTCCTCCTCTAGATTCTCCAGACTCAGGGAGAGGCTTTGGGTTCTCTGATGAAATGGATCAGACCTCAGTTTTCAGAGGTGGCCACCTATGTGGTCATGATTGGTGTGTGCACCTCCCACCAAAGCTCTGAACTCTTGTCATTCTCTCCTGCAGACCAGCAGCAGAAGAAACATTCACTCTTGAGAAGATCCATAGAATCTCTGGAGGGAATTACTAATTCTTGTTCATTAAGGCAGGATAAGTCTTCCCTGTAGCTCAAATGGTAAAGAGTCTCCCTACAGTGTAGGAGACATGGGTTCAATCCCTGGGTTGGTATGATCCTCTGGAGAAAGGAATGGCAATCCACTCCAGTTTTCTTGCCTGAAGAATCCCAAGGACAGAGGAGCCTGGCGGGCTACAGTCCATGGGGTCGCAAAGAGTTGGACATGATTGAGTGACTAACACTACTACTACTAAGGGAGGAAATGGAGTTGGAATATTCTAGAATAGACCAGCTCTGCCTATGGGTTGCAGGTACAGAGTAGAGGGTGGTGTCTGAATGCTGCTTTTTGCTTTCCCCGAGTTACAGTTTCAGAGGGTCCCAGAGTGTGAGTCTCCATGGAAAGATACATGCATATCATCTTGAAGCTGCTTGAACCTGTTAATTTTTGATTAAAAAGCCTTTATTTTGTATTGGGGTATAGCCAATTAGGCCTCCCAGGTGGCACCAGTGGTAAAGAAACCACCTGCCAAATGCAGGAGAAATAAGAGATGCAATTTTGATCCTTGGGTCAGGAAGATCCCCTGGCAAAGGAAATGTCAATCTGCTCCAGTATTCTTGCCTGGAGAATCCTGTGGACAGAGGAGCCTGGCGGGCTCCATAGGGTCATGAAGAGTCCGACACGACTGAAGTGACTTAGCGTGCACACACATAGCCGATTAACCGTGCTGTGATAGTTTCAGGTGGACAGCAAAGGGACTAAGCCATGCACACACATATATCCACTCTCCTCCAAACTCGCTTCCCATCTAGGCTGCCACATAACGTTGAACAGAGTTCTATGTGCCATGCGGTGGGTTGGTGGGTTGGTTATCCATGTTAAATATAGCAGTGTGTACAAGTCTATCCCAAACTCCCTAACTACCCCTCCCCGCCCGGCAACCATATGTTGAACCTGTTAATTGTACAGATGAGACAACTTGGGCCCAGACAAGTGGAATGACTTGCCCACACTAACCAGATGCTGATACAGAAAGTTCTGGATCAGCTCCTGGCTCCTGTGTGGTGCCTGAGGTCCCTTTCATTTCCCCAGTGCTTGTCTTCCAATTAAGCCTCTTTGCATGCCTTCTAAATAAATTCTCTTTTTTCTTTTTAATCTCCTTGAGGACGGAAAGACAAAAGAAAGATAACCTAATTTAGAAAACAAGAAAGTAATTCTGAATCCTTTTATGTCCAGGTTTCAAGAAATCCTATAAAACCTTTTCTCCTGCTTTTTTTTAGTTGTTAGGTTTAAATTTTGATTTAGGGAGAGGAAACAAATGTGCTAAAGAATAGAAGTCTTACATATCATCTTTTCAAATGCTTTCTCCAACAATCCCCCCCAACCCCCACCCCATCTTGATTGTCAGGGATGTAACTTCTCATAGGCCATCAATGTATGTAATGAGAAAATACAAAAACAACACTGAATTACCCTTTTTATAGGTCCATAGATGTATTCAGGGTGGAATTTAATTTATAGATGGTCATGCCTGAAAGATTCTGGATGTGTGATAGAAAACAACAAGAGAAAAGAAATATGCTTATCTTTAAAAAACCCTCAAAATAAAAACTTGATTTGTGCCTGGTTATACACAATCCATTAAAGCCCAAGAGTAAAGGGTCATAAGGGACCTTCTTTGGTGATCTGCAGGAGCGCCAGGAGGGACCTCATGCTTAGAATGTAGAGAATGAAGCTCCCCAAGACAATATCCTTCCCTCCATCTCCTGGGCCAACACTCACTGACTCTAGAAGGCCCAAAAGAAAGGAAGGGGAGGGACTTCCTTGGTGGTGCAGTGGATAGGAATCCACCTGCCAGTGCAGGGGACACAAGTTCAATCCCTAGTCCGGGAAGATTCCACATGCCATGGAGCAACTAAGCCTGCAAGCCACATGCAGTTATTGAACCACGTGGCTAGAGCCTGTGCTTCACAGTAAGAGAAGCCACCTCCATGAGAAGCTTGTGCATTGCAACTAGAGAAAGGCTGTGTACAGCTGTGAAGACCCAGTGCAACCAAAAATAAACAAAAAAATAAGAATAAGAAAAACAAAGGAAGAGAAATCAAGGTGGGCGAAGGGGAATGGGGTGAGAAAGGATAAAGTTCTATATCATGCCAGCTCCTGGGCTTGGTGCCCCCTCTCTGCCTTGGAATCTGCAGCCCTTCTCAGGAATCCCTCCACTTAACATCTCATTTTCTTCATTCCTTCCGCCATGTTGCAGCCGGGGTCTTCATTCTAAAATCTGTCATTTCCACCGCCTGTGGTTATGGTCCATGTTCTGTTAAGGTCCGTGTTCTGAGCGTGACACACAGCCCCCACAGTCTGGTCCCTGACATCTCTCCACAGTTCTTTCTCTACAGCACTCAGTTGACCCTAATGGCAGCCATCATGAGCCACTGGCCTGTCCCTGAATGGGCCCAACCCCTGAAATCTCTGTCAGTATGTAGAGAAACAGCATAAATAACACGCCCAACTTCCTACAAGAGGTCCCCAGATAAACAATTAAGGCAAGTTCTCTTGTTTCAGACATGTCTTGTTTTATCCTCTCAGCAACTGATTCTTGACAGAACTCAAGGAACATGCCCACATCTCTCAGTGAAGAGATGGCATTCCTGTCTTTTTAGCTCTTAGTACAGAGCCCCACCCAGAGGAAGGGTTCAACACAGCTTGGGGGGACATGACAAAACTGAGCTTTAATACCAGATCTGTCTGGTATCATGGTCCCGATGAAGAAGCATGAGCTTGAAGTCAGAGATAATGGATAAACTGACCCAAAATACTACTTAAAGTGTCAACCACTTTTCTCAATTATTTCTGTTGCCTTATTATACTTTGAAGTGTGAAAGTTGCTCAGTTGTGTCCGACTCCTTGCGACCCCATGGACTGTAGCCCACCGGGCTCCTCTGTCCATGGAGTTCTCCAGGCAAGAATACTGGAGTGGGTGGCCATTTCCTTCTCCATTATTATAGTTTGCAAATGGGACAAAAGAAGCCCAGAGAGGCCAAACACATTGCTCATGGCCACACAGCTCTAAGTATCCAGGCTGGGCTTGTCCTTGGGGTTGGGAGATATCAGTGAACAGAGTAAAGATAGCTCACTCCCATGGAGCAACACAGAAAAGGAGCTCCACCCTTAGGGAGAGAAAGCCGACAGTCACCACACACAGGATGATGTGCAGACAGGTGCAACTTTCCATGAGGTGGTCAAGGTGGGCTTCCTTAAGGAGGAGTGAGCATGGACAAGGCGCTGCAGGTGTCAGTTGTGGGGAGTCTGCAGGAAGAGCATCCAGCCCCAGGGATGGCTGGGGCGGAAGTCTGAAGGCAGAATCCTGGTTGGGTGGTGGGGTCATGGTGAGGGGCTCAGCATGGTTGAATTGGACTGAGTGTGGGGATGGGTTGGGAAGACCATCTAAGTGCTTCTGGAGGCATGACAGCATACGGGGTGAGACAGGATGTGATTGAGATGGTGGGACTGAGGCTTTGAATAAATGTGAAGCCATGGCAGGGTCCCTGACAGAGGAACACGGTGATACCAGTCATGTTCCTGTAGCATCTCCCTGACTGCTGTGTGGAGAATAGTTTTATCCTTGGTGAATAAGGTAGAAGCCAGGAGACCTTTGGGGAAGTTACTGCAGTAACCTGGGCAGAAATTGATGCTACCTGGGACCCCAGGGTCCCAGGAATAGTGGGAGTCAGGGATCAAGGGAGTGTTATTACTCGAATAACAATGCTTAAAACTCCGTAACATTCTGCATCACCTCTCCCAACTCCGCCCATAGGATTAATCTCTCCTCAATGATGGTTCCTCCAAAAACCATTAAAAAAAGCAAGTTTTCCCACATTTCATAATTTCCTCTGGAGAAGGCAATGACACCCCACTCCAGTACTCTTGCCTGGAAAATCCCATGGACAGAGGAGCCTGGTAGGCTGCAGTCCATGGGGTCGCTGAAGGTTGGACACGACTGAGCGACTTCACTTTCACTTTTCACTTTCATGCATTGGAGGAGGAAATGGCAACCCACTCCAGTATTCTTGCCTGGAGAATCCCAGGGATGGGGGAGCCTGGTGGGCTGCCGTCTATGGGGTCACACAGAGTCGGACACGACTGAAGCGACTTAGCAGCAGCAGCAGCAGCATAATTTCTTCTGTTCTGTCTCACATTGTTTATCTATTTGATGTTGTCTATGAGAGCCTCCTGGAGATATTCTGTCCCACCTGGAGCACAGATCAAGCTGCATGTAGGACTCCAGAGGAAGCAGAGACCAGGGGGCTGACCATGTGCCCTGAATGCCCAGGCCGCCCTCCCTGGCTGTAGACTGCCACTCTGGCTGGAGAGTGACGGGGCAAGTCTAGGGGGATCACCTAGCCTCTACCTCACGGAGTGTTTGCCACTTCTGGACCTTAATTTCTCCGGCTATAGAGTAAGAACTCCGATTATTTGAGCACTGACGTTCTTTCGGCTCAAACATCAATGGATTCAGTGATTAAATTTTCTCCCCAGCATGTGTCTTGGTGAGATGTTGGCAGGGGCCTAGTGGTAGGGAATTTTTGTGGGGCATTAGTAGAACTGATCTGTGAGAGTTGGACTGTGAAGAAAGCTGAGCGCAAAAGAATTGATGCGTTTGAACTGTGGTGTTGGAGAAGACTCTTGAGAGTCCCTTGGACTGCAAGGAGATCCAACCAGCCCATCCTAAAGGAGATCAGCCCTGGGTGTTCATTGGAAGGACTGATGCTGAAGCTGAAACTCCAATACTTTGGCCACCTCATATGAAGTGTTGACTCATTGGAAAAGACCCTGATGCTGAGAGGATTGGGGGCAGGAAGAGAAGGGGATGACAGAGGATGAGATGGTTGGATGGCATCACCGACTCAATGGACATGGGTTTAAGTAAACTCCGGGAGTTGGTGATGGACAGGGAGGCCACTGCAGTCCATGGGGTCCCTAAGAGTCGGACATGACTGAGTGACTGAACTGAACTGAACTGAGTCATCCTGGGTGTATGGTGTGTGGCATGTTGGTGAGTGGCTTGAATAATGGTAAACATGATCATTATGAAGAAGCCAGGTGCCCTGGGTATGTGAAGCTTATTCACATAGCGTCCTGGATCTGTGTTGTCTTTCTTGTTCTGCAGACATTTCTGATACTGTGGTGTCTCCAGGTGTCCCCATCAGAAGACTCCTGCTTGGTACAGAGTTCTTACTTCCCAGAAGAGAACATGAACTTTGGAATCAGCTAAGTGGCATTGTTTGGGGATTCCCTGGTGGCTCAGTGGTAAAGAATCTGCCTGCCAATGCAGGAGATGCAAAAGACTCAGGTTCAATCCCTCGGTAAGGAAGATCCCCTGGAGTAGGAAATGGCAACTCACTCTAGTATTCTTGCCAGGACAATTATATGGGCAGAGAAGCCTGGCAGGCTACAGTCCACGGAGCTGCAAAGAGTTGGACACCCCTGAGCGACTGAGCATGCATGCATGCAAGTGGCATGGTCTGCTTTTTAGCCTACCAATCCAATTCTTCCCCAGTCAAAGTGTGGTTCCTGGACCAGCAACTACTCCCAAGAGCTGGCTAGAAATGCAGAATCCCAGGGACCACCCCGACCCTACAGAACCGGAATCTGCCTTGTAACTAGAGGCCATGAGATCAAGTAGGAAAGGTGTAATTGACTTTGGGTAAGTGACCTGTTCCCTCTGGACTTCATTTTCCGCATCTGCAAAATGGAGCAAAGAAAAACACTTCCTTTATAGAACTGTCAGGAGAATCAAATGAGTTAATACATGAAAAGCCTTGTTACTACTGCTTTTTATGTGTATGTATTCTCCTAGTCAGAAAGGTCCCGTGGTCAGTTATCTTTGGGCACAGAAATTGAAAATGATAATGACAGAGATGGGAAGAATGAGTGGGGGTCAGTGTAGAATGAATGGGGGTCAGAGAGAGCCCCAGGACATAGGGAGGGGCAGACTGGGGTGCAAACTCCTAGTTACTGAGCGTGTGTGCGGTCGTCTCTGTGCTGGTTGCTTTATCAGTTCTCACAGTGATACTGTGATGAAACTATGAACTTCCCCACTTTACAATGAAAGGAATGAGTGTCAAGGTCAAACAACTTTCCCAAGGTCAACTAATAACTGTCAGTGTTCAGAGAAAGCCCTGAGTTTTTAAACAAAAGATCAGTAATGACTGAGGACTGTAACATTGAACCTGCATGGGAGCGGGGAGGAGGGGCTGTCTTCCCTGGGTAGATACTGGAGTGGGTTGCCATGCTCTCTTCCAGGGGATCTTCCTGACCCAGGGATCAAACCTGCATCTCCTGCACTGGCAGGCAGATTCTTTACCACTGTGCCATGCATCACTTCCTACTTATTCTACCATAGTGTACTGTTACCTGTGGTCTTGGTGCTAGTTTTGTCTGTCATACCTGTATGATGTATGTATGTGCATATGCCAATGCATGATGGAAACGTGCCCTAGTGCATTTCATGACTTCACATCGGCACTGACTTTTTCCACACTAGGAGCACTTACCCGCAGGCGTCGGCACATGCTGCAGATCAGAGTTTGATTTAATGATGGAAGAAATGTTAGTAAAGCAGGTTTAATTTAAACGTGAGTCATGTCTCGAGTTGAGCCACTGTGACTAGCACAAAAACCAAGAAGTTATTTTCCAGAAGGTATTTTCGGATTCAGCAATGAGGTTGTTCACGTTGCTGACAAACCAGTGAGGTTCTGGCATTCTTCTCTGTGGTTTCACTTCTGTTTTACTCATTCGTGTAAAGGAAAATATTAATCAATATTGATGTCAGAACTGTCGTCCCTTGTCAATTGCAACCAGAGGTTGGCTAAGGCTATGAGTTTAGCAAAAATCAATAAAATAATTCTGTGAGAATCAACTGGCTATATGGGATGGATGATAAAGAACACTGTATATTTCATTATTCTTTGTAAATGGTATGTAGTAGATGTTCACATCACTAAAATTTGTAACAAACTTGTGTACTTATATAAGCATACATTTCCCCCCACCCAAGGAGTTGTTTGACAAACATTTATTAAAATTTACCGAAACGCCACTGGCTAACCCACCCTGAACCATCGCCAATTTACAGTGTCCTAAAAGCAGAATGAGCTCTGCTTAGGTGCCAGAAATAGCTGGCACGTTACGTCTGTGATTAGACTCTGGGTTTCAGCCTGAAGCATTGATTTTACTGTTCTGAGTCACATGTTTCTCATGTCGACATGGGAACAATAATAATGCCTTGGCAGATGGGATGTGAAGCTGGGTGTCCAGCAAAAGTTCCTTTCAAGTGTAGGAACACAAAGGGAACAGAATCCCATAGAATCATGCTGCCTTCCTCCCCTCTGCTCTTCCAGAATGAATGTAAATCAGTGGGCTTTTGTACCCCCTTCCTAACACACTGATGACTTTAATACTTGTCTTGCTGTACTTCTGGATCAGTCCCCCAGCATCTATTATTTCATAGCTGGAGGAGCTATAAACTCAGGGTAGATTTAAGTTCAAATACCCTTTTCTTTTTTCCACCTAAAAATTTTTTGTCAACTGACTTGCGAGCAAAACAGGAGAAAAGATTCAAAATTCCCTTGTGATCTGCAACCTGATTACAAAGAAATTACAAGGTAGGGGCTTCCTTTCGGTGGGATCACAACCTGTTGAAGTGGGGAAGCTGCTCATTGGAAATGAGAGAAGTAATTTCTATGCTAGGCACTTGGTAGGTACCTACAGCTCTCCAGTAAATTAAATTCTAATTAGGTAACAGTTAATATGTGCTCAGAGCATTACAAATAAAGACTCTAGCTAGTGATTCAGGAACCACACCAATGTTTTCAAGTGGAAGGTTTGATTTCCCAGTACCTTCTAATGTGTTTTCATTTTTTCCCTGCACCATGTAGGCAGAAAAAGAGAGAGAGAAAAAATAGCCTTCATACTTCTCTGGCAGGCTCATTTTGAAGGGTTCGAACCCTTCACATCTCTTCCACTAAGTGTCTAACCAGGAGATAAAGAATGGCTTTTGTTTTTGTTTTTAATCCTAGGCTGTAAGGAGTGGTGTGAGCAGAGAGAGAGAATGAACTGGGTGTGTTCCTCATGGAGGAATCACTAGGTTTTTAGTTGTGAAGGGAAGAGTGAATGGGTTTATTGAAAAAAATCAAGACTCTCAAGACAGTTTCTAAAACATTTAAACCAAATTTATAATATGTCTCAGCAAATCCACGCTTAAGTATCTATACAAGGCTTGTACACAAATGTTCTCAGCAGTATTTTTCATAAGAGCCAAAAATGGAAAAAAAAAAAAAAAAAAAAGACAAACCTAAAAGCTCATGTATGGATGTGAAAGTTGGACTATAAAGAAAGCGGAGTGACAAAGAATTGAAGCTTTTGAACTGTGGTGTTGGAGAAGAGTCTTGAGAGTCCCTTGGACAGCAAGGAGATCCAATCAGTCCATCTTAAAGGAAATCAAACAACCCAATCAAAAAGTGGGCCAAAGAACTAAATAGACATTTCTCCAAAGAAGACATACAGATGGCTAACAAACATATGAAAAAATGCTCAACATCACTCATTATCAGAGAAATGCAAATCAAAACGACAATGAGGTACCATTTCACGCCAGTCAGAATGGCTGCTATCCAAAAGTCCAAAAGCAATAAATGCTGGAGAGGGTGTGGAGAAAAGGGAACCCTCTTACACTGTTGGTGGGAATGCAAACTAGTACAGCCACTATGGAGAACAGTGTGGAGATTCCTTAAAAAACTGGAAATAGAACTGCCTTATGACCCAGCAATCCCACTGCTGGGCATCCACACTGAGGAAACCAGAATTGTAAGAGACATGTGTACCCCAATGTTCATCGCAGCACTGTTTATAATAGCCAGGACATGGAAGCAACCTAGATGTCCATCAGCAGACAAATGGATAAGAAAGCTGTGGTACATATACACAATGGAGTATTACTCAGCCATTAAAAAGAATACATTTGAATCAGTTCTAATGAGGTGGATGAAACTGGAGCCTATTATACAGAGTGAAGTAAACCAGAAAGAAAAACACCAATACAGTATACTAACATATATATATATGGAATTTAGAAGGATGGTAATGATAATCCAGTATGTGAGACAGCAAAAGAGACACAGATGTATAGAACAGTCTTTTGGACTTTGTAGGAGAGGGCAAGGGCAGGGTGATATGGGAGAATGGCATTGAAACATGTATAATATCATATGTGAAACGAATCACCAGTCCAGGTTCAATGCATGAGACAGGGTGCTCAGGGCTGGTGCACTGGGACGACCCAGAGGGATGGGATGGGGAGGGACGTGGGAGGGGGTTTCAGGATGGAGAACACATGTACACCCATGGTGGATTCATGTCAATGTATGGCAAACCAATACAATATTGTAAAGTAAAAAAATAAATAAAACTGGAAAAAAAAAAAAAAAAGAAATCAGTCCTGAATATTCTTTGGAAGGACTGATGATGAAGCTGAAACTCCAATACTTCACCACCAGATGCGAAGAATTGACTCATTTGAAAAGACTCTGATGCTGGGAAAGACTGAAGGCTGGAGGGGAAGGGTGAGATGGCTGGATGGCTTCACCGACTCAGTGGGCATGAGTTTGAGTAAACTCCGGGAGTTGGTGATGGACAGGGAAACCTGGCGTGCTGCAGTCCAGGGGGTCACAAAGAGCTGGACACGACTGGACAATTGAACTGAACTTAACTGAAGAAGCTCATGAATCAGGGGATGGACAGACAAAACGGGGTATATTCATGCAATGGAATATTACTGAGCAGTAGAAAGGAATGAACTATTTTACATGCTACAACTTGGATGAACTTCAAACACATGTCAAGTGAAAGAGGCCAGAAACAAGAGACTGCATATTGTACAATTCCATTTACATGAAATGTCCAGAAAAGATAAATCTACAGAGTCAGGAAGTAGATGAGAAGTTGCCGGAGGCAGAGGGTGTGGGTTGGGAGACAGGGATTAATAGTAAATGGGGATGATGGAAATGTAAAAGTGTTTTATGGTGATGGCCACACAACTCGATAATTCTACTAAACAGCTGAAACTCCCTAAAGGCTTAGCCTTTGTGGCTGTACTGGCGCGTACCCAGGGACCAAGTGCTGTAATTCATTCTAATGACACTCCGCTATCTCTGAAAGCAATTGCCCAGCCTTTCATGCTAAATTAGAGTTAAGCATAGTAATCACCTGTTAAAATGAATTCCCTCTGTTTTTAGAAGCTTTGTGTTTTCTAACCAGTCAGAGTTCTCAGACTGCTGCCAGCAAGCCAGGGATAGGTATGCAGTCTAGACAGATGGCATCTTTAGGACCATGTCTAGGTAATAATGATGTGAGCAACACCTTGTTGGAATAAAATTCAACGTTATGGGTTGCTGTCCTTCTCAGAGCACCTTGGCTGCTCTCTGTATGACTGTGACCTCACTAGTTATTAAAATTGGCTTCATTTCTGCCAGAAACACAGACATGTGTGTGTGAGAGAGAGAAAGAGAGAGAGACATGAGGTAGGGAGTATAATGGGAAAAGAAAAGAAATAAAAATGCAAGGAAAGAGGACAGTCAGCATTATAAATGGGTTTGAATAGATTTCCACAATATTAAAGAGGACTCTACAAAAAGTCAAAGCACAAAAAAATAAAAAGAGCCCTGAATATTCACTGGAAGGACTGATGCTGAAGCTGAAGCTTCAATACTTTGTTCACCTGAACCAAAGAGAACTCATTAGAAAAGACCCTGATCCTGGGAAAGATTGAAAGCAGGAGGAGAAGGGGGTGACGGAGGATGAGATGGTTAGTATCACTGACTCAATGGACATGAATTTGAGCCACCTCCAGGAGACAGTGAAGAACAGGGAAGCCTGACATGCTGCAGTCAATGGTATCAGAAAGAGTCAGATACGTGACTGAACAACAACAGCTCAGGGAGTCCTCTAAGATGACTCTATGGATATGAGATGCAACATTCCATGGGTGATGAATATGGTGCCTTTACAGGAAAATGAAGGGAGACAGACACTGAGGTGCTCTCCTTCTAAGAGGACGGGTGTTCTTGTCCCCATTTTGCAGATGCAGAAACTGAGGCCAAGAGGCATGTAACACCCTGTCCCCTAGTGATGAGTGGCAGGGCCACCCAAACTGATTCCTCTCAGACTCAAAGCCCAAGATTCTTTCCACAGTGCTCTGACAGTATTCACTGAGAGGTTCTAAGTGGCGTAGAAAGAAGGCACCTAGAAAACAAGCCCCGATTTTTTTGTACAAAAGAATGTGGGAAATCTATAGCCTGGACACTCCTTCTTACCCCTTGGGCAGTCAAACTATGAGGGAAATTCTATATATCAAGATAAAGGGAGGCATGCATCCATCTCCTTGAAGCTACCCCCCAATCCCTTAGAGTTCACAGCTCCTCACTGTAAAAATGAGAGACTTAAAGTTCAGAAGTGGAAACTGTACATTTAACCCACACAAGCCAGAGCTACCTCCATTCCTAAGGGCACCATTTTACTGGGCATCTGAGCCTTTTGTGGCGGGAGGGGCCAATGGTTTTATCCTTTTCAGTGGGGTTTTGTACCCAGAATTGCCATGTTAACATTGATGGCAGAAACCCAGGTATTACAGAATTGCCTCACTTAGAGGCTAACTTAACTGTTTCAGGATCCTCGATGATTACATCTGGAGCTGCTCAGTGGGGTTGTCTCTAACCTCAGGGTCTGCCTCCCTTCATTTTCCCTTAAAGGCCCCATGCCCGCACCCATGCAATATTGAATCTCATACCCAAAGAGTTTCTTCTGCCCAGATTGTAAGGCAGCTGGCTGATTCTTACTTTCAAATCTTTCAAAACCAAGATCCAGTCTAGCTTGCCGGCCTGCTCTGTTAAGCGGTCTCTCTCCTGGATCTCATGGTCTGTGTTTGTTTCCTCATCATGTTTTACATATCAGGTTATAAGCACTAACTTCCTTGTCTGTCTGTCCTTTGAGAGAGAGAGTATAAACATCTTTCTGGAAAGGGCAGAAGAGTAGCAATGTATCTGAGTTAGGGAGATTCTTCAGGGCAGGGACTGGATCTCATTTGGTTTCTAATTCCTATGTGGTTACTGGTAGATAACTGATATTCATTAAACATTTGTGGAATAAGAAATGGATGATAATATAAACACTACCATATACAAAATAGATAACCAACAAGGACCTACAGTATGGCATAGGGAGCTACATGGGGTTCAGATTGGGGAACACATGTATGCCTGTGGCGGATTCATTTTGATATTTGGCAAAACTAATACAATTATGTAAAGTTTAAAAATAAAATTAAAAAAAATAACAACAACAACAACAACAAAAATATTTGTAGTAACCTATAAGGGAAAAGAGGGCTTTCCTGTTGGCTCAGTGGTGAAGAATCCACCTGCCAATGCAAGAGACGTGGGTTCAATCCCTGGCTTGGGAAGATCCCCTGGAGAAGGAAATGGTAACCCACTTCAATATTTTTGCCTGAGAAATCCTATGGGCAGAGGAGCCTGGCAGGCTGCAGTCCATGGGGCCTCAAAAGAGTTGGACATGACTTAGCAACTGCTGCTGCTGCTGCTGCTGCTAAGTCACTTCAGTCGTGTCTGACTCTGTGCTACCCCATGGACGGCAGCCCACCAGACTCCCTCATCCCTGGGATTCTCCAGGCAAGAGTACTGGAGTGGGTGGCCTTTGCCTTCTCCGGACTTAGCAACTAAACAACAATAAAGCTGCTGCTGCTGCTGCTGCTAAGTAGCTTCAGTCGTGTCCAACTCTGTGCGGCCCCATAGACGGCGGCCCACCAGGCTCCCCTGTCCCTGGGATTCTCCAGGCAAGAACACTGGAGTGGGTTGCCATTTCCTTCTCCAATGCAGGAAAGTGAAAAGTGAAAGGGAAGTCATTCAGTCATGTCAGACTCTTAGTAACCCCATGGACTGCAGCCCACCAGGCTCCTCCATCCATGGGATTTTCCAGACAAGAGTACTGGAGTGGGGTGCCATTGAGGAGGGAAACGAATCCGAAAAAGAATATGTATACATATTCTCACACACACACACACACATATACATACATATGTATAACTGAATTACTTTGCTGTACACCTGAAACTAACACAGCATTGTAAATCAACTATTCTTCAATAAAACAAACTAAATTTAAATAGGGAAATGGGTGAATAAATCTCTAACTCAGTATAAGAAGCTTAAGTGTCATTGGGGCCTTTCCACATAGGGGTCCTTGGAGTCAGGGGCATAAAGCTTTGCTAGATAGACTTGCTTCTAGAAACATGGCTCATGTCTGAAACAGACGACATCCAGTGAAGACCCACAAACGGTAGCCCCTGGGACTTCTACTCCTTGAGTTCTTTCCATCCTGAAATTCCCTATAGTGACATCAGATTCACTGTTATTCCGTCCTCTCAGGAAGATGTTAGGAACAAAATGCTGAGAGAAGGATGATGCAGGTTTGAAAATGGACAACTTGTTTTGCACTGGGGCAGCCTGGAGCCCGTGGCTTCTCACTGAACTGCCTTTGTGTGCAGCGAACAGCTTCCTGACTGCAGCCTCTTGTTCCATGATTAGACGCTGGGGCTCCGCAGGTAAGAGATGAACAATTCTAAGGGTAATTGAACACTCCACAAATTTTCACCGTGGATCAGCACTGAGCCATTTAGTGCAGGTATTTCTGTAACTGCGATGCTGATAAATGTACAACTGTTGAATGGTTCTCATCTGGGCTAAACAGGACTTGGTATTTGCAGTCTAGGTCATCAAGTTAGTGGTTTGGGAACAAAGGTTGCTTAGAGACCAGAAAAAAATTTTGTTTGGACATTTGAGTCCTTATATTCTAGGCCTTGGAAGATTTGAAGGAGTAGAAAAAACTTAAATGTCTTTGCGTGCTAACCCTTTGTTTGCATAGATTGTTTGGCTGCCTGTTGTGAAGAGCCAATGTGTTAGAAAAGACCCTGATGCTGGGAGATCAAACCAGCCAATCGTACAGGAAATCAGTCCTGAATATTCTTTGGAAGGACTGATGCTGATGCTGAAGCTCCAATACTTTGGCCACCTAATGCGAAGAACTGACTCATTGGAAAAGACTCCGATGCTGGGAAAGACTGAAGCAGGAGGAGAAGGAAACGACAGAGGATGAGATGGTTGGATGGCATCACTAAGCTGATGGACATGAGTTTGAGCAAACTTGGGGAGACAATGAAGGAGAACAGGGAGGCCTGGTGTGCTGTAGTCCACGGGGTCCCAAAGAGTCGGACATGACTGAGCGACGGAACTGAACTCTCTCTTCCCCACTCCAAGTGGAAAAGTATGGAGCCTGAGGAGTTTAGGTTGTATTTAAACAGTCCAGAGTGTTAGAACTGAGGGAGGGCAGTGATGCTGGGACAGATAAACACCGACGTGCTTTGCTAGCTCCTAATCTCAAGATGTCTTTTAAAAAATATTTGATTGGAGTAGAGTTGATTTACTGTGTTGAGTTAGTTTCAGATGTGCATCTGCAGCTGCTGACCTTCAACACCCCCTGAAGGAGTTCAGGGTGGAGTGAGGCACTCTGTGCTCCAGGGAATCTGGTGGGACAGGTCTTTATACAGTTGGATATTTTCAGGAACAGATTTTATGATCCCAATCCTTGCATCTCTTCATATCTAGAAAAACACTAGATCTCTTCATGATGACATCAGATCCTCAAGACAAGTAGAAAACCTTTTGTAAAATGAGTGCTTAATTGTATTGAACTTTTCCTTCACCAAAATCTTATATATTGACTTTCCCCCACTGCCTATTGGGAGCAGTGTCTCAGAGCTATCTGAGGGGCTGCCTTCTGGACTGCAGTTCCTTTTTGCCCCAAATAAAACTTAACTCACAACTCTCACACTGTACCTCTTTTTAGTCAACAATGATCTATTTTATATACAGTCCTGTGTATGTTAATCCCAAGCTTCCAATTTATCCCTCTCATCCTCTGTTGCCCTCTTCTTTTGTCTTCAATCTTTCTCAGTATTAGGATCTTTTCCAGTGAGTCAGCTCTTCGCATCAGGAGGCCAGATTCCTGGAGCTTCAGCTTCAGCATTAGTCCTTCCAGTGACCATTCAGGACTGATTTCCTTTAGGGTTAATGGAATGAAGAGAGGGGGGCATTTTTTGTGCTAAGGGTGTGTGTGTGTGTGTGTGTGTGTGTGCTTGTGCAGTTTGCCTCCGTGATATCATACTTGATGGCTGCACAATATTTCGGAATATGGCTTTTAGACCACATTATAAAATGTCCCAAATGAATGGTGTGTGCTTTCAAAAATGACTTAGTCTTGACACTCATTACCTATGGGATTTTGAGGAGGCTTTTTTGCCTCTGTGTTCCTCAGATTCCTCACCTGCACCGCAGGCAGGGAGAGATTTTTGCCCACTTTTTTTTCATAGAACTAGCTCTAGAACCCAGCTTTCCTAGTTTCCGGTTTACTTATGCTGGGTAAACATCACCTAAAGTCAGAGGCATGGCCACGTCAGCTGTGCCTTCCTCTTCCAGGGGTTTAAAATTTATTTTTCCCCCTCTCCATGGTTGGCAGGAAGGTTGACAGTCACAGAATGGATCCATTTTACTGGTGAAAACTGTGAGTTTTTCAGCCCCAGGACTGTGGACCCAGACTCAGCTCCAGACATTGAAGCACAAATACCTCCTTTATGTAGAAGACGAGGCTCACCACACACACTTTGCAAGCCTGGCCTGGTAGCTGAAGGCCTGTGAGTGCCCAGTGTTCTGACCGACCTTCTGAGCCTGGGCGAAATAAGAATCCTTTCACAAGAGTCACGTATGACTTAGTGACTAAACCACACCACAATATTTCTTAAGATTAATTTTCATTGGAATATAGTTCATTTACAATGTTGTGTTTGTTTTGGGTGTGCAGCAAAGTGAATTATTTATGCTCAGTTGTTCAGTCTTGTCTGACTCTTTGCGACTATATAGACTGTAGCCCACTACAGGCCTCTGTCCAGGGAATTTTCCAGGCAAGAATACTGGAGTGGGTGGTCATTTCATATGCATAAATCCACTCTTCTTTAGATTCTTTTCCCATATAGGTCAGCTATTTCCTAATACTACAGAGTATTGAGTAGAGTTCACTATGCCGTACCATTGATCCTTATTACATATGTATATAATAGTACGTATGTATCAGTCCCAATCTCCCAATTTACCCCTCCTCTCCTCTCTTATCCTCTGGTACCATAAGTTTGTTTTATATTGACTCACTTATTCAAACAATATGACCACTTGGGTCCATGGGTGGAAGTGCAGCAGATGATACTGGTGACCCCGCTGGGTCCCCTTTACTGGACTGGCATACCCCTCCTCTGCTGCTAGGGGGTAACTGTTAAGATTTGCACTCTTTTCACTGACTGGAGCCCCCTGGCCTGGTGATGCCTGAGAAAAGGGATTGTTCGCTCTCACCCTCAAGGGCATCCTGAGCTGCTGAGTCAGCTCCCTGCCTCTGCATTCAACAATCTCTCTGACACTCAGGCCTAGGAGCTTCCTACAGAGTCAGGAAAACCTTTTCATAACGCTCCAGCCCCTCCTGGTGTCTTCCCCCTTGAAGGATGCTCCTGCCAGCACGAGTTCCGTAACTCACTCGCACATGAATCCCTGTTGCAGCCTCTGCTTCTGTAGACGCTGATGTTGGGCATGAAGTTTAGCGGACAATGAGGTGGACTTCAGCACCATCTGGCACTTGGAGAGGAGCCTTTTAGGGACTTTCCACACTCTCTCTTTCTTGTCCCCCTCCAGTCTGTTTCCAGAGAGCAGCCTATGGATACTCTAAAATGTATCTGTGTATGTTGATCTCACTGGCAACCCACTCCAGTATTCTTGCCTGGAGAATTCCATGAACAGAAGAGCCTGGCAAGTCTGGTCCATGGGGTTGCAAAGAGTCAGACATAACTGAGCAACTAACACTTTACTTCCATGCCTGACACTTTTAGCATCTCCTTGTTCTCACAGCAAAGACTGCATGGACCACATGGCTTGTCTTTTGTTGACCTTTGCAGGTTGACTCCAAGCCTCCTCTCTAACTCAGGCCTTCCTGACCTTTCATTTCCTCAAAAAGGCCATTATCCCTTTAAATTCAAAGTCTTTCTTCACGTGGTTCCCCCAGGTGGGATGTTTGTTTATTTTTCTTCACTCTTTGCTTTGTTTTCCAATTGTCCTTTGGATTTCAATGCGGGGTAACATTGTAACTCAGATGACATCAATGCCCCCTCTTATACACCATCCCTGGACTTCATGGAGTTTGCAAATATCTATTTCTAACCATCTCATCCTCTGCCCGACAAGTATACCTGTGGTGGATTCATTTCGATGTTTGGCAAAACCAGTACAATATTGTAAAGTTTAAAAAAAAAAAAAAAAAAAAGAAACGGTTAGATAGCATCACCAATTCCATGGACATGAATTTGAGCAAGTTTTGGGAAATAATGGAGGACAGGGAAGCCTGGGGTGCTGCAGCGCATGGGGTCGCAAATAGTTGGATACGACTAAGTGACTGAATAATAACAACGACTTCTGAGATATTACTCCTTTTATTTCTCTGAATTAATGTTCATTTTCTAAAAGGTAGGGATTGTTTCTGCTTTACCAGGATATGGCAGCCCCTAGAAAGGGGCCGGCATCATTGCAGAATGGAGTAGAGGGGTTGGGAGGTAAGGGTTGGAGGCAGGGAGAGATGAACTCAGCTCTTAGCTGCCTGGGACACACAAAACCGTGTTAGCCTCTGTCTTGACACCTTCAGTGAAGATAGCAAAGCCAGCCTCCCTCATGGGTTTGTATAAAGGACCTTGCTCAGTAACTAGTGGTTATAGCCACTAGCGGTTTAACAACTAGAGCTAAACTGGCCTGGACTTAAGGAGGAGGGATGAGAGGGGGCTTGACTTCCCAAAACATATGGACAGTTGAGATTCAAGGCAATAGAGTGTTCGCTTGGGAGATCCCCTGACAATTCACTCATCCTGGGATCCAGAAGTAAACTCTGACCCAGCCAGGGCGAGGAGATGCTAGCGTCTCTCAAGGCTGGAGAGAGGATGGCCAGACCTCAACCCAAATTTGGAGTTCCAGCTAACCTCACAGAATGTGCAGGTCTACCTGTGAGGAGCTCCTTGCCCCTACTCCCCAGGCCAATGTCTCATAAACCTAAGCAGGTCTCATGGCAACATCTTCCCAGCAGTAAGGCACATGGTGGTAAGGCAACGCAGTGGTGAGCAGGACAGTGGTCCCCACTGTGACTGCTCACTGGGGGCCTTTTTTAAGTAAACAGTCACAGTCTCTATAGAGACTTATGGAATTAGAACCTCCACAAGGGAAGCCCAATCATCTATTTTTTTTCAAAGCTTCAGAAACATTTAATAAAAATTTGGAAAATTTAATAAAGCCATGCCTGGTGTTTCTGCTACTGCCAGCCAAACCCAGTCGATGCCCGGTGTCTGAGAACCTCTGAGGCCCGCAGGAGTCAGAAGTAATGGAAGATGGATGGTACTTACGGGATGCACCAGAGAACTGCCTTCCTAAGCTCCTGCTCTGAGAATCAGGTTATTTTCTCTGAAAATTCTCCAGCCCTATGGCTGCTGATTCAGTGTTGTATCATGAGTTGAGCTGGGCTTGTTTTCTGTCATTTCACTCCTGAGCCTGCTGATGTCTTGTTCGCAAGTTTGCCTCTAAATAGCGGTTGATGGTTGACAACTTACTGGGACACGTATTTGTCCCCCTCTGGGCTCTGTGACCATTCTGTGAGATACTCTGAGAAAGGCTCTCATGACCTTTATTATGTGGAAGTGAAGTTAAGTGAAAGTTGTTCAGTCATGTCTGACTCTTTGCGACCTCAAGGACTATGGGAATTCTCCAGGCCAGGATACTGGAGTGGGTAGCCTTTCCCTTCTCCAGGTGATCATCCCCAACTCAGGGATCGAACCCAGGTCTCCCACATTGCAGGTGGATTCTTATGTGGAGGAGAAAACAAAGAGCCCAGAGCTCCAGGGACCAGCCTCTAACAGGTAGAATGTGGCAGAATGGGGATTCTAACCTGCATCTCCTCATCCAGGTACACACCCCCTTTCTTCTCACTCTCTGCAGAGCCCTGCACTACGTGTTGGGGATTCAGAAATGATGGTGGCATGTTCTCTCCAAATGAAGTATGAATTCTGAGAAGGCAGGAGCCAATAAAATTAATTACACCAACACAGCTTGAGTGAGAAAGCTTATCTTTCTTTCTTCTAGTTCACCTCATTCTTATTCCTTACACAATCTCATAGGCTGGGCTGAGCATCCTTCCTTTCCTTTTCATTCACTCATTGATTCATTCATCTATTGATCCATCCTTCCGTTCATTCATGAGTTCATAGGCTTCTTTAGTAATCACACCAATACATCCTTATTTATGGGAAGCTTACCACAAGCCAGGCAGTACTGTTGTTGTGTGTATGCCATAGTGGGCAGTCCCGTACAATATGTCAGTAGAATTGAGGGTGATGTTTATGCCCATACACATTTATCTCCATGCACATTTGCTGGACAAACGGATGGGAAAATGAACAAGGGCTGTGAGGAAGGTATTTGCAGAAAGTGTAGAAGAGAAACACACAAAAAGACGCCCTCTCCTCACTCCCGTTTCATAGCAATCTTGCCAAATGCCAGAGCTGCTTTGGGAATCAACATTTCCTGATCCACTCTCACTTCCCATCACAGCTTAATGAAAACCTTCTCTTCTGGCCCTCCATTTCCTTCCTGCTCCTCCTGGTGTCTACTCAGATTTGGGTCAACATGACAAGGTCAGCTCCTGAAGAACTCTAAAGGATCTAAGTACCCTCTGAGTGACCCCTGCCCGGACCATATTGATTGAAAAGCATTTCCAAGCTGTCAAAGGTACGTGTTGTCTCTCATGAAGGCTGAGCTCCAGCTGCCTTCTGAAGTCCTTTAATTGCATTCTGCTCTAGCATGGGCAGCAGCAGGTAAAGCAGAAGGCTGCAGACTGGAGACAGGTGAGAAAGAATACAGATACTGCCTCTGTCTCAGATGCTCAGATGAAGAGAAAGAAGACGAAACAGTTGGAGAGTGGAGATCAAAATTACAGGGAGCTAGAAAATGTTCAGATCATTGTGTTGTTGGAAAATAAGATGAGGACATTTGATATATCTATATCTCTTGGATATATAGATCTATATAATTCTATCTATCTGTCTAATCTATCATCTATCTATCTCTATCTGAAATGGTCAGGAACTTGGGGTAAGGCAAATAATTTTTTAGCATTCCCAAACAATTTCAACAAACTTTCATTAGACATCTGATAATAACTTACTCCAGTTCTATCAACAAGTAACAGGGCAATAGAAGAAAGAAAGAGAGAGAAATGGAAAAGTGAACAGGGAAATTATAGAGTCTGGCTATAAAACAATTTCTCTCTCTTTTTATTCTCAAAATCACTTGATGACGTGGGGATTATTCCTAGATTTTAGTGAAGCTTGAACCACAAAAGGATTTTCCCAGTTTTCCTCCAAATGTCACACAGTTAATGACAACGGAATAAAAGCTCAAATATGTTTGGTTAGAGATCTTTTTATTTGAACCCCAGCTCTGTTTCTGAATAGAGGGCTTGATATGTATATTACCTGTTTCAAAGTTTGTGTTACAGTATTAAATGGTGGTTGACAGCATGAACAGCCCTTGTGTAGGGGGGACCCATGATATCTACAATTATATGGGTGACAAGCATCTAAAAATTAAAAAAATTCAAAATGTGACTCCTGTCTTTCAGACATCCATCTCTGCAGGCCTCCTTGGTTCTGTAAATGGAAACTTCTGTTATCCAGTTGTGAAATAAAAGAGTTCAGAAATCATCCTCAACCATCTAATACCTCCAGATCAAGCCATCATAGTCTTGGAAAGTTTCTCTTCAAGCCACCTCCTGACTCAGTCCACTTCTTTCTATCTGACCTCCTCCACATCCACCATCATTTTTGCTGGCTTCCTGGTCCATGAAGTATGCAGACAGCCTCCTTAGCCCTTATCAGTGCTCCATGTAAAGGAGTACCAAAGAAGAAAGTAGGGGACTTCTATTTTGTCCTTGCAATCTGCAGAGCATTTCAGACGTATCCCAACATACAACTTTCACTGAGCGTATCTGACCTTCGTGTGACTCTTTGTGGAGCATTTGTTTCTTCCTCCATATTGTAACACCACAAGGGCGTGGGTTGGCTCTCTGTTTATCATGAATCCTATTAGACCCAGTCCAGCCCAGGGGCTGACAATCACTCTCCTCTTCTTTTGATATATATTGTTGGTGCATATTGACCACACTTTTCAAACACAACAGATTCACAGTTTGTCTTCCAGAATGTTCCTACTATTAAAAGAGTCATGGCAAATAAACCATAGGACATTCATCATTTTTATTCATTTTCTCACATAAAAAGTCTCCATTTTTATTTCCACCACTTTCAATGTTGTTACTACTTCTGCATTCATCACATATCTTTAACTAAGCAATAATTTAAAAATACCTCAAACTTAGACCCAGGTAAGCAAATATGGAGAGGCTACTCATAACAGAAGCAGTTAAGATCTGGAACTTCTTTTCATTTATAGAATGAAAGCTAAGTTAAATGTTCTTAACTTAAGCCATGCACATTTTGAAAGCAGAGTTCCAAAGAATAGCAAGGAGAGATAAAAAAAACCTTCCTCAGTGATCGGTGCAAAGAAATAGAGGAAAACAATAGAATGGGAAAGACTAGAGATCTCTTCAAGAAAATTAGAGATACCAAGGGAACATTTCATGCAAAGATGAGCTCAATAAAGCACAGAAATGGTATGGACCTAACAGAAGCAGAAGATATTAAGAAGAGGTGGCAAGAGTACACAGAAGAACTGTACAAAAAAGATCTTCACGACCCAGATAATCATGATGGTGTGATCACTCACCTAGAGCCAGACATCCTGGAATGTGAAGTCAAGTGGGCCTTAGAAAACATCACTACGAACAAAGCTGGTGGAGGTGATGGAATTCCAGTGGAGCTATTTCAAATCCTGGAAGATGATGCTGTGAAAGTGCTGCATTCAATATGCCAGCAAATTGGAAAACTCAGCAGTGGCCACAGGACTGGAAAAGATCAGTTTTCATTCCAATCCCAAAGAAAGGCAATGCCAAAGAATGCTCAGACTACCACACAATTGCACTCATTTCACACGCTAGTAAAGTAATGCTCAAAATTCTCCAAGCCAGACTTCAGCAATATGTGAACCATGAACTTTCAGATGTTCAAGCTGGTTTTAGCAAAGGCAGAGGAACCAGAGATCAAATTGCCAATATCCTCTGGATCATGGAAAAATCAAGAGAGTTCCAGAAACACATCTATTTCTGCTTTATTGACTATGCCAAAGCCTTTGACTGTGTGGATCACAAAAACTGTGGAAAATTCTGAAAGAGATGGGAATACCAGACCACCTGACCTGCCTCTTGAGAAATCTGTATGCAGGTCAAGAAGCAACAGTTAGAACTGGACATGGAACAACAAACTGGTCCCAAATTGGGAAAGGAGTACATCAAGGCTGTATAAAATCACCCTGTTTATATAACTTATATGCAGAGTACATCATGCGAAATGCTAGGCTGGATAAAGCACAAGCTAGAATCAAGATTGCCAGGAGAAATATCAATAACCTCAGATATGCAGATGACACTACCCTTATGGCAGAAAGTGAAGAAGAACTAAAGAGCCTCTTGATGAAAGTGAAAGAGGAGAGTGAAAAAGTTGGCTTAAAGCTCAACATTCAGAAAATGAAAATCATGGCATCTGGTCCCATCACTTCATGGCAAATAGATGGGGAAACAGCTGATACAGTGACAGACTTTATTTTGGGGGGCTTCAAAATCACTGCAGATGGTGACTGCAGCCATGAAATTAAAAGATGCTTGCTCCTTGAAAGGAAAGTTATGACCAACCTAGACAACATATTAAAAAACAAAGATATTACTTTGCCAACAAATGTCCATCTAGTAAAGGCAATGGTTTTTCCAGTAGTCATGTATGGATGTGAGAGTTGGACTATAAAGAAAGCTGAGTGCTGAAGAATTGATGCTTTTGAATTGTGGTGTTGGAAAAGATTCTTGAGAGTCCCTTGGACTGCAAGGAGATCAAACCAGTCAATCCTAAAGGAAATCAGTCCTGAATATTCATTGGAAGGACTGATGTTGAAGCTGAAACTCCAATACTTTGGTCATCTGATGTGAAGAGCTGATGCATGTGAAAAGTCTCTGATGCTGGGAAAGATTGAAGGCATGAGGAAAAGGGGTTGACAGAGGATGAGATGGTTGGATGGCATCACCAACTCAATGGATATGAGTTTGAGTAAACTCAGGAGTTGGTGAAGGACAGGGAAGCCTGGAGTGCTGGCAGTCCATGGGGTAGCAAAGAGTTGGACATGACTGAGTGACTGAAATGAACTGAACTGAGCATTATTGCAGCTTGAGAGCATCATCATTTGTGCTGTTAATTGTGATTATCTTCCTCACCATTTTTAGTGGTTTGTGGCTTTCTCAGAGGATCTGATGAGAGTGCATGTTTACTTAATACTATATTCAGAATGGTATGTTAACACTCCATTGGGTTAGCTGAAAAGTTTTCTTGGGCCTGAATAAACTTTTTGGCCAACTCATACATTCTCTCATTTTATTATTATTCCTTATGTAGGAAGTTCAATTTTGACCACAGTTTGCAAGTGAAGAAAAGGAGATGAGCAATTTGAAGGAGATGGCACACCTTAATCCAGGTATATCTGATCCCAGAACTAATGCTCTTTCCTCTTGACCACGATGCCTTCTTGGATCTCTACAGGTTCTCTGAAAATCAAGAGTTTGGTCATCTTTCTACCCCAAGCCCTTATAATTGTTCCACACCATACTGAACAGTAGAAATGGAGTTGGGCCGAAAGCTGTACATATAAGAAGTGGACATAATTGCAATAGGACCAACAATTGCAACGTAAAAAGTGTTAGACTTTGTGATGTGCCTTCATATGCAATAATTCATTGACTCCCCGTGGCAGCCCTGTGAGGTGGGTTGAAATGGGACAGGTTAAACCATGTTGGGTGGCATCATGAAAAGATGATGGTCATGCATTGTGTTTACATTTTCCCATGCGTACTTAGGACAACCAGTGAAGTTGCATTTAGAATTTCCATTTTACAGACAAGGAAAACGAGATACAGAGTGGTTCAGTTGCCTGCTAAGATCACACAGGTTGAGCTGCGTCCAGACAGACAGCCCTGTCCTGAGCCCTGTCTGTAACCTTGCGTCACACTCCCTCTCCTCGGTCAGCACTGGATTCTGGCTGAGAGCTCAGAGAAGGGGGACAGAAGCCAGTGGGGATTTAAGAGAAGGCTTCTGAGAAAAGAGGAGACAATGAGGAAAGATGAAGGAGGAAGGGTGAATATTTGTCTCAAAAAAAGCATTCCACTGGAACTTTGGATATAAAAGGAGACACCTGGAAGGCACTTTGGGAGGTATCTTACAAGTTATCTCTGGGTCAGTAGGCAAAGCCAGAAACCCCACTGTTCCCCTGCCAGCTTGCTGTGCCTACTTGGCCCTTTGTAACCTGGGAATGAAGCTGAAGTTAATTAGTTCTGTTTACTGCGTTTGCCTGTCATTTCCCCTTGCAACTCAAACTTCACGCTGTCTACCTTTCTGCATTTGATCTACCAGAAGAGAAAACAATGCTGTAGCCCCAATCTTGCCTGGTGGGCTTATGCTGCTCTCTGCCAGCCTGTGCGCTGAGAGCACTAATTGCTTTGCATGTGAGTTGCCCCACTGCTTCTCAGAGACACCTCTGTGCTTCCAGCATTCCTAGTCACACTTTGATTTTTTGAAATCTCTGTCACTGCTCAAGCCTCCTGAAGCTCTTTAGCTTCCTACCTGGGCAGAGCTCAGGAGAACAATCTGATTTTTCCCTCTGGTTCCATTCAGATTAGTGAAAGTCATCAGAGACGAGAAAGATCCAGAGAATATAATCGCTAGAGGGAACTTTGGTAAGGTGAGGTTGGACTGGATCTTCTTCAGGAAAGGATGAATTTCTTTTGTGGCTTAAGCTGGCTTGGTTGGGTTAGAGCTCTCAACTTAAAAGAAGGAGAAACTGAAAATCTTATAGGTTAAATATCTTCTCCCAACTACGTGGCTAGGATGTGGCAAGATTGGAATTCAAGGGAATATCCGTTGCCAAAACCCCTATCCTTTGTTCTAGACAAGACTACAGCATCAGGCATTACGAGAAATGCTCCTAGAAAGATGTCAAGGATACCAAGACATCATCCTTGTCCACAAAATGGAAAAAAGAAGTGTGCAAACCAGTAACTCCCACACTGGAACAAAGCCATCCTCTGGTATATGGCATATGATCCATGAGAACACAGAGGCAGAAGTGGGTAATTCTGCTCCAGGGCACATGAGGAGGCTTCTCAAACAATGGCTTGGGTTGGACTGTGTTCACCAAAAAATGTGTAGAAGTTCTAACCCCTGGTACCTGTAAATATGACCTTATTTAGAAATAGGGTCTTTGCAGGTGTGATTAAAATATAAGTTGAGTTCATATTGGAGTATGGTGGGCTCTTAATCCAATATGACTCTGGACCTTATAGGAAGAGAAAAAAAGAGTCAGATGCAGAGAGTGGAACATCATGTGAAGACACAGACACACAGAGGGAAGGTGGCCATGGAACGATGGAGGCTGAGATGGAGTGATGCAGCTGCAAGTGAAGAAGTGCCAAGAATTGCCAACAACCATCAGAAGCTAGGAGAGAGTGCAGTGTCTACAGACAACCTTGGCTTCAGAATTCTGATTTCCAGAACTGTTAGAGAATACATTTCTATTGCTTTGAGCGATCTATAAAATTGTGGTCATTTGTTGTAGCATCTTTAGGAAACGGATACAAGCAGATATCACTTAGGTGTTGGGCTGAGGGACAGGGAGGTTAAGAAAGGCAGGAAGGGATAGTAGATAGCTAAGGCATGGGGACGACTTCTCTGTTGTCCATTGAGAGTTTGTCTGGAGCTGGGGAGGCAGGCAGGAAGCTGTAGGCTGCAGGGTTGAAGTGCTAGCTGGGGACTGAAATTCAAAGGGTGGGGTTTAGCAAGTAACCCACTTTCTAGGCAGGGCCAGGCAACTAGCTCTAGTCAATGGAGTGTGAGCAAAACAGGAAGGGTGTCATCACTGCCCGGCTCTCGCTGTCCTTGCCTCGGGTACCTGCTCCAAAGGCTGAAGCTGCCAGATGCGAGGCTGCATCCCTGAACCACTGGAAGGGGTCCACCCTGGGCACCACGGGAATCACCACACACTTTGCATGAACAAAATGATAAACTTTTCTATGGTTAGCGACTCATCTTTCTGGGGTTCGTTTACTATTGTAACCAACGAATGAATGCAGATTTCAGGCGTCTGGGTGCAAAACATCACCATCACATATATGTCCTCCTTCCCCCAAAGGCCCCAGAACAGCCTGATCATTCTTTTACTGCCCACTCCCACTCACAGTCCCTTAAACACATTGAAAATGAAAGTGAAAAGTGAAAGTCACTCAGTCTTGTCCAACTCTTTGAAACCCCATGGACTGTAGCCCGCCAGGCTCCTCTGTCCATGGGATTCTCCAGGCAAGAATACTGGAGTGGGTTGCCAATCCCTTCTCCGGGGGATCTTTCTGACCCAGCAATCGAACCAGGGTCTCCTCTGTCGCAGGCAGATTCTTTACTGTTTGAGCTAGTAGGGATGGTGCTTAAACACATTAAGTACTCATCAAATTAACCAGAGAATTCAAGCTGAATTGAACTAAGGTTCATCTAGCTGAATTCCTTCTTCTTTATCTAAATTCCCACTGCAAGCCTGAAGCAGGTCAAATCAGGGTCCTGGTCTCTTAAATTGGGCTCTTGGGTGTGCTTTGTTCTCTATAAAACAGCCCACTGTTCAGTCTATGTTTTACCCAATAGATGTGCCTGTGAGACCATGAATTGCACAAAGACATTCCCTTACCATGGGCTTCCCAGGTGGCTCAGTGCAGCCAATGCAGGAGACATAGGTTCAATCCTTGGGCCAGGAAGATCCCCTGGAGAAAGAAATGGCAGCCCACTCCAGTATTCTTGCCTGTGGAATTCCATGGACAGAGGAGCCTGGAGGACTACAGTCCATGGAGTCACAAAGAGTCAGACGTGACTTAGCAACTAAACAACAGCCACCACAACCACCGCAGGAAACCTTTTACAGGGAAAAGCGCCTTATCTGTAAGTTGAACATAAGATAAATCGTGTAAACACAGATGCTTCTGAGCGTGAAAGAAGGTGTTATTCATAATTACTTTGGGAAAAAGCAGTGGACATGCAGTGCCTTGGGCAAATCGGGATACACATTCACCCTGCTCAAAGACGGTTTTGGTGAAAAGCAGATGAAGTGATGAAATGGATTTGCCCAGGATTGAGTAGTCCAGGAAGTAGTGTGGGTAATCTGGCTTTATTAATTATAGACTCTGAACTGAAACAAGATTCCAGAGGCTCATCTGTAAATTGGGAAGATGATTAAGTCTTACAATAACATTGTAAAAATGTATATGAAAGTGCTGTATTAATTCTAAAAAGCTATAATGCTTTAAGTTGTTCTCATCATCCTTGCTGTTGACATCTATGTAATGAGTGTTGTTCCTTGGTGAATTAAAGCTGAGGTTCTTCACCTGTGCTGCTTCTAGAGTCTGGGAAGACTGATCAAATAAATGCTGTACCATCAGCCCTCCGTGTCTGCAGGTTTTGCATCTGTGGATTCAACTAACCATTGATAGAAGATATTTGGAAAAAAATTACAGAAAGATCTAAGAAGAAAAACTTCTATTTGCTGTGCAACAGCAACCGATTACATAGCATTTCCATTGTATTTCCAATTGTGTGCGTGCTCAGTTGTGTCTGACTCTCCCATGGACTGTAGCCCACTAGGCTCCTCTGTCCATGGGATTTTCCCTGAAAGAATAATGGAGTGGGTTGCCATGCCCTCCTCCAGGGGATCTTCCCAACCCAGAACTCTCGTTTCTTGTGTCTCCTGCATTGGCAGTGGATTCCTTATCACTGTGCCCCCTGGTAAGCAGTCTTACATAGTATTTACATTCTACTAGGTATTGTACCAGACAATGTGTGTAGTTTATATGCAAATACTATACTCTTTTATATAAGGGACCTGAGCATCCATGGATTTGGTGTCTATGGGAGGCCTGGAAACAAGCCTCCATAGAAACCCAAGGATGACAGTGTAAGCTTGCTTGGATTGGTCTTCCTCTGTACATCTGTGTCCATATTTCCCCTTTTACAGGGATACTGACTATACTGGATTATGATCCATTCTAATGATCTCATTTTACCTTGTGCACATGCTCAGCCATATCTGACTCTTTGCAACTCTATAGACTGTAGTCTCGGAGAAGGCAATGGCACCCCACTCCAGTACTCTTGCTTGGAAAATCCAACGGGTAGAGGAGCCTGGTAGGCTGCAGTCCATGGGGTTGCTAAGAGTCAGACACAACTGAGCGACTTCACTTTCACTTTTCATTTTCATGCATTGGAGGAGGCAATAGCAACCCACTCCAGTGTTCTTGCCTAGAGAATCCCAGGGATGGGGGAGCCTGGTGGGCTGCCGTCTATAGGGTCACACGGAATTGGACATGACTGAAGTGACTTAGCAGCAGCAGCAGCAGACTGTAGTCTGCCAAGTTCCTCTGTCCATAGGATTTTTCAGGCAAGAATACTGGAGTGGGTTACCATTTCCTTCCCTAGGGGATCTTCCCAACACAGGGATCGAATTCATGTCTCCTGGTTCTCCTGCATTGCAGGTGGATTCGTTACTGCTGAGCCATCGGGGAAGCCCCATTTTAACCTTAATGACCTCTTTAAAGAGATTATCTCCAAATACTGTGACATTCTGAGGTACTGTGTGTTAGGGCCTCAACATATGAACTTGGTGGGTATGGAGAACACTCTTCATCCCATAATAGATGCCTTTCTCCTCAAGGAATATTGGTATATATCAAGGCCCAAACCCACTGTATTGAAGGAATTTTAAGAATACTCTTGATCTGGAGTTAGAACCATTTCTGGCTAATGCAGAGCATAATCTAGCATCAAATTTTAAGCCCTTTCTTGCCCTGCTGAGTGAGGCTGCGTGAAACTGATTGTGTGAAACTCCAAGGCTTGTCCCCAGCCAACTCTCTCCTATCGGTGATGGGAAATGGTTTAGACAGAATGTCTTAACACTGGGACAATGAATAATACTTAGTCAGTGGCTTTGGCTCTCTAGGCAAAACGCTTTCTCTGCTCAGGCCAAGCCTGGCTGGCCTTAGGGCTTGCGTGTGCCTGCTGAGCTGGGTGGGTGGGGACTCTTTACAGCTCCCAAATTTAGGAGCCCACTGATGGCATGAGGTGCCCATGTGAGATTTCAGTAGGGTCTCCTTTGAGACTCAACTTCCTCATTAATAAAATGCATCATCTCTGCATCATATAAGTCATGAAGGACAAATGGGGTCATGAATTTGTAGCTTCCAGATCATCACATGCTCATGTGGTTACTCAAAATTAACTCACGAAATCAGTTTCTCGGTTGCACTCATCACATTTTAAGCTTTCAATATTCATGTGTAACATGTGGCTACCATATTGGAGAGTCCGGATTTAGAACATTTCCCATCATTACGGAAAGTTCTCCTGGAAAGTTCTAGGAGCTTTACATAGCTTTTCTCATGAAGGACATTATTACTACTGTGTGGTGAAGCATCCAAGATGCAGCAATATTAAGCTCTTCTTCTGTGTAACATATCCGCTCCAGTATTCTTCCCTGGAGAATTCCATGGGCAGAGGAGCCTGGTGGGCTACAGTCCACGGAGTCACAAAGAGTCAGACACACCAGAGCAGTTAACACTTTTACTTTTCTGTCGCATACAAAGTAGGATGGCTGAGCCTCAACTCCAGAACTGCCCATCGTTTAGAGTCTGTGTTCTGTTTCACTACCTCCTATTTTCAGTTTAATATCCTGGGTCGGGAAGATCTCCTTAAGAAGGGTATTCTTGCAACCCACTCCAGTATTCTTGCCTGGAGAATGCCATGGACAGAGGAGCCTGGCAGGCTACAGTCCATGGGGTCCCAAAGAGTCAGATACAACTGAGTGACTAACATTTTCACTTGTTTAGTCTTTAGAGTCAACAACACTGTAGTCTAACTTGAGAGGCAATGAGTAAGCTTTTGGTTATTGGAATCTATCCAGGACGTTCCTGCATTGGTCAGGGACTGGACTGAAATTTTTGGAAGAGGTCTTAAAGGTTTCTCTCTGATTCTGCCTCTGCACCTGTGTCATTCATTCTTTGCCTCTCTCTGCAACACACATACTCACACCCACACCCCTTGAGTATCACAATTCTTCCTTGAGTGCTCAGTGCTGTGCAATCTTAACCAAGCTGCATAAACATTCTTCACTCCTAATCCCTAAGTAAAACAGGGATGCTATGGCTGGGCCATTAGCTCTTGTCTGGAGACTGAAGATACAGTCTACAGACTACACAGAGCTGTACAAGGATGACCTGCTACGAGACTGTTCTTACTCTCCCATAATCACGCTTCTGCTTTCTCTCCAGCGCTGCAGGTGTCTGCTTCCCCGCCCAAGAGCCGTCCTTGCAGCAAGAACTAAAAACAGCAACGTGAAACCTACTTAGAGGCAGATGAAAGGCAGATGCCTGAAGCCAGCAGGCAGTGCCCGCCTGGGAGCCCGTGCTTGGAGCTTCAGAGGCAGACCTTTGCTTCAGCTGGAAGTGAAGCCACAGCTAAGACGGGCTCAAGGCAGCTGCCTCTGGAAGCTCGCCCAGTCCCCAGCCTCTGAGCATGGTGGGGCTGTTTCTCATATGAAAAAAAAAAAAATCAAGTATTAGATCAGAATGTGTGATTTTTGCCTTAATGTCTTAAAGCTATAGGGGAGTAAGATTGTGCTTTGAAGCTTGCTTTAGACCTCTACGTAGAAAGGAATTGGCTTTCCAGGGACAGCTGGGTTGTGTGTGGCAGGGCGCATGGAGTGGAGTGGGGTTTCACAGGCCCCCTGGAGTGGATGGCATGCTTGGGGGGGATGGGTAGCTGCAGGGGCATGACGGGAATGCTGCTGCTCAGAGCAGAGGCCTCAAGGGAGGCAGAAACAATCCAGTGCTTCCCATAGTCTGGGTCGCTGATTCAATCTGGGTCTGCACCAAGGGCTCAGCAGCATCACGTCAACAGAAAACGAGAGTTGACATGGAGTGACGGGTCAATTGCAAATACCAGGCTCACTCCACAGGCTTCCCCATTGTGCCTGAGAGAGAATCCAAACCACACCAAGGCTCTCTGTAGTGGATGGTGTGATGCACCACCCAGATTGTCCTGTGAGGCTGAAGGAGCCCCCCTCCCCCAGGTATTGGGCAGGATACTTGTAGACAACTGTCAGACCTCTTCATCTGAGTGAATGAACTTGTGAGAGAAGAAATGAATGAAGAAAGCGCATCCTTCCAATACAGCACCCATTAATATGGCACTCTCAATTATGGAGAAGGAAATGGCACCCCACTCCAGTATTCTTGCCTGGAGAATCCCACGGATGAAGGAGCCTGGTAGGCTGCAGTCCATGGGGTCGCTAAGAGTCAGACACGACTGAGTGACTTCACTTTCATTTTCTCAAGAATACAACTGCCGTCACGAATACATGAAAAATGTTTTTTAGCATCAGTTTTGGGGGAACAAAAGTGAAGTATATGTAAGAATCTGACATATATACAGCTTGTTGCATTTTCAGCTTGCAGTGCCGTATACATTCAGACTTCATGTTCAGTGCCCCTTGCCATGTACCTGACGCCCATCCCAGAATTTCTCTGGGATATGCAGAGATGGCCAAGACATTGCACTTGCCTTCAGAGAGCTTCAGATTGAGATGCAGGGGCAAAATGAACAAATGCAAAGTCAGGGCAAGCGGGTACTGACAGGGTGTTCAGTGAGGTCTGAAGGAATAAGGGACACATTTTTTTCCAGACAGTCATGTGATTTACATCATAAAGGTGAGCCTATCGGGAAGGGGAGGTCATTCCAGACAGGACAGAGGCAGGGGACTGAGAATGAGGAAGGAGAAGACAGGCAGCACGGATGTTAGAAAGAAAACCCAGGTCATCTGACTTTGCTGGCCTGAGTCCTGGTACCGCCACCAATGGCACCTGAATGAATTCGGGTGAGCCAAGCAATCTTGGAGCTTCTGTATCCCCATCTACTTAACAGAAATGGAAAACAAATAAAGCAAAAACCATAATCTATCTCACTGGGTTGCACTGTCATTTAATAAGTGGATGGCTCTGGGAAAGTCATCTAACTTTAAATCATCAGTTACCTTAAAGCCTGAAGTGGGAATAATTATATATGCCTTGATATTCCTATAGAGCTCCTGGGAAGACTAGGTAAAACAGTGGACTTTGAAGGACATTCAAAATGTTAAGCACTGCAACACTCTAAGTCACACTTAAAAATTATTTTAGTATGTACCTGGCAAATCCACACTGATGGATGGTCAATAGATCTATCAAGTACAGAACAGGCTATATGCCCACAGGAAGGGGGACAGAGAGACAGACATGGTATTTTAAAGTGGCTGGTCCAACTTTAGGAAGTAAGTTTTCAGGATCTGGGCTATTATCATGGTTTTCTTTGCTGTTGGATTTCTAACTTACGTCACCTGGATAAGAATGGTTTTTCCGGAAAGAGGTAAATGCAGGTTTCTCCTCCCTGGGATGACGGTAGAAGGAAGAGCTCATACGACATCAGTCATGAGATTCCATCTTTAGGTTCCTTTTTTTCAGTTGCACTGGCAATAACTTCCATCCATCAAGGTCTATAGAAAATACCATATACCATTTATATGTAGGACCTGAAATGTGACACAGATGACCTTCTCTACAAGGCAGAAATGTGCTGACAGAGAACAGACTTGTGGTTGTCAAAGGGGCATGGAGTGGAGGAAGGATGGGCTGGGAGTTTGGGGTTAGAAGATGAAAACTATCACATTTTGAATGGATAGGCAATAAAGTCCTACTGTAAAGCCCAGGAAACTACATTTGATATCCTGTGATAAACCATGATGGAAAAGAAAATGAAAAAGAATGTATATATACACATACAACTGAATCACTTCTCTGTGCAGCAGAAATTAATTGTAAATTATACTTCAATAAAATAAATGACACAAATTGCTACTGAAAGACTGCTCTGTGCCAGGCTCTGTGCTGCAGACTGAGGATAGAGCAGTGACCCCGAGAGATGGCATCCTTATCCTGATGGTGCTCACTGTCCAGAAGCAACAAGATAGCCTTTGGTGGTTGCCTGATAATGACTGATTTCTTTTCTCTTATCTATGGCTACCATCTCAGAATTTCCTGCTGCCACCATGGTAGATGCTGATGCGACAAAAGATGACACATTAGGAAAAGATACCCCTACGCGCTGCCATGCGTAGGAGTGTAATAGTCGAGGAGGGTCTGGTTGGAGGAAGGAGTGGCTGTACTAGTATGTGTGTGTGTGCGAAGTCGCTTCAGTTGTGTCTGATTGTTTGCGACCCCGTGGTCAGTAGGCTGGTAGGCTCCTCTGTCCATGGAATTCTCCAGGCAGGAGTACTAGAGTGGGTTGTCATTCCCTTCTCCAGGGCATCTCCCCAACCCAGGAATTGAATCTTGGTCTCCTGCAATGCAGGCAGATTCTTTAACATCCGAGCCACCAGGGAATCCCCAAAGTTACATATACCACTTAGGACTTGGTCTTTGCTTGCATGCTAAGTCAGTTCAGTAGTGTCTGACTCTTTGTGATCCCATGGACTGTAGCTCACCCGGCTCCTCTGACTATTGGATTCTCCAGGCAGAAACACTGGAGTGGGTTACCGTGCCCTCCTCCAGGGGATCTTCCTGACGCAGGGGTCACATCCATGTCTCTTATGTCTCCTGCAGATTCTTTACCACCAGCACCGCCTGGGAAGCCCACAAGAATCCCTCCGTCCTCAAAGTCCCTCCGCTTTCTAACATGCCCCCACCAGCTTTCAAAATTAGGACTTCACGTTCCCCAGTCACAACACGAGTGTAAACTCTCAGTGTCACTAACGAAAGTCCAAATGTCCAGAGGGAAATTCCAGTGATACGTTGCCGGGAATCACCGACACCAAGTATCTTGCGGTTCCTCAGTTCTTTGACTTCCCTGGTGGCACAGTGGTAAAGAACCCGCCTATCAATGTAGGATATGTGTGTTCAGTTCCTGGGTTGGAGAGATCCCCTGGAGAAGGAAGTGACAACCCCCTCCAGTAGTCTTGCCTGGGAAATCTCATGGACAGAGGAACCTGTGGGCTATAGTCCACGGGGTCACAAGGAGTCAGACACGACTTAGCAACTAAACAACAAACAACAAGTTCTCAGACACTCTTGTGTTTATCATCATAGGGCCCTAGATCATCATACGTGGAAATCTCCCCCGCTTTTTTTTTTTTGTCAACACTGATGAAAATCTCAACCTCTAAACAACTATAGGGTTTGCATTGAATCCTAAAGTGTCCATCTCCTTTTACGTCTATTTGCACTATATTCCTATTTACAAAGTGAAGAGGGGGCTTTCTTATGTAGTGGTTCACTGTTAATAACTTAAAACCTCTTCTGTTTCTGGGATGTTCTTTTTGCACATTAAAAAAACTCAAAAAAAAAAAAAAAAAAAAAAAAAGCTACATTAGCTGGTATGAACCTGAGCTTGTCTGCTGAGAAAACAGACATTTTGAGTTACTGTCCAGGCATCTCACACTGTGACTACCTGCTCATAACTAGAGTCTGGAGATTCAGATAAGGACCTGAGCTTGGGGTTCCTGCTACAGGTTCCTGCTTTCCTGGCTCAGGGCACCTTCTAAAATAACCACTTCAAGTTGAGTCTGTGAAAAGTTAGTGACCTCTGCCCCAACCACCTTGTAAATAACAGGTGTTTGCTACCCTGCTGTCTCCTGCTCTCTCGTGACCCGGGGCAGAGGACTGCCCTTTCATTGCACACCTATTCTGGGATCTCTAAGCAATAAATCCAGTGACGCTACTTCCTTTGTGTGCATGCACTGAAACTGCGTCTCCAATCAAAATCACCCTGGGGTGGGAAATCAGACACCGAGGCAGCTCCTTGCCGACTCCGTGTGGGTGGCTTGTGTCTCCCTGTTGTTCAGCAAGTTATCATTTACATAGTCCTTTTTTTTAAACTATCAATAATATATCATTTTAATAGTGGTAAGTAGTGAAGGACAAGTAGCGAAGGCTATCCCAGTAGCCACAGTCCATGGGGTCACAAAGAGTCAGACACGACTTAGCCACTGAACACATGATGATAATAAATAATAAAACAGTAGGATTTACTGAATTCTTTTTAATGCCTCAGGCACTGTGCTAAATACTTTGTCTTTTAATTGGAGGATAACGGCTTTACAACGCTGTGTCAGTCTCCACCGTACAACAACTTGAATCAGCTATGTGTTTACATGTATCCCCTCCCTCTTGGATCTCCTTCCCACCAGTATCCCCATCCCACCCGTCTAGGTCATCACAGAGCACTGAGCTGAGCTCCCTGTGCTACACAACAGTTTCCCACTGTGCTAAGTCACTTCAGTCGTGTCCGACTCTGTGCTACCCTGTGGACTGTAGCCCGCCAGCCTCCTCTGTCCATGGGATTCTCCAGGCAAGAATACCGGAGTGGGTAGCCATTCCCTTCTCCAGGGGCTCTTCCCCACCCAGGGATAGAACCCACGTCTGTTACGTCTAACCTGCACTGATAGGCGGGTTCTTTACCACCAGTGCCACCTGGAAAACTTCCCACTAGCTATCCGTTTTACACGTGGTAATGTATATATTGGAGAAGGAAATGGCAACCCACTCTGGTATTCTTGCCCAGGAAATCCCAAGGACAGAGGAGTCTAGTGAGCTATAGTCCATGGTGTCACAAAGAGTGAGGTGTGACTTAGTGACTAAAGAGCAGCAGCAATGTATATGTGTCAGGGCTACTCTCTCAATTTGCCCCACCCTCTTTGAACTGTGGTGTTGGAGAAGACTCTTGAGAGTCCCTTGGACTGCAAGGAGATCCAACCAGTCCATTCTAAAGGAGATCAGTCCTGGGTGTTCTTTGGAAGGAATGATGCTAAGGCTGAAACTCCAGTACTTTGGCCACCTCATGGGAAGAGTTGACTCATTGGAAAAGACTCTGATGCTGGGAGGGATTGGGGGCAGGAGGAGAAGGGGACGACAGAGGATGAGATGGCTGGATGGCATCACCGACTCGATGGATGTGAGTCTGAGTGAACTCTGGGAGTTGGTGATGGACAGGGAGGCCTGGCGTGCTGTGATTCATGGGGTTGCAAAGAGTCGGACACGACTGAATGACTGAACTGAACTGAACTGAACTCCATCCCCCACTGTGTCCACAAGTTCATTCTCTATGTCTGCATCTCTGTTAATTAAACACACCGGCTTCATGTTTTCCTCACACAGGAAGACGGGACTGGAGAAGGCCAACGTATTCTGTACAGATCAACAAAAACTTAGACAACATAGGAGCAAGAAGGTGAGAAGGAGACGCAGAGGAGGACAGAGGGAGGGGTCAAGAGGAGGTTAGGAAGCTGAGCAACATGAGGGCTGGAGCCCTCATGAAAAGAGGCTCCAGGGAATGAATGTCTACTATGAGATTTAAGTTGCACGTGGTGGAGGGCATGAAGTTTCCATTCTCTCTCACTTTTCAGTCTTCAGCCACAAGCCTTGCTTCACACACCAGAGTTGTCTTGGTCATTGCTATGGTGAGAAATGGGGATGAGCAGGATGATGATGGCTCACACTTATTATGTGTCCTTGTTATAACTTAATGCCGTAGTTGCCAGGGGGCTGGCCATGTTCTATCACAGCCCAGATATTAACTCAATTTAAACCTCACAACTCAGTGAGAGGTGCTCCCATTCTTCCCAATTTACAGATAAGGGCAATGAGGCACAGCAAGGTTTCGTCTCTACCAGTAAGAGACAGACCCTACTTTTGGGTCTACGCCCTGAAGCCCAGAATGTACCAGAGGCTTTGGATGGAGATGGGGGAGGGCAGGTGAGGCATTCACCTTGGAAACAAAATTTAAGGGGGCACCAAAAACTCAGTAATCAAGCTGAGCATAGTTTGAGCGTGACTTTTTAAAACTGAAGCAAAATATCTACTATGAGGAAATATAAAATCTCAAAACAAAGACAGGATCAGTATTTCAGATTTTTCTTTTCCCACTTGTTCCAACGTGGCTCAGCACGATTCTAAGTGTAGTTAAATTTTCCTGCTGCTTCTTAATTCTTGTTCTCCATTCTGAACCAGAGAGAGCGCTGAGCAATTACTTATGCTGAAATTTGTGAAATTCTTAGGTAGAGCTTTCCACTTCTGCATAGCATGGAGAGGGTGTTCATGTTGATCCTTGCTAGCTGGCAATGGTTAGAAGATGCCAGTTGATGGCTGGGTGCCTGTCATGGGTCTCCCTGAATTTGTAGGTAATGTTTTCCCTGGCTATGACTCCTGAGTTGGTTCTTTTTTTTTTTTTTAAATTATTTGATCACAGTAAGCACATGAGATCTATAATCAACACATTTTAAAATGGATGGTACAGTGTTAACTGTAAGTATCATGTTAGACAAAACATTTCTACAACTTACTCATCCTGCTTAATTGAAGTTTATGTCCATTGATTAATATCTCCCCATTTCTTTTCCTCTCTCCAGGCCCTGGCAACCACCATTCCACTCTTTGATTCCATGAATTTAACTATTTTAGATACTTCATACAAGTAGAATTACACAGTGTGTCTTTCTGTGACTGGCTTAATTCATTTAGCTTACTGTCCTCCAGGTTCACTCATGTTATTGTGGAATGCAGAATTTCCTTTCATTGTTAGGCTGAATAATATTCTAGTGCATGCATGTATCACATTTTCTTTATCCATTCATTCACTGATGGACATTTAGGTGGTTTTCACATCTTGACTACTGTGAATCGTTCTGCAAGACCTCAAGCCATAAAAGGGAGTAGTGCTCAGTCGCTCAGCCGTGTCTGACGGTTTGCGATTCCATGGTCTGTAGCCACCAGGCTCCTCTGTCCCTGGGATTATCCAGGTGAGAATACTGGAGTGGGTTGCCATTTCCTACTCCAAAGGATGCCATTTTATGACCCAAGGATTGAACCCATATCTCTTGTATCTCCTGCATTGGTAGGAGGATTTTTTTTGTTGTGTGTTTTTTTTTTGTTGTTGTTTTTTTTTTTTTACCACTAGCGCTACCTGGGAGGGAGAAGGCAATGGCACCCCACTCCAGTACTCTTGCCTGGAGAATCCCAGGGATGGAGGAGCCTGGTGGGCTGCTGTCTATGGGGTCACACAGAGTCAGACATGACTGACGCAACTTAGCAGCAGCAGCCACCTGGGAAGTCCCCAAAGGGAGTAGGGTGAATAGTAAAACAGAAAACTTTCTCCAAAAGACTTTCCTTGATGCTGCTCATCTCTAGGCTCCTGCCCCAGCCTGAGGCGGATGGTCCTCTCTGAAACGTCAAGCCTCTCGGGTTATCCTTTGCACAGCAATTGTTGCCTCTAACAGCTAATGATAGGGTGTGATGACACCCCTGAGGGATGACTGACAACGCATCCTTGTTGCTGTGCTTAGTGTCTGCTCGGTGCCCAAGCTGTAACAGACAGTTCACTAGGTGCCTGAAATGTGAGTAAATGTGCTTCAAGGAAACTTTTAACTCTATTGTTCTGAGAGTCTACGTGGCTCTTGAAATACCAATTCCTCTCCTTTTGAGGGTAAAAACCTTATAAATCAGCATGGCTAAGTAGAACTAACACAGCATTAAAATCAGATAGATTTGAGTGTACATACTTTGTCTAGCTTGGGCTTCCCTGGTCAGATGGTAGAGAATCTGCCTGCAATGTGGGAGACCTGGATTTGATCCCTGGGTTGGGAAGATCTCCAGGAGAAGGGCATGGCAATTCACTCCAATATTCTTGCTTGGAGAATCCCCATGGACAGAGGAGCCCAATGGGCTACAGTTCATGGCGTTGCAAAGAGTCTGACATGACTGGGCAACTAAGCACACAGCACAGCACTTTGTCTAGCTTACTTTTGAAGACAATAATACATGTGTTGTTGCTATTGTTGAGGGGCCAAGTCATGTCCAACTCTTTGTGACCCCATGGACTGCAGCATGCTAGGCTTCCCTGTATCTCCCGGAATTTGCTCAAACTCAGACCCGTTGAGTGGGTAATGCTATCCAACCATCTCATCCTCTGCTATCCAACCATCTCATCCTCTGTTGTCCCCATCTCCTTGTGCCTTCAATCTTTCCCAGCATCAGGGTCTTTTCCAATGAGTCGGCTCTTTGTATCAGGTGGCCAAAGTATTGTCACTTTAGCTGCAGCATCAGTCCTTCCAGTGAATATTCAGGGCTGATTTCTTTTAGGATTGACTGATTCGACCTCCTTGCAGTCCAAGGGACTCTCAGGGGTCTTCTCCAGTACCACAGTTCGAAAGCATCAATTCTTCGGCACTGAGCCTTCTTTATGGTCCAACTCTCACATCTGTACGTGACTACTAGAAAAAACATAGCTTTGATTGTATGGACCTTTGTCAGTAAGGTGACATCTCTGCTTTTAAATGGACTGTCTAGGTTTATCGTAGCTTCCCATTCAAGGAGCAAGCATCTTTTAATTTCATGGCTGCAATCACTGTCTGCAGTGTTTTGGAGCCAAGAGAAATAAAATATGTCATTATTTCAACTTTTTTTTCCTTTCTATTTGCCATGAAGTGATGGCAAATATATAATAATACATATAATCTTTAGGATCATCCTATGATATAATGCTTGTATCAGGTACATACTGGTAATTTAGAAATGGCACACATGTGTGCCACACACACACACACACACATGCACACATACCAACATACATATTATGGTTGTATCTATAGATATTCATTTTGAAATTTTAAAATTCTGATTGCAGTTCTGCTAACTTTAATATTTATTTTAATCAAAACTAGAGCAAAGGTGAATCACAGACTGAGCTTTGCAAGGTTAAGATTTATTTTTAGACCCAGAGAGCTTTGGAAGAGGAGACAGTCTATGTCGCTTATGTTTCAGTTCTGGAAATAGACCCAAGACTTGAAGTGCAAAATGACACGGCCCAGTGAGGTGTTTCTAGGACATATTATCAGCTCTGGAACAGATGAGCCCGAGCAAATCTATTTTGTCAGGACAAAATTTCTCACTGCCAGTGACCCTGGCCTGTGGAAGACAGAGTGGAGGAGACAGAAGTGGGCAACTAAGCCATGTGTTTCTTGGCAGAAAAACGTGGCTCTCTAGACACACTACTTTGATAAAAGTCCTGTCTCTCTGAGCCATGCTGATGTGATGGTGGCAGACCGTCTCTTTACCTGTTCCTTTCTTTTTCTTGTATGTAAAACTCTGAGTGTTTTCATGGGCAAATGAAACTTTCTATGACTCACAGGAACTCAAATAGCCCAGCATTCAAACCATTATTCCTATCTGTTTACTGCCCACTAGGACCCACTTTACACAGGTGTAGTGACAGAAGCTTGGTTAATCCCAGCACTATTTTCTTTTTTTTTTTTCGAACGTCCCCCGCGATGGAGCTCGGCCCAGCCAGCAGCCCTCACCTGCTCCCGCTCCGGCCGAGCCCGCTGTGCACCCGCCCCGCCGCCAGGTGCGGACCTATTTTCAAAGCTATGAATCTGGCAATATGAAGACTTTGCTGAACTAAGGTTCCTATTGTTAAGACTACACTGAAGGAAATATTCTCAAGACAGACTTTCTGGACCTTTCTCCCTATCTTCAGGCAGCTTTTTTCAGTCTTTTTGTTGCCATCACTGAACATTGTATACATTTGATCCCAGCATTTCCTGTGCAGTGTTGTCATTTCTCCACCTCCCAGGCTTTTCATATGTGTCAGGTCCTTGGCCCAGGGATCAGGCCTCACTTCTCACCTGGGTCCAGGTTCTGTATGATGCACAGGACACATGACTTATCCCAGACTAACCTTGAGTTTACTTCCAAGAACTTGCTGTCTTTCAAGAAATCATTCCTTTTCTCAATGGTTTCCCTCTATAGCTCTGATGAAAACTGGGAAATTAGCAACTGCAGTTATAATCTAAGGCTTATTAAGGAACCTTCAAAATCTTCTATCCCTTTCTCTTATCTGATTATTTTATATGAGGCTTCTAAGATGATGGATTATGAATTTGAATATTTTTAAGGATGGGGAATAGCTAGACATCTGTCTTTTTTGTATCTTGAGTGTTATTACCAGAAATGATTTGTTTTATTTTGTTTATCATTAATTCCATCGAAGAAGGCAATTTAAGACAGAGCCCTTTGGAAGTTGTAAGGGCACTTAACCTATGGACATATGAAGAGATCTCTGGTGGAACTTGTAGGAAAAGCCCATATTAAATCCTCCTACAAGATAGGACAGAGCCTCTCATCAGTGCAGGAGAGATGTGCTCTATGTCAAGCACCTACTGTGTCCTAGGCGAGACCTCTTTTGTTTATCGCAGTAATTCTAACAGACAGCTATTATAATCTCCATTGCATAGGGGAGAAAACTAGTTGTAAAAAGGGCTTCAGTTATTCATTCAGTTGACTCATAAAAGATACTTTTCTAGGTGATGGTAACGAACACACTGTTTACATATAGGCAAGGCCTATGTGTCCATTAATGGAAGAATGGGTAAAGAAGATATGGTATGTGTATACAATGGAATATTACTCAACTGTAAAAAGAATGAAATAACATCATTTGCAGTAACATGGGTGGACCTAGAGATTATAGTATTAGGTGAAATAAATCAGAAAGAAAGAAATATATCATACTATATCACTTTATATGTGAAATCTAAAAAAAAAAAAGATACAAATGAACTAACTTACAAAACAGAAAAGGACTCATAGACTTTAAAAACAAACTTGTAGTTACCAAATGGGAAACATGGGAGAGAGGTATAAATTAGGATAGTGTATATAAACATATATACAGTACTATACATAAGACAGATAATCAATAAGGACCTACTGTATAGCACAGGGAATTCAATATTCTGTAGTAACCTATGTGGGGAAGGAATCTGAGAAAGAAAGGGTGTATGTATATGAATCACTAGCTGTGCACCTGAAACTTTACGGAACATTGTAAATCAACTATTCTTCAATGCAAAATTACAATTGCCTGATAAACACAGGCAAGTTATCTGTCCTACAGTCCAAAGATGCCCCTGCTCTGATCTTCCAAAGGTCAGCATGGGTCAGAATCTAAAAAGAAATCTGGGCTCTGGATTCTAAATTAGTGTCCATTTCCTTACATCCCATTATACTGAATCCACTTGTTCTGCTGTGGCCTCTCTGTACTTTGTTGTCCTTTAGTCACTGAGTTGTGTCTGACTCTTTGTGACCCCATGGACTGTAGCCTGCTAAGCTTCTCTGTCTATGGGTTTTCCCAGGCAAGAATAGTGGAGTGGGTTGCCATTTCCCCCTCCAGGATATCTTCCCAACCCAGGAATCAGTCCCACGTCTCCTTCATTGGCAGGTGGATTCTTTACCACTGAGCCATCTGGGAAGCCCCTTTCTATACATTGCTACTACTACTAAGTTGCTTCAGTCGTGTCCGACTCTGCGAACCCATAGACGGCAGCCCACCAGGCTCCCCTGTCCCTGGGATTCTCCAGGCAAGAACACTGGAGTGGGTTGCCATTGCCTTCTCCAATGCATGAAAGTGAAAATGAAAGTGAAAGTGAAGTTGCTCAGTTGTGTCCGACTCTTCGAGACCCCATGGACTGCAGCCTACCAGGCTCCTCCGTCCATGGGAGTTTCCAGGCAAGAGGACTTTACATTAGATTCTGGCAATTCACCTTCTGCATAGATCAGAAAGCAGGAGAAATATCATTACGCATTTCTCATTCTCATTCTGGTACGGTAGGACAGGACCCTCACCGTGTTACTCATCTTCTCAGCAATATATCTCGTTGTACAAATTACCATGTAATGAGTAGTCACATCCTTTTGGTATCATTGAACTGATTAAGATGTTCCCCACATATTAGCTAAAGTGACATCATGGGGCCAAAATCTTGTGAGACATCTCTATTTATAGATGAGGTAACAGGGCAATTTATCTTAGTCTCAAAATGTCACTAAATGATGGAGGTGTTACTGTCTTATGACTCCAAGTTCAAAGAACCAACAGTTAAGAGGATTTGACAATGGGCATTTCCCAGGTGCTTTACATACTTTATATAATGTAACCCAAATCTAGCAAGTGACAGAGGAAAAATTGGGACTGTAGTCTGGTTGATTTCAAGGCTTAATCTCTTTTTGCATAACCTCTTTTTACAGTAGCCGCAGTCATTTATCTTCACAATCAAACATGCTGCCGTTTTAAGCGTCCAGCAAAGGAAAGATGGTGGAGAAAATTGATGCTATTGTATTTCTTTTTAGATAAGCAAGTCCAAGACTCATTGAATAAAGATCTTGCTTGGGTTCAAACACCTTGTGAATGGCAGACAGGGTATGAAGACTCAGGCTTTCTGGTTCTGAGCCAATGGCTGTCCTCTTGTTCTAGCCTTCTAAACCTTGGTGCCCAAAGCTTGAGAAAACAAAGAAACTCAGTTTTACTTACTAATAATCCATTCAATGGCTTCCCAGGAGGCTCCGTGGTAAAGAATCTGCATGCCAAGCAGGAGATACAAGTTTGATCCCTGGGTTGGGAGGATCCCTTGGAAAAGGAAAGAACAACCCATTCCAATATTCTTACCTGAGAAATCCCATGGACAGAAGAGCCTGGTGGGCTACAGTCCACTGAGTGGCAATGAGTCAGACTTGACTGAGCGACTAAATCACCACCACCACCAATCCATTTCTTCATGACCCAGATAACCACAATGGTGCAATCACTCACCTAGAGCCAGACATCCTGAAATGCAAAGTCAAGTGGGCCTTAAGAAGCATCACTACAAACAATGCTAGTGAAGGTGATGCAATTCCAGTTGAGCTACTTGAAATCCTAAAAGACGATGCTGTTAAAGTGCTGCACTCAATATACCAGCATATTTGGAAAACTCAGCAGTGGTCACAGGACTGGAAAAGGTTTAGTCTTCATTCCACTCCCAAAGGAAGGTAATGCCAAAGAATGTTCAAACGACTGCACAATTGCACTGATCTCACACGCTAGCAAATTAATGCTCAAAATTCTCCAAGCCAGGTTTCAACAATACATGAACCACGAAATTCCAGATGTTCAAGCTGGATTTAGAAAAGGCAGAGGAACCAGAGATCATTTGTCAAAACCCTTTGGATCATAGAAAAAGCAAGAGAATTCCAGAAAGACATCTACTTCTGCTTTATTGACTATGCCAAAGCCTTTAACTGTATATATCACAACAAACTGTGGAAAATCCTTCAAGAGATGGGAATATCTGACCACCTTACCTGCTTCCTGAGAAATATGTATGCAGGTGAAAAAGCAACAGTTAGAACTAGACATGGAACAATGGTCTGGTTCTAAACTGGGAAAGAAGTACCTCACGGCTATATATTGTCACCATACTTATTTAATTTATATGCAGAGTACATCATGAAAAATGCCAGGCTGGATGAAGCACAAGCTGGAATCAAGATTGCCAGGAGAAATATCAATAACCTCAGATACGCAGGTGACACCACCCTTATGGCAGAAAGCGAAGAGGAATTAAAGAACCTCTTGATGAAAGTGAAAGAGGAGAGTGAAAAGCTGGCTTAACACTCAAAATTCGAAAAATGAAGATCATGGCATCTGATCCCATCACTTCATGGCAAATAGATGGGGAAACAATGGAAACAGTGACAGACTTCATTTTTTTGGGCTCCAAAATCACTGCAGATGGTGACTGCAGCCATGAAATTAAAAGATGCTTGCTCCTTAGAATTAAAACTATGACCAGCCTAGACAGCATATTAAGAAGCAGAAACATTACTTTGCCAACAAAGGTCCATCTCGTTAAGGCTATGGTTTTTCCAGTAGTCATGTACAGATGTGAGAGTTGGACTATAAAGAAAGCTGAGCACTGAAGAACTGATGCTTTTGAACTGTGGTATTGGAGAAGACTCTTGGACTGCAAGGAGATCAAACCAGTCAATCCTAAAGGAAATAAATCCTGAATATTCATTGGAAGACTGATGCTGAAGCTGAAACCCCAATACTCTGGCCACCTGATGCGAAGAACTGACTCATTGGAAAAGATGCTGATGTTGGGAAAGATTGAAGGCAGGAGGAGAAGGGGATGACAGAGGATGAGATGGTTGGCATCACTGACTCGAGGGATATGAGATTGAGCAGGTTCCTGGAGTTCGTGACGAACATATAAGCCTGACATGCTGTAGTCCATGAGGTTGCAAAGAGTCAGACAGGACTGAGCGACTGGACTGAATGCCCTTACTTTCAGCTCTCAAATAAGGGAGATTTGGTCTTCCTGGGAGGACAGAAGCAGCAGTCTTCATTGGCTTAGAAGGAAGCAGGTTTTCCAGACATCATTAAGCATTCTCATCCAAGGAATGCATTTCTCTTCTGTGTGTACCCGGCAAACTCCTGAAAGTGAAAGTTAGTCACTCTGTCCTGTCCGACCCTTTGCAACCCCATGGACAGTAGCTCGCCAGGCTCTTCTGTCTGTGGAATTCTCCAGGCAAGAATCCTGCGGTGGGTAGCCATTTCACCTCCAGGGTATTTCCCTGACCCAGGGATTGAACTCAGGTCTCCTTCATTGCAGGCGGATTCTTTACTGCTGAGCTACCAGGGACTTGTCTTCAACACAAGCTCTGGAGAAACCTTTCTGTGAGTCTCACATAAGTCTCTGCAGCTCTGCACCTCTCACTTACCCCTCTGGGGTGGATGCAGGTGCCCTTACTTCTGAGTTCCTGCACTACCCTGCACTTTCATTTGCACATAATATACGTCACTGTTTGGAAACTCCTTGCTTACTGATCCGTTGTTCTATTGGCTCCACTGGATTGTTAAATATGGGACTGAGGCATCTCCCTCTATTTGTCCCTAACAGCCAGCACAGAGCCTTGCACATAGGAAATAAATGGATGAATGGATGCACAAATGAATATAGATGCTGGATTGAATTAACATATGGATGAAGAAAGAAGAGAATAGAGGACTGAATCAATTAAAGTCTTAATTTAAACACTGCTAACTGGCCCTATTTCAGTGACTGAATTATAAAGAAACAATTAGATATGTCTACACATGCATATAGGTTTCCAGGTGGCTCAGTGGTAAAGAATCCACCTGCTAAGCTGGAGACATGGGTTTGATCCCTGGATTGGGAGGATCCCCTGGAGAAGGAAATGGCAACCCACTCCTGTATTTTTGCCTGGGAAATCCCATAGACAAAGGAGCCTGTAAAAGTAGGATACGACTTAGCTACTAAACAACATCATGTGCATATATTGCTTAAATATACCTGTAGTTATACTTATATCAGCATTATGTACCTACTACACAAAGTTAAAAATCACCCTGCTCCCACATGCAGAGACCGACCACTACTAACATTTTAGTATACATTCTTCCAGAATTTTCTGAACCTAAAATGTTATAGCAATCTGTAACAGGAGTATCATTTTTGGCTACTTTTACTTTTTTTAAAATGCCTTTCTGATTTATCTTTGTGTGTTATATGAATGTGTTCCTATTTTACAATTAGAGGAAATACATTTTTTAAAATGTTATTTCTTACATTGAAAAAGCTAGTACAGTTTAGAGTTTCTCTTAAATTGAGACCGTAACTGCTGAGAATAGCTATAATCTATGAAGGTTTAAACCATGTTCAAGATAATGTTCTAAGCACTCATATATTAAGTCATTTAGTAATCAGGACAATGTAATAAAATAACAATTATAATTATTATATTGAAGATAAAATAATTATATTAATTATTATTATTATTTACATTGCCTAGATTAAGAAATTGAGGAGCACAGAGGTTTAGTAACCTGTCCAAGGTCACACAACTGATAAGTTATCAAAGATAACTTGATTAAGAGGAAAGAGATATCTAGTACTGGTGTTTTTACAGTTTATTTATTTAATCCGTCTTTTTATTACATTGTTGTTGTTTAGTCACTGAATCATGTCCACCTCTTGGTGACTCCATGGACTGTAGCCTGCAAGGCTCCACTGTCCCTGGCATTTTCCAGGCAAGAATACTGGAGTGGGTGGCCATTTCCTTCTCCAGGGTATCTTCCTGGCCCAGGGGTTGAACCTGGGTCTCCTGCATTGGCAGGTGGATTCTTTACTACAGAGCCATTGGGGATGCCTTTTATTACATTAGATGGAGTATTATTATCTCCTGCTGATCTAGGGCACTGTGGGACAGAGAAATGACATGAGCAGTCCAGCCTTCTAGTCTTAAGAATTGTCATAGCTGGTATTAGAGCCCAAGCTCATAACCATTCCTTCACAGCATTAAGGTCATTCATGTATTTTGGACTTATTTATTGCTATGTTTATTTGTTTGCTCATTTATGCATACAAGGATTAACTGATAGTACATATATAGACCTATTAATACAGGCACATAACAAGCAATAATAGCCTCATACAGACTTCTATCTGATACTGTTTTTCCTTTTTAATATATAGGGCAGCCCTGGAATCCTCTATCTCTGATGAGTACATGGAATGAGATACTGTATACAAATATGAATAATACAAAGTCTGGCAAATAGTAAGAACTTAATTCATGTTCATTGAATGAGCATTTGCAAAGCTGTGATGAATCATATTGAGTAAAGAACACATCAATCCCAGGGATGTGTTACTTTATATAAAAATAAGAGCATCATTGATAAAACTGAAAACATGGAAATTCTTTTATTCTATTTTTAATTAAAAATTTACCAAAATAAATTAAAAAATTGAATTCCATAGGGTGAAAGGAAGAAACTTATTTCTTGTGGCATAATGAACAAGACACTCTGACCAAAACTTCCATAGAAAATAGTTAAAAAAAAATTTGCAATTGATTGCTGGCAACAGTAAGAACTGCTCTGAGAGAGCTCAGATTTAAATGAAGTGAGAACTCAGAGACGGAAACAGAATACCGAAAACAGCCTCTCCTTGATGGCATTGCTAAAACGGGGGTTGGGGGATGGGCTTTGATTTTTACAGCCTCATAGAACACTGAGAATTTGAAATATTGAGAATTTAAGATATTCTGTGCTCAGGGACTAGTCGGAGACCCTGCCCCCACATAAGTGTTAGTGTTAGTTGCTCAGTCATGTCTGATTCTTCGCAATCCCATGGACTGTAGCCCACCAGGCTTCTCTGTCCATAGGACACACAATCATTGTGTCCAAAATGAGACAAATAAATAAGTTTCACTGGGTTCATCATAGTGAAAGTGCAGAAAGCCAAAGACAAAGAGAAGACCCTCGAAGCATCCAGATGGAAAAGAAATATTACCTCCAAAAAAATGACAATTATACTCATAATTAATTTTTCAGTCCCAACGGTGGTTGGAAGCAGAGTGTAGAAAAATAACTTTATAGTTCAGAGGTAAGATAACGGTCAATCTGGAATTTTTGTCCAACGAAGATATCATTTTAAGAATGAGGAAAAAGTTAAGACATTTTAATATTCTTATGAGGGGCCTTGACATGAAAGAAAATTCCAAATTGTGCTCTACTGAGAGGAGGTGGTCTTCACAAGAATGTTTGAGAAATAAAAAGAAAAACAAATGACCAAATATTACATTAAATATTTGGATAAATATTCTAAAGCACTGACTATTTAAAACAATACTACAGTCTTAAGAACTGACTCATTGGAAGAATCCCTGAAGCTGGGAAAGATTAAAGGCAGGAGGAAAAGGGGATGACAGAGGTTGAGATAGTTGGATCACATCACCGACTTGATGGACATGAGTTTGAGTAAGCTCTGGGAGTTGGTGAAGGACACGGAAGCTGGCACGCTGCAGTCCATGGGGTCCCAAAGAGTCAGACAGGACTGAGCAAGTGAACTGAACTGAATGGTTTCAAGGGGTTAACAATAATATAGAATTAAAATACATGACTGCAGAAGCATATAAATTGTGAATGGATGATTAGAAATAAAGTATTGAAAATGCATATATTATTCTAAAAGAGGGTTAAATAACCTTGTAAATGAGTGTTAGTTGCTCAGTCATGTCCAGCTGAGCCATTTCCTCCTCCAGGAGATCTTCCTGACTCAAGGATTGAACCTAGGTCTGAGCCATCCGGGGAGTCCCTTAGATGTTTGTAATTTAATTATATATTAAAAATATCTAAGGAGATCACAGAAAGAGAATTATAAGTCATACCTAATAAACTAGTAGAGGTATAATGGAGTGAGAAAAAATATACATACACACATGCATGCACATGTGCATATAAAACCAGAAAAAAGAAAAACTGAAAACCAAAAAGAAAACAAACAAAGAAAAAAGGACAGGTAAATGGAAAAACAATATAAAGTATAGTAACAGATTGAGAAATTATACAAATTATAAATTGGGTAAATTCTTTATTTAAAGTCAGTTTTAGTTTATTAGATCAAGCAAATCACAAAACATTTACTTCAGCTTTATTAACTACGCCAAAGCCTTTGACTGTGTGGATCACAACAAACTATGGAAAATTCTTCAAGAGATGGGGATACCAGACCACCTTACCTGCCTCCTGAGAAATCTGTATGCAGGTCAAGAAGCAACAGTTAGAACTGAACATGGAACAACAGACTGGTTCCAAATTGGAAAAGGAGTATGTCAAGGCTGTATAAAATCACCCTGCTTATTTAACTTATATACAGAGTGCATCATGCAAAATGCTGGGCTGAATCAAGCACAAGCTGGCATCAAGATTGCCAGGAGAAATATCAATAACCTCAGATATGCAGATGACACCACCCTTATGGCAGAAAGTGAAGAGGAACTAAAGAAACTCTTGATGAAAGTGACAGAACAGTGAAAAAGTTGGCTTAAAACTCAACATTCAGAAAATGAAGATAATGGCATCTGGTCCCATCACTTCATGGGAAATAGACGGGGAAACAGTGGAAACAGTGACAGACTTTATTTTTTTGTGCTCCAAAATCACTACAGATGGTGACTGCAGCTGTGAAATTAAAAGATGCTTGCTCCATGGAAGAAAAGCTATGACCAACCTAGACACCATATTAAAAAGTAGAGACATTACTTTGCCAACAAAGGTCCATCTTGTCAAAGCTATGGTTTTTCTAGTAATCATGTATGGATGTGAGAGCTGGACTATAAAGAAAGCTGAGTGCCGAAGAACTGATGGCTTTTGAACTGTGGTGTTGGAGAAGACTCTTGAGAGTCCCTTGGGCTGCAAGGAGATCCAACCAGTCCATCCTAAAGGAGATCAGTCCTGGGTGTTCATTGGAAGGACTGATGTTGAAGCTTAAACTCTAATACTTTGGTCATTTGATGTGAAGAGCTGACTCATTGGAAAAGACGCTGATGCTGGGAAAGATTGAAGGCAGGAGGAAAAGGGGACGACAGAGGATGAGATGGTTGGATGGCATCAATGACCGATGGAGATGAGTTTGGGTGAACTCTGGGAGTTGGCGATGGACAGGGAAGCCTGGCATGCTGTGGTCCGTGGGTCGTGAAAAGTCAGACGTGACTGAGTGACTGAACTGAACTGAACTGAAAGAATACATATTCAAGAGCCAATTCATTGATAAAGTGCAAACTGGGGTTTGCAAATTTCTAGATACCATGAGTTACTACAAAGTTATAGCAATTAAAACTTGTGTAATTGACATGGCAAAACATGGCACAGTAGAGAATGGCCAGAAAATGATCCACCTGTTTAAGAAAATTTGGTTATGATGTTTCAAATCAGTGTAGAAGGGGTAGGTAGGCTTTTTTATTATATGTTGCTGAGTAAATTATCTGTATGAAAAACAATAATTCTCCCCTACTTCTCTTTGTTGTTCAATCACTAAGCTGTGTCTGATTCTTTGCAACCTCACAGACTATAGCACACCACGCTCCCCTGTCCTTCGCTATCTCCTGGAGTTTGCTCAGACTCATGTCCATTGAGTTGATACCTAACCATCTCAGCCTCTACTGCCCCCTTCTGCCTTCAGTCTTTCCCAGGACCAGTGTGTTTCCCAATGAGTCAGCCGTTTGCATCAGGTGACCAAAGTATTGGAGTTTCAGCTTCAGCTTCAGGCCTTTCAATGTCTATTCAGGGTTGATTTCCTTTAGGATTTCCTGTTACACTCAAAGTAATCAATTGCAGACTGATTAAAAGCAAATTTTATGATTTTGGAATTCAATCTAGGGAGCTACTTTACTGATCTCAGGATAAGGAAAGTTTTTGCAAACAATACTAAAATTGAATAAAAAAAGAAAAGTTGGTGATGCTTGACGGCCTCAAAATTATGCAAAAGAAAACGTTAAAAGAGAAAGAAACTTAAGTTACAAACTGGAAAAATGTACAGAATAAAGAAATAACTTACACAACTCAATATGAAAAAGACAAAAAACCTTACAGAGGAGTAAGCAAACGATTTCAACTAGTACTGTGGGCAAAAAAGAAAAGCATAATGGCTAATGGGTATCTGAAATGATGCTTGACCATATCTGTGGTCAACAAAAGGCAAATCAGAACCACCTCCCAGTTCGGTGAACAAGACAACTGCTAGTATGGACGATTAATGAGACGGCATAGCCAATAGGCCATGTATACACACTTGTGGGAGTGCAAACTGGCCTGCTGACTTTGGAAACTGTGGCATGACCTGTTGGAATTTGCAGCTGTGCATACCTTGCGATCCAGAAATTTCCATCCTGAGAATATACCTTTATATACAGATGTGTGTGTGCTCATTTGCTCAGTCATGTTCGAGTCTTTGCCACCCCATGAACCGTAGCCTATCAGCCTCCTATGTCCATGGAGGATTTCCCAGGCAAGAATACTGAAGCGGGTTGCCATTTCCTTCTCTGGGGGATCTTGCAGACCCAGGGAGTGAACCTGTGTCTTCCGTGTCTCCTGCTTTGCAGGCAGATTCTTCACCTGCTGAGCCATTAGGGAAGCCCTTATATACAGATACTCTTGAGTATATACTCCAAGACAAAAGCAAGCGTGTTCTTAGCAGCACTGACAATCCAAATGTCTATTGATCGGACAGCAATACATAGTATTATATGCACGTATAAAAATCTCACATGGGCGTGAAACTGCAGGAATTATGATTATCCACAATAGCAAAGGATTATCTCTGAAATGTAAGCTGGGGTAGTCATAAAACAGATTGTAGAATGATGATGACTATTACGTACAGAGCCCAGATTATGTTCCATTTATGTGTAAATGTCTTATTATATCAATCAGCTCATTTACTGGTCACAAGACCACCACAAAGAAAGCACTGCTATTACTTTCATTTTGTAGTTGAGAATACAGACGCAGTAATGTTTACTAACACTCAAGATCTCAAGAGTTGGACACGACTGAGGGACAACCACTTTAACTTTTAAGATCTCGTAATGGAACCAAAGGAAACAGTTATTAAAAACCAGGCAGTCTGGGTGCACAATAGACCCTCTGGTGTGATTTTTTGATCTGAAGTTCAACAGCAAACAAAACCAAATTATTGTTAATGATATAGCCATATATTGTAAAATTAAAAATAAAAGTGAGTGAATGATTAACACAAAATTCAGGACAGTTGCTCCCCTGTGTGTGAAGGGCTGAAGGTAAGGAGTTGTGATCACAGAAAAGTGAATGAAAACTGCAAAAATAATAGTAATTAAAAAAACTGAGAACGAGTGAACATATCAACTGTTTTATTGTTCTTTACACCTCATGCATATTTTATGGCTATTCTTTTGTTCCTATTCAATATTTAAAGCAATTGCAGATAATAAAGGAAGAGAATGAAACCTTGCGAAATGGCAGAAAAAAATCTTCGTGTTTCTTCCTCAAGAAGTTTCTTGTATCTTTGCTGATAGAATCCTTAGAAAAGCCCACAGAAAGTGACCTGGGTGTAGAATTTTCATTATTCAAAGCATTTTTGTTTAAACAAACAATGGCACCAAATGGCAGGATAAATGCTCTAATTGCAGCCTATTTACAAAGAGCATGGCAGGGCAGCAAACATCCACCCCCCAACATGAGATTTTAAGCATTGCAACCGAGATTCAGGCCTTCATCCTCCTTCTGGTTATGGATTGAAGGGCCTTCTTTTCCCATCGTTAAAGAGATATGGGAACTAGAATTCCACCAGCCATCATAAATTGCTAAGAAATTCTCTCTCCAATTACTTAGATTCAGTTTTGAAGCAACAAAATTCAAATTATGAGTCAATGTAACATTGCCCTTTATATTAAATCCTGATTGAGCTTTTCCAGCTGCAGTGATTTCTTAAGTCTATCCCTACTCTTCCTCCATTTGCTACTCGGTAACTTTCCATCATTCCCCTAGCTCAGCCCAACTATCACCTCCTCTGAGGATGTCTTTTTTCTAATACCACCCTACCCTTTCCCAAGATTTGCTCTCTCACAGAGTAACCAGAACCTCTTCTGTGTGCCCTTAGCAATTTGCACACACATGGAACAAAGCACTCCTTACTAGCCCTCTGCTCGCCCACAAGGAGCTGTTTGTTTACTGTCATGCTCCTCTGGAATGGATGTTTTCCCAAGTCCTACAAATATCTAAGTCGAATCCTGAATATCCAACAGACTCTAGCTTGTGGTAATAACTGCAATGATGAGAAATATATCAGACAAAGGACTTCCCTGGTGGTCCAGTGGTTAAGAATCTGCTAACGCAAGGCATGCGGGTTCGATCCCTGATCCAGGGAGATCCCGTATGCCACAGGGCAACGAAGCCCATGTGCCACAACTTCTGAGCCCATGCTCTAGAGCCCAAGCACCACAATGAAGAGTACCCCTGCTTGCCACAACTAGAGAAAGCCTGTGCACAGCAAAGAACCCAAGTAGCCAAAAATAAATAAAAATATGTAAATAGAAAGGACAATATCTGTCCTAGTCACCTCTTGCTACCTCAGACCCTCCTCCAAAGCAGCGCCTTAGAAACAATTTATTTTTTTCTCTCTTGGCTTTTAGCTGGATGGGCTCCTCTCAGGTTCTATCATGCTGTTGCGCTCTCAAAACTGGACTGAGCTGAATGCCCCAGAAGGCTTCTTGATCTTAAGCCTAGCGCCCAGTGACCCTCAGCCCCTCGCCTCTCCATGGGATCTCTCTCCCCAGGGCTTCTCCACAGATTGGAGCTCCTCATAGCCTGACGGTCATAGCATGTGACAGCTGGAAGTGGTCTTCCAAAGGGAGAAAGCAGAGTTGCCTGGCTGTTAAAGCCTCTGCCCAGACCGGGCAGTGTCCCTCCTGCCATATGCCATTGGTCAACACTGCCACAGGCCCTCACAAGCTAAGGGAAGTGGAGACATTGATTGACTTCTGAACAGGGAGTGTCCAGGTCATGTTGCACTAGAGCAAGTCGGGTGGGAGATGTTGTTGCTGCCATGTTTAGAAAGTACCATCTGCTACAGTATCTACTGCATGCTTCCCTGTGCCAGCCAGGGTGCTACACCTATTGCATACATTGTTGCTTAACTGTCTCAAAGCCCCTTTTAGATGTCAGGTGTGTGTAAAGGAGAATATGCAAGCAACTGGTAATTCGATCTTTATGGAGTATCCAACCATAAATGATCCTTATCTCTGATTTCTCTGCACCTTTATATAATAAAATACTTTGTGATCATTATAAGCTATCATTGGGGGTCAGTTTCTCCAAACACTGGCCAGACTTGTAAGTTTCCCTGGGTGTGCTGGATTTGCTCATTGCAGGTAACGAAACAGAGCATTTTAACATTTGGACATGGTTAGATGAATAGAGTTTGTCAAATTTGTCTGTGGGTTGTGTTATTCTCTAGCAGTGGAAGAATATAAAATATGAGCTGCTTAAATGATGGAAGGTTCTACGGCCATGAAAATGACTTTAGTAACATTTGAAAATATTTATAATACATTAAAGTTAAAAAAATAAAATAGGATGCATAGCTGTATGAAAAAGCCATAAAGCAAAAATCCAGTAATGTTGACTCCTTTTTAGAGGCTTGATTAGTGGTATTTTTCTTTATGTAAATATATTTTGTATTTAGCAGTGAATATATATTACTTGAATGATAACAATAAACTCAAAGATGAAAATAAGTCACAACCTTCTTTGCTTTTTGTGATGTTTTTAAAGGCCACCCATACAAAGAAAAGTCCAGCCTTATGGCTAGTTAGCAGAAGACTAAGTTTGTTAAGCTTCCCAAGTGGTGGTAGGTGAGTTCAGTCAGCTAGTTCCATCCCCAGCTGGTAATTCTGCCATTAAGAGAGAAGAAAGTCTACCTTCACACCCCCTGTTGCCCCATCACCACCCATCTTCATACGTCTCAGGACTAACCACACCTGCTACTCTTGCAATAGTGTCTTTGGCCTTGTCTGCAACCTCGGTCAAACTCTCGCCCTGTATCTCAGCTATGTTCTCTCACAGCTTGTAGCTTTTTAATTGCCAGCCAACCACGAAGCTGAATCCTAGCTCCATGACTTTGATAGCACCAGTGGGCGAGCCTGGTTGCCCCGAGAGTTGGTTCATAATTACTACTGAGTAACTGGGAAGCCAGCCACATTGATTCCCCTGCTGGATGCAAGGCTCTGATCTCAGGATGCCCAAATTGCTGCTTCTCATTTCCCCAAGGTTTGGTGGGATTTACACTTATTAATTCCTGCAAATCAAAACTCAGTTGCTCCCTTAGGTCAAAGGCAGTGGTGTTCACATGTATCAGGAAGGGAAATAATGACCTGGGGTTTACACAAGATTTTATTATTTTATCGTAAAACTGATATGCCACATCCAATACAAATAGAGAGAAATATTTATTGGGACTTCGTGTGTACTAAACATTGAAGTGGACCATTTCAAGAGAAACTGATATCCATTGCCACCCAGTGATGCAGTGAGTTTCATCAGGCGAGTTTTCAAAGAGAAAATATGCCCATACAAGGAAAGCAGTCATTCAGTTTGTGAATGTGTCCTTGATGAGATATGCACAGGATTATTTTCCTAATCATTGTGTAGCAGCTCAATTTGTCACAAAGATCATGGACTTTGGCGTCAGAGAGATGTGGCTTCAACTGACTCTGAACTGGGTGGTTATCCAAGGTGGCAGATCTTCTGTGGCAATATGGGAAGCATGTTTTAGTGCTGAACAGCCAGTCAGCATGGCAGAGATCCTCCTGCAAATTGACTAGTCGGGTGCCTGGCCTGTAGGCCTTACTGGCCAGGAAATTTTCTTTCTACCCTTTTATTTTCATAACTGGGCTTCTCTGGTGGCTCATTTGGTAAAGACTCTGCCTGCAATGCGGGAGACATGGGTTTGATCCCTGGGTTGGGAAGATTCCCTGAAGGAGGGCATGGCAACCCACTCCAGTATTCTTGCCTGGAGAATCCAATGGACAGAGGACCCAGTGGGCTGCAGTTCATGAGGTCACAAAGAGTTGGATATGACTGAGCAACTAAGCACATATTTTCTTAACTAGATGCTGAATTCCAGTGAGTAAATTACTGTGGGAAAGTATCATTATTTTGCTTAATGATTAATGATTGGCATTGACTTGAAGCTGGCTTTGCTGATGTCAGTAAAAAGATAACCTTTCTTACAATTTTTAAACTCACTGTATCAGAAGGTAGTGAGCCTTTTATCCTAAGACTATTCAAGAAGAGCCTCTAACTCGGTTTCTTTTGGAGTTGATGAAAATGTTGAGGCATCTGATAAAGGACTTATATCTATAATATATAAAGAATATGAAAACACTAAAATTGATTGAGGATGATGGTTGCATAATTCTGTGAATATACTAAAAACCACTGAACACTTTAAAGAAATAAAGAAGCTTTCAAGTGGGAACAATCTAACCAGTCATTCCTGTTCTATTTGTGTATAGAGTCCACTCATCTAAAAATGTATTTCCAGAACAGTAACCCTGAATACTCATTGGAAGGACTGATGCTGAAACTAAAGCTCCAATACTTTGGCCACGTGATGCATAGAGCCCACTCATTGAAAAAGGCCCTGATGCTGGGAAAGATTGAAGGCAGGAGGAGAAGGGGACGACAGAGGATGACATGGTTGGATGGCATCACCGACTCAATGGACTTGAGTTAGGGCAAACTCTGGGAGACAGTGAAGGACAGGGGAGCCTGGCGTGCTGCAGTCCATGGGGTTGCAAAGAGTTGGACATGACTTAGTGATTGAACAACAACAGTACAGAACAGAAATAGGTAGAAAAGTTTTGGAGGTAAAGTGATCTTGAATTAACTAAAAGCTGAAATAGGCTTGGTGGTTGGTTTTAAACACAGCATACAGTTTCTAATGGGGGCTTCCTTGGTGGCTCAGGTGGTAAAAAGTCTGCCTGCAATGCAGGAGACCTGAGTTTGATCTCAGGGCCGGGAAGATCCCCTGGAGAAGAGAAAGGCTACCCACTCCAGTATTCTTGCCTAGAGAATCCCATGGACAGAGGAGCCTGACATGCCATAGTCCCTGGGATCACAAAGAGTTGGATACAACTAAGTGACTAATACTTTCCCTTTTCACAGGTTCTAATAAAGATTATGTGTGCATGCTGAAGAAAAAAGGAGAGTCTTAATTATATCTCTTAGAACTATTACTAATGGGGTTACAACCATATATGGAAACTTGAGTTCCATACCATTAAGACTCTCTCTTTTAGAGACAAACATTTTTTAGCCATCAAAACTCATTCCAAAATAGACATGAGAGACAAGTTCCCCAGAGCAGGAAAAAAAATATTGTAAGTTCTGTTAGATGATTTGATTGAGCCTGTGTTCTTATGTAATACTAGACTATCACAGAATAATTGTATTACCTGTGATAAGACACCGAACGTCACATGCTGGGGATCATAGTGAAACAGGCTATTACTCCTAGAGTATAAAGTATTAAGTTAGATCTCAGCAATAAAACTGCCTCATAAAACTTTATAGGTAACCAGTGATATGTCCAAAGCCAAGGTCAAGATAAAACAAACCACCAGATAAAATACAGATCCACCATTTGCTTTCTAAATTCCTTACGGCTAGTGATTCAAGATATTTTGGAATTTAGAAAAGTAATATTGTACGTGTATTGAATACTATGTAATATTTCCAGTAAGTTCTGGAGCAATAGGTAGTCATTAAACACAAAGTGTGTGGGTTTTTCACAGTAAGTGGGATAAATGAAGAACATCCATAACTTCACCTCATCGAGGGTCAAATTTTGTTCTCACTCTAGTTACCAAAAATTTTCAGTATTTGGAAGCCTCTTGACTTTGGAATTATGGCTATGGGATTGTGGATCTTATTTCAACACAAGCCTTAAAACACTCTGCTTTTGAAGAGGACTTACTAACATGAGACAATGATTATAACATAAAACAGTATTATTGAATGAATAACTGAAAACAATACAAGTTTTAAAAGTAGACTTCCTGAAATTTCCAAATATTACACAAGACATAGAACAGTGAGAAGGATTGGTAACAAAACACAGTTATTTCTGGGTCTTAGGATAATTGGTGATTTTTGTTTCCTTCTTGGTATATTTGTATATTTTCTGAAATTTCCACGGGAACTAGGAATCATTTTAAGGGTAAACAAAGTGAGCTAACTGTTACACCCTCTCAGCACATTTCAAAGGGGGCACATTGGGGGTGCTTATTCCCTCATCAGTCCCTGATCTGAGTGTCTGAGTTCCCAAAGGAGCTGGGCCAGGGAGGGCATTTTCTTACTGGAAAGGCCTAGAAGCCATCACTCTAATGGTCTCTTCCAGAATACCCAGAACCGCAGCACCACAGTTCTTATCTGTTCTGTCCAGAATGATGGAGAGATACTGGAAACCAAATCAGGGACTCCTGTATCCAGCCCCAAGGGTGTCATGAGCAGTGGGCCCACGTGATCAGTCTACTCTAACTCCACTAGTTTGTTCCAAGGAAAGAGGCTTTATGTAGCTTGATTGATTACTAAGGAGTCTGGTTGCAGAGACAGTAAATGTAGAATAGCTTGCTAATTTCAGAAGCAATTTTGAATCAGGACAGCTGGACTCTGTAGCATTTGTGGAGCGTTCCCATCACTTTTAACCTAATACTAAAATGCTTTGCTTAATGTACGGCTAATGCTCTTGAGGGCAGGGGCTAGACCTTATTCATCTTCATAAGGGAGGGGCCCGGCTTAGTGCCTGGCATAGGATATATTATTCAGTAAATTTTTTTTTTTTTTTTTAACTTTTAATTTTATATCGAAGTACAGCTAAAAAGCCTCTTGATGAAAGTGAAAGTGGAGAGTGAAAAAGTTGGCTTAAAGCTCAACATTCAGAAAACGAAGATCATGGCATCTGGTCCCACCACTTCATGGGAAATAGATGGGGAAACTGTGGAAACAGTGTCAGACTTTATTTTTCTGGGCTCCAAAATCACTGCAGATGGTGACTGCAGCCATGAAATTAAAAGACACTTACTACTTGGAAGGAAAGTTATGACCAACCTAGACAGTATATTCAAAAGCAGAGACATTACTTTGCCAACAAAGGTTCGTCTAGTCAAGGCTATGGTTTTTCCTGTGGTCATGTATGGATGTGAGAGTTGGACTGTGAAGAAGGCTGAGCACCGAAGAATTGATGCTTTTGAACTGTGGTGTTGGAGAAGACTCTTGAGAGTCCCTTGGACTGCAAGGAGATCCAACCAGTCCATTCTGAAGGAGATCAGCCCTGGGATTTCTTTGGAAGGAATGATGCTGAAACTCCAGTACTTTGGCCACCTTATGTGAAGAACTGACTCATTGGAAAAGACTCTGATGCTGGGAGGGATTGGGGGCAGGAGGAGAAGGGATGACAGAGGATGAGATGGCTGGATGGCATCACTGACTCGATGGACGTGAGTTTGGGTGAACTCTGGGAGTTGGTGATGGACAGGGAGGCCTGGTGTGCTGCTATTCACGGGGTTGCAAAGAGTCAGACACGACTGAGCGACTGAACTGAACTGAACAGCTGATTAACAATGTTGTGATAGTGTCAGGTGAACAGTGAAGTGACTCAGCCGTAGGTACACATGTAACCAGTCTCCCACAAACTATCCCTCCAGGCTGCCACACAACACCGAGTGGAGTTCCCTGTGCCATGCAGTAGATTACCCATTTTCAATACAGCAGAGTGTACATGTCCATCACAAAGGAGCCTCATGTTGAATAGCAGAAAAGCAATATAAAGCTTAAATTTACCATGCCAACCATTTTAAGTATACTGTCCAGTCATGGTTAAGAATATTCACACCATTGTGCAACCAAACTTCACAACATTTTGCCAAAGGAAACTCTATATACTTTAAACAGCTACTTATTTGCCCTGCCCCAGTCACTGGCAATGGCTGTTCTACCTTCTACAAGGAGCTCAGCCCAGTGTCCTGTGACAACCTGGGGGGGCCGGTGAGATGGTGGGGAAGATGGGAGAATGGTTCAGGAGGGAGGGGACGTTTGTATACCTGTGGCTGATTCGTATTGATGTGTGGCAGAGGCCAACACAGTATTGTAGAGCAGTTGTCCTCCAATAATTGTATTTTGTTCTGTACTTCTCAAAAACAAATGAGCCAAAAAAAATAAATAAATAAACTCACTGAAGGAATTTTAAAAAAGGGAAAGAAATTGACACTAGATGGATGATGCTTAAAGAGATTATGTTAAGTGAAATAAGCAATAAAAAGCAAGTACAGTAAATGCTTTTGACCCAGCTGATATATTTGAAGGGGAAAGCATGAGCATATATTCACACTGTGTATGTACCCATATGTGTGTGCAAGTGCATAAATATATAATCTATTTCTATATCATCCTCTCATTATGTTTATTCATTCTTTGTAAAACTGCCCAGTGGCTCAGAGTAAATAGCCGTAGTTACAAAGGCCATTTAGAATTTCACGTTAGAAAATCAGAATTCTAGATTATGGAATTGTAAGATATCTTAGACCAGAATTTTGCAAGCTTAGCTGCAGGTTAGACTCAGTTGTGCATTAGTAGAACGGCCCACTGTTCAGGTATTCTGATTTCTTTGGTCTGGGGAAAGTTGCTGAAATTTTGTCTGGAGCTTCCTTGATGATTCTAACGGTCAGTCAGATTTAAAATCTACTGCCTTGAACAAACTGGGTTAATGGTTTTCACAGAGGAAGGCGTTCTCCCTCCAAGGTGTAGCAGAACAAAATCTTGTGTGTATGTACAGTGTGTATATTTGTGTGTGTGTATGTGTGTGTGTGTGTAGGGAGAGAAGAAAATTTCCATTTTACACTCATGTAACCTTTGATACGTAACTGCCTTCCCTGAGTTGACAAATACTCGAGATACTTCTGCAGGGTACTGCGATAGAGACAGCTCTGTGAACCATTCCTCTACAGTCAGATGCTGCTCAGACTTTAACAAGCTTATATAAATCAACTGGGGATCTTGCGAAAGTACAGATTCAGATTTAACATCCTCAGATAGAAAACTCATGATTATGATGTTATGATGATTTGATTTGTTTTCTGGTCTGTGTATGGGCAGCTTCACATCCAATATGACTCTACAGCTGAACTCAAAAAAACTACCATTTGGGAAGGTTGATGAGAGCAACTGCTGAGGGACCAAGATCTGGCTAAAAGCAAAGCCATCTCAAGTCATGAAAGGGAGACACCTCTCCTATTTAGGAAGGAGATTATTGGCACAGAGCAGAACTGCAGAGAGAGAAACAGAAGCAAGGACTGAAGGGGAGGGATTCATGACCTCCAAGCCAGATAGAAGCCTGTAGCAAATATTGCTGAGACTGTCAAAGTAACCCTACTTTGCCCCCCAAGAGGGGTCTAAGTCTCTTGTTGGGTTATGCTTCTGTGTCACCCTGGTGTCAACCACGTGCCCAGTGCCCACCTGTGATACCCAGGCATCACCTGGTTACCATGGGCTACCCCTGGGCAGTCTTCCTTTCCAGGCCAGATCCTTCTTCCCAGAGAAAGGGTTAATATATCCAGGGAGTTATTAACAGGTAAAACTTCCTGAATATTGTATGGCTATAAAACAGCAGGGCAAAGCAAGGGTTGATAGTAGGGTCTGCCTGACTCTGTAATCCTTGTTCTTTCTCACATGACTGCTCTTTTCACACAGAGGAGAAAAACAGTACTGCCTCTCCAAACGGCAAAATAAATAGCTTGATTTTAAAATCAGGGCACCCAATTTTCCCAATTTAAAGGACTTTTGTTTTTCATTATAAATATTTCTTATACTTTGGAGGCCTGCTATCTTTTTTACTACATCCGAAATGGGATGAATTTTTGCTGATTCAGATACACATTTAGACAGGATCCTAAACCAGCCGCAGCCCCCGCTCTGGGTGTTCCACAGACAGAAAGCTGGATTCCAGGCTCTCTCTGTGGGAATAAGTGTGCATGCTGCGGTTCTGTTAATTTTCATTTCACACCCTGGTGGGAGGTGGATGGGTGGTATTTCTGGATGCCCTCCTGGCATTCCGATGCTGGGTATCTAGTCTCTGCCTAACCCCACATCCCCGACTGCACTGGGGAAGAACAAGGAACCTCCTGCAGAAATCACTGAGCACCCACACATCCTCAAGCCCGGCCTTTCCACGTGGGCACACCGCATCCTTCCGGCGGTTCTCCCCAGCACCCTACTCCCGTCCCCATGGAGGAGACGCTAGGTGCACGCTCAAGGCGACCTTGCGGTACTTACGGTCTGTTCATCTTTCTTGGCACCCGGCAAATGAGAGGGATCTTCAACTCAGCCTGTGGAAACAAAAGCAAGCTCATTACTGGGCCTTCCGCAACATGTTTTAATTCTGGTGAACAGGCTCCTGTCGCTTCCTGTTAAGACGGGATGCAGGTGGCAGCTTAGAGGAAACGACAGAGAGAGAATCAATCCAGGTTGATAATTGGTTTATTTCGGGAGGGGATGGGGGAGAGGACGTCTTCCCTGACACGCTGTCCTCTTTCTGTCAGCATTCATGTCAGCATTCATCCAATCTGCCCCCCGGGGAGCTGGGCAAACCTATCCTGAGCAAGCCTGGTTTTGCCTGACGTGCCATCGCGTGCTTCCCCTGGGCGCCCAGGGTGCATTAGCCCAAGCTCTGCTCTGGGGAGCCCAAGTGCGTGCAGAAAGGATGCTTTTCCTTTCAGAGTGCGACTTCGCCATGAAATATTTATTGGGAGTTACATTTATATACCGCGTCACGTAGGACACCACAGTTTATTTGTGGCTTGTATTCGCTTGCGTTGGAGAGATCATTAGTCCCACTTAGCATATAAATCAGCAGCAGAGACCCTGAGAGTATTCAACAAGGACTTTACATCCATGATCCCCATTTAGCTGCACAGAGACTCTGGGAGGTATAAAGGATATTACCCATGGGATCAGTTGGGGTTCCAGCAAGAAACAGATGGCACCCTCAAATTGGGTAATCTGAGAACAGTTTAATAAAGAGACGGTTTAAAAGGTCTGGGCAGGGTGTAGGGGATCCCAAAGGACTGTGAAGGGCCTGAGGGGCTGTGCCTGTGCATGTGCCAGGAGGGGTCAAGGGAGCCAGTGGTCATGGGGATCCAGAAGCAGGCTGATGGGAAAAGAACTGTGACTTTCAGGTGAGGGACTCGCAGGGATTGAGCTGTGGTGGGTGGAATAAAAATCTGCATCTCATGGGTCTCCTGCCCTGAATCTCTTCCACTGACCAAACTCAACAGGAAGCCAAGTGTGAGGAGCCATTGGTATGACTTCTATCCATCAGCCTCCTGGGGCTCCAAGCTAGTGCAGTGGGGTAGAGAGTGGATTTCACTTTTAAAGAGAATGAGATCCTTGGAGGTTAAATTATGCACCCAAGGTCACCCATCTGCAATAAGAGCCCAAATCTACAGGACTCAAGCATTCCATTTCCTAGCAATTCAACCATATTGCCCACTGAGCTTTAGGTACTCCTATATCATTCTGCCATCCATATGTCCGTCTATCCATCCACCCATCCATTCATTCATCTATCCAATAGCATTTACTGAAAACTAACTTTATTCAAATATTGTGCCTTCCCTCCAGGCATGCCTAAAACTCAGTATAAGGTAGATTCTATTCTAACTCCCCCTATGATGGTTGTTAGCAAAGTGCTTTGTAAAAACAGATGCAGATAAAACAGAATGAATTCTGACTCTGTCTTGGACAGCCCAGGGGATCTTCATAAAGGAGATCATACTTGATCTGGATCTTGCAGATTAAGTCAGCATCTTCTTGGTTTATGGAAGTTGTTCTGGGTAAATGGGGTGCCCTGTGCAAGGGTGTGAAGATGTTAGAATATATAGTGTGACACAGAGACTTTGCATGGCTTGATGGGATCACAGAGGCCAGCAGCTTGGATATTGGTAGCATGTGAAAAAGAACCTGGGAAGGTCTATTGGGTTTTGATTGTCAAGGACCATGTGCGACAAAGGATGGGATTTGGATTTGAGCTGTGTGATCTTGGACCACTGGCTTCAAGAAAATTACTAAAAAACTGGGACTAAACTCCAGTTCCCCAGATACCCTATGTCCTACCCTACAGCAAGCCTCACCCTGTGCTTCTAGGTCAACAAAGGATACAGGGAAAGGGGGGTTGGCCTTTAGGTACTCTGGCCATTCTCTCTGGATGACTGTGGAGTGTCCAGTTCACAGCCTCTTTGTAAGTTGTCTTGTCCAATGAGGAAGAGGACTTCATCAATATAACACAAGCAATGGACATCAGTTCCTGGAAGAGTCCTGGACTGAAAACTGACCTCCAGTGCTGTCATTAACCAGCACATGACCTTGTAGGAGCACTTGGCCTCTCTTCCTTTATAAATGGGAATGTCCATGTTATCTCTTTCCAGTATTAAGTGTGAAATAAGCTGATGCTCTGGAAATATGCTACAAACTATAAACATTATGGAAATATGGATATGTCTTCCCTTGCATAACAAAGTAAAGCTTACAAGTTGTTTTAACATTGGTCATATTATATTTGGATATGTACGGTTATGGACAGGGTTCCCTGGTAGCTCAGCTGGTAAAGAATATGCCTGCAATTCAGGAGACCCTGGTTTGATTCCTAGGTTGGGAAGATCCCTGAAGAAGGGATAAGCTACCCACTCCAGTATTCTTGGGCTTCCCTGGTGGCTCAGATGGTAAAGAATCTACCTGAAATGTGGGAGACTTGGGTTCAATCCCTGGGTTGCTAAGATGCCCTGGAGGAGGGCATGGTAACCCACTCTAGTATTCTTGCCTGGAGAATCCCCATGAACAGAGGAGCCTGGTGGGAATCAGTCCATGGGGTCACAAAGAGTTGGATACGACTGAGTGACTAAGCACAGAGCATGGTTATGGACATTGATTTTTGGATATTAATATTTAGAGTAATTCAGTGACTTGATTACAGTAATGCAGGTCAAATTTGTAACCCCTTTCCCACTTTGGGAGCATTTATGATTTTGAATGTCTTGCTTATAATATAATTCCTTTGAAATGAGTCGCCAGTCCAGGTTTGATGCACGGTACTGGATGCTTGGGGCTGGTGCACTGGGACGACCCAGAGGGAGGGTAGGGGAGGGAGGAGGGAGGAGGGTTCAGGATAGGGAACGCGGGTATACCTGTGGTGGATTCATTTCGATATTTGGCAAAACTAATACAATATTGTAAAGTTTAAAAATAAAATAAAATTAAAAAATATATATAATTCCTTCATTCCTTTGAGTTCATTAACCAGGAGTTTTAAGTTATGCTGAAATGAGTCAAAATAAGGCTATCTTTGTGGAGGGTTACCTACCCCTGTGCCTAGCTTTCAGCTCAAGCTTATGTACAATGTGAAGAAATCACAGGTACAGGGTATTTTCCTCCAAAGCTTATAACCTAGGATCAGAGGCCTTGGGGAGGTGGTCAGGAAAGCTCTTTTCCAGCCATCCACGGTGTAGCCTTGAACAAAGCATTGGAATGTTCTGGACCTCATTGTTTTTTCCATCTGAATAATGAAAAGGTTGGGCCCAATAGGTCTCTTCCAGCTCAAAGATTCCTTTAAAAAATCCATTTAAAAACTGCAATCCCTCCATACTTGGTGACAAAGAATGGTTTAAAAAAGTTGGAAGTATGTTATTATGTTTCTCACATTTTATTGTTTTCTTTAATAGAGCTCCTTGCAGAGCAAAATTGCAGAAAGACTTTTGACAAAGTGCTAACACTTAGGGCATCAGCAGTGGACAGAGGAGTGGTTGGGGAAGGAATTCTTAGCTTTTGCTTTGTACCTAAACCTTTGAAAATTATGCAATCTGTAACATCAGTGCTTATTAGGTTTGTATTTTAAAATCTTAGTAAAAGTTTAAAAGAGAGATTTTACTAGCAGCTTTTAAGAGATGTGAGCAATGTATTGTACAAAAATAATTTTAAAATGTTATGAAGGGATCCCAACTTCTCTGGCATTTCAAGAGCAAAACTGGGGTCTTACTGACCCATATCAGAGGATGAGTCAGCCAAGTGGTGCTGTCCACAAGACAGAATGGATGGCCCTCCGTGAGGAGTACAGGGCTTTGCTCTACTCAGAATGTCTAAGCCCCGTCTGAGAGCGCTGAGGTCTTACCTGATCTGAGTCATTTTTGTAAAGGATGTGGTGAGAATGGGATGTGGTGAATCAGACAAAGATTCATGTCCGTCAGTTCTACAAATGTGACCTATTAAAGACCATGCCCGTCCCTTCCCGACATATACACTTTTTAAAAAGATGGAACAAACACTGAGCATCTACTGTGTCCCCAGCTGCTGTCACAGTAACCCCATATGATCTGTATTATCATTCTTATTTTCTACAAAACCAAACCGAACATTCAGAGGTGGCAGGTAGCCTGCTCTACAAGATGGTTTTACAAACCACTGGACTTCAAATGTTTCAGTTAGGTGTTGGGACACCTTGTCTACCTGCTGTGAGCCTCAGTTTGCCTATCTATAAAATGGGGGTAACATAATAGCTGTCAGTAAGACTCTTGTCAGGAAGACATGAGAACAGAAGATAGTTAAGACATGGAGAAATGGTGATTCACATTAACTTGAACTTTTATAATTAAATGCCTTATGTCACTTTTGGGTTTTAGTCTCCAGAAATAAGAAGTGCTTACCTGCAAATCATGACCACCAGATGAGGGAGGTGTGGATTCTTTCTTGGGTTGGCCAAAAAGTTCATTTGGATTTTTCCATAACTTGTTATGGAAACCTGAACAAACTTTTTGGCCAATGCAATATATTGATGCCTCCAAAAGTCTGAGTCAGCTCTACAGGCTGGAGTCCAGATATTGGTATTTTTTAAATACCCCAGGCATGTTATTGGGCAGTGAGGCAGAGGAAGTGGATGTAAGAACCTCAGTTCACTCATTTCCGTCTGCTCCACACCCACCACTCACTAACACTTCTCACTCTTACAGAAAGTACAATAACCACACTTGATTCTCCTAGCAGTCCTGTGTGCATGCTCAGTCACTTCAGTTGTGTCTAACTCTTTGTGACCCCATGGACTGCCTGCCAGGCTCCTCTGTCCATGGGATCCTTCAGGCAAGAATACTGGAGTGGGTTGCCATGCCCTCCTCAGAATTTATTCATGTATTCAGCAAACATGTACTGAGGTCTGCTAAGTGCTGGACATGGTCCAGATACTAGGGATTAGACACCACAGAGCAAGGCTCTGCCCTCATAGCATTTGTCTGCTTTTTCCATAGTACTTCGTTTTATTTTTTATTATTGCTTTATTGAGGTATAGTTGCTTTACGATATTGTGCCAGTTTCTGCTGTACAATGAAGTGAATCAGCTATATGTATACATACACGTCCTCCCTTTCAGCCGCCCCTCTCGGTCATCACTGAGCTGAGCTTCCTGGGCTGTGATAGCAGGTTCCCCCTGGGTACCTGTTTGGACATTGTAGTGTGCATAGGTCAACCCCAATCTCCCAGCTCATCCCTTCTTCCTCCCACCATGTCCATGGCTGTTTTCTATGTCTCTATTCCTTTCTTGCAAATAGGTTTATCTGTACTACGTTTATAGGTTCCACATATGTGCATTAACATAGATTATTTTTCTCTCTCTGACTTCGCTCTATACGACAGTCTCGAGGTCCATCCACGTCTCCACAAATGACCCAGTTTTGTTCCTTTTTAGTGGCCAAGCAATATTCTGTTGTATATAAATGCCATATCTTCCTTTTCATTCATCGTTGACGGACATTTAGGTTGTTTCCATGTCCTGGCTATTGTGACGTGCGTGTGTCATTTTGAATTATGGTTTTGTCAGGGTGTATGCTCGGTAGTGAAATTGCTTCTGGGTTATACGGTTGTCTTATTTTTACTTTTTAGGAAACCACCATACTGTTCTCCATAGTGCCATAAATAACTCTAAGGGAGTGAGATTAAAGATGCATATCTATAAATAATAGAGGAACATAAGGAGCTAGAGGGATACAGTGGAGGCATGCCCAGAGGGGATCCACCAGTTCCCTGTGGGTCAGGAACTTCTTCCCAAGGCCCCTGTAATTTTCCTTAGAAATAACCCTGACCCCTAGTTGGGACATGATAATGGGAGTGGGGAAGGGTCTCCAGGCTGAGGAACCTTTCCCCACAGCCCCCACTGCCACCCCCAGGGCTGCAGGTCTTTCTCCAGGAATCTCCATGATCTAGAGGTGATCTGAGATAAAATAGCACCATTAGATACTTGCCTTCATTCAGGCACCCTGAGAGGCTGCAGCATCCCAGAAATGGGGACATTTCATTGTGTTTTGTGCATTCATTTTCTATAGGAACTGAGGCATTGATTTCAGTTTCTCTTCCCAGTTAGCCACAGAAATAAAGCCAAAGCATGGCTCTTGCTGAAAGGGAAGTGATGCTCCAGTGCCATCTGTCAGTCACAGCAGGGCGCTTATTACAAATGGTGCTAGCATGTCAAGAGTTGGTTCTGCCATGGGGATGCTGCCTGAATCCTGCCTGTACCAAGAGACTGTACCTGGCCTCCTAGGTCCCATGGTCAGGAAGGGTCTGAGCAGGAAGAGACCCTGGGCCCTCTGGGAATCCACAGAAAGAAGATACCTTTTTCCTTTTTCATGACGCCTGTTTATTTCTCCAACAAGGGAAAATACCAATGGCATTAAGAGGTAGAAGCCAATACAGGGCTAATCATAAATGCCACGCCGAGTGCTAGAGTTGCCTGAATGTACACCAGGCTCCAAAGCCTAAGAGAAAGGGCTGGAATATGCTCGTCATTAATTTATTTTGCCATGTGCATCTATGCATTCATTTCAGTAATACAGTTCCCCTGGGGTTTACAGACCCCTAGGCTTCTGGGGTGGGGAAGGCAATGGCACCCCACTCCAGTACTCTTGCCTGGAAAATCCCATGGACGGAGGAGCCTGGTAGGCTGCAATCTATGGGGTTGCTAGGAGTTGGACATGACTGAGCAACTTCCCTTTCACTTTTCACTTTCATGCACTGGAGAAGGCAATGGCAACCCACTCCAGTGTTCTTGCCTGGAGAATCCCAGGGACAGGGGAGCCTGGTCGGCTGCCGTCTCTGGGGTCACACAGAGTCGGACACGACTGAAGCGACTTAGCAGCAGCAGCAGCAGCAGCAGCAGGCTTCTGGGGTGCCCCGGGAGTCCAAAATGAACCTGTTTGAGAAATAGCTGTTCCATCCGTCCCTGCCCTCCCTATCGGTCTCTTTCACCTCCCTCAAGGTATAAAGAGGGCCATGTCAAGAGAGGTGCACGGCTTGACTGGGATTCTGAGAGTAAAGGGGTTCCTATCCTAGTCATCCATTTGGGCCATTAATCCCACCATTTTGGAGATGATCCCCAAGATTTGCTCACTTTGTAGGTTGAAAAGTATTTTGTAAAGGTAATGGATTTGATGATTAAAACATATCAATATTTCAGAAAAAACTGAAATTAAAGAAACAAGATGCTACAGACTGGGAGCGTGCTTAAGACCTCCAAAAGAATGTACATTAAATTTGGGCATTAAAACCAGAAAGGCTACTTCTGAGCTTGTAACCCACTTGGGGTCTCAGTGGATGTGTTAGGAAGGAAAGAATTGCTTTATGAATAGATGGAATTTGGGGGAGAATCTTAATCCCAAAATAATTAATACCCTTATGGTATCATAAGCAGTTTAAACAATTGGAAACATGTAAAGTAACAAATCGTATTTCCTTGTTATCCAGAACTCTTGTTCTCCACTGGGAGTTCACCCATGCTACCAAACTGAGACATTTTTATCATAAATATTTCTGCTGCATTTCAACCTGATCTGAAATTAATATTTCATGAAGGGAAAACAATGCTTTTGCAGTAAGGACATTTTTTTTTACTCTCAAGTATTTCTCACTTATTCCTCAAAGATGAAGCTTATAAAAATACTAGCCTCTGTTTATTGCAAAGTTTAAGAAACATAGTTGTAATAATGATAAGGTACTTAAATAGATATAGGAAATGACCAGAAGCAAACTAAGAATTGCTGAAGAGGATGTTAGAATCAGTCATAAAGGTAAGGTGTATAACTGCAACCAAAACTGGGTCAAGGCTGGAGGAGCAGGTCTAAATTAAAAGTGGCTGCTTTTTCTTATTAAAACAAGAAAAGAAATGAATATAAAATAAATGCAGCCTTCATCTGATTCCCTACACAATCGCACCCAGTATACATAAAGTGATGGCTGTTATTTGGAGTTGAAGGAGGGTGTGACATGTGGACGTTTGTATATTTTGTGAGGAGGGGCAGGAAGTGTGTGTGTGTGTGTGTGTGTGTGTGTGTGTGTGTGTGCATGGTGCACAAATTTTGAGCAAACATATTGAAATCAAGATTTCTCAGATGCAGATATTCATTTATTTGGTCCTCACCATATGTAATTTTCCTCTATTTTCATATCACAAATGACTAAGTTACATTTTAAAGGTACACATAGTTAGAGAAAGATATATGCTGATTGGATTTCTAATTCTACGTCCTGGTCAGGACAATCAGCTAAATTTAATTTAACTTTTAATTTTATTGGATTTTTGATGAATGGAGGCATTTGAAGTCAAGTGGATTGCTATTATAGATTTTTAAAAAAGAAATATGGGAGATTGCTTTCCTAGTTTTTCTACTAAGTATGGACATATTTTTAAAAAAGATTTTGCAACTGTCTTGATAACAAATAACTTCCCTTCAATATCTTAAGGCCATGTTCATGTGCATCCATTTTTAATATTAAGTGATTTTGAAAACACCCTTAATGAACTGGGTGCAGTCTATTGCTTTGGAATTTATTCCTCTTAGTGTTTTTGATTTTCAAAAGCCATCTCTTTTTCTCTTCTGCAGAAAGAGTTCCTTTTTTTTTCCAGTAGCAAAATTAGTAAGATTTTCCCTGTCCCCCTTTCCCTTACTTTGTAGTAAATGGCCTCTCTATCCTCTCTTCTCCTCATTCACTCATTTTGCTTTCACATGTTCCTCTCTCCCCTTTGTCCTCCCTTCCTTCTTCCCCAACTTCCTCCTCCTTTCCCTCCACCCTTCCCCTTTCTGCACTTTTCTCATTAATATTATTTTACTGTTCAGATAAAATGGAACTAGAGCAAAATAAAATGTAGATTATCAGGAGCCTAGTTTGGTGTTTTCTTATTTTTTCAAAGTTTACTTGTTGACCCCGCTCCTTTTCTCATTTGGCACTCAGAGATGATGCTAGAAGCACACTGACCGGGGGCAGGTGCTGCCAGGCCTGGGATTCCCGGGTGGCTCAGGGATAAACAATCCGCCTGCAATGCAGGAGGCACAAATTCGATCCCTGGGTTGGGAAGACCCCCGTGTAGAAGGAAATGGCAACGCACTCCAGTATTCTGGCATGGAAATCCCATGGGCAGAGGAGCCTGGCGGGATACAGTCTTTGAGGTTGCAGAAGAGTCCGACATGACTTAGTGACTAAACAACAACTGCCAGGCCCAGATTAATCCCAACTGTGATGAATTCTCCACTGATTGATTAATGCATTAGGGCAGAACCAAAGGAGAATTTTGGGAGAAAGAAAGATGTAAGAAAATAAACTGAGATTTAGGGATGGGCCTGTTTATCTGTCAGTCAGAACATATAGGGCAGCCTACCTCCCACGGAAGTTTCATGTCCAATGGTGAAAGCACTGTTATTCTGCAAGCAGTTATTTGTTAGACACTTGCTGTATGCTAGTCATCTCTGAGGACCTGTTTCACCATAAGGACTTCAAAGAAGTGTTGAAGGAAACCTAAAAATACACGAAGAGGCCTGAAAAGCCAGTATTCCCTAATGGCTCAGGCAGTAAAGAATCCGCCTGCGATGTGGGAGACCTGGCTTCAATCCCTGGGTTGGGAAGATCCCCTGGAGAAGGAAATGGCAACCCACTCCAGTATTCTTTTCTGGAGAATTCCCTGGACAGAGGAGCCTGGCGGCTACCGTCCATGGGGTTGCAAAGAGTTGGACAGGGCTGAGTGACTTTCACTTTCAAGAATAATATAATTTAATAATAATGATAATGTTGATGACGATACTATTTACTGAATGCCAGAACCCTATGTAACATCCTGTGTAATTTAGACTCCATTGTAAGGCAACAATCTGAGTGACCCAGATTTTTCAGTATTGAACCATTCTGTCATTGCATTCAGCACAAGTCCTCTTGAGCCAAATCTGTCCAGCAGACACATTCACAGTATGGATTCAGATGAGACCATCACTTGATTTGTGACTTAAAGCGCATTTAGAACTTAACTCCTGAACTGAACTTCCTCCATGTAATTAAGGTTTTCCTTATCCGCTTTTCTATTCAGGATTGCTTCCCTAGCCAGGGGCAAGGCAGGTCTCTAAGTCCAGGTACGCCAGATTGTACAATGAATTGTACAACTGAGCCTCTATATCTCTCTTCTGAAAAAATGGGGATATAAGACCTCATGATTATGGAAGTGAAAGTATTTTGTAAACTATTAACTGTTAGGCAAATCTAGTTCAACAAGCAACTATTGAGCAATTTCTATGTACCACGAAGAATACTGAGGATATAAAATTGACAAGGAAAGTATTCTAAAGGAGTTGGCATCATTTTTCATTAAATCTTTGTGTTTTCAGGAGATAAGTACATTTGGGGAGTTGGAAGATACTCCTAAGGCTTTGATAAATGGCTGATTAAAATAAATGGAAAAATGACAAGATTACCTTTCTGTAGAAATCACCTTATAATAAGACTTCTTTAGGTCAACATTCTTAGAAAGAGACCCAAACTCCCAAAGATTCTAATGATGGTTTGTCTGAATATAAAATAACTCACGATAACAGTGCTAAAAATGATAATGTAGCCACTCTCATTTATATTGCACTTCATACTTGTTAGACACTATAATACGTAAATTTTACATACTACATCTCATTTCTCACCACATATTCAGAAGTTAGGTATTGCCAATTCCAATTGGTAAATAATAGCCTAAGTTTCTGAGAAGTTAAATAGCTTGTCTAAAATCATCCTGCTAGGAAGGGAAGGTTTGAACTCAACCCCAGGCTATCTATTTCTCACCAGATGGATGGGGTGGTTTAGTAGGGAGAACTTGGTAACAGAAATAGGAGTCTGGGATGAGCAGAGTGTGGAGGTGTTCTCTGGGAGGGACCAGAGAGACATGGAGCTGGCCAGCAGATCCCTAGACTTGCCCAGCTCTATGAATATTCATAAGTAGCCGTGAGGTGCGGGGGAGGGCACAGACTGGCTCCCAGGTGCCTATCAAGTCATTAGATCATCAGTAGCTGGGCAAATCCAGCTACTGTAATGACACAGCTTGGACTCTGTGCTCATCAAGCTAGCTCCTGACAGTTATTTGATATCTCGTGTAGATTTACCTGTTGGGAGGGAACTTACAACTTGAATACACCCTTCACACTTGAACAAAGTCACAGAAGATGGATGTATGGGCCAGAATACCAGAGTGAGACAATGCTCTCAAATCCTGTTAACTCAGAGTGCCTCGTATAAAATTAGTCTTTCTGAATCTGCTGATTCGATAATGAAACGTGGGTCCTTGGGTGCCCTGTATAGGCTCAATTCTTTCAGATGTTGGGCTTGACTACTGGCCACCCTTCATCTTTATCTCATGCTAGAATCAACAGAAAAGACATCACAATAAGGGTTGTGCCCTCAAACACATGGCTACTGAATTGCCGTGTTATGTCCAGACCTTCTGGCTTATCTTATTGTTGGGGGCCAGAGTGAGGTACTCCGCCCGTGACAAAGGTCATGAGGAAGGAGGCTCGACATATGCAAAGGCGGGATCGAGCCTCAGGAGTCCCCCTGGAAATCCTCGAGCGTCTACCCCCATAACCAGAGCCTGCCTACTTTACTACTTTACTACTTTGTGCTCTTACCTACACCTCTGACTTTACGGGGGGCTGTCCCCCACCACCTCTTTCGGAGAAGGAGTTAACCTAGAGCTCCAGTCAATAAAAACTCTTGGGTGTGACAAGAGTGTTTTAACCTACAAACTCCTCTGAAGGTTCTCTAGCCTGCCTGACAGGCTCGTCCGGCCACATGTGATTGCTCACAGCCTCCCAACCGTGAGAGGCACGAGATGCTTTAAACCCTCTAAAAACAGGTTCTTTAGAGAAGTTAGAAAACTATAAGTATAGTGGGCTAATTAGAAATTGTGTTGGTGAAGGGTTTTTCATTTGTTGAGCCAATGTTTGTTGCTAAGTCTCCACATCCCCTGCCCTTACACACATTAATGAATATATAGAATTAACCTTTGATATTAATCACGTTAGACCTTAGGCTAAGTAAATTCTTTCCTTAACTAAAACCCACTACACCCTCACCCTGTAGGAATGTAACTTTATTTGGGTGGCGTCTGTTTTGAGAATAATCAGCCCTGGAGAAATAAGTGTCCTGACTGACTGACCGCTGTCACAAGGAGAGGGTCGTAAATTGTCAGCAGGCCCCCCTGGCCAGAAGATGATGTAACACCCCTAAGACCTCTGTATACATTTGTGTGAAGCACCTGACTTTAATAAAAGTCAGGACTGCTGTCCCCACGTGACTTTTGTATAACATCTCAGTGTATAAAAACAGACTCTGGAAAATAAAGAATTGGGATCAGTTTCTCGAAACACTGGTCTCCCCATGTCGCTCTCTCTCTCACTCTGGCTGAGTCTCCATCTGGAGCGCGGAACCCACCATGCTTACTAATTATGCCTGGGCTTCTAAGATCCGACCGGGGAGGCCTCAGTGTCTCCTCTCCTTCGGGAGAACGGAAGGACGCCTGCGGCCTACGTAAGTGGTGCAAACTTCTTGTCTTGAAGTTTTATTGGTCTCCCGCGTAAACCAAGCTACTCAGCCTCTTTTCTCCACTGAATTTTCCTACTGAGCTATCCTTATTCTATTACTCTTTATATCTCTAATTAATATCTAATTGAAGCTATCGTATCCTGATCCTCGCCTACGCCGTCTCTCCTTCGAATACCCTGGATCAGCCGGGGCTGGTCCCCGGCATCTTATTTCATAGCACACATAGCTATTCACAGAGACATCTAAACTGGTGGGGTTCTAATTCTCAGGCTTAGATGTTTGGGAAGCAATGTTTCAGTGAGCATCACCAATGAAGTACAAAAATCCAAACTCACACACATATTTTACTATTGCTAATGGTATATCTGGGAGTCCTAAAATGCTATTGGTTAGTTGGAAGGACACTGATGCTATGATCATGACCCTGAACACATTCAGCAGGACCCTGATGGTGTGCAGTGCAAAGAGCAGGAGCTTGGGATTTCAACAGACTTGGCTCCTCTTTCTGCTGTGAAATGGACAATGTATGGAGTCTCTCTGAACCTTGGTATCCTCTTTTACAGAGTGAGAACTAATTTATCTACTAAAACAGTAGAAAACAGTGAGTATTCATTGCCCAGCACACAGCAGGCATTCAAATGGCAATTTTTTCTGGTCACTGGTATTTGGAGAACAGGATTAAAATTAAACCGATTAACCTTAATTTTGAATAAACATGATGATGATTCCCAAAGTATTCTGTCTGTTAAAGTAACAAAAATAGCAAAATTTCTATGATTACGGTTTCCCATAATTCTGGTTTTCATGATCATTTTTCCTTATCAAGCCACTCCTATCTAACCTATATAATCTGATGTTTCTCAGTCTTATTGGTAAGTTACTTCCCCAAATTGCTGAAAGTTTTGTTCAATCTGTTAAAAATCTTAAATCTGACTTAGATTTAGCCACTTATCTCTATTCAATAATTTAACTCCTTTGAACATTTTTTTCATGCTAGGAAGGGTAGGCACAACTTGGAGCAACCGTCCAGAACTCAAGTCTTGGTGGACCTTGGCGATTGCCTACGAGGGTGAACCTAACTGCTTTGTGTGATGGCATTCGTAAAATGGTACTTCCAGCACTAGCTCAGCTATCTGTTGTGATGTGGCAGCAACACTATAGAGTTGCCATTTATCTGTTTCCTGAATGTCTCCTCTGTGTCAGACACAATATATACATTCACTTTCATCCTCATAGTAACCTCTAGTGTGTACTAACCCACACCATTTCAGACTACATAATACAAAAACAGCTAACCAAAACTCAGAGAGATAAGTCACTTACCCCCAAACACATATTTAAATCACACACCACATTCATACTCGTTTTGACTGATCTCAAAGCCTCTTTTCCATATCACCACACTGTCCGTCCTCATCAACTTTTTGAGCCTCAGTTTCAACATCTAACATTGCCCTGCCTACTTCATTAAGCAGTTAAAATCATTAAATTAAAAAAAAAAGTGCCCAAGGACTCTGTTGATTCTATGAGGCTATGCAACTGTGGTATATTACTATTCTCTAATGAGTTTATAAAAATAAAATATTCATAAAATTTTCTATATTAATAAATTCCATGCTGATTGTGAGCATGTTTTAAGCATAAGGCCAGAGCTGATGTGGGGTGAGGAAAAGAAAGTAATGGAGAAAAAATCAACATTTATTGAGCACATACTTAATTGTTATTACTTAGTTGCTCAGTCATGTCTGACTCTTTGCAACCCCATGAACTACAACATGCCAGGCTTCCCTTTCACTACCTCCCAGAGTTTGCTCAAACTCGTGCATTGAGTCAATGATCCCATCCAATCATCTTATCCTCTGTCATCTCCTTCTCCTCCTGCCCTCAATTTTCCAGCATCTGAGTCTTTTCCAATGAGAGAGAGAAAAACAAACAAACAAACATTTATTGAGCACATATTAAGTATTGTTGGCCAAAATGTTTGGGTTTTTCAGTTACATCTTACGGAAACACTCAAATGAACTTCTTGGCCAACCCGATATTAATATATGCTGTATGTTATTTAATATAAATATCATATTATTGAGGCTAAAAAGAGTTGTCAGTACTAGTGATGTGCTCTTGCTCCATTATAAAGATGTAGGACTGGAGGGAATAAAGTAGCATATCTGGTCAAGCTGTGGAATTTGGATCCTGATCAACTTACTCAGATGTAAAATCCTATAGTCTTTTCAAGAGAGCACCTGACTTACGGCAAAGTGAGCTAGAAACAGGTTCCTGGGCGTTAAGCCAGGGTTGGCCAGGTGGTACAGAAAACCATAATCTTTGGTTTTAGAATGGAGCTGTTCATAAAATCATCTGAAAGAGCTCCTTGGAGAAAATAAAAGCAATGTCACCATTAAGAGGGCTGGGGTAAGGATCTCAGGTGGTTAAGAATCTACCTGTCAATGCCGAGGCCATGAGTCTGGTCCTTGGTCTGGGAAGATTCCACCTGCCGTGGAGCATCTAAGCCTGTACACCACGACTACTGAGCCTGCAGTCCTACCGAGGTTGTGCTCCACAGCAGGAGAAGCCCTGTAATGAGAAGCCTGCAGTGAAGAGTAGCCATTTGCTGCAACCAGAGAAAGCCTGTGCACAGCAACAAAGTCCCAGTAGAGACAAAAATAATAATAATTAATTAAAAGTAGGGCTGGTGTAAAAAACCACTCTAGGAATGGATTCAAAGTGAGTTCTATGAAGCTGCAAATAAACAGTGGCCACCTTTTATATCAGCCAGTGAAAGTGAAGTCACTCCATTGTGTCCGACTCTTTGCGACCCCGCGGACTGTAGCCCACCAGGCTCCTCTGTCCATGGGATTCTCCAGGCAAGAAAGAATACTGGAGTGGGTTGCCATTTCCTTCTCCAATATCAGCCAGAATCAGGTGCAAATCAGGGTAGTTTTCTATTCAGTTACTGATATTAGTGACAGGACAACTTTGAATATTAACTTGGCCACTTGAGTTCTTCATCTGTTAACCAGGCAAAACAATATCTAACTCTCAAGTTTGGGTGTAAGGATTAAGTGAGTTAATGCATATAGACTGGTTCATTTAATTGCTAAGTCATGTCCGACTCATTATGACCCTGTGGACTGTAGCCTACCAGGCTTCTCTGTCCAGGGGATTTTCAAGGTAAGAATACTGGAGTGGATTGCTATAGACTGGTTGGTAAGAGCTAAATAAACCCCAGTTAGCCTTCTTGCTTCTTTAGGGCATATTTTATCTTAAGTTTCTCAGATAATTTCTGAAGCTATGTTCTTTGCTGACCTCGTTTGCCTAACCTACAACTGACTTCTCGATTTTTGAGATAACTGTTCCTAACTTACAACTGACTTTCTGATTTTTGACATAACTGTTCCCTGTGCTCTGGGTGGTCCTTGGAGATACAAAGGAACAGCATTGAGAGGTCATGCTGCAATAGAGGGGCTTCCCAGGTGGCATTAGAGATAAAGAATCCACCTGCCAATGCAGGAGAGATGTAAGAGAGGACAGTTTGATCCCTGGGTGGGAAAGATCCCCTGGAGGAGGGAATGGAAACCCAGTCCAGTATTCTTACCTGGAGAATCCCATGGACAGAAGAGCCTGGTGGGCTATGGTCCATAGGGTTGCAAAGAGTTGAACATGACTGAAACAATTTAACATGCACATACACCACAATAAAGAGAGATAATTAGATAAGTAAATGGGTACCTCCTAGTAAAATCAGTGCTGATGAAGTCCAACTACATCAGTATCCTTTAAAGTATAGACACTTTGATGACACATTCTCTTTTCTGTCTTATTCTAACTCTATCATTTGTTTATCTCTAAGAAGAAGAGACATCTAGAAGAGATGCCTCCTGGCACCCGTAGAGGGTGGGCATTTCGATGCAACTTCACTCTCCCTCTTGAGCTCCTTGCCCCTGGAGAGGGAAGACAATGAGCATGATTGCTAAGTCCATACTCCTTGAGCCCAACACAGAAAAAAAAACAAAAACAAAACAAACCACTTCAATGTAGAACATTTAAGAAATATCCACCCACAAAGGCTCCAGGAGTTAACTTCTACTTTCAATGGCCTACTTTGAATGGAGGTTGCCTCTCCAGGTGGCTGTTGTCATGAACATCAGTCAAGAAAGCTGGTGACCAGCCTGACCTTAAATCTGAATTGCCAACAGTCAGAAGATTGAAAACATTTCATCTTTAAATTTTTGTGGGTCAGTATCTCGATTCTTTCTTCCAGCAGAAGAAAGGGATCTTTAAAAACCGATCAAGGGAGCTGGTTTCTTTTCTCCCTTTCTACGCTTTATAGATGGCCCAGAATTCATGTTAGAAAACACCTTTTATTCTTGCTGTCAGCTCTCTCTTAATGATCCTCTACGACAGTGAGATGACCACTCAGATGAGGCTGGCCTATAAGGTTTACCTGAGCAGTGTCGGGAGTGCAAACAGCCTTGTGCTGAGATGTCCCTTGCGTGAGGGGTCCGTGAGGGCATTACGGAGAACTCCAGGAGCCGGTAATCCAGGAGGCAGGGGGCTGAAAAATTCTCAATGTTCAGCAGTGTCCTTTAGCAGAACCCTCCTCCTAGGTCCTTTTAGGTTTGGTTTCCTGTGAAATGCAGCCGCAGAGCTTGGGTGGTGTGACCTGTGTAGGGCTGGGACTTCCTCTTCTTGAGTTCAGTGCAATAAATGAAGCTATAGGAGGCTGAGGTCTCCCAACCCGAAGGGTGTCCTTAAACACACATGAGGTCCTCATGTAGCACTTTGAAATTACCAGAACATCTGGAAACATTGCTGAGTAACATGGAAGCATATGGGTTTATATGCACATGGAACCCTGACTGGGTGTCCCTAGCAGTTCAGCTGGTAAAGCATCTGCCTGCAATGCAGGAGACCCCAGTTCAATTCCTGGGTCAGGAAGATGCCCTGGAGAAGGGGTAGGCTACCCACTCCAGTATTCTTGGGCTTCCCTGGTGGCTCAGATGGAAAAGAATCTGCCTGTAATGTGGGAGATGTGGGTTCGATCCCTGGGTTGGCAAGATTCCCTGGAGGAGGGCATGGCCACCTACTCTAGTATTCTTGCCTGAAGAATCCCCAGGGAGAGAGAAGCCTGGCTGGCTTCAGTCCATGAGGTCACAAAGAGTCGGACACGACTGAGTGACTAAGCACACAGCTCAGGAACACTGATTTATCTTGTGACATGATGTTGCTGATGGCTTCCTGAGACATCCCCTCTTCCCCCTGCAAGGCATATGGACCGAATCCTTTAGGTATGATGTAGAGAATGCGGAGTCTGGTCTTTTTCTTGTTGTACTAAATATTTAGTTATGTGATCTTGGACAAGTTGCAGTTTATTTCTCAATCAGTTTCCCTGTCTATGATTGAGAAATAGTAATGTTTATCTTTTAGAGATATTCCAAGAAATGAATGGAATGATGCTCATTTGTTCAATAAATGCATGGGGAAAAGTTTGGGGAACATATTAGTTGCTCAGTATATTTTAATTTTGTTCTACCTTAATCCTAGTTCATTTAGACTGACAGCAAGTCCTTGTAAAGTGCCTGCTGTTCTCTTGGTACTCACTACTCGATACTCTAGTTTTATGTAAATTGATGTTTTATACAAAATGATGTTGAATTCCATAATTATTTAAAATATACTCAAAGGTATAGAAGTTTATATTTTCAGAGATATATAACTCTGATTTTGACTTACCATACACTCCAAAGGGGATGCTAAGGTAAGCACTCATCATGCATGGTGCTCAGTCATGTCCAACTCTGTGAGGCCCCAGGGACTGTAGCCCACCAGGCTCCTCTGCCCAGGGAATTCTCCAGGCAAGAATACTGGTGCGAGGTGCCATTTCTTACTCCAGGGGACCTTCCCGACCCAGGGATCCAACACACATCTCTTGCATCTTCAGCATTGGCAGGCAGATTCTTTCCCACTAGCATCACGTTCGAGGCCCCAAGCACTGGTTAAGTATTACTCATATGCCAGGTACTGTCCTGAGCGATTCGGAGACATTATTCTACTAAATCTTCCTGATAATCAGATGAGGAAAATATGTTTAAATCCCTTTGTAATTGTGAAAACTGAAGCCTAGAGAGACTCCATAATATATCCACCTAATCAGTTAGCTTTTGCTGCATTAGGGGCTCAAAGCAATAACCATTCATTTAGTTTGCTGTTGTGTGGGTCACTTTGTCGGTAGTTTGGGCTGGACCTGTGATCATTACCTGGGGCTGTGATAACAGAGTTCCACAAAGTGGGTGCTAAAAGAACGGAAATGTGTTGTCTCCCAGTTTTGGAGGCTAGAAGTCTGAATCAAGGTGTTGGCAGGGTTGGTTTCTTCCAAGGGACGTGAGGTAAGGATAAATGGTGGTCATCATGTTTATACAGCACTCTTCCTGTGTTCACGTCCACATATTTTATTTTTTTAAGCATACCGGTCACGTCTAATTAGGTCTCATCCTAATGACCTCATTTTAAGAGCGTACTCATTGAAAAAGACCCTGATGCTGGGAAAGATTGAAGGCAGGAGGAGAAGGGGACATTAGAGGATGAGATGATTGTATGGCATTATTGACTCAATGGACATGAGTTTAAGCAAACTCTAGGAGAGATGAAGGACAGGGAAGCCTGGAGTGCTGCAGCCCATGGGGTCACAAAGAATTGGACATGACTTAGCAACTGAACAACAGCACTCCTTTAAAGACCTTTTTCCAGGTGAGGTTATATTCTGAGACACTGGAGGTTAGGACTTTAATATACAAATTTGGGGAGGCGGACACAAGCAGGACAATCTGACCATGAGGTGTCTGCTGGTGGGTTGGCAGGCAGCTGAGTGATGTAGAAATGTCCCATTCATGTTTCTGTCAGTTGTCAGGAGGTCATCCAGATGCCTGAGTTCTCCTTTTCAAGGCTTCTCATCATCCAGGAGGCTAGCTAGGACTCATCCACCCCTGATGAGCCCTGGGCTCCAAGTGCAGCAAGAACGGGAAAGTCTCAGTAATTAAGCCTTTTCTGGGATGCTGCTTGCATCCTGTTTACTATGGCTTCATTAGCCAAATCCAAACGCATGGCCAAATCCAAAGGAGTATGGGAGAAGATCACACAAGGGGTAGAAACAGAAAGGGGATCATTGTGGCATTCATTGACAAATAATAGAGTGCCTATATTTGCATCTAGTTAGTGGCTGGACTGCAATGGGAACCCACGTCTATGAAACTCCCTGCTTCGTATCAGACAATAGAAAACAGTTTGGTACAATGAAAATATGGCTAATACTGGAGGTGATATTTATAGCCTTTCAGCAATTTCATTTATTCATTCATTAGCTCATCCATCCATTCATTATCTATTGAATATTTACTATGTGCCAAACAGTCCATTAGGTGCTGAAAATACAGTTTGGTGAAAGACAAGCTAATCTTGTCCTCCTGTAACGTTCAGATCAGAGGAAGGGAAAACAAATGAGTGGACTTTGCAAATATCTATAAAACTACAACTTGTGATAAATGCAATGAAGTGACCTAATCAGACATCCATTCAGGTAGCAACACTTCTTGACCTCCCCTACCTGCTATTTGCCAGGCACTGGTTAGGTGTGGGGTACAGAGGTGAAAAAGAAAAATCTTGCTCCTACCCTTATGGAGCTTAAAATCCAATGGATTAGAGCCACACTGAACACAAAATAAAGATCAGGGTGATGCCCCTCTGAGACAGAAACAAAGAAAGGCCTCTGGTGCACTAGAAGAAAATATGCTCTAGTCTGGATTCAGGAATGACTTTCCTTGGGAGGGGGAGTGATGCTAAAGTCAGGGCCTCTAAGATGAGTTGGATTTGCTAGAACAAAAGGAAAAAGGAGGAGGGGAGAGGAAGGGAAGGAAGCAGGAAGGAAAAAAGAATGGAAATCGGAAGGGAAGAGGAGGGGAGGGAGGAAGAGTAAATCTAATGTCAGGAAGAAGAGTCAAGGTCAAAAGAATTGTATGACTAAATGCATGGGTGGAAGAGACAGAGGAGCTCAGTGGGGGAATCTAGAAAAGCAAAAGGGGCTTGGAATGCTAAGAACGAAGTGTGATACAGACATAGCTGGGTGGACAAGGAAAATTCTCTCTGAGCCTGAGCCCAGCTACCCACAAGTTCCAACCCATCTCTCCCTCTTTCCTGTTATCTATATCCTACATTCCATGGTCAAAAGAATCTCTCATATTAATTTTCTTCTTTTTAAATTAACGAATTAATTTTAAATGTAAGCTTTTTGTTTTATATTGGGGTGTAACCACTTAACCATGTTGTGATAGCTTCAGGTGCATGGTGAAGGGACTCAGCCATGCATACACATCTATCCGTTATCCCCCAAACTTCGCTCCCATCCAGGCTGCAACATAACATTGAACAGAGTTCCCTGTGCTATACAGCAGGTCCTTGTTGGTTATCCATTTTAAATCTAGCAGTGTGTACGTGCAACTCCCTAACTATACCTTCCCCCTGCCCTTCTCACCTGGTAACCATAAGTTGTGGTACCTATACACCACGGAATATTACTCAACCATTAAAAACAATGAAATAATGTCATTTGAAGTAACATGGATGGATCTAGAGATTGTCAGACTGAGTAAAGCGAACCAGACAAAGAAAGAGAAATATCGTATGACATCCCTTACATGTGAATCTAAAAAAGAAATGATACAAATGAATTTATTTACAAAACAGAACTGTACTTAGAGAATGACTCTTTTTCTGTTTGGATAACAGTTGCTTTTGTATTAATTCCTTCATGAATCCTTATCTCTTGTCCACCACACTGTTCCCCTCAACCAGAGTTTATTAGGTCCATGGTCCCTGAGGGTATTAGGAAAATCCAGAGGAGTTTGGGTTTTGACAGCCAGATTACAATTACCCAGGTGCACCCCTGAAAGACTAGCTGGTCTGGAGCAAAGACTTGACAATTCTGAGTCTCACATTAAAATGAGGGTGGTCATACTTACCTGGCGGGATGATGCGAGGTCAAATTGCTGATCTCCTGTGTGCAGTACTGCACCTGGCATCTAATTAACCTTGGGTGTTTTGGTTTCACCTGGGGTCTCTCACAGTGCCACTAAAGCAGAATACAGGGCCACCAGCAATGCTAGCTGATGGATAAGTGGTCCCCCATGTGTGCGAGTAGAGGATCCAGGATGGGTGCAGAGTCACCTGTGAGTCTGAGTAGGACAATCCTATGTCAACACTTGATAAGGTGAGTTTGTGCATGCTCAGTCGCTTCAGTCATGTCTGACTCTTCATAACCCCATGGACTGTAACCCATCATCTTCCTCAATCCACAGGATTCTCCAGGCAAGAATACTGGAGTGGGTTGCCATGCCCTCCTCCAGGGGATCTTCCTGACCCAGGGATCAAACCTGTGTCTCCTGTGTCTAATGCATTGAAGGCAGATTCTTCACCACTGAGCCAGCAGGGAAGCCCACTGTGAGTTTATCCAGTCTTTACTTTCTAGGTAGTCCACTCAAGCTATGATGCCTTTGGGTAGATCACAAGAAAGACTTACAGAAAAAACAAAACACAATCCTACAAAAAAAGCAGGAATTTTAAAGTCCAAGCACATTCAAGTCAGACTATGGATTCTGAGATGGAGAGAAAGAAGGTCTTTACTGGCTCTTGCAATCCCCCTGGGAGGCAGAGCTCCAAGACTGTCAGGCTTTGGAGTTACACTAGCTTAGCTCAAATCCCTCCTAGCTCCACTAATTGAATGGATTTCAGCAAGTTATCTAATTTAACCAATTTTCTTGTTTCTTGCCTGTGAAAGGGAGTGGGACACTCTTAACCTCGTAGCATTTTTTTCAGTGCATGAAATGATAAAATTATCTCACAAATACATGTAGATCAGAAAATATGTCAACAACATGGAACCCGTTCAGACAGATTTTAAGATATTTTTTCAACTTCTATGAATTTAATGCTTATGAGGAGATACTGAAGTTTTCATCTATACTTTAAAAATAATTTTATTTTTAAACTTTTTATTTTGGAATAATATAGACTCATAAGAAAATGCCAAAATAGTATAGAGAGAGTTCAAAAAGTACTCAGTTTTTCCAGAGAAACTGATTTCTTTTGTTTTTCTTGCTCAATCTCATTTATAATTAGGAAAATGGAAATTTAATCAGAATGAGATACCATTTTAGAGCCCCCAAACAGATGATATTTTAATTTATCTTTACTTACTTTTTGAAAGCAATTTTTATTTATTATTTTTATTCTATAACATATGGTTAAATTTAATTTTATTAAATTTTTTGGAGTATAATTGCTTTACAATGTTGTGTTGTTTTCTGCTGTACAATAAAGTGAATTGGCTATATGTATACATGTATCTTCTCCCTCTTAGAACACCATCCCTATACCTGCCCCCACTAAGTCACTACAGAGCACTGAGCTGAGCTCCCTGTACTTTACAGCAGGTTCCCACTAGCTTATTTTATACATGGTAGTGTATTAATGGGAGAGGGCAATGGCACCCCACTCCAGTACTCTTGCCTGGAAAATCCATGGAAGGAGGAGCCTGGTAGGCTGCAGTCCATGAGGTTGCTAAGAGTTGGACACAACTGAGTGACTTCACTTTCACTTTTCACTTTCATGCATTGGAGAAGGAATTGGCAACCCACTCCAGTGTTCTTGCCTGGAGAATCCCAGGGACAGGGGAGCCTGGTGGGCTGCCGTCTCTGGGGTCGCACAGAGTCGGACACGACTAAAGCGACTTAGCAGCAGCAGTGTATTAATGTCAATCCCAATCTCCCAATTCATCCTACTCTCATCCACTTGTTGATTCTCTACATCTGTGTCTCTATTCTTGCCCTGGAAATAGGTTCATCAGTACTGTTTTTTTCTAGATTCCATATGTATGTGTTAATATACACTATTTGTTTTTCTCTTTCTAAACTACTTCACTCTGTAGGACAGGCTCTAAGGCCACGTTCATTGCAGCACTATTTACAATAGCCAGGATATGGAAACAACCTAAATGGCCAGTGACAGATGAATAGATAAAGAACACGTGGTGCATATATACAATGGCATAGCTGCTGCTGCTGCTAAGTCGCTTCAGTCGTGTCCGACTCTGTGCGACCCCAGAGACGGCAGCCCACCAGGTTTCCCCGTCCCTGGGATTCTCCAGGCAAGAACACTGGAGTGGGCTGCCATTTCCTTCTCCAATGCATGAAAATGAAAAGTGAAAGTGAAGTCGCTCAGTCGTGTCTGACCTTCAGCGACCCCATGGACTGCAGCCTACCAGGCTCCTCCGTCCATGGGATTTTCCAGGCAAGGATACTGGAGTGGGGTGCCATTGCCTTCTCCCAATGTCATACTACTCAGCCATAAAAAAGAACATGCTACATTTTAATGCTAATTTGGTCTCCAGAGCAAATTTGATATATAGTTTTATTTTAGAAATTGATTTCTTAAAAATAACTGATAGCTTATGGTGAACAATATTGGATTTGTGATCTCTAAAGAAGGTTTAGCTTTGAGATCAGGGCCCATGCTTGAATACTCAGAGTTCTTGTGTGGCAGTAGTTTCATTGCAGTGAAAAAGGACCCAGAAAGCTTCTGACATAGATATTAGAGAGTGCCCCACTTATCAAGTCTTATCCAGGCCTTTTGTACTTTCACCAGACCCACTCCCACAACACACACCTTAAATTAACAAGATTAGAACCAACAATAGAAAGTTTTACCAGACCCACTGCCACAGCATAAGACAAGATTAGTCAGAAGATTCTTGTTCAGTTCAGTTCACAGTGGCTCAGTCCTGAAACATTCTTTGCAACCCCATGGACTGCAGCATACCAGGCTTCCCTGTCCATCACCAACTCCCAGAGTTTACTCAAACTCATGTCCATTGAGTTGATGATGCCATCCAAACATCTCATCTTCTGTCGTCCCATTCTCCTCCTGCCCTCAATCTTTCCCAGCATCAGGGTCTTTTCAAATGAGTCGCTCTTCACATCAGGTGGCCAAAGTATTGGAGTTTCAACTTCAACATCAGTCCTTCCAATGAATATTCAGGACTGATTTCCTTTAGGATGGACTGGTTTGATCTTCTTGCAGTCCAAGGGACTCTCAAGAGTCTTCTCCAACACCACAGAACCAATACAATATTGTAATTAGCCTCCAATTAACATAAATAAATTTAAATTTAAAAAAAGCATCAATTCTTTGGTGCTCAGCTTTCTTTATAGTCCAACTCTCACATCCATACATGACTACTGGAAAAACCACAGCTTTGACTAGATGGACCTTTGTTGGCAAAGTAATGTCTCTGCTTTTTAATATGCTGTCTATGTTGGTCATAACTTTTCTTCCAAGGAGAAAGTGTCTTTTAATTTCATGGCTTCAGTCACGATTTGCTGTAATTTTGGAGTCCCCCCTAAAAAGAAAGTCTGTCACTGTTTCCATTGTTTCCCCATTTAGATGCCATGAAGTGATGGGACCAGATGCTATGATCTTAAGCCAACTTTTTCACTCTCCTCTTTCATCAAGAGGCTCTCTAGTTTTTCTAGTTTTTCTTCGCTTTCTGTCATAAGGGTGGTGTCATGTGTATATATGAAGTTATTGATATTTCTCCTGGCAATCTTGATTCCAGCTTGTGCTTCATTCAGCCTGGCATTTTGCATGATGTACTCTGCATATAAGTCAAATAAGCAGGATGACAATATATAGCCTTGATGTACTCCCTTCCCAATTTGGAACCAGTCTGTTGTTCCATGTCCAGTTCTAACTGTTGCTTCTTGACCAGCATATAGATTTTTCAGAAGGCAGGTCAAGTGATCTGGCATTCCCATTTCTGATCCACACAGTCAAAGGCTTTGGCATAGTCAATAAAGCAGAAGTAGATGTTTTTCTGGAACTCTCGCTTTTTCGATGATCAGCAGATGTTGGCAACTTGATCTGTGGTTGCTCAAACTACTGCATGATCACACTCATCTCACACACTATCAAAGTAATGCTCAAAATTCTCCAAGCCAGGCTTCAAGAGTACATAAACTATGAACTTCCAGCTGTTAAAGCTGGATTTAGAAAAGGTTCTTGTTAAGGAGAAATACACCCTTGAGCAAGACACATTGTTTTTATATAATCTTTAGTACAGAGCTTAAGGAAAAACAAACCCTTGAGCAAGATGAATTAATTGTTTATTGTGTAATCATTAGGCTTAAAGCAAGTTTGTTGTTATAACAACTCAGAGTTTAAGAAAAAATGTCCTATGTAACTAAAACAGAGCAATGTAGAAAAATAATGTTTGTCCCCTTCTCCTCCTTGAGAGCCCCAGACCTCTTTCTCCTCCTCGAGGGTCCTGGACTCCTAAGAATCAATCTGCCTAAGAATTAACTCTCTCATAACCATTTTATGCAGAAACAGATTTTATTCTTAATTTACTTATTCTGTTAAGGCCAAGATAAAGTGTTGGAGGAGAAAAAAGAAGAGCAAGGTCTGACCTAACTTTACCACTTTCCTGTTGCTCTTGCACTCTCCTCATGTTTCTCTTGAAAGTTTTTGAATAAAACAAATTTAGGTGATCAGTTTGTGGGTTCAGGGTGAGCATCGCAGTGTCCCCATGTGGTCTTGGGTTTCTTCCTTTCAGTAGGTGGTGACTGCCAAGTTCAGCTTCCTGTCAAGCAGCTGGTATCAGGGTGGTGTCAGCCTGGGATTGCACTTTGCAACTTGCACATACAGATATCCTGGGAACATAAGAGACTGTCTAGCACCATCACGGTAGGTGTGATGTTTATTTCATAAACTCCTTGTTGAGAGCGCTGTTTCCTGCAATGGATCAAACTCTCTGGATTTTTTACCAGTTGTATGGGAGTTACCGTGTGAAAACCTGGATTAATTAGCACCACTATTTCTGATTTGGAAGAAAGACTCTGATGCTGGGAAACATTGAAGGCAAAAGGAGAACAGGACGGCAGAGGATAAGATGGTCAGATAGCATCACTGACTCAGTGGACATGAACTTGAGCAAACTCCGGCAGATATGAAGGACAGGGAAGCCTGGTGTGCTGGAGTCCATGGGGTTGTAAAGAGTTGGACATGACTTAGCAACTAAACAGCAACAACAACAACAATTTCTGATTTATTACAGTTTAGCATCTGTTTCTGTGGGTGCCTTGGGTGGTCTGACCGTGGGCCCCTGAATGGGACTTGCCTCACACTGATTGCCTCTCCCTTCTCATCTCTTATACCAGCTCCTTCAGGACACATCCCATGAGGCCCCCATGTGTTCTCCCTCTTGTATCACTCGGACATCTTTGGATGGGGAAGAACCTCTGCTGAACTTAAGGCTTATCCTCTTTTGGATTTCTTATGTGCTCCATTTCACCTGGGTCTGTGTTGTCCATTGGTCAATTTTCTTGACTGCCAAGAAATAGATTCTTGGGGAAAATCTCAGGCATAAACACAGCTGACATTCAAACACATCTGATCATATCTGGGGAACTAGAGCCGGTGGATCTTGTCCCATTGAAGTCTCTTCTTTCCAGAAGGGGTCTTCAGATTTTTCCTGATTCTTGGCCCAACCACCCTGACATGCCCCACCGAAAGGCTGACCCTAAAAAAGGGAAATTCAGGACTCAGTGTCATAGCTCATGGGTTAGAGGTAAACCATTATTTTGAACATAACATGTTCCTGATCTTTGGATTTATCCCCTGGCCTAGTTTTTCTGCTTCCATGCTAAGGTTTTTTAGCCATCAGAGAGGTGAAGGTGGTAAGTAAATGAAGAAAGAGATTTTCCTTAAAATCTCTGCCCAGGTTCCTACTGCTGCTGCTGCTGCTGCGTCGCTTCAGTCATGTCCGACTCTGTGCGACCCCATAGACAGCAGCCCACCAGGCTCCCCAGTCCCTGGGATTCTCCAGGCAAGAACACTGGAGTGGGTTGCCATTTCCTTCTTCACTGCATGAAAGTGAAAAGTGCAAGTGAAGTCGCTCAGTCATCTCCGACTCTTCACGACCCCGTGGACTGCAGCCCTCCAGGCTCCCCCATCCATGGGATTTTCCAGGCAAGAGTACTGGAGTGGGGTGCCATTGCCTAATTCATTGTTCACAGAATGTTAGGTGGTTTACCAATTAATAAATCTCCATTAAATTTGAATTTTTTGCCTAGCTTACATTAATTTTCCCCAGGAGAGCCTCATGGGACTAACATGAAAAGTTAAAACCTCAATATATACTAGACATTGTTCTTGGCACTTTGCATAAAGGCATAATTTAATAATCACAATGATGCCTCAATGTTGGTGTCATTTTTGCTATTACCTATTGTGAAAAGGGCTTCCCTCATAGCTCAGTTGGTAAAGAGTCCACCTGCAATGCAGGAGACCCTGGTTTGATTCCTGGGTCAGGAAGGTCTGTTGGAGAAGGGATAGGCTACCCACTCCAGTATTCTTGGGCTTTCCTTGTAGCTCAGATGGTAAAGAATCCGCGGGCAATGTGGGAGATCTGGGTTCAATCCCTAGGTTGGGAAGATCCCCCGGAGGAGGGGATTCCCCTGGAGAATTCCACAGACTGTATAGTCCATGGGGTCACAAAGAGTCAGACACTGCTGAGTGACTTTCACTGTTGTGAAAAAGTCCCTGGGCAGGGTAGATCCCCTGGACGAGGGCATGGAAACCCACTCTCATATTCTTGCCTGGAGAATCCCATGGACAAAGGAGTCTGCTGGGTTACAGTCCATAGGGCCTCAAAGAGTCTGGCATGACTGAAGTGACTTAGCATGCATATGCATACATTGTGAAAAAAGCAACCTCAGAATCATTAGGTTCTCACCACATTGGGGATAGATTCATTTGCCCCCTCATCTCCAGGTGTCCCTTCCTGGCTTTGACACCATAATGGCTTCAGAATATTAGTTGCTTTGTCCTACCAGGACCATGGGGAGGTAGAAGTTACTCTGCCTGATGAGATGCCAGTGATAAAGAAATTCTTTTATATATATATATTTTTTTATTTTATTTTTTAACTTTACAATATTGTATTGGTTTTGCCATATATCAACATGAATCCACCACAGGTATACACGTGTTCCCCATCCTGAAACCTCCTCCCTCCTCCCTCCCCATACCACCCCTCTGGGAAAGAAAGCACAGTGCAATGAATGAATGATGTAGGAGAAGAGGACAATGAGTGACAAACGATGTATGGGTTGGGAGTTTCTTTATATCAGATGATTTGGGGTTGAGTCTTTGCAGAGGTGACTTTTCAGCTGAGGCCTGAGTGTTGAAAAGAACCCAGCCAAGTGTAATTTTAGAGAGAAGAGATTTTTGAGTAAAGGGAACCAAGCGATGAGCTTTGGGAGTGTATATGTCTCAATAAATTAGTACATTTCTTGAGGGCAATTGTAGTTAATTCTCATCTTGGAATTCATCACAATACCAAAAACCGACCTTGCATCATCCAGTAATTGTTGGACTGAATTGGCTATAGATTAAACCTCTCATTGTAAAATAAGGAAGTGGAGTCTTTTTGAGGTGAAGTGACCAACCCACTGTGGTGAGTTGGGGGAAGAACCAACATAGTGGACCAAAGCCCAGTGTCTTAGCCAAATCTCTTGCCAGCCCAGTCCAGCTACATCTCCTAATTCTATATGTAAATTGTGAGCAGAGCCTTGTTTACACAAATCTGGCTAGGAATATGACATCATCCTCCCTGCCCCTCCCCCCACACCAAATCTGCTTTAGGTTGTTTGCCAAACATTTTTCCCAGAGGTTAAAAACACTGTAGTATTTTTAAACTATGTGGGCAAAATTGCTCTCTCTCCATGAAGGACCTGAATCATTGCCAGGGTTGCTAAATTGGCAGGGCAAAGGGCCTTGTGCCGTCTGTCTTCACATCAGTTGAATTTAGGTCTTGAAGTAAGAATTGAATTAAGAAAAAAAGAAAACAGCACAAACGCTGCCTTAGAATCCTTGACGGGCTTCGCTTAGCCTGTGTGATTAACAGTTTGTGGAGGGTAGAAGAACAGAGGAATCAAGTCAAGCTCAACATTCAAAATGAAATTGGACCTTTGGTTTTTTAGTAGGGACAGGGCTTTTAATCTCTTTAATGCTCTCTCTCTAATATTTTCTAAGAGAAGGAGAAGGAAACCAACATTACTTTTCTCTCTAAGGAAAGAAGAATGACAATAGCTGACATCAGTAGAGTAACTACTATTTTCAGATGCTCTTCTAAACATTGGATTTCTTCATTTGAATCTTGGTCCACAATGTCTCTTTGAGACTCAAAGAAGTTCAGTTACAAGTCTTGCCTGGGATCCACAGGTGGCAAACCACTGAGCAAGGATAAACTCATGTCTCTTAGCTTCAGGTTGCTTGTCCCAACCAGTAGTTTTTCCATTTTTTTTTTTCTTATCTTTAATTGGAGAATGATTGCTTTACAATGTTGAACTTGTTTCTGCCATGTAACATCGCGAATCAGTCATAGCTGTGTGTGTGTGTGTGTGTGTGTGTGTGTGTGTGTGTGTGAGTCACTTATGGACTGTAGCCCGCCAGGCTCCTCTGTCCATGGGATTCTCCAGGCATGAATACTGGAGGGGGTTGCCATGCCCTTCTCCAGGGGATCTTCCTGACCCAGGGACTGAACCTGAGTCTCCTGTGTCTTCTGTGTTGTAGGTGACTTCTTTACTGCTGAGCCACCAGGGAAGCCCTCATATATATAAATATCCCTCCCTCTTGAGACTTCATTCCACCTCCCCATCCTGCCCCTATAGGTCATCACAAAGTGCTAGGCCAGGCTTCCTGTGTTTTATAGCAGCTTCCTACTAACTAGTTCCCACATGGTAGAGTGTATATGTCAATGCTACTTTCTCAATTTGCCCCACTGTCTCCTTCCCACCATGTCCACAGTCCATTCTGTCTGTTCTCTATTCTTCTCTGCAAATAGGTTCATCTGTACCACTTTTCTAGATTCCACATATATGGATTATGCTGTGTGCTAAGTCACTTCAGTCATGTCTGACACTCCGTGACCCTATGGACCATAGCCCACCAGGCTCCTCTATCCATGGGATTCTCCAGACAAGAATAGTGGAGTGGGTTGCCATGCCCTTCTTCAGGGGATCTTCCTGACCCAGGGATTGAATGTGTGTCTCGTACATCTCCTGCATTGGCAGATGGATTCTTTACTACTAGTGTCACCTGGGAAGCCCATATATATATGAGTTGATACCCAATATTTGTTTTTCTCTTTCTGGTTTACTTTACTCTGTATGACAGAGTCTAGGTTCATCAACGTCTCTACAAACGACCCAGTCTGTTCCTTTTTATGGCTGAGTAATATTCCATTGTATGTATGTACTACATGTTCTAAACATTTAATTAGAGGACAGGATTTTTATTATGTCTATTATATATGTAACAGAGTTTCAGATGGGAAGTATTGCTAATTCTGGGGTATCCGGGAAGCTATTGGGTTTTCAGAACTACTGCTTTATTTGGGTCTCCTTTTTAAAACGTAATTATTTTTATTTGAAGTATAGTTGATTTACAGTGTTTTGTTAGTTTCAGATGTACTGCAAAGTGATTCAGTTATATGTATTATGTGGCTCAGTGGTAAAGAATCCACTTGCCAATGCAGGAGACACGGGTTTGACTATTGGGTTGGGAAGATCCCCTGGAGAAGGAAATGGCAACCTGCTCCAGTCTTCTTGCTTGGGAAATTCCATGGACAGAGGAGTCTGGCAGCTAAAAGTCCATAGGGATGCAAAGAGTCAGACACAACTTAGCAATTAAACAACAACAACCAGTTACACACACACACATACACACACACACACACATATAATTTTTAGATTCTTTTCCATTATAGTTATTATAAGATGTTGAATATAATTCTATGTGCTATCAAGTAGGTTCCTGTTGATTATTTGTTATATATATATTAGTGTTACTATATTAGTGTTAATCCAAACTCCTAATTTATCCTAGCCCACTTTACCCTTTGATAACCTTAAGTTTGCTTTCTATGTCTATGAGTCTATTTCTGTTTTTTAAATAGGTTCATTTGTATCACATTTTTTAAGATTCCACATGGAAATGATACCTTTGATATTTATCTTTCTCTGTCTTACTTTACTTACTATGATAATCACTAGGTCCATCCATGTCGTTGCAGATGGCATTATTTCACTCTTATTCATGGCTGAGTAATATTCCATTATTACATGGCAGTTCTGCTTGGACCTAGGTTATCATAACAGTTGGTGTAAATGCAATGAGAGCGCATAAGAAGCAGTGTGACTTTCTGATGATGTTGATGGAAGAAAAGATTCAGAAGGAAACATAAATGATGTAGTTAAAGACTGTATTTGTTTAGTTATGTTTTGTCTTTAAGCCTGTTGTGGGTTGAATTGAGTCTAACCCCCAGTACGTGCGTGTGTATGTGTGCTCAGTCACTTCAATCGGTCCAATTCTTGGTGACCCCATAGACTGTAGCCTTCCAGGCTTCTCTGTCCATGGAGATGCTCTAGGCAAGAATCCTGGAGTGGGTTGCCATTTCCTTCTCCAGGGGAATCTTCCTGACCCAGGGATCAAATTGGCATCTCTTACATCTCCTGCATTGGCAGGTTGGTTCTTTACCACTAGCACCACCTGGAAGATATAATCAACTTCAAATGAGGTCATTAGGTGACCCCTAGCCAGGATGATTGGTGTTCTTAAAAGAAGAGGAGAGACACACAGAAAAGAGAGCACCCTGAGAAGATACAGAGACACACAAGGAGAAGAAAATCACATGAAGAAGGGGCAGAGACTGAGGTTCTGCTGCCACAAGCCAGGGAACACCTAGGCTCCGAGAAACTGGAAGATGCAAAGAAAGTGTCGCCCTGAGAGGCTTTGGAGGAAGGCTGACCCAGCTGACACCTTGGTTTAGGACTTTAAGCTTCCAGAACTGTAAGTGAACACATCGCTGTTGTTGTAAGCCACACAGTGTGGTACTTACTCTGAAACATCATTTTGGAAATTCCTGCATAAAAACAATCTTCATACTGAAAGACCATAAAGCTCCAGTTCCAAATACACTTTTATTCTCATTGAAGCAATGCCTTTATAATGTAATTTTAAATAAATGATCTGAGGTCTTGTAGGAATGCAAATATGATAGATTATAGCCATATATTATAGCGGGGTGGGGAGGCCACAGCTTTTAAATCACCTTGTGGTGGTAGTGGTCAGACATCCTAGGAAGACCAGCTGTAATCCCTGCTTAAATAGCTCTTGAGAGAATGCATTTGGGGCCTTTCAACACATAGACTGCCCTGTCTTCTCAATACGGTGCCCTGGTTTCCTCAGGTTTTTTGCTATTGGTTGTGATAGAGGCACCATTTCTAGGGCCCACCCCTAAATTATCCACAAATACCCTATAATTGCCACATCAGCATAAACACCAATGGCATAAGCACAAGCACATATATTCTTTTTTTTTTTTTTGCTGACTCATACAAGATTCCCAAATTCTATTTAATTTCTATACAACTAGAATAATTTAATAATTAATAAATTAATAATAATTTCTATACAAGGGCTTCCCAGGAAGCACTAGTGGCTAAAGAATCCGCCTGCCGATGCAGGAGGTGCCAGAGATGTAGGCTTAGTCCCTGAGTTGGGGAGATCCCCTGGAGGAGGAAATGGCTAACTACTCCAGTATTCTCGCCTGGGAAATCCCATGGACAGAGGACCCTGGTGGGCTACAGTCCATAGGGTCGCAAAGAGTCAAACACAGCTGAGCATTCATGAAGACACACACACACACACACACACACACACACAGAGGAGGTACGAAGGGTGGGCCTTCAGCTTACATTTGCACATTTACACTACACCTCGGGCCAGAAGGTGAACAAGGGCACTCATACCACTTGAGCACCTGTTTGGCTCCAGATAATCTGTGTATATTATTGTGTGTGAGCACTACCCTTTGTATGAAAAGAAACAGACTGGACTTTAAGAGTTTGTGTTACAAAACCAGAAAGTGACTGAGTCTGGACTGAACCGAACTCTACCTGGCCAACTCCAAAGCCCTTCCTTGCTCCATTTTTCCTCCCAGACTAAACTCAAGGTCCTGTTGTACACCTGCTTCTCTTTATGCTCAGCCTGACCCTGCAGGGCCATCTGCATCATATCATGACAGGGGAGAGAGATACAAAGTGGGAATAAAACCCTCCCTCCCCCCAGGTAACACCCTCAATGCTTGCTTTCCTCTCCCCTCAGCTTGGTCCAGGTCAAGTTTCCAGGCATATGGTTCTCCAGTCAACCTTGTTCAAAACAGGTGCATGTGGGGAAGAAAACAGAGGAGTTTCTGGTTCAGAGTTTCATATTTCAGTTCACAGAGAGCTCAGTCCCTGTGGTTTCCCTTTGTTTTGTTCCTGTCCACAATTAGAGTGTCTTGCCCAAGTAGATGGGGTAAAGAGGCTGGCCCTGGAATCTGTATCCAATGACTTTTAAGTGCCACTTCTGGTCCCCTTCGCCATCTGTTTAGACCCAGATCCAGCTACAGTCACATTCTACAGGAGCTTCCTCAGCCATGTCTTCTGCATTTATCCCACCCTACCTCCCAGCCTGCCAGCCCCCAGCCTCATAGCCACACCTTGAGCCTCTCACCTGCTACACTGAGCACCCCACTTGCTGCTGAAGGATAAGATGCTATAGGATTCACCTAGGCCCAGGCAGAATAACCGGAAGTACAGGGGAATTTGAACTCTTGGGGGTTTATCTTTGACACTGGGAAATGCAAGCTATCAGATAAGCTCTTCTTCATAACTCCAAAGAGACTGTCCAGAACACAGTGACTTGTGAAGACACTTGGAAGGGAATATCATGAGAGAATGAGATAGAATAATTTCTTGGAAGTGACATAAAATGCTCAGCCAGCTTGGTGGCATCTTACCATATGGACATTCCCTTCTAACTTATCGGGGCTTCCCTGGTGACTCAGACAGTAAAGAATCCACCTGCAATACAGGCGACCTGGATTCAATCCGTGGGTCAGGAGGATCCCCTGGAGGAGGAAATGGGAACCCACTCCAGTATTCTTGCCTGGGAAATCCCATGGACAGAGGAGCCTGGCAGACTACAGTCCATGGTGTCACAAAGAGTCGGACACGACTGAGCGACTAACACCTTTCACTTTTTCACTTTCCTAACCTATCATGGAACAACAGACTGGTTCCAAATAGGAAAAAGAGTATGTCAAGGCTGCATATTGTCACCCTGCTTATTTAACTTATATGCAGAGTACGTCATGAGAAACGCTGGGCTGGACAAAGCACAAGCTGGAATCAAGATTGCTGGGAGAAATATCAATAACTTCAGATATGCAGATGACACCACTCTTATGGCAGAAAGTGAGGAAGAACTAAAAAGCCTCTTGATGAAAGTGAAAGAGGAGAGTGAAAAAGTTGGCTTAAAGCTCAACATTCAGAAAATGAAGATCATGGCCTCTGGTCTCATCACTTCATGGCAAATAGATGGGGAAACAGTGGACATGGTGACTGACTTAATTTTTCTGGGCTCCAAAATCACTACAGATGGTGATTGCAGCCATGAATTTAAAGGACACTTACTACTTGAAAGGAAAGTTATGACCAACCTAGACAGCATATTAAAAAGCAGAAACATTACTTTGCCAACAAAGGTCTGTCTAGTCAAGGCTATGGTTTTTCCAGTGGTCATGTATGGATGTGAGAGTTGGACTATAAAGAAAGCTGAGCACTGAAGAATTGATGCTTTTGAACTATGGTGTTGGAGAAGACTCTTGAGAGTCCCTTGGACTGCAAGGAGATCCAACCAATCCATCCTAAATGAGATCAGTCCTGGGTGTTCATTGGAAGGACTGATGCTAAAGCTGAAACTCCAATTCTTTGGCCACCTGATGGGAAGAGCTGACTCATTTGAAAAGACCCTGATGCTGGGCAAGATGGAGGGCAGGAGGAGAATGGGACGACAGAGGATGAGATGGTTGGATTGTATCACCAACTCGATGGACATGGGTTTGGGTGGACTCCGGGAGTTGGTGATGGACAGGGAGGCCTGGCGTGCTGTAGTTCATGGGGTCTCAAAGAGTCGGACATGACTGAACTGAACTGAACCTGTCATATTCCCATTTGCCCTCATTCCAGCTTCAGAGATCAGTCCTGGGTGTTCTTTGGAAGGAATGATGCTAAAGCTGAAACTCCAATACTTTGGCCACCTCATGCGAAGAGTTGACTCATTGGAAAAGACTCTGATGCTGGGAGGGATTGGGGGCAGGAGGAGCAGGGGATGACAGAGGATAAGATGGCTGGATGGCATCACCAACTCAATGGACATGCGTTTGAGTGAACTCTGGGAGTTGGTGATGGACAGGGAGGCCTGGCGTGCTGCAATTTATGGGGTTGCAAAGAGTCAGACAGGACTGAGCAACTGAACTGAACTGAACTGAAGATCAGCTTATCCAATAAAGCCATCAACCATGAATACCTTAAGCTCTTGTGTTCTGGGAAACCAGGTTAATACAGATTCCCTCTATGGTAGGTGTTAAAAGTATTTTCTCTGGATCATTGAAGCACATTAAAATGCAGATTCCAAGGCCCTATCTAAGATCTATGATTTAGAAGCTCTGCAATTCAGGCATCAGGTTGTGCATTCTAAACACGTTCTCTTGCTCTCATGCACATCACAATCTAGTCTGAGAACCAGTGTACTAGTCTAGGGTAAACTGAAGAAGAAAAGGTAGGTTATGTGATCAGCACATGGCATCTTTTTATTTTTTTATGGGAGTATAGTTACTTTACGATACAGTGTTAGTTTCTGCCGTACAACACAATGAATCACTATATATATACACACACACATGCATATACCACCCCCTCCTTGTGCACTTCCCCTGTGATGTCCCACCCATCTAAGTCATCAGAGAGCACTGAGCTGAGCTCCCTGTATGGCAGGTTCCAAGTACCTATCTTACACATGGTGGTGGTTTAGTTGCTAAGTCGTGTCTGACTCTTGTGACCCCATGGACCGTAGCCTGCCAGGCTCCTCTGTCCATGTGATTCACCAGGCAAGAATACTGGAGTGGGTTGCCATTTCCTTCTCCAGGGGATCTTCCCAACCCAGGGATTGAACCCGGGTCTCCTGCACTTCAGGCAGATTCTTTACCAACTGAGCTATGAGGGAAGCCTGGTGGTGCACATAACCCTTAGCATCTTATTTTCTTGGAACAGCTGAGAAATCTCTATCTCTAATCTCTTGCAAACCTATCATTGCCTCAACCTACACACTTCTTGCTACTAGTGAGTGATTACAGATGCCTGTGATAGCAAAATAAATCTTAATTAAATCCCACTCAAGAAAAGTCAGTGGAATCCCCCAGAGGGTACCAGAGACTTTCAGGGCAGTAATCTTATTGCCTTTGGCCCTCTGCCTGCTCTCACCCCAATGTTATCCATGAGGAATTGCTGAGGTTTTGCACAGTTCGTTTAGCATCTGAAGTCTGGGGACGTGGATGTTTGAATGGGTAGAATTCCTGAGAACCAAGACTATCTTATAAAAGTCTGCACAGCTGACTTAATTAGAAAGGTTCCCTGCAGAATTAACCCTGGGGCAGCCAAGATATTTCAGCCGATCATCTCTCTTGGTAAGCAAAAAAAGCTACTGGTGGTATCTATAAGAGCAGTGAAAATAAGATTACAGTGGTGAATAAACTTGTGAAGGAGAATATCATGACTGCCTCTCTTCCCCCAAATCATTCACTGTTTAAGTTCAAGAGTTCAACACAAGTGACTTCTTATACTTGAGTGCTTCTTTATGCAGTTAGCAGGTCCACTGGATGTGTACAGGATAAATTTGCTTTTGATTTTTTTCTTTTGGCTACATTTGGCAAAGCTATCTAATGTGGTAGGTGGAGAAGGGACTAGGGAGTCACACAGAAATGACTTTAAAAACCCAATTGGGCTCTTCATTCTCTTGGGTACATTGAGCAGACTAGTCCCTGTATCTAAATTGTGGTCTGCGTATTTGAACAATGGGCAGTGTGCTTCAGCTTGTATGAATGAAGTGAGGCAAATTATGAGAGGATCGTGATAAGTTACAGAAATTTTAAAAATAATAATTAAGTGTTATCATCACTTTCACCACCACGATCGTCAAACTGGGCCAAGAAGACAAGAACAGAATATGTATCTATGGGAGAGTTGATTGCTTTGTGTTGATTTCTGTGATCTAGATAGGACTCTGGTGGGAAAAGCTAAAACAGATTTTTGAACAGTGGAGTGAATGGTAGGTAAAGGAAAAGCAGATGCCCTTTCCTGGGTGGGCTTTCTCTACTCACTTGAAGATTTGGGTAGAAACAAAAGAGGGAACATTTTTTGCATGACTGTTTGAGATGGGACATTGGGCTTGTCCCGCCTTTGAACTCAGGACAGAAACACTGGCTCTTCTAGGGTCCTGAAGCTATCGGTTTTCAAATTGAAACTGAAATCATTTCTCTCCTGAGTCTCAGGGTTCTGGACTCAGACTGGAAGTGTTAATAATCATTGACTTTCCTGGGTCTCCCTCAGCAGATCTTGGAACATTTTTAGCCTCCACAATTTTATGATCAAATTTGTTTTCTATCTATCTATCTACATGGCTATTTATCTGTATGATTGTCTATTTAGCTATCTATGTGTGGATAACCTTGGATGTAAACTCATGTATAAAGTTTTTGCATTTCAATACAAATTCTATAAGAAACAGGTTTGGTAAAGGGGAAAGTATCTATGGGATTTAAAGCATGAGATAGAGATGAAGGTGCTGACTTTGGGAGTAAAGAAAGTGGAATTACTGTGATGATTAAATGATATAATCTATGCAATGCATCCAACACTATAATTATTCAGTAAACCCTAAGAGATTGATAGGATTAGTCTACAGAAAACCAAAGGTCATTGTGAATAAAAAAGAAACCTAGCAAAGGGAGCTTTGATGGACTCTCTCTCTTTATTTATGATCCAACGGATGTTGGCTATTTGATCTTTGGTTCCTCTGCCTTTTCTAAATCCAGCTTGAACATCTGGAAGTTCATGGTCCAAGTATTGTTGAAGACTGGTTTGGAGAATTTTGAGCATTGTTTTACTAGCCTGTGAGATGAGTGAAATTGTGTGACAGTTTGAGCATTCTTTGGCACTGGCTTCTTTGGAATTGGAATGAAAATTGACCTTTTCCAGTCCTGTGGCCACTGCTGAGTTTTCCAAATTTGCTGGCATATTGAGTGCAGCACTTACACAGCGTCATCTTTCAGGATTTGAAACAACTCAATTGGAATTCCATCACCTCCACTAGCTTTGTTCATAGTGATGCTTCCTAAGGCCCATTTGACTTCATATTCCAGGATGTCTGGCTCTAGGTGAGGGATCACACCATCATGATTATCTGGGTCATGAAGATCTTTTTTGTACAGTTCTCCTGTGTATTCTTGCCACTTAATATCTCTTGCTTCTGTTAGGTCCATACCATCTGTCCTTTATTGTGCCCATCTTTGCATGAAATTTTCCCTTGGTATCTCTAATTTTCTTGAAGAAATCGCTAGTCTTTCCCATTCTATTGTTTTCCTCTATTTCTTTGCACTGACCACTGAGGAAGGCTTTCTTATCTCTCCTTACTATTCTTTGGAACTCTGCATTCAAATGGGCATATCTTTCCTTTTCTCCTTTGTCTTTCACTTCTCTTTTTCTCACAGCTATTTGTATGGCCTCCTCAGATGACCATTTTGCCTTTTTGCATTTCTTTTTCTCAGGGATGGTCTTGGTCACTGCCTCCTGTACAATGTCACAAACCTCCATCCATAGTTCTTCAGGTGCTCTATCAGATCTAATTCCTTGAATATATTTGTCATTTCCACAGTATAATCATAATGCATTTGATTTAGGTCATACCTGAATGGGCAAGTGGTTTTCCCTACTTTCTTCAATTTAAGTCTGAATTTTGCAATAAGGAGTTCATGATCTGACCACAGTCAGTTCCTGGTCTTGTTTTTGCTGATTGTATAGAACTTCTCCATCTTTGGCTTCAAAGAATATAATCAATCTGATTTCAGCATTGACCATCTGGTGATGTCCATGTGTCGAGTCTTCTTTTGTGTTGTTGGAAGAGGTGTTTGCTATAACCAGTGTGTTCTCTTGGCAAAACTCTATTAGACTTTGCCCTGCTTCATTCTGTACTCAGGGAAAATTTTCCTGTTACTCCAGATTTTTCTTGACTTCCTACATTTGCATTCCCGTCCTCTGTTGTAATGAAAAGGATATCTTTTTTTGGAGTTAGTTCTAGAAGGCCTTGTAGATCTTCACATAACCATTCAACTTCAGCTTCTTCAGTGTTACTTGTCAGGGCATAGACTTGGATTACTGTGATACTGAATAGTTTGCCTTGGAAAAGAACTAAGATCATTCCATCATTTTTGAGATTGCATCCAAGTACTGCATTTTGGACTCTTGTTGACTATGATGGCTACTCCACTTCTTCTAAGGGATTCTTGCCCACAGTAGTAGATATAATGGTCATCTGAGTTAAATTCATATGTTTAGTCCCTTTTAGGTCACTGATTGCTAAAATGTCAACGTTTCACTCTTGCCATCTCCTGTCTCTTCATTCTTTCTGGAGTTATTTCTCCACTGATCTCCAGTAGCATATTGGGCACCTACCAACCTGGGGAGTTCATCTTTCAGTGTCCTGTCTTTTTGCCTTTCATATTGTCATCCTGCTTATTTAACCTATATGCAGAGTACATTATAAGAAATGCTGAACTGGATGAAGCACAGGCTGGAATCAAGATTGCTGGGAGAAATACCAATAACCTCAGGTATTCATATGACACCACCCTTATGGTAGAAAGTAAAGAAGGACTAAAGAGCCTCTTGAAGAAAGTGAAAGAGGGGAGTGAAAAAGTTGGCTTAAAACTCAACATTCAGAAAACTAAGATCATGGCATCTAGTCCCATCACTTCATGGCAAATAGAGGGGGAAACAGTGGAAACAGCGAGAGACTTTATTTTTCTGGGCTCCAAAATCACTGCAGGTGGTGACTGTAACCATGAAATTAAAAGACGCTTGCTCCTTGGAAGAAAAGTTATGACCAACCTAGAGAGCATATTATAAAGCAGAGACATTATTTTGCCAACAAAGGTTCATCCAGCTTTGGTTTTTCCAGTAGTCATGTATGGATGTGAGAGTAGGACTATAAAGAAAGCTGAGCGCCAAAGAATTGATACTTTTGAACTGTGATGTTGGAGAAGACTCTTGAGAGTCCCTTGGACAGATAGGAGATCCAACCAGTCCATCCTAAAGGAAATCAGTCCTTAATATTCATTGGAAGGACTGATGCTGAAGCTGAAACTCCAATACTTTGGCCAACGGATCTGAAGAACTGACTCCTTGGAAAAGACCCTGATCGTGGGAATGATTGAAGCCAGGAGGAGAAGGGGACAACATAGGATGAGATAGTTGGATGGCATCATGGACTCAATGGACATGAGTTTGAGTAAGCTCTGGGAGTTGGTGATGGGCAGGAAAGCCTGGCCTGCTGCAGTCCATGGAGTCATAAAGAGTCAGACACGACTGAGCGACTGAACTGAACTGAAAGGAAGCTGGAAAAGTATCCCAAGCCCAATTCCAAATGCAAATAAATACCCATGATGACTTTACAGAAACCCTGGAATTATCCATTATTTTGCATGAGGGATGTAGGTGGGCTATTATTATGCATTCCCAGTGTTTCCCAGTCACCAAAAACTTAACACTCATTACCACATTGAAACCTCAGAACCCAACTTATGATGTAGGTACTGTTTTTAGTTTTACTGATAAGGAAGCTCAAGACTTAGAGAAGTGAGTTGTTAATCATGCAGCTTGAATGCAGTGGTGATACAGGGGCTCAGACCTCCTGACTCCAAGCCATGTGCTTCATCTCTATTTAGAGGAGTTGGCTTCTATAAGAATTTAGGTTCTTATAGGAACTGAGAAGGCAATGATAATGAGTATGGAAAATTACCTACAAACACATCTCTGTTTATCATAAAGTAGAAGAAACACAGTTCTGTGTAGACTACAGCAAATAGGAACATGATCTTACCATAGCAAACTGTGGGGGCTTCCCTAGTAACTCAGCTGGTAAAGAATCCGCCTGTAATACAGGAAAACCTCTGTTCGATTCCTGGGTTGGGAAGATCCCCTGGAGAAGGGATAGGGTACCCACTCCAGTATTCTTGGGTTTCCCTGGGGGCTCAGATGGTAAAGAATCTGCCTGCAATGCAGGAGACATGGGTTCAATCCCTGGGTTGGGAAGATCCCCTGGAGGAGGGCATGACAACCAACTCCAGTATACTTGCCTGGGGAACCCCCATGGACAGAGAAGCCTGGTGGGCTACAGTCCCCGGTGTTGCAAAGAGTTGGACATGACTGAACGACTAAGCACAGCACACACTGCAGACTATGTACTATGCAATGGTGTATATGCAATATGTATGTATCTCAATGATATACTGTAATATAAATACTCATTATTATATATACACACAGGCTTCCCTGATGGCTCAGATAGTAAAGAATCTGCCTGCAATGTGGGAGACCTAGATTCAAACCTTTGATCTGGAAGATCCCCTGGAGAAGAGTGTGGCAACCCACTCTAGTATTCCTGACTGGTGAATTCCATGGACAAAGGAGACTGGTGGGCTACAGTTCCATATATATATATATTTACACAGAGAATCTGCTTTTACAAATTAAATTATTTAACTGGTTTACTGCTTAAAACATGTTAGCAAATTGTAGTGATTTCAATTTACTGAAAAATGGTGATCATTTTTGTGTCTGTAAAATGTTTGGCCAGCTTTAACCCTTGCCTAATCAAGATTTATTTAAGCCCTCAATTATTTCTTCCATTTCTTTTATAAAGATGTCCATGAGGATACCACCATCCAACTTTCCTACCGGGAGTAAAATATATTTGTTTTATTTATTTTTCAGTATTTTGACCAGGACATGCTTAAAATCATGCTGCAGACATTGCAAGCAGACATTAGCTATTTCAGGCTTGGTTGCATCTCTTGCCTGGAGACATAAACCGAAATGCTCTCCTTGAAAATATTCCCTTCCTTGCCTTTCTCCTAACCAGTGTGGTTAAATGTCCTACATTATAGGCGTGTGTCCCAGGCCCTCTATACCAGGTTGAGAACACAGGTGAAAACAAGTATTATTCACTAGTACCACAGATGGTGGGGCTTCCCAGATGGGGCTAGTGGTAAAGAACCTGCCTGTGAATGCTGGAGAAATAAGAGATGGGGGTTCGATCCCTGGGTTGGGAAGATCCCCTGGAGGAGGGCATGGCAACCCACTCCAGTATTCTTGCCTGGAGAATCCCATGGAGAGAAGAATCTGGCAAGGTACAGTCCATAGGGCCCAAAAGAGTCAGACACAATTGAAGCAACTTAGCACTCACAGACTGGTCCACATTCCATACGCTTACCTGCTATCTTCAGTTCAGTTCAGTCACTCAGTTGTGTCTGACTCTTTGTGACCCCATGAATTGCAGCACACCAGGCCTCCCTGTCCATCACCAACTCCTGGAGTTCACTCAGACTCACATCCATCAAGTCGGTGATGCCATCCAGCCATCTCATCCTCTGTTGTCCCCTTTTCCTCTTGCCTCCAATCCCTCCCAGCATCAGAGTCTTTTCCAATGAGTCAACTCTTTGCATGAGGTGGCCAAAATCCTACACCATCTCAATTCTGGTCAGTGGGGAAGGAATGATTAACCAGAGGAAGCACATTCCATGTAGAGAGAGTTGTCTGATTTGGGGCAAAACGGACCAGGTAAGCAAGGCAGGGGTGGAAACCTGCAGCTTGGGATACTTGTGACACACAGGTGTTGAAGACACAATGCCAAGGAGTGAGGCTAGACATTTCAGCGTGTTTATCTTGCCCCTTCCAGGAAAGACTTCCCTGCTTTTTTTCTGAAGACAATAAAAAATCATTGGATAATTGTAGGTAGAGGAGTAGCATGATCTAATTTCCATTATCTGTGAGGTTATTTGGAGGAGATGCGAAGGAAAGTCTCTGTGAGTGGGGACCCAAAGGAGAGGCCAGCGAGGAGACTCTTACAACTCTCCAGGTGCCAAGGAACAGAAAGAAGGTGCAGACGGGAAGAGCAGAGAGCCCAAGATGGGCTGGGAAACAGGGGAGAAGTAGAATTAGAATTGATGGGGCATGGAGAGGAGGAATTTTCTGAGGACCGTGGCCAGGTTAGATGGGTCTTCAGGAACATGTAAGACGGACTCTAGGTCCATCCACATCTCTACAAATGACCCAGTTTTGTGCTTTTTTATGGCTGAATGATATTCCATTGTGTAGCTGCGCCACATCATTATCCATTCATCTTTCAATGGACACTTAGGTTGCTTCCATGTCCTGGCTATTGTGAATAGTGTCACAGTGAACACCAGTTGAATTGTGGTTTTCTCAGGGTACATGCCTGGAAAATCCCATGGATGGAGGATCCTGGTGGGCTGCAGTCCATGGGGTCGCTGAGTCGGACACAACTGAGGGACTTCACTTTCACTTTTCACTTTCATGCATTGGAGAAGGAAATGGCAACCCACTCCAGTGCTCTTGCCTGGAGAATCCCAGGGACTGGGGAGCCTGGTGGGCTGCTGTCTATGGGGTCGCACAGAGTCGGACATGACTGAAGCGACTTAGCAGCAGAAGCAGCAGCAGCAGGGTACATGCCCAGGAGTGAGATTGCTGGATCATATGGTAAGTCAGAAAGAGAAAAAAACAGATATTGTATATTAACACGTATATGTGGAATCTAGAAAAATGGTATAGATGAATGTAGTTCCAGGGCAGGAATAGAGACACAGGTGTAGAGAATGGATGTGTGGACACAGGAGAGGAGGGGAAGGTAGGGTGAACTGGGAGATTAGGCTTGACAGAAACACACTCCTAAGTGTAAAATAAATAGCTAAGGGAACCTGCTGTGTAGCACAGGGAACTCAGCTGGGTTTCCTGTGATGACCTAGAAGGGTGCGATGGATGGCAGGGAGGCCAAGAGGGAGGGGATATATGTATACATATAACTGATTCACTTTATTGTACAGCAGAAACTAATACAACTTTGTAAATCAATTATACTCTGATTAAAAAAAAACATGTAAGATGGAGCAGGGAGGCAGAGATAGTCCAATTTGAGATCTTCAGGGCTGGCAGTACTTGGGTGATCTGCTTGGGATGAGAATGGATGCAGCAGGATCAGCATCAGGTTGGAGGTGCTGAGAGAATGCTATTTGGGTAGAAGTGGTAAGTGGGGGCTTTTGCACCTGTTTATAGAATGGGGATACAGCCAACTGGCTATTTCTCAAGGAAGGAGGTGCTGGAGGCTTGTGGGGCAGCCAGACTCTCACTCTATTCCCTTGTGCCATCATTTCTTGGATGCGAGTCTAGAATTCTGCCACCAGCCAGCCCTTAATCCTATATGGTAAGTTGTAACCCTAAATGAATTACTTATAAAGCACCTAAAACGGTGCCTGGAATCTAGTCATTGCTGAACGAGTGCTTGTTAAGCAAACTAGATAAATGAAACCTCGTCTAGACGGCAGCTGACCTATGCCTTTCCACTTGATGCCTGCTGGCCTGGGTGGGAGAAGAGGGAGAGGAGTCTAAGCAGGACCAGCATCTTAGAAACTGGCTGAAGAAGACGGTGAGAAGGACCAGCCAGAGAGAGATAAAGAAGAAGCCCGGCAGAAGCTCGTGCCGTTTCAGATGCGTTTTCTCCAGAAGGTCATGTCAGCAGGACCCAACCCAGGCCAGAGAAGAATGAAGTTAAAGCTGAAAAATGCTTCTTTAGATTTGGACTCCATGCCAAGGCTGAGAGTTGGCGTGTTTTGCAGGGTCATTAGTGATAATAGTCCACGTATTTGTCTGTTAGGCCTGTTGGGTTCAGCTTTGAACTCACAGCCACAGGCAGTAACTACACCACTAACCTTTGTGTCAGAAGTAGACGAGTTTCCATTTCATTGAGTTTCACTAACCATTATTTTGCCAACAAAGGTCCGTCTAGTCAAGGCTGTGGTTTTTCCTGTGGTCACGTATGGATGTGAGAGTTGGACTGTGAAGAAGGCTGAGCACTGAAGAATTGATGCTTTTGAACTGTGGTGTTGGAGAAGACTCTTGAGAGTCCCTTGGACTGCAAGGAGATCCAACCAGTCCATTCTGAAGGAGATCAGCCCTGGGATTTCTTTGGAAGGAATGATGCTAAAGCTGAAACTCCAGTACTTTGGCCACCTCATGCGAAGAGTTGACTCATTGGAAAAGACTCTGATGCTAGGAGGGATTGGGGGCAGGAGGAGAAGGGGATGACAGAGGATGAGATGGCTGGATGGCATCACTGACTCGATGGACGTGAGTCTGAGTGAACTCTGGGAGTTGGTGATGGACAGGGAGGCCTGGCGTGCTGCAATTCATGGGGTCGCAAGGAGTCAGACATGACTGAGGGACTGAACTGAACTGAACTGAACCATTTGTTGAGCATTTAATATGTGCCCAACACTGGGTCAGTGGCTGGGGGCACATATTTGGAGTGAATATGTCTGGTAGGAGAGCTACACATCTTGATGTTTGTTTAATGTATAAGCACAGTCCTTTGCTATGTGCGCTCAGAGTTCTTGACTTAAAGACATTCATTTTTGGGAATTCTGCATCTCTTAGTATTATTGATTGAGAGAGACACAGAACCTTTCTTGCTCCCCCTATTAAACCATAAGCTCTAAGACAGCAGGGCTGTGTCTGCATTGACATACTTCATCACGTTGCAAGAGCCTGGCACTCGAACACATACAGAATAATGAACACACGTTCAGGGAGTGCAATGAAGAAAAAGTACAATGTTCTCTGAGATTGTGTAATGGGGGGACCTCATTTAAAAGGAGGGGGTGACCAGAAATGGACTCTCTAAGAAAGTAACAGCTTAAATAAAATTTACGGAGAGAACCAGGAGTTAGCTAGAGAAGGGAGAACATTCCAGAGAAAAAGACCCCCGATTGAACAGAGTTAGCTACATTCCATCTTCCTCAAGTCAGAGCGTGGTTTCCTTTCAGCTTCTGAAACATGCCATTTCAGGAAATCATGTTTTCTGTTTTGTAAAGTGACTCACGTGAAAGAGCGATTTTGTTGTCATTGCCATTAAAAATAAATTCAGAATAAAATAACTTGAAACCATTTTTATTTCCTTACTTGATTTTTTATAGGAAATAATGGACCCGCAAGTTTAATTTTTCTTGTGCTGTTTTAAAAATAGATTCTTTTTTTTCTCACCGGCTGATGTCAGCTGCCTACCCTGAGGCCCTGGGGATGGCACCACCTGCAGCCGCTCCCCTCCCTCCTCCTTGATCAACCGTATGCTGGAGGAGGTCTGAGTCTGCCACCTCCTCCCAGGCTGGGCAGGGTGGAGCTGCTAGGGCAGTAGACCCGCCCCTGTACCCAGGATGCGACATCTCTGCCCAGGGCAGCTGGTGCAGGTGGAGCCTCTGTTCCCACAGGGCCCAGCCTCCCTGAGTCCGATGTTCTAAGCCCATTGCTTCCCGATGAAGGGATGTGGGAAGGGTTAACTCTCTGAAGCTCAGAGCCCTGAACTGAGACAAATTAACAACACAATTATATAAAGTGTCTGGTAGAAGGCCTGGCACACAGTGGATTTGTAGGGCATATAAATCAAAGCAGACTGGTCCCTGCTGGCCTGCTTGTGTGTGTGTGTGTGTGTGTGTGTGTGTGCTCAGTTGTGTCCGACTCTTTGAGACTCCATCGACTGTAGCATACCAGGCTCCTCTGTCTGTGGGATTCTCCAGGCAAGAATACTGGAGTGGGTTGCCATTTCCTCCTCCCGGGGGATCTTCCCGACCCAGGGATCGAACTTGCATCTCCTGTGGCTCCTGCACTGGCAGGCAGTTTCGTGAGCACTGAGCTGCCTGGGAAGCCAGCTGGCTTTCTTACCTTTCTTAAATTCAGCCTTAAATGGGTCTCTCTGGATTTGAGCCCCGTGAGTTTCATGAAGAAGGCAAGGAACTCCCAGCAAACTCATCCTGTTGGACACAGAGATCTTTGATCTACAGAAATATTTCTGGAGTCAGAAAGCAGGGCTTCCTTAAATGATATGGTATTTGCCCCCTCGGGTTTTTTCTTGGACACGAGTCCATGGGGAGCTGGGCGATAGATTTAGGGAGGAGGAGCTGGACCCAGTGGATGGCTGATTTGATGGGATAACATTTCTCTTGGTTGCATCAAGGGCTCACTCCCATGGCTCTGTGGGACCAGTGTGGTCAGAGTGGCATCTGAACGCAGAGAGAACAGGATGATTTGGTTCAAGAACAGAGAGTGAGTGCAAAGAAGTGCCTTTGTGGAGCCAGGAAAGCTGCGGTGGCCTTTGGAGTGAACATCGGTAAAGGGTTGAAGAGAGTAAGATTTTGTCTGGGCCTCTTTATAAGCATTTATAGGTCAACTCAGTTAAAACACTCCTGGGAATGACCAATGGTGACAAGGTCAGAGGAATAGAGTCTGGAAGCTGAAGGTCCCTCTCCAGGATGTGGAGAGAAAGAATGAACAAAATACACGGGTCTCCTGCATTGCAGGATGATTCTTTACTATCTGATCCACCAGGGAAGCCCTGTGAGCCGTGAGATTTGCTAATTCATTTTGTTTGATGGTTCCCTCTCCAGGAAGTGGAGAGAAAGGATGAACAAAATACACATTCAGGTTGGTATACACATTCCCTAGCTGGTGTGACTCTGGGACATACTAGTTATTCTTAGACAGTATATTACTTTTTTATTTGCTACTATAACAAATAGCCAAACACTTACCTGCTTAAACAATGTAATTTTTTTTTTTAATCTAATAGTTCTTGAGGTCAGAAGTGCAAATGGGTCCGAGCTATAATTCAGGTGTGGGCAGGGCTGTGTTCCCTTCTGGAAACTCTCAGGAAGAATCCTTTCTCTTACCTATTTGGCCTCTAGATGCTGCCTGCATTCTGGGGCTCATGGCCCCCTCCTGTATCAAAACCAGCTAAGTTGAGTTGTTCTCATGTTGCATCATTCTGACTCTTACTCTTTTCTCCCTCTTTCTATTTTCTCTTCCCCATTCTTTCCTACTTAAGGATCCCTGTAAGTACATTGCATGCGTTAAAGTCGCTCAGTTGTGTCCAACTCTTCTGTGACCCCACGGTCTATCCAGTCCATGGAATTCTCCAGGCCAGAATACTGGAGTGTGTAGCCTTTTCATTCTCCAGGGGATCTTCCTAACCCAGGGATCAAATCCAGGTCTCCCGCATTGTGGGGTAATTCCTTACCAGCTGAGCCACAAGGAAAGCCCAAGAATACTGGCATGGGTAGCCTAGCCCTCCTCCAGGAGGTCTTCCCACCCCAGGAATTGAACTGGGGTCTCCTGCATTGCAGGCGGATTCTTTACCAACTGAGCTATCAGGGAAGCCCTGATAATGTAACTATATTGGAAAGGAAAAGTGAAGTTGCTCAGTCATGTCTGACTCTTTGTGACCCCATGGACTGTAGCCTACCAGGCTCCTCTGTCCATGGGATTTTCCAGGCAATAGTACTGGAGTGGATTGCCATTTCCTTCTCCAGGGGATCTTCCCAACCCAGGGAATGAACCCGGGTCTCCCGCATTGTGGACAGATGCTCTACTGTCTGAGCCACCAGGGAAGTCCAATTACATTGTAATTACATTGGGAAGTAATTACATTGGGCCCATTCAAATCATCCAGGATAATTTCCCTATTTTAAGGTCAATTGCTTAACAGCCTTGATTTCATTTGCAACTGTAACTCTTTCTTGTCATGTGATATGACACATTGACAGGCTCCAGGAATGAGGGCATAAACATATTTTGGGGGTTGTTCTTCTGTCTTCTATTGACACTGTTGCACAACATCAAATGTGCTGTTTACTTTGGATGAAGGGTGTGCAACAAGTATAAGGTGCTAGACGAGTTTCAGAAGCCAAGGGCTTTGGTTTGTGCGTCACTGTTCATTTAAGTGTTAGTCACTCAGTCGTGTCTGACTCTTTGTGACCCCATCGACTGTAGCCTGCCAGGCTCCTCTGTCTGTGGAATTCTCCAGGCAATAATACTGGAGTGAGTAGCCTTTCCCTGCTCCAGGGGATCTTACTGACTCAGGGATCGAAGCCGGGTCTAATGCATTGCTGGCAGATTCTTTACCATCTGAGCCACCAGGGAAGCCCCACAATCTGTGTGATCTGCTAGTTCATCTTATTTGATGGCTCCCTGTTTCTTCACTTGGGTATCAGCAGCCCTGTCTGGAGCCAGAGCGATTGCCATGTGAGAAGGAAGCAAGGGCAGGGTGAGTGTGTGTGAGCCTTGCTCTGTTCCCTAGCTGGGGTAACACACCTGCCTGTTTACAAAGAGATTCCAGACATTATCCTCCAAGACGAAGGAAAGTAGGAGACAGGTGCAGTGGAAAGCCCGCCTGTCTCAGAATCTCAAAGCATCAGGCTAAGTGTGTCTCTGAGCAGTTCACCCCCTTTCTCTTTCTCAATTTGACTCTCTATCAGTTCAGTCAGTCAGTTCAGTCAGTCAGTCATATCTGACTCTTTGTGACCCTGTGAATCGCAGCACGCCAGGCCTCCTTGTCCATTACCAATTCCCGGAGTTTACCCAAACTCATGTCCATCGAGTCGGTGATCCCATCCAGCCATCTCATCCTCTGTCGTCCCCTTCTCCTCCTGCCCCCAGTCCCTCCCAGCATCAGAGTCTTTTCCAATGAGTCTTCTCATCAGGTGGCCAAAATATTGGAGTTTCAGCTTCAACATCAGTCCTTGCAATGAACACCCAGGACTGATCTCCTTTAGGATGGACTGGTTGGATCTCCTGGCAGTCCAAGGGACTCTCAAGAGTCTTCTCCAACACCAAAGTTTAAAAGCATCAATTCTTCAGTGCTCAGCTTTCTTTATAGTCCAACTCTCACATCCATACATGACCACTGGAAAAATCATAGCCTTGACTAGATGGACCTTTGTTGGCAAAGTAATGTCTCTGCTTTTGAATATGCTATCTAGGTTGCTCATAATTTTTCTTCCAAGGAGTAAGCATCTTTTAATTTCATGGCTGCAATCACCATCTGCAGTGATTTTGGAGCCCCCCAAAATAAAGTCTGACACTGTTTCCACTGTTTCCCCATCTATTTCCCATGAAGTGATGGGACCAGATGCCATGATCTTAGTTTTCTGAATGTTGAGCTTTAAGCCAACTTTTTCACTCTCCTCTTTCACTTTCGTCAAGAGGGTCTTTAGTTCCTCTTCACTTTCTGCCATAAGGGTGGTGTCATCTGCATATCTGAGGTTATTGATATTTCTCCCGGCAATCTTGATTCCAGCTTGTCCTTCTTCCAGCCTAGCGTTTCTCATGATGTACTCTGCATAGAAGTTAAATAAGCAGGGTGACAATATACAGCCTTGACGTACTCCTTTTCAAGAGGGTCATCTAGGGTATGACCTCCTGGGTCTCCAGTGCCCTCCCCAGGATGGTAATTTTCTCACTGTAAGTACAAAGCTAAAGAGGCCCATTTGGGGGAAACTTAGAGCCATCCCCTCGGCTTGTTTTGCTGTTGAACTAACTCCACAGGGAAGTTCCCTTCCCAGGGCCACAGGCTGGGTCTCCCCAGTATACATGCCAATGTAAGCACTAGTGTTTCAGTGGGCAAGGGACAAGCTTCAGTTACTCCTGAAGCATCTCTGAAAATACCAGGGTCTGATATCAGCTGTGGGGACATGACTGGGACAAGAGAATATATGACCTTTGTGTGCTTCTCGCAAGGTTGTCATGGGCTGTCGCATTCATTTTTCCTCCTTGATCCCTCCTCCAAAATCTGTAAAGGTACCGAGGCGGGGTTTTTATGATTGCTTTCACCCAGATAAAGAAGGTGGAGTCTGGACTCCCCTGGAGGTACAGTTGATGAGAATTCACCTGCCAATGTACAGGGAACACAGGTTTGATTCCTAGTCTAGAAAGATCCCACGTGCCCTGGAGCCACTCAGCCCATGGGCCACACCTACTGAGCCAGTGCTCTAGAGCCTGTGAGCTGCAACTGCTGAGCCCGTGTGCCAGGAGCCTGTGCTCCACGACCAGAGAAACCAGCACAGTGAGAAGCCCACGCACTGCAACGAACAGTAGCTCCCACTCGCTGCAACTAGAGAAAGTTGGTGTACAGCAACGGAGACCCAGCATGACCAAGAATAAATAAATAGATAAATTTTAAAAGGTGGAGTCCAGGTTACTCAGCTGGTCACTGATAAGGTCAATGCATCATGAATCTCCTTAACGTCTGTGAGGTCTCTGAGTTATCCCTTCTAATGCCTGGGGTCATAGGTTTCCTGAGGACCTAGCCAAGGTTCATTCATTTATTTATTCATTTAGTTGAGCTGGAGGCCACCCTCAGCATCCGATAGCACAGAGGTGGAGATTTACAGTGATACAGGGCAGCATGCGTCATGACGGTGCAAAGTGCAAGGTGTGTTCCAACTCAAGGGAGTCACCTGAGCCAGTGTAGAGATGGTTAGTCCCTTCCCAGGGAGGAAGTTATACTTGCACTAAATGCTGAAAGCAAAGGAAGCTTTTGCTCTACCAAGGCCTGGACCAAAGTGGGATGCGGGGTTTCTCGGCAATGGAACAGAAGTGAAAGATGCCCTGGCTCTTTCAGAGAAGAGTAGGTGGTTCCCTCTGACGGAGGGAGGTAGTGGGAGGAAAAGTGGCTTATCGGACAGTAGTCAATGCTGATGTCAGAGAGACCTGGGCTCACATCCTGTTTGCATCAGCATCACTTACTGCTGCTATTTAAATCTTTATGTCCATAGGGTTTTTACTTCTGGAAGCAGAAGTATGTTTCTGCATCATTCTATGACTATTATTAATATATCAGACAATAGTAAGAGAGCTAACATCATACTTATTATCTCCAGACATTATTCCAAGTGCTTTATATCTATTAATTCTTTAATCTTCTCAACACCTTGTTTTAGGCACCACCCTTCCCCTATTTTGGCTTCCCTTGTGGCTCAGCTGGTAAAGAATCTGCGGGCAATGTGGGAGACCTCGGTTCGATTTCTGGGTTGGGAAGATCCCCTGGAGAACGGAAAGGCTACCCAGTCCAGTATTCTGGCCTGGAGAATTTCATGGGCTGTATAGTCCATGGGGTCGCAAAGAGTCAGACCTGACTGAGAGACTTTCACCTCACCTTCCCCTATTTTATAGATGAAGAACCGAATGCAAAAATAAAAGTATTAGCAACATGTCCAAAGTTACATGCTAATTAGCAGCAGAGCTGGGGTTCAGATGCAGCCATGGTCTTAACCAGACCAGAACACTTATGAAAGGGAACAGAGGATAAATTAGGCCCACCAAGGTAATAAACAAAAGAGAGCTAACCCAGGTCTCCTCTCTGTGGTAGCTATATTGAGGAAAGGGCATGGATCTAGGCTGTAGGAGTAACACATCCCTTGGATTTCTAGCAGTGGAGCGAGGCATTGAGAATGCTTGCTTCTTGTGCTCATCAGTCTGATGGCGATGGGGGAGCAGGAGAGACAAGACTCAGAGAGACTGACCAGAGCCAAGGTGTTGTCCAGTTTCCTAAGAAGGGGGTGAATGTGAAGCTGGCCACAAATAAAAGTAGAGAGAAAAGAAGTGGGCTAAGAAACACTCAATACAAAAATGAAAAGACACCAGCCTTCTCTGTATGTTTATTGTTGGCACATATTTCCTATCATAGTTCTTTCTAATAATCAGAGCTAATGTTTGTCTGACACTAGGTACCTGATGGACCCTATTCCAGCCCATCTGAAAGTATCAACTCATTTCATCCTCACAACAGACCCTCTAGGCAAGCACCGTCCTGGACCCCAGATGACAGCAGAGGAAACAGTTGCTTTGGAGAGGAAGGTCCTTGATTGAAGAAATGGCATCACCATACTCCTGGCAACAGCTGTGATGTGTTCAACCCAGGAGTTGAACTGGCTCTCTCCCAAACTACCTGGGTATGTCCCAGATGGTTTTTTTGGGTTATTATTGATACTATCAGAGGGATGGGCTTCCCAGGTGGCAAAGTGGTAAATAACCCACTTGCCAATGCAGGAGACTCAGGAGATCCAAGTTCGATCCCCAGGTTGAGAAGATCCCCTGGAGGAGGAAAGGGAAACCCACTCCAGTATTCTTGCCTGAGAAATCCTATGAACAGGGGAGCCTGGTGGGCTATAGTCCATGGGAATGCAAACAGCACACAACTGAGTGAGCACTCAAACACACGCAGGTTCGTATTAGAGGGATGTGCAGCCGCTCTTGGTTCGTCTCCCTTTACATTGCCACCTCCTCAAACTCAGGGCCTGTCTTATTAACAAGACAGGCAATTGTAAACATGTACAGCTCAGTCCCTAAGTTGTGTCTGACTCTTTGAAACCCCATGGACTGCAGCATGCCAGGCTTCCCTTTCCATCACCAACTCCTGGAGCTTGCTCAAACTCACGCCCATGGAGTCAGTGATGCCATCCAACCATCTCCCTTACATTGTCCCTTACACCTCCCTTGAATTGCAAGCATATTACCTACTCTTTAAAAGCCAAATGAATGATTTGACGAGACAGCAGCACAGAATAGATGAGTAGGATATCCTATTTACTTTGAATGTGAAACCAGATGCTAGAAGCCTGCTTCCGTTCTGAGGTCTTTGACTAGGAGAATGAGATGTGAGATATTTATAGCCCCGAGATCTGGCTTGACCTATTGGGTAGCTTCCAGCTCAAGGTGTGAGGGTCATTACCCCCTCATCAAAGAGGAAAATCTGTAGATAACATCACAGATTTAGAACTTGTAGCCCACATACTCATCTTTCTCTACAGGTGTGAGCCAGTGGCCAACCCTAGGTCTGGAGCATCTGTGTTCTTAATTGCTTTGTGGCACCAACATTATGGGCTTTGGGGTCAGGGAGGCATTGAACTTTTTTAATGAAGCATGGGACCTGGTGTCCAACACAGGCTCAAACACCATCATTTTTTCTTAGCAAAAGCCAGTGCTCTCTGACTTTGGTCTTTATCTCACTGAAGCCCTTCTAACCTAACACTGCTGGGTCACAGAACATTCTCTCCCAAAGAATAACTGCCAAATAATTTTGAGACATAAAAATATATACTAATCCATAAAACAAAATGTCTCAGAGAACCCTGGAACACAGCGTCTTGGAAACACATACCGTTCGTGTTTTCTTCACCAAATCTTTTTGTTTTGATAGTTTTGTTTAAAAAAAAAACCTTTCTTTTTAAAAGATTTTTCAAATATTGAAATCTCTGTCTTTTTCCTAGTCCTTGGAGGAGCCTGCTCTTCAGGGCAGCTGGGCTGGTTCCAGCTTTCCCACTCAGAACCTGGGTGATTTTTCTCACCAGCTAACTTTCCGGGCCCTAGCTGGTGTTGTTGTTCAGTCGCTAAGTCATGTCTGACTCTTTGCAACCCAATAGACTGCAGAACGCCAGGCCCCCCTGTCCTTCACTATTTTTTGGAGTTTGCTCAGATTCATGTCCATTGCGTTAGTGATGCTATCTGACCATCTCTTCCTCTGTTGCCACCTTCTCCTTTTGCCTTCAACCTTTCCCAACATCAGTTCAATTCAGTTCAGTTCAGTTGCTCAGTCTTGTCTGACTCTTTGTGACCCCATGGACTGGAGCATGCCAGGCTTCCCTGTCCATCACCAACTTCACCAACTTCACCAACATCAGAGTTTTTTCCAATGAGCCAGCAGTGGCCAAAGTATCATAGCTTTGGCTTCAGTACCAGTCCTTCCAAAGAATATTCAGGATTGACTTCTCTTAGACTTACTCAATTGCAACTTCTGTAGCCATTAGAGTTTGAGAAGCACTTTTCTAGGTAGCTGTGTTGTATTTAGCATGGGTTTTATCATCTGTGTGCTTAGCTAGACCTGTGACTCCTACCCCGATACCATCGTCATGGCAAGGATAAGAGCAGAACTGGGTTTAATCCAGCTACTTTGGTGCAAGGTATGCGGCTTCAGGCAATCGATCCAGTTAACTTCAGACCCAGTTCTCTCCTTTTAAAAATGTGTATAATATGCTTTACTGTGACTCTTTAGAGTAGACCATATCGAGAATAATAATATCTGTAGTGGATCCAGTGTACTATCTGGTTTGTACATATTTCCAACAGGATAACAGCATGCTCATCATTATCAAAATGACACTTAGTTGCTCTTCTTTGTTTCCTTTCTCCTCCTCCTCCTCTTCTTCTTCTAACTTCTACTTGTTTGGCAATCTCAACCACCCAGAGTATAATTAAGAATATTGAATTAAGTTTACCTTTCTGCAGTTACACTACAATTATGAAACTCACCATGAGTCAATTACTTGTTGTATGGTAGGTGAGACCCTGTGTCCTTAGACCAAGCATTTGACTTTGTGTCTACCCACAAATCTATCAGGAAAGGTTTTTTTTTATTCCAGTTCCCTAGGACATTATGAGCAGAAATTAGGGATGTGGGAAAGGCAGCTGCGGAAACGTGCATTAAGAGCTTGCAGTTGCCTGGCACAGAGAGAGGAGAGCTGCCCCAGCAGCTTAGAATTGGGGTCTGAGTCATCAAGAAGAGTTGAATTATTTTCCCGAGTCTCTACTGTGTGAAAGGGTAGGGAAGTTTTTAATGATATCTAACCAAAAGTTGAGCATGCAAGATTATTTTTAAAATTGGGATTTCTGAATGAATGCCCTAGAACTGAGGCTTCAGCAATATTAAATCAAAATAAGCAGTTTCTATTTGAATTAATTCTCAAGAGGCTTCTTCTTTATAAGTGGCAACATTAGCACTCTCTGGCTCAAGAAAACTTCCACAACTTTGTTTTTTCCTCTTTTTATTTCACTTTTTTTTTTGAGGGGTGGGCGGGCTTTGAGGTTTAGAATTCTGGTAAAGCCAAGTAAATTGGTTAATAAGAAATACATGGATGTCTCTGCTGAGGCCAAGGATGTGAACAATTTAATATTTTTAATAGGAAACCCATGAGGAACAGCTGGAAACTTCTACTTCTGGGAAGGGGGGTAATTGGACTTGAACCTAGTCTTTCCACTAAGTCCAGCTAAACACCCTAGATGTTACATCAAGAATAATGTAAGAAAACTGCAGTGTGTGAAGAAGATGATGGACTGGCTAGAAATCTCTGGACTTAAAGAGAAACAAAGTTATGAGTTCCCTGAATTTTCTTTGTCTTCACATGTCCCAAACTTGGAGCTGAAGAAGCCAGCCACCTAGCCAGCCACCTGTTGGCATCTGCCAACAGGCATAGATAAAAACCAAAAACCGAAAACAAACAAACAAACAAACACTTAACCAAAGCCTGCCTTCTCTACCCAGAGGAGTAGGAAAGGGGTGTGTGGTAGACAACAGAAAACTTCCAGGAAATAACCACTTTATTGCAGCCACACCCCACATGAAAAACCACCCATAGGAGCAAAGGCTGAGTGAAGACCCTAGACTTCTATCCTTCCGGGTGTAACAAGGGACCCCAAGTCCCTGCTGGGGTGGTGTCAGGGAGGCCAAATAGGAAGCTGGGATTTTCATCCCTACCAGGCAGTAATGAGCCTCTTCCCCATCTTCCTGTCTGTGGAGACGGTGTGGGGTACCTGGACTTCCAACCTTATTGGGCAGTAATGCGTTTCTCTCCCCTACCCCCACACACTGGGATGCTGTCAAAGAAGGGGAGTCATAATGAGACCTTTCTACTCCCCCAAACAAGGAGGTATGCATGAGGTCTGGTGGGGAGATGTCCCATCCTTATCCAGCAAAAACAAAGGGTACCATGGAAGTCATGTGGGGTATCTAGACTTTATACTACCCCTGGGATTAATGGTGTGGCATCGTCCCATCTCAGAGTTGTATCAGAGTAGACCAGATAAAACATAGGCTTAAATAAGGAAATTAGTTCTGAATTTTCATTGAAGGACTGATGTTGAAGCTGAAACGCCTATACTTTGGCCACCTGATGTGAAGAACTGACTCATTTGAAAAGACCCCGATGCTGGGAAAGATTGAAGGCAGAAGAAGAAGGGGACGACAGAGGATGAGACAGTTGGATGGCATCACCGACTCAATGGACATGAGTTTTGAGTAAACTCTGGGAGTTGGTGATGGACAGGGAGGCCTGGTGTGCTGCAGTCCATGGGGTCGCAAAGAGTTGGACACAACAGAGTGACTGAACTGAACTGAACTGAAGATCTAGAGTCTTAACATACTACCCAGGAATTGTATATCATGACCAAATGAAGTTTATTCCAGGGACACAAGTCTGGTTCAATATTTAAAAATCAATCCATGTAATCTACTATATGACCAGGCTAAAGAAAAAAAATCACAAAATCTTATCAATTGATGCAGAAAAATCATTTAACAGAATTCAATACCTGTTCATTATAAAATCTCTGAAAAATAGGAGTAGAAGGATAAATTTCAGCTTGTTGAGGAGCATCTACAAAAGAAAAAAAAATAACTACAGCTAACATCATATTTGATGGTGAAAGAGTGAATGTTTTCTCCTTTCTCCTTAGATATCTGTTTTCAACACTCTTATTCAACATAATGCTGGGATTTCTAGCCAATACAGTAAGTTAAGAAAAGAAAATAGAAGTAAAACAGATCATAAAGGAAGAAATAAAACTGTTCTTATCAGTAGATGGTATAACTGCCTGTATAGAAAATACAAGGAATCTACCAATAATACTTCTAGAACTAAGAAATGAGTTCAGCAAGTTTCCAACATAAAAGATAAACATTAAAACATCAATTGTATTCAATACATTAACAGTGACATATGGACAATAAAATAAAATGACCTTTTACAATTACTACAAAAGCTTAGGCATAAATTTATGAAAATATGTGCAGAATTTTTAAGCTAAAAGCCACAAATGCTGATGAAAAAAGTCAAATATGATCTAAATGTATATTTGGTTCATGGATTGAAAGACTCAATATGGTAAAGGCCTCATTTCTTTTCAAGTTGATATATAGGTGTAACACAATTGCTATCAAGATCCCAGCAAGATTTTTTGGCGTATATAGATAAAATTATCACAAATTCATATGAGAAGGCAAAGAAATTAGAGCAGCCAACGTAAGTTTTGAGCAAGAGAACAAATGTAGGAATCAGTTCACCCAATTGCAAGACTTACATAGCTACTGTAATGAAGACTCTGTGATTTGTGTGTTTGTTTGATATTGAGCAGTATGAGCCATTTTTATATTTTGGACATTAATCCATTGTTATTTGCATAATTTATAAAAAAAAGATATAAATGAACTTATTTCCAAAAACAGAAAGAAACTCATAGACATAGAAAACAATCTTATGGTTCAGTTCAGTTCAGTTCAGTTGCTCAGTCATGTCCGACTCTTTGTGACCCCATGGACTGCAGCACACCAGGCCTCCCTGTCCATCACCAACTCCTAGAGTTCACTCAAACTCATGTCCAAAACTGGAAAAGATCAGTTTTCATTCCAATCCCAAAGAAAGGCAATGCCAAAGTGCGGGGAGCGAGCTCCGCCTCTGGCAAAGGTCATGAGGAAGGAGGCTTGGCATACGCAAAGGCGGGATCAAGCCTCAGGAGTCTCCCTGGAAATTCTCGAGCAATCTACCCCCAAAACCAGAGTCTGCCTACTTTCTGCTTTGTGCTTTCACCTACACTTCTGACTTTACGGGGGGCTGTCCCCCACTACCTCTCTGAAAAAAGAGTTAGCTTATAGCTCCAGTTAATAATTCCTGGGTGTGACAGTGTTTCAACCTACAAACTCCCTTGGAAGTCCTCTAGCCTGCCTGAATAGGTTCTTCCGGCCACATGTGATTGCTCAGAGCCTCCAAACTGTGAGAGGCATGAGATGTTCTAAACTGTCTAAATACAGATTCCTTTGAGCAGTCAAAAGATTGATTAGAAATTGTATTGGTGAAGGGATTTTCACTTGTTGGGCCAATGTTTGCTGCTAAGTCTCCATATCCCTTACCTGCTGTGTCCCTGGCAGTGTATTGATTAATATAATTGGTTTAAATAGTAGCTTTAATGTTTGTAACCTGGGACCCTTGAATTAATTCTTTTTCTTGTTATAGCCCACCACACCTTTGCTCTGTAGGAATGCAACTTTATCTAATGCTTTTTGGAGGCTGGCGCCTGACTTTAGAATAATCACCTTTAGAGAAAAAGGCCTCCGGGCCAGAAGATGATGCAAATCACCTAAACTTTTGCATATGATAAGTTTGCAGGAAGAAAGCCTGGCTTACTGCATGACTCTACCCCTTCCCCCATTATCCTCTATGCATAACTTAAGGTATAAAAACTACTTTGGAAAATAAAGTGCGGGCCTTGTTCACCGAAACTTGGTCTCACCATGTCGTTCTTTCTCTTACCTTCTGGCTGAATTATTCAGCCTCTTTTCTACACTGAATTTCCTCACTGAGCTATCCTTATTTCAGCCTCTTTTCTCCACTGAATTTTCCTACTGAGCTATCCTCATTCTATTACTCTTTATATCCTTAATTAACGTTTAATTAAGCAATTGTTTCCTGATCTTCGCCGACGCCGTCCCCGCTTCGAATTCCCTGGATCAGCCGGGGCTGGTCCCCGGCACCAAAGAATGCTCAAACTACCGCACAATTGTACTCATCCCACACACTAAGAAAGTAATGCTCAAAATTCTCCAAGCCAGGCTTCAGCAATATGTGAACTGTAAACTTCCAGATGTTCAAACTGGTTTTAGAAAAGAAAGAGGAACCAGAGATCAAATTGCCAACATCTGCTGGATCATTGAAAAAGCAAGAGAATTCCAGAAAAGTATCTATTTCTGCTTTATTGACTATGCCAAAGCCTTTGACTGTGTGGATCACAATAAACTGTGGAAAATTCTGAAAGAGATGGGAATATCAGATCACCTGACCTGCCTGTTGAGAAATCTGTATGCAGGTCAGGAAGCAACAGTTAGAACTGGACATGGAACAACAGACTGGTTCCAAATAGGAAAAGGAGTATGTCAAGGCTATATATTGTCACCCTGCTTATTTAACTTATATGCAGAGTACATCATGAGAAATGCCAGGCTGGATGAAGCACAAGCTGGAATCAAGATTGCTGGGAGGGATATCAATAACCTCAGATATGCAGATGACACCATCCTTATAGCAAAAAGTGAAGAACTAAAGAGCTTCTTGATGAAAGTGAAAGAGGAGAGTGAAGAAGTTGGCTTAAAGCTCAACATTCAGAAAACGAAGATCATGGCATCCAGTCCCATCACTTCATGGCAAATAGATGGGAAACAGTGGCTGACTTTATTTTTTGGGGCTCCAAAATCTTATGGTTACCAAAGTGGAAAGGGTGATGGGGGAAGAGAAAAATTAGGAGACTAGGATTAACAGATGCACAATTACTATATATAAAATAAATAAACAACAAGGGCCTAGAGTATAGCATACTCAATATTTTGGGGGCTTCCCTGGTGGCTTAGCTGGTAAAGAATCCTCCTGAAATGTGGGAGATCTGGGTTCAATCCCTGGGTTGGGAAGATGCCCTGGAGAAGGGAAAGGCTATCCACTTCAGTATTCTGGCCTGGAAAATTCCATGGACTGTATAGTCCATGGGTTTGCAAAGAGTTGGACATGATATTTTAAAAACCCTATAAAGGAAGAAAATCTAAAAGCTATCTATCATCTATCTACCTGTCTGTCTGTCTATCTATCTAGCTTATCTATCTATCTACCTATCTATACATATGCACCAGTTCCCCTGTTGGCTCAGTGGTAAAGAATCCACCTGCCAAGCAAAAGACACAGATTCAAGTCCTGGGTCAGGAAGAAAATGGCAACCCACTCCAGTATTTCTTACCTGGGAAACCCATGGGCAGGGCATGCTGGTGGGGCTATAGTCCATGGGATTGCAAAAGAGTCAGGCATAGCTTAGTGACTAAACTTCAACAAATATATACATATAACTGAACCATTGTGCTGTACACTTAAAACCAAAAATCTGAGGAAACTCTGGGAGATAGTGAAGGACAGGAAAGCCCGACATGCTGCAGTCCATGGGGTTGCAGAGAGGCAGACATGACTGAGCGGATGAACACCAGACACGACTGAGTGGATGAACACCAGAGGCAATGGAAAATAAAACCAAAAAACTTAACCTAGCCTGAGGCTCACACTTCATATAAACATTAACTCAGAATGGATCACAGGCTTAAATGTAAAACATAAGACCTTTTTGGAAAAAATAAGATAAAGTCTTTGAATCAAGAACTAAGCAAAGAGTTCTTAGACTTGACACCAGAAGCATAATTGATAAGAGGAAAATGGATAAATTTGACTTCATAAAACTGAAGAACTTCTGCTCTGTGAAAGATCCTGTTAAGAGGATGAAGTACAAACTATAGAGTGGGAGGAAACTTTTGTTAACCGCATACCTGCAAAGAACTAATATCTAGACCATGTAAAATACTTGAAAAGGTCAATGGAAAGAATTTAGTTAGAAAAAAATGAACTAAATACATGAACAGACATTTCACAGAAGAGGTGACACAGATGGCAGATAAGCACATGAACAAATGTTCAACATCATTAGCTATTAGAAAAATGCAAATGAAAATCTCAATGAGATAGCATTACCTGTTAGATCAGGTAAAATAAAATACATGACTATGGACAGTGTCTGTAGCATTCCAGTGATGTACGAGCAATCTAGTTTTTCCACATCCTGTATCACCCATACATTGCTAGTGGGAATGCTAAGTGGTATAGTTACTCTGGAAAATTGTTTACCATTTTTTGAAACACTAATGTCTGACAATTGCACTTCTGGGCATTTATCCTCCCCAAATGAAAATATATGCTCACACAACAATGTATACTCAAATACAGGTTATTACTCATAACAGTAAAAACCTAGAAACAATGCAAATGTCCTCAGTGGGTGAGCGGTTAAACAATCTGGTACTTTCATAACGTCAAACACTACTTAGTAAAAGTAAAAAGAAATAAATTCTTTTTACTTAGTAGTAAAAAGAAATAAATTCTTTTTACTTAGTAGTAAAAAGAAATAAATTGTGAATTGGCTATATCCCAATAGAAAATATTTTTGGTGTTAAAAAAATTATATGTGGAAACAGCAAAAAAGAAACAAATTGTGGCTATATCCAACAACTTGGATGACTCCTCAGAGAATCATGAAGAGTGAAAAAAAGACAATTTTGAAAAAGTTTACTTCTCGCTTGATTCCGTTTACTTACCATTCTTGAAGTGAGAACATGATGGGAAAGGAGAACAGTTAAGATGTTGTCAAGGGTTGAGGAGGAAGTGGGGCTTGGGGGGAAACGGTATGTGGCCATAAAAGAGCAATGAGAGGGATCCATGTGATGGAAATCTCTATGTCTTGACTGCTATCTGTGTCCACATCCCAGTTGTGATGCTGTGCTATAGTTTCACAAATATTACCATTGGGAGGAACTGAGTGAAGGGCACACTTTTCTTTGTTTTGTTTTTATAACAACTGTATGAGAACCTACAGTAATCTTACACTTTAAATGTTTAATTAAAAAAATAAAAAGAACACATTGACACATTCCTCTAACCAGGAATATAGGTTGCTTCTGGGTTGTGTTTTGGGCAAAGAGGTTGAAATAAGTGTAAGATAATGTTATGTGCTTGTAAAAGTCTGTTTCCTTGAGGGAAAGACAGAGATAGGGTAGAACACAGGCACGTTTAATTATTCCTTCATTTGTTCATGCAACCAATTCCTCTACTTATTTATATGATCATACAGTCCCTCACTCATCATGGGTGAATACTTGTTCATCTTACCTTTCATTCAAACAGTAATTATTGAGACCAGTTGTTTATAAGGTACAGTACTAAACACTAGGGGGATGCAAGAACGAGTTTGACATGGCCTCTGAATTTAGGGAGCTCACAGTAATTCATTTATACATTCCATTTACCAAGTACTCTACCAATACAAGCAAGCAACCAACCAACTAACCAAATAATCAGCCCATGTCCGTAAATGCTTATTCTATCCTGAAAGCCTGCCTTACTGCTTGGCATAAAACTATGAGCATTCATGCCATTAATTTAATAACTGTTTATTGACTGCATATGAGGCTTATTTTCAGAGCTGGATGCCAAATTATTAGTCTTTGAAGAAGTCAGGAAATAAGGTGAATGAAAAATGGGAGTAATTCACCAATTCTGTATAGAGGGATGAGTAAAATTGCTCATTCATCAAGATAGAATACCATTGTGTGCTCAGCCACTCAGTCGTGTCTGACTCTTTGCAACCCCATGGACTGTAGCCCATCAGGCTCCTCCATCCATGGGATTTTCCAGGCAGGAATACTGGAGTGGATTGCCATGTCCTTTTCCAGAGGATCTTCCCAACCCAGGGACGCGAATCTCCCGTAAGTCTCCTGCTTTGCAGGCAGATTCTTTACCACTGCACTTGCATAAAATTATTATTTTATTATTATTATGGATTATCCTCTGTATAAAATCCAAGCTCCTAAACAGGAATCACTAGGATCTCACAGCATGTCCCTAACCCCCCTTTCCTGCCTCATCTCCTAATTCAGCTGGAATCTCTGTGTTTTTTATTCCCTTAGCTTATGTTTCCTCCACAGGTGTGTTCTTTTCCGCACTTCTAAACCCAAAGCCCCACATTCTGTAGCGTTGGGTGGCTTTCTGGTTATTCCATGGAGGGAGAGTGGCTGACTCTGCCTCTCTGTTCCCACAGCACTCGAGTATAGATGTTGTTAAGGTTCTAATCATGTGCCAGCTGAGCGTGTTAGGAGTCTCAGAGATCAAACGGGTAGAGCTGATAGAAACTGAACTTCACTTTTCCCATTTACTGATTGTTTTAACTCAGAGAAGCTTGTTAACCTCTCAGAATCTTTCTCCTTGTAACATAATGGATGCAAATGCGATCATGTCTCAGAACTGATATGAGGTTAATAGAAATAACACATAGAATGCATTCAGAAAACTGCTCAGAATGTGTGTAGGATTAGGAAATGCTAGTTCTTATTATATTAAGGGAAGTCTTTTCTTTGTTTGCATTTCTGGCCACTTCCTTTTTCTCTCCAGGCCGGGACTATTGCTTGTTCATTTTTGTATTTTTGATTCTTGTACAGCAATGATAACATTACCAAAAAAAAAAAAAAAATGGTGTGTGTCATTCAAAATCTTACTTGCTGGTACAGAGTAGATAATGTTTATTGAAATAGCTTGTTTGGAAATCATTAAATTGCAGGACTTCTTGTGTCTCTTCCAGTTATATCACATTAATCTACATTGACTGAAATTCTAGTGCTCTCTGGAGGAGTCCAGAGAGGGCCTAGGGGCCTAGGGACCAGAGAGAAAGAGAGGGGGAAGGGAAGGCAGTGTGGCTTTTGGTTATTTTTGACTGTGGATGGACATATGAGCTTGCCCAGAAATTATAGCATAGGATATTTTGTGAGATATTTGATGTGAAATAAAGGTGTTGAGCGGAGGAGGAAATGACAACCCACTCCAGTATTGCCTGGAGAGTCCAGTGGACAGAGGAGCCTGGCAGGCTGCAGTCCATGGGGTCACAAGAGTCAGACATAACTGACTAAACCACCACCACCACCAAGGTGTTGAAGGATACTCTCAGAATAATTATTATTAGGGAGAAAAACTGTATGAAGTTTCCTATACATGAATCTGTCACATAGGTCATGTAGATATCTCTTTCTTGCTTACTCTTCTCCAGCTACACTGGCCTCTTTGCTTGTCCTTAAATATTCCAACCATGGTCCCATCTTTCCTAATATTCCCTCTTCCCAGATTTTCTGCCACATATCTGCATGGATGACTTCCTCACCTCATCCTTCAAGTCTTGGCTCAAATGTCACTCCTGGGAGAGGCCCAGCTACACCCATATTTAATTCTACAGTATCTAATTTCCATCCTCAGAATTTTATTCCTCCTCTTCCTTGTCTACCGTTCCTTGTTCTAATAGCTCAAATCACCTTCTGGAATGTTATATGCCTCACCTGGTTGTTATATTCACAGTTAATTTTCCATCTCCCTGGTTAGAACATAAACTTCACTAAGGCTTAATCTCTTTTGTTTACCATTGTATACTGAGCATTTAGAACACAGTAGATGCTCAATATGGGGTGAATAAAAGAATAAATCAGATGGAGCTTTGCAGAGGAAATTGCCCTGATGAGGAAGAGATGAGTTTGCTTGGAGACTCTCCCAGGGAGAAGTAGATAAAGTCCAGGGCTTCTTCACCAAGTCACTGTGTGGGAAGGGAGCCTCCCCCTTTCTTGGTGACTCATCTGACTCACGTACAGAACCCGTGATTTCTCTCTGAGGAGGCTTAGTAATGGGGATAAGAGAAAGGCCACGTGTACATGCTGAGTCCTTCCACTTATGTCTCTTTGCCACCCTGTGGACTGTAGCCCTCCAGGCTCCTCTGTCCATGGGATTCTCCAGGCAAGAATACTGGAGTAGATTGCCGTGCCCTTCTCCATTGGATCTTCCCAACTCAGGGATCAAACTCACATCTCTCACATCTGCACTGACAGGTAGTTTCTTTACCACTAGGGCCACCTGGGAAGCTCAAGAGAAAGGTCATTCAAATGCAATTGTTTGAAAAATTTCAAGACTCAAGAAGATGCTATGGGGAGAACTGACATGTTTTATTTCTAAGGCCAGTGTTTGCTGAATCCTGGGGAAGAGGGTGGAGACAAGAATACACATGTGAAAATACATGTGTATTTTCATAAAATACACATGTGGCCTGCAGAGGAAGGGTCCAGGGGAGAGACCTGCACTTGGGATTTGAGAGGTGGGGGGCAATTGCACATGTGGGTTTCTTTGACCCTCGATCTGTTGAGTTCAGAGCTTATTTAACTTGCAGAGTAGAAGAGCCAAAGCAATGAGACAAGGGGCATGATTCTCCTCCAGCTTTTTGTAACACCTTGGAGATGGCAAGGGGATCCTTTGGTAAAGAACTGCTTAAGCCAGAGGTGACTGCCTGTAGCCTAAGGGATGAGATGTTCTTTAAAATTCATTTAATTGTGCCTAATCACTTTACACAGGCATTTAATCTCCATTTTGCTAGAATATCAATTTTTGGTGGTTTTATACCAGGTGAGGGACTCGGACTTTTATGTCACCATTTGGTAAGTGTGACTTGTCTGGGAACCTAAGCTTCATTTGCTGCTGTGTGAATTCAAGGTAAAGATGGGCAGGTGTCTGAAATGAGAAGAAGGGGGTGCACTCCCCTCTCTAGTCTCTGAGTTGGCAGCACCTGCAAAGACAACTCTGCCTGCTCCTTGGTGATGAGTACCAGATGGGACTGCCCCCTAGATGGGTCCCAGATGTAGAAAGAGAAAGCTCTACCCTCATGTCCCTCATTCCTCAGCTAAAGGGAAACCCTGTGCCACAGGTAGGAACTAGAATGAGAAAGGAAGGGGTCTGCCAGTTGGGGTACTGTAAAAATATTCAGTTCAGTTCAGTCACTCAGTCGTGTCTGACTCTTTGCGACCCCATGAATTGCAGCACGCCAGGCCTCCCTGTCCATCACCAACTCCTGGAGTTCACTCAGACTCATGTCCATTGAGTCGGTGATGCCATCCAGCCATCTCATCCTCTGTCGTTCCCTTCTCCTCCTGCCCCCAGTCCCTCCCAGCATCAGAGTCTTTTCCAATGAGTCAACTCTTCGCATGAGGTGGCCAAAGTACTGGAGTTTCAGCTTCAGCATCATTCCTTCCAAAGAAATCCCAGGGCTGATCTCCTTCAGAATGGGCTGGTTGGATCTCCTTGCAGTCCAAGGGAGGGTGTCTTCATTTCCCAAGGCTACCATATAAAGTACCGTGTACTGGAAGGTCTCAGTTCAGTTCAGCTGCTCAGTCATGTTGTGTCTGACTCTTTGTGACCCTATGGACTACAGCACGCCAGGCTTCCCTGTCCATCACCAATGTTCAGAGTTTGCTCAAACTCATGTCTATCGAGTCAGTTATGCCATCCATGATCTCATCCTCTGTCATCCCCTTCTCCTCCTGCCTTCAATCTTTCCCAGCATCAGAGTCTTTTCCAAATGTCAATTCTGTGCATCAGGTGGCCGAACTATTGGACTTTCAGCTTCAGCATCAGTTCTTCCAATGAATATTCAGGACTTATTTTATTTAGGGTGGACTGATTGGATCTCCTTGCAGTCCCAGGGACTCTCAAGAGTCTTCTCAAACACCACAGTTCAAAAGCATCAATTCTTTGGCACTCAGCTTTCTTTATGGTCCAACTCTCACATCCATACACGACTACTGGGAAAGCCATAGGTTTGACTAGATGGATCTTTGTTGGTAAAGTAATGTCTCTGCTTTTTAATATGCTGTCTAGGTTGGTCATAGCTTTTTTTTAAGGTCATAGTTTTTCTTCTAGACTGGAAGGTCTAGAACAATGGAAATTCATTCTCTCACAGTTCTGGGGACCAGAAATCTGAAGTTAAGTGTTGGCAGGATTGGTTCCTTCCGAGCGGTGAAAGAGAAGTCCTCTCTCCCAGCTTCTGGTGGTCTGCAGGCAATACTTGGCTTCTGTTTTATGCTCTCATGTGCATTCACCTTACTCTAACAGGACCTCATCCTAATTAATTACAACAACCATATTCCCAAATAAGGTCACATTTTGAGTGGTTAGAAATTCAACACGTGGATGTGTGTGTGTGGGGTGGCAATGACGTCCAAAAATGGTGTAACTAAGATATCTATTGTAAATTCATCGAGGGTAAGAAACCAACAACTCCTTCAACTTCTTATTTATATAGGTGAAAGTTGAAGCTCAGAGATATATCAGAGTGCTGTAGAATGGAAAGGACTTGCCTACTTCAGGATTTCAGCCCTGCCTCTTACATCCACATGACCTAGAATCATCCACTGGAAGTTCCATCCCCTACTTGCATACAATGCCTGCCTGGAATTACCTGGTATGGGGGATAAAGGTCAAATTGAACCATTGCCATGAAGCTGTTTTACCACCTCTAGCAGACATAGAAGAGTAAAGGGTAATTTCTCTAAAGTCACAAGCAATAGGTAGCTCTGAGCAGTACATCCAGCCTTGAGTCCTTCCCTTAGACACAGCATGGTCCCGGCCACCCCACTCTATGAAAGCCAATGCAGAGGTCTGAGGCTCTCATGGGATCAAATGGGAAATATACCATAGAAACAGACTCACACCATAAAAAATTGGAATTTGACTGGGCGCAGCGGTCTAACCCAGCCCTGAGGGAAGTTCATATACACTGAGTGCCTTTTCTCTTTTAACTGGTAAGACTCTCAACAGTAAGATTGTTTATTTGCCAGTTTAAGGCTGTGAGACTAGGGAGGGTAAATAAGCACACTTTAAGGGTGAGGTGAATAATAAAGGTCAGTTTACGAGTCATGGAAAATCGTGTGGTGGAACTCAAAGCCACCGAAAGATTGTTTGGTAGGAAACTAGTGGGGTGGAGTCAGATCATGGTAGTGGGGTGGAGTCAGACTCTTCACTCATTAGCTCTGTTCCTGGTTGGGGAGGTGAGGGTCAGCTTCATTTACTTCCTCCTTCCTGGATTCTCCTCTGTTGTGTGTGTGCTAAGTCGCTTCAGTCGTGTCCAACTCTTTGCGACCCTAAGGAGTATAGCCCACCAGGCTCCTCTGTCCAGGGGATTCTTCTCCAGGCAAAAATACTGCAGTGGGTTGCTATTTCCTTCTCCGGGGGATCTTCCTGACCCGGGGGTTGAAATGTGGATTCTTTATCTGCTGAGCCATTGGTAAAGCCCTCCTCTTGTAGTAAATGGGGGAAAAGCTATTTAGCCACAGTTGGTGGGGACTTAGCCCAGCTCAGCCATTCCAGAGTGATCGGGCAGTATCATGAACATAAAGCGTGTTCTCACCCTATGGATCAGCAATGCTCTTCCTGGGGAAAGACATAGGGACAGTCCCGCCCATGTGTACAGGGAGAGAGGTAAGGAACGTGTTGATGGCAGCCTTGTCTGTGGGCTCAGAGAAGTGGAGATGGCCAGGTCAGCCATCATGAGAGGAATGAATAAGTCAAATACTGAAGATGCAGTAATGGGGCTCTAGGTATCAGCTAGAAGAAATGAACCTGAGCAGTGATTCTCAAACTGTGGTACCAGGACCAGAGACATAGGCATCACTTGGTAACTCATTAGAAATGCAGATGAATGGTCCCACCGTAATTTTAATGAGTCAGAACATCTGAGCGTGACCCCTCTGTTTTAACACACCCTCCAGGGAATTGTGATATTTGCTCAAGAGTAAGAACCACTGAAGTAGAGGTACACAGAGATATTGAAACAGTCACATACAGATATTGAAAACAAACTTATGGTTACCAAAGGGGAAACGTGAATAAATCAGGAGATTGGGATGAACATACACAGACGACTACACATAACGTAGGTAACCAACAAGCACCTACAGAAGGAACTCTACTCAACATTCTATGATAATTATATGAGAAAATATCTGAAAAAAGAATGAATACATGTACATGGATAACTGAATCACTTTGCTGTACATCTGAAACTGACACAGCATTGCAAATCAACTATACTCCAAAACTATACTCCAATAGAATTTAAATATTAAAACAAAACACAGTCATAGGTTAAAAAGTAAGACAGAAAATGAGGTTTACTATTCAATAGGTTGTTGAAACTAAAACCATGCACATGTGCAAAAAGTATCTGATGGTAGAACTGCCTGTTCCGATGAGTTTCTTCCACTTAAGAAGTTAAATGTGAGAAGGAATGAGGGATAAAAGGAAGGAAAGAAAGAAGCTTTGAGCCTTGTCTAAGCAAATGCTGATGTTTTACCATGATCTAAGAAGGATATTTTACCATAATCCAAGCAGTGATTTTGACTCAACTCTGTACATGAGATTCTACACAAATGAATAGATAAAGTGGGAAAGATAACTAACAATAAGCATAGCACTGCTCAAGACCTTCCCTTGTGTTTTGTTAAACATGATTCTCAGTCCTTTGCATGAACCACCTCATTGGATTTTCCAGGAACCCCATGACACATCATAAAACATTGAACTCAGAAATGAGGAGACCAAGAAAGAAGGCTTGGGAAATTTTCCCCAGGTCACATGCTCAGAAACTTACAGAGATGCCTCTCAAGTCCTTCCCATCTTCAAATTTAGCTTGGTGATTCTTACCAGATCTTGCGTCCCAGAGGAGAGCTGACTATGTCTGGAGACATGTTTCATTTTCACAACTGGGAAAGCAATTTTGGCATCTAGTAAACTGGCACTGAGGATCCTGCTCAACATCCTAGAATGCCCCAGACAGTCCCACACAACAGAGGGTTGTTCAGCCCTGGGTGTCAGTGGTGATGACGTTGTGAAACCCTGATACCTCTACACAGAGCCGCTCTCTTGTCTCCTCCAAACAGTATTTGCCAAATTATGCTTAGAAGACTGCATGCATATGATGAATTATTTTAAATTATTAGATCTTGTGTTGAGAATAAGCATCAGTGGAGCAATATTTTATCTTTGTGCATATGTGATATACTTGTTTTTGCATAGTTGACCTTAGCTTTTGGAGATAACTTAGTGACTAGAGCAGCCTTCCCTTAGTGGCTCAACAGTAAAAATCTACCTGTCAATGTAGGAGATGCAGGTTTGATCCCTGGATCAGGAAGATCCCCTGGAGAAGGAAATGGCAACCTGCTCCAGTATTCTTGCCTGGGAAATCCTGTGGACAGAGGAACCTGGTGGGATACAGTCCATGGGACCACAGAAGAGTCAGACACAACTTAGTGAGTAAAGAACAACACGAAATGCCTAAAGCAAGATATCCAGGCTCCACTTTGGTCGAGAGACACTTTACTAACAAATTGCTGCAGATTTTGCTACCTACTCAGTGGTCCTAATTCTACGGTGTATCCTTTCTCCTTATTTCAATATATATATACTGGCCAGTGATACTGGCCTGGAGAATCCCATGGACAGGCAGGCCGCAGTCCATGAGGTCTCAAAGAGTCGGACACGACTGAGCAACTTTCACTTTCACTCACTTTAGTATTCTACTGTATATACTATATACAAAGAGGACTTCCAGCCACAAATGACCATTTTCTGTTCTCTAAGTTTAGAAACAGGATCACTACTGAGGTCAATATTTCCCATCTTCTAACACCTTAAGATCCAAGGAAAAGCAATAACAACAAACAACCTCACATCTTATATGTCTTCTGAACTGGAAGTCTAAAGCTGGCAAGGAGTCTTTCCTAAATTCCAAGTATTACTTTATTATGATCACCTCTAGTTCTCAAGCCCATTATATGTTAAATCATTTCAGGTTATGAATTACCTTGCTGTCATACACCAGTTGAATTGCAGCATCAATTCAAGGACAAAATGTGGCCCTTCCTTTAATTTACACTCATAGGCACACACACAACTTCTGTGTATAGTAGACTTTATGCCATTGTCTAACCACAGTCAGAGAGGAAGACCAGCATTATCTACATAATATCAACAAAACTTCAGATAAAATACCAGACATCCTTTTTCTTAAACACTCTCTGGCCAGTCAACCACAGGGGATTTCTCAGTGGGCACTTCACAGCCCTAGTCCTCTGGCTTTATGCGCTCAGGTTACCCACTCCTCTCCTCTCAGGCAGGCAGTTTAACCACATCCTTTGTGCCTTTTACTCCTGTTAACACCCAGTCCTAGGCATTCTCTTTAACCTCAAATAACTTATTGATGTAACTTCAAAAGAAGATAGTTTATTCTCAAAAGAAACTCCCATTCATGTGTTAAGATAATAAATATTATTCTCTTTTAAAAGGGGCTGAAGATTTCAACTCAAGTTAGATATTTCTAATAACTTGAGTTTGATATTCAGTCTACAGCTATTTATTGAGAAATTCTGAGATAACACCATATACAAATTAGACCTAGACTGGAGATCCAGACAGGCATCCACGGGAAGTGAGTGTGGAGATGATTTTGAAGCAGTGGTGTGCTATTAAGGTTTTTTTTTTTTTTTTAATTTTATTTTATTTTTAAACTTTACAATATTGTATTGGTTTTGCCAAATATCGAAATGAATCCACCACAGGTATACATGTGTTCCCCATCCTGAACCCTCCTCCCTCCTCCCTCCCCATACCATCCCTCTGGGTTGTCCCAGTGCACCAGCCCCAAGCATCCAGTATTGTGCATCAAACCTGGACTGGCGACTCGTTTCATACATGATAGTATACATGTTTCAATGCCATTCTCCCAAATCTTCCCACCCTCTCCCTCTCCCGCAGAGTCCATAAGACTGTTCCATACATCAGTGTCTTGTTTGCTTTAACAAGCAGCTCTCTGGGGAAAGGAGAGGGGGGAAAAAGCTCTACTGTTTATCATTTGTGAGTTTTCAAATGGTCTTTCTGCTTTCAGGCTCTCAATTGGGTATGTCTGAAGATGGAGTTGGAAAGCCAAGTATGGTAATTGCCATCATATAGATCATGTTGGAAGGACTGATGCTGAAGCTGAAACTCCAATACTTTGGCCACCTCATGCGAAGAGTTGACTTATTGGAAAAGACTCTGATGCTGAAAAGGATTGGGGGCAGGAGGAGAAGGGGATGACAGAGGATGAGATGGCTGGCTGACTCGATGAGCATGAGTTTGACTGAACTTCGGGAGTTGGTGATGGACAGGGAGGCCTGGTGTGCTGTGATTCATGGGGTCGCAAAGAGTCGGACACGACTGAGTGACTGAACTGAACTGAACTGAACTGAGTGTTCTGATCACACAGAATTGAACTTAAAAGCATAGATACTATGTGATATCACTTATACGTGAAATCTAAAAAGTTGAACTTGTAGGAACAGAGAGTTTGATGGTGGCTGCCAGGGGCTAGGGGGTGCCAGAAATGGGAAGATGCTGATCAAAGGGTGCAGACTTCCGGTTTTAAGGTGGATAAGTGCTGAGGACCTAAAAGTACAGCAAGGTGATTATAATTAATAACACTGCATTATATACTAGAAAGTCACTGAGAATGTATCATAAATATTCTCATCACAAAAAAGAAACATAAATACATGACATGATGGAGATACTGTAGCTAACACTATGGTGTAAGTATTTCACAATATATGAGCATCAAATCAACAGGCTGTGCAACTTACACTTACATAATGTTAAATGTCAATTACAGCTCCAATGAATCTGGGGGAAAAAAAATAGGTTGTAGGGAAGGGTAATGAAAGAATCAGGAGATGATGATTTTTTTGAGTATTTATTGTTGTTCTTGTATCTGACTCTTTGTGACCCCATGGACTGCAGCACGCCAGGCTTCCCTGTCCTTCACCATTTCCCAGAGCTTGCTCAAACTCATGTCCACTGAGTCAGTGATGCCATCCAACCATCTTGTTCTCTGTCATCCCCTTTGCCTCCTGCCTTCTATCTTTCACAGCTCAGGGTCTTTTCCAATGAGTATGTATTATCTTTGTTTTAATATAATTTATTCATGAGTGTTTGTAAGTTCATTTTTGAATAACAGTTCTGTTTAACAACCAGCATGAACCATTCCTGGAAGTATAATAGTCAGCCCTTGTGAGTCCTTGCAAGCTATATCCAGCACAGGACTAAAGTTTGGATGGATGTGAATAAACATGGAAACTACACAGTGGTAGCAGTATGTGCAAAGGTCCTGTGGTAAGAAGGAGCTTGAGCTGGTTGCTAAGGCTTTTTGTTCTTTATCCGAATAACAAGTGTAGCCTCTGCAGGTTTATAGGCTGTTCTCGGGAAATTTTTGTCGTGGAAGGACCATGTGTTGGGGCATGGTTCCCACTGTCAATGAGTGATTTTGGGTAAATTTAGCTAAAAGCACAGAGAGAAGGGTTATAGCTCTGACTGGAGACTAGATGCTGTTTAAATTTCTTCCAATTCTGAAATGCCATGACACTCAAAGAAAGATTGAAGCTTCTGAGGACAGGTAGAAGATGTGAGAACTGGTGCATTAAGAACCTGGAAATGGTTTGCACATTATAAGTAGATATATAAATATGCCAGAAACTTGAGGCCAAAAAAGTCTTATCTTTAAAATAAATAGCCACAGGAAGCAAAGGGAGTCAGGTGTTTTCTCTCTCTCCCTCCCTCATTCTCCATGGGCTCCTATTTTTGAAATCTCACTTCCTCAAAGTGTCAGACAATTATATCAGCTAATATATTTTAGCCAATGTGATCCTAAAAAGGATAATGTGAATTATTTATGCCATTCTCTCTTGGGGGGAGTGAATAGGACCGTAAACGCTGCAACATTTCATTTTAGGAAATTCATTGTGCGAGAGATTTCAGAGAGTACAATCCAAGATTAGAAAAAAGCTGATGAATAACCTCAAATAGAGGAAAAAGTAATCTGCCGGAAAGCTCCTTTTTATTTACGGCAGCAGCTATGGCATTGTCTTCTGTGTCTCCTACTGCCCTCCAAGTTTTAAACACAGGGCTTCCTGACTCCACAGCTGCCTGTTCTGGGGTGCCTCTGAAGGATCTGCAGCACTCCCCAACCATCGCAGGAGTGCTGAAGCCAGGACACCCCATGTCTGCCTCAACCCAGGGCTACAATCCATCCCCTGGGAACCATCCCCTTCAGGCCACTACTGTTGATACTCCAGACAACATCCCACCTTCTCCCCCTCACTTTCCACTCGGAGTTTAAGTCTCTATTAGTCTTGGCTTGGGGTAGCCTTAAGAAAGATGGGAGGAGGGAGGCGGGTTCAGGATGGGGAACACATGTATACCTGTGGCTGATTCATGTTGATGTATGGCAAAACCAATACAATATTGTAAAGTAATTAACCTCCAATTAAAATAAATAAAGTTATATATATAAAAAAATAAAGATGGCTTTGAAGACTGTCAAATTCTTGCTTCATTATGCACTAATTATAGGACACTGGGTGAGCTAGGGAACTTCTCTGGGCTTCTGTTTTCTTCTCTATAAAATGAGGAATAGAATACTCCCTCTCTTCCAAGTTAGGTATAGAGGAAATGAGCATGTCAAAATTCGTAGCACAATCAACTCACCGAACCAATGGACATGAGTTTGAGTAAACTCTGGGAGTTGGTGATGGACAGGGAGGCCTGGTGTGCTGCAGTCCATGGGGTCGCAAAGAGTCGGACATGACTGAGCGACTGAACTAAACTGACTGAACTGAGCATAATCAACAATTGATAATATGCTACCTTCTATGATTATTATTTTTATCTGCTACCTGCCCTGCCCTGCACCTATGTCCTTTTCCAAAGACCCATTAACCTACGCATCCATTCTAAGTATCTGCTATGTGCCAGATACTTTACCTCGTGTTGTATTTACCTTGCTGGCCAGGTAATTTATAGAAGTTCTTTACCAGATGCCTGTTAGAATTTGTCCAGAGCTACTTTCATCACTTTTCAGAGAGTATTAGCCTTGTGTTACAGCCGAGCTAGCAGATCTATCAGAGGATGACTAGAGATGTCCCCCGCCCCAGAGAGTTGACCTTCTTGCACGACCACCACACATCAGTGTCATTCTCCTAAACAGTCAATTCTGGATCATGTCACCCATGCTTACTTTCTTAAAGTGCATGTTTAAAGTTAGTCTATGGGTTTTTCTTTCTATGGCATTAGATAAACATACTCATTTCTTTTTTTTTTTTTTTAAGGAGTGCTAATAAGAAGGGACAGACGACTACTCCACAACCATCTGTGTAGGCTTGTACTAAACTGGGGTTTTACAGGCATTAGGTCATTTCCTCCTGACAGCAAACATGTACAAAGACATCCTTCACTTGGTTTTATAATTGAGTTAGCTAAAGGTAAGAGCAGTTAAGGAACTTGCCCTCAATTCCAGGATTTGCAAAGCCTGAACCTGGGTTCCCAGACACCAAAGCCTAGCCATTTTGCTTCCTGCAGGGCCATCAATCTACCAATCATCTGACAGTTCTACCATTCTGGCTTTGAACCAAGACTCATCACCTCTCAGACACGAGAGCAAAAGCATTGTATTGTCAGGTGAGGGAATCCTGACATCCCCCAGCTCAAGTTTCCCCTCCTGTTCATTCAGGTTTTCTACTATGCAGATCAGTGTGACAATTTTTTTTTCCCCCACAGAGAAACTTAACAGCAGAAAAGTTGAATGGACTCACCATTGAAGGCACAGAAATTTAGCAAGAAACACAGCTAAACAACTTGCAACTGTATCTGCTGTCTGTCTTCTTGATTATGACCAAATGCCAGTTGCCACGACAAAGACAATCATTGGTCTTTCTTCACCGTTAAAATGGTTTTTATCAGTGCTGGTTCGGAAATCTATTTCCTTTCTGGATCCCCTGTAAGGATCTTGGTCTGTAAATATCTTGGTTTATTTGACGGGTACAGTGATCAAGGAGATCCAAGTTTAGGTTGAAGTCCCCAGTAGCTATTTACAAGGACACAAAGTTGCTCTTAGGAGCCTGGGTTTGGCTGGCTCTGGGACAAAGCAGGTGAGCAGAGCCAAGGAGGAGTCACAAGCCTGACTCACACCTGCTGTTGACATCAAACAATTTTGTGATCCCATAATGCTCTTCCTCTCTGTGCATGAAGGCTAAGCTTAGGCAACTTGTCTCCCCACTGTTCTCAGTCCAGGAATCTTCCTTCCTAGGGTAAAGGTAGCAAATGTGCTGTTTCTTTTCTTTCTTTCTTTGCCAGCGTTCTACATAAGGTCTGGATGCTGGTCTTTTGTGATGTATGTTGTAAATATCATCTCTCAGGATGAGGCTTGCCTTCTCACTGCTCTCATGGAGACTTTTGATGAACAGAGGTTCAACTTCCATCTCATACTGGTTGGTGGTGGTTGCCTGCAGCATTATTTTACAAATGATTTTGAGACCGTGGGCAGCTCAGTAGGCTTTTTATCTGCTACCTGCCCTGCCCTGCACCTATGTCCTTTTCCAAAGACCCATTAACTTACTCATCCATTCTAAGTATCTGCTATGTGCCAGATACTTTGCCTCGTGTTGTGTTTACCTTGCTGGCCAGGTAATTTATAGAAGTTCTTTACCGGATGCCTGTTAGAATTTATCCAGGGTTACTTTCATCACTTTTCAGAGAGTGAATTTGTTAGAATTTGTCCAGAGTACTTTCATCGCTTTTCTCAGTAGGAGAGAGCACCCTGATCTTTTAAGGACATCTGACAACCATGAGGGCCCCTGGGACTGTCATTTTGTGTCCTTAAATAAGCTAGGTAAATAATCAAATGGATTTCAGCTCACATTTCTATCAATGTAGCCACTGGATGAAACTCTGGGGATAGATGAATGGAAAGATAAAAATTCATGAAAGGAAAAGGGATGGTAGATCATCAGAAGCTAGTAGAAATACACATATTTTCTCTCTCCCCTCAAGAAGGCAGGCCAATTTCGTCTTCTAGGAGGAGAGGACATGAGCTCTAGCTTTGAAGGGTGAACAGAAGTTTACCAAGCAGGAAAGAGAATATCTCAAGGCATACAGATGGGAAGTGGGATGAACAGAGTGGTATGTTGAGGGAAATCCAGGCAGTTTGGTGGTCTTGTGTCATCACATGTGTAGAGATGATGGTAAGAGATGAGTCTGGGTAGGTTTCTGGGATTCATATCATCATCATGGACACATTATATATGTTAAGAAGTTGAGACTTTATTCTGCAGGTTGTGGGGTGTCTGTGGTATTCTCTTTTATTTAGTATCAGGGTCAAAATATGTAAAATAGTAAAATAAGGCTTGGGTGAAAGACAGAATAACAGAAAGAAGAAACCAGGAAATGTTTACCAATTGGCAGGTAAGATAGTAGCATCGGCTAGGTTTTACATTAAGGATATGGGCTCAAGCTTCATGTCTTCTTTTAGCAGAAGTTTCTACCTGAAGATATAAAGGAGACTACAGAAGAGAAACTTTGGGGCTTAGTCTTTGAAAAATTGGAGATAATGAGAGTAATGGGTAATTGATGGGTTGGGGTAGAAATCTAGTTATCAATCTTGGAGTAGAGAGAAGCAGAAAGAGACTAGGGCTTGGGACTGGTTCTGGGTCGTCACATGGAAAGTTGGCTTTGTAAGTGACAAGGAAGCTCTATTTCCAGAGCCGAGGCAGAAGGTCAGAAGCTATTAGAGCAAAGCTGACTTGACACTCAGGAATTTCAGCTAATGTGTTGCATACAGCCTTAGGAGGGCAGAGGGTGTAGGCTGTACCGCCTCAGAGGTTTAAAGCCCCTCTGGGCCCTATGCATCTACAGGATCTTGAACAAAGCTGGCTCCTCTGTGAGAGGTCAGAAAGCCATGACCGTCAAATGAGATTAGTGCAGTGGTGAGCAAGAGATGCAGGGCCAGTCCTAGCTTCATGCTCAGGCTTGCCTTGTCAGTTCTTCCTGCTTCCTGCCCTCTACTTCTCCTTCCCCTAGCCAGGAACCAGGAAGGAGGAATTTAGGCAGTTCTAGAACTACTCTGCCTGCAATTGGGGAGCCCTGGGTTTGATCCCTGGATTGGGAAGACCCCTTGGAGGAGAGCATGGCAACCCACTCCAGTATTCTTGCCTGGAGAACCCTCATGGACAGAGAAGCCTGGCGGGCTACAGTCCATGGGGTCACAAAGAGTCAGACATGACTCAGTGACTAAGTGCAGCACACAACACAGAACTACTCGTAGACTCACAATCTTGTGAGCCAGACTTTGAGCTCCTGTTTTGATTAACCCAACATCTGTTCCCCACCCCTTGGCCTATGCCCCAGTTCTCACCAGAAAGGGTCCAGGTATCAACCAGCTGAGTGACCTTGGTCAAGCATAGGGATCCTCCGAACACCTACTTCCTCATCTGCTGGCAAAGAGAGTAATCTCATCTTCATGGAGTAGACACAAGTTTTCCTTAAGAGCATCAGCATCACACTACACATTTGCCCCGTGCTCCACAGACGTGACGATCACTATGACGGGCATGGTGGTGGCTACACTGACGTCTTGTGCTCTGAGTCATACATCGATAGCTTTACCAGCACACTTGCTTCAGAGAGAGAAGAGCAGGTGTGGGGGTTTGAGAAAGAACAAGGCACATGTAACGAAGGTAGAAGAGCAAGAGAAATCCAAACTAGACAAAAGAGACAGCCAAATGAAGTAGATTTTAATTTATATACTCAATGGCTTCTTCGTGGCTTCAGGAGAAAGGTAATGATATGATTACATTGTGCTCAGTTACTCAATCTGACTGTGATCCCATGGACTGTAGCCTGCCAGGATCATCTGTCCTTGCAATTTTTCAGGCAGGAATATTGGAGTGGGCTGCCATTTCCTCCTTTAGAGAATCTTCCTGATCTACATCTCATACATTGCCAGGTGGATTCCTTAATACTAGTGCCCAATTATATGATTATTATATGAAAAAAGTATGCAAATGAAGAGTCTGTAAAAAAAAAAAAAAAAAGAAACAGTTACGAAGACCTTGGACAAGCCCAGTGACCCACAGGATTAATACCATCTCATGACATACAAGACCTTCCATAGTTTGTGTAGTGGGGATAGAAACTTTTCATTCTCCTTTTTCTAAGACTGTGTCTCTTAACCTTTCTGTCTGTCTCAGTATAGGTCTTCAAGATCTCACATACTGATTTTTGCTGTAATTTTCTGTTTATTTATCTTGCCCACAAGAAAGTGAACTTTCTGGAGGTGAGGATTATGTGTATATTTTACCTTTATTACCTGGCATGTAGTAGACCTCATGAGTCTTCGTGTTTGTGAAAATTAAAGTTGACTCCAGTGAAACCTCTTCCCACAAAAGATTTTTAAATTGTTCTCAAAGGACACACATGAAAATGTAGCTCTCTTGTCAAAGGGATAAACAGAAAAGAGTCAAACAAACGGAGATTTTATGTAGCAAGGAGAACTATGCGAGGCATCATCAATAATATTGGTTGAGTGAGTAAGAAACCTCCTAACCAACAATATATGAACAGAAGTCTAGAAGCAGAAGCAAAAGAGATCCCTCAAGGAATAATGGAGTCTGCCAGAGAGACAAGACTGGCCAAGGCTAAGTTATTCAAACACTATTTTTAAAACTGCCTTTGAAAGGGCGTTTGAATGAAAGAAAAAGAATTTGTGCAATTAGAATGCATTTGTCTTTTGTGTTCTTATCTGCTTCCCTCACAAGCTATTTTTGGTACGTTTGCATTAACTTTCTAGCAAAATGCCAATTAAAGCGACTTTTAATATGCTGTGTTTAAAAGACTGACTCCAAAGAGGAAAGCGTGTTCTATCTGCACATCAGTGTTGAAACTAGATTCTTAATCCTACTTGGATAATAACTGAAATTCTCAATTGTTTTCACCTGGGACAGAAACGTATTAAATGGAAACACAAATTCTCCAAGAGGTGATAAAGAATGCATATATCTAGTGCTGGTTGCCTTTCTTTGTTTCTTTCTATCTCTCCCTCTGGTTTTTCCCCCACCTTTCTTAACAGTTCCTCTCTTAACAGTACCGTGTTTTCCTGATAGGGTCAAATGACATCCTAGCTTTCAAGTTTATAATCTAAACTGAAAATACACTCCAGCCTTTGTTGACAGTCTGAGTGTTTTACATGACATCAGCTTTCACCTATTTCTGGCAATATGAATTAAGCCCCGTTGCAGTATTTACGTTTGAGTTGCAGGTGCTCTGGGCAGAGTTCCAGTTACACTCATGACTTTTGTTGAAAAACAACTTCAAAGCGGAACCAAAGATTTAACTTGGTCCTGTGTGCACCTTTCCAGATTGACCAGGTTCCGACTTCTCTTTTATGTCTCCTTATTTTGGTGCACACTGTTCTCTCTACATACTGTTCCTCCTCCCTTTCCTGAGTGTTTAATTGCTTTCTATTCACTGAATCTCCTTCAGGCATCACCCACTCAGAGTCCTTACAGAACCTCTGCTAACTTCGATTATCCCTCTGAATTGTCACCAGAGTCAACTTGTCAGACTCTCCCCATCTGTGTTGTAAACTGAGGGCAGGTTTTTACTCATTGATTATGATATATTTTCTAATAGAGGTACTGACTGGGGCCTTAAGTATCCAGTTTACAGTATATCCCTGTAAAATGCCTGTAAAATAAGGAAAAATTAAGAGTGGAGAGATGGATGAGTAGAGACATATCTACAATAGTTTGATTATTATAAAACTATATAAATTATCTATACCTACAATGGATAATAAATGGGGAAGGAACATGGACAGGACAATGACAGATGGATACACAGGTGGTGTATACACAGAGATGGAGCTAAGAGGAAGAATGAGGCAAGGATGAAAGCCAAAGTTGTCCTTTTATCCCATCGCTTTTTCTTCCCCCATGACCTTTCTATTCCATGATTAGGAAACTTCTAAGGACCGTCCATCTTATTTATTTTGAATTGGTTGTCTCTTTTGTTTATCCTCTGCCTGAAAAGGTAGAAAGTAAACCAGCTTTTGTTGAATTTAATCAGCACTCTCTTCTGCAAAGTCACCTACAAGTGATTTGGTTTCTTCCGAACTAGTATAAAAAAACAAAATGTGTTTTGCCAATTATATGTGGTAAGACATATATTAAGTGTTTATGTGATGAGAATCCATTCACTGTACAAATAAGATGGGCTGCATCAGTAGGCATCACCTTTAATCACAGTTGGGAAGAATGGGGTGACTGCCCCCTTGCCCTGAGGTCTTTTCTGCTAAGTGAAATCAAAGTAATGGATAAAAGATATTGCCAAGGGGAAGCTCTCTGACACCCTGCTTCTGCTTATATATTGTAGGATTAGTGTGAAGGACTCATTACTCTCATGTCAGACTTCTATAGAGAAATCTGGGGTAGTCACATTTAATAGGAAAAAATTTCCAGCCCACAACGTTGAACACAACACACAGAGGCAGAAAGAAGTCCTATTTTCTTTAGGAGTGAAGTGTGGGGTTTTGATAGATGGCTAATACGGAAAATCTGTCTCTTCTCACAGTGGTTAGACTAGTAATCAGATATGACATTCCGAGTTGGGCAATGAGATAAATCCTGGGACAAGAGAGGAGTACCCTGAGTTAGTATAACTTAAGACTCTCCAGTTGTGGGTAAGCCATTCTTCACTCTTGGGAAGTGAAGAATGAGAATTAAATTCCCAGTGGATTTCCTTCCGAGTAATTATTTGGATACTCATAAGAATCCTATAAAGGAAACTATATATTCAAAATTTTTGTCTTATCTTAAAAACTTTGAATTTGACTTTATGACCATTTTTGGGTCTAATATCACCAAGATTGGACTGAGGAAATTCACATTCTTCTCAGTTTCCTCTTGTGTCTCAGTTGACCCACTGTTCCTCCACTTTGTCTTCCAACTCCTAATCAGGTTTTCAGTTTATGCACCACAGAGAAATAATTAGCTTATCCATTATTAACAGTTTCTAAGACGTTGCTAGGAATTGTTCATAAACCCTGAGTTAAGCAGCATGGCTCTAAAATATCTATACATGTGTGCAAGTGTGCTAAGTCACTTCAGCCGTGTCTCACTCTCTGCGATCCTATGGACTGTAGCCCACCAGTCGCCTCTGTCCACAGAATTCTCCAGGCAAGAATACTGGGGCAGTTTGCCCTACTCTCCTCCAGGGGATCTTCTCAACCCATGTCTCTTATGTCTTCTGCATTGCCAGCTTGGTTCTTTACCACTGTGGGTTCTTCCCACAGTGCCACCTGGGAAGCTCATGCAATTGTATGGTAGTATCAAGAAAAGGGCCATAGAGAGAGTAGCATTGACAATATATGCATTACATGTGTAAAATAGCTAGTTAGTAGGAAGTTGCTGGGGAACTCAGCTTGGTGTTTCGTGATGACCTAGAAGGTTGGGATAGGGGGTGGCAGGGAGAATCCAGAAGGAGGGGAGGAAAAAAAAAAAAATATATATATACACACACATATATATATGTATATATACATACATACATATAGCTGATTCAAGATTGCTGGGAGAAATATCAATAACCTCAGATATTCAGATGATACAACACTGTGGCAGAAAGCAAAGAAGAACTAAAGAGCCTCTTGATGAAAGTGAAAGAGGAGAGTGAAAAAGTTGGCTTAAAACAGAACATTCAGAAAACTAAGATCATGGTATCTGGTCCCATCACTTCATGGGAAATAGATGGGGAAACAGTGGTAACAGTGACAGACTTTAGTTTTGGGGGCTCCAAAATCACTGCAGATGTGATTGCAGCCATGAAATTAAAAGATGCTTGCTCCTTGGAAGAAAAGTTATGACCAACCTAGATAGCATATTCAAAAGCAGAGACATAACTTTGCTGACAAAGGTTTGTCTAGTCAAAATTATGGGGTTTTTTTTTAGTAGTCATGTATGGGTGTGAGAGTTGGACTATAAAGAAAGCTGAGCACTGAAGAATTGATGATTTTGAACTGTGGTGTTGGAGAAGACTCTTGAAAGTCCCTTGTACTGCAAGGAGATCCAACTAGTCCATCCTGAAGGAAATCAATCCTGAATATTCATTGGAAGGACTGAAGCTGAAACTCCAATACTTTGGCCCTCTGATGTGAAGAACTGACTCGCTGGAAAAGACCCTGATGCTGGGCAAGATTGAAGGCAGGAGGAGAAGGGGTCGACAGAGGATGAGATGGTTGGATGGCATCACCGACTCAATGGACATAGGTTTGAGTAAACTCCGGGAGTTGGTGGTGGACAGGCAGGCCTGGTGTGCTGCAGTCCATGGGGTTGCAAAGAGTGGGGCACAACTGGGCAGTTGAATTGATTGCTGATTCAATTTGTTGTACAACAGAAACTAACACAACATTATAAAGCAATTATCCTCTTTAATGAAAACACTCCCAGGCTTCACGCTTCCTAATCTTGTAACTCTGACTAAGTCATCCAACCTCACCTATTTCAGTTCCCTTATCTGTGAAATCAAGATGCACCAGATTTCTCAAGTTCTTATAAAGATTCAAAAGATAATCCAAAAAAAGCATACGTCAAAGTTCCTTGTTGCTGAGTCGCCAAGTCGTATTCAATTATCTAAGACGCATGGACTGCAGGACTCCAGGCTCCCCTGTCCTTCACTATCTCCTGGAGTTTGCTCAAATTTATGTCCATTGAGTCAGTGATACTATCTAACCATGTCATCCTCTGATGCTCCCTTCTCCTTTTGCCTTCAGTCTTTCCCAGAATCAGGGTCTTTTCCAATGAGTCAGCTCTTTGCATCAGGTGGCCAAAGTATTGGAGTTTCAGCTTCAGCATCAGTCCTTCCAATGAGTATTCAGAGTTGATTTCCTTTAAGATTGACTGGTTGGATCTCCTTGCAGTCCAAGGGGCTCTCAAGAGTCTTCTCCAGCATTAGTTTGAAAGCATAAATTCTTTGGTGCTCTGCCATAAATTCTTTATGGTCCATCTGTAGGAAATGCTCAGAAGGTGTCTGCTGTCACTAAGATGAATTTTTCTGAAATATATCTTACCTTCCCAGGATCCGTGACAGTTATATTCTTGCTAATTTGTAGTCTCTTTGGTTTCCTGTGTCTCATCTAGTCAAATATAGTAATCTGAACCTCATCAATGCTCATAATATTCATAATATAGGAAGACATTTGAGTCAGGAGATGTGAGCCTTGTATCATGTACTTGGCAGAGTTTGCCTCTAACCTTTCAAGTGCATAGAGTCACTGCCCAAGTTTGCCAGCATGGTGCCCAAGACCACCTCCAATCTACTTTCTCCAATTCATTGCCCCTTGCTGTTCTACATGAACATTTACGAAGATTGCACCTCCAGTGTCTCTGGTTCCTGTTCATTTATTCTTGATCCAAGGAGCCTTCAGCTAGAAGCCTTGCTTGGGCAGCATGCACATCTTCCAAATTTTCCATTTTAGATTCAGAGCCTTTGCAATGGTCCACAAGACTCTGTCAACCTGACCTTGGCTACTTGTTGGGTCTCACCTCCCAGATTTCTCCTCCCTCAGAATCTTTTCTCTTAATTAAAAAAAAAATGCAATGCAAATTTTAAAGATGAATTTCGTTTACAGTTGTTACAAAACATTGGCTCTATCCTGCATCCTTGAGCCTATCTCACACCCAACAGTTTGCGCCGCCCATTCTCCCACCCCTGTAGAGCCCTTCCCCTTCTGGTAACCACTAGTTTCTTCTCTGTATCTGAGTCTTCTTCTCTTTTGTTATATTCACTAGTTTATCATATTTTTCAGAGTCCATAAGTGATATAACACAGTACTTGTCTTTGCACTCTCTATTTCTTCTTCGCAGCATTGCCTTATCCCCATATTTCCACGCAGCTCCCTCCTCTTCTTCCTTTGGGTATCTGGTGAAGTCACCTTGTCAGAGAGACTGCTTCCTTCAAGAATGATGGAAAATAGTAACACCTCTTGTGTTCATTTCTATCCCCTTTTATAATTTTTTTTCACAGCACATTTCACCACCAGACACTAATGCTTTATTTTTGAATTTGTTTTTTTCTGTAAGGTTCACGAGAGCAGGAAGTCTGTCTTGTGCAGTCTTCATTGCCCAGATCGTGCGCTGAGCACTGTTACTCATTATTACCACCACAACTGGAGGAACCCCTGCCTCTGTAGGGTCGCCCACATCTCCCTTTTGCCTAGAGTTCCCTGAGTTTGTCTTTAAATTCGGCTTAGTTTTCTGCCGTCAACTCAAATCTACCATCTTTTTGAGTCCTCCGGTGAACACCCCTAAGGTGGTTACTTGTTCCTCTTAAATGCTGGAGAAGTTAAAACTTTTACCTGACAGTTATCATTTGTGGGCTTGTATATGCAGAGTAGTGCATAAATTAAGTGAACATATCTTGGAGTCAAGGATTGTCTGGGGGTCAGATTCTGGTTTGGCATTGATGAATGACCTTGTGTGAGCAACTTGTCCCATCTGTGGGTCATCCTGTCAACTGCAGAAGAGGACTATGCTGGCGTCCACCTCATGAGCTTGCTGCACGGATTGAGTCACAGCCCTGGTGGCTCCATTGTTAAAGAATCTGCCTGCAATGCAGGAGACTCGGGTTCAATCCTTGGGTCAGGAAGATCCCCTGGAGGAGAAGGTGGCAACCCACTCCAATATTCTTGCCTGGAGAATTCCATGAACAGAGAGGTCTAATGGGCTACAGTCTATGGGGTCACAATGAGTTGGACACAACTTGGCGACTAAACCACTACCACCACATTCATCAAATCACCATGCCTGGCACATAGCATGCAGTTGCTGAATGTTTGCACTTATTTTTCTCATGTCAATAAACTGTGCCTCCAGTTAGATCAAAAGCTCCGTTCTTTGTACCCCTTGTAACATATGGCAGAGACTTCACACAGCAGGTGCTCAATAACTCTGCTGACTTTTGGTAAAAAGTATTTCCCTAAAGAAATGTCAGAAGAAATGCTTAGAAATTTATGCCAAAGCAGTTGTGCTTGTAGAGCTGTTTGGGGGCTTGGGAAGGGTAAAAGGGAGTCTCCAGAGACAGTTCCCTTGCACACTCATTTGCAAAACATTTTCTAAGCATTTATTGTGGGCCAGACAATATGCTCTATGCCCTAGGGATGCAGCAATGAAAAAGGCATGCCTTTTTTTTAATTTAAGGGGGGTTCCTGGGGACAGATTTGTGCACTGAAAGCTGTAAGACATGTGAGAAAGGCTGGAAGGGAGTTGTGCACGAAGTGTGGAAGTGGAACAGGCTCATTTGTGGGTGGGGCTGCGCTGGATGGTTACTTTTTCAGGTTGACTCAGGTAGCCTACATTTCTATTTCTGTGTACTGCATGAGTGATTTTGAAAATGAGAATGATGTTAAGATTGAAAATGGAATAGAGTCCCTGGGGAATGGGAGCAGAAGTGGTTTGGGGGAGAATACACACAACTGTGTAAAACAAGAAGTGTAGATTGAACAAAAATCGATTTCTTTAGGTTTCACTACAATCGAAAAACACTGTCCTGAGGACACACATTGAAAAAGACTTAGGATGTTGTTAATGAAGAAACGTCTATGCTCAATGCTCTTTTATTAAAAGAATGTAAAAATGGCATAAAACTGTAGGGTAACTGGCAGGACCCAGCAGAACAAAGTGTAATCTTGCCTCCAGGTCCTTTATCATGCTGCTGCTCTCGCCTGCCTGCTCCTACCCATCATTCATACTTCTAAGTTCTCTGACAATGTCTTTTCAAAAAGCAAAATTAATTTTCTGATAAATACTAGCTTAAAATGTAATTCTAATGAATCCTTTTAGCAGACTGGTTACAAACTATACCAGACTTAGCATCGTTCACTTGTAAATTTATCAGATTGCAGTTCCAGTTTTCTGTTTACTGCTGTACTTGTGTAGCTGGCGTGGTTTAGATCAATACAAGACCAATATGCAAAAATCAATTGCATTTCTATATACTAGTAATGAATAATTTGAAAATGAAATGAAAACTGTTCTATTTAAAGTAGTATCAATGTTAAAATACTTAAGGGTAAATTGAACATAATAAACAAAAGATTTATAAAACTATAAAGCATTATTGAAGGAAATTAAAGATCTAAATAAACAGAAATATATTCCAGGCTCTTGTATCAGAAGATAATATTGTTGAGATGACAATACTCCCCAAATTGATCTACAGATTCGAAACAATCCCTATCAAAGTCCCAGCAGATTTCTTTTGGAGAAATTTATAAGCTGACAATGAAATCTATACAGAAATGCAGGAGACCTACATTGGCCAAAACAATACTGAAAAAGAGCAACAATGTTAGAGAACTCCCATGTTTCGATTTCAAAGCTTACTCTGAATCTATAGGGTGGTGTTAGCCGTAAAGAACCTGCTTGCCAATTCAGGAGATGTAAGAGATGTGGGTTTTATCCTTGCATTGGGAAGATCCCCTGGAGGAGGGCATGGCAACGCACTCCGGTATTCTTGCACAGAGAATCCCATGGACAGAGGAGCCTGGAAGAATACAGTCAACAGGGTCGCAGGTAGTTGGCCATGACTGAAGCAACTTAGCAGGCATGCATGCATAGTAATCAAGATGGTAGGACACTACCATACGAAAGGCCGTTTACAACATGGAATAGAATCAAAAGTACAATGAATTCTTACAATGTTCATCAATTCATTTTTAACAAGAAATTTAAGAATAATCTTAAAGAATAATCTTAAAGAATAATCTTCTAAGCAACTTTTCCGGGACAATCAGATATACACTCAGGCAAAAGAGTGAGGTTGGATTCTCTACTTTATACCATATATAAAAAGCCAACTCAAAAGCATTATAGACATAAAAGAAACAAATGAAGAAATAAAACTCGTGGAATAAAATGTAGGGGTAAATATTTGTGACCTTGTGTTAGGCAGTTGTTTCTTAGATGTGACATCAAATGCACAAAAACCAAAGGGGAAAAAAAAATCTAAATTGGACCTCTTCAAAATTAAAAATGCTGTTTGGAAGATACTCGGAAGAATGTCAACAGATAAAGCACAAAATGGCAAAAAATATTCACAGAGCATATATTTGATAAGGAACTTGCATCCAGAACGCATGAAAAATTATTGGGTTCTTAGAATTCAACAGTTAAAAAAACAATCCAAACAAAAAATATGTAAAGAACTCGAATAGACATTTCTCCAAAAAATAGACAATTTCTTCAAAGAAGATATAAAAATGGCTAATAAGTACATGAAAACAAAATATAGTCACTATCACACTAAGCTACCACGTCATTCCCACTTGGATGGCTGAAATCAAAACGGCAAGACTTTTTGGAGCATAGGGAGAAAATACTAAGTAGAGTTACCCTACGATTATAAATTTCACTTCTAGGTATAGATCCAAGAGAAATGAAAACATATTTCCATCCAAAAACTTGTATATAAATGCTTATAGCAACATTACTGATAGTAGCCAACAAGTGGAAGAGCTTCCCTTGTGGCTCAGCTGGTAAAGAATCCGCCTGCAGTATAGGAGACCTGGGTTCAATCCCTGGGTTGAGAAAATCCCCTGAAGAAGGGAAAGGCTACCCACTCCAGTATTCTGGCCTGGAGAATTCCATGGACTGTACAGTCCATGGGGTTGCAAAGAGTCAGACACTACTGAGCAAATTTCACTTCACTTCAACAAGTGGAAACCACCAAATGCCCATCAACTGATGAATGAATAGATGAAATGTGATATAACATACAATGTTACATTGGGGTGTCATGGAAAGGGATAGCAGGGGCTTCCCTGGTGGTCCAGTAGTTAAGATGTTGCCTTCCAGTGCATGGGATAGGGGTTTGATTCCTGGTAGGAGAACTAAGATCCCACATGCTCTGTGGCCAAAACACCAAAACATAAGCAATATTGTTTCAGTTTATTACAATTGACAATTTTGTTTATAAAAAGGAATATCATAAGGATATATATGGATGAACCAGAAAACATTATGCTAAGAGAAAGAAGCCAGTCACAAGAGACAGATGATTCCATTTATATGAAATTTCTAGAATAGGCAAATCCATAGAGAGAGAAAGTAGATTGGCGGTTGTGAGGGAGAAGAGTTAGGGGAAGTTGGGAGTGACAGTTAAAGGGTAAGGAGGGTTTTTTTAGGGGGCAATGAAGATGTTCTGAAATGAAATAGCTCACCAAACCCCACTGAACTATACCTTTCAACAGGGTGAACTTTATGATATATGAATTATGTCTCAAAAAAGTTACATTTTAAGCACTGCAGCAACAAAGTTGAAAAAATCAACAACAAAAAGAAACATGTTTTAGGTAACAGTAATGTTGGAATGCTAGACTCCTGTGTCTAGGATTCAGACCTAGGAACATTAGGTTCAAATAGATCTCAAATTTCTTCTAGGACAGTGATCTTGGTTTGCTTGAATTTATCCCCACCTCCTCCTCCTAAATTGCTTCTGTATTAGACTGGCATCAATGACCAGGAATTATTACTCCTTCTACTCTAGATGATTCTCTTTGCATGTTTGAGAATTAAAATAGCTGCTATTATTATTGTATTTTTACATTCTGTTTTTTATATTACATTCTATTTTATTATGTTTTTATGAACCCGGCACAGAGAGCTTTATATCTGTGCATTTAATATCTATGCCATAAATTGCTCATAAGGATTATGATTGGTTACATTTTTCAGAAATGAAAGTGGGACCTAGGAAGGGAAGAAGCTTTTCCAAGGTCACTTAGCTCAGAGAAGAATCGAACTGTGTCTGATTTCTCAGCCCCTCTTTCATTAGTATTCTGTGCTGGCCCAATTCTAAACTACAGTGTGTCTTCCATAATTAGTATACCTTTTTAAAAAAAATCCTCCTTCATGTTACCTACACAAGTCTAATCCCTCTCCTACCTAACAGTGCTTCGCTTATTTGCATATGGTTTCGTGCCCTGCTTAAGTCTCACTCCGATCTTAGGTTTCCAAGTTATGGTCCTGAGACACTTTCCTACATCTGTCTTGAAACTGTGGTGTCTAGAGATTGGGCTTCCCTGGTGGCTCACTGGTGAAGAACATGTCTGCCAATGCAGGGGACTCAGATTCCATCCCTGGTTTGGGAAGATCCTCTGGAAGAGGATATGGCAACCCACTCCAATATTCTTGCTTGGAAAATCCCAGGGACAGAGGAGCCTGGCAGGCTGCTGTCTGTAAGGTCACAAAGAGTCAGACACGACTGAGCATGCTCCCATCTTCAGAGATTACAGAATAAGATATTGCGTTGGCCAAAAATTTCATTTGGGTTTTTCTGTAACATCTTAAGGAAAAACTCAAACAAACTTTTTTGGCCAACCCAATGTATCACTACAAGAAATGCTCCTGTAAACACTTTGAAAATAAATTCTTTATGTTTCCCAATGAACCTTTAAAGTTAGGCAATATTCTGCATATTTTGCAAATGACATTGTTGAGCTCAGAGAGGCAAAGATTTGGTCCAAGCTCATATAGCCATGAAGTAACAGATCCAGGGTTTGAAACCCTGTCTGATTGTACTTGTCACTGCTTAAACCTGAATTGTTTAATAGACTAGGCATCCCTCATTTCCTCAACTCTGTGGACAAACAAGAACTGACTATATTGGTAGGAAGGATCCTAGGAAAGAATTGGAGTTCTCCAGATAGCTGGATGTTGTAAATTTTCCAAGAGAAAGTTAGTGGAAGCCAAGCTTATTTATCATCATTAGAAGTCTTTAACATTTCAGAGGGGTGCTTGCATTTGCTGAGCTGGCTACTCTTTCTCAAAAGAGTTTTTGCAAATCCTCCATGTCATTTTATTTTTTTCTGTTTTCCTCCCCACAGTGAGGTAGTGTCTGGGTGAGAGCATTCCTTCACTTCTCCTAGGGTACCGTTTTCACTGAGAAACTTTTGACCGTGATGCTTTAAAAAAAACAAACACACAAAACACAAAAACTTGGCTGTTATTTTGATTAGAGCATGAAATTTGCCTTTTATGCTGAAAGAAAATTTTTTCTTTCCCCAAAAACTTCTAGAGTGATTGTACTGCTTGGCAGTGGGTTGAGAACTGGATTGGGGTGGGGGGTGGGGGTGGTGGGGTTACCTGTCCTTGATGTGGAGGCTTGCCTCCTCTGAGGGCAAATGCTGGCCACCTACAGGGTGTGATCAGCAGTCTCTTGGGATGTCCAGCCCAGGCCACTGAAGCCAGAAAGCAGACTTTACTTTAAAGAGGCAGCTGGACTCAGGGCTGTCTCAAGTCAAGCTGGGACAACCAGCAAGACTATGGGAAACAGTAGACAGACTGCACTCCCCTTCTGAAGACGTGGGGAGTTCCCTGGGAGGTGAGTCAGCCATAGGCTCCTGACAAAGGAGACCAGCGGAGACGGTGAGCCGAGGAGCTCCCCTGGGCGAGGACTTTTGATTCCCAGTTTTTACTTTCAGAATGAAAAGTGAGGAACCGAGGGTTCAGTAAAGAACCACCTAGGCAGGTCTGTGTGGCAATATCTCACTTCTCCAAGAGACAACCGATCTGCTGGAAGTGAAAGCGAACCCAACCAGCATGTACGTGGAGGGCCAAGCTCTCAGTGACTGCTACACTGTCTTCCTTCATAATGAGACCTTCTTCCTTCATAACACACATTTGTGGTCGCTAAGGTGTGTTACAGACACACACACACACATATATGCATATACGAACATATGAAAAATAAACACTTTTAGATTCAAATTTCAGGTCTACTTTATGTATGAATAAAGCATTTGGATATATATATATTAACATAACACATATGCATATAAATATATTAATTGTATAATGCACTTGAATATTATGCACATATGTAAATTGATATACATACATGAAATCCCATAGACAGAGAAGCCTGGCGGGCTACAGTCCATGAGGTTGCAAAAGAGTAGTGACTAAACAATAGCAACAGATGTATATTGATATTCAAATATTTTATATAGAAAAGGGTCAATGGAGGCAGGAGATAGATGGACTCTGGGCTGAGCAGATAGAGTCTGTCTCCTGTGGACAGACACTCCAAGATGAAGATAGTAGCAGGAGCGAGGAGGAGGTGAGCCCTGCCCAGTTGAGATACCACATATTCCTCATTCTCAATGTCAAGGAGACCTTCCTGACTGCACATGTGCAGAAAGGCTCCTCAGGGGTCAGAAAGGGAGGGGGCATCACCTGTAATAAGTGATGTCAACCTACTTATAGTTCTCTTCCCTAGAATCCATCTTGGCTAGGAGATGTGTGTGCACACGTGGGAGGATGGTGAGATAAACCAAATCGAGACGCAGAACCAGTCAAAGCAAGATGATTGGTCAAAAGAGATCCCAAAGGAATGCTCTGTATAAGTGAGTCAAACCACCAGGAGCGCAGCTGAACTGTCTCTCCGAGTCCCCCATGTGAGTCTGTTCACATACCCTTTTCTCTCCTAATAAACACTGGTTTCACTCTTTCCATCTCTTTGTGGGAATTCATTTCTACAAAGTCAGGGCCTGTCTAGTTGGCAGGACTCAGGGCTCTCACTGCCGGGGCTTGACTTCAATCTCTGGCTGGAAACTGAAATCCTGTTTCAAGCTGCCTTAGACCGAGGCCACCCGAGATCACGACTACTGGAAGAAGACCTAAAATTTGAACCCAGACCTCTGGCAGTCACTCCATGCACTGGCTTCTGTTTCTTGGACTCTCACCACAGCATAGAATAAATATGTTCTTCCACAATTACATGAAACTTCTTGGCATATCATAAAGAAATAGTTCATGTTTTCATGAGGGAAATTTTTTCTTTTTCTAAGCCTCCGAACCATTAAGGGTTCAGGGGTTGGAGGCAGTGTTGCTTGGAACAATGGCCTTTGAATAGAGCCCTGGATGAAATGGAAATGGCAGCACAAATGTTCCTGAGAGAGTATTCCAAACAGAAGCACCCATTTCTATCACATCAATGAATTTTCTTATAAGGGAAGAGTATTGTTTAAGCATGAACCTGTTTCTAAGGTTAAGGTTGTAATACATGAACCTGTATTTTGGGGAATCTTTGTTCTGTGGATGATATTCGAATACCATGGTTACAAGAAAACTCTCCAGCTGATCCAGATAGTTACAGCCCAGTGGTGACCCACAGAACTGAGCTTAATCTGATACTGGGGCAAGTCCTCGTAAGACTGATTATTCTAGAGCAGGCCTGCCTTTTTCTATAATGAGCCATAAAATAAATAGTTTAGGTTTTATGGGCTATAGGGTCTATTTTACAACTACTCAACTTTACCATCACCGCATGAAAGCTGCCTTGATAAATTAATTTGTTTGTAATCTGATATAACTTCATTTACAAAAGCAGGGTGAGGGTGGGGCTGGTTTGGCCTGGGGGCTGGTTTGTTGACTCTGCCCCCAGAGTGAACCCCTTAGGGGCCATTTGAAATCTGGATGGATGTCTGCCCTCCCATGAAAGCTAGCCAACTGTTAGACTTTTTGGTTTCTTTCTTCCTTTTCATTGCCTTCCTCCTCCACCATCATTCTTGCATCAGATCTCTCAGAGCTTCTCATCAGGTGCCCCATCTGTGGCGTGGGCTGGTCCATCCATAGTCAGGGATGTTAGAATCTTCCTAAATGAGGAGTATATAGGTTCTAAGTTTGCAGAAAATGAGTAAAGGGGCACCTTTACTAAGTGTAAAGAGTAAAGACCTAAGTCGGCTCCATGGATAATTTGCCTTTGCTTCAGAGGGTGTTCTGGAGCTTCTGGGGTCTTTATTTGCTTTTCCCTTCTGTATGCATGCATGCTCAGTCACTCAGTCGTGTCCAACTCTTTGCAACCCCATGAACTGCCTGCCAGGCTCCTCTGTCCATGTGATTTTCCAGGCAAGAATACTGGAGTGGGTTGTCATTTCTTTCTCCAGGGGATTTTCTCCACCCAGGGATTGATTTCACATGTCCTGCGTCTCCTGCATTGGCAGGCAGATTCTTTACCACTGGGCCACGTGAGAAGCCTCTTTTCCCTTCTACTCTCAGCTGTTTTGGAGAGCTCAGGAATCTGGGTAAAGTAAATGAGCTGAAACTATAGAATAAAAATGAAAATAATTTAATCTTTGTAATAACTTTTATCTAGAAACAATCTGTTTCTAGACAGATTAATTTTTATGAGAACAAAACAAATATCTATAATAAATGAGTTACTACTGTGAATTTCCTGAATTTCTAGTATATGGAGTTATTTTTCCAATATTTTATTGCCATTAATGAATACAACTGAAAATTGGTGGGAAGATAACCCTTAGTATAGCGAGATCTTGGATGGAAGTTCATATTGGGTTTTGAGGTCCTATAAAGCTTGGGCTTACCTTGTGGCTCAGCTAGTAAAGAATCCACCTGGGTTCAATCCCTGGGTTGGGAAGATCCCCTGGAGAAAGGAAAGGCTACCCACTCCAGTATGCTGGCTTGGAGAATTCCATGGATGGAAGAGCCTGGTGGGCTACAGTCCCTGAGATTGCAAAGAGTTGGATTCTACTGAGTGACTTCACTTTCACTTGGGCTTCTCTGGTGGCTCAGACGGTAAAGTTTTTGCCTGTAACACGAGAGACCTGGGTTCGATCTCTGGGTCAGGAAGATCCCCTGGAGAAGGAAATGGCAACCCACTCCAGTACTCTTGCTGGAAAACTCCATGGATGGAGGAGCCTGGTAGGCTACAGTCCACAGGGTCACAAAGAGTTGGACATGACTGAGCAGCTTGACTGGTTCAAGGCTTTAATAGGGCTGTCACACTACACTACACTGAAGGGTATCACTTGAACAAATCATGTGAAGAACATGGTAGGCCTGGAGGGAATGGTGACTGAAAATCAAGATTGACCAGTCATGTGACTTTGGGCAAAGAATGCCAGCTCTGAGTCATAGTCGCCCTATCTGTAACACAAAAAGGGCAACATCAACCTTGAAGGAATTTGGAGAAAATTGAATGAAATATTGCATGTGAAAATGCTTTAGCACTGTGGGTGATACGTTTTTTTTGTCCTATTTTTTTCTTTTTTAAAAATTTATTTATTTTAATTGGAGGCTAATTACTTTATAATATTGTATTAGTTCTGCCACACATCAACCTGAATCCGCCACGGGTGTACACGTGTTCCCCATTCTGAAACCCCCTCCCACCTATATTTTTAACCAAACTGTGCTATAAGTGGGATCTCAGTTCCCTGACCAGGAATTGAATCTAAGCCCCCCTGCAGTGGAAGTGCAGAATCTTAACCACTGGATCACCAGGAAAGTCTCATGCCTGATATTTAATATTCATTCAATAAATGATACTTCTTTCCAGTGAATGAATTAGCAGATGAATGAAGGCATGCAAAAACAATAAACCATAACAAAGAAATTATTTTCTGAAAATTGTATTTGAACTACAGATAATCAGGGAAATGATTGGCTTGAAATCTTTCCACTACCAAGCTATGATCAATGGGGTTTTCTTATTTGTTTCAGTTACCCACAGATTTTTGTTTCCAACCACTTTTTGTTCTGAGTTCCAGAAAAGCTCCTTACCCCCAAACAGTCTTACTAATTGATGCCAGAGTGCAGTGGCTTGGAAGAACGAGACCTTTCACTACACTCATAATATTTGTAGATTGTGAAAACTTGATGTGTAATAAAGTTATGGAAATTACAATATAACTCTCTATACATAGAAGAGTTTATAAAAACTCACAGTCCACTTTCTGAATGTCGCATTTCCAGAACACAGATCTGGTCATGTTCTTGAGTGTCCCTAGCCTAGAATGTGTTGACTCCTGTCGCTTGCCATAATACATTCTTCCTCATGAAGCTCATCTCCCTTGCTCTTTGGCAGCACATTCTCTCATTATTGTCCCCCAACTTTCCCTAAGAAAGGTGAGATACATGGAACTCAGGCTTCTGTTTTTCTTCCTTCCACACCTGGATGCCTGCTTCATCATAGCAGTAGGAAGGCAGATGATTACAAAAAGTAGATATCTTTTTCCTTACACTAAATTTTTAGCTCTTGGATTGTGCAGAAGTTGCACATCTTAATTCCTTTTGGAATCTATAGGATCCAGTATTGATCAAGACTCAGTAAACAAAGCAATAATGTTTGTTGAATGAAGGTTTGTTTTATAGAGGATGGTATCTGTAACTGAGGCTTCATTACTACTCCACTGACCCCTGCTCTTGTTCTGTGTGTAAAATTTTAGGTAAATTCCTAAAATTTTTCTTTCTCTGTTTTCATGAGCTTCATTTAGTCTTTTATATAATTCAAATAAAATTGACTATGTGGTTTCTCAGTTCATGGGGGATTGAAATTTAAATCAGAACTTGGCATTCTTTAGAATGGAAAGCTTAAGTGTGGAAGTTTACTTTTACTTCTTTTCAAGGCAGGAAGGAATAGGGGAAGAGGAAAGAGGAGGGGACCCCCCAACCCTTTTTAAATCACATTCTTCCCAGCAGGCACTGGGCAAAGTGCTTCATGTGGTCACTGGATGATGAGATGACTCTTACTATGAAAATCTAAAGCCAGAGTCCACCCAGCTCACGTGTGATGGAACTGAGGTGTGAACCCTGCACAGGGTTTTAAACTCTGGGGGTGTGTGTGTGTATTATATGTGTGCTTCACCTATGATGTTGTAAAGGAAAATGAATAAAATGAATAAAAAAGGAAGACAGATGTTTCTGAGTCTATAGAGAATCATTCTTGACAGTATATTTTATGAAACCCTCAATTTCAAAAAGCAAAAATGATTATGAGAGTTCTCTGGAGAATTCTGCTGTTGGAGTAAGCTTAAGGTACATTTGTTACATCCCTGAGTTTCAAAAATAGACCCATATAGAAAACTATCATTTCTCAACCTCATTGCATGTCGCTAAAATATACTTCATCCTTGCTGTGCATCACAGGTTGGTTCCCAAAAACAATGAGAAGCCAAAAAAGAAAGCAAGCAGTGGGGCTTTGCCACTTATCAAAGTCCTCACTTTCTGCTCCTTCACAGCAAAAAGTAGGAAAGCTCCTAGCACAGAAAAAATTCTCCTCTATTGCTCACACAATTTAATCAGACCATATGATTGTTATTTCATTGCAATTCTTGAGGGCAATGGTGTTCCTTAAAATAGAAAATTGTAAATTCCAAACTATAAAATCGATAGAGTTTTCTGCCGTTCCTTTCAGCTGGCATTCGATAACTGCACCAAGTAAGCCGCCAACATATGATTGAACTCAACCCATACAGCTGACAAATTGAAAGTGTAATCTACTTGGCAGGTTAAAAAAAAAGAGTCAACTTTCATTGTGTAGTTACATCATTTCCCCTTGAAAGAGGTGGGGTAAGGAGTTGAGTTCAGGTTTTTGAGTCAGCAGTAGTTTTCAACACTATGCTAAGCCTGGCAGTGGGAGGATACAGAAGCAAATAATACCTTAAATGGCTTATAGTCTGGAAAAAGAGATAGGTATTTATATACAAATGCAACGCCTTATTATACATAAATCCAAATGCAGTTGTTTGAAGGGATAGAAATGATAAGAGGAGGGATATATGAATTTTGTCTGAAGATGCCTTGAAGATTTTGCTAAGAGGATGGCTTAGCAAGGTTTTGAATAATGCGTGGGAATTTTCCAGGAAAAGGATGCTCAATGCAGAGGGAATAGGAGAGGCAAGAGTACACAGACATGAACGGGCAAGGTGTGTGAGGGAAGGTACTGTGAGGACTGAGCACTGCTGCAGTTTAAAATGCAATGGAATATACAATGGAGAAAAAACAATCTCTTTAACAAGTGGTGCTGGGAAAACTGGTCAACCACTTGTAAAAGAATGAAACTAGGACACTTTCTAACACCATACACAAAAATAAACTCAAAATGGATTAAAGATCTAAACATAAGACCAGAAACTATAAAACTCTTAGAGGAGAACATAGGCAAAACACTCTCCAACATATATCACAGCATGATCCTCTATGACTCACCTCCCAGAATATTGGAAATAAAAGCAAAAATAAACAAATGGGATCTAATTAAAATTAAAAGCTTCTGCACAACAAAAGAAACTATAAGCAAGGTGAAAAGACAGCTTTCAGAATGGGAGAAAATAATAGCAAATGAAGCAACTGACAAACAACTAATCTCAAAAATATACAAGCCACTCCTGCAGCTCAATTTCAGAAAAATAAACGACCCAATCAAAAAATGGGCCAAAGAACTAAATAGACATTTCTCCAAAGAAGACATACAGATGGCTAACAAACACATGAAAAGATGCTCAACATCACTCATTATCAGAGAAATACAAATCAAAACCACAATGAGGTACCATTTCATGCTAGTCGGAATGGCTGCTATCCAAAAGTCTACAAGCAATAAATGCTGGAGAAGGTGTGGAGAAAAGGGAACCCTCTTAACCTGTTGGTGGGAATGCAAACTAGTACAGCAACTATGGAGAACAGTGTGGAGATTCCTTAAAAAACTGGAAATAGAACTGCCATACGACCCAGCAATCCCACTGCTGGGCATACACACTGAGGAAACCAGAAGGGAAAGAGACACGTGTACCCCAGGGTTCATCACAGCACCGTTTATAATAGCCAGGACATGGAAGCAACCTAGATATCCATCAGCAGATGAATGGATAAGAAAGCTGTGGTACATATACACAATGGAGTATTACTCAGCCATTAAAAAGAATACATTTGAATCAGTTCTAATGAGGTGGATGAAACTGGAGCCTATTATACAGAGTGAAGTAAGCCAGAAAGAAAAACACCAATACAGTATACTAACGCATATATATGGAATTTAGAAAGATGGTAACAATAACCCTGTATATGAGACAGCAAAAGAGACACTGATGTATAGAACAGTCTTTTGGACTCTGTGGGAGAGGGAGGGGGGGATGATTTGGGAGAATGGCATTAAAACATATATAATATCATATAAGAAATGAATCGCCAGTCCAGGTTCAATGCAGGATACAGGAAGCTTGGGGCTGGTGCACTGGGATGACCCAGAGGGATGGTATCGGGAGGGAGGTGGGAGGAGGGTTCAGGATGGGGAACACGTGTACACCCATGGTGGATGCATGTTGATGTATGGCAAAACCAATACAATATTGTAAAGTAAAATAATAATAATAATAATAAAATAAAAAAAAAAATGCAATGGAAGGGATTTCTTGGGTGGTCCAGTGGTTAGGACTCCAGGCTCCCAATGTAGGGGACATGGATTCAACCCCTGGCTGGGGAACTAAGATCGTGCATGCCACATGGCAGAGACAAAATTTTTTTTAAATTAGATAAATAAATAAAATGCAATGGGAGGAAAAGTAGGATGACTTTAGGCTGCTGAACAAGAGATACAATGGGCAGAAATGAGTTAATCAATAGCGAGGTAGGCTAGAACCAGGCACTATAAAACACGCAAAGTGTAAGACATATTGAAGCTTGGCTTATGCTAGTTCATTACTTTGGAGTGATTTAACTAAATAACCCATTAAAAAATCTTAAAACATTTTTAATTAGTTTCAAAAGGCACAGTGAATGCACTCCCATATTCCCCATCCAAATATTAATCCCCACTCATTGTTGTTAAGTCTCAAAATAAATATAGATACTTTAAATCCTGGATTGCTGAAGTTCACATTCTTTCCTAGAAGAAGAAGGAAAAAAAAAACAACATAAAAATCTCAACACTATTAAATCCTACCTCTAATTAAAATTAGGAGTGGATTTAAATTAGTATCCAGAAATAAGCCACCAGCTCAAAGAAATGAATACAAATGTTAGAAAATGCTTATATTTTCTAGCAAATATCACTAACACTTTCTAAACACCTGTGCTTCAGACTGGAGTAGATGAAGAAAGAAGTGACTCCTATAGTGACTTAGGAAGGAGACTGAAAAAGATATTTGAATTCTTGGGACTTTATTTCAAAATTTCTTTTCCAAGCTCCCCCAAATGAAGATAGATTAAATACTTGACCCCAGAAGTACCCCTGAAATTCCTCTTTATGTATGCAAAAGATTTTTTAAAAAGCATTCAAGATATTCATCAACCTGGCAGGAATCCCAGGGGCAATTTATGCTTTCTGACAGTAAGTCCTGCCTCATTTGCAAATTTTGAATCCACAAGATGCCTGGATTGACAAATTGTAATTTGTGACCAAGATGATCTGATACCACCCCTAGGGTAAGACATTTCTTAGTTTTAGTCCTTCCATCTGTAAACTGGAAATAGATTTGTCATGAACATTTCTTGATGTAGCATCTGTGTTGCACCTTATAAACTGGGGCTCCATCTCTCTTTTGATGACCAGGAGAGAATCTTCATTGGTCCCTCCCAGTTCCCTTGAAAATGAAGTGAAAGTGAAAGTCACCCAGTCATCTCTGACTCTTTGTGAACCCATGGACTATACTGTCCATGGAATTCTCTAGGCCAGAATACTGGAGTGGGTAGCCTAGCCCTTCTCCAGTGGATCTCCCCAACCCAGGAATTGAACCAAGGTCTCCTGCATTGCAGGAGGATTCTTTACCAACTGAGCTACCAGGGAAGCCCCCTAGTTCCCTTGCTGCTGCATCACTTCAGTCGTGGCCGACTCTGTGTGACCCCAGAGATGGCAGCCCACCAGTCTCCCCCGTCCCTGGGATTCTCCAGGCAAGAACACTGGAGTGGGTTGCCATTTCCTTCTCCAAGAGTCTCACATTACTTCCTTAAGCTCATCTATTTTTCACTCCCATGCAACTCCACTCTGGGTCCTTCTATACCTCGCTGAACTATTAGCTTCAATAAACATCTTAATACATCCTCAGTTCAGTTCAGTTCAGTTCATTTCAGTTGCTCAGTCGTGTCCGACTCTTTGTGACCCCATGCATCGCAGCACGCCAGGCCTCCCTGTCCATCACCATCTTCTGGAGTTCACTCAAACTCACGTCCATCGAGTCAGTGATGCCATCCAGCCATCTCATCCTCTGTTGTCCCCTTTTCCTCCTGCCCCCAATCCCTCCCAGCATCAGAGTCTTTTCCAATGAGTCAACTCTTCACATGAGGTAGCCAAAGTACTGGAGTTTCAGCTTTAGCATCATTCCTTCCAAAGAACACCCAGGGCTGATCTTTAGAATGGACTGGTTGGATCTCCTTGCAGTCCAAGTGACTCTCAAGAGTCTTCTCCAACATCACAGTTCAAAAGCATCAATTCTTCGGTGCTCAGCCTTCTACAGTTCAACTCTCACATCCATACATGACCACAGGAAAAACCATAGCCTTGATTAGATGGACCTTTGTTGGCAAAGTAATGTCTCTGCTTTTGAATATGCTCTCTAGGTTGGTCATAACTTTTCTTCCAAGGAGTAAGCGTCTTTCAATTTTATGGCTGCAGTCACCATCTGCAGTGATTTTGGAGCCCCCCAAAATAAAGTCTGACACTGTTTCCAGTGTTTCCCCATCTATTTGCATGAAGTGATGGGACCAGATGCCATGATCTTAGTTTTCTGAATGTTGAGTTTTAAGCCAACTTTTTCACTCTCCTCTTTCACTTTCATCAAGAGGCTATTTAGTTCCTCTTCACTTTCTGCCATAAGGGTGGTGTCATCTGCATATCTGAGGTTATTGATATTTCTCCCAGCAATCTTGATTCCAGCTCGTGCTTCTTCCAGCCCAGCGTTTTTCATGATGTACTCTGCACCCTTGGTCAAAATCCTTCACTGACTCCCTATTGACCAGAGAATAAACTTGCATCCTTTAGCTCTGAATCCATGATGGAACATAGCATGTCTCTCCAAAAATGGGTTTCCAGCCACCAAGCCATGCCAGGCTACATCTCTCCTGTGTGCCTTTGGGCAGCCTCACCACCCCCTGGCCTGAGGTTTCATTCTGCTCTTTCTCGCTCACTCAAACAAGCACACAACAAGCAAACACCTCTGCAGAGACACTCCTCAAGATTCTCAGGCAGTTGGGGTCCCCTCTCTTTCCTCCTATCTGTGACACCCCCAACTCACTCTGAAACCCTTGAGAAAGGACCCCTGCTGTAGCATTCTTCATGTTCAGAAGCACACGTAGAGCTGCTGTGAAGTTTTCATTTGGTAAATGATTGCTGGATTGGATTTTCTGCCCAGGCCAGCCATCAGCAGCTCTGAGTTATGTGTTTCTGGCCTCTCCTGGCCCCTCCTGGCAACTCTGAGCAGCTTAACCGAGCTCAGCAAGGGGTGGATCCAGTTAATTTTGCTTCAGAATCTGCAGGCCTGCGATAGGCGATGGCAGGACCACAGCTGTTCAGACTCAGAGTGCCTTGGACTCACAGCAGGAAGCAGAGACACTTAGAGGGGCTGCCCCATGGTCAATGCCACGGCCCTGGGGATTTTCTCCTCAAGAGCTGTGAGTCGCTGTGGCAACCATATTTCCCAAAGCTCCTCTCAAGGCAGAGAGACTATTTTAGGTAAGTAGACATTGGTTATGCTCCAAACATCCCATTCTAAGGGGGAATAATAATCAGAGGCCTTCTCTTTAATGACTTCCACATTCTTCTCTCTTCTCTCTCTCTCTCTGCACTCAATCCAGGGCTTCTCCCGCTAAAAAATCTGCAGGGATCAAGGAACGTTGCTTTCTAATTACTGCAGTGCTCTCAATCGCCTGTGGTCTATGGAGTATAGTGAAAACTTCCTCACTTTACACCCAAAGCTGGCTACTTTTTGGCTATGGGTTACATAGCCCTTTTCCCTCCAAGCTAAGTCAAAATTTGCCACAAACTGTGGTGCACATTGGTGACCCTAATATTCTTCCTAGTATCTAGCAATGGCACTATCATAATAAGTGAAGAATGCACAAGCACTATATTAATACACCTTCAGCCAGAAATTGTCTTAAAACATTTTGAATTCTGTAAGGCAGGTTCAGTGTAAAAGATTTTATAAATCTTTTGTGGCTCAAAAGATAAGTAACTTGCTCATTTCTCCTGAGTCCATGAATGCACAGGCCAGATTTGAACATGATGGGCTTCCCAGGTAGCTCAGCTAGTAAAGAATCTGCCTGTAATGTGGGAGACCTTGGTTCAATTCCTAGGTTGGGAAGTTCCCCTGGAGAAGGGCTAGGCTACCCACTCCAGTATTCTTGGGCTTCCCTGGTGGCTCAGCTGGTAAAGAATCCACCTGTACTGGGGGAAACCTGGGCTCAATCCCTGGGTTGGGAAGATCCCCTGGAGGGGGGCATGGTAACCCACACCAGTATTCTTGCTTGGAGAATCCCATGGACAGAGGAGCCTGATGAGCTAGTCCATGGGCTTACACAGAGTGGGACATGAATGAATGACTAAGCACAGCTCTTTTCCCCACCATTTTACAACACCTTTTGTCTTTAAGTGACCCCCATATGTACCTGCTTCAGGAAGAGGCAACCAATTAACAAATGTAAGTCAAAGCCCAGAAAAAAGAATGTGTGGTTAAAAAAAAGCAATTTAAGGCTCGGTGACAAGCTGTTTCTCTGCCATTCCAATTTATCACGCTTTCAGCTTTTCTTGGGTTATTTCTGCTTAGTGAAACATCAATATCTTTATGCTCCACTATTTTATTAAGTATATTAAACAGGGGAATTGAATTCACAAAATGTACTTTGAAAAGTACAAATGCTCTGCAAACAGAGGCAGTATTAGAATTATTATCATTGTTATGAGCTTTTCTCTTGCTGTCGTTTGTGGTTTTGTTGCTTCATCTAATCTGACTGTTTTATTGTGTGCATAGATTTGGTGGAGACTGCTAATTGCTTTCCAATATCCATTTTCCCTTCCTTCCTTATTAATGAAACTTTGTGTGCTTGTTCTGTGGCAATGTTCCCAACTAAAAACTACATTTTCCATTTTCCCTTGTGACTGGGGATGATCCCATGAGATAATTTAGGACAGCTTTTATGTAAGCAGAAATCACTGGATGGACTCTTATGAATGATTCTTAAAAAGTGGACTTGGCTGGCCAGTATCTATTTTTCCACCTTCTGTTACTTATTGCTTATCTGGAATGAAGAGATGATGGTTGAAATTGGAGTACCCTGTGACCTTGGGGACAATAGCAAGATACCTACAGAGACTTTATCCCTAACATCCTTGAGCCAATAAAGCAAAGCCCAAAACACTTACTCTTGAATTTCTTGTTGTGAAAGAAAAAATCAGTCCGCAACTTGAGTCACTATTTTACAAATTTTCTGTTGTGTGTTGCTAAGCTAAATCCCTAAGTGACATAGTCAGCAAAAGGAAGCAGAGTGTACTGTGAAAGCCCTCGACCAGAAGTCTAAGATCTCTGAACTGGTGTTTTGGCTGCAATCTTTCCTTGTAAGGTGGCCATGTTTTAGCCTGAGTGGTCTTTCCATCACCTTGCTTAATATCCTTCAACAAATTTTCATTGCCCTGAGGATAAAGTCACAAGTCTTTCTTGCAATTAAAAGTCCCTTTTGGATCTGGCCTCTGCCCACCTCTCCACCCTCATCACTCATCTCATTGCTACTCTCCCCTCTCTGCAGACACATTAATCTTCTCACTGCTCCAATGCACCACGTGGTCCTTTGGTTTTACCTTCTCATGTTCTTCCCTCATGGCTCAAGCTGTAAATAAAATGCCTACGGTGTGGGAGAACTGGGTTTGATCCCTGAGTCGGGAAGATCCCCCGGAGAAGGGAATGACAACCCACTCCAGTATTCTTGCCTGGAGAAGTCCATGGACAGAGGAGTCTGGTGGGCTACAGTCCATGGGATGGCAAAGAGTCAGACACGACTGAGCGACTAACACTTTCACAATTTCACTCGCATGTGCTTACAGCATTTACTTCTCCCACTTACAACATTCTCCCACATCGTGACTCCCTCTTTAAAGATAAAAATGAATGAAACATGAATCTCTTCTAGACTGGCTTTTTTCATGCCGCTGTGCTAGATGGCTCAGTGGGTAAAGAATCCACCAGCAATGCAGGAGACACAGGAGATGCAGGTTTAATCCCTGGGTCAGGAAGATCCCCTGGAGGAGGGCATGGCAACTCACTCCAGTATTGTTGCCTGGAGAGTTCCATGGACAAAGGAACTTGGTGGGCTACAGTCCAAAGAGTCACAAAGAGCTGGACACAGCTGAGCATGAGCATGACACTGTGAACACCGCAGGTGATGACTTGTAATTAGTTTCTCAATATCCTGAACTCTAGACTAGAGATTCAGTGAAAGTTTGTCTCACTTAGAATCACTTCCTGGACACTTGGTCTAGTGATTGGCATAAAGCCGGCTCTCAGCCCACAAAATAAGTGTAAATCTAAGAAAATTATCTATCTTGTCTCAGAATTCGATTTTGGGAGAAACCAAAATGAAGGTTCCAAGTGCAAAGGGTTTATTTAGAAGGTGATCCCAGGAAAAATCTGCGGGAGTAGAAAGGTGAAAGAAAGAAAAAAGGAAGCTAATGAGGGTATTACCAAGTGATTTTTGATTATTACACTGTGAATAGTAGCTTATTACACTGAAAAATTCTGAGAAATAGCGTGGACTACTTCTCAGAGTTACCTTGCCAGAGGGGTCGGAGAGCTGAGGCATGAAGCCACTGGCTCCCACTGTCAGTGGCAGTAACTCCCTAGTATTGCTGGCCTGTCTGGCATGGAGGCACAGGGAGCTTGTCTGTTAAAGAAAACCAAGCCTTCAGGGAGAGAGCCTGGATGCTGGCACCTGGAAGTGAGGAGGGGCTCACGGATGGTAAATATTGATGGGTAAGAGGTAAGAGTGGGCACCCGCAGTGTCTGCCACATCTCTGCACCTCTCTCAACCAAGGTCCCTCATGGATAGAATGGACATGACCACCACCTTGGATGTTTCTGTGGCGTGAGCCACCTCTCTCAACCAAGGTCTTTCATGGATAGAATGGACATGACCACCACCTAGGATATTTCTGCAGAGTAAACTTCCTCTCTCAACCAAGGTCCTTCATGGGTAGAATGGACATGAACACCACCTAGGATATTTCTGCAGAGTAAACTTCCTCTCTCAACCAAGGTCCTTCATGGGTAGAATGGACATGACCACCACCTAGGATATTTCTGCAGAGTAAACCACCTCTCTCAACCAAGGTCTTTCATGGATAGAATGGACATGACCACCACCTAGGATATTTCTGCAGAGTAAACTTCCTCTCTCAACCAAGGTCCTTCATGGGTAGAACGGACATGACCACCACCTAGGATATTTCTGCAGAGTAAACCACCTCTCTCAACCAAGGTCTTTCATGGATAGAGTGGATGTGACCACCACCTAGGATGTTTCTGCAGAGTGAACAGCCTCTCTCAACCAAGGTCCTTCATGGATAGAGTGGACGTGACCACCACCTGGGGTGTTTCTGCAGAGTAAACTTCCCCTCTCAACCAAGGTCCTTCATGGATAGAGTGGATGTGACCACCACCTGGGGTGTTTCTGCAGAGTGAACTTCCCCTCTCAACCAAGGTCCTTCATGGATAGAGTGGATGTGACCACCACCTGGGGTGTTTCTGCAGAGTAAACTTCCTCTCTCAACCAAGGTCTTTCATGGATAGAATGGACATGACCACCACCTAGGATGTTTCTGCAGAGTGAACTGCCTCTCTCAACCAAGGTCTTTCATGGATAGAATGGACATGACCACCACCTGGGATGTTTCTGCAGAGTAAACTTCCCCTCTCAACCAAGGTCCTTCATGGATAGAGTGGATGTGACCACTACCTGGGGTGTTTCTGCAGAGTGAACTGCCTCTCTCAACCAAGGTCCTTCATGGATAGAGTGGATGTGACCACCACCTGGGGTGTTTCTGCAGAGTAAACTTCCTCTCTCAACCAAGGTCTTTCATGGATAGAATGGACATGACCACCACCTGGGGTGTTTCTGCAGAGTAAACTTCCCCTCTCAACCAAGGTCCTTCATGGATAGAGTGGATGTGACCACCACCTGGGGTGTTTCTGCAGAGTGAACTGCCTCTCTCAACCAAGGTCCTTCATGGATAGAGTGGATGTGACCACCACCTGGGGTGTTTCTGCAGAGTAAACTTCCCCTCTCAACCAAGGTCCTTCATGGATAGAGTGGATGTGACCACCACCTGGGGTGTTTCTGCAGAGTAAACTTCCCCTCTCAACCAAGGTCCTTCATGGATAGAGTGGATGTGACCACCACCTGGGGTGTTTCTGCAGAGTGAACTTCCCCTCTCAACCAAGGTCCTTCATGGATAGAGTGGATGTGACCACCACCTGGGGTGTTTCTGCAGAGTGAATGGATTACTGACTGCATTTGGAGCACTCCTCTTCTGATAGATCATTAATCAAATAATATTGTTCCACATGGTTTTACATGGGAGCATTCATTTCTTCTCAAGTTAAAATTATAACCTCATTTTTATCATGAACCAAGTAGAGCCCTGCCCAGTCACCTGGGGAGAAGGCCTGATAGAGATGATATGCGTCACTGTGTTTACTATTAACAGCTGTAATGAGCGGGGAAGAACTCCAGCCCAAACCTTGTACTGAGAGGTGGTGGCCCCTATAGACAAAGGCGAGGCTTTCTAATCAGGTAGATATAGTGCCTCTTCTTCCCAGATACAGATTTGTGGGAATCTAGGTAAGTAATTGACCCCTTTTCATTTATAAAATAAGGATGATAATTTCTAAGATCCATGTTCATTAATAAGATTTATGTGGCAGGTGGCAAAGATTAGAGGATTAAGAAATGTGAGACAGTATAGAAATAGAGATTTTGAGGTCAGGTCATCTTAGTTCCTATTTTATCTATGCTGCATTCAGAACATCTTCTAATCTAAGCTTCGGTTTCCTCTTCTGTTCAATGGGCATAATAATAACGCTTTTTCATTATTTTGCTTTAAGGATGAATGAGGTACCTAAAAAGGCTTCTGGCATTGAGAAAATACTCATTAAAGGTTAGATGCAATTATTTCACATAGGTTGATTTCAAAGGTTATATACAATTATTTCAGCATATTGGCATTAATATTGCTATTATTTTCAGACAAATATAATATAACATAATACAACATAACATAATGTGACATAGTGTGACATAATATAACATAATTTCTATGTAGCTCTCATTAGCTTTGCCACTCCATTCTTGTGATCATTACCAAGAGTGAACACATCTTTTGATTATAAGCTTTGACTTGCATTTTTTACACCAAATTCTACATGCAGATCACCATTCAGGTATTTCGGGGCTATTAATCATTTGGGAATTTTCAATTTAGAAGGGGTCCTGGGATGTCAAATGATCCATACAGAGATAATGGGTGATAATTTGGTGTTCAGTCATAAAGCTTCTACTTTTCATTCATCCTGGATCTTTTCCTTCCTACTCACCATCACTATCTTGCTGGTGGCTGGATGTAAATGAAGTATCGCCATAAATTAACTGGCTAACCAGGAGTCATCAGTCCTTTCTTGAGGGTCAAGTCACTAAATGGTCAAATTGATAACAGTCCTTTCTGGCCTCACCCAAATCACTTCTCAAACTCCAATAAGTGTTGGTCTAGCACATTTATACATCACCCTGAGATGCCTCTAAGTTGCTTTAGCCTTAAGGTGCAGAGCTGACCTATTAATAAGAATGCCTTTTACATCTAGGCTATCAGAAATCTCCTTTCAACCATGACTTTAATTGCCCATTACAGATGGAAGTCAAGTTTGCAGGAAACAGAATGTTCGTGCATTAGAAGGGCCAAAAGTTCAATGCATTTTCTGTGGGAGGCACAGTGTTACTTTTAAAGATCAAGCTCTGCTCAGATTTGTCATGGCATTTCAGAACTTAAAGGGATTGAAGGAGGCTTCTAGTCATAATTCCTTCTTTTACAGATGAACTACATCAGGCTCAAAGAGGTTAACTAACTGCCCAAGGTCATATACAGCAGCACTTCTCAAACTTTAATAAGAATAAGAATAACCTGGAGGGGTCTTGTTACAATGCAGATTCTGATCTGGTAGGTCTGCAGAGTCTGTATTTCTAACAAGATTCCAAGGGATGCAACTACTCCTGGCCCATAGGTCACTCTCTTAGTAGCAAGGATATTCCAGGACGGAAATAAGAAGTCAGGATTTTTTGATACCCAATTTACTATTTTATTTTACAATACCACCTGGATTATCCCTGGAAATCACAAAGGCTTAGAGTGATGATGATCAGTTGTCACTTGAGGAGGAATGGTATATTTCTTAAATAACTAGAGTTTGAATTTGCAAAATGTTTAAGGAAATTGTCAGCACATAGATTGGTTAGCCTTTTTGTCATCAAGATGCCCATATATTGTATTATGGGTACCATGATGTTTCAGACAAAAGCACAGCTTCTAAGAAGAAACAATGAAATTCCAGAGTTACAGGAGTAGTACCAACAGACAGTGCTCAGCTTCTAGCTCTCTATAAAATACAATTTTTACATATGTCATTTCAACTACTGAATAAGTAAGTCATCATTTTCCTTTCTCTGTACACACTATGAGATTCTGAGACTAAATGACCTTCTCAAGGTCACAGGGCTTGTAAGTGGCAAAGCATGATGTGGACCAACAAGTCCTAACTCAAAACCCCATGCTTTGTCCATTGCCCTCCACACCCTTCTGGGGGTGCAGAAATGACTTCTGGGGTACGGAAGTGATTTCTGCAGAAAGGCGATTTTCAAGGTACCAAATCAGCATAAAGCATGGAATAAACTCACTTTTCCCAGGCAATGAAGACAACTGAATTACATTCTTTGGATTTGTCTACAGTCAGTGAAAACGGTGCTGTGACATTTACACGACTGTAGTCCCAGAGACGTTCTCACTTACACGTTCTCACCTGGCCCTTTCCAGCAAGCAGCCAACTCCTACATGCAGTTGGAACCTAACACCTGATGCACACACGCAACCAGTGAATCATGACTGCATTTTCTTATCTTTAAACAGAAGGCGGATTTTGGCAAGGGACTGACTATTCCATCTCCATGTAGCTATGGTTTATGTGCTCTCTTCAAGAGTTGAGTTCTTTTCTGTCACATTAAAATTCCTTTTGTTCTATCTTAGAGCAGGTGAATCAGGCAGGGGCAATGGATCAGAGATGGACATTCAGCCAGTGAGCAAAGCAATGTGAGCATCCTCCCTGCTAGGTGAGGTCATCTTTCCTGAGAGTTGCATTGCATGTATTAGCTCTCAAAATGCTTAACTTTAGCACATTTACTTGGAGCAAAAATTAAAGATAAGACTCAATACTGGTTTCTCAGGTGGCTCAGTGGTAAATAATCTGCCTACAATGTAGGAGACCCGCGTTCCATCCTGGGTCAGGAAGATCCTCTGGAGAAGGGATTCGCAACCCACTGCACTATTCTTGCCTGGAGAATTCCCTGGACAGAGAAGCCTGGTGGACTACAGTCCTTGGGGTTGCAGAGTTAACCCAAAGAGAACCTTTCTTCAAAAAGTGATAGAAAAGCCAAAAGGCATATACTGACATACACAAAAGATCCTCAGAAAGAATTCACAATTAATTGTTAATAATGGATGCCTCTGGGAAGAATCAGCATAGAACAAGGTCAAAACAACTTTTTTTTTTTTTACTGTAGATATTTTTTGAACATGTGAATTCCTTACTTACTGGCAAAATAAGCACTTTGTGGAGCGGCAGTGGGGTGTGGCTATTGAGCCGAAGGAGCTGGGCAAGGATCTCTGGAGGCCCTGTTGATATCGTTTCTTGAACTGGATATTGATTAGTCAGAGACATTCACTTTGTAAAAATCCATCGAGCTGTCTACTGGATGCTGTGCGTACTTCTCTCTTTGCAAGTTATATTTTAATAAAATATTCAATATGTTTAAAGAGTTGAGCAAAACAACAAAAAAGCCTATTAGAGTAAATTTGGTAGACTGATTCATTCATTTATGTCTTAATTTAGTTAAAATAAAACAAAAATGTATTTCATGGACTCCTTGATAGTCTAGTGGTTAAGCATCTTCTGCCCATACATAAGAATAAAGGTTTGATTCCTGGTCTGGGAAGATTCCACATGCTGCAGGCCGACTAAACCCACGCACTACGACTACGGAAGCTTGCACATGCTCTAGAGCCCGTGTGATGCAACTTCTGGGCCCAAGTGTTGCAACTGTTGAAGCTGAAGTGCCCTGGAGTCTGTGCTGCCCAGGAAGAGAAGCCATTATGATGAGAAGCTCACACAGGGAAATTAGAGAGTGGCCCTTGCTTGCCTCAACTAGAGAAAGCACGTGCGCAGCAACGAAGACCCAGTGTAGCCATAAGTAAATACGTGATTCCAGTAGTATTAAATTATTTACAATTCAAATATTAAAATGCCAAACAATAAGATATTTCTTGTGTTTAAATTGTGACATGAACGGAGACGACAAAAGTGATGAAGGAAAGCTCCCTGTCTGAGAGAAGATTAGCCTTAGGATGGGGAAAGAAACCTGTATTACAATGACACAAGGCTGTGTCTTAGTTTCTCCTTCTGTTGCAACTAATTATCCCACACTGTGTGGCTTGAAACAACACAAGATTATTATGTTACTGCTCTGGAGGGTAGAAATGCAACCTGGTCTCATTGAGTTAAAATTAAAGGATGTTTTTTTGGAGGCTCTGGTGGGGAACCTGCTTCCTTGCCTCGTCCAGTATCCAGAGGCTGCCCTCATTCTCTGGCTCATGTCTCTTCTTCCATCTTCAAAGGACATTATTCCAACCTCCACTTCCATTGTCACTTGACTTTTTCTGATTGTGTGTCATTTTCTTCCTTCTTTTCCTTCTTTCACATGGTGGGTAATTACATTGTATCCTCTGAGAACATCCTCTGTCCATAGAATTCTCCAGGCAAGAATACTGGAGTGGGTAGCCATGACCTTCTCCAGGGATCTTCCCAACCCGGGGTTCAAATCCAGGTCTCCTGCGTTGCAGGCAGACTCTTTACTGTCTGAGCCACCAGGGAAGCCCCTGAGAACATCCAGAATTTTTTGTCTCAAGATCTTTAAAGTAATCACATCTGTATAGCCCTTTTCACCACATGAGATAACAGATTCAAAGGTTCTGGGGATTTGTGTGAGCACATCTTTGGGGGTGTCATTATTCTGTTGTTTTAGGTTAAATATTTGTCCCTCCAAATTCATATGCTGCAACTCATTTCCCCAACATGGGGGTATCTGGAGGTGGGGCCTTTGGGAAGTCATGAGGTCACGAGGATGGAAATCTCATGAATGGGATTCATGTCCTTATACAAGAGACATCACAAAGCTTCTTGCTCCTCCTGCTAAGTGAAGGCACAGGGATGGAGTCTGCAATCCTGGAGGAGGCTCTTACCAGACATTAAATCTTCTAGGGCATTGATCTTGGATTTCCCAGCCTCCAGAACTGTGAGAAATAGATTTCTGTTGTTTGTAAGCCACCTGGTCTATGGTATTTGGTTACAACTGCCTGGACAAACTAAGACATCTGGCTCCCACAGTATATAAGTGACTCAAAGTAATAGAATCAAAGGCAAAGCAGTCAGAATAATCAGTTTGGGGCGTCAGTGGGGTTGAGAGGCAGCAGGTGTCAGGTAACATTCTGGTGCTGAAGGAAGAATAAAAAATCAGAGGGAGACAGGTGTGCATGAAGGCCCTGAGGGATGCTAGAGATGAGAGATTACCTATACAGGTTCATGAGAGTGCAATGCAGCTGGCTAACCCGGGTCCAACCACCATGAAGGGCTTTCCTGTAAAAGCAGCCTTTTAACCAATGATGAGTAGGAAGTAAATGGGAAAGAAGACTGGAAGGACAGTCTTTCAGGCAGAAGAATCAACCTGTGAAAAATTTAGTGGGATAAAGGGGAGGAAGCAGAGTACATGCGTGGCAACATGACGGCCAAGCTTAGTAAGAGAGAATTTGAGGGAAAACGTCAGGACGGAGACAAACAATGCCTTTTCCACCACCCGGAAGACCCTGTACTCCCTGATTACTGTTTGATTCATTTGTCTCATCTTTCAAGGGACATGAGAAGGCATAAAGAACTCTAAGCATAGGAGGACATCTCTCAAGGACCAAAGACTCAAGCTTAGGAAGCTAACTTCAAATCTGGGATTTTGGGGATTCCCAGGTGGCTCAGTGGTAAAGAATTCACCTTCCAATGTAGGACACCTGGATTTGATCCCTGGGTAAGCAAGATCCCTGGAGGAGGAAATGGCAACCCACTCCAGTATTTTTGCCTGGAAAATCCATAGACAGAGGAATTGCAGCTTGCAGTCCATGGGGTTGCAGAGTCGAACAAGGTTGAGCAACTAAGCACAGACGCACTGGGGTTTTGGGTAGCATCTTGCAGGAGGGAGCAATTTCAGGTGAGCAGAGTCCCTTGTAATCTCACCTACTATAGACATGTCCTCATCAGTAGTATCTTCATAGATGCTTCATAACACATCTGCACAGAGTTTTTGGAAGCTTGATAGAAAAACAGTTTAACTTTGCAAAGTGCCTTTCATATTCTAAAAACGACCTTCAAGTTGATATGCTTTGCAGGTTACTTAATATGCGAGAGGGGTTGCAAATTATGAATTATGTCTTTGTCATCGTCTTGATTTCTATGCAATTAGGGCTCTTCATGTCCTTTCTTCTAGGCAGTTTCAGAGTTAGACGACCTGTGACACTATACACAGGGCTATACACAGGGAACTTCAGGTTTAAATACGATACTACCTTTGCTAGTTTTTTTTTTTTTTTAACCATATTTATTGGGCTGGCATTCATGTTCTTCCCTGGTCATGCCCACTCTGGCTGTCTAAATTATTCTAATGGTATTCTCAGAGTGAACTCTGTATTCCAGACAGATACTTTTATCTTCTGTTTCTCTGAATCAACCTTTACTTCTCCTCCTCCCTGCCTTTCTTCTTGCCAGCATCCTGCCTATCATCCCTGGAATGGAAAACTCATCCTTCAGGGTCTGAAAGCCTGCATCTCTCAGTAAAGCTTTTCCTAGATGCAAAATATTTTCTCTTTCTTAGTTCCTTTGACATCACTGGAGCAGTGATGTGTGGTGGAGGGACATGAACTTTGAAGTTGATAAGTCCAGGCTGGCCATAGAATAGCTCAGGGGGAATGATCTCAACCCTCAGAGTTTCATTTTTTCTACTTTATCACTCAGCTAACAAAAACAAAGCTAAACTCTATTTAAGAGGGAAAATGCTCTTCAACAGCCATCTGCCTACACTTTGTTCTGATCTCTTAGGGATTCAAAAAGCATCTTTAGGGTGAGTTGGCTATATTTGTCAATATGTCTTGATAAATCTAATTGGGTGCAAAATGTGATGACCTTCTCATCCTCAGAGAAATGCCAAGAGCAAAGACAAAATAGTCAAGGTTCTAGAAGAACAAAAAGTAATAGGACATAGAAAAATGGCTCATGCAGTTATTGGGTTTGCAAGTCTGAAATCGTCAGTGAGGCAGCCTGGAAACTGTACCAAGAGTTGATGTTGCAGTCTTGAGTCCAAAGAAAAGTCTGGAGCCATCCTTCCTCATTGGAGGCCATCAAGCTTGTCTCTTTAAGGCTTTCAACTGATTTGTAGAGGCCCACACAAATGGAGGATTATCTATTGAATCAAATGCTGTTGTTGTTATTCAGTCCCTAAGTCTTTGCAACTTCATGGACTGCAGCATATCAGGCCTCCCTGTCCTTCACTACCTCCCAGAGTTTGCTCAAACTTGTGTACGTTATGTTGGCGATGCCACCCACCCATCTCATCCTCTGTCACTCTCTTCGCCTCCTGCCTTCACTCTTTCCCAGCATCAGGGTCTTTTCCAATGAGTTGGCTCTTCATATCAAGTGGCCAAAATACTGAAGCTTCAGCTTTAGCATCAGTCCTTCTAATGAACACTCAGGGTTGCTCTTCTCTAGGATTGACTGTTGGTCCCCTCTTAAAAACTCTCTTATAGTGTGCTGCTTGACCGAAGAAGTAGGTGCCATAGTCCAGACAAGAGGACACACAAAATTAACCATCACAAGTGGTTTTTTCTGCTAAGGACTTGATATGAATTAGCAGTTCCTGAAGGCAGTTAAGGAAGCTGGAAGTAGTTGTGGAAATGTTGTATATGGGGCAGAGCTCAAGATATTTGAGATGGTTCTAAGAGAGGGGGCCTTGTGCAGTTTGATACAAAGTTACCAGGAATGAAAAGAAGGCTATGAGATTTCTCCAATATTTCTCAGGCAAAGAGACTTTCAGTAAAGTGTGTACAGATATATAATATATTTTAAAATGTTTATATTTAAATATTATATATATATATGTATATATTAGGAAACTCATTCTAAGTTGTGTTCAGTTAAATCCTTACTTGTTAATCTCAAATCTTTAGCAATCTCTGAAAAGCATTTATTTTATGATCACTTTGGAGAACTAAAGAAGGAAGAGGCTGTCTTGATAGTTGATAACAGCTTATTATAAGAATAAATCAACTCTGGGAAATGAGACACAAGTGTGAGCTAGAAGCTAGCGGAGGGAGAAAACGGGAGCATGAATTGAACGGGAAGTGAAGTTTTTGGATCTCTGATGGTAAACAGTGGGTTAACTACTTTATGGGGAGTGAGGTATAAGCCATTTTATACTTGAAATTTAAGGACAAGTGGCCTCAGAACACAAGTGCATTTGGATTTCAACTTTCTGCAGAGGTTCTGGGGCAATTAAATTAGGAACATATCTCCAGACTTAGAGCAAGCCCTAGCACATAGTAGGGGCTCAATAAATGACAGTAATTATTGTCATTGCCTTCACAATAGACATTAACATGTAGTAGTTATTTGTGACCATATCTTACCTGTCTTGTCTCTGTGATCACTTTGTCATTCCTTGGCTACAGAGACTGTGTTTTACCAGCCATTTCATGAAGATCCACAGACATCTCTTGGTTGCAAGCACAGTGCTTAACACCTGGGAGACACCACAATGGACTCACTGATCCCCTCTCAAGTGAATTAACAATTTAAAAGGGGAGATAAAATGCATACAGATAATTTCAATGAGTATTACAAAGCAGTATCTCAAACAGTGACACTTGATAATTTTTGTTTGTTGGACCCATACAAAGCTTGAAGATTTTTTTCAAGTTTGGTTCAACATTTCAAAGTCTGGACTTTTTATATAAAATTTAGGAATTCATTAAATTTCAAAAAGTGGTAAGTGTGCCCTATTGCAATTCTAGTACTAATTGGTGCTCACTAATGTTAAGTGAATTAATGAATGAATTAAGAAGTGAACGACTAAGGGGAGTCACTGGTATATCAAAATTCTCTTTGTTCCAAGAAAGCAGGGACTCTGTCTTGTTTGCCTTTATACACACAATATGTTACAACATGGGCTTCCCAGGTGGCTCAGTGGGTAAAGAATCTGCCTGCCATGTAAGAGTTGCAGGAGACATGAGCTCAATCCCTGGGTCAGAAAGATCCCCGGAAGAGGTCATGGCAACCCACCCCAGCATTCTTGCCTGGAGAATCCCATGGACAGAAGAGCCTGGCAGGCCACAGTCCACAGGATCACAAAGAGTCAGACACAACTGAAGCAACTGAGCACATATGCATGTTACAGGATAACACTGGCTCAATAACATTCTTTGAATTAATGATGAATTAATGATGATTTTCATGAAGAACGGTAGATGATCTGCGGAACCTGTTGACTTGAAAGCTCTGCTAGAGTTCCAAGTTGGGAGTTTACAGGTAACCTCTTGCTCCTTTGATCATAATTTACTAAAAATTGAGGGTCAGTTTCATGCTGTGGGCCAAGAGGAAGGAGTAGAACCAATGAGAAAGGGACCGACGCTGAGCCAAATTCCTAAAGATGCCTCTATGGAAAACAATCTGGAGCAACATCAATAGTTGCAACAATAACATTTAAAGAGAGCTTGAAGGATACCAACTGTTGAGCTAAACACGTTCCCATGCAACTTATTTAATCTTTACAACAACTGAGTGATTTTACGTTTCACTTATTGATGACACGAACAATGCTGCAAAACAAAAAGCTACAAAACCCACAATAAAAGGTTAGTTATTATTGCCCACATGTCTGGGGTCAAATGGGAGAAGACAGTACAGTTCTGCTGATCTTGCCAGTTCGCTGACATCTGTGGGTCAGCTGGTCATCGGCGTTGGTTAAGGTCCATCTGCTCCACATGCTTGTCCTCCAGAGTGCCCTCAGGGTGGCCAGAGAAGAAGAGCACATGCAGATATGTGCTAGTGTTTTTTCAAGCCTCCATTTGGACTTTTCACATTTTGTTGGTCAAATCTGGTCACTAGACTCTGTCCAAATTCACAGGGTAGGGGAACAGATTGTACTTCTTTAGTAAGGAACTTCATAGTTGCAGAAGAAATGTATGGCTACTTGAAGGATGAAAAATTATAGCTATCAGTAAAACAAATCTACCACAAGTAGGTTAAATGAATCCAATTCATATAAGGAAACTGAGGCTTACATAGTCCTGTCCCCACAAAACAGTGGCAGAGCTGCATTTCAATACACTCTCTTTAGTTCTACCTCACATTTATGTCATTATAGCCCTTATTTTGAGGAATATCGATACCCTATGAATGGCAAAAGTATGAGTACCCATGCTCCAAGCTGAAAATCTTGACCCAAGTATTTTCTCTGCAAGAAGTTGAAGAGAGGGTGAAGAAAATGAACCTCTTCAATAAAACACACTGGATGCTATAAATGGAAGTGGAGGGCAAAGGGTGAGGAGCTCAAAAGGAAAGAGACTCATGTGAGCACTGAAAGGAAGGAAGTAGAAAATCTTCTCCAATGATGTGATGTTTGAGTGGACTTGGAACCTGACAGGAAGTCTCAGGGAAGAGAAGAGCAGAGAAGAGCAGAGCAGAGGAGCGGAGGGGAGGGGAGGAGAAGGGAGGGGAGGGGAGGAGAAGGGGAGGAAAGGGAGGGGTCAGGAGGGGAAGGGGCAGGAAGGAAGGGAAGGGAAGAGAAGGGAAAAATGAGGGAAAGGGGCATCTTGATAGAGAAGTCAGTGTGAGCAGATTTATAGAGATGGAAACAGAATGGAGTGTTTGGAATCGAGCTGAACACTCTGTACCCCTAGAGCGTGATTTTCATCCTTTAGTGCAGCAGAGTTACCTAGGATTCATTAAAAAGCATTCAGGGGTTTCCCCTTCAGGGGTTCAGATTTAGCCTGTCTGGCTCAGAGGCCAAGATTCATTTCTTTATCACACAGCTCAGTGATTCTGATGCAAGTGGCACATGAACCCATGGTTTGAGAAACACTCTGCCTGTGAGTTGAGAGTAATAGAAGATGGGAGAGGATGTGGTCAAGTAAAGGGGGGTTGGATTAAGAAAGACCTTCCACACATCTTGAAGATCATATGAGGAATTTGAGCTCACTCTTTATGCAGAGAGAACCATCTGCATTGTTAAGTCAGGAAAAAAAAGCAAAGAGAAACTAAAGAACTTTTTGATGAAGGTGAAACTTAAAAATTAACATTCAAAAAACCTAAGATTATGGCATTGGGTCCCATCACTTCATAGCAAAAGGATGGGGAAAAAGTGAAAATAGTAACAGATTTAATTTTCTTGGGCTCAAAAATCACTTTAGATGGTGACTGTAGCCATGAAATTAAAAGATGCTTGCTCCTTGGAAGAAAAGCTATGACAAACCCAGACAGCATATTAAAAAGTAGAGACATCACTTTGCCGACAAAGGTCCATATAGTCAAAGCCATGCTTTCTCCAGTAGTCAGGTACAGATGTGAGAGTTGAGCCATAAAAAAGCTGAGTACTGAAGAATTGATGCTTTCAAATTGTGGTGTTGGAGAAGACTCTTGAGAGTCCCTTGGACTGCAAGGAGATCCAACCAGTCCATCCTAAAGAAGACCAGTTCTGGGCGTTCATTGGAAGGATTGATGTTGAAGCTGAAGCTCCAATACTTTGGCCACCTGATGTGAAGAGCTGACTTATTGGAAAAGACCCTGATGCTGGGAAAGATTGAGGGCAAAAGAAGTGGATGACAGAGGATTAGATGGTTGGATGGCATCACCAAATCAGAGGACGTGAGTTTGGGCAAACTCTAGGAGATGGTGAAGGACAGGGAATTCTGGCATGCTGCAATCCATGACGTCACAAAGGGTTGGATGTAACTTAGCTACTGAACAACAACATTTATCATCTGGCCAAAATGCCCTTGCCTGTGGTTAAATTACAACTGGGAGACATCTGAGCAAAAGACATTATTTAGGAGACGTTTGGAACAGATCAGGAGAGTCACCATCAGGATTCAGGTGATGTTGACACATCTAATTATTGGTTCCTGGCCATAATTGCAATTTGAATACACTCAGTAATTATGTGCTGAATGAACGTTTCAAATGTAAAACATGTGTATTTGAAATTGGGGAGATTAAAGACTTTCACAATATCAGTAGCACTCACAAACAGGAATTGACCATGAAAATGATGGACTCTAATATTTGATGAGTTTGATGTTGATGGTATGTACTCATTCAGAAATGAATTTCCTTTCCTGAATTTAAGCTCCTTACAATACAATCTTCTTGGAGGGAGCATAGCACCTTTATTGAAAGATCGTTAAACATATGCATCTCCTTCCAAGATTAATTAGGTGATCTTTCTGGGTCCATTCTATTAACCTGTAATTAGACTGTAGAGATACTTACGCTTCATGACACACATTTTAATTGCATCCCGCTGTGTGCTGATGTAACACACAGCTCTGGAAAACAAGGCACGAGCAAGGAGATTGTATGCAGAGAAGGAAGTGACTTTGGCTCCTGGACTGGATTTCTGGGCAAGACGGCTCCAGCTCCCTGTCTCCCTTCATCCAGTGCCATCTGGAAGACTCTTTTGTGAAAGATAGCAGGAGGCAGGATTCAGGTGTCTGGATATTGCACAAAATAAACTGGTTTAGTTTCATCAGTCTTTTTGTACCTTTTCTAAGTTCCTCCTCTTGCCCTCAGTGTATCTCTGATAAGAACCACTGACTTTGGCTGTGTGTGTGCTCAGTTGCTTCAGTGTTGTCCAACTTTTGGTGACTACGGACTGTAGCCTGTCAGGCTCCTGTCTGTCCATGGGATTCAACCCACTGGAGTGGGTTGCCATGCCCTCCTCCAGGGGATCTTCCCAACCCATGGATCAGACCTGAGTCTCTTATGTCTCCCGAATTGGCAGGTGGGTTTTTTACCCACTGAGCTACCTGGGAAGCCCTTGGATACATTCACCACTAATAGTAAAGAACCTTGTGAATAGCAAGACAGGAATTAGTTTCCCATTTTCCGGATACATTAGTTTCCTGTTTGATGGGCTTCCCTGGTGGCTCATCTGGCAAAGAATCTGCCTGCAATGTGAGACCTGGGTTCCATTCCTGGGTTGGGAAGATCCCCTGGAGAAGGGAAAGGCTACCCACTCCACTATTCTGGTCTGGAGAATTCCTTGGACTGTATAGTCCATGGGGTCCCAAAGAGTCAGACATGACTGAGCAACTTTCACTTACTAAACAGTTATCTCTTGAACACTCCTCACCTGCTCTGACATGGAGTCTCAAAGAGTCAGACACGACTGAGCGACTTTCACTTTCACTTTCTTTTCTGGATGCAAAAACTAGGACTTAGCAATAGGATCAGAATCTGACTCTTTCGTGCTAGGCCAATTGAATTCCAGAATGGTCTTTTCTGCCTAACTGGGCAAGTGAGTGTAAATCCCAGACCAAGCCCTCAGTAGCCATGTAACAGGATAGGTTATCTTCCCAACTCTCCTGAGCTGTTTTATTTAAAGGGCATTTCCTGAGCACCAGTGAGCCATAGTATTAGAGCTAATGCTTCTAAGAGGCCCAGTTCCTCTTCTATGTGAGTTTACAGTCTAAAAATCAATGAATAAAACATCATCAGTGCTATAATTACAAATGGATTATAAGAATGTCATGAATATTCTCATCCTCTCATCCATCGAAATGGAAATGTTCCCTATCTCAACAGGACTTCCTGTTTCCACTGTTAACGAGCATGCAGAATGGGAATTGGTTGAGGGGAGGCTTGCAGGGAGGTGACAGGCAGCATTTAGTCAGACACTCATTCTCAGGTCATACAAGCACAAGTGTGGCCATTGCAGGGACTCAAGGGTGAGCCAGGCATCTAGTTAGATTGGGTGCATGGAAGGGTCTACACAGGAGGTGTCCCTTTGATTTTACCTTTTGTCATTGACTCCTTTTGCTGTCTGTGTCCATCACGTGATTTTTGGAGAGAAAGGAAAGCCAGTTATAGTCAAGTGTTCAACTTCTTTTAAAAGATTATTTTGATGTGGACTATTTCTAAAGTCTTTATTGAATCTGTTACAACGTTGCTTCTATTTTTTATGTTTTGGTGTTTTGATCAGGAGGCATGTGGGGTCTTAGCTCCCCCCCGCCCCGCAGGGATCGAACCTGCACTGCCTCCACTGGAAGGTGAGGTCTAACCCTTGGATTGCCAGGGAAGTCCCTGTAGTGTTCCACTTTTAACATGTCACCCTGACTTCAATTCTGAATATAGTTTCTGAGCCAGAAGACATGCTTCTCATTTCAAAGGTGAAAAATCGAGGCACAGAGGGGATAGGTATTCCTTTGTGAAGTTACAGTAAAAACCCAGAGTCTGTGACTCCAGCCCAGCTATCCCAAGTGGCTAAGTTTGGTTGCATTTGTAATTTTACCCAAAGGCTTGGAATTTTTGCTTTCTTTCTGATCACCTGCCCATCTGCCAATCACTCTCTTTGATTTGGAGTGCAAGAGTGAAGGCAAAAGGAGAAAGGGGTGGCAGAGGATGAGATGGTTAAATAGCATCACTAACTCAATGAACAGGAATCTGAGCAAACTCCAGAAGATAGTGGAGGACAGCGGAACCTGGTGTGCTCCAGTCCATGGGGTCTCAAAGAGTCAGAGACGATTTAGTGACTGAACAACAACAACAACAATTCTGTCTCCAGCTGGCTTTCATGTCACAAAGGGGGGAATAACTAAAACAAGCCATTTAATATAAAGAAAGGAAGGAAAAGATAAACATTAAATAGAAGAATAAAAAATAGTGAGGGAAGGCCTGGACCCAGCACCCTACATCTTGGTGGGGATCTTCCCTGGGAGTTTCACGCATTACAGGTGGATTCTTTACTGTCTTAGCCACCGGGGAAGCCCACACAGGAACCTGCAACCTCACAGTCTGAGTGTGAAATGCCCTTGTTTCTGTATGGATTCTTTTAATCTGAGGCTACTTCTACTTCAGTTGGACCATGGAACTGTCTTCTAGCTCTTTTTCTGTTGGGTTTTGGTGTTTAAAATATCTTCAAAGCAAGCTAGGAAATAACTTTCCATTTTGCCAATGTTTGCTTTTCAGTGTTTTGAATGAATCTTCTTTGCAAACTGCTAAGCTAATTGAACCACCACCATTTCAGCTGAAAAAACACTCTGCCTTGCCAAAGCACATGTGCTTGTGCACTCAACTTCAGCACCGGGGAGGGGGCAGAGCTGGGGGAAAGGATTGTTTTTGGCCTAAATGCCAGGTGCGCAGTAAGGAGGGGTTTTTTGGTTTGATTTGTTCTCTTTGGGGAGGATAGGAGCTGGCATTAGAAGGGCCCACTTCACACTCCTGAGAGATACTATTTTTTTTGGTTCAGAAATACAAAGAATTAGTAGCTCAGAGAAGTCAAGTGACTTGCCCAAGGTTTTCGATAGAGGAGATGTCATCATGATCCCATCCAGGTAGTTTCATCCAGCAAGGCTGTATCACCTCAGAACTTCAGCGAACTGTTCAGAGGAGAATTTGATTTCTTACCTGATATCCTGGATTCAATTCCATTTAAAAAAAAAACAACAAAAAAAAACACTGAAATTTAAACTTAGTTGTATATGACTCCTGTGCCCTTATTTGATAGTGTCCTGTGTTCTGAATTTTATTTTTTTTTCTTTTTCCTGGGAGTGGTCTGGCTCCCTGTCTCCTCTACAATGTCACGAACCTCCGTCCATAGTTCATCAGGCACTCTGTCTATCAGATCTAGTCCCTTAAATCTATTTCTCACTTCCACTGTATAATCAAAAGGGATTTGATTTAGGCCATACCTGAATGGTCTAGTGGTTTCCCCCATTTCTTCAATTTAAGTCTGAATTTGGCAATAAGGAGTTCATGATCTGAGCCACAGTCAGCTCCCAGTCTTGTTTTTGCTGAGTGTATAAAGTTTCTTCATTTTTGGCTGCAAAGAATATAATCAATCTGATTTCGCTGTTGGCCATCTGGTGATGTCCACGTGTAGAGTCTTCTCTTGTGTTGTTGGAAGAGGGTGTTTGCTATGACCAGTGCATTCTCTTGGCAAAACTCTAGATTGAGGGCAGGAGGAGAAGTGGACAACAGAGGATGAGATGGCTGAATGGCATCACTGACTCAATGGACATGAGTTTGGGTAAACCCAAGAGTTGGGGATGGACAGGGAGGCCTGATGTGCTCCAGTTCATGGAGTTGCAAAGAGCTGGACATGACTGAGTGACTGAACTGAACTGAACTGAACTGTGTTCTGAATATGCCATTTGGTTGCTCATTCATGAGAGGCAATTACAAAACAAACAAACAAACAAACAAACAAAAAAATAAACAGATGTTCTGCAAACACTCTCTAAAGGAACTTCTAAACTTTCCATGAATCAGATTTATTTGAGCAATGTATTACCTGCCCTTTAAAAAAAATCGAAATTATTCTCTTGGCAGATTTCTAAAACAGATTATTTCATCATAAAACCAGGTACTGTATGTGTGCCATGGTTCTAGAAATGTGCTGGTGTTTAGTCAGATTCTTCTCCCCAAGTTCAAAACTTAACTGAGGGATGTAAAGGGAAAAGTGTCCACTGGAGTCGCACTGTAATGGGTCTAAGATGAGGTATAAGTCACCTGTGATTTAAATGAGAAGCAAAACATTGACACTTGCAAACTTAATTAAATCTCTTAAAAAAAAAAAGAGGTGATGCTGAATTGGAATTCACTATTTTTTTTAAAAAATGAAAATTGTGCTCAGCTGAAGGCTGAAATTTTTAATGTTTGAAATTTAAATTTACTTAGGTTCTGGCAAAAACCATCTGATATTTTGAAATTAAATGAACTTTTGTATAAATGGATAAGTTTGAAGACATAAGTGACTGAATGACATAGTCAAGAATTATCTATGCTCCCAACCTCCAACACCCAGCTTGGTACTTGGTGTATGGAGTGAAGTTAATCAGTTCAGTTCAGTCACTCAGTCGTGTCTCTTTGCGACCCTATGGACTGCAGCACGCCAGGCCTCCCTGTCCATCACCAACTCCCGGAGTTTACTCAAACTCATGTCCATTGAGTTGCTGATGCCATCCAACCATCTCATCCTCTGTCGTCCCCTTCTCCTCTCACCTTCAATATTTCCCAGCATCAGGGTCTTTTCCAATGAGTCAACTCTTCACATCAGGTGACCAGAGTATTGGAGTTTCAGCTTCAGCATCATTCCTTCCAATGAACACCCAGGACTGATTTCCTTTAGGATGGACTGGTTGGATCTCCTTGCAGTCCAAGGGACTCTCAAGAGTCTTCTCCAACACCACAGTTCAAAAGCATCAATTCTTCAGCACTCAGCTTTCTTCACATTCCACCTCTCACATCCGTACATGACCACTGGAAAAACCATAGCTTTGACTAGACAGACCTTTGTTGGCAAAGTAATGTCTCTCCTTTTTAATATGCTGTCTAGGTTGGTCATAGCTTTTCTTCCAAGGAGCAAGCATCTTTTAATTTCATGGCTACAGTCACCATCTGCAGTGATTTTGGAGTCCCAAAAATAAAGTCTATGATGGTTTTCATTGTTCCTCCATGTATCTGTCATGAAGTGATGGGACCAGATGCCATGACCTTAGTTTTCTGAAGTTAATAAAATTTATTGAATAAATGTGAGGATATATTTAAGTGATTAGATACCTTAATACTTTGAGTGTCTTAGTCCTTTCAGGTTGCTGTAATGAAGTATCATAGACTGGGTGGTTTATAAGGTACCTAGTTCCATTCACAATGGCTCCACACTCCTGACCTAAACACCTACCAAGGTTATCACCTCCAAATACTATCCCATTGGGCATTAGATCTTCAACATGTGAGTCTGGGGAGGACACAGACAATAAGACCATAGCGCAGAGTTTTATCTACAATTTCCAAACTCAGAAAACTGTCTTACAAGGAACTACATTTTTATACTGTTTTTCCTCTGAATTAGTGCATGGAAAACCATACCTCAGATAAATAAAATGGTAATATGTTCAACAATCTCATTTATAGACAGAAACTCTGAAGAACATCTGAACATCATGCTTATCTCTATAAAGCCCTTTGGAGTCCAGGTTGGATTAAGAATGAATCATTCTAAGTGTGTAACAGTTAATACTCATATAACAGCTATAATATTCCAGGCACTCTTCTGAGTGTTTCGTGTGATCATGTTTAACACACAGCTCCAGTAGAACTCTATCTATACCACTTAAAAATCTAAAAACTGAGGCACAGAAAGTTTTAATTTTCCCAATATCAACAGGAAATGCCAGCTCTGGGCATTAGAACTCACACCATCTGGTTTATAAAGCACTGCTTGTATTGTTTCTCTGAAATCCAGCCCCAGAGTCCCTCTGCCTAACTGCCTTTTAAACAAGTTAAAGCCAATTAATCTCTAAACAGTGGACATTGTTACTTCTATGTTCATTTTTACTGTTGTTAGTTTTATTACTAATTACTCTGTTTCAGGAACTTACCTGAACTCTCTGGAATAATGGTCACCTAATTCTGGGAGATGGTGATGCTAATTCTATTTTATGCGGGACAACACAGAGGCAGTGAAAAGGTACCCAAAATCTCAAAGTGAGTAAGAGGCACAATTTGGATTTAAATCAAGGCAATTTTTTTCCTCCCTCTGGCTACCAAGATGAAGGTTGGATTTTTATTTTTTGGAACTACAAGCTTGCTGATGTTTAACTTATAATTTCTTGCATACCCATCACGTCTCCTAAAACAGGAGGTGACAGCATTCAGAGAAACTGAGCTGCACCCATGGCTCATGGTGGTGGGTCATCCTTCATTTTTGTTCTCAAAAAGGGCATCCTTCACATGCTTCTCTCTCCAGTCCCTTCCAGGGCTGGAGGTCTGTTCAAACTTGATTCTGTGCTGTTCCTTTTATTCTTCCTCCTCTCTTATCTTTGTGTGTCAGTGTCTGTGTGCGCGAGTGGGGGTGGGCTGGGCTGAGTTCCCCCGGGCCCGAGTGTGCAGACACGCACAGTCATTATTTTCACAAGCCCTGCCATTACTTGGGGCACTTGTGGGCTGTTTCCTTGTTTGGCTTTCTTCTTCCCATCGACAGCTAAAGCTGTGCTCTTTTGTTTGTGATTCTGTGTTTAGAGCCCCTGAGAAGGACTATAAAGTTGCCCGTGTGTCAAAGGTACATGGAGTAGAACTGAAGGACTGGAAAGGGGCCTGGGGTGGTAGTGATTCCCGGGGTGACTCATGGAAGGAGCTTCTGAGGTTAGCCAAGGAGGGGGTGGACCCTGCATCCTCCACAGTTTTGTTCAGAGATGGCTGGTGGGTATGCCTTTCTCACAACTGAGCATCCTTTGATAGACTGAAGTTTCTCTGTTGGCAAAGGAGGAAAACATCCCTGACTGTGCCTCTCTTATGCTCCTTGGGGCATACTTCACCCTGTCATGACACCCTGGCTGTTGGTCCTGGTCCTCTGATCCTTGAGGGCCAGGAAGGGCTGTCAGGACTCTGAAATCCTCCTCCAAGGTATCTGTAAATTCCCAGGGGGCCCTGCATCTCAAGTCACTTCTAGCTCCAAAAGGCTGCCCATGCCCCGGGCAATGTGTGTGCCTTACTTTTGTTCATTTCAAAAGTGAAACTCAACTCTTTCCTCAAATTGCAAACAAAAAAGCAATCACTGCAGTAATATGAACAACAAACTATTCCTAAGTGAAGACACTTAACAGGAGGAAGGGTATTTTGGAGAAATGGATTTGTACTGCAGAAGGGTATGGAAATTATGTTGTTTTCTTTAAAGTTTATTTATTTTTAATTGGCTTTCCAGGTGACATTAGTGGTAAAGAACCTGTCTGCCAATGCAGGAGACATAAGAGATGCAGGTTCAATCCCTAGGTCGGGAAGATCCCCTGGAGGAGGGTATGACAACCCTCCAGAGCTTATTTCTTAAAATCATCAGTGTTTCTTTACCTGGGTGACCCAAGGGACCATCTAGAAGATTCTATGGCTCAGAGTGAACACATAGATGGGATTGTGAGACAGGAATTTCATTCTTCCTGTCTTTGCTCCTTACACAGTCAGAAGCTAGCCAGTGTTTCCAGACTGTGGAGGTGTGGTTAACAACAATGAGATGTTCATCTCTACTAGAGAAGGCTTTTCAAGTAACCCCTTATCAGGTAACTTGTTTCAGTGACAATTATACAGAGGGAAAATGTTGCCAATACATTTGGAATTTGATTGTATTTTTGTAGCTTGCATTATGGTTTGTAGAAGGAGGCTGTGCCTGCAGGGTGATGCCAAGTCCGTCTGTGTGCTCTCTTTGGTCTTCTTGGTCCTGCTGACTGGGGGGCATGAAGTAGCTCCCCAATCAGCAGGTTCAAATTCCTTTTTGATGACTGGCTGGAGAAAATTCTTTTTTGATGACACCATTTGATATAGAAACCTCCATGAACTCAGTATAATGAGGTTAAATACATGAGGGAGCCAACTGACCAAAAGCTCAAATCAGACCCTTCTGACCTAGATCGGACTACATATTATTGTAATATTGTCGTAGACCATCTCTGTTGAGTTCTGTGGTCCAAGGTCTATACACAGTGTTTTACTTATTTCATAAGGTAGCTATGAACTTCCATTTTACAGATGAGAACACTGGAGTCAGCAAGGTGGGAAATTTGCCCGGCATTACTGTCTGCTTAAATTTGCCAGAACTAGAACCCTTTCAAAGAATCCCAAAGAAAGGCAATGCCAAAGAATGCTCAAACTACTGCACAGTTGCACTCATCTCACATGCTAGTAAAGTAATGCTCAAAATTCTCCAAGCCAGGTTTTTCAGCAATAGGTGAACCGTGAACTTCCAGATGTTCAAGCTGATTTTAGCAAAGGCAGAGGAACCAGAGATCAAATTGCCAACATCCGCTGGATCATCGAAAAAGCAAGAGAGTTCCAGAAAACATCTATTTCTGCTTTATTTTTTGACTATGCCAAAGCCTTTGACCGTGTGGATCACAATAAACTGTGGAAAATTCTGAAAGAGATGGGAATACCAGACTACCTGACATGCCTCTTGAGAAACCTATATGCAGGTAAGGAAGCAACAGTTAGAATTGGACATGGAACAACTGACTGGTTCCAAACAGGAAAAGAAGTACATCAAGGCTGTATATTGTCACCCTGCTTATTTAACTTCTATGCAGAGTATATCATGAGAAATGCTGGGCTGGAAGAAGCACAAGCTAGAATAAAGATTGCCAGGAGAAATATCAATAACCTCAGATATGCAGATGACACCACCCTTATGGCAGAAAGTGAAGAGGAACTAAAAAGCCTCTTGATGAAAGTGAAAGAGGAGAGTGAAAAAGTGGGCTTAAACCTCAACATTCAGAAAACTAAGATCATGGTATCTGGTCCCATCACTTCATGGGAAATAGACAGGGAAACAGTGGAAACAGTGTCAGATTTTATTTTTGGGGGCTCCAAAATCACTGCAGATGGTGATTGCAGCCATGAAATTAAAAGACGCTTACTCCTTGGAAGGAAAGTTATAACCAACCTAGATAGCATATTAAAAAGCAGAGACATTACTTTGCCAACAAAGGTCCATCTAGTCAAGGCTATGGTTTTTCCAGTGATCATGTATGGATGTGAGAGTTGGACTATGAAGAAGGCTGAGCACCGAAGAATTGATGCTTTTGAAGTGTGGTGTTGGAGAAGACTCTTGAGAGTCCCTTGGACTGCAAGGAGATCCAACCAGCTGTTCTGAAGGAGATCGGGCCTGGGAAGATCAGCCCTGGGATTTCTTTGGAAGGAATGTTGCTAAAGCTGAAACTCCAGTACTTTGGCCACCTGATGCGAAGAGCTGGCTCACTGGAAAAGACCCTGATGCTGGGAGGGATTGGGGGAAGGAGGAGAAGTGGATGACAGAAGATGAGATGGCTGGATGGCATCACCGACTTGATGGACATGAGTTGGTGATGGACAGGGAGGACTCCAGGAGTTGGTGATGGACAGGGAGGCCTGGCATGCTGGGATTCATGGGGACACAAAGATTCGGACATGACTGACATGACTGAACTGAACTGAGAACGCTCTCAGACATTTGATGCTTCAAAGATATCACTCTGTCTCCCTGTAGCTTGGAGCTGTGCTTTATTAACACTAATGATAATGACATCTATTTGCATTGATTTAAAAGTCAATGAGCTGGGGGTGGACCAGTAGCTTTGAGGGCTCCCCTGGTGGCTCAGACAGTAAAGAATCTGCCTGCAATGCAGAAGACCTGGGTTCAGTCTCTGGGTCAAGAAGATCCCCTGGAGAAGGAAATGGCAACTCAAAATTTTGAATTCAAAATTCAAAAATTCTTCCCTGGAGAACCCCATGGGCAGAGGAGCCAGGTGGTCTACAGCACATGGGGTCACAAAGCGTTAGATGTAACTTGCACAACTAATACACACAGTGACTGAGCAAATGGCTGGTTGGAGTTGTTTTACTGGAACCGGGTAGTACAAGAAGTGAGTACTCGCTCACTCTGCAGTCTGAGGGCGCATGGTTCTGGTGGTGGGTATGATTCAGATTTGGAAAAAACATGGTTTACTGATATTGGTATAAGTCAGGTGTCAACCCAGATGTGGAACCCCGAAGAAAGATATCTACTTTTCTACTGCAAGTACTTAAAATGCAAAACCATCTCAGGCTGAGAGGACCTTTAACAAGACCCTAATGGAGAGTTCCACTCTGGGTCAGTTGAGGGGCCATCGTTGACATTCATCTCCTCAATGGGAATCCCCACCCTTTTGAACTCCAGTGAAAAGAAAATTCACTTCAAGAGTTTCCCCAGGTCAAAATGAAGATGCTGTCTGTGTTCTATGTACTTTGACTCTTCGCAACACCATGAATTGTACCCTGTCAGCCTCCTCTGTCCATGGGATTCTCCTGGTAAGAATACTGGAGTGTGGTGCCATTTTCTACTCCAGGGAACATCTGACCCAGGGACTTAACCCATATCTCTTGCATCTCCTGCACTGGCAAGTGGGCAAGTGGGTTCTTTACCCCTGAGCCACCTAGGAAGTCCAGGGGAGCCGGTGGAAGGTGGCTGAATGATATTTAAGGGGGTCCCCTCAGACTAAGACTTGGAAAGTTGGGTTGTAGTGTTTTCCAGAACTGTCCTGTCAGGCACCGCCTGGGCATTGTTCTGGAGTCTACAGATGATAAAAGGGAGGAGGCTGAACCTGGATTCACCATCTGCTTTTAGCAAATTACTTAGATTATTTTTTAATTGCATGCAGTTGCAAAATGCCTGACGCGCAGAAAGGCTCAAGGGCTTTTAGCCCAATGTCTTGTTTAGTTTGTGACTCTATCAGCATCAACATTTGGAGAGGAGTGGAGAGGAGTCGCCTTCCAGACCACAACAGAGGAGGTGCTTCCTATTAAAACTCCATCAAGACGGTTGACTGTGGGTGGAGAGGAGGGTTTGCCCATTTCTCTGATGGTCCCCGGGGAGGAGAGAAAGAGGAGCAGTGATGTCAGAGCTCCAGTGGAGAGGAAATGAGGACTAAAGCACCAGTGAAGCCTTCACAGCCCACTTTTGGGGACATGAGGAGAGAGGGTGGAGGACAGATGGGGACAGCAGAGGTGAGAGAGGTTGGAAGTAGGCTTTAAGGATAATGAGATCAGTTCAGTTCAGTCACTCAGTCATGTCTGACTCTTTGCGACCCCATGGACTGCAGGACACCAGGCTTCTCTGTCCATCACCAACTCCCAGAGCTTACTCAAACTCACGTCTATCCAGTCGGTGATGCCATCCAACCATCTCATCCTCTGTTGTCCCCTTCAATATCATTGACTCCAGCCAATATCAGGATTCCAGTCAGGATCTCAGGGCTGAGTTGGTCCCACCTCCAGCCTTCAAGAGAACCTCTTACCTGGGTCAGGCTGGGGGGATCCTTGAATTCTCCCCAGCAGCCTGGTGGGGATGAATCCTCCAGAGCCAGGGGGATAGGCCTAGCACTTTCCCTTCCTTCTCGGGGAGGTGTTGCTGTTATTCAGTCATTAAGTCATGTCCTACTTTTTATGACCCCATGGACTGCAGTATGCCAGACTTCCCTGTCCTTCACTATCTTCTGGAGTTTGATCAAACTCATGTCCATTGAGTTGGTAATGCCATCCTATCATCTCATCCTCCATGACCCGCTTCTCCTCCTGCCTTCACTCTTTCCCAGTATTAGGGTCTTTTCCAGTGAGGGTGGGTCTTCTATTATCTGTGATCCTCAGCACCACACACAGTGCTTTGCACAGTGCAGGCGTTTGAAACATCTTTGTGCAATGAAAGAACCACCACCTTTCTATTGTGTAAATACAGAACCTTAACACTATGAAGATTATTATTATTGTTCAGATATATGAACACCCAAGTGACCTGGTCTATGCAGTCATGATTTTATTTCATTGACCCTCATAGCAAATACTATGAGGTTAAGTAGGGAATGGGGACATGAGTTCTGTGGTGGGTAGAAATGTGATCTTTCCCCCCCAAAAAGATATTCAAGTCATCACCCCTGGGAATCTGTGAATGTGACCGTATTTGAAAATAGGGAATTTACAAATGTAATTGCCTTAAGAGGAGGTCATAGAAGTTGGGTGGGTACTAATTCAGTGAATATTATTCTTATAAGAAGAGGGATGCAAACAGAAACACACAAGGACAGCATCAAATGAAGACAGAGACAGAGAAGGAGTGAGGCACAAGCAAGGCAGTCACCAGAAGCAGGGGGAGAGGCCAGATTCTCCCCTGGCGACAAAGAAGGACGGACCACGGGGCCCCTTGATCTAGGTCCTGAACAGGGAGAGAATAAACATCTGTCTGTCATTTCAAACCACCTGTTTGAAACTTTTACAGCCTCAAGAGATTAATGAAGGCTCAGAAGGGTTAAAAGGCTTGCTTGTCACAGTGAAGTCAGGGGTCTGGTCAGGATTTACAAAGTGACTATATCCAGTCTCAGTCCTATACACGATTCCTGCCTCCTGGTCTAGTTCTTTTTTATTGCCCAGGATCCTCTTTAACCCTATATGTGAGACAGCAAAAGAGACACAGATGTAAAGAATAGTCTTTTGGACTCTGTGGGAGAAGGCGAGGTGGGATGATTTGAGAGAATAGCATTGAAACATGTATATTATCATATGTGAAACAGATTGCCAGTCCAGGTTCGATGCGTGAGACACAGTGCTCAGGGCTGGTGCACTGGGATGACCCTGAGGGATGGGATGGGGAGGGAGGTGGGAGGGAGCTTCAGGATGGGGAACACATGTACACCCATGGCTGATTCATGTCAATGTATGGCAAAACCACTACAATATTGTAAAGTAATTAGCCTCTAATTAAAATAAATTAATTAAAAAAAAAAATGCCCCCAGCAGTGACTTCCTGGAAATCTCTGTGCTGTCCCCTGCAAGAAGGGCTTTCATTCACAAGAGCTGTTTGGCTCATTTTTTTTTTTTTTTAACTAGGATAATCTAGATTTAAAAAAAATGTTTCTTTTATATTGGAATATAGAGGATCCTGGGTTTCCCTGGTGGCTCAGATGGTAAAGAATCTGCCTGCAATGCAGGAGACCTGGGTTTGATCCCTGGATCGGGAAGATTCGTGGAGAAGGGAATGGCAACCCACTGCAGTATTCTTGCCTGGAGAATCCTGTGGACAGGGAGCCTGGCAGGCTACAGTCTATGGGGTTGCAAAAGAGTGGGACACAACTTAGTGAATGAACAACAATAGACAGTTGCCAGTGTTGGCTGAAGCTGGGTTGAAATGCAAAAGATAAATATTTCTGTTGGAGTGTGAGTGCTTGTGTGTGTCTTCTTTTGTCTTGTTTTTCATCTTCCTTTGAAAGAAGAACTAATACAAAGAACTGAGAATATGCCAAAAAAAAAAAAAAAATGTTGAAGGTGGGCCAGAGGTCAAGTCGCATGAGGTTAACACCCTCATTTAGGCTTCCAGGCCTTTTCCTGTATGTTGTACTGATGTGAGAAGAAAATCCACAGTTTAAATATTTAGTTTAAATGTTTAAATGTTCAGTTTTCCCCAGATCCAAAGAATAATGGAGTCCACGGTAGAGAAAGAAAGCTAGGAGTTCTCAGAAATAGGCAGAAAAATTGTAAAATAAATAGGATTTTAAGAGAAGTCAAGAAAGGAAAAAAGGAGTCCAATATATGGCATGGACAGAGAAAAGAGACCTTACAAGACCCATCAGGTTTGTTTTAGGAGAGAAGTTGCATTCCTCCCTAATGTCACAAACACGAGAAATAAGAAGACAAGCCGTGGACTGCTACTTGGGGAGTTTTAACCCTCCGTGTTGCGGTTTTCTCATCTGTAAGATGGGCTGGTGGCTATACCTGCCTCACAGATTTTCATGAGTGTTAAGTGAGGCCATAGATGTGGCGAGCTGACTCCACCTTACTTACGGTGAGTGCTCAGAGTTAGCCCTTATGGTTATTTGAGGCTGTCTCTTAGGTTTCCTCAAACTTCTGGGAATCCTGGAATATGGACTGAACTTGGTGAGGAACTAGAGGAAGCATGGTCAGTTGGGTGGTGTGGGTTTCCTCCACACGTATTCATTTTCTCTTTCTCTCCAGTAGAGGAAGAGCAGGGACCCTGTGGGGCAGTGAGAGGGAGATGCAGGTGATGGTTTCATGGGATGACCTTGGCAGGCACACTGGCACCGTTTTGATAGACTAGATGACATTGTACTACCCTGCCAGCTAGGCCCGTTCATACCTTTAATTCTTGGGCAGAGCTGCTTTTATTTTTCTCTTCCCCTCCTAAAATCCCTGCCATATACTTGTCTCTTACGAAGGTTAAGACTTTCCAGGGCTCTGCTCTATTTCTCTCTCTACCTGGGAAGGGCTTCAGGGAGGGATCACTTTCCCATTTACAACTTGGATTCATTTACTCATTCACCAAACATGTATTGAATACCCTTGCTGGTCCCAATTCTAGGCACAGCCAATGTAATAGTAAGTGAATTGGTTCTGCCCTCGTAGTGAGGACCAGATAAGCGGAACAAAGGTGCAGGTGGATGTCACCTGCTCCAAGCAAGAAGTAAGGTTTTTGAGCTTCACCTCCAATGAGGACATTTCCTGCGTTCCTTGAAAGGCTGGAGGTGACCAGGTGGGGTTTCTAGGGTGGAAGTGACAATGCTGAAGTGGTTTCCTCTAATTCTGTGTGCGCTGCAGCGGGTTTCTCAACAGGCTTTGTTTAAGACATTGCTGGACATTGATGGTGCTGGTGGTGCTTTAGTTGCTCAGTTGTGTCCGATTCTTGCAACCCCATAGATTGTAGCCCACAAGGCTCCTCTGTCTGTGGGATTCTCCAGCCAGAATACTGGGGTGAGTTGCCTTTCCCTTCTCCAGGGGATCTTTCTGATCCAGATCGAACCCAGATCTCCTTCATTGCAGGCAGAGTCTTTACCATCTGACCCAACAGGGAAGCCCACGGAGGAGCAAACTATGTGTTAAACATTGTTCCCAGGCATTAAACTGCACTAAACCCTTCCAACAAGGCTTTGATTAAGGCTTCTCATCATCTCCATAGAGATGAGGAAAGTAAGACAGAAAAATGCAGCATCACCTAGCTGGACCAAGCCAGAGCAGAAATGCAAGTTCACTTGACAGTCAGTCTTTACCTTTTCAAATACACCATCCTAGTTACATGTCTTCTGTTTTAGTGCAGAACTGGTTCTGAGTACAGAACAAAAAGATTACAAAGAAAAAATTAAAAATGGACCTAGCCCTGGGAGGAGGAGACAGAGAAGCTGTGAGAAACTTGAACTTGACTTTAGACAGGTGTGAGTTTGCACATGGAGAGCACCCCAGGCAGGGAGGAGATTGGTTTTATATGCCCAGAAGGCATCCGTCAATATCACATCGGCCCTCCCGGCTCCCTTTCCTGGGCAGGATGTGCCATTTTCTGCGTATCCATGTTGATCTAAGCTAACACATGAATGTCAAATTATTCTCATTAATTTTAATTTTATAACATTTTTATCCATCCTGTATAAAACTTCTCTTTGAATGTTATAATCTGTTCAGCGTGGGTACATTCATAGTGATTATTTAACCTTGGCTAATTTTTTGAATACTTTCCTCCAAAGCTCCCCGCATACCGTTCTGCAGTAACACAGCCTTCCAAGTAGAGTAATCAAGATTTCTTGTGATATGATGTCTTTCTTCATTTGTTCCATGTCTCTTCATTATTTGATCCTTTTTTATTTTAGGAAGTGGGAGCAAAAGATTTAAATTGAACATCAGCAATGAAGAAAAGCTTAAATTCAGACCAGGAACAAATGTATATAGGCCTGAATGTGCTGTAATCCTTGGAGAACAATGGAAAATATCCTGGATTTTAAAAAGTATACGAATGAACAATGATCAAGAAGGGGAAAAAAAAATTGGACCTAGTTGGAAATCTCAGGTATTTTTTAAAACTTCATTTCTTTTTAACTTTTTATTGTTCAGTTGCTCAGTTGTATCTGACTTTGCCACCTCATGGACTGCAGCATGCCAGGCTTCCCTGTCCTTCACCATCTCCCAGAAATTTTCAACCTTGGGAAAGTCATTTATGTTCTCTGAAATAGAGTTTCTCTGTGTTGTTTTTTTTTTTTCTCACATAGTCTCTCATAACCTACAAAAAGAATACTATATAATTGTATAGTCATTATGAAGATTGTAAAAGTGCAAACAACTCAAGAAAAATCATACACCATAGATCTGGGAAAGCTGGACTTTGGACCCATATTATATCCAGCATCAAAATTATATTCATCCCACAAAATGACAGTCAAGAAGATTACTAGAATGTATAAGGCATCAAGATCAAGGTGAACAGGTCTTAGCCAGGCAAACAGAAATCAGAACAGAAATGCCAATAGGTGCTGATCTCAGGCCACTGTGAGCATGGAAACAGGGAGGATAGGGTTAAGTCAATGTTAGGCCTAGATTCAGGGCATCCTGTACTTGCCAGTCTTCAGTCAGGGAGATTTCCAATTGCATGAGTCAAAGACTTATTCAATGCTTTCATTAAGAATCCATCCATGCATCTACCCATTCATTCACCTGTCCATCCATCCATCAATCCATCTATCTGCCCACCCACCTACTGTCCACTCATTCATCCACCAATCCATCCCTCCATACACCCATCCATCCAACCATCCATCCGTCTACCATGCATCAGTCCAATTACTCATCTGATGTATACAGAGCTCTTTTTAAATGGCAGGTGAGTGATACAGGCAGGTGATACAGATACAATGGCAAGTGATACAATTCTGTGCAAACTGGCTCAATTCCTGTCTGCTTAGAGTTTATAATATGATGAGGTCTCAACAATTATTAACACAGTGTTGTGTTAGTCACTCAGTCATGTCCTACTCTTTGCAAGCCCAGTGACTGTTGCCCATCAGGCTCCTGTGCCCACAGAATTCTCCAGGCAAGAATACTGGGGTGGGCTGCCATTTCCTTCTCCAGGGGATCTTCCTGACCCAGGGATCAAACCTGCTTGTCCTGCTGGGCATGCAGATTCTTTACCTCTGAGCCACCTGGGAAGCCCCCCTGTAAGGTGGACCTCTACTTTTAACTTCCTGTGCACTTAGAATATCTCCCACAAAGAGAGATCTTGGGGTGATCACTCATGCATCCAGAGAGTCTTGGATGAGGGTCTTCAGGAGAACAGGTCAATGATCTAGACTTTCTCTTCTGCCATTTTAATAAGCATAGTTTGCAATTAGCATTTGAACAATACTACTCTCTGACATATTTTAATTGTTAAAAATTATATAATCAAAATCTCCATTAAAATAAGTGGGCATCATTAATGGTGCAATTAGGTTAACATGACAGAGCTTTAGGGAAATTGAGTCTGCTGTTTTCCTCTCCTTCCATCTCTCTCTCTCTTTCTATTCTTTTTTTTCTTCTCCTTCCTTCCTCCCTTTTCATTTCTTCTTTCTTTCTGTCTCCTGTATATGTGAATTGTGTGTGTCGTTTGTGTGTGTGTATGTGAGTTTGAGAAGAATAACAAAAATACAACAGGCACTCAGCATTTTGACTATAGGTCTGATTCTTGGTCAGGTAATAATACTATGCTTTTCTTTTTTGGGGTCTTATTCATGAGAAGCAAAGACTCCCCATTGCTCTTAAATCAATCTCAAGAAATCAACAAAAGAAACACAGATTGGTCTTGACTACATTTCCTAGATCTGCACTTCATCGCCGCCTTTGTTCTTTCTTTAAATAATCGTTTCACCTTTAATGAGACAGTGGCACACAGTAGAGAGAGTAAAGGCTTTGAAATCAGAGGCTTAATGCAAATCCTGATTCAGGCACTTTCTAGTGGTTTGATTTCTTGTTTCTCTTTCTCCATCTGGCCCTCAAACTCATTCATTTATTTGAACTTTCACAAACACTTACTGAACACCTTCTTATGCACTATTAGGCACTAAGAATAGAGTAGTGGAGAAGATTGTTTCTCGATGCACTTACACTCAAATTTTGCATTTTGTGTATTTTCTGCAATGTCTGAGAACTCTTTTCTCTCAGGTATATGCAATATATGATGTCATCCAAATCCATAGCCACCACATAGAGATGAATTCCTGATGTTATTGGTAGTTCTTCCTGAAAAAACACCCTGTGATTTTACTCTCCCTTGGCCTTTTTCATCTGGTTGTCCACAAAAATACATAAAAACCAATACTGAGTTCATGATCTACCTCCACCAATGAATTTCTTCCCTAGACTTGTTTAGCCATATAGCCTAACAAATATATAGTGATGCTAATAAAAGCATTGAGAACATGTGTGACATTGTCTTATCTTGTTCTTGCTTGTGCACCAGCAGCTAGTCAATAAATACAGGTTAAGTAAAGGATGCAATGAATGGATAAGGAGGACCTAGTCTAGGAGGAAAGGAAGATATAGGAAAAAACGTCTTCTATGTCATTTCCAACACTTACATCACCTAGTCCAGTCTAGTAGATAAACTCCTTAAGTCCTTAACTGGAAGCATGAACAAAGTACCCTGAGAGGGCATTAATGCAAGCTCTGATCAAGTCAGGAAATTCTTTACTGAGGAGGTAACATGAAACTCGGATCTTCAAAGAATAGTAGGGATTTTTTTTTTAAACATAGAGATAACCTGTAGGAAAAAGACAAATAGAATGAAAAGGGAGAAGAGTCATAACTGATCTGTTGAATGAGCTGAATTGAATAGATTGTAGCTTAAAGCACTTGAAAATGTTCCCTTCCTCTGCTATAAAGCCCATTCTGTCATCTCCCCCTTTCCAAAACTGGAGTGATATTTATTTGGGTAAGTACTTTTAAATCATTTTTAGGTATGCATTAGTCAGCTCTTTCTGAGACAATGCTCTGTAACAAACCATTCCAAACTCAGTGGCTTTTAAGAATGAGCAAGTGTTCTCACTCTCTGTGTCTGCAGGGAAACTGTGGTTCAGCTGGCCTAGATTAGGCTTGACTGAGCAGTTGTCTCACCACAGGTCAGCTGGATTTGACTGTGGGTTCTTGGTCTGCTCCCCTGCCTTGTTCTGAGTCCAGTCAAAAGGCTCGGAAACCAGCACTGAGAAAGGGAGGATGCAGACTGCTCATTTATCCCTGATTGTTTTGGTAATCTTTAGAGCTTCTGACCAGAGAAGGCAATGGAACCCTACTTCAGTCCTCTTGCCTGGAAAATCCCATGGACGGGGGAGCCTGGTGGGCTGCAGTCCATGGGGTCGCTGAGGGTCGGACACGACTGAGCAACTTCACTTTCAGTTTTCACTTTCATGCATTGGAGAAGGAAATGGCAACCTACTCCAGTGTTCTTGCCTGGAGAATCCCAGGGATGGGGAGCCTGGTGGGCTGTTGTCTATGGGGTCGCACAGAGTTGGACACGACTGAAATGACTTAGCAGCAGCAGCAGCAGAGCTTCTGACAGACATGCCAGCTCTTTCTCCTCAGAACAGGTGAGACCACACATGTACTTAAAGTTAGCTGTGGCCATACGACTTCTTTTAGCCAAATAACTGTGTACCTGTTGGGTGGGAGTTATAAGAATCAGTGCAACTAGCAAAGCTCCTGAGATGGACATATAGCATGTATGGGAAAGGAGTTTTTATTTAAGTAAAGGAGGTGTGTGTGTGTGTGTGCACGCACACGTGCGTGCATGTGTCTGATACAGCATAACCTTATTTGTTATAATTCTTCTACTCTCCACATCTCTGTTTGTATCTGCTGTTTCGGACTCCTCTGTTGCACATGAGGGTGGAAGAAAGAAAAGAAAGTGGTACGGTTTTATGTCTCTGGCACAGTTGTAGTTCTCCCTTGAAGGCTCTTTGACATGGCAAATGTCCAAATGCTGAGTGTTCCCTCATGGAGAGTTGGAGGAATTTCTTACAGTGCCATGGCTGTCCCGTTATAGTAATTTACTGAGAAGGATGATGCTTGATTCTACTGATGTCTTTTGACTCCACCCTTGTACCTGCTTCTGGTGAGATTCCTCCAGTCATTTTCTGCTGCTGTCTGCTGTCCCCTGCAGGCAGACCTCTTGAAGAAGGTCTACTTGAGACAAGCCTAATCTAGCTGCTCTCCTTGGCCTCCCCGAGACACACAGGAAGCACGCTCTTGCTGCATTGTTGGGGAGGTGCTGTTCCCACAGCAGCTGTCTGTCCTTTTTCTGCTGCTGGAGCAGCTCCAGCCAGGCTTTTCCATGTGGGCAAGGGTTCAGCACCACCCCTGTGCCCTGCCACTCTTTAAGGCATGACTCCGTTCCTTAGAAAGCCCTCATTGCACTTAGTGGAGTCCAGTGTCAAGAGTGGAACTCAGGGCCTCCTCACTCACCTCCCCAGAGAGAAGAGGAAAATTGCCTCTTCCCTCCATCTAGACTGATGACTTTCTTGAAAAAAATTCTCCAGTCGAGCTGCTTGCTGACTTTCTGGGCTGTTCTTGTGAACGATTAGGTTGGTAACGAGTTTGGGGTCTCAGGATTTGATTTGTCCATCTCTCAGAAGATCTGGCTGAGATGGGCTTGTATCCCCTTAACAGTCACTGTTGCTTAGTCGCTCAGTCATGTCTGACTCTTTGCGACCCCATGGACTGTAGTCCACCAGGCTCCTCTGTCCATGGGATTTCCCAGGCAAGAATACTGGAGCTGTTGCCATTTCCTTTTTCAGGGGATCTTCCTGACCCAAGGAGCAAACTCGTGTCTCCTGCTTAGCAGGCAGATTCTTTACCACTGAGCTTCCTGGGAAGCCTCCCCCTGCCACCCACCTTGATAGTACATATGGACAATTAACCTCTATTGTCCCAGCTTTGGGATCTCAATAGAAATTACAGAGACACACATATCCATTTACCACTTCACAGAGATTTAAAAGATTACCATATGTCTCAGGAGAGGTAAGAAATTCCGTGTGAACAAAGTCAGTGTTTTTTCGGCTGGAAAAGAGACAGGGTGTGGAGATGAGCAGGCAGCCTGGACCCAGCAGTAAAACATGTATTGTCCTGTTTTCCTTGATGCCTGGTACCCTGACTTCTATTCCATCTTGTTCTGAACTTATGGCGGTTCACAGTTCAACTCAGGTCATACCTCTCTTTTCTCAGTGGAGTTTTTACTACCTGTAGTAGGTTAACTAGTGTTCCCCCATCCTCCAAAATCCACACTTACTCAGGACTTCAGAATGTGACTTTATTTGGAAATAGGGTCTTCAAAAATGTAACTAAATTAATATGAAAGCATACTAGATTAAAGTGGGTTTTAAATCTGGGGGCTGGTATTCTTATAAGACATAACTGGACCCAGGGAAGAGTACCATGTGCAGATGGAGGCAGAGACTGAAGAGATGCTGTTACAAGTCAGCGATCACCAAGGATGTCCAGGAACCAAAAGAAGTTGGAAGAGGCAAAGGGGATTCTCCCATAAGGCCTCTGGACAGACAATAGCCCTGCTGATAGCTTGATTTGAACTTCTGGCCCCTGGAACCATGAGAGAATACATTTCTGTTGTTTGAAGCCGCCCAGTTTGTGGAAGCTTGTTATAGTAACTGCAGGAAACATATATTGCCATGTGTCTATTTTCTATATCCCCTTCCAACTAGAACAAGTCCTTCAGATGGTAGGAGTCTGGTTCTGATTTCTCTTTGGGTTTCCACCAACATAGTACATTGATAAGGAGGTATTTATCATATGTTTGCCACAATAAAAGCATTGATATCCAGTTGATGATTAGCTTTAACTTGAAATCACTTCGCAACAAAATGGAAATTTATAACAGACACAGAAGTGTGAATGAAAAGAATGAATCATTACATGTTATTACCTCCTACTATTGTTCCAGCCTCATGATAGATCCTCTCTCCCATTAATTTCAGATTCTCACTCAATTATCTAGGTCAATTCATATTCTTTAGAAACAGTTTACATCTCTAGTCAACCCATTTATGATTCATCTTAAGGAGTGAATGGATTTAAAAAAAATAGAGTGAAATACAAATTATTTTGAAATTGCAAGTAAACAGGAATTTATTAAAAATAACTTGGATTTAGGAGAGTTTAATTTCATTTCAATTTACTTGCAGAGTGCTAATTATTCAATTATTGGAGACACACAAAAGGAAAGATAACGTGGATCTTCAATAACAAGTGCTTTACATAATTTGTTTCTGTGACTTTCTCAGAGGAAAGTACTATGCCTAAAACCCTTATTTTATTGCATTTTTACGTTAAACATGTATTTAAAAACATATATCTGCTACTTAGGCAGAAAGGGTCTTTTTGAGGTAAAATGGCATACAATAAAAAGGAAATTGTGCTTATCATATAAAGTGGTGTCAATTAAAAATGAGAAAAGGAGGATAAAATTACCAAAGCAACATAAATGTGAGAATTTTCTAAAAAGAACTTAAATACATTCATTTTGCCCACTGTTTGCATTGTAGATATTATCTACATGAACATGTATGAAAACCATGAAAGAAGTGGATGAAAACATACTTGATTTGCACTAGAAACTGTAAGGTCCCAAGTTCAATGTCTTAGGTAGAATATTAATATCACAGATGTCACCTCTGAACTACCACAAACTCCCTGTTTGGGGGCTCAGATTAATGAGGACTGGCTGCACATGTAAAAATGGGAAAATACTACATGGACAGTGTTTCCTTCTTCTTTTCTAATAAGTCATTTCCAGATGGTAAGCCGCACCCCAGAGACTCGAGTTTTCAAGTTGTGTTAATTTTTTTTCCATCGTACTTCCTGCTGATCGATAGTGCTACCAAAAGCTGATTTCTGCAATGAATACAATTTAGCTAATGAGGAAGTAGGCAGCACTTCTCTGTGAATTATGGATCGTGTGCTGAGAAGGAGCCTGCTCCATATGTCACTTTCATCTGAGTGAGTGAAGAGAGGATGCATATTATTATTTTGTTTTAGCTGGAATGGCTTACATGCGTAGCTGGCTGTCTAGATTTGGGGCTGGTTATGACGATGGGTAAGTAATCTTTGTAAGTGTATACTTTATGCCCAGAAAATGATACCAGCTAGTGCAAGTCAGGAAATTAAGGTCTTGCTCCAGTTTCTTCCCTTATTTTCTTTCTCTTATTTCCAAGAGTGACCTTGGGCCAGGTGTTTGATCCTTAGATGTGGCAAAAGATTCTCTCCTGAACAAATTTTAGCCAGGCTCTGTTGAGCATTCTTCTTGACTATACTGGACCGTTCCCCCTGTTGCAATGCTATAGTACTGGTTAGAATCTGCTCTTGCCGTTTTAACTAGTGTCCAACTTTGCCAGAGGCCACGGCTGTTTTTCGGAAGAGGTGGATAATAACCTAAGTTCCCATCAGCTCTGGTATTTTTTGATTCAATATATTCATTTCCAGGATCAGTTCTGTGTGGAATTTGGCACCTGTGTCCTGAAGTTTCCTCGATTCCCTTAGCAAAGAGAGTTGGCCTTTGTGAATCTGCCTCATCCAAAAGTAAAACCCTGCCATTGTCCTTTGCCAAAAACTCACTGAATGAAATTCCTTGCATTGCTACAACTTCTCCAAAGTCTTAGGAGGCAGGAAATAGAACCAGTTGGGAAGGTCAAAGATAGCATTAAGCACTAGCTTTAAAAATTTTTTTTATTTATTTTTAATTGGAGGATAATTGCTTTACAGTATTATGTTGGTTACTGACATATATCAAGATGAATCAGCCATAGGTAAGCATATGTTCCCTCTCTCTTGAACCTACCTCCTACCTTGCATCCCATCCTACCCCTATAGGTTGTCACATGGATGACTTCTGCTTGGAAAGTAAATATGGAAATAATTCCTCCCACTCATAGGAGAGGCCAGCATACTAGGCGGGCTCACTCAGATTTCACTGGGATAGTAAGAAGCAGTATTGTTGACCTTTGCCTAGTTTTCCTAGTTGTTCAGTCATTAAGCCATGTATAGCTCTTTGCAACCCCATAGACTGCAGTATGCCACACTTCCCTGTCCTTCACTATTTCCTGGAGCTTGTTCAAATTTATGTCCATTGAGTTGATGATGCCATCCAACCATCGTACCCTCTGTTGTCCCCTTTTCCTCCTGCCTCAATCTTTCCAAGCATCAGAGTCTTTTTCAATCAGTTGGCTCTTCCCACTGAGTGGCCAAAGTATTGGAGCTTCAGTTTCAGCATCTCTTTCCAATGAATATTCCGGGTTGATTTCCTTTGGGATTGACTGCTTGGATTTCCTTGCAGTCCAAGGGACCCTCAAGAGTCTCCTCCTGCACTACAATTCCAAAGCATCAGTTCTTTGGTACTGAACCTGCTTTATAGTCCAACTCTCACATCCATACATGACTACTGGAAAAACCATAGCTTTGACTAGATGGACCTTTGTTGGCCAAGTGATGTCTCTGCTTTTTAATATGCTGCCTCGGTTTGTCATAGCTTTTCTTCCAAGAAGCAAGTGTCTTTTAATTTCATGGCTGCAGTCACCATCAATGGTGATTTTGTAGCCCAAGAAAATAAAATCTGTCACTGTGTCCATTGTTTCCCCATCTATTTTCCGTGAAGTGATGGGACCGGATACCATGACCTTAGTTTTTTGATATTGTTTTAAGTCAGCCTTTTCACTCTCCTCTTTCACCTTCATCAAGAGGCTCTTTAGTTCCTCTTCACTTTCTGCCATAACAGTGGTGTCATCTGCATATCTGAGGTTATAGATATTTCTCCCAGCAATCTTGATTCCAACTTGAGCGTCATCCAGCCCTTCATTTCGCATGATGTACTTTGGATATAAGTTAAATAAGCAGGGTGACAATAAACAACCTTGACAGACCCCTTTCCTAATTTTGAACCAGTCCATTTTTCCATGTCCAGTTCTAACTGTTGCTTCCTGACCTGCATACAGGTTTCTCAAGAGGCAGGTCTGGTGCTCTGGTATTCTGATCTCTTTGAGAATTTTCCACAGTTTGTTCTGATCTATGCAGTAAAAAGGCTTTTGTGTAGTCAATTTGCAGATAATGTCTCTATGTCTATAATACTGTGGCTAGTTGTATATGCCAATGCAGCCTCACTAATGATGCTGCATATAAAGCTGCTTAGCAAGTGACTGACACTCCTCCAAGAGAGAGGTGGCATCTATGCTCCCTTTCCTTGAATCTGGGAGGTGATTTGTGACTACCCAGATCAACAGAGTCCAGGAGAAATAGTGCTATGGTTCTCTGTCTCTCAGGACACTTATTTTGGTGCCCAACCACCATATTGGGAGGAAGTCCAAGACACAAGGAGAGACCTCATGTGGGTGTTTCAGCTGATAGCCTCAGCTAAGGTCTTAACTAAGAGTCAGCATTAATTGCTGGGAAGTGAATAAGACTTTCAGTTCAATTCAGTTCAGTTCAGTCGCTCAGCCATGTCCGACTCTTTGCAACCCCATGAATCGCAGCATGCCAGGCCTCCTTGTCCATCACCAACTCCCAGAGTTCACTCAAACTCATGTCCATCGAGTTGGTGATGCCATCCAACCATCTCATCCTCTGTTGTCCCCTTCTCTTCCTGCCCCCAATCCCTCCGAGCATCAGGGTCTTTTCAAATGAGTCAACTCTTTGCATGAGGTGGCCGAAGTATTGGAGTTTCAGCTTTAGCATCAGCCCTTCCAATGAACACCCAGGACTGATCTCCTTTAGGATGGACTGGTTGGATCTCCTTGCAGTCCAAGGGACTCTCAAGAGTCTTCTCCAGAACCATAGTTCAAAAGCATCAATTCTTCGGTGCTCAGCTTTCTTCACAGTCCAACTCTCACATCCATACATGACCACTGGAAAAACCATAGCCTTGACTAGATGGACCTTTGTTGGCAAAGTAATGTCTCTGCTTTCAAATATGCTGTCTAGGTTGGTCATAACTTTCCTTCCAAAGAGTAAGCGTCTTTTAATTTCATGGCTGCAATCACCATCTGCAGTGATTTTGGAGACCCCCAAAATAAAGTCTGCCCCTGTTTCCACTGTTTCTCCATCTATTTCCCATGAAGTGATGGGACCAGATGCCATGATCTTCGTTTTCTGAATGTTGAGCTTTAAGCCAACTTTTTCACTCTTCTCTTTCACTTTCATCAAGAGGCTTTTTAGTTCCTCTTCACTTTCTGCCATAAGGGTGGTGTCATCTGCATATCTGAGGTTATTGATATTTCTCCTGGCAATCTTTATTCTAGCTTGTGCTTCCGCCAGCCCAGTGTTTCTCATGATGTACTCTGCATATAAGTTAAATAAGCAGGGTGACAATATACAGGCTTGATGCACTCCTTTTCCTATTTGGAACCAGTCTGTTGTTTCATGTCCAGTTCTAACTGTTGCTTCCTTACTTGCATATAGGTTTCTCAAGAGGCAGGTCAGGTGGTCTTGTATTCCCATCTCTTTCAGAATTTTCCACAGTTTATTGTGATCCACACAGTCAAAGGCTTTGGCATAGTCAATAAAGCAGAAATAGATGTTTCCAACTCTTGGTGTCCATCTAGGAACAAGGTGAAGGAGAGACATCTTTCTCTGCTGTACCCCATATGAATTACTGACCCACTGAAAGCATGAACAATAATAAATTATAATTATTGCTTTTGACTGCTAGATTTGGGGGATAATTTATTATGCAGCAATAGATTGCTACAAATATTAAAAGAAACTATAGCTGCAATATTAGAATTAAGAAGAATTTAGCACAGCTGCTGGATTAAAAATCTATTAAAAAATCAATTGTTTTTATATACTAATACAAACTGAAGTCAAATTAAAAAGCTTGTAACAGTATGAAAGCATAATTACCTAACAATAAACACAACAAAAGTCATACCAATCCTTTAAAGAGAAAGTTACAGAACAGTATTCAAATATTCTGAAGATCTGTGTGTTTTAGTCACTCAGTCATATCCTACTCTTTGTGATCCCATGGACTGTAGCCCACCAGGCTCCTCTGTGCATGGGGATTCTCCAGGCAAGAATACTGGAGTGGGTTGCTATGCCCTCCTCCAGGGGATCTTCCCGATTCAGGATCGAACCCAGGTCTCCCATGTCGCAGGCAGAGTCTTTGCTGTCTGATCTGACATAAGATATCTTTGAAGTGGAAATGGAAGTCACTCAACTGTGGCTGACTCTTGGCGACACCATGGACTATAGAGTCCATGGAATTCTCCAGGCCAGAATACTGGAGTGGGTAGCCGTTCCCTTCTCCAGGGGATCTTCCCAACCCGGGGATGGCACCCAGTTCTGCAGTATAAGATATCTTTTAGATCTAGGAAAACTTCAAAAACATATATTACGCACAAGGATAAAGAGTCTACACTGTGTATATATCTTATGTCAGATAAACCAAAATCACGATTATGTTTTAACATAATGAGATGATTCTAGAAAATTATATGGGGATTGCAAAGGCTGTGCCTATTGGTGGTTCTCCAAGAGGAGAATGAAGTGACTACTTGTTGCACCTGATTATAAAACTTAAGAAGTTTAAGGACTTAAGATTCTGGATTACTGATACAAGGACTGTGGATTATAAGTAAACAGACTATGACAGAAAACTTAGACACCCACATAGATTCAGAGGCTTTAAGTATGGCAGACATGGTGGTGTAGATTAATGATGAAAAGACAGATTTTTCACTGAATGTCATAGACACAACATTGGTCAAATCAAACAAAAGATGAAATTAACTCCACCACACAAAAACCAGTTCCAGGTGAATCAAAACCTATACATGAAAAAGTAAAAAGTAAAAAGTTTAAAAACGTAGAAACAAAATAAAACCTTTTTTTTTCATAAGCTTGTAGTAGGAAAGTTTTTATTTTAAAGTCATCTAATAGACTGCACCTTCTCAAATAAGAGTGATTAATGTGATCATTTTAAATTGAGTATCTTTTCATCAAAAATATTTTTATAGATTATAGATGGAGTCATAGAAGCCTTTAAAATAAGTGGGGCCAGAGTAGGAGGAAGGAGGTAATATTTAGCTCAAGTGCAGCCATGAGAAGGTGGGTGCTGTAGCTGGGAAATGTTCATAATAGTAAAAACTGGCAACAGTGCAAATGCCCACAAATAGCAGGGATCCAAAAAGCAAAACAGAAATGAACACCATCACACATGTACACAGCAGGAGGGAGCTAAGATTCAAGAGACCACTGAGAAGTGACTGGAATTAAGGATTTATTCCCTTGGGTATGGTGGTTATTAAACATTTTGATAGACTTGAAAGATGAAGAGAATGATCTGTATAAACTGCTCAAAAGAATTATCTGAATTTTTTTTTTTTTTTCTTTTTACCTTTTAAGTGATTGTGGTTTATTTGTCTCCCTACAAGGGATCCACAGGTGTCCAGTCTAGGGCTGGGGAAGATGCTGGCTGATGCTGTCAAGGGCTCATAATCTTCTACTCTTGTAGAGCTATCCTAAGCTAGTGGTTCTCCTTATGGTCCCTGGAAAGCTGCTATCCCTCTGGACATCACACTTGAGTTCCAGTAAGGAAGAAGAAAACAGGGCTATGCATGAAAAGCCACACTAGGTGAGTTTCACTTTCTGTTAGGCAATTGAGAGCTTTCTTGGAAGTTGCAACCAGAATTTTCCTGCTTGAATCTCATTGGTTGGAATGATGCTCCATGACCACCTTGGGATGGGAAGAGGGTAGGGAGAGGATGAATAAGATATAGGGTTGGTCATACACCCCCAGAAGAGAACACCTTCTTTTCAGTCTTTGAAGATGTCAGCTTATGTGTTTTCTAGAATATGTAGCTTACTTAGGGAAAGATTTCTCTTGATAGATTTTAACATGACACCTTGCATATCTCATAGCAGGGCAGGAAAACTCCCTCCTCTGTTGTGGACTCATTCTTTCCTTGTCTTATATATGGTAATTAGAGTGCTGTCTTTGAAGCCAGACCCTGTGGGCCTGTATCTCAGCTCTTCCTCTTATTTTCTGTGTGACTTTGGGCAAGTTACTTGCTCTCAGGGTCTGAATTTCTCCATCTGTAGAAAAAATATTAAAAATGCCTCTCACTTTATCAGAATGTTGTGAGAATTAAATGAGCTGATCCCTGTGAAACAGAGCAGTGATCAACCCACAGCAAGCACTTGATAAGTGTTGGCAATTATTCTTCAAAGTTTAGAAATTTACATGGTGCCAACTCCTATCAACAGGCTTGATTGAAATGCCTTTTATTTCCTACTGACTTATTCAAAGCATCTTATTTTCCATTTGCCCTTTGAGTTTCTTGTTTCTGAAACCCAGAACTGCTCTGTGTGAGCTTCTTTTTTTTTTAATGTGTATGTGTGTTTTATTATTTTTTAATATAAATTTATTTAATTGGAGGCTAATTACAATATTGTATTGGTTTTGCCATATATCAACATGAATCCGCCACGGGTATACACGTGTTCCCCATCCTGAACCCCCTTCCCACTTTCCTCCCCATACCATCCCTCTGGTCATCCCAGTGCACCAGCCCCAAGCATCCTGTTTCATGCATCGAACCTGGACTGGCGATTCGTTTGAGTGACAACAAGGCTATTCTCCCTTAAGCAAGCATTCCTAGCTCTGGCAATAAGTTTGTGGTCATGACTTCACATACCTTCTCTTTATTGTTCAGTTGCTCAGTCATGTCCGATTCCTTTGTGACCCCATGAACTGCAGCATGCCAGGCTTCCTAGTCCTTCACCATCTCCTGGAGTGTCCTAAAACTCATGTCCATTGAGTCAGTGATGCCATCCAACCATCTCCTCTTCTGTCATCCCTTCTTCTCCTGCCTTCTATCTTTGCCAGCATCGGGGTCTTTTCCAATGAGTTGGCTCTTCCCATCAGGTGGCTAAAGTATTGGAGCTTCAGCATCGGTCCTTCCAGTGAATATTCAGGGTTGATTTCCTTTATGCTTGACTGGTTAATCTCCTTGTAGTCAAAGGGACTCAAGAATCTTCTCCAGAAGCACAGTTCAAATGCATCAACTATTTGGTGCTCAGTCTTCTTTATGGTTCATCTCTCACATCCATACATGACTACTGGAAAAACCATAGCTTTGACTAGACAGACCTTTGTTGGCAAAGTGATGTCTCTGCTTTTTAATACACTTTCTAGGCTATCTTCTCTTAGGCCTGTGAAATCTACTTTCTGGGAAAGGTTATTGCCCAGACCCACATTTGTTAAAGCTGGGACTCAAAACACCCCTGGTGGATTGCTGAAGTGAAGGTGTTGATGTTTCTCAAATGTGTATTTCCTGGAATTCCAAGCTCTCCAATGCCTCTATCCTGTGTTCCTCAAGATACAGTCTTTCTTGATCTTTAAATGCTCCATGCTTAAAGCAGCATTTTTATTTTCTTGATTTTCCCTTTCTGTTTCAGTGCTCCTTCAGGAGGACTCTATGGGGTTTCCTCACCTTGAGCTGTACTCCTTTAGAAGGTCAGTTTCCTGCTCAAGCACTGGTCATTGTATCTGTGAGCCTTCTTTAATTTTCCCACTGCTTTGTGGCCCAGATATTTACATCACTAATATTCTCCTATAGATAATCTCTTTAATGTCCACCATAGTAAGAGACTTGAAATCAATGAGTCTTGGACCCACAAAAAAACAGGAGTCCAGATTTGGATGATCCAAACACAGAGAGACTCAATATCTAGCCCAGACCTGATCTTCCTTCATTATTTTCCTGAATGGTTTCTCCTAAATATTCCAATCTAAATCTATTGTGCTTACCTCTAGATCCCTAATTCCATAAATTCATCAATCATATCCTCTCAGGCACAAAGAATACCTCCATTGCCATTTCAATAACTAGGGCCTTGAGACATACTCTGTGATTCTTCATCAAGCTAAAAATTAAAAAAATCACCCTGTCTCACTTTTATTCACTGTGATATGATGCCAGTGTATGAAATATAAGCCCTTTTGTCCAGGAAACATCAATCCCCCAAGTTTCAAAGTTAAATTACTTGGAAAAAAGTCATCATCTTCCTTTCAGGTAAACATGGCAAGAGCTCCTGGGTTGATTATGTGATCTTTTGTATGAAAATGTCATTATAACAATTCTAGTAAATGTTTGATGAGTTGCCAGCCAACCTATGTAATAGAGAATCTATTTAACATATTAAAAAATCAGACTTTATGTAAGAAGGTATGTGCAAATCACTTGTAATAAGTTATAGAGGATATTTTAGTTTAATTTTGTTCAACTTAACACTGAGTTCTGATTAAAATTTTCAGAAGGGCAGCAAACTTATGCATTGACATTTTTTTCTGTTTCTCAGGAAAAAAAATAATTGCATTTACAAGAAAAAAGATAGGAAAAGGAACACTGATGCCAGTGAATTTCATGGCAAGTTACCAGAATCATATTTACTGTTTGAAACAATCTTGATACCCAATAAACAGAAAATATGTTGCAAGAATTTTATATTCTTTCTATTTTTAGGGGAGGATGTTTACCATGGGAAAAAATGAAGTAATCTAGTAAAAGATTAAAAATAATGTAATCAAGTAGCATATGACACTTCTTCAAATGCTTATTATTAACATTTCAAAGTACACATAAATTCTCTTGGTATTACAAACCATATATATTCAATTGTCAACAATGTTTTCTATGCATATGTCTTCTCACTGCTAATAGAAAACAATATGCTTAAGGTCAAGTACCAAATTGAATTTGTCTTTTTATTTTTGAAAGTAAAACTCTATTGACATCTCTCACACACTCAATGTTTTTTCGAAACAACTAAATTCATGAGGTCATGGTTAAAGTTTCTGAAATTCACAATTCCCTTTTAAGAAAAAAATAAAACAGCTCTTGACCCTGTTGATCAACAGAGTGGAGGAGAAAAATGTAGACTAATTATTTACTGCAAAATAAAAAAAAAACTATGAATGCATAGTATTCTTCTTTGAGCTTGCCAATACTTATATAAAAGAAATATATAATTCATATCTCAATTTTACATGAAAGTAAAATATTATTGGAGTTCTCAGGTGGTGCTAGTGGTAAAGAACCTGTCTGCCAATGCAGGAGACATAAGAGACGCAGGTTCTATCCCTGGATCAGGAAGATCCTCTGGAGGAGGTCATGGCAACCCACTCAAGTATTCTTGTCTGGAGAATACCATGGACAGAGGAGCCTGGTGGGCTACAGTCCGTAGGGTGGCAAAGAGTCAGACACGACTGAAGTGACTGAGCATGCATGCACACAGAATATTATTGCTGATTGAGAAACTAAGACAAATTTCTTTCTTACATACCTTAATCTTATAAAATGTAACACATAAATTCTTTACTGAAAATACCTTATTTTCATAAACCACTTCATCGTATTTTATGTAGTTCTTACTGTTGTTCTTCAATCATTAAATCATGTCTGACTCTTTGTGACCCCATGTACTGCAGCACTCCAGGCTTCCTTATCCTTCACTATCTCCCAGAGTGTGCTTAAACTCGTGTCCAATGAGTCAGTGATGCCATCCAACCATCTCATCCTCTGTCATCCCCTTCTCCTCCTGCCTTTGCTCTTTCCCAGCATCAGAGTCTTTTATAATGAGTCAGCTCTTCAGATCAGGTAGCCAAAGTCTGGAGCTTCAGCTTCAGCACTGCACCCAAGAACTGATGCTTTTGAACTATGGTGTTGGAGAAGACTCTTGAGAGTCCCTTGGACTGCAAGGAGATCAACCAGTCAATCATAAAGGAAATCAACACTGAATATTCACTGGAAGGACTGATGCTTAAGCTGAATCTCCAATACTTTGGCCACCTGATGTGAAGAGCTGACTCACTGGAAAAGACCTTGATCTGGGAAAGATTGAAAGCAGGAGGAGGGGACGACAGAGGATGAGATGGTTGGATGGCATCACCGACTCAATAGACTTAAATTTGAGTAAGTTCTTGGAGATGATGAAGGTCAGGGAAGCCTGGCGAGCTGCAGTTCATGGGGTCACAGCAGTTCATGGGGTCACAGAGTTGGACATGGCTAAGCGACTCAACAACAACAATTTGCCATGAAGTGATGGGACCAAATGACATGCTCTTACTTTTTTGAAGGTTGAGTTTTAAGCCACCATTTTTATACCCTCTTTAACCCTCATGAAGAGGTGATTTTTTTTTTTTTTGTAGTTACATCTTTGAAGTACTTATTAGCAAATATAATGTGATTTAACCAAATTCTAAAATTTATTTTTTTTGACTCTTTAACAAGTGGTGCTGGGAAATCTGGTCAACCACTTGTAAAAGAATGAAACTAGACCACTTTCTAACACCATACACAAAAATAAACTCAAAATGGATTAAAGATCTCAATGTAAGACCAGAAACTATAAAACTCCTAGAGGAGAACATAGGCAAAACACTCTCCGACATACATCACAGCAGGATCCTCTATGACCCACCTCCCAGAATATTGGAAATAAAAGCAAAAATAAACAAATGGGACCTAATTAACCTTAAAAGCTTCTGCACATCAAAGGAAACTATTAGCAAGGTGAAAAGACAGCCTTCAGAATGGGAGAAAATAATAGCAAATGAAGCAACCAACAAACAACTAATCTCAAAAATGTACAAGCAACTCCTACAGCTCAACTCCAGAAAAATAAACGACCCAATCAAAAAATGGGCCAAAGAACTAAATAGACATTTCTCCAAAGAAGACATACAGATGGCTAACAAACACATGAAAAGATGCTCAACATCACTCATTATCAGAGAAATGCAAATCAAAACCACTATGAGGTACCATTTCACGCCAGTCAGAATGGCTGCGATCCAGTCTACAAATAATAAATGCTGGAGAGGGTGTGGAGAAAAGGGAACCCTCTTACACTGTTGGTGGGAATGCAAACTAGTACAGCCACTATGGAGAACAGTGTGGAGATTCCTTAAAAAACTGGAAATAGAACTGCCTTATGATCCAGCAATCCCACTGCTGGGCATACACACTGAGGAAACCAGAAGGGAAAGAGACACGTGTACCCCAATGTTCATTGCAGTACTGTTTATAATAGCCAGGACATGGAAGCAACCTAGATGTCCATCAGCAGATGAATGGATAAGAAAGCTGTGGTACATATACACAATGGAGTATTACTCAGCCATTAAAAAGAATACATTTGAATCAGTTCTAATGAGGTGGATGAAACTGGAGCCTATTACACAGAGTGAAGTAAGCCAGAAGGAAAAACATAAATACAGTATACTAACGCATATATATGGAATTTAGAAAGATGGTAACAATAACCCGGTGTACGAGACAGCAAAAGAGACACTGATGTATAGAACAGTCTATTGGACTCTGTGGGAGAGGGAGAGGGTGGGAAGATTTGGGAGAGTGGCATTGAAACATGTAAAATATCATGTAGGAAACGAGTTGCCAGTCCAGGTTCGATGCACGATGCTGGATGCTTGGGGCTGGTGCACTGGGACGGCCCAGAGGGATGGTATGGGGAGGGGGGAGGGAGGAGGGAGGAGGGTTCGGGATGGGGAACACATGTATACCTGTGGCTGATTCATTTTGATATTTGGCAAAACTAATACAATTATGTAAAGTTTAAAAATAAAATAAAATTAGAAAAAAAAAAGAATTACTTGTATGAAATACTTAAAATAATAGTTTTACTCATATGTTTTTCCATAAAAGACAATTTCCTATCGCTGGTTTAACAAATCACCATATAGCAGCTTCGGACAACACAAAAATGTTGTCTTAGAATTCTAGCTGTAAGAAGTCAGAAATAGCTTTCACTGGCTTAAAATCAGGTGTCAGCAAGGTTGCAGTATGGTTACTCTTTGCAGTTTTTAGTGGTTGCCAACATTCCTTGACTTGCGGCCTCTATCCCTCCAACCTCTGCTTCCATAGTCACATCTCTTTCCCTGACCCTGACACTCTTTCCTTTCCTTATAAGGACACCTGTGATTATCCTGGTCCCACCTGTCCAATGCACTAAACTCGCTTCATCTCAAAATCCTCATCTAACCACATCTGTAAAGTCCCTTGCTGCCATGCTATATAACATGCACACAGGTTTCGGGGATTAGAACACGGAGGCCTTTGGAGGCGGAAGGCGTTATTCTGTCAATGACTTTGTGTTTCAGGTGAAATGTGAAGTGAACTGTTGGAAGCTACTTTTGAGTAAGTGAAGCTACGCTGCGTTTTCCCCACTTCACTGACCTGGATGTAGCAAAAGTTTGCAGGTACAGACACATGAAGGGTCCAGTGGGCTTTGGTGCCTTAACACATTTAATTTTACCCAGCAGGAATGGTTGTCATTTTAGAGACGAAAAGGATTCCCACAAGCTTATTTAACAACTGAAGGCCTGAGTGTGCCAGCTGGTATGATGCTTACCCACTCTTTTTTCACATATCCTGATTTTTTCTTTTCTTTTCTTGTTCTTAAAGAGTTTAAATACTCTTGATTTAAAGACAAAAAACTATATCCTGAGAATAACTCCAGAACTCCTTTTTAGAGCAGCTAAAGCATTTTCCGTATCCATCTGTTACCTGAAGTTCATGAACATTTGGTGAAACGAAGCATTAGGTTGTTGGAGGGTTAATGCACAGGAGGAAAACAAGGACCTCAATGTTATAACAAATGCTCTGTCATAGCTTACTCCTTTTAAGATGTAGGGTGAACACCCATGGAGCGTGCGACATCCATGTTCATCTTTTGCTCTTGAGTGTGTGTATGTTCTTGTGTGCCTGCTTAGTCACGTTCAACTCTTTGCAGCCACATGGACTGTAACCTGCTAGGCTCCTCTGTCCATGAGATTTGCCAGGCATGAATACTGGAATGGATTACCATTTCATCCTCCATGGGATCTTCTTCCCAACCTAGGGACCTGCCTCTCTTGCATGTCTTGGATTGGCAGGCAGATTCTTTACCACTGGCACCACTCATCTTTTGCTCAATTGATATCAAATATGATTTGGCGTATGATCATAAAGTAGTATAAGATTCTATAATAAAAATATAATATTTTGTAGGCTAAATTGGCCTCCAATGCATAAGCTTCCCAAAGAATTGATGTTCAACTATTAGAGGGAAACCTACATTGAATTATTATATAAACATTGTTTTTTTTCCTAATGCTACTTTTGCTGGCTGGCTCTTAAATAAAATATACATTCATCTCTTTATTTCCTGAATGATATGGACAATAACATTTATTTTCCTTGTCTGGAGGGAAGCTAGTTTTTATGTGACTGTTTTTCTATATGGCTAAACATTTGACAAATGTATATGGCCAAAACTATGACAAACATCGTATTATCTTATTGCTTTATCCTCCCAAGGCATGCTGCTTTCATTTGCAGTGTTGAAACTGGCTCACAAACTCTGTGTCTATGTTCTACCCTTCAAAGGGGAAAAGGGAAGGTGAAACGCAACCTGGTTTGTCTCTGAGGACTTAACTTTAACTTGCATATGTAATTTCAGATGACATTCTATTGGTCAATGGATTGTCACAAGATTCAGACAATCTGCCAAGGAAGCTGTGAGTTATATTCAGGTGGGTAACCACGAGCACATCCAACCCCTAGGGAGTGGTAGATAGAGAGAGAGACAGAGACAGAGATAGAAACAGAGAGAAACAGAAGGAGAGGGAGATCCTGTAACTACAGTGTTCATGCGTGCTCATTCCATCATGTCTGACTCTTTACAGCCATGGACTGTAGCCCCCCAGGCTCCTCTGTTCATAGAATTTTCCAGGCAGTTATATTGGAGTGGGCTGCCATTTCATTCTCTAGAGGATCTTCCTGACCCAGGGATCGAACTCACATTTCTTGTGTCTTCTGCATTGGCAGGCAGATTCTCTACCACTGTGCCACCTGGGAAGCCATAGCTACAAGACAGTAGGCTTTATATCAAACTAGATGCAAGGGCAAGCTATTTTACTTAGAGATAGAAGTATAAATGGAAACTTCCATTTATATATGGGGGCATATATTTTGAAATGTTCATTCATTTCCCTCCCTCCCTTCCTTGGCTCCTTCCCTCCTCCATTCCTTTCTTAAATAAGCATTACATCAGATACTATTCTAAATATGAGGGCAGGGGTGAGGGATGTTAAGAGATGGGAAAAAAAGAAGAGCCTTGCCATCATGTAGCTAACCATCCAGGTATCATGGTGGTTTTCAGTCTTGACTGATTACTAGAATCACCTGAAGAAAGTTTACAAACTGAAATGCCCAGAGTGTAACCAAATGCATTGCATGGGACTCTGGGTTGAGACCCAGCACCAGGATATCAGACAGTGCCTCAGGTGATGCCCACACACAGCCAAGCTGAGGATCACTGAATGGAGATGAGATCATCTCTAATGCTGACCCTTCCCATCTCTTGGGAAGTGAAGTCAGCGAAGGAACCTGACAGGGAAGTCAGATGATTGGAGGCTGTGGTCTTCCAGATGGAACCACCCAGTGGACCTTCCAGAGTCATTTACTGTTACTCTTATAGCCTTCTCCCCTGATATCCTGTTGTCTGTTTTCAGGTTCCTCCCATGCTCACTCTTCCTTCAGGCTTTATATAAGCTTCTTTTTTTTAAATTTAATTTTTATTTTATATTGGATTGTAGTCGATTAAAAATGTGTTAGTTTCAGATGTACAGCAAGTGACTCAGTTATAGATACATATATATCCCTTCTTTTTTCAGATTCTTTTCACAAGTAGGTTATTACTGAATACTGAGTAGAGTTCCCTGTGCTATACAATTGGTCCTTATTGATTACCTCAAACTCCTAATTCATCCCCTCCCCCACATTTCCCCTTCAGTAACCATAGGTTTGTTTTCCAGGTCTGTAGGTATGTTTTGGTTTTGTAAGTAAGTTCAGTTACATAGCTTCCTACCATGAGCTCCCACTCTCTTACCACCTACCTACACCCAGGTAACTCCTGCTCTCTCATTGGATCTGGTATCAAATGTCACTTCCTCAGGCAAGGTTTTCTTGGCTACTGCCCAGACTAGGTCAGTTGCCCTATTACAATCTCTCACAGAACCCTGAAGTTTCTTTTCACAGCATTTATGACAGTTTCAGATAGAAATCTATCTGGATAATCATTTCATTAATTTCTAGTCTTGTTGCTGCTGCTAAGTTGTTTCAGTCGTGTCTGCCTCTGTGCGACCCCATGGACTGCAGCCTACCAGGCTCCTCCGTCCATGGGATTTTCCAGGCAAGAGTACTGGAGTGGGTTGCCGTTGCCTTCTCCCTCTAGTCTTGTTAATAGACTGTAAAAGCTCTATGGAAGCTGATATCATTTCCATTGCACTCATTTTTAAACCTCAAATACCTAGAAAGATGACTCCTGCTTACTAAGCATTAATTTTATTTATTTCTTGAATGAGTAAAGCAGACAAGAAGCTGATCTCAGAAGGGTTGATAGGGTATTTAACACATTGAGGAACTATTGTGACAACACTGCAATTGACAGAGGCAGGTGCATAAACTGGATTTGTGGTATCAAGCCTGGGTGACTGAACGAATAGTCGTATCGTTAACAAAAATTGGTATGCCAATTGCAAAGAGTGATTAAACAATGATTGCTTTTTCTGGCATACCAATTTTTGTTAACGATTTGACTATTCATTCAGTCACCCAGGCTTGATACCACAAATGCAGTTTATATACCTGCTTCTGTCAATTGCAATGTTGTCATGATAAAAAGCAATCACTGTTTAACCAACTAGTAAATGGTTATCTCACTGGAAAATCAGAAGTTGAATTCCCAACCCATTCAAAACAAATCTATAAGACTGGGAAGAGGAGAAAAATAAGACCATAAATAAGGGATTCTAACATAAAGTACTATTGCTTCCAGCATTTTCTGGATGTTAGGAATGAGACAGAGACACCAACAGGAGCCTTGGGAAAGTTAAGCCTCTTGGGTTCCCCTATCAGACACACTGCACCACCAGGTTTCTCTTGCCAGGCCTGAGTCTTCCAGCCTGAGTCTCCTACATCAGCAGGCAGATTCTTTCCCGATGTACCGCCTGTGAAGTCTCTGTTACAGGGCACCTGTTAGGTATTGTTGTTGTTCAGTCGGTAAGTCGTGTCCAACTCTTTGCAACCCCATGGACTGCAGCACTCTAGGATCCTCTCTCCTTCACTATCTCCTGGAGTTTGCTCAAATTCACGTCCATTGAGCTGGTGGTACTGTCCATCTCATCTTCTGCCTCCCGATTCTTCTTTTGACTTCCAACTTTTCCAGCATCAGGGTCTTTTCCGATGAGTTGGCTCACAAACACTATAAGCTAAGAGACAAGGAAGGAGTCTCCAGAGGGAGCACTGCTCTGCTGACGCATTGATTTTGGACTTCACCTAAGGTGGCCAAAAAACTGGAGCTTCAACTTCATCATCAGTCATCCAATGAATATTCAGGGTTGGTTTCTTTTAGGATTGACTGGTTTGATCTCCTTGGAGTCCAAGGGACTCTCAAGGGTCTTCTCCAGCACCACAGTTCAAAATCAATTGGAACACAGCCTTGTTGTGGCAAAAGGGCTTGCATAAGCAACTCAGTGAAGTTACGAGCCATGCTGTGCAGGGCCATCCAAGACAGGTCATAGTGAAGAGCTCTGACAAAACGTGGTCCACTGGAGAAGGAAATGGCCACCCTCTCCAGTATTCTTGCCTGGAGAACCCCATGACTTTTGAGGTAGCCTTCTTCCAAGTTCTCAGAGAAGTTTGGTGAGAGGCCCTCTACTCCTATCCCGGTTACCTGATTTTCCCACATCATTCAGGCAGAAACCCAGAGTGGGAAATAAGGATGCAGATATTCACCTCTTGCTTTCATCCTTTTTCTGTCATCCATAGTACTTGTGTTAATTTCCTAGGGCTCCGCTAAAAAGTTACCATAGATTGGGTTGCACGAAGCAACAGAGATGAATTGCCTCATAGTTCTGGAGGTCCAAAGTCCAAAACCAAGGTGTCATCAGAGCTGTCCTTCTGGGAGACTCCTTCCTTGTCTCTTTTAGCTTTTGCTGCTGGTGAGCAATCATCAGCTTGTAGATAAGCCACATTAGTCTCTGCTTCCACTGTCATGGCGTCCTCCCTGTGTCTGTGTGTCTTCACATGGCGTTCTTCTGTGTTTGTGTCTTCATATGGCTGTTTATTTATAAAGACCCAGTCATATGGGATTATGACATCATCTTAACTGGATTCATCTGTAGAGACTATTTCCACATAAAGTCACATTCACATGCTATCTCTGGAGGTGAGAACCTCAGCTTATCTTTTGTGGGGACACAATTCCACTGTACACTGTACTCACATCCTTTCTGTTTCTCATGAAATGGCTGGCTTCCCACCCTTGCTGCTAGAGGTGAAAGGATCTCTCTTTGCATTGCTAGAGAATATGATGACAATGGAGCCTATAGACAGTCTTGTTCATAGACCAAAGGAGAAGTAAAGATTTGGAAACTTACTCTCAAGACCCTTGCCTGGCTTGGAGGGCCTTCACTTTAGTGCCCAATCCTGTTTTTGCATGACAAAGCTCACATATCACTTTGCCTTGTTCCTTCTCTTTGCATTCTGTCTGGGACAAGCTCTCATTTTTGCCTCCAAGCAAGTGTATGCTAGTGAGGACAAAGTTCATGCACAAAGGCAAAAGAATAAAAATTCTGTTAATAATGTAATAGTACCTAAACATCTCAGTTCAGTTCAGTCATTCACTCGTGTCCAGTTCTTTTTGACCCTATGGATTGCAGCACACCAGGCCTCCCTGTCCATCACCAACTCCCAGAGTTTACTCAAACGTACATCCACTGAGTCAGTGATACCAGCCAACCATCTCATCCTCTGTCATTCCCTTCTCCTCCCGCCTTCAATCTTTTCCAGCATCACGGTCTTTTCCAATGAGTCATCTCTCTGCATCAGGTGGCCAAAGTACTGAAGTTTCAGCTTCAGCATCAGCCCTTTCAATGAATATTCAGAACTGATTTCCTTTAGGATGGACTGGTTGGATCTCCTTGAGAGAGGGATTCTCAAGAGTCTTCTCCAACACCACAGTTCAAAAGCATCAATTCTTTGGTGCTCAGCTTTCTTTATAGTCCAACTCTCATATCCATATATGACCACTGGAAAAACCATAGCTTTGACTAGATGGACCTTTGTAGGCAAAGTAATTGTCTCTACTTTCTACTTTTTAATATGCTGTCTAGGTTGGTCATAGGAGCAAGTATCTTTTATTCCAAGGAGGAAGTGTCTTTTAATTTCATGGCTGCAGCCACCATCTGCAGTGATTTTGGAGCCCCCCAAAATAAAGTTTGTCACTGTTTCCCCATCTATTTGCCATGAAGTGATGGGACCAGATGCCATGATATTCATTTTCTGAATGTTGAGTTTTAAGCCAACTTTTTCACTCTCCTCTTTCACTTTCATCAAGAGGCTCTTATAGTAAAGAATCCACCTGCAATGTGGGAGACCTGGCTTCAATCCCTAGGTTGGGAAGGTCCCTGGAGGAGGGCATGGCAACCCACTCTAGCTTTCTTGCCTGGAGAATCCCCATGGACAGAGGAGCCTGGTGGGCTACAGTCCATAGTGTTGCAAAGAATCAGACATGACTGAATGACTAAGCACAGCACATTTCTGAATAAGCTCAACTCTATGCTCCTATAGTCTGGTTCAGTTTTTGTTTGCTTGCTTGTTTACTGAAGTATAGTTGATTGATAATATTGTGTTAGTTTTAGACATACAGCAAAAGTGGTTATATATATATACACTCTGCTGTGCTAAGTCGCTTCAGTAGTGTCTGACTCTTTGCAACCCTATGGACTATATAATTTCCTATACTATACAAAAGGAGTTTGTTGTTTATCTGTTTTGTATATAGTAGTTTGCATCCACTAAATGTAAACTCGTAACTTATCTCCCTCCCCCTCCCCCCACCACTATCCCCTTTGATAAGTCTCAGTTTGTTTTCTATGTCCATGAGTATGTTTCTGTGTTGTAAATAAGTTCATTTGTATCATATTTTATTTTGAACATGCAAATGATATCATATGATATTTGTCTTTGTTCTAACTTACTTCACCAAGTATAATATTCTCTAGGTCCACTCATGTTGCTAAAAATGGCAAGATTCCATTCATTTTTTATGACTGAGTAATACTCCATTATACATATGTATGTGTGTATGTATACACACACATGTATATGTATGAGTGAGTAAGTGAAAGTCTTTCAGTCATGTCTGACTCTTTGCAAGTCCTTGGACTGTAGCCTGTCAGGCTCCTCTGTCCATGGAATTCTCCAGGCAAGAATACTGGAGTGGGTAGACATTCCCTTCTCCAGGGGATCTTCCTGACCCAGGGATCAAACCTGGGTCTCTGTATTGCAGGTGGATTCTTTACCATCTGAGTTTCCAGGGAAGCCACATGTAAAAACACATTTTCTTAAGCCAGTCATCTGTTGATGTGCACTTGGATTGTTTCCATGTCTTCATCATTGTAAATAGTGCTGCTATGGACACTAACTTTTTGAATTATAGTTTTATCTGGATATATGCCCAGGAGTGGGGTATACTAACTTTACAAATTAGAGTTTTTATTTTTTCCAGATTTATACCCAAGAGTGAGGTTGCTGAATCATATGAATGGTTCAGTTTTCAAAGTAACTCAGTATTAGTCTTAGATTTAGGTGCTTCTACAAATGACAGCCTCATTTAATGCAGCTGACTTTGGTCCCAGGTCCTAAGCTGTTTCCATCTGGAAGCCAGAGACTGAGTTCTGGCTTCAGATAAGATAAATAAGGAAGAGCCCTCTTGTCTGATATGGTCTCTCCTCATCCTTCAAAATCTTCTCTTCCCTGCCTGGGATTCTCACTGCCATGTCCACTGAAAACAGGCTCTGTGTCATTAGCTGCTTGTCCTTAGACCACCGGTGCATCTGTTGGGTTTGGGAAGACAAATTAAAGCATCTCACCAGCTGCTCACATTGTGTTGCCTCAACAACTAATTGAACGGTCAGAAGAGTTCATTTTTAATTTAGCTGTACTCATCTTGGTAGGAGTAGTCACAGCTCAGAGGGAGAAAAGACACTTGAAATAAAAAGACTTGAGAAAAGGACTTGAATTCCAGACAGCCTTTGACCAGGAGGAGATTAGACATTTTTTATTTTGTGAATTCGGTGAACTTTGAGTAGCATTTGCAAGGAACATAGAATATAGAAAATCCTTGTTCAGTTTCATGTCTTTTGTCTTTGAATCAGAAACACAAGGAAAACAGCTTCCATATGGTCTCACTTTCAAAATTGTGGGATAATTAGTACACTTTAAAGAGTCAGTAGCTCTGACTTCTGTATGAGCGTCATATGGTTCATGCAGTAAATTGATAGCTTTCAAGTGTCTCAGGCAAGGCCGGATGTGGGATTGGGGTTCAGGTAGATGGGAGGCTCTGATGATGGGCTATTATTTATTCTTCCTTAATTAGGTGACTGCATTTTGCATGTGCTTTTAGATCATAATAAACAACTCATTATCAAGCTCCTCCCTAAATACTCCAAAATAATTCTCAATAGGAAAAAAATATTTACTGAATTAACTGACAGCCTTGCTCACAAATACAGCCCGACCTCATGTTTGTGTTTTTTATTTTAACTTTTACTTTTTCTAATGCTCCCTGAAATGTCCATTTTTTTTTCCTATGGATCAATTTTATTTTAAAGCAACTTCTAAATATTCTTTCTATTACGATTGTTATCACTGACTGTTTGGAACCTTATCTCATGAGCAAAGAAGGCTGTCATAGATGGAAATTGCTAAAGAAATTTTTTTACAGTGAGAAACAAAACAAGAGCCTTTTATTTGCCAGGCTCATTTGTCTTTGTCTATAGGTCTCACTTCATGTTTATCCTGATACTTTTAAACATTTATTTTAGTTACAGAATGAAGGATCTTTTGTTGTGGTGTACAGTCAAGGCTATGGTTTTCCAGTAGTCATGTATGGATGTGAGAGTTGGACTATGAAGAAAGCTGAGCACTGAAGAATTGATGCTTTTGAACTGTGGTGTTGGAGAAGACTCTTGAGAGTCCCTTGGACTCCAAGAAGATGCAACCAGTCCATTCTAAAGGAGATCAGTCCTGGGTGTTCTTTGGAAGGAATGATGCTAAAGCTGAAACTCCAATACTTTGGCCACCTCATTCGAAGAGTTGACTCATTGGAAAAGGCTCTGATGCTGGGAGGGATTGGGGGCAGGAGGAGAAGGGGACAACAGAAGATGAGATGGTTGGATGGCATCACCGACTCGATGGACATGAGTTTGAGTGAACACTGGGAGTTGGTGATGGACAGGGAGGCCTGGCGTGCTGCAATTCATGGGGTCGCAAAGAGTCGGATACGACTGAGCGACTGAACTGAACTGAACTGAGCTGACAGTCTTAGTTGCCGCATGGCAGGTGGGATCTCAGTTCTCTGATCAGGGATCAAACCCGTGTCCCCTGCACTGGAGTGGGTTGCTATTTTCTCTTCCAGGGGATCTTCCTGATGCAGGGATCAAACTCACCTCTCTTGCATTGCAGGCAGATTCTTTACCACTGAGCCACCTTAGAAGCACTGTAAAGCCAATCAGAATCGTTCATTCAAAGGAAAATGTTAGCCTGGAGTTGTTCTTTGCCTGAATTCTTAACCATCAGGGTAGTCACTCTATCCTGATCTTTAGAGAGGGCAGAGCAGGGATCTTTTCCCTGATTACACATGAGAATGTGAAAGCTTAATTCATTTGTTTCTTAATTTTTTTGGTTTGTTTTCTTTTCTTATTTTACTCAACCAGGAAATAAATTGAGACCTTGCCTCTGTCTACGTTAAGCTTACAGTGATAAAACAAGCAAGCATCTAGCATTAGACAGTGTTAGGAATGTGGTGTGATGGCGGGGGCGGGGGGCCCTCTCTTACTCAGGAGATCGAGTAGGCTTACTTGAGGAAGAGAATTGGGAAATGACACTAGGAAGGAAAGAGATGAGTAGGAGAGTTAGGTAGGGGAAGATAGGCCAGAGGAGAAGGAAGAGTATCAAGGGCAGGGGAAGAGCATGTGTAAATCCTGGGAGGTAAGAAAGAGATGCTTTTTTGAGGAGATGTTTTGGACAAACAACAGCTAGAAATGACTGAGAGAAGGTTGAATGAAGTGTGTTGGGGAGATGAGTGAAATCAGCAATTTAATTCTTTAGAATGAACTAAAGAGATTAATGAATATCCTTACCATGAAATGATGGGTCATCTAGGGATTATCTGATTCTATCAGGTTGTGTACAGATGTGAAAGTTGTACCATATAGATGGTTGAGCATGAAAGAACTGATGCTTTTGAATTGTGCTGGAGAAGACTCCTGAGTGTTCCTTGGCCTGCCAGGAAGTCAAACCAGTCAATCCTAAAGGAAGTCAACCATGAATATTCATTGAAAGGACTGATGCTGAAGCTGAAGCTCCAATATTTTGGCCCCCCGATGTGAAGAACTAACTCACTGGAAAAGATCCTGATGCTCGGAAAGACTGAAGGCCAAAGGAAACGATAAGTGGCTAAGATGGTTAGATAACATCATCAACAAAATGGACATGAATTTAAGCAAACTCAGGGAGACAGTGAAGGACAGGGAAGCCTGGTGTCCTGTAGTCCATGGGGTCGCAAAGAATCGGGACACAACTTAGTGACTGAACAAAGCAAACCAAAAAAATCATGTTGTAATCTTCTGTCTTTGATTAGGTTGCTTTATAATTCTGAAAGTAGAATGTAGTTTGCAGAAAACTGAGAGCAACACAAATAACTTTACATAGATAAAAGCTAATTACCTGTGTCCAGTGCAATGAAACGGCAACCCACTCCAGTGTTCTTGCCTGGAGAAGGCTAGGGACAGGGGAGCCTGGTGGGCTGCCAGCTATGGGGTCCCACAGAGTCAGACATGACTGAAGCAACTTAGCAGCAGTAGCAGCAGCAGTGCAATGAAGTTGATTATGCCCTATGGAAAACATTTTTTTTTTTTTTGCAAACTCATGTTAATATTTTTTATTCCATGTACATTTGTGGTTCTTTGACTTTTCATCTAAACAGATTATAATTTTTTCCAGTTCCTTCATTAAATAATGTATTAGATAAAGTCTTTGACTCATGCTAATTTTATATATGTGTACCCAATAATCTTAGTTTCCCACAGAAGTTTAGTTCAGGCTTTGGGTAAAAACTGATAGGCTTATATTTGTATTTTCTTTTGTCTTCACAGAGTAGTTCACAGAACACATATACTTTTGTACCTTCAGACACCAGGTAAATGTTTTCCTATAAATGAATGATTTTGATTGACTTTACAGCACTTCCAAGGATGCTCAGTGGAAAAGAATCTGCCTGCAATGCAGGAGATGTGGGTTTGATCAGGAAGACCTCTAGAAGACAAAATTGCAACCCACTCCAGTATTCTTGCCTGGAAAATCCCGTGGACAGAGGAGCCTGATGGGCTACAGTCCATGTGGTCACAAAGAGCTGGGCATGACGGAGGAACTCAGCATGCATACACAGTGCTACTCTGGTCACTTTCTGTTTTCCACACTCAGTCAGTTCAGTTCAGTTCAGTTGCTCAGTCGTGTCCAACTCTTTGCGACCCCATGAATCACAGCACGCCAGGCCTCCCTGTCCATCACCAACTCCCAGAGTTCATTCAGACTCACGTCCATCGAGTCAGTGATGCCATCCAGCCATCTCATCCTCTGTCGTCCCCTTCTCCTCCTGCCCCCAGTCCCTCCCAGCATCAGAGTCTTTTCCAATGAGTCAACTATTCCCATGAGGTGGCCACAGTATTGGAGTTTCAACTTTAGCATCATTCCTTCCAAAGAAACCCCAGTGCTGATCTCCTTCAGAATGGACTGGTTGGATCTCCTTGCAGTCCAAGGGACTCTCAAGAGTCTTCTCCAACACCACAGTTCAAAAGCATCAATTCTTCGGCACTCAGCCTTCTTCACAGTTCAACTCTCACATCCATACATGACCACTGGAAAAACCATAGCCTTGACTAGACAGACCTTTGTTGGCAAAGTGATGTCTCTGCTTTTCAATATTCTATCTAGGTTGGTCATAACTTTCCTTCCAAGGAGTAAGCGTCTTTTAATTTCATGGCTGCAGTCACCATCTGCAGTGATTTTTGGAGTCTATAAAAATAAAGTCTGACACTGTTTCCCCATTTATTTGCCATGAAGTGATGGGACCAGATGCCATGATCTTCATTTTCTGAATGTTGAGCTTTAAGCCAACTTTTTCCATACTAATGAATATTTTTTCTGCCTGTTCTCCTCTATCTTACCACTACACACACACACACACACACCCCCACACCCACACACAGAGACTGTTCTGCAAAGGGCTAGAGTTCTACGGAGGATCCTAAGGGGCAGTTACAGGCTCTAAAACATTCAGGTGAATAGGCTCCAGGCCTTTAGCTGGACATAGGTGATACAATTAGCAAATGCTATACATGTCTATGGGCTTCCCAGGTGGCACTAGTGGTAAAGAACCTGCCTGCCAATGCAGATGACTTAAGAGATGCAGCTTCAGTCCCTGGATTGGGAAGATCCCCTGGAGCAGGGTATGGCAACCCACTCCAGTATTCTTGCCTGGAGAATCCCATGGACAGAGGAGGCTGGTGGGCTACAGTCCATAGGGTTGCAAAGAGTCAGACACGACTGAAGTGACTTAACAGACACATATGTGTTTATAGAGAAGAATCCTTCCTGAAGGTTGGTGTTGTCAGACAAAGACTTTTGAAGGAGGTAACGCTTGTTCTTGTGCTGGGACATCAAGGATGAAGAGGATTCCAAAGTGGAAAAGAGATTATGTGGCATAGAAAATTAGAACAAAGGAAGAAACATGTGCTTGGGAGGCAGATCTTTGAGTTGATTTAGCTGGTCACACAGAGGGCTCTGATCAAACTGGAGAAAGAGGCTGAGGGGCCCACTGCATTCCTTTAATGGGATAGTCTGGAACTGCACATGGTAATTCTATTTGCAGCTCACCCTCTCCAGACAAAACTGACAGGGGAAGCTGAAAAATGAGTTTTAGATTAGAACTCATACTTTTAATTGATTTCGATACTGAGCAATAAGTGAAGACGTTGTGAATTAACTATAGTGTCTGCTCTGGTCCAGCCCAAGGAACACTTTGTTATTGCACCTGGTTGTTATGATTATGAAGGGTCCAACTCTCCTTCCTCTGATATTAGAGCTGGCCCTCTCAACGTAACGGGCAGATTATCCTTACAAAAATCACAGCTTTGAGCCAAGGATCTAACACTTAGAGACACTCTCTTGGCCTTTCTGAGCCTGAGTCTTGAAGCTTCTTGTTCCGTATCAGTGAAATGAAGCAGATGTTTTGAAAACATTTCAGCATCTCTTCCAGGTCCCTTGTGATGGTACTTGTCCCTTTTCTTAAACCATAAGATCTTTTACAACAAAGACCACAATGCTCTCCCTCAGGCTTGGTGGGATTTCACATGGAGAGATACTCAGGAAAGCAGTTTCAATACTTTCTGGTTGATTAAAAGTCTAGATGAGTGAGTGGATAAATGGGCACGCCATTTATGTTGGCTGTATGTATGTTGGCTACTCTCTCTGTTTTTGTTCCTCGTTTATATAGCGGCAGAGTTGAGCTTCTCATTGAGTTTCCTAACAAGCATCCATTTATGCCAAAAGCTCTAATAAGCAAAGTAAGTTCTAAAAGGGTTTATGGGAGTGTCAAAGCAGGGAGCTTGCATCACATGCTTGGCAGCCAGTGGCTTCAGAACTCATAAGGGTATTTCTAGTCTTCAAAGTCATTGCTTGGCTGTACCAGGGTGGATTGTACCAGGGTGGTATGTCCCCTCTCCCTACCTTGCTATTGCTCCAAGCAGGTCCAGCTTTTCTTTTACCTCTTTCATTGGCTTCCATCCCCAAACCACCTCCAGAGAAGACGGCAGAACAAAACAGCAAATAAGAACTGCAACTTTCTTCCAACTAAATAAATCAGTTAGTGAATTATCCCTGCAATGTGTTATTTTTCTAAGCAAAATGGAGGGCCAAGTTCACAGAGACACTTTATTTAAAAGGCAGGTGGGGTTATAAACATTTTATTTCTGTTACAGTCTAGTGGATAAAGAGGTAAAGATGAGGTAATGGAAAGAAGAGCAAGGATGTAGTTAGCCATTTTTAACAGTTGACATTTACTGACTGAACACTGTATACCAGGCTTAATCATCTAAAATGTATTATTATCCTCCTCCTGTGCATACAAAATACAGTGGTATCAGAGCAGTTTGGACTTGTTCAAGATGATAGATTGTATTTGCCATAAAAGGAATTAAGCCCAGAGCCATCTGATTCCAGTGCTTATCCTTTCCTTCCTCAAAATATTGCTTTGCTGCCTTCTGTATGAGTTTATTCCATAATCAGGGCAGCCATCTCTCTGAATGCCTGACTTCCCCAGGTAAAGAAAGGGCACCCAGCAGCAGCTAATTATACCCGAGAAGCTATAGTTGCCACCAAATTACTCACACTGTCTTGGCTTATGCTTCACCAATGATCCCCTACAGGACTCTGTAATCTGATAACAATCAGAAACTCAGCAAAGCGCTTATCAGCTATTTCACAATGACAAATGTTTGCCAGCAGAGCAGATGAAAAGGAAGATCACAGAGGTGGTTCTTTATGTGGGAAAGGTAGAGAAAGCATTCTGTTTAGGGGATGTGGTTCCAACAACTGGGATAACTGTAATCAAGCAAAAGAGAAAAATAAGAACTGCTGTGAGTGGAGAGCTTTTCTTCTGTTTTCTCAAAATTATCACAGGCAAAGTTCATCCAGCAGTAGAGAAAGATTAACACAAAAGTCTGTGTGTGTGCATGCTTGGCCATTTCCGACTCTTTCTGACCTCAGGAATGTAGCATGCAAAACTCCTATGTCCATGGAATTTTCCAGGCAAGAGTACAGGAGAGGATTGCCATTGCCTCCTCCAGAGGATCTTTCTGACCCAAGGGTTGAACCCAAGTCTCCTGCATTGGCAGGTAGATTCTTTACCACTGCACCACCTAGGAAACTAGACTAGTATTAATGTAGAAGGCTCTTGTGGCTACATGGAACTACTTAAATTCAATTCATGGTATTTAGATAAAAAATGTAGATCCTCAGTCACACTAGGCACATTTCAAAGGCTCAGCAGCCATACTACTTGTGATTATTGCTTTAGACAGACAGCTCAGTTATATAATAATCCCATCATTGCAGGAGATTCTATTGGACAAGATCTCCTTGGACTGCAAAGAGATCAAACCAGTCAATCCTAAAGGAAATTATCCTGAATATTTATTGGAAAGACTGATGCTGAACCTGAAGCTCCAGTACTTTGGCCAGGTGATGAGAAGAGCTGACTCATTGGAAAAGACCCTGATGCTGGGAAAGATTGGAGGCAGGAGAAGGGGATGACAGAAGACAAGATGGTCGGATGGCATCACTGACTCAATGGATATGAGTTTGAACAAGCTCCGGTAGGTGGTGAGGAACAGGGAAGCCTGGAGTGCTGCAGTCCATAGGGTCACAAACAGCTGGACATGACTGAGCGGCTGAGCAACAACTACTATTGGGCAACACTTGTCCAAAGCATAAAGCACTGTGGATAAAGGAAACCGCTGATGATGATGCAGAGCTAATTAGCAGAGGGAATGTTTGCTGAGCAGTGAATAGGATTAAAGTCCTGGAATTGCTCTACCTCTCCCATCCTTAAATGGCATTGTCATATCCACCATTTTTTTTTTTTAATTTTGATACAGTGCATATAACATAAAATTTATCATCTTAATCATTTTAAGTATACAGTTCTACATTTTTAAGTTTATTCACAATACTGTGCGAAAAAATCTACAGAATTTTTCTTCATGCAAAATCACAACTCTATACCCTTTAAAAAACTCCCCTGGTCCTTCCCCTGCTAGTACCTGACAACCTCCATTCGACTTCATGTTTGTATGAATTTGGCTACTCTAAATTCTTCCTATAATGGAGTCATACCGTACTTGTCCCTTCATGACTGGCTTATTTCACATAGCATACTGTCTTTGAGATCCATTCATGTCATAGTATGTGTCAGAATTTCATTCCTTTTTAAGGCTAAATCACATTGAATTGTATATGTGTATACCATATTTTAGTTACCCGTTAGTCCTTTAATGGATGCATGGGTGGCTTCTGTCTTTTAGCTATTGTGAATAGTGCGTCTGTGCACGTCGGTATAGCGATATCTCTTTGAGACTCTGTTTTCCATTCTTTTGGACACATACCCAGAAGAGAAATCTCTGGTTGATATGGTAGTTCTATTTTCAGTTTTTAAGAAGTGCCATATCGTTTTCCATAGTTGCTGTGCCATTTTTACATTCCCATCCACAGTACACAAAGATTTCAATTTATCTACATCCTCACCTCATACATTATTTTCTGTTTTTACTCCTTCCTTTTTGGATAGTAGTCATCTTGATTGGGTGTGGAGAATATCCACCTATTTTTAAAGGCTACTGTATTTTCCATGATGTGAACATTATTTGGCAAAACTTTTTTTTTTTAATTTTTGGTTAAAATAACTGCATATTTATCATAGAAAATTGAGAAAATATGGTGAAGACTTTGGAAGAGAGTGAAAAAAATAGGCATAATTGTACCATTGAAAGGTAAGTGCTACTAATATCTTGATGCACATTAAAAAAATATACATTTGTAGTTTTCCAGATGGGAACTGTATTTTATGTACTGCTGTGTAATTTATTGTTAAAATAATACTTATTGGTATTTTTATGTCATTAAATAATTTTAAATGTTTTATAATAATGTGGTATAGATGTTAACATACTACAGCTTAAAATTGGTTCAGAATGGGGAACACATGTATACCTGTGGCAGATTCATTTTGATATTTGGCAAAACTAATACAATATTGTAAAGTTTAAAAGTAAAATAAAATTAAAAAACCCCATGTTTTTATTTGTTATTTTAAATATATAAATAATGAACATTCTTAAATCACTACATAACTGTATGAAAACATTCTAGGACAAAATTCTGGATTTTTCTAGTCACAGGGTTTAGGTTTTTAAAAAACTTTTCTTTTTGAAAAATAGTGTACATGGAGAAAACTAAAAATAATAATTGCCCAATAATCTATTCTAAAGTGAACACATCAACATTACCAGCATCCTTTTGGTCCAACTAGCTTTTTCAACAACAGCTGGCTATTGCCTTCCTACTCAGGCTCTGTTTCCCAGAAGGAGATGCCACGAGGAGAAATTGTCTGCAAGTGAATTACTAAGGAAATGCTCCCATGGGAGACAGATAAGGGAAGGGGAGGAAGGGGTCCTCAGAGTGAAAGGCCTTCCTCCCCAGGTCGCTTCAGTCTGAGCCGAGAGGAGGACTCAGGGGTGGGAGAACTCAGGGGTGAGTGGCCTCAGCACTGTTCCTTGTGTGTCCTGGGGGCTGAACTAGCCTACTCCCAGTGGCAGCAAAGTCTCTGCAGGAACAGAAAGCGCAGACTCCAGACCCTACTAGCCTCTGTGCTTACTGCCAAAGGCTCCACAAGGATGGCTGGTCTAAGAAGCCCCGCAGGTACTGTCCACTGAAAGGCCTGCAGAGGCACAGGGGAGCTGATTGTACCGAAATGATAAATGGGATCTGAGGGGGCTTAGGGGAGTCCATCACACTGTCCACCACACACGCCAGGGCCCCTCCTGCCAAGGGGAAACTGAGACCAGCTGCAATTTGGGCTCCTCTTGCAGTGCTGCAATGTTTGCGCCTGGACATGCCTCCTTGAGCAACAAAATGCAAGGAAACTGTATGAGACTAAAAAGGAACAGCGTGGGTATACAGCTGGGGCAAATTCTGGATGAAAGATACAAAAACACCAAAACAAAACAAAGAAAAAACCCCTACTGCAACTTCTGAAGAGCCAGGAGCAGAAGCAGGGTACTGAGTAAGCCCCCTGCACTCAGTACCAGCAGAGGGGCGAGCAAATGAACTAAGCCTCTCTCAACCAGACCCCTGGACATATTCCTACTCTCATTCTGTGTAAGAAACAAACTCACCCTGTCTCAGAGAGGGGGCAAGCAAAGGAGCATGTTACTTATTCTCACTCCTCCATACTCCAACCAGGACCCTGATAAAGTCTTGCCTGAATTTCTTGTCTGGGTCTAGTCAATTTCTGCTGACTGGGGAAAACCAAGAACCCAGGTGTGCTGCAGTCCATGGGGTCACAAAGAGTCAGACATGACTTAGCAACTGAGCAATAATGACAAAGAACCCTGGTCAGTACCAAAACCATGACCCTGACTGTTACCAGCATAGATCAGCGAGGCTTGCTGCTGAGCTCTATAATAGAATCACACAGATGGTTCTCCTCTGTGTCAGCCGTTCTTTCCCTACTGTGATGTTTAGGAGACCCTGCCAAGAAGTTGCACACAGCAGCGGCATGTGCATTTCCTCATATTGTGGCAGTGTTTACTTATATCACCGTTTATTTATACAGTCTACTCTTCTTGGAAATCTGAGTTGTGTCTGCCTGTGAAATATTATTGAATGATGTTGCCATGAATGTTGTTGACTGCAAGCTCTCATTTTCATAGAACTTGCTGGATCATAGGGTAGGCAAGATTTAGTTTTAGTAGACATGGCTGGAAACACTTCTCCAAATTGATTACATCAATTACAATGTTTACTAGAAGTTTATATTAATTTCAGTTTACAGCCTCATAGTACCTGGTATGGCCAATTTCTTAAATTTTAGCCATTTTGGTGGGCTGGTTTCTCATTATGATTTAAATCCATATTTTTTAAAAAACAAAAACAAAAAATTCCAGGTTGTCATTGCTTATTGGCCGTTTGGATGTTCTCACATATGAAATCAGATCAGTTCAGTTCACTCAGTCATGTCCAACTCTTTGTGACTCCATGAACCGCAGCACGCCAGGCCTCCCTGTCCATCATCAACTCCCAGAGCTCACCCAAACCCACGTCCATCTAGTCGATGATACCATCCAACCATCTCATCCTCTGTCATCCCCTTCTCCTCCTGCCCTCAAATTTTCCCAGCATCAGGGTCTTTTCAAATGAGTCAGCTCTTCGCATCAGGTGGCCAAAGTATTGGAGTTTCAGCTTCAGCATCAGTCCTTCCAATGAACACCCAGGACTGATCTCCTTTAGGATGGACTTGTTGGACCTCCTTGCAGTCCAAGGGACTCTCAAGAGTCTTCTCCAGCATTATAGTTTAAAAGCATCAATTCTTAGGCACTCAGATTTCTTTATAGTCCAACTCTCACATCCATACATGACCACTGGAAAAACTATAACCTTGACTAGACAGACCTTTATTGGCAAAGTAATGTCTCTGCTTTTTAATAAGCTGTCTAGGTTGGTCATAACGTTCCTTCCAAGGAGTCTTTTAATTTCATGGCTGCAATCACCATCTGCAGTGATTTTGGAGCCCCCCAAAATAAAGTCAGCCACTGTTTCCACTGTTTCCCCATCTATTAGCCATGAAGTGATGGGGCCAGATGCCATGATCTTCGTTTTCTGAATGTTGAGCTTTAAGCCAACTTTTTCACTCTCCTCTTTCACTTTCATTAGGAGGCTCTTTAGTTCTTCTTCATTTTCTGTCATAAGGGTGGTGTCATCTGCATATCTGAGGTTATTGATATTTCTCCCGGCAATCTTGATTTCAGCTTGTGCTTCTTCCAGCCCAGCATTTCTCATGATGTGCTCTGCATAGAAGTTAAATAAGCAGGGTGACAATATACAAGCTTGACGTACTCCTTTTGCTATTTGGAACCAGTCAGTTGTTCCATGTCCATTTCTAACTGTTGCTTCCTGACCTGCATACAGGTTTCTCAAGAGGCAGATCAGGTGGTCTGGTCTTCCCATCTCTTTCAGAATTTTCCACAGTTTATTGTGGTCCATACAGTCAAAGGCTTTGGCATAGTCAATAAAGCAGAAATAGATGTTTTACTGGAACTCTTTTGCTTTGTCCATGATCCAGCGGATGTTAGCAATTTGATCTCTGATTCCTCTGCCTTTTCTAAAACCAGTTTGAACATCTGGAAGTTCACAGTTCACATATTGCTGAAGCCTGGCTTGGAGAATTTTAAGCATTACTTTATTAGCATGTGAGATGAGTGCAATTGTGCAGTAGTTTGAGCATTCTTTGGCATTGCCTTTCTTTGGGATTGGAATGAAAACTGACCTTTTCCAGTCCTGTGGCCACTGCTGAGTTTCCCAAATTTGCTGGCATTTTGAGTTCAGCACTTTCACAGCATCATCTTTCAGGATTTGAATAGCTCAACTGGTATTCTATCACCTCCATTAGCTTTGTTCATAATGATTCTTCCTAAGGCCCAATTGGCTTCACATTCCAGGATGTCTGGCTCTAGGTGAGTGATCACACCATTGTGATTATCTGGGTCATGAAGATCTTTTTTTTTTTTTTTGTACAGTTCTGTGTATTCTTGCCACCTCTTCTTAATATCTTCTGCTTCTGTTTGGTCCATATCATTTCTGTTTTTTATTGAGCCCATATTTGCATGAAATGTTCTCTTGGTATCTCTAATTTTCTTGAAGAGATCTCTAGTCTTTCCCATTCTATTGTTTTCCTCTATTTCTTTGCACTGATCACTGAGGAAGGCTTTCTTATCTCTTCTTGCTATTCTTTGAAACTCTGCATTCAGATGCTTATATCTTTCCTTTTCTCCTTTGCTTTTCACTTCCCTTTTTTTCACAGCTATTTGTAAGGCCTCCTCAGAAAACCATTTTGCTTTTTTGCATTTCTTTTTCTTGGGGATGGTCTTGATCCCTGCCTCCTGTACAATGATACATGCTTGTAACTGTTGTCCATCTGAATTTTGGGGTTTCTGACTTTTTCTTTCTGATTATTAGAATATTTTGTTTTGGAGAGATACCATGGGGACATGAAATGTCAGGTGATATTCATGAATAAATCAAACCTGGGGGAAACTGCAGTGTTAAGAAGTGAGGCAAACTCATTACCTGGCTTTTGGCTGATGTAGTCTCTTCTCATTTCTTTTCATGTGCAGATATGTTAATAAATGGTAGTGTCACATTTTAATGTTTCTGCAGTCCTCTGGGCAGGGTTTGGAGTCTTCTAATCTGGAGAACAATGGAAAAGGGCTACAAAGTGACAATCACGTGGACATATGATGAGACCCCTTGATGTCTCAAATCTGTCTTCTCCTTACCACTCCTCTGTCATCTAGGGATTGATGATGTCGTGAGGCTCTATTCTTGAGCTAGTCGATGTTCCGGAAAGCTTTCACTCATATGTAGGAAGCATAAGCTGAGCCTGGCTGTCTGGCTTCCTTTTGCTGCTTGACTCCTTCCCCTCTTCAAACTGGAGATTGCTTGTGTGTGTGTGCTGCATTTTGATTCCTATACAAACTGGATCGTTCCAAATTTTTGAGCTCTTAAGAACACTTACACCTTAATTTTTGTTGAACTATGATGGTCCTCTTATATGGTCCTTATAATATGCATTAAGAGAGAAAACCAGCTCCCCATGTGAAGAAATAAAACTGTTAGCTGCTTAGTTCTGTAGACTTCTTGCAACTCCATGGACTGTAGCCCACTAGGTTCCTCTGCCCGTGGAATCCTCCAGGCAGGAATACTGGAGTGGGCTGCCATTCCCTTCTCTAGGGGATCTTTCTGCCACAGGGATTGAACCCATGTTTCCTGCATTGCAGCAAGATTCTTTACCGTCTGAACCACCAGGGAATGAATTAAGAGAGGAAACCAGCTCCCCATAGATATCCCCCAATAATGGTTTTCCCTTGTTAGATCCTGAACCATGGGAGAAAAAACATGGAAAAATTATTCCCTTGTCAAATAGGTATGAAATATCGGTAGGAAGATGAGGCTTACAAAAGAAAGATGCCGTCCTGCCTGACCTCCCTCACAACATGCTCTGGAGAGGTTTCTGAACATGATTAAGAGCCTACAGAGAAGAGGAGAAACTGGAGAAGACTTTTACAAATACCAAAAATCCACAAGACCAAACCCTCACATACACTAAGTCCCCTACACACAGACCTTCAAGTTGCGAACTTTCAAAGCTGTGAACATGTGTTCAGTCACTTGGTTCTATTTGAGGGATTACAGCTAGTTTTTGAGGTGCAGCACCCAAACAGAAAGCTGTGCACAAAGGTTGCAGCAGTCATTCAGAATGCAAATCAGTGATATCGTGTCATCTATGATGAGAAAAAAAGAGCCACTATCCAGACATCTCTGGCTTGTTTTATTAAAGAGGATAGATAGAACTGAATTCAGCCAAGAACCAGAACCTGTTCCATCAGCAGCAGGCATGAGTGAAATTGCAACCTGCCCTCTGTCTCCTGTTGCTAATGATTCTTCAGCTCTACCGTCTCCCACCTCCTCTCCCTCTACTAGTCGATAGTTCTTCTTGCTTGTTCACTGGATGCCAGCCCCTGGATGCCAGTTATTGTACTGTACTACTCTACTTTTCAAGGCACTGTATTGTGAGGTTTAAAATGCTCCCTTTATAATAGTGTGTTGGCTTCTGCCAACAATGATATGAACTAAGCATCAGATCAGATCAGATCAGTCGCTCAGTCGTGTCCGACTCTTTGCGACCCCATGAATCGCAGCACGCCAGGCCTCCCTGTCCATCACCAACTCCCAGAGTTCATTCAGACTCACGTCCATCGAGTCAGTGATGCCATCCAGCCATCTCATCCTCTGTCGTCCCCTTCTCCTCCTGCCCCCAATCCCTCCCAGCATCAGAAGCATAATTATAACTAAAATGAACATAAATATATATGTCCCCCTCCTCCTCTGGTAGCTCAGTTGGTAAAGAATCCATTTGCAATGTGGGAGATGGGGGTTCTATCCTTGGATCAGGAAGATTCCCTGGAGAAGGAAATAGCAACCCACTCCAGTATTTTTGCCTGGAAAATCCCATCCTTGGCAGGCTATAGTCTATGGGTTTACAAGAGTCGGTCATGACTTAGCCACTAAGCCACCACCACCACATATATCCCTCCCTCTTAAGGCTTCCTCCCATACTACCGCCCGTCCTTCCTCTCTGGATCGTCAAAGAGTGCTGGACTGAAGTTATTGTGTTATATAACAGCTTGCCACTAGCTATGTTACATATGGTAGTGGATGTATGTAAACGCTACTTTCTTTAAATAAAGGGCATGATGTAATGATAAAGGAGTTGATGATGATTGCAGCCATGAGATTAAAAGACAATTAGAAGAAAAACTATGACAAACCTAGACAGCATATTAAAAAACAAAGACATCACTTTGCTGACAAAAATCCATATAGTCAAACCTATAGTTTTTCTGGTAGTCACATATTGATGTGAGAGCTGGACCATAAAGAAGGCTGAGAGCTGAAGAATTGATGTTTTTGAATTGTGGTGCTGGAGAAGACTTTTGAGAATACCTTGGACAGCAAGGAGATCAAACCAGTCAATCCTAAAGGAAATCAACCCTGAATATTCACTGGAAGGACTGATGCTGAAGCTGATACTCTAATACTTTGACCACCTGACGTGAAGAGCTGACTCATTGGAAAAGATCCTGATGCTGGGAAGGACTGAAGGCAGGAGGAGAAAGGGATGACTGAGGATGAGATGGTTGGATGGTATCACTGACTCAATGGACGTGAGTTTGAGCAAACTCTGGGAGATAGTGAAGGACAGGGAAGCCTGACATGCTGCAGTCCATGGAGTCACAAAGAGTTGGACATGACTTAGCAACTGAACAACAACAACGAAGAGTTTATTCTCAAAAAAACATAAGAAAACTGAATGTGTATATACCTAATGAAAGTTCAAAACACGTGAAGAAATGTTTATTTTTTGTATTTATTCATTTTTTATGTATTATTTGTGTGAAAAGCATTATAAACCTATAGTACAGTACTCCATAGCTTATTGTGTTACTTGGGTGCCCAGGTTAACTTCGTTGGACTTATGAATAAATTGGATGTATGAATGTGATCTCGGAATTGAACTCATTCGTGTGTTGGAGACTTACTCTATTTAAAAACTCGATCCATCTATCACGGCAGGTTAGGAAACTGTCACCACTAAAGAATGCAGGCATTGGAAAAATGAACGTCCAAATAAAGCCTGTGACCTTCATGTGTTTCTCGTGTGCTTAAAACCATACTTGCACCAAGTGCCTACACTTCTGTTTTCCTTTCCAGAGGATGACAGAATCTCCTTTATGAAATTGTCTGTGTCAACATAAGGATAAGCCTTTCAAGCATCATCACTGAAGTCTCTGAGCCCCTAAGAGTGCTCATTCTAGAAACCCTAGCTGGTAGTCTCTCTTCTAACTGTAATAAATGGACTAGAGACTTCTTGCCAGACTGAGTTATTTTACTGAAATGACTTTTTCTATTGCCCAGGCCTTAATCTTTTATTATAACTTTTTACTTTGAAATAGTTTGTCTCTCAAGAAGTTTCAAAAATAATACAGGATTCCTGTGTACTTTCATCCAGCTTCTCCCAATTGTTAATATAATTAAAAAAAAATCATAGTGCTTTTTCAAAACTACGAAACTGGCATGGGTGCAGTAATAATAACTCAAGTGCAGACCTTATTCAGATTTTGCAAGTTTTTGCATGAAGTCTGTTAAGTTTTATTTTTGGTATATAGTTCTATGAAATTGTACCACATGCATAAATTCATGTAAACATAACCACAATCTGTTCCACCACTACAAAAACTTTTTCATTGTTGACTTAAATTTTTGAAAGCTACTAGTAGAAATAATTCTAGGTAGAATGACTTTCTTTGCTTTCATTAATTTATTATAAAGATCCAAAGTGAAAGGAAGAATTAGTAAATTTTACAAGGTCATAGTGTATCAGGAGGCACTTACAAGATACTAGAATGTAAATATGTTTAAGAACTTTCATTCAGTTGTAGATTACAAAATTGTAAGCAGTAGTACTCTAGCTATTTTTGCTGCAGAGTAAATTGCCCCAACTATGGATGGAGGTTCGTGACATTGTACAGGAGACAGGAATCAAGACCATCCCCAAGAAAAAGAAATACAAAAAGGCAAAATGGCTGTCTGAGGAGGTCTTGCAAATAGCTGTGAAAAGAAGGGAAGCAAAAAGTAAAGTGGAAAAGAAAAGATACACCCATCTGAACACAGAGTTCCAAAGAAGAGCAAGGAGAGATAAGAAAGCCTTCCTCAGTGATCAGTGCAAAGAAATAGAGGAAAACAATAGAATGGGAAAGACTAGAGATCTCTTCAAGAAAATTAGAGATACCAAGGGAACATATCATGCAAAGATGGGCTCAATAAAGGACAGAAATGGTAGGGACCTAACAGAAGCAGAAGATATTAAGAAGAGGTGGCAAGAATACACAGAAGAACTGTACCAAAAAACAAGATCTTCATAACTCAGATAATCACGATGGTGTGATCACTCACCTAGAGCCAGACATCCTGGAATGTGAAGCCATTTGGGCCTTAGAAAGCATCACTATGAACAAACCTAATGGAGGTGATGGAATACCAGTTGAGCTATTTCAAATCCTGAAAGAGGACGCTGTGAAAGTGCTGAACTCAATATGCCAGCAAATGTGGAAAACTCAGCAGTGGCCACAGGACTGGAAAAGGTCAGTTTTCATTCCAATCCCAAAGAAAGGCAATGCCAAAGAATGCTCAAAGTACTGCACAATTGCACTCATCTCACACTCTAGTAAAGTAATGCTCAAAATTCTCCAAGCCACACTTCAGCAATATGTGAACCGTGAACTTCCAGATGTTCAAGCTGGTTTTAGAAAAGGCAGAGGAATCAGAGATCAAATTGCTAACATCCGCTGGATCATGGAAAAAGCAAGAGAGTTCCAGCAAAACATCTATTTCTGCTTTATTGACTATGCCAAAGCCTTTGACTGTGTGGATCACAATAAACTGTGGAAAATTCTGAACGAGATGGGAAGACCAGACCATCTGATCTGCCTCTTGAGAAACCTGTATGCAAGTCAGGAAAGCAACAGTTAGAAACTGGACATGGAACAATAGACTGGTTCCAAATAGCAAAAGGAGTACGTCAAGCCTGTATCTTGTCACCCTGCTTATTTAACTTATATGCAGAGCACATCATGAGAAATGCTGAGCTGGACAAAGCACAAGCTGGAATCAAGATTGCTGGGAGAAATATCAATAACCTCAGCTATGCAGATGACACCACCCTTATGGCAGAAAGTAAGGAAGAAATAAAAAGCCTCTTGATGAACGTGAAAGAGGAGAGTGAAAAAGTTGGCTTAAAGCTCAACATTCAGAAAACGAAGGTCATGGCATCCGGTCCCATCACTTCATGGCTAATAGATGGGGAAACAGTGGAAATAGTGGCTGACTTAATATTTCTGGGCTCCAAAATCACAGCAGATGGTGATTGCAGCCATGAAATTAAAAGACACTTACTCCTTGGAAGGAAAGTTATGACCAACCTAGACAGCTTATTAAAAAGCAGAAACATTACTTTGCCAACAGAGTCTGTCTTGTCAAGGCTATGGTTTTTCCAGCGGTCATGTATGGATGTGAGAGTTGGACTATAAGGAAAGCTGAGCACTGAAGAATTGATGCTTTTGAACTGTGGTGTTGGAGAAGACTCTTGAGAGTCCCTTGGACTGCAAGGAGATCCAACCAGTCCATCCTAAAGGAAATCAGTCCTGGGTGTTTATTGGAAGGACTGATGTTGAAGCTGAAACTCTAATACTTTGGCCACCTGATGTGAAGAGCTGACTCATTTGAAAAGACCCTGATGCTGGGAAAGATTGAGGGCGGGAGGAGAAGGGATGACAGAGGATGAGATGGTTGGATTGCATCACCGACTCGACGGACATGGGTTTGGGTGGACTCTGGGAATTGGTGATGGACAGGGAGGCCTGGTGTGCTTGGTTCATGGGGTCACAAAGAGTCAGACATGACTGAGCGACTGAACTGACTGAACTGAAATTGTCCCCAAATTAAGTGGATGAAATAACAACCACAGTTTATTTTGCGCACAAATTTGTAATTTGGGGAGCAGGGATTGTTCATCTCTTCTCAATGCTGTGTTAGCTGAGGTTGTACAATGTGGATTAGTGAGTCACCTGTCTGTCCATCAGTTTTCTCTCATAAGGTCTCTTCTATGGAGTGGCTTGCTTGTCCTCACTGTCCGTGGCAAGATTTTTGAGAGTAAAAGTAGAGACAGGAAATAGTAGCGATCAGTTTTTGAAGGTCTAGGTACAGAACCTGTACAGCATCATTTCCATGTATTGGTCAAGAAGACACAGAGACTAGATTCAAGGGGAGAGGACATATATCTTACTGTTTGATGGGAGAAGAGTCAACATTTTGGGGACCCTGTTTTTAAACTACCATGTTAGTTTTTGTATAAAGAAATTTGCCACCTTAAAAATGTTTGGAATTTAAAAACGTATTACAAATATGTTGCAATGAAAATGAAGTTCAGAAATAGCTTAACCTTGAGATACATTTGTTTGGAAAAGAGCCCTTTCCCCAAGAAAATTATTAAGATATACAAGTTGAAATATATGAAACATATGTTTGTAAAACATATAAAATGTGATACATTTGAAGCTGAATATTTTCATTATATGTAGCTAATGATTTTTATCAAAAGCAGTGGGATAAGAGTAAATGTTTGAAACTAAAGATTAAAAGAATTAAACATTTTTAAAACTAACAATCTTTTTTTTTTTTTTTTTCTAGTGGTGTTCTAACTTGGCGTGATAAAACAAGTCACAGGGCAATGAATTGACAAAACACTTGGTCCTGATGCCAAGAATCTTAACATCTTGCTTAATAGCAAGGATAGTACATCCTCTTTCTTTACAAAAGGCCCTTTTTGAATTCTGTATTTTTCAAAATATTAATTCCAAACTTAAAGATTTAGTATTAAATTCTTTTTAAATATGAAAAGATGATAAAAGTAAATTTAAAAGTGAAATAAAAGTGTTTATTGACTTTTTTTGATTTTACAAAGCTGTATTTTGTGTGTTGTTCTGTAGTATTAAATGAGTTAACAACAGAAGGAAAATCAGAAAAAGGAAAAATCTGTTTTTGGCTCATAGTATATTTGGTTTTACTTAAGAATTTAGATTTCTGCACCAAAACTAAACTAAATAGCTAAAGCTTTATGCAAATGACCTAAAATATGGGACTTCAGTTGAAATAAATTTTTCTGTCCCAGAATCCCATCCAGGATTCCCCTTACTGATCATATTTCCTTAGCCTCCTCTTGAAAAGTGAGATGCTGTCTGTGAAGTCTTGTCCCTTGTTCTAGCATGTGGATTTCCAAATAAATGACATTAAATATGCATTTATTTATTTACCAATTTTGTGATTTATTTATTTATTTTTCTATTTGACAATCATTTATGTATCCAGATCCTCTATACATGCTGAAGTGACAGACCAGCTCCCTATCTCACAGATTTTGTCTACTTTGTCTCAGACAGTGAAGAATTTGCCTGCAGTGCAGGAGACCTGGGTTCAATCCCTGAATTGGGAATATACCCTGGAGAAGGGAATGGCTACCTACTCCAGTATTCTTGCCTGGAGAATTCCATGGACAGAGGAGTCTGGCTGGCTACAGTCCAATGGGTCACAAAGAGTTGGACATGACCAAGTGACTTAACACATACATTTGTTTTTTTCAGCTCTTCAATAAATTTTATATATATATATATATATATATATATATATATATATAAGTTTTTACATGAAAAGGCATTTTATTTTAAATACAGCACTGTGTACCTGTCAATTCCAAACTCCCAATGGACTTCCTAGTGGGTTCAGTGGTAAAAGAATCCACCTGCCCATCAGGAGACGTGGGTGGACGCTGGTTCAATCCCTGGTTCAGGAAGATGCTCTGGAGGAGGAAATGGCAACCCTCTCCAGTATTCTCACCAGGACAATCCCATGGACAGAGGAGCCTGGTGGCCTACAGTCCATAGAGTGGCAAAGAGTTGGACAGGTCTGATCATGCACACATTCGGTAATCTTTCCCTCCCCACCTTTCTCCCTGACAACCATAAGTTTGTTCTCTATATCTATTTCTGTTTTGTAAATAAATTCTAATAACATTTTTTAAAATTGAGATTTGTTTGAAGTCCCTTATCTCATACAACCAGGAGGATGCTGGAAGCTTTCTTCTGCTTGTTAGTCTTCCAGCTGCTCTTGAGAAACGATGAACTCAATACACTTTTCAATCCACTAGATGAAAAGTACTGCCAAATGTCGGAGTCACCTGTATGGACTTTGGGTCAAGTAGTTGCTGCTTTAATAGTGCTCTGATGCTTCAAATATATATATGTATTTTACAGTGGGAATGTCCATCTGCACAAAACTGGTTTACCTTAACAATAATGGGCAAAGGCATTTAAAAACATTTGCCCTATATTCAAACTAGCTTTCCCAAACATTGTGCCCATTTGCATTCTTGCCCAAACTTTATAACAGTAAATATGTCTCCAAACTTCGATGACAATGTGTATAAGTAGTATTGTTTAATCTTTAAAAAAAAAAGAGAATCAGGATTCATTTATTAGTTTATTAAACACATACTTTTGAGTTCTTACTGTGCAGCAGGCATTGTATTTCTTTCCTTTTACTTTGAAAGGAATTTAGACCCTAGAGGAATTTTTCCATCCCTCTCTTCAGCAGTCTTTAAGCTGTAAGAAGAAGTTACATTCTAAGGAAAAAATCATGTTAATAATATTTCTCTGAAAACCTACTTAATATTCACCAACTAAAGAGTAACCGTAAGGTCTTATAATTGAATGAACACCATGTACTCCAACTGATATTCTTTCTGTTTAACTAAACACACACACGCACACACTCAGAATAGAAGTTCTACTAGCAATCTTTACAAGAAAGTTTCTCTTGCCAAACAAACGAATAAATAGATAAAATAAAATATGTAAGAGAAAGAAGAGGAGACTACTTGAGATCTCCTATATGGTTTGAATTGCTTCATTATGTATACATAGCTTGGTGGTCTATATGATTTGTTTTTAAATAAGGTCATAATAGACATTCTTTTAAACACTTTAATTAAATAAGGGTATATCAAGATATAGAACATTATGTCTTAATATTCTTTTCTCCACCCTCAACCCATAAATGTTTTATCATGCATCATTTAGACTAACATAAGATAATTTAAAATTATTGATCAACTACTTTTGTGGGCTACACAATGTTCTAAGGGCTTTCATCAACAGCAGCAATGGAACATAATTAAAATAAAACCAGTATTAGTGGCCGCCATATATTTACCGAGCATCACGTGCGAGGCTCACTATAAGTACTCTACAATCATGATCTCAGTTAATCCTCACATCAGCCATCTGAGTTAAATGTTTCTAGTTTTCACATTTTCTACTGATCAGGGAGCTGTTGCTCACTGAGAGGAAATTTGGATATCAACTGAAGCACCTAAACACTTCTGAGAATAATTGATATGAACACAAATACCAAGTTATAGCTAATTTAATTAAACAATAAATACAACTATGTGTTCATTCCATGGTAAAATTTATGAGGCATTCAAGCCTTAGAAACTTGGTTTTAATTAGGCAGGGCTAAATAAATGACTAGTTCCAAAGATGGAAGGGATTTGTTCTTCTCAGTATGCCATTCTCTAGAAATTCAATCTTTTTTTTTTTTTCTCCATAGTAAATGCTTCTGTTACAAGGACAAGTCCTACTGATCCATTTTTTTACTTAAATATAGCAATGGCATATAGAAAGAGACACCATTTCCACTCTATAACCCCCACTCTACAACATTATAACCCTAATGTTCCACTAATTTATGATCTACTAAAAATGAATTAAGGGACACCTGGGTTCGATCCCTGGGTTGGGAAGATTCCCTGGACGAGGGCATGGCAACCCACTCCAGTATTCTTGCCTGGAGAATCCCCACGAACAGAGGAGCCTGGCGGGGTTTGGTCCGTGGGGTCACAAAGAGTTGGACATGACTGAGTGATTAAGCGCAAGAATGAATTAAGAGTATATGCAAGGTAAAAATATAGTGCTTTTTATAAATACCTTTTCACAAAACTATACTGTTTCTTAAAGGAAAAATAATGCTTTTAATAGGCATATCATATCATCCTTGAAAAGAGAACGATCGTGCCCTTTTTACAGGTGAGAAAACTAAGGCTTAGTGGAGTTAGGTGAGTAGGCAACTCTCTAAATTCGAGAATTTAAAGAAATTTTATCTCAAATAGTATTCGTTCTGGTGCATTTGATGTGCATGTGTGAATTTATAGGGAAGGCATAAAGGAAATAGAAGGAAAAGTCTGCTTTATGTGACTGTTGGAATTCTCATACAGTGAACCCGAGTTCTGATTCCAAAGCTATCAATACAGCCAGTCTTTTGGAGAATTTGAATGCCAGGTCATTATCACTTGGCTATCACTTCTTTGAAAAGAGTTCAAAAGTGTGTTTTAAATGTTTGATTCTCTTGACTACACAGATTTTAAGAAATATAGAAACATTTCCATTATTGTTTATCGTAAGTAGATTAATCGAGTAGGATTCCTGATAGCAAGTCCTTACAATTCCTTTTTCACTCCTTGTTTTTGAATTGCTTTTCTTTGATTGACTTACCTGTGTCTGTATACATAAAATGCAATGCTTCACCAGAGTATAGCCCTTTCCAGTCAGATAAAGCATCATTGCCACAGTGCTAGGATGGCTATCCCCACACATTTCCTATCTTATTATGGCTCTTGCCCAAATGCTTCAGGAACTCCTCTTATACTAGACAAGATCCAAACGCCTTCTCATGGTATATCTCCTGCCTTCTCTCTCCAACTTTATATTCTGCTACTCTCTCCCTCAAAACTCATGCTTCAGAAAAGATGGATAACCCGTAGTTTGCAGAATATGCCTTGTGTTGATGTTACACTCTCTGCAATGCTCCTCTCCTTCTTACCACCTTCCTCTCGTTGGTCTTTGTTCAGAGCTACCCTGAAATGTGTGTAGCAACACATTGTAATGGTTTGCATCTCTACGTCCCTTTAAACTTTAAGTGCCCATCCATTCATTTCCTCAATATTCATTCAACACTCATCGGATGTCCAACATTGTTCTTAGGTTTGGAGACAACTGGGGCTCTAGGGTTAAAACAGTTAACTGGAGGCACAGTTCCTGCTCTAAAGCAGCTCCAGTTCTAATGCGGAGAAAAATACTTAATTCTGTATCTTATAAAAGTGCTTTGATATAGATGTCCACTAGTCATTAATGCCCTGTTTCAAATTGATGATCCGTACATTAAAATTTCCCTGTTTGATTACTTGTGTGATTTCTGCCTCCTAACTGGACTTTGAGCAATACAATAGGGGAACCCACGAGCATTGGAAGCACATGTAGGACCTTTAACATAAGACCTGAGGGAGAATGCAGCATTAGGAAAGCTTCTTATTGAAGATACCCTTCAATTACTAGAAGACACAGTGCTCACTAATATGGCCCACTCCAGTATTCTTGCCTGGAGAATCCCAAGGACAGAGGAGCCTGGTGTGCTACAGTCCAAGGGGTCATGAAGAGTCAGACACAACTGAGCAGCTAACACACATATAGTGCTCATAATTGATTAATTGTTCATTGAGTGAATACATAAATAAATGCTTTTAAATGTTCTTTTGCTACTTATGAGTCCTATAAAGTAGGTAGAGGAGCAATCATTATCGTCTAACAAATAAGTATGGTGGAAGCCAAATTGGTCAGGTCAATTTACCAAGGACACTTAATAATCACCTGACAATTCTTTACCATTTGATCCAGCAATCCCACTTCTGGACATTGTCAGGAGGAATTGAAGTCTGGATCTCAAAGAGTTATCTGCACTCCCATGTTCATTACAATGTTAGGAAGAGTAAAGATATGGAAACAACTTAAGTGCCCATTGATAGATGAATGGATAAAGAAAATACAGACTTTGGAATGTTACTAAGACTTAAAAAAAAAAAAAAAAAAAGACTATCTTGCCATTGCAACAACATGGCTGGGTCTGCAGGACATTGTACTAAGTGGAATAAGGCAGACCCAGAAAGACAAATTCTGCAAGCTCTCACATGCAGAATCTAGTCAAGTGAGGTAGAAATAGTCACATTCATAGAAGGAGAGAATAACTGCCAGGTGGTTGCCAGGGGCTATGGAGGGTGGGAGAGGAAACTGGGGAGGTGCAAAGTTTTAGTTATGTAAGGTAGGTAAATTCTGGAGATCTACCACACAACATGGCACTTATGGTTAACAATAATTTACTGTACACTTAAAATTTTGCCAAGGTGATAGATCTTCAGTTCAGTTCAGCTGCCAGTCATGTCCAATTTTTGCAACCTCATGGACTGCAGCATGCCAGGCTTCCCTGTCCATCTCCAACTCTTGGAGCTTGCTCAAACTCATGTTCATCAAGTTGGTGATGCCGTCCAAACACCTCATCCTCTTTTGTGTTTTTCCCACAAAAGGAGAGAGAGAAAACAAAAACAATAACAGCAATAGCAATAACAGCCAAAAAAAATTAAGAGGACAGGCAAATTTTTGGAGGTAATGGATAAGTTTATGCCCTTGATTGTGATAATGGTTTCACTGCTGTGTGTTTAATGCCAGAAAAATCAAGTTGTATACATTAAATATCTGCACCTTTTTGTATGTTAAACAAAAGTCATTGTATGGCAATTCTTGGACTAGAGCACAGTTCTCTTCATGTCTGTGCAAGCGTTCTTTCTAATTTTTCAAAAGTGTTGCAAAAAATTACATTTAATGTGCAGGTATTAAATGTGGAATGAATGTCTCCTTTCATTTAAGGAAGTATGGGAAAATGTTTTGGCTCTTCAGAAATCTGATTCAAGATCTTTGTTTCACTGGACAACAGTGAGAACACACCAAGAGTAGAGTGCTAAGCCTGACTTCCTGTCTCCAGACCTGAGTTTAGTCTAGCTCTTTTCTGCTTCATATGGAAGTAGATTCCGTTCCTTGATGGCTACACTTTTTTTTTTTTTTTTTTCTGGCTCCCATGCCAGCTGGCTTCCAGCTTGGTTCATCTAATGGGAGGCATTAGTGGAGATTGTGTCCTTGGGAAAAAGAGAAGACAGGTTAAGTCACCCTTCCGGTCTGCCTCAAGCTGCATCCCCACAGCAGCAGCATTTGCCCTGTGATTCCAGCTTCTGCCCGACAGGCTCATTAATGTCCCAGTGTCTGCCAAGGGACCCTGTTTCTCTGCTGACACTGCCTCTCCCATTTGAACCTGCCATCCCAGGGCTCCATGGTGCTGGCTGCTGCTAATGCTGGGCTCACTCACCATCAGTTAAACCTTTGCCTATGCAACCCAAATTCTCTCCATTAAAAATAGTTGACCATACCCTTCTCTCTGGTGGGGCTTTCACTGATTCAACCAGGCTAGGGTTACGAAACACCCTTTAAAGTTGAGTTAAATATTCAAATATATTCTTAAGTAGGCAGGTGACAAATGAGTGAAGCAAACCAGGTGTAGAAAAATGCATTCCAAATATAAAAGGACAATAGAGGAAGTGTAATGATAAATGGCACCTGTTGTTTAACATTGAGGTTGGAAGACGACAGAGAGGGGAAGAAAAGAGAGTTATAGTGTGCTCGGGCAGTCCAAGTCTTCCCTACTCCAAACAGGCTCCACTCCACCTGTGTCCATAGTTCAGTTGATAGAAATATCCAAGCTGGGGCCCCATATTGGATCATCTGCATTTAAACAAGGTGCCCAGGTGACAAAGATGCTCTGAAAACTTGGAGAAATTCCCGGTCCACAGGCTCTTTTGCTAAAAGTGTGCCTCAGTTCCAGATGACTGTTGCCATGTATGAAGGTGTTCTTCACATTGACAAATCTTCCAATATTTTCACGGTAAATTGGAAATTGCCAAAAACATTGTGGGGGTTGCAGGAAGGGATAGGTAGGGATTTGGGGAAGGTCATGTACATACTGCTACATTTAATGGATAACCAACAAAGACCTACTGTATAACACATGGAACTCTGCTCAATGTTATGTGCCCCAGCTTGGATGGGAGGGAGGTTGAAGGGAGAATGGATACATGTATATGTATGGCTGAGTTCCTTCACTATTCACATGAAACTACCACAATATTGTCAATCAGCTATATCCCAATGCAAAATGTTTTTGGTGTTAAAAAATCAAAATTAAACAACAAACAAAAAACATATGAAATTCTCTGATTTTCAATACTGTACTTATTTTTTAAGGGTGTGCATGTCAGGTAGAATTCTTCTCTGGGTCTCAGAGGACAGCAGGGTCAGTTGGTCCTATGCTAAAGGAAACAAAGGATGGAGCTTAGAAAACATGCCCACAAGGCATATTGGCATCTTTTATCTTAGTGAAATTTACCTTTATTTCACAAAGTTTTCTCCTTCTGTGGATGGGGAATCACAAAGAACCTGGCTCCCCGAACAGAGAGTGGTTCAAAGGCACACAGTGTGTGAAAAGAGGCTTAGCCAGAACTTCATCAAACTCCAAATGGCCCATTTCTTTCACCGCAAAATTGCTTCCAGAGTTAATGGGTCAGTGCCCTGGTGACCTGTGATCTATCCAACGGCTAAAATCCTGGGCTTTTATCCCTGTTGAATCTCTAGCAAATAGAACAACGGTTGAGTGCAAAGACTTCCTCACCGTTCACAAAGTAGACGTTTAATTACCAGAAGCTTCTGTGTTCCCACAGCAGGATGCATAAAAGGAAGTAAAGCATAATTGTGGCAGTGCGTCTGGTTCGGAAATTAAAACTCAGCAAGGAAGGGCGTGCAGGGAGCCAGATGGTGTGAAGCATAAGGTGGTGTGCAGTGAGCCATTTCCCGCTCAGCAGATCTCATTGGGACCTGATTTGTCTGAGGCTGTGCTGCCTCTGGCCAGACTCCTGGCTCTCTGTTTGGGGATTATCAGTGCCTGTTTTAACAACCCTTCCTTCTCTGGCAGATTTTTTCCAAAGAGGCTCAGATGTTTTGTCAACAGTTAGGGAGCAAAATTGCCAGATCTTCAGGAACTCCTGGAAGATGGATGGACAGAGAAGTGCTGGGAAATAATAGTTCTGTGTTTCTCATCTTCCTCAAGTGACATATTTAAGACCCCACCTGGGACCTGGAAGGATGTTTAGGGTTTTGGAATTGCTCCACCCTGTGCCCTGTGTTTGTGAATTTAGACTCCTGAAGTGTCTGAACTTGCTTGTTCTATATGAGATTCCTTGCTCTTAACCTCTTGGATGTTACACAAAAGCTTCAAAGGATGGAGGAGAAGATATCACAGCACGTGACAACGGCTTTCAACCTCATCAAGCCTGGTTTCCAACCACAATTTCTCTCCAAGAATGTTAAACACACTTCCTCACGGCAACCGTATTGTGTATAATTCAGAGGTGTTCCTGCTCCAAAGTTCATCTCCCAATTCCTTTTTCTACCAACTCCAATTTATTCATATATTTATTCTTTCTTTCAACAAGTATTCAATGAGCAACTATTATATGCCAGACATTATTCTCAATGCTGGGAACAATGTTATGAATGAAATACATAATGAACATAGACACAGCAGTTTTGGAAAATAGGAGATTCTGAGTAGGCATGCATATCTATACATACACACGCATGGACATGCTCACACCTCAGGACCCGGGGACAGAGTAGGGTCATTAATTCAGGTAGGATAATGAATTGAGGCATCTCTGGGGATGGGACATTTGAGCTGAGGCCACAGTGATGGGGAATCTAGCTATAAAGATGAGACAATGGGAAAAGAGGGAAGAGTTCAATAAAGAGAAAGGATTGAATGAAGGTTTGGATGGAGAGGTGGGAGTGACTTTGAGTGTTCAGGACTTGGGGAGACTTGCTGGTGACTGGATAGAATGACAGGAGGTGTGATTCAAGAGGGTGACAGAGGCTGTATCATGTAGGACCTTGTAGTCCAAGGCAAGGATTTTAGTGTCCTCTCAGTGAAAAATGTACACAAAGATCTTAATTCCTAATCTAATCTGTGTCTTACAGAGATTGTTCTGGCTGTAGGGTGGATGATGAACTGTAAGAGGGATAAGAGTGGAAAGAGCAGTTAGGAGGTTATTGCAGAAATCTAGGTGTGAAATGATGGTGGCCTGGCTAGGATGAGAGAAGTCAGGAAGGTGAACAGTATTGGGCTTCACTCCAGGAAGCTCCACCTTGGTTATGCCAACCTTATTTTTTGAGTTGCTCAATTCCAGCAGGTGTTAAATAATATGGGTCCTTCCTATTCTGCATGTAGACCTCCCACAATTCAAACAAAATTGCAAAAGTGATTACTTGGTATATTAAAAACATGCACTACTCAAGGCCCAGTGCTGGGTGTTGGGTTCAACTTATCGTGTTTTCTGAGGGAAGCACTATTCAAACCATAAGAAGGACCAATTATCAGAAGTTGAGAGAAGGCAAGCATTCAGAAAGCTTGCACTGATTTATGTGCACAGGCAGAGAAGGGCAGGAGATTGCAGCAGAGAGGAGGTCACACAGCTGGGTGAGCATGGACATCATTAACCTGGAGAGGAAGAGCCTTCAAAATGGAACAGGTGAGCTGACATCAAGTATTTGAAAGATCATCATGTGTGTAGGAACAGGCAAACTCTTAGGCACCTGAGCAAAAACTACAGGGCTGTATTACTTTTCTAAGGCTGCTCTAATGGTTTCACAAGCTGGGTGGCTCAAACAGCAGAAATTTGTCTCCCAGTTCTTGAAACTAGAAGTCTGAGATCAAGTTGTTGGCAGGGTTGACTCCTTATGAGTCCATGAGGGCATCTGTAGCAGGTCTGTCTCCTGATTTCTGGTAGTTTGTTGGCCATCTTGTTATTCCTTGGCTTCTAGAAATGCCACCCTGCCTTGTATCTTCACATGGAAACTTTCTGTGTGTATCTGGCTCTGAATTTCCCTTTTGATAAGGATGTCTGTCTTGTTGGGTTATGGTCCATTCTGATGATCTTCTCTTCACCTGAGTACATCTGCAATATGCTGGGTGTTGGGCTAAACATATTGTGTTTCTGATGCTGCTGCTGCTGCTAAGTCACTTCAGTCGTGTCCGACTCTGTGCGACCCCATAGACGGCAGCCCACCAGGCTCCCCCATTCCTGTGGGAAGCACAATTCAAACCCTAAGAAGGACTAATTAGTAGAAGTTGAGAGAAGGTGGGATATTTTTCATTGTAAAGATTAAATAGTCAGAATCTTGCAGCTATAGAGAAGATTTGCTTTCTTAATAAGTGAGTTCCTAGTGCCTGGAGATTTTCAAGAAAAAGTTGGAGGATATTCCATCAAGGATATTGAGAGCAGCGATGTCTACACTGCATATCATGATGGGTTGAAATGATCTCTAGGCTTCAAAAGCTAGTTGCCCATAGTTCTATAATATTTACCTTATTAATAATAATAGTTGACATTTACTGATGCCTCACAGAAAGCCAAGCTCTAGATTGAGAGAGGTTTTTTTTTTTAATTACAAAACCTCATGAGGTTACAACATGGATGAACTTTGAAAACATTATGCTAAGTGAAAGAAATCAGACACAAATGGCAATACATTGTATAATTCCATTTATATAAAATGTCAAGAGTAGAGAAATCCACAGGGAGCGAAAGTAAATTAGTGGTTGCTAGGAACTGGTGAGGGGGGATGGAGAGTGATTGCTTTTGGATAAAGAGGATCTTTAGGGGGGTGATGAAAATATTCTGAAATTAAATAATGATGATAGACACACAACTTTATACATAAAACCAGTGAATTATATACTTTTAAATGGTGAATATTAAGGCACAAAATCGCATCTCAATAAAAGATGAAAATTTCATGAGATGGGGACTATTGTTCCCATTTTACAGATGAGAAACCTTGGATTTAGAGAGACAAAAGGCTAGGCATGCTCAGATGGGGAATGACAGAGGTAGGTTTTATATTATCTTTATTCTTTTTTATTTACTGGTTGATACTTGATCACTTGCTAGGAGTACCTACTGGGGGTAAATGTATCTTTCCTTCAGGAGTTCTATAATCCAACCTGTCTGGTCCTTTAAGCTATCCCTGGACTTGAAATTATGGATATTAAAGTTTTCTTTCCTTCACTGTCAAAGAGAGACAGAGATAATTTTTTTTTCTTTCATCAAGTGTTATGATTCTCTACCAAAAGAAGGAAATTCTGTGGTGGGATAAGACTTGATGCTAATAAGACACAATTTCTTAAGTATAGTGCATGTGGCTGTATGTGAAAGTGTGTCTGTGTGTGGAAGTTGTGTAAGAAAGAAGAGATCCAGCATTCTGGCTTTGCAGTAGTTTCCTATCTCTGAAGTAAGCGATTACCATTAACTTAGCAGCTTTAAGCAACCAAGTTTATTGTCTCAAGATTTCCTTGGGCCAAGAGTCTGAGCCTGGGTTAGCTGAGTCCTCAATTCAGGGTCTTAGGTTAGGTCTGACTGAAATCCAAGTGCTGACCACAGCTTATATCCTATCTGGGGCTCTATGTCCTCTTCCAAGGGCTTCCCTGGTGGCTCAGTGGTAAAGAATCTTCCTGAAATACATGAAATGTAGGAGACATGGGTTCCATCCCTGGGCTGGGAAGATCCTCTGGAGAAAGAAATGGCAACCTACTCAGTATTCTTGTCTGGGAAAGTTTCCAAAGTTATCCGAGCTCTTAGAAGAATTCAGTTCCTTGAGTTTGCAAGACTTAGGTTCCTATTTTCTTTCTGTGTTGCTCTCAGCACTTAGCAGCCTACTCACACCCTAATCACATTGTTCCTTCACAGTGTGGCCACTTTCTCCTTCAAAGCTGGAGAAACTTTCCTTTTGGTCTTCCAAGTCAGATTCATACATAATATAATATTGTGAGAGTGAGTATTTCATCACTGTTACCATATAACATAACCTAATCAAACCATAGTCCCACTCACTCTCAGAGTGCTCAGTCACTCACTCACGTCCAATTGTTTGTGGCCCCATGGCTCCTCTGTCCATGGAATTTTTAAGGCAAGAATACTGGAGTGGGTTGCCATCTCCTCCTCCAGGGAATCTTCCTAATCTGGAAGATTGCATTGGAGGTGGATTCTTTACCGGTAGCGCCATCTGGGAAGCCCATACTCTCAGAAGGAGGAGATTATACTGGGCATATACACTGGAGTGGAGGAGGGACCATGGGGGGCCCTCTTGGAATTCCGCTTGCCACAGGCACCTACTTGCGTAGATCCAATGAGCTCAGCTTGCTTTGATCCCATTACCAAAACAGTGGCCTTTGAAAAGTCCACTGTTTAGAACATTGCACAGAAAGACCTCACATACAAAGTATATGAAAGGCAGGAGAAAGTAGTGGACGTGACTTCTAAAGTGTCTGTTTTGCACTATTGATTCAGAAAACACGAGCATAAGCATCTGTGTCTGACAGTCTCATCTGCAGCTTCAAAAAGGCTCAAGAAGTGTCACTTATGGAGCAGGCGCACAAAAATTATCACCTGATGTTTTCAGGTTGTGACTATAGTGGTGGTGCTGGGGCCACCGTAGCAAATTACCCCAGGCTAGTGGACTTCAAGATAGATTTATGTTTTAATAATTCTAGGAAGCTAGGAATTCAAGATCAAGGCGTCAGCAGGTTTGGTTTCTTCTGAGGTCATGCTCATCTTATGGGTATTTGTCTTCTCTGCGTGTCCTCACATGGTCTTGTGTGTGTCTGTCCTGATTTCCTCTTTTATAAAGATACCAGTCACACCAGATCAGGGTCCACCATAATGATCTCATTTAAACTCATTACTTTGTCAACTTAAAAACAGTGCACAATGTGAAAGTTGCAAATTAAGTTTTATCTGGGGGTAAAATGAAGACCATAGCCTGAGAGAGAGCACTGCAGAGAGCCCTGAGAAACTGTTCCAAAGAGGCACCGGGGAAAGGTCAGTATATATGTGAGTTCACTGAAGGGGGGCATAGATACAATCAAGCACATGCTTTTCTAGAAGATTTCTGCTAGTTTCGTGAAGCTTTCCACTAGTCATGAGAAAGTAATCACTGTGGAGGATTTTAGTGCTTCTCTAGATATGAGGAGATATAAGAATTGGGCTCATAAAATCAGCTTCTGAATATATCTAACTATCTGAAGACCTGTCCTGCCAGTTTTTCCTAGAGCACATAGTAACTCATTTCTGCTCTCCTTCCTGAACTTCTTTCAGGAGGTGCTGAAAATCAGCAGCTGAACCACCAGCAGAACATGGTTTAGTCCTTGTAGAGGTCCCTGGTAGCTCATCTGATAAAGAATCTGCCTGCAATGCAGGAGACCCCAGTTCGATTCCTGGGTCAGGAAGATCCCCTGGAGAAGGGATAGGTTACCCACTTCAGTATCTTGGGCTTCCCTGGTGTCTAAGATTGTAAAGAATCCACCTGCAGTTAGGGAGACCTGGGTTTGATCCCTGGGTTGGGAAGATCCCCTTGGGAAGGATACGGCAACCCACTCCAGTATTCTTGCCTTGCAGAATCCCCATGGTCAGAGGAGCCTGGTGGGCTACAGTCCATGGGGTCACAAAGAGTCGGACAGGACTGAGTGACTAAGCACAGCACAGCACAGCAGAGGTAGATGGCAAATGCCAATGGCAAGTGCCAGTTTGTAGCTGACAACTTCTCTAAAGACCCCAACTCCAAATACAGCTACATTCTGAAATACTGTAGGTTAGGACAACAATGTACGAATTTTGGAGGGAACATAATTCACCCATAACACCATCCAAGGCTGAAGCACACAGAAGAGCTGTTGGTATCTTCACAACTAATGAGAAAGTTAGGGCACAGGTAGAAATGGCTCAAGGTCGAATACGTAGTAACGGTCTGTACAGGCGTTCAAGCACAGGGCAGCACAGCTTCAGCTTCTGGGCTCTTTCAAGTGTTCCCAACTGTGTGGCAGGTTGAAATTCACCTCTGAGATATCAGAAGAAAAGCTATTAAGTTAGGAAGCTGCCTATAAGCACAATGAATTAAATCTCAGAACATTGAGTTAACTCTGTAGCTCTTTTTTGGGATGTGAAATTAGCCTTGCTTTCTATGCTGCATGAATACTATTCAAAGACTTTTTGTTTTACCTCATCCTCTTGTTTTATGATGAATTTGTGCGTGAAAAGACTCATTAAGGACATCATTATTCTGCATTTATCAGTAATGAACTGTCTGTGGCACCTATTAGCGGGAAAATGGTCCCAGTCTCTTTTTGTATCTGTCTACATTCTTCTTCATTATTTACTGCTCAGCTCTCATCCATTTCAAATGGATTTGGCTGCATGCAATTTCCCCCCCAATTGTTCTTTTATTTGAGAGACAAATATTAATAGAATTCATAAACCTTGAAGAGTCCAGTATGCAGGTTTGAATGCTAAACTGACTTTTTAATTTTTAATATCAGAAAGGGGCAGGGGAGACTCACCTGAGGAACAGACAATTAGGCAGACCCTTCGCATTCCTCAATGTACTGACTTTTTACAAGAACTCAGAGATGGGTATTATCAACCCCGTTTTATCAAACGGACACTGGAAAAACAGAGTTGCAGACTGCCTTGTTCTGGTCACCCAACAAACAGTTAAAAGTGAAGCTTGAGGCTGGAGATCATTAAGAAACCCACAGTCAAACTTTCTGCTGCAGGATAAGTTTTCTCTGACTTCTGCAATCATGCTGATTCCAGTGTACCCAGACACAGTCTTAAACCTTGAACTTATTAAAACGTGTGAGCACTTCTGCTGACTGCAAGCCCCACGACACCTTTGGCTCAGCCTAGTTCATTTCTGTAGTGTTTTATGATGCAAATGACTCCTTCTGGTACAGTCTGTCACCTTTTATGTAAAAAAACACATTTTTTTTAAAGAATTTTTTTCACTTCTTTGGTTCCTTTGCAGAGTTTTTCTCTTATCTCCCTTTGCAATGATTAACATTCCTTTTGAGGACTCTGGGATAGGAATCACATCTGAGTCCCCATCCTGTGACCTAAAGTGGTAAGGGTTTTTACATAGAGCCTCTCCAGCATCTCCTGCCCTCCGTGGTAATGGCGTGATTTGTCTAGTTGCACTTCATGTGATTTGCTCAGAATGGAAAAAAAAATGCAATCAATGGTTAATAAAGCAACTCTTAAAAATGATTTTAAAATGCTAACAAATTATTATTTATGTGTTTCTGCCCGGCTAGCCTTCAGAGTATGAGAATTTTTGTGGCCATCTGCTGACATGATGATATCATCTGAGGTCCTGAGTCTTTCTGCGCTAGAACTTCAGCCTTACCCTTTCAAAAACATTTAATTACACATCAATGGATTTCCTTTTTCTTTTGAATCTTGAGATACAGACATCTAATTTGAAGTGGCTTAAACAAAGGAGTCTGTCAAATATTGTGACTACATCTCTCTCAAATTTTGATTTTAAGTACTCCACAGCACCTATATTTTTATGCACAGTAAGATCATAAAAAATATTTAGACTGACCTTCTATATGACATTGATATATTTGTATTTATTTCTGCAAATTGTTATTCAGTGATCTTAGCAAAATTCAGCTGAACATTTCTATGACCTCAGGTCGCTCAAGGGCCTTTGAAGCACAAATCTGAAGGTTCCAGAATAGCACATGGAAGGGAGGTGGGTACCATTCCCAGGCACCCTGAGCAACACCCCTGCTCATTCTAATTGTGTGACTTTACGAATGTTGTAGCATCTCAGGTATGGGAGGCAAAAAAAAAAAAAAAATCTTTCTAAAGGAAGAGATTTCAATTAATATACAGTCCATGGAATTCTTTAGGCTAGAATACAGGAGTGGGTAGCCTTTCCCTTCTCCAGGGGATCTTCCCAACCCAGGAATTGAACCTGGGTCTCCTGTAATACAGGTTGACTCTTTTACCAGATGAGCTACCAGGGAATACCTAATTAACAATATACCTATTTTTAAGTGGAAGGTCCAGATAAAGAATTTCTGTTATTCTAACAAATGTGAAGAAAGAATATATGTATATGTTTTGGCAAGGAATTCATTGGATATGAAGTCATGGAGAAAAGAGATTCAGAGAGGTAGAGGGTGATTAACAAGTTTGAATTTGAGGACACATATGAAATTGTGAGATGTATGCATATTCAATCGATCCAACCATCCTTGCTCAGATTTTGCACTCTCTGATTCACATCCTAATTACTATTCAACTTTTCCTGTAGGTCAGCCCAAAGGTGATAATGGTTGGCCTTATGAATTTAAGCATCTTGAACCTTATGATTAGTGCTTCTTATTCAGTTCAGTTCAGTTCAGTCCAGGCACTCAGTTGTGTCTGAATCTTTGTGACCCTATGAACCATAGCACACTACGACTCCCTGTCCATCACCAACTCCCGGAGTCCACCCAAACCCATGTCCATCGAGTTGGTGATGCCATCCAACCATCTTATCCTCTGTCTCCTTCTCCTCCTGCCCTCAATCGTTCCCAGCATTAGGGTCTTTTCAAATGAGTCAGTTCCTCGCATCAGGTGGCCAAAGTATTGGAGTTTCAGCTTTAGTATCATTCCTTCCAATGAACACCCAGGACTGATCTCCTTTAGGATGGACTGGTTGGATCTCTTTGCAGTCCAAAGGACTCTCAAGAGTCTTCTCCAACACCACAGTTCAAAAGCATCAATTCTTTGGTGCTCAGCTTTCTTTATAGTCCAACTCTCACATCCATACATGACCACTGAAAAAACCATAGCCTTGACTAGACAGATTTTTGTTGACAAAGTAATGTCTCTGCTTTTTAATAAGCTGTCTAGGTTGGTCATAACTTTCCTTCCAAGGAGTAAGTGTCTTTTAATTTCATGGCTGCAATCACCATCTGCAGTGATTTTGGAGCCCAAAAAAATTAAGTCAGCCACTGTTTCCACTGTTTCCCCATCTCCACTGTTTCCCCATCTATTTGGCATGAAGTGATGGGACTGGATGCCATGATCCTAGTTTTCTGAATGTTGAGCTTTAAGCCTACTTTTTCACTCTCCTCTTTCACTTTCATCAAGAGGCTCTTTAGTTCTTCTTCACTTTCTACTATAATGGTGGTGTCATCTACATAGCTGAGGTTATTGATATTTCTCCCGGCAATCTTGATTCCAGCTTGTGCTTCATCCAGCCCAGCATTTCTCATGATGTTTTCTGCATATAAGTTAAATAAGCAGGATGATAATATATAGCCTTGATGTACTCCTTTTCCTATTTGGAACCAGTCTGTTGTTCCATGTCCATTTCTAACTGTTGCTTCCTTACCTGCATACAGGTTTCTCAAGAGGCAGGTCAGGTGGTCTGGTATTCCCATCTTTTTCAGAATTTTTCAGTTTATTTAACCTCTCTGCCTATATGTATTATAACTATGAATGTGGTTAATGTGAGTAATCCACAGAAAGAGGAATTTTCACTCAACGTGTTAACATAAATCAAATTTCTAAATCTCTAGGACTCAGTGTGTGTTAGTCACTCAGTCGTGTCCTACTCTTTGCGAGCCCAAGGGCTGTAGCATGTCAGGCTCCTTTGTCCATGGAATTCTCCTGGTAAGAATACCAGAGTGGAGGACTCAGAGCTCCTTTAAAACAGGGCAACCTGAAGACTGTCGGAATGCCACTTATCCAAGTGTGTCCTTAGACCAGCAGCAACAGCATCACTTGCAGCCTACTAGAATTTCAGGCTCCACTTCAGAACTAATGAGTCAAAATCTGTGTTAAGATCCCTAGGTGATTCACATGACATGATCTTAGAAAAAGCATTCAACCATAAGGACTGCCTGTCCCACCCCAAGCAAATCCACATATTCTCCTGGCTGAGCTTCTGTCTATGGGGTAGAAAGTGGGAGAATGAGAGTTGAGGTGATTGAGTAGAATGTTGGGTTTTGCTTTTAATGGGGAAAGCAGTTGTTGTGGCAATGGATGACTATTATAGGAAACATCAGCAAATGTGAGGAAATAAGGAACCCTGGGGTTCAGTTCAGTTCAGTCACTTAGTTGTGTCCAACTCTTTGTGACCCCATGGATAGCATCATGCCAGGCTTCCCTGTCCATCACCAACTCCTGGAGTTTACTCAAACTCATGTCCATTGAGTCAGTGATGCCATCCATCCATGTAATTCTCTGTCATCCACTTCTTCTCCTGTCTTAAATCTTTCCCAGCATCAGGGTCTTCTCCAATGAGTCAGTTCTTCACATCAGTTGGCCAAAGTACTGGAGTTTAAGCTTCAGCATCAGTCCTTCCATTGAATATTCAGGACTGATTTCCTTTAGGATGGACTGGTTTGATCTCCTTGCAGTCCAAGTGACTCTCAAGAATCTTCCCCAACACCACGGTTCAAAAACATCAATTCTTTGGCACCCAGCTTTCTTTATAGTCCAACTCTCACGTGCATATATGACTACTGGAAAAAACACAGCTTTGACTAGATGGACCTCTGTTGGCAAAGTAATGTCTCTGGTTTTTAATATGTGTTTAGGTTGGTCATAGCTTGTCTTCCATGGAGCAAGCGTCTTTTAATTTCATGGCTGCAGTCACCATCTGCAGTGCTTCTGGACCCCAAAGAAATAAAGCCTGTCACTGTTTCCATTGTTTCCCCATCTATTTGCCAATAAGTGATGGGACTGGATGCCATGATCTTAGTTTTCTGAATGTTGAATTTTAAGCCTACTTTTTCACTCTCCTCTTTCACTTTCATCAAGAGGTGCTTTAGTTCTTCTTAACTTTTTTCCCATAAGGGTAGTGTCATCTGCATATCTGAGGTGACTGATATTTCTCCCAGCAATATTGATTCCAGCTTGTGCTTCATCCAGCCTAGCATTTCTCATGATGTACTCTGCATATAAGTTAAATAAGCAGGGTAACATTATACAGCCTTGACATACTCCTTTCCCAATTTGGAACCAGTCCATTTTTCCATGTCCAGTCCTAACCGTTGCTTTTTGACCTGCATACAGATTTCTCAGGAGGCAGGTCAGGTGGTCTGAATGTGAAGAAATAGGAATCCTGGGGTTACAGTTTTGAATGTGTAGTTTGATTGGACATCGATTGCCTTAAGGAATATCACAAGTCATTGGGGGAAGGGGTGCTTTTTATTAAGGCATCAAGGCATCAGTAAGTATAAGAAAGAGATGTACAAGATGTTTTCAGATGACAGGAGTAGACGGAGCTATAGCCCACAGAGGATTTTGTACCTGTTTGTTAGACTAGTTTTACACTGGAGGTGACAGCTTCACTCATCCCAGTATCCCTTACAGTGACAGAGAAGCTTGTATGCAGTTGGTTCTCAATTAGGCTGGTTGCATAAATGAATGATAATGACAGTATCTCTTGAGGGATCTTTGTTTTCAGTGTTTCACATATATTAAAGTGCAATTCTCTTCATAACCCAACAAAGTCCTGTTCCTTCTCTCCATCTCCTCCCCTCTTCTACCTTCCCCTCTTTCTTCCCCCATGCTTCCCCCTCCCCCCAATATTGAATAAATATAAAGTGAAAGTCATTCATTTGTTCCCGGCTCTTTGCGACCCCATGGACTATACAGTCCATGGAATTCTCCAGGCCAGAATACTGGAGTGGGTAACCTTTCCCTTCTCCAGGGGATCTTCCCAATTCAGGTCTCCTACATTGCAGTTGGATTCTTTACCAACTGAGCCATCAGGGAAGCATAAATAGGGGCTAAAGTAAAAAGAGTAACTCGCCTAAAGCCACGTACCATGTGAATCTCAGAGATAAGTTTCAAACCCCTCAGAGAGTCTGACCTTGTATCTTACTCTCTGAGGGAAGAATGAACAAATATGACAGAATGTTTGCATTCAACCACAGATCCAGAGCAAGAAAAGAAAAGAAAGTGAAAGTGAAGTTGCTCAGTCATGTCCAACTCTTTGCGACTCTGTGAACTGTAACCTACCAGGCTCCTCCATCCATGGAATTTTGCAGGCAAGAGTACTGAAATGGGTTGCCATTTCCTTCTCCAGGGGATCTTCCTGACCCAGGGACCAAACCCGGGTCTCCTGCATTGCAGGCAAACTCTTTACCATCTGAGCCACCAGGGAAGCCCCAGAGCAAGGCACCATCTTATTCCTTGGTGACAAGCTATGAGCCCATGTTCACAGTTTCTCATGGTGGTGTGAACTTGTATGTTGAATCAACTTCTTAATGTCCAGGTGGCTTTGACATGAAATCACTTGACTTTTCTCATTGCAACAGCTCACTTAGTAGGAAGTCACAAGCTGAAGTGGAAATTAAGAATGTGAGAATGAGTATACTACCCAAAGCAATGTATAGATTCAATGCAATCCCTATCAAGCTACCAACGGTATTCTTCACAGAGCTAGAACAAATAATTTCACAATTTGTATGGAAATACAAAAAACCCTGAATAGCCAAAGCAGTCTTGAGAAAGAAGAATGGAACTGGAGGAATCAACCTGCCTGACTTCAGGCTCTACTACAAAGCCACAGTCATCAAGACAGTATGGTACTGGCACAAAGACAGAAATATAGATCAATGGAACAAAATAGAAAGCCCAGAGATAAATCCATGCACCTATGGACACCTTATCTTTGACAAAGGAGGCAAGAATATACAATGGATTAAAGACAATCTCTTTAACAAGTGGTGCTGGGAAAACTGGTCAACCACTTGTAAAAGAACGGAACTAGAACACTTTCTAACACCATACACAAAAATAAACTCAAATTGGATTAAAGATCTAAACATAAGACCAGAAACTATAAAACTCCTAGAGGAGAACATAGGCAAAAAACTCTCTGACATACATCACAGCAGGATCCTCTATGACCCACTCCCAGAATATTGGAAAGAAAAGCAAAAATAAACAAATGGGACCTAATTAAACTCAAAAGCTTCTGCACAACAAAGGAAACTATAAGCAAGGTGAAAAGACAGCCTTCAGAATGGGAGAAAATAATAGCAAATGAAGCAACTGACAAACAGCTAATCTCAAAAATATACAAGCAACTCCTACAGCTCAATTCCAGAAAAATAAATGACCCAATCAAAAAATGGGCCAAAGAACTAAATAGACATTTCTCCAAAGAAGACATACAGATGGCTAAAAAACACATGAAAAGATGCTCAACATCACTCATTATCAGAGAAATGCAAATCAAAACCACCATGAGGTACCATTTCACGCCAGTCAGATTGGCTGCGATCCAGAAGTCTACAAGCAATAAATGCTGGAGAGGGTGTGGAGAAAAGGGAACCCTCTTACACTGTTGGTGGGAATGCAAACTAGTACAGCCACTATGGAGAACAGTGTGGAGATTCCTTAAAAAACTGGAAATAGAACTGCCTTATGATCCAGCAATCCCACTGCTGGGCATACACACTGAGGAAACCAGAAGGGAAAGAGACACGTGTACCCCAATGTTCATCACAGCACTGTTTATAATAGCCAGGACATGGAAGCAACCTAGATGTCCATCAGCAGATGAATGGATAAGAAAGCAGTGGTACATATACACAATGGAGTATTACTCAGCCATTAAAAAGAATACATTTGAATCAGTTCTAATGAGGTGGATGAAACTGGAGCCTATTATACAGAGTGAAGTAAGCCAGAAAGAAAAACACCAATACAGTATACTAATGCATATATATGGAATTTAGAAAGATGGTAACAATAATCCTGTATACGAGACAGCAAAAGAGACACTGATGTATAGAACAGTCTTTTGGACTCTGTGGGAGAGGGAGAGGGTGGGATGATTTGGGAGAATGGCATTGAAACATGTATAATATCACATATGAAACGAGTCGCCAGTCCAGGTTCGATGCATGATATTGGATGCTTGGGGCTGGTGGACTGGGACGACCCAGAGAGATGGTATGGGGAGGGAGGAGGAAGGAGGGTTCAGGATGGGGAACACGTGTATACCTGTGGCAGATTCATGTTGATATATGGCAAAACCAATACAATATTGTAAAGTTAAAAAATAAAATAAAAAAAAAGAAAATTAAAAAAAGAAAAGAATGTGAGATGGCCCTTTCACTAAAACGTGTACATATATCTGTAGAATATATGTTATGAATATAATTAAATATAGATATATAATTTAAAAGTGTTCCCTTACAGCAATAACGGAGAGATGGTTGGCGTTCCATTTTTGTCACATTCTTCGTACTCCAAAGATCATACTGATTAACCTGACATCTTTAAAATGTACGTTTTAAAATGAAAATATATAGTAAAGAAGCAAGGAAAATTAATGGAGGAAGAAAGAAAATATGGGAGAATAATTCTACAATATTATAACAAATGAGTATCAATGTCCACACCCATTTTCTAAGTGTAAGGTAACCTCTTAACTAGTAACCTTCAGATCTAATAATGTACTGCACACCCTGTAGTATCTGCTGAGCCTGTGATCACGTCTTCCCTGGCATTCATGGCATCATGTTCCCCACCCCCCCATGGCTGTGTGTGTTCTGAGAGCATAGAAGGGGTTTTTCTCTGCTCTTTGTCCTCAATGCTTACAAGTCCTCCATCTACCCTACTCTGATCTTTTTCAAGCTGTCTTGTATATTTTTTATTCCATTCTGTGTCCTCAACCCACATTTTTCTGATAATGAGCCAGAATACAGAAAAATCTTGGCCTTAGCATTGAGTGATATTGTCCATCTCGGTAATAACTGTCACCCTGCTTCGATGTTATGACACTTTAATGGGCATCCTAAAGCTTCTCTGAGATCTTTGATAGCTCTGAGATGCAATGTTCTCTGCTAGTCATTTTCGGTTTCAGATGAGTGTGTGTGTGTGTAAGAGAGGGAGAGAAAGAAGAGAGAGAGCTTTCTCCCTCCTTATTTTTTCTGATGATGTATAAACAAAATAAATAAAATGAAATACGATAAGATAAAGAGCAATAATAAAATAAAAAACATTTGAAAGTGTGTGTGTGTGTGTGTGTGTGTGTGTGTGTAGGAAGCAATTTTGTTCCCTGAAGGAACAAAATTTCCTTTAGACTCCACATTAGTCTCCCCAGCTGTGGTCTTCTGCTGCTTCTTTGACTTAGCTCTGAGCACTTTGCTGAATGATAAAGCAGTGCTTTTAAGGGCAAAATTCCCCCTCAGCTTCAATGATGCTTTTATATTGTTGGTACAGCACCAATGGGAAACACTCTGCTCCTCTCTGTAGATCTCCACATTTGAGTGCCCAGGGCAGGTTCCTGTTTCCTCTCTTAACAATCTATACTTTTTCCCGAATGATTTCATCCACAGCTTTAAATAACATCAACAAGCTGATGACTCCCCACTTTATGCCTTCAGTCTTGAAAACTCCCTTGAGCTCAAGAATAGTTTTCTAACAGCTTACTTGACTGTTGCACTTGGATATCTAAGAGAATTTCAAATCTAACAACATCAAAACAGAAGCTGCTTTCTCTTGTATCCCCGAATGTGTTCCTCTTGTTGATCTCTCTGATTGTGTAACACCAGCACACCTGTTGGCTTAAGGCGGTGAGTGAAGTTATTTTTTATTACTTATCTCGTTAACCTCTTACCTAATCCATCAGCAGATTTTCTTCCAAGATTCATCCTAAGTCTATTCATGTTTCTCCATTTCCACTGACCTACTTCAGCCCATACCAATAGTGTCTCTTTATGATTTACTTCACTTTGTATGAGCTCAGCTGGTAAAGAATCTACCTGCAATGCAGGAGACCCTGGTTCAGTTCCTGGGTCAGGAAGCTCCCTTGCAGAAGGGATAGGCTACCCACTCCCGTATTCTTGGGCTTCTCTGGTGGCTCAGACAGTAAAGAATCTGCCTACAATGCAGGAGGCTAGGGTTCAATCCATGGGTTGGGAAGATCCCCTGGAGGAGGGCATGGCAACCCTCCCTAGTATTCTTGCCTGGAGACTCCCTATGAACAGAGGAGAGCCTGGTGGGCTACAGTCCATGGGCTCACAGAGAGTCAGACAAACTGAGTGACTAAGCACAGCACAGCAGTTTACTTCCATCCATGTCTCTACAAGTGATCCAATTTCATTCCTTTTTGTGGCTGAGGAATATTGATACTATGGATAAAATAGGTAACTAATGAGAATATGCTGTATAGCACAGGAGACTCTATTTAATGCCCTCTGGTGACCTGGATGGGAAGGGAGTCCAAAAGGGAGGGGATGCATGTTTCTGTGTGGCTGATTCATTTTGCAATACAGTAGAAACCAACACAATATTGTAAAATAACTATGTGCCAATAAAAATTAATTTCAAAAGTGTCTCTTGCTTAGGGTAATTATAATAAAACAGCATCATTTTCTCCCCTACAATCTGTAGCTACAGAGATATTTTAAAAGTAGCTACAGATTATATCACCCCTCTTACTGTCTAAAGTTTTTCTGTGGTTTTCCTTTGTACTCAAAATAAATTCTGACCTCTATATCATAATTCTCAAAATATGACAAGACCTCTGCATCCTTTTCCTAAAAAGTCATATGCTCCCTTAGTTTTACCTAGCAGTCTTTCCTTTGCTCTGTATTCCCAGCTTGGTTTGTCTCCCGAGCACTGGACTTGCTGTTTCCTCTCTCTGGCGTGCTCTCATCTGACTAATTACACACAGACCTCAGTGCATGGGATGATTTTTCCAAGTAGGCTTCCATCTCTGAACAACTCGTGGAAAGCCACTTCTCTCTGCTAACAAAAGCTTAGCATTTTGTTCTCTTTTTTATTTTTTCATTTCCTTCATAGTACTTGGAAATGAATGAAATGAAAGGAAGGGCTTCCCAGGTGGCTCAGATGATAAAGAATCTGCCTGCAGTGCAGGGGTCCCAGATTCTATCCCTGGGTTGGGAAGATCCCCTGGAGAAGGGAATAGCAACCCACTCCAGTATTCTTGCCTGGAGAATTCCATGGATGGAGAAGCATGGTGGGCTACAGTCCATGGGGTTGCACAGAGTCTAATACTTTCATTTTCATAGTACTTGACATTGTCAGAGATAATTTACTTTTAGCTTGTTTTGTGTCTCATTCTTTCAGCTGGACTATTCCTTCCCAAGCCCAGGAGTTCTGCTGTTCTTCTGTTTACTTATATCTTAGATGGAACTTGGTATAAAAGAGATGCTCACAAAATATATATTGATAATGAATGACTAACTGAATTCTTACTTTAAGTTTAAGCTTTACTCTTACACAGGTGAACTTTGCTGCTATTGGGAGGGTATATTTCTTCAAAATTTTATTAACATCAATACTTCCCTACTCAGTGGGAATTTAGAAGTATTTTGAATTATTTTTGCAAGACTCCAGGCATGAGAAATAAAGATATTTTGTTCAAATTTCAAAGCCTGTTGTATATTCACAAGTGTTCATGGCTATAAGACAGCAAAATATGGCTTATGCAACACACATGGCTTACATTATAAGGCTAAATGGCAGGAGTGTGATTGAAAACACTAGCTCTCTGGGTTTATTGCTATGGATAGTGTCCTTGCCTTTATTAATAGATGGTGGCTCATGCATCTAACTTGGCCTTCCCTCTATCCAACCTTTACTTGGTCTAATTTTCATCATTTGATTTTTATGTGCTGGCACTGTTTCCAGGCTCACTCCATTGGCTTGGACTTTCCGGCCAAGGTGTCTTATCTTTCAACTCCTGATACTGATCAATCTTTTGGTTCACTCCTTCACAGCATGTGCTGTCATCAGAGCACTTAATGGTCAAGACCTTTGGTTGTCATCAGTATCTCTACCATGTATCAGTTCAGTTCAGTTGCTCAGTCGTGTGTGTGACCCCATAAGTTGTATAAATTTCGGCAAATTATGTATCCATTCTCAGAAACAGTTTCATTAACTACAAGAAGAGATATTATTGTAATAGTGTCAGTGCTGGACTGATGCCTTTGAAGAAGAGACTTAAAGCAGTTCTGAAAAAAGGGTGTAAGGAGATAGTTGGTTGTCTATTTTAAATATAACAGCGTGTATCTGTCAATCCCAAACTCCCAATCTACCCCTCCCTTCCCCTTCTCCCCTGGAAGCTATAAGTTTTTCTTCTAAGTCTGTGAGTCTGTTTCTATTTTGTAAATAAGTTCATTTTGACCTTTTTGTCTTAATTGTGCCTTTAGATATTTCCTAGTATTTGTTATTGCCAAGCCTTGTGTCAAAATAAAAGATATCATCCAAAAATATAGGTATAGGATGTTCAGTTCAGTTCAGTCCCTCAGTTGTGTCCGACTCTTTGCGACCCCATGGACTGCAGCACACCAGGCTTCCCTGCCCATCACCAACTCCCTGAGCTTGCTCAAACTCATGTCCATTGAGTCCGTGATGCCAACCAACCATCTCATCCTGTCATCCCCTTCTCCTCCTGTCTTCAATCTTTCCCAGCATCAGGGTCTTTCCCAATGAACCAGTTCTTCACATCAGGTAGGCTGACTGGGTGTCAAATTCTTTCCCTGGACAATAAAATTTCACCTTCCAAATTTTCTGGACTGATCTCGGTCTGAGGTCTAGGAATCGAGGCTGGATCAGATGTCATGGGTCATGGAATGGCCAGGGCATGATGAAGCTAGACCATGAATGCATGCACAGTTTCTTTTTTAAAATTTCATCAGGTAATATTTTATTTTGCTTTCTTCTCTCTTTTTTTCAAATAAATAGAAATCTGCTTTTCACAATTGGTTACTTATAAATTCTGGATTATGCATGTCTTATTTATAGTGGAGTGCGGAGGTGAGTGTTGATGAGGCATTATGGGTCATCATATATATGTGGATGAGCTGAGAAAAGAAGAAAAGCTAAAGGCAAAGGAAAGATCTAAGCATCTGAATGCAGAGTTCCAAAGAATAGCAAGAAGAGATAAGAAAGCTTTCCTCGGTGATCAATGCAAAGAAATAGAGGGAAACAATAGAATGGGAAAGACTAGAGATCTCTTCAAGAAAATTAGAGATACCAAGGAACATTTCATGCAAAGATGGGAACAAAAAAGGACAGAAATGATATGGACCTAACAGAAGCAGAAGATAGTAAGAAGAGGTGGCAAGAATACACAGAAGAACTATACAAAAGAAACCTTCATGACCCAGATAATCACAATGGTGCAATCACTAACCTAGAGCCAGATATCCTCGAATGCAAAGTCAAGTGGGCATTAGGAAGAATCACTATGAACAAAGAATGTGGAGGTGATGAAATTACAGCTGAGCTATTATAAATCCTAAAAGATGATGCTGTGAAAGTGCTGCACTCAATATTACAGTAAATTTGGAAAACTCAGCAGTGGCCACAGAACTGGAAAAGTTCAGTTTTCATTCCAATCTCAAAGAAAGGCAGTGCCAAAGAATGTTCAAACTACTGCACAGTTGCACTCATCTCACATGCTATCAAAGTAATGCTCAAAATTCTCCAAGCCAGGCTTCAACAGTTCATTTCAGTTCAGTTCAGTCACTCAGTCATGTCCGACTCTTTGTGACCCCATGAATTGCAGCACACCAGGTCTCCCTGTCCATCACCATCTCCCGGAGTTCACTCAAGCTCATGTCCACCGAATTGGTGATGCCATCCAGCCATTTCATCCTCTATCGTCCCGTTTTCCTCCTGCCCCCAATCCCTCCCAGCATCAGAGTCTTTTCCAATGAGTCAACTCTTCGAATGAGTTGGCCAAAGTACTGGAGTTTCAGCTTTAGCATCAGTCCTTCCAAATAACACCCAGGGCTGATCTCGTTTAGAATGGACTGGTTGGATCTCTTTGCAGTCCATGACTGTTAATTTCCAGATATTCAAGCTGGATTTAGAAAAGGCAGAGGAAGCAGAGATCAAATTGCCAACATCTGTTGCATCATCAAAAAAGCAAGAGAGTTTCAGAAAAACATCTACTTTTGCTTTATTGACTACACCAAGGTCTTTGACTGTGCAGATCAGAACAAACTGTTGGAAATTCTTCAAAAGATGGGAATACAAAACCACCTGACCTGCCTCCTGAGAAATCTGTATGCAGGTCCAAAAGCAACAGTTAGAACTGGACATGGAGTAACAGACTGGTTCCAAACCAGGAAAGGAGTACGTCAAGGCTATATATTGTTACCCTGCTTATTTAACTTATATGCAGAGTACATCATGCGAAATGCTGGGCTGGATGAAACACAAGCTGGAATCAAGCTTACCAGGAGAAATATCAATCACTTCAGATATGCAGATGACACTACCCTTATAGCAGAAAGTGAAGAAGAACTAAAGAGCCTCTTGATGAAAGTGAAAGGGGAGAGTGAAAAAGTAGGCTTAAAACTCAACATTCAGAAAATTAAGATCATGGCATCTGGTCCCATCACTATGGCAAATAGATGGGGAAACAATGGAAACAGTGACAGACTTTATTTTTGGGGGCTCCAAAATCACTGAAGATGGTAACTGCAACCATGAAATTAAAAGACACTTGCTCCTTGGAAGAAAAGGTATGACCAACCTAGACAGCATATTAAAAAGCAGAGACATTTCTGTCAAAGTTTCGTCTAGTCAAAGCTATGGTTTTTCCAGTAGTCATGTATGGATGTGACAGTTGGACTATAAAGAAAGCTGAGCACCAAAGAATTGATGCTTTTGGACTGTGGTGTTGGAGAAGACTCTTGAGAGTCCCTTGGACTGCAAGGAGATCAAATTAGTCAATCCTAGAAGAAATCAGTCCTGAATATTCATTATAAAGACTGATGCTCAAGCTGAAATTCCAATACTTTGGCCACCTAATTCGAAGAACTGATTCATTGGAGAAGACCGTGATGCTAGGAAAGACTGAAGGCAGAAAGAGAAGGTGAGGACAGAGGATGAGATGGTTGGATGGCATCAGCGACTTAATGGACAAGAGTTTGAGCAAGCTCTGGGAATTGGTGATGGACAGGGAATCCTGGCATTCAGCAGTCTGTGGGGTCACAAAGAGTCGGACACGACTGAGTGACTGAACTGAACTGAAATGAACTGTTGAAGCCTGGCTTGGAGGTGAGGCAGGCTGGGGAGAAAGTATGGAGGTGAAACACAAGATTAGATGACAAAAGACACTATCATTTTCTTAGAGAGAGAAGCTGGGATCCTTAGTGGGTGTCAGCTACATTAAGGATTGATTGGTGCAGGCACAGAGTCTGGGTGAGGGTAGATTTTAGCTCTGCCTGATAAAACCCTAAGAGTTTGTGAACCAAAGCTGTCTACCCATCCCCCGGCCCCTCAACCTGAACCCCGAACTGAAATCACACTTTATTTTCCATAGTAACTTGGCTTTGCTATTTTATTGTCCTTAGGACACCACCTGACTTTACTGAAATTGTTCTGCCCAAGCAAACAACTGGATTGTTTATGTCAGGAACTTCCTAAAAACTCCATTGACTCTTCAAAGGAAGGCAGCAACAGATAGCTTGCACCCTCAAATTCTGAGTCCTGCACCTCAAAGTCCCTGCTTGCAATCTCCACAAACTGTGGATTGTTTTATCATAATCCTTAGCCAGTCCTTATCCAGTCACTGCATTAAAAGACTTTCTTTCCTTAAGCCAAACTTTCAAGTCTTAATGAATTCTGATCTTACCATCCCTATGCTGAGACACTGCTAAATCTTTGCAAAGATGGTATTCTCCTTTACCTCTGTAAGCAATAAACTCATTCTTGTCTTATCAACAGGTTATGTTGGTGATGTTTGGATAGCTAGGTTTTGACAGGTTCCATGAAGGGTCCAAGAGAGGATAACTGCAGATATCTGAATCCGACCTTAAACAGAGTAGTTTTGCTCATATATATTGTTGCCATGTCACATTTCATTAGAAAATAAAGATGTTCAACATATAAAATAATTGTTTTCAAAATCATTGCTGCATTCAAAAGAAAGATAGCCTTTGAATGGTTCTATCTGAGTCTGGTATATTTCTCCATCATTATCTAAACAGTTTCAAGGAAATTTTGCCCACACAGATCTCCTGTCCCTTTCTCTATGTAATAGAGGTGTTTAACCAGAAATCCTCTAAGGTACCTTCCATCTTTAACATTGTCTGGTTCTAAAATGGCTTTGCATGTATGCCGTCTGTCAAAATGACCTCTTACGGCATAAACTTCTGTTCCCAAAATGCTAATTTTCCTCACAGCATCTCACGGAATGCTAGGCACATACCAGTCGCTCAATAACCAGCTGTTGGTAGTTTGTACAATTGGAGCTGGATCCAATTCAATGTCTGGGCTTTTTTTTTTTTTTTTTTTCACTGTCTGATTCTGTAATGTGCCAAGATAATTTTATATCAGAAACAAAGTTGATTGATGGAGGGAGAGAGAGTGCACATTTATTGAATGTCTGACAATAGGAGGCCCAGTGCTGAAGTTTTTATGTGCTGGAGGAATCATCTCACTCTCTTCCAAAAGTTTGAAAACAGAGGCCAAAGCAGTCCAAGGAAATTTCCCATGTTACTAATCTATGCAAGGATCAAAACCATGTGTCTCTAATTCCCAAGATCTATTGAGCATCAGAACCAACTGAGTCTTTATTAAATGCACAAATCTTTGAGCATGAAGGCTAGGTTTTAGGATTTACAGATGATGGAAGGGACCTGCATTTTTCTTTTTAAGATATTTTTTTGATGTGGACCATTTTGAAGTGTTTATTAAATTTGCTAAAATATGGTTTTGGTTTTATGTTTTTTGGTTTTGGGGCCATGACGCATATAGGATCTTAGCTTCCCAACCAGGGATTGAACCCATACTCTGCATTAGAAGGTGAAGTCTTAACCACTGGATCACCAGGGAAGTCCCAGTGACCTGCATTTTAACAATTTAACAATTTCAACTCAGACAATCGCTGAGAAATGCATTATTAAAGACTTTTCTATGTGCATTTTAGTAGTGAAAGCTTCATAGTTTGTCCTTCTAAAACTGCAAAATGGGCTTAAGTATCTTCATTTTATTAAAAGAAAGGGAACTGAGATGCATAGGTACCTTGAAAAACACTTGTAGTTTATGGAAGTGTTTCCACTTGAACTCAGCCCCTCCAGACTCTTAAGTTTAGGATATTTTCTTAAAAAAAAAAAAGAAGAAGAAGCAGCTTAAAAAAATTATCAGTTATGCAGGCATTTAGTATAAAAAGTAAAACCATTCTACAAGTACTGTTATGGAAGAGATTGTCCTTAAATGCCTTTCAGTTTCTTTTCTCCTCACTAAGAATAGCCACTTCTGTCATTTATCTCCATGTTTATATAACAAAACTAAATGTCTGCTTATTGCTTTTACAATTTTTAAACTTTATGTAATGTGTTCTTAGGATGGAAAGTGAGGATTTTTTTCTTTCTTTTACATCTTCTTTCCGTGCATCAATCATCAGTTCATTTTGCAGCTTTCCTTCTACCTGTGGTATACATATCATATTTTGATTTTAATCATTATTGAGAATTTAAATTATCACAGTCACATAAATCTATTGATTGCTGGGTCATTTAGTAAGCTATGGTGATTTTAAATTTTCCGTGTGTAATATTTGTCTTGTCAGTAATCATCTATGCACTTGTTACTAATGTGTTCCCCATAGTTCTCTCAACTATGAAAACTTTGCTGCATTGAAATATATAAGGCTTTGTGCTGCCTTGAGATTTCTGACCTGTTCTTATCTGTGCTGATTGATTTCTGGTTTAGTTGTACAGATGAGATCTAGAAATTTTCTTAACGATTTATCTGGGAGTTTCATTGTCTATTATTTGCATCTTCTGTGCTATGGATCTCACGCCTTCTACATTTTGTTTTGGTTCCTTATTTTTATGGAAACAACTTTCAATAGCTTTCTACAAGAGAATGCAAAGAAAGTAACACTCAGGTAAGAACGCACTTACCTGAATACTTGTCTTTAGTCTATCTTCACTTGCAGTTAATGTTTGAGGTATAGAATCCAAGGTTAAATATTTTATTTTCAGAATTTCAAAGGCATTTTTAAGTGTCTCATGGCTGTCAGTTTTTCTATTTGCAAATGTAATGTCTTTCTGATTCCTGATCCTTTGAATATGTCCGTTTCTTGTTTTCCTTCCTAGAAGCATTTAGAAGTTCCTCTTTATAAAGTTTAATTTAGGTGAAACTGGTCAGATGTTAACTAAACATTTTAGGTAGAATGTATTGTTTTGGTAAGAGAGACAAAAATTTCAAACGAGTAAAAACAGGGTATTTCTTTTTTGGTGAAAGATGGTGCTTACAAAAAATTTCAGACTGAATCAGATGTTCATGAAATGTTTTTATGAATGTTAAACTTATTTCCTACAAAGGCACTAAGGCAAATTCAAGGGCAAGAAAAATTTTTAAATAGTGACAGAAAAACATATTTCATATCAGTAATATGAAAATAGATGAACCTCCACCTGTATCTCACTTCATATGGTATTTAAATTCAAGAAAGATCAGAACACAAACTGTAGCTAAAATTATAAAATGTGGGAGTTGGACAAACTTTTCTAGGACACCAAAAGCACTAACTCCAAAAAAATCAAAAATTGAATTTAAAATATTAATATGTCTGATTAAAACAAAAATTTGGGTTAAAAGATAACATTAAGAAAGTTTAAAGTGAAGTCGCTCAGTCGCGTCCGACTCTTTGCGACCCCATGGACTGTAGCCTACCAGGCTCCTCCGTCCATGGAATTTTCCAGGCAAGAGTACTGGAGTGGGGTGCCATTTCCTTCTCGAGGAGGTCTTTCCAGCCCCGGGATCGAACCTGGGTCTCCCTCACTGCAGGCAGACGCGTTACCTTCTGAGCACCAGGGAAGGCCTAAGAGGACTAAGACGACTTCCGTGGTGGCTCAGGCAGTAAAGCTTCTGCCTACAATGTGGGAGACCAGGGTTCGATTTCTCTAATTGTGGTGAGCAGGGGCTACTCTCAAGTCGTGGTGCACGGGCTTCTCATTGCAGTGGCTTCTCTTGTTTTGTAGCACAGGCTTTAGGTACATGAGCTCAGTAGTTTGGCTCATGGGCTCTAGACTGCAGGCTCACAAGTTGTGGCACAGGGGCTCAGTTGCTCTGCCGCGTGTGGTATCTTCCCAGACCAGGGATCGAACCTGCATCTCCTGCATTGGCAGACGGGTTCTTATTCACTGCACCACCACAGAAGTCCACAAAGCAACTTTATTCGTAATAGCTCCAAAACAGAAAAAAACTCAGATGCCCGTTATTAGGGAAAAGAATTAAGAGAGAAAAATAAAAGATGGTATAATTTTACACTGGAATACTACTCAACTGAAAAAAAAGGGAATTGCTGATCCATACAATAACATGGATGAATATATATATATATATATATATATATATATATATGTTGAGCAAAAGAATCAAGGCCCCAGGAGAATAGCCAATGTATTTATCTGTTCATATGAAATGATGGAAATCAAATCAGATACTGCTAGGGGGATCACTGGGAAGGAGCATGAGGTACATACCTGAGTGATAGGAAAAATTCTTGATGTGTTGGGAGGTAAGGATGATTTGGTTACACATGTCTGTCTAACTTTATTGAGAAGACTCTTGACAGTCCCTTGGACTGCAAGGAGATCCAACCAGTCCATTCTGAAGGAGATCAGCCCTGGGATTTCTTTGGAAGGAATGATGCTAAAGCTGAAACTCCAGTACTTTGGCCACCTCATGGGAAGAGTTGACTCATTGGAAAAGACTCTGATGCTGGGAGGGATTGGGGTCAGGAGGAGAAGGGGACGACAGAGGATGAGATGGCTTGATGGCATCACTGACTCGATAGATGTGAGTCTGAGTGAACGCTGGGAGTTGGTGATGGACAGGGAGGCCTGGTGTGCTGCGATTCATGGGGTCGCAAAGATTGGGACACGACTGAGCAACTGAACTGAACTGAACTGAACTGAACCTTATTGACCTTTACAACTCAGATGAATGTATATCTTTGTGTGTAAAGTATAACTCAATTGGAATTATTAAAAAATATGAGTTTTCAGAAATGGCATGATCTTTCACTAAAGTTGCTTCAACCTAGAAGCATAAAAATCATGTATTAGCAGCAGCAGCAGCAGCAGCAGCAGCAGCATTAACACAAAAATTCTGTCCACTTACAACATAGTTTTCCTTTATATATATATATATATATATATATATATAAAATGGAACTATTGATCCCTTCTCATTAGGATGCTATTAGGGTTAAATGATACTCCGTAGGTGAAAATTTTCTCTTGTGTTTCCAATGGCATTTGAATTATTTCATTTATTTAGTTCTTTTCTCTTCCACTTCTATCCTGAATCTCAAGTTCACATTAGTTTGGACTATCTAGAAGACACATTCAATGTGTCATTCCTTTAACTGACTGCAGTAAAGTCACAGCTCTCTGTTACCTGAGGTCCTGTTCTGTGTTTCTTTGTTTTTTAATTCACAGCAGTCAAAAATGCCTCTTAAATGAAGGAAACCCTCAGTCCATCTACTCTTCTTAAGAAGAAGAAGAGTAAAGGGCAAAAGAAAGATCATGGACTAGCACTAAATGCCAAGTAGGCTGGCTGCCTCTCTCCCAGGTCACTTCAGGGCCAGGGGTTTTGTCCTTCACCACTGTTGATGACCCAGAGCACAGGCAGCTCGCCCCAGCTGAACTGTTCTGTCTCCTGGGATTGTCACGTGAAAATAGAGAGATACTGGTGCTGAGTCATGTTAATGACACCACCTTGCTGGTTTAGAAGACCACCCAGCCCTGTGCTGAGCTCTAGAGAACCCTTGCCAAGTCTGGGACTTAAAACTCACGTTCTGAGTCTTCCCAGTATCTTCCCCTCGATATATTGAGTTCTGTGATTTGTGACTTACAGAATCAGAAATATGGTAACCATTAAAAGCCGCCTATTCATTAAAAAAACAAAAAACTTTCTTCCTTCTATGTCTTCCAGATTCCAAATTGTGTTACTTCCCTTCCCTCCCCACCCACTTGTAATACCCAGAAAAGGAGGCAGAAAACACCTACCATACCCCCTCGTCACAGTGGAACATCTCAACCTTGAAATCCTCCAGAGGGTCTCCTCTTCCCATTACATTATACAATGCACCCTCCCCATCTTCCTGAGGCTATTGAATTGAGAGGAAAACATGGGAGACTCTGGGGCCAAAACCCTATAAATATTTGAAGAATAGCTCTCTTTTCATGTCCTGCTTAAAGAAAAAAATTCTTTTTATGTTTTTTCCTTCCTTCTAATTAGTTTATTTTTTGTGGAGCGCTGGAAAGCAAAACTATTCTGTTTATATATATATATATATATATATACACACACACACACACTAAAATGTGTCCCTGATGTTTGAAGACTTATTTTCAATAACATCTGTACTTTTCTGTCATGTAGTGTGGTGAAAAAATACAAATAAGGAAGAGTCAAGATAACATCTTTTGGAATTTTAAGTAGATTTTTGGTATATATAAATTTAGATTCAGTAATATTTGTTAGGCACTCCTGTGTGGAGGCTGTTGTATCATGCTGCTGCTGCTCGCTTCAGTCGTGTCTGACTCTGTGAGGCACCATAGGCAGCAGCCCACCAGGCTCCTCTGTCCATGGGATTCTCTACGCAAGAATACTGGAGTGGGTTGCTATTTCCTTCTCCAGTATCACCCTAAAACTAGCTTAATAATAACAATAATAATAACTGTTATCATGTAGATGAACTCGGCGGTATACTAATTATATTATTTTATTTAATCCTTACAACAATTCCAAAAGGCACATATTATTCTAATATCCATCTTTTAGGGGAAAATCTGACTTAGATACATAAGTAGAGTGATTTAAGTTCATATGGTTTATGGATGAAACAGGTCTAGTCTTTTCTCCTCACTTTACTGTGATATAATTGATACATAACATTGTGTATGTTTAAGGTATACAACATGTTGATCTGGTACAGTTATATTTTGCAATCTGATTACCATGGTAGAGTTAGCTAACATATTTATCACATCACATAATTACCATTTCTTTTTTGCAGTGATAACAGTTGAGATTTACTCTTTCAGCAACTTCCAACTATATAATGCAGTATTATTAACTATGTTCCTAATGCTATGCATTAAATCCTCAGAACTTATTCATCTTCTAACTGGAAGTCTGCACCATTTGATCAGTATCTCCTCATTTCCATGTTGTTGAAAATGGCAGATTTCCTTCTTTCTGCTGACTGACTAATACTCCAATACGTGTGTGTATATACTCACACACATCTCACTTCTTCTTTACCCATTTATCTACTGATGGACACTTAAGTTGTTTCTGTATCTTGGCTATTGTGAATGATTCTATAATAAATATGAGAATGCAAATATTTCTTCAAATTCTTGTTTTCATTTCCTTTGGATATGTGCCACAAAATGAAATTGCTGGATAATATGATAGTTCAATTTTTAATTTTTAGGATCCTCCTATTGTTTTCCACAGTGGCTGCACCAATTTACGTTCCCACTAATGATGTATGAGAGTTACCTTCTGATCACCACCAATGCTTTTGATCTCTTGGCTTTTAGATGGTAGCGTTTCTAATAGGTATGAAGTGATATGTTATTGTGGTTTGGTTTGCATTACTGGTCAACATGGAAATCAGATTGATATATTCCTTGCAGCCAAAGATGGAAAAGCTGTATACAGTCAGCAAAAACAAGACCAGGAGCTGACTGTGGCTCAGATCGTGAACTCCTTATTGCCAAATTTAGACTTAAATTGAAGAAAGTAGGCAAAACCACTAGACCATTCAAGTATGACCTAAATCAAATCCCTTATGATTATACAGTGGAAGTGAGAAATAGATTTAAGGGACTAGATCTGATAGATAGAGTGCCCGATAAACTATGGACTGAAGTTCATGACATTGTACAGGAGACAGGGGTCAAGACCATCCCCATGGAAAAGAAATGCAAAAAAGCAAAATGGCTGTCTGGGGAGGCCTTACAAATAGCTGTGAAAAGAAGAGAAGTGAAAAGCAAAGGAGAAAAGGAAAGATATACCCATCTGAATGGAGAGTTTCAAAGAATAGCAATAAGAGATAGGAAAGCCTTCCTCAGTGATCAATGCAAAGAAAGAGGAAAACAACAGAGTGGGAAAGACTAGAAATCTCTTCAAGAAAATTAGAGATACCAAGGGAACATTTCATGCAAAGATGGGCTCGATAAAGGACAGAAATAACATGGACCTAATAGAAGCAGAAGATATTAAGAAGAGGTGGCAAGCGTCTTTTAATTTCATGGACTCAATAAAATCCCTATCATAAACCCAATGGCATTTTTCACAGAAACAGAGAAAAAAAAAAAACTAAAATTTTTATGGAATCACAAGAGTCCAGAAAGTCAAAGTAATCTTGAGAAAAAAAGGACAAAGCTGGAAGCATCACATTTCCTGATGTCAAACTGTACTATAAAGCTATAGTAATTAAAACAGGTGGGACTGGTTTTAAAATAAACAAAAGACCAAAGGAATATAATAGAGAGCCTAGAAATAAACATACACATGTATGATCAACTTATAATTGATAAGGAAAACTAAAGTATGAAGTAGGGAAAGAATAATCTCTTTAGTAAATGGTATTGGGAAAATTGGATAACCACATCAAGAAAATGCAATTGTATCTTTATCTTATACCACTAATAAAAAGTAACTTGAAGTAGATTGTAGACTAGAATATAAGATCTGAAACTGAAAAACTCGTAGAAGAAAGCATAAGTAAAAAGTACCTGAACTTTGATACTGGAAACCATTTTTTTTTTGATGTGACACCAAGCAACAAAAGCAAAAAATTACAAGTGCAACTACATCAAACTTAAAAGATTTTGCACAGCAAAAGAAACAATCAGTAAAATGAAAATGCAACTTACAGAATGGGAGAAAATATTTACAAACCATTTATCTGATAAGAGGTTAATATCCAAAATATATAAAAAACTCATACAATTTCATAACATAAAGCAAACAACCAACCTGATTAAAAAGTGGTCAGAGAAACTGAATAGACTTTTTACCCCAATGTTCATCGCAGCACTGTTTATAATAGCCAGGACAGGGAAGCAACCTAGATGTTCATCAGCAGATGAATGGATAAAAAAGCTGTGGTACATATACACAATGGAGTATTACTCAGCCATTAAAAAGAATACATTTGAATCAGTTCTAATGAGGTGGATGAAACTGGAGCCAAAGAGTCTAATTTTAATTAATTCTAGTTTTATGTTTACAGGGGCATCCCTGGTAACTCAGCTGGTAAAGAATCCAGCTGGTAAGAATTCAGCCCACAAAGTGAAAGATCCAGTTTGATTCCTGGGTTGGGTAGATCCACTGGAGAAAGGATAGGCTACCCACTCTAGTATTTTGGCCTGGAGAATTCCGTGGGCTGTACAGTCAATGGGGTCGCAAAGAGTCGGACACGACTGAGCGACTGAACTGAACTGAACTGAACTGAGCAGCTTGTACTTTATGGCAGAAGCTGTCCTTGCCGCTCTCACAGTCCCTCGCCATGAGTGAATGTATGATGAGGCACTTCACTCCTGTCTGACTCTTTACAACCCTATGGACTGTAGCCTGCCAGGCTCTTCTGTCCCCTGATGGATTTCTAGTTGCAAGTTTCTGATTTCTGAAAGCCTGAGTTCACTCTGCCTATGATGTGGCTGAATAGAAATACTGGAGAATTCATGCTGACTCACCAAAAGTCCTCAAGTATGGCAGGAATTTGTATTGAAATATTCCAGCTCACTAATATTGTAAATGGGCTAACTCTTAGAAGCATCATCTTCATTGTTCTAGAATTCTCCAGAGTGATAACAAACCCTTATTCCTTGCTTTCTGTTCCAGGGTTCACTCCTTAGTCCTCTAGTGTTTTGTTTTGTTTGTTTGTTTGTTTGTTTACTTGCACCTGCTTACTTGATACCAAGTCTGCATCTGAGTGAACCCAAACTGAGATAGCTATTGTGCTGAATCCTCATGGAAGAACACCATCCACTTCCAGGAAAATAACCTGGAGCCAACAGAGGTGGGTGAATGCTTCAGTTTTGTAGAGCTCTGATGAGGATACAGTCCAGGAGAGGACTTTAGCTCCTTATGTAGCACCAGGGATGACTTATTCACAGGAAAACACAAGTCAGTATGAACTGAAAGCTAAAATTCAAGTACTGAAAACAGGATAGGAAAATGAGAGAGTACAAAGAGGGGTCAAGGCATATTTTATGGAGAGGAGACACTTGCAATATAATGTGAGGACAAGAAAGAAAACATTACAGAACACAGAGACCTTCTGAGCACAAGCACAAACTGACAGACGTTCATTCACTGATGAATGTGTTTACTAGAATACATTCATTCATTCACACTGAAAGACATCAAGTTTGTAGAATAGACCTCTTATGTGTTTGCCACACAGCTCTGAACATGTCACATAAACCACCAGTCACAGGCCATCCATCAGTATGGGCCACAGCATTTGAATTGTGTCCTCTGATAAATTCTCTCATTTTAGTAGCCCTGTGCTCAGATGCCTAGTCATGTCTGACTCTCATGTCTATAGTCCACTGATCCTGTGGACTATAGCTCTCTAGGCTCCTCTGTCTATGGGAGTCTTTGGGCAAGAATACTGGAGCGGATTGCCATTCCCTTCTCTGGGGGATCTTCCCAATCCAGGAATCCAACCCACAGCTCTTACCTCTCCTGCACTAGCAGGAGAATTATTTTACCACTAGTGCTACCTGGGAAGCCCACTTTAGTAACTCTAGTAGGTATTATTCTACCCTTCAGTTTGGAAAAGTGAAGCTTCTAGAAACAAACCCAGAGGTTATACAGCTGGTCTGTAAAGCTATGTTATTGAACCACAATGGAGAAAACCATTATTTAGAGCTACATGCCAAGAATTATGGAGAAGGAACTGGCAACCCACTCCAGTACTCTTGCCTGGAAAATCCCATGGACGGAGGAGCCTGGTAGGCTACAGTCCATGGGGTTTCAAAGGGTCGGGCACGACTGAGCGACTTCATTTTCACTTTTCACTTTCATGCATTGGAGAATGAAATGGCAACCCACTCCAGTATTCTTGCCTGGGGAATCCCAGGGACAGAGGAGCCTGGTGGGCTGCTGTCTATGGGGTCACATAGAGTTGGACATGACTGAAGTGACTTAGCAGCAGCAGCAGCAGCAGCAGCAGCAGCTAAGAATTAGGGTGAGCTGTCTGCAGTGTGAATTGTATGCCGTCAATTCTCCTTGCAATTATCTCTAGGGCATTGTTATTTCTATTTTTCAGGTGAAAAATCAAGGTCAGGATGGTTAAGCTATTTACAGAGCTGATGAGTGATGTATATCTGAGTGTGAGAGAAAGGAAGAGAACTTGGAGTCAGTTTAACTTCCCTGGCCCTTTCATTTTTACAGATCACATGATTTTGTATGTTACTTCTGAATTAAAACAATCTCATCTCTTCTGCCAGGGTAGAGATTCCTGTCTCCTTGACCAAGTGCTTTCTTCAGACTCATCCTGGCCCAAGGAACCTGTGTGGATACTTTGCTGTATAGATCCTGCCAAGAGGGCCTTTGGAGCAGGGCCTCTGACCATCTTGGTGGAGAAGATCATCAATCAAAGAACCCTGTTTCTGTTGTCACTCACATTGACTGTCCTGTTATCTCCCTGAGAATTTTGTTTTACAATCACAGGACTCCGGGTTCTGTTTAATACAGTTGGGCCATGGGTCAGTAAGAGACTCTGATCTCTCTTTGTCTGTGAGAGGCTCTAAACTCTGCCAGCACTCAATAAAGGCAGAATATCTACAACGTGCCTGACATTATCAATCAATAGAGAGCTGAATAATATCCTTTCCAAAGATGTCCATGTCCTGATCTCCAGAGCCTGTGATTGTATTACCTTACAAAGTGAAAGAAACTGCAGACATAAATAAACTAAGGATCTTGAGATGGGGAGATGATGTTGGATTATCTAGATTGATTATCCAGGTTGGCTTACTTATTCAGGTTGATTCAGTGTAATCATAAGGTCCTGATAAGTAAAAAAGGTGTGATGACAGAAGCAGAGGGGAATGGTAGGCTTTAAAAAGTGGCAGAAGGGGACATGATCCACCCGTTTTGCACCTTATGATAAGCGTATATTGGTTTAATCTAACTAGTTTGAGGTGCTTCACTATAGTAGCAATGGAAAGCTAATGCATTAGTTAAAAATGTCACCTGCCCAGTCTCAAGTCAACCATGAATTAGTACCAGGATCAGAAGGGGTGTGTTAAGGGTCAAAATCAGAGTTTAATGGTAAGATGTCTTGAATTTGAATCCTGGCAGGGCCTGTTTGCTAGCTTTATGATCTTGGGCATATTGATTATACTCTGTATATCTTAAATTACTACTTTGTAGCTCAGAGAGCATGCTAGCTTTCTTCAAGTGTTATTACGATTGAGAAGTATAATAGATTAATTCATCTTGGGCAGTGGCATCTGCATTCTGCATTAGCTTTATTCTCATTTCTTTTCTTTTCCTTCTGCCATTCAGTAAGAAGCATCTTTTCCCATTTCACACTATCCAGGCATCAGAATTTTTGCTAAAATTCTCAACACCCTCACCCCTCTCTTGTTCGTTTGACAACATTCTTAGTTTAGGATTTCACAAAGACAAGCCATTTGTTGAGAAAATTCATACCTGTATAATAGACTGTTTCTAAAGTTTCTACTGTAATTATGATCTGACAGATATATATATAGCCACTAAACTCTCCTTTCTAGAGCTCTGATGCTCGGCTTCTGTATCATCTCCAACTTCACAGGTCCATCTTGGAAGTGCTGGCTACATTATTTCTGATATCTTAACTGATGAGAGAGTTTTAGAATTCTCTGACTTCTGAGCTACAAGTGTTCAAAGTTCAGCCTTCTTGACCTTGGTGCAATGGGGTTTCTATGTGGCTTGTGAAATCCCCCTGTAGAATGTCCCCCACTTCTCCTGTCCTGTCCACTTCCATGCTCTCTGCTTCCTTCTTATGTGAGAGTAACTTTATTTGCATCCTCAGTTACGAGACAGAAAGATGACACCTTTTGGGATCAGCCTTATCTTCAGACTGCTCAGTTCCCCCGATTCCAGTTTTTTTTCCTGCTATAGATTCCTGTCTCTGTTTGCAAAGGTGCTCTGGTAATACTACCCTAGAGCTGAGTTAATTTGGTTTCTGCCTGAGGGTCTCCTGATAAGCCCATTTAGACTCCTAGATGTGGATCTCAAAACAGGTTACTGTCTCAGAACTGAAAGAAGATTCAGTCTCGATATTTAGCTTTGATTAATCTGACAAACGTGACTTGACACTTCCCAAACACAAAGCAGTCCTGAGCTGAACACTGAAGGCAGATCCAGGAGCAGGAGGCACGATTACCAAATTCCCGGAAATCCCACCCCTTTCCTTTGCAGGGTGCAGAGCAGAAGAATAAATGTAAGCCCACACACCATATGTCTAAATATTTAAAGTGTATAAATAAAAATAATAAGCTGTTAAAATATGCTGTATTCCTTACCTATTTCTTTTCACATCTCCAGTACCATTAAATAGAACAAAAAGGACTCCTGTTATGACAAAAAACTTTTCTTTATTGTGCAATAATTTAATGTACTCTTGCCATCTGAAGGGAAAGATGTGATAAACTAATAAATCTGTCTTTTCTTGGTACTTCCTCTGCTCAAATCCTCCTTGGATTCTGAAGGAGCAAGCACATTGAAAGTCAGCAGTTGGTTTAACCCACATACCTTCAAGTCTCTGGGATGTAGTCATCTCTTATTCAAGGATACAGGAGAAAAGATATGGGAAGAATTTTTCCAGTGGCTGACTAGTGTGTTATGAGAGAGGATGTTTAAGGTTAAGGTTCATACTATATCAGCAGGACAAAGGTCCATGTAATCGAAGTGATGGTTTTTCCAGTAGCCATATAAGGATGTGAGAGTTGAACCATAAAGAAGATTGAGCACCAAAGAACTGATGCTTTCGAATTGTGGTGCTGGAGAAGACTCTTGCATGCATTGGAGAAGGAAATGGCAACCCACTCCAGTGTTCTTGCCTGGAGAATCCCAGGGATGGTGGAGCCTAATGGGCTGCTGTCTATGGGGTTGCACAGAGTTGGACATGACTGAAACGACTTAGCAGCAGGAGCAGCAGAAGACTCTTGAGAGCCCCTTGGACTGCAAGGAGAGAAAATTAGTCAGTGCTAAAGGAAATGGACCTTGAATATTCATTGGAAGGACTGATGCTGAAGCTGAAGTTCCAATATTTTGGCCACCTGATGTGAAGAACTGACTCATTGGAAAAGATCCTGATGCTGGGAAAGATTGATGGCAGAGGAAGGGAGCAACAGAGGATGAGATGGTTGGATGGCATCATCAACTCAATGGACATGAGTTTGAGCAAACTCCAGGAGATAATGAAGGACAGGAAAGTCTGATGTGCTGCAGTCCATGGGGTTGCAAAAAGTTGGACATGAATGAGTGACTGAACAACAACAATGTATATGAAGGGAAGCACCTGATTCAAAGTAAAAGAGGCATCTCTGTTTCTTTTACTAAATTTGTGTGTGTGAATGTACTTTACGGGAAATTCTAAAGCATGGAGGCTTGGGCAAAGGCCCCACACTAAGCTTCAAGGAATATACTTTTCCAATAAGTTATATTCTAGTTGAACAAATATGAATTAGGAATATAAAACCATTATGAAGCATCACAAGGCATCACATGATTTAGTTAACAAGTAGTGGCAAGGATGGTCGCTTTTATCCTAGTGTGGAGTTGCAGGCATGGGTCTCAGGAAAGATCAACTTTTGTATGTGGAAAAAAAAATTGGATTGAATTGGAGCAGAGCATAAACATTACAGTGCATAAAATTCCAATAAAAGCATCCTGTCATATTTTATGTTTTGTTATCACACGGGATGAGAATCCAAACCAGAATTGTGACATTACTCATCATAATAGGGTTTATTAATACACAATCATGAGGTTCTGAGACTGCTGCCAAGTGGAAATGGGAAAGAGGAACCTGGTGGAAAAACAGCATGATGGGTAGCCCAGGAAGATGAGAGATGATGCTGGATCAAGCCCAAAGAGTGAGTAAATCTAACATGGTATTGGGTTAGCATTGAGAAGTGAAGAGAAAATTCAAAAAGCAAGTCAGAGGCAAGCATCCAACATTCAATGCTGAGGTCATAGGAGCCTGAGCTAGGGCAGGAAAATTTAGAAATCATCCACAAAGCTGAATAAATGTCAAGTGGTTCAGATGACAGTATCATGAAAGCAGTTAGACATATTCTGGTCCATCCATAAAAGAATATCACTGTTATCCGAAGAGCTGATATAAGAGAAAAGTTTAAAGATACAAGTATATATGTCAATCCCAATCTCTCAATTTATCCCATGTCCAGAGGGGTGGGATAGGGGTGGGTGGGAGGGAGATTCCAGATGGGAGATATATAGTTGATTCACTTTGTTGTACAGCAGAAACTAACACAACATTATAAAGCAAGTATACTCCAGTGAAAAATAAAAATAAATAAACTAGAGATAAAAGTACCAAGAGTTCATTGTAACCCCTGCGATCTTTGAGTTCTAAACACTAAGAGTGAGAAACAAAGATGTAAAACATACAGAGATCCAGAGGTCTATTTCAATACTGATATGGACTTCCCTAGTTTTTCCTTGTGGCTCCGCTGGTAAAGAATCTGCCTGCAATGCAGGGTCCCTGGGTTCGATCCCTGGGTTGGGAAGATCCCCTGGAGGAGGGAAAGGCCACCCACTCCAGTATTCTAGCCTGGAGAATTCCATGGACTGCGTAGTCCATGGGGCCAAAAAGAGTCAGACTGGACAAATGACTTTCACTTTCACTTCCTTGGACTTCCCTGAAGTGGCTGGTGGCTCAATGGTAAAGAATCCACCTGCCAGTGAAAGAAACATGGGTTTGAACCCCGATCTGGGAAGAGTCCTTGAAGAAAGAAATGGCAACCTGCTCCTGTATTCTTGACTGGGAAATCCCATGGACAGAGGAGCCTGGTGGGATACAGTCTGTGGGGTCACAAAGGATCAGGCATGACTTAAATGCTTGATCATTTGGAATGGAAGAAAGTGACATAAATATGCAATCAAGTGGGCTTCTGACCTTGATCTTGTTAGACTGATTCATTTACCCTAGCACAGTCAATGCCAAATGCTCCAACCCTGCCCATGTAGGGGCCACCCCTGTAAGGACTGTGACACGGAGAAGCAGGGTTAGTCCTGTGATCCTAGTGGATGCTTTCCCACCAAGCAAAAGGGTGGACATTTTATGCATTAGTTCTCCTGCAACTGCTGTAACAAACTGGGAGGGTAGTTGCTTAAAACAACAGAAATCTCTTCTCTCACAGATTTAGAGGCCAGAAGTCCAAAAACAAGGGGTCAGCAGAATTACACTCTTGCTGAAGGCTCTAGAGAGATCCTTCTTCCTTCCCTCTTCCAGCTTCTCCAAACATTCTTGTCTTGTGGCCACATCATTCTAATCTCTGCATCCATCCTCACGTGGGATGTCACCTTTATTTTCTATCTTTCTGTCAAAACTCCCTCTGCTTTCCTTTCAAAGGATGCTTGCCATTGGGTTTAAATGGCAACCTTAAATCCAGGATGACCTTATCTCAGGATTGGCAGAAATCTCTTTGCTAAGTAAGGTTACATTCATAGGTTTCTTGGATTAAGACTTGGGTATATCTTTTCATTTTGGTAGGGGGCACTATTCAACCCACTTTGTTGTTGCTCTTCAGTTGCAGTTGTGTCCCCATGAACTGCAGCAAGCCTGGCTTCCCTGTCCTTCACTATCTCCCATAGTTTCTCAAACTCATGTCCATTGACTCAGTGATGCCATCCAACAATCTCATCCTCTGTCGTCCCCTTCTCCTCCTGCCTTCAATCTTTCCCAGGTCTTTTCCAAGGAGTCAGCTCTTCACATCAGGCAGCTGAAGTATTGGAGCTTCAGCTTCAGCATCAGTCCTTCCAATGAATATTCAGGATTGATTTCCTTTAGGATTGACTGGTTGATCTCCTTGAAATCCAAGTGACTTTCAAGAGTCTTCTCCAGCACCATAGTTCAGAATCATCAATTCTTCAGTGCTCAGCCTTCGTTATGGTCCAACTCTCACATCTGTACATGACTATTGAAAAAACCATAGCTTTGACCATATGGACTTTTGTTGGCAAAGTGATGTCTCTGCTTTTTAGTATGCTGTTTAGGTTTGTCATAGGTTTTCTTCCAAGGAGCAAACAGCTTTTAATTTCATGGCTGTAGTCACAATCTGCAGTGATTTTGGAGCCCAAGAAAATAAACTCTGCCACTGTTTCTAATTTTTCCCCATCTATTTGTGATGAAGTAATAGTATTGGATGGCATGGTCTTAGTTTTTTGAATGTTGAGCTTCAAGCCAGCTTAAAACCCACTTCCCTGCACATGCTCATTCCTTCTTCCAAATTCCCATGAAAGAAGGTCCATCCTCTGAAGGGTAGCAGGAAGGGAAGCCATGGATTAACCAAAGGGGTCCACCAACAAGAAAGTCCATATTAGGCATAAGGATGTCTCCTCCTAACAACCTTGGACTAATTAAAACAGCTTAATGCAGCAGAACTATCATAAACCAGCTGTAGATATTAAGTCATTTAATCCTTCCAACAACTCTACTTTTATTATCCCCATTTCAGAGATGAGGAAATTGAAACTCAGCATATTACAGAGCTTGCCAGAGGTTATGCACAAAGCAAATGGTTCAGCCTGAATTAAATGCAGATGGGGTGGTTGCTAAGGGCACTCTGAGCTCCCGTACCTTCTGACCTCTGACCTCTCAGGTCATCTGGGCCACATGCCATCTGTACAGCAATGAGACCCAATCTACAGTATCAACTGTTCTGGAAGAGCTATGACCATTGAAGCACTGATCTAAATATATAACAACAGAACAATGATTGAGTAAATTATTGTCTTTTCATCAGAGAGGATATTATGCAGCAACTTTAAAAGCATGTTTTAGAAGATTTTTAATGATAGTCTAAAATATTCATGAAACAATGTTAAAAGAAAATATCAGAATATATATAATACAAAAGCATCAGATTGCATATCTATGAATAATATATTCATGAAAAATTAAGACAGAAAAATAACATATTTTTGATATTGATTGTCTCTGGGCTGGGGATTTTGTTTCTTCTTTGATTTGCATTTTTCAGATCATGTATAATAAACGCATATTGATTTTAAGATAAGTTAAAATCAAGACTGCTATTGATTTGGGATAAAAAAAATAATTTGAATTGGTCTTGGGGGCTTCTAGGTGGTGCTAGTGGTAAGGAACCAGTCTGCCAATGAAGGTTATGTAAGAGACATGAGTTCAATCCCTGGGTTGCGAAGATCCCTTGGAGGAGAGCATGGAAATCCACTCCAGTATTCTTTTTGGGAAAATCCCATGGACAGAGGAGCCTGGTGGTCTACAGTCTGAAGTGGTTTAGCACAGGAAATGATAGATAAAAAAGCAAAAACAAAACAATGAAAAGTCCCCACTTATAGGCCTATGAAGGAGCATATGGAGGAGAAACTTTAGGTTCTGAAGGATCTGAGTTAGAAGGAGCCAGAAAGGGGCATTAAGGTGTGGTGGGATTGTAGATGAGGGGATATACCATAAACCACACCAAAGTCTCAGAAGCCTCTCAGCACTGAGACTGTCAAGTGTTTTTCTGGCTAAAACTCAACAGCTTCAGAGAGGCCAGTAAGATGGCTCAGCATTTTGTGTGACAATAGCCCAAGCTTAATCTTGCTCATGAAGGTTTTATATTTTCCAAATGGGAAGATTGAATTGGGCTAGCTAAATATCTCTCTGTGGCTTCCCTGGATGACTCAGCTGATAAAGAACTCACCTGTCAATTCAGGAGATGCAAGAGATGTGGGTTCAATCCTTGGGTTGGGAAGATCTGCTGTTGAAGGAAATGGCAGCCTACTCCAGTATTCTTGCTTGGGAAATCCTATGAGCAGAGGAGCCTGGTGGGCTACAGTCCATGGGGTTGCGAAGAGTCAGACACAACTGAGTGACTAAGCACAGCACAAAGTTTTTACTTGTCATAAGCAAAAATCTTTGACCAGTTCCTGGACTTTCAGTTTAACTGTTTAACAGTCGCAGTGACTTGGACACGACTGAGCACACACGCAGACACGCACACACCTGTCCACCACGCAGCCTCACTGGGGGCTTCGGAAGAGCATGCTTCCTCAAGTCCAGCCCCTAGGAGATCACCTCCAGATCTTACAGCAGTCTCCCTTAAAAATTTTAAGGCTAGGTTTAGGGTGGTTTCTACTCCATAGCACATTGCCAGCATTCTCATAAAGAACCTGAACTCTGTCCAGCTTAAGTGAAAAGCAGGTTGTAAAGATGCACATGGACCAGGACAAATCTAGGATTCAGAAGACCAAGGGGCCTTCAGTAACCAAGGCTGTGCCAGGGACCTGCATGGTTTCATTCACTGTCTTGGGGTGACCCCACATTCTACATGTGCTCCTGCCTCCTCTTGCTGCCAGCGGGCTTTTCTCACCCTTCATTCATTTCTCTGTTTTATAGATTCATAGCTTTGGTTCTTTCACTGGAGATCCAGCATGCGCCCTCTAACCTCTCACTCTGCTGAGGCTTTAAGCAACTGCTTCTTTGCTCAGGCTTCTTTTGTTCAAAATTTCTTTTTGCATTGCAGAGAGGAAGAGCATTTGATTGGCTCAGCCTGACTTTCCACTTAAATGCAAGATAGCCGAGCACTGCTTTGGCCATGGACTGGCTATCTTGGCCAAAACCCACTTCTTCAGGTCCCATGGGTGTCAATTTCCTTTTAAAGGGGCTGTCTGCATGGAAGGAACTCTGATCAAGGTGTCTTCTGCATAGTTTATGCAGGAAAGAATATTTTCTTCAAGAAGTAACATTATACTGAATGAAGAAACTCAGAGAAGCAGAAACATTGTAAGACATCACTTATATGTGGAATTTTAAAAGACATTATAAAATGAACTTATTTTGTTCAGGATAAAATGAACAAAACAGATTCACAGACTTATAGAACGAGTTTATGGTTGCCAGGGGGAAGGATGAGGGGAAGGGATAGTTAGGGAGTTTGGAATGGACATGTACACACCGCTATATTTAAATGGATAACCAGTAGGGACCTACTGTATAGCATAGGGAACTCTGTCTAATGTTATGGCAGCCTGGATGGGAAGGGAGTTTGGGAGAACATGGATTCATGTGTATGTATGGCTGAATCCCTCTGCTGTCCACCTGAAACTGTCACAAAGTCGTTAATCAGCTATTGTCATTGTTCAGTTGCCCAGTCGTATCCAACTCTTGGTGACCCCATGGACTGCAGCACTCCAGGCCTCCCTGTCCCTTACCATCTTCTGGAGTTTGCCCAAGTTCAAGTTCATTGCATCAGTGATGCTGTCCAGCCATCTCATTCTCTGATGCCCTCTTTTCCTTCTGCCCTTGATCTTTCCCAGCATCAGGGACTTTTCCAATGAGTCCTCTGTTTGCATCAGATGACCAAAATACTGGAAGTTCAGCTTCAGCATCAGTCCTTCAGTGAATATTCAGGGTTAATCTCCCTTAAGATTAACTGGTTTGGTCTCGTTGCTGCTCAAGGGACTCTCAAGAGTCTCCCTATAATTGGCTATGCTGCTGCTGCTGCTGCTAAGTCACTTCTGTTGTGTCTGACTCTGTGCGACCCCATAGAGGGCAGCCCACCAGACTCCCCAGTCCCTTGGATTCTCCAGGCAAGAATACTGGAGTCGGTTGCTATTTCCTTCTCCAATGGGTGAAAGTGAAGTCGCTCAGGCGTGTCTGACTCTTAGCAACCCCATGGACTGCAGCCTACCAAGCTCCTCCATCCATGGGATTTTCCAGGCAAGAGTACTGGAGTGGGGTGCCATTGCCTTCTCCAATAATTGGCTATACTCCAATACAAAATAAAAAGTTTAATAAAAATAGAAATAGCATCTACATGTCAGGTGCTTAAAGCTAAGTGGATTCCTTGGTCAGCGATCCAGTAAGGATCTTTTGACTAAAAGGAAAAGAAAAGACAGGAAAGCTCTCATCATCTATGGAGAGTTTATCTCAAAATATGAGAAGAGGGGTCAGACAAGTCAGGGAAACAAAACCTTACGGTGTTTTCTTTAGCTTATAGCATTAAGAGAAATGGCAAGGTTTTTAACACTGATACATCCCTTTCAAGGACTGAATAATTATTTTTCATAATGAATATGAAATACGGATTTTACCCTAGAAAATTATTTTGAAGTGTTGTCTTGGGGGAGCCTCTAAAGAAAATATACCTTGACCTTATGCTAGCTTGGTGACTCTATCTACTGATTACCAAGTTGTGGCTCCAGAAATTTCAGACAGAGCTGGCCTAATTGGGGATACTGCATATGAGAATGAATTGCACAGCTGGGACCCTCAAAACTGCCTGCGCTAATTAGCAGGAAGTAGCTTTGAACTTTTTGCTCTACTGGGTTTCCTGGTAGTTACTAAATCACTGGATCAGGTACAAAAGCAGCTAGAAAGACCCAAGAGTGAGAGGACATATCTCCCAGGAGTGTGCTTTATGGAGAGGGGGAGGATGAAGGCTAATGCTATTCCAGGCATAGAGGACTTTGAATTTTTAAAAAAAATATAGCTCATATATAAGTCTGGGGGTTGGGTGGGACTATTTAGCTCAGTGAGGATCACACGGATTATATACTCTTGGCTTCAGCTCAAGTCAGTGAAGAAGGATTTGAGAAAAGATTAAGGCTGCTCTGAAGGCCCAACACCTTTTGTTTCCATCTCCTCTATCTCCTGACTTCCTTTTGATTCTAGGGCTAGATATAATCCTGGTTATACCACTTACTGGCTTTCTGCTAACCTCTGTGATTTTCAGCTTTTGTCATATGTTAAATGGGTCCATTCATCCCTACCTTTTCTATTTTGTATGTTGTTGTCGTTTAGTTATAAATCGTGTCCAAGTTTTCTGTGACCCCATGGACTATAGCCCATCAGACTCCTCTGTCCACAGGATTGGCTAGGCAAGAATATTGGAGTGGGTTGTCATTTCCTTTTCCAGGGAAAATTCCTGACCCAGGGATCAAACTCGGGTCTCCTGCAATGGCAGGTGGATTCTTCTACTGCTGAGCCACCAGAGAAACCCTACTCTGCATGACTGTTGTATGTTTCAAACCATGTGCTAAGCTTCTCAACATGTTATTTTTCTAGGTATGCCAGTTATCCACTGTAATGTAATGAAATGTCCCAAAACTTAGTGGTTTACAACAGCAGTGTATTATGATCCTTCATGGCTCTGTGGACCACTGGAATCAGCTGAACTGTTTTGCTTGAATTCTCTCATGGGGTCACAAACAGATGGCAGCTGGGGCTGGAGACTCACAGCTGGACTGAGACACTTGTGGCTGCTCAAGTTTCTCTCCTTCCACATGGCCTCTTGACTTGCCTACCTTAAGCTTCTTCCCATCGTGGAGGTCTTACATAGTCAGTTTAACATTGTGGCCTGCTTCTCCAGAATGAGTGCTTTGAGAGCTGTGAGATGATGTTGCAACTTTTTTGAGTCATAGCCTCAGAAGTCTCACAATGTCACCTCTGCCAAGTTACTTTGACAGCCAAGTCATGACAGCCCACCCAGAATACAGAGGATGGAAACTACTCTGCTTTCAGGCTGTCACAGATGTCTATAATGGGAGGGAGGGATGGGTATTATGGCACTGTCTTCAGAGGCTATCAATCACACCACGTTCCTCCTAATTTCTTCTCCATCCATCCATCCACCCATTCATTTATTAAACAAATATGTAAAGCCTATTATGAGTCTATCTCTCCCTGGGTGCTAGTGATATAATGCCAAAAAGACAGATAACGGCTATCCCTGTATCTCATAAAGATGATAGATTAGTTGGGGGTGGGTCAAGGACATGAGCAAATAATCAAATAATACGTGGTTTCAGACCATCACAGGTTTAACTGGTCAAAACACACCATGGGACTAGTGGACCTTATCTGGGTGGGTGATAGGTAACAAAAATTCTCTTTGAGAGAAGGGCCACCAAGAATGAGTAGACGTTGATCAGGAAAGGAGTGAATGCAGAACTTTCTATGCAGGAAGAGCTGTATGAAACAATTTAGCCTTTGTCCAGTGTCCACGCATGCTTAATTACTCAGTTGTGTCTGACTCTTTGCAACCCTTTGGACTATAGCTTGCCAGGCTCCTCGTCCATAGGATTTTTCAGGCCAGAATACTGAAGTGGGTTGCTATTTCCTTCTTCAAGGGATCCTCCCAACCCAGGAACTGAACCTGCATCTCCTGTATCTCCTACATTGCAAGCAGAGTCTTTACCCACTGAGCCATTGGGGAAGCCCCTTTTCCAGATATTACTGCATAAGAGAAGTGTTTCCTTCTCAAATTATAATTCATATTAATTCTTTGTGTGTTCCTTACTCCCTTTCTCTACATGACTTTTCACTGTGGCACTTAACGTACTAGGTACCTTATTTATTTCCAGGCTTATTTATTATCTGTCTCACCCATCAAAACATAAGTTCCATGAAAGTGAAGATATTTTTCTATTTTGCTTCCTGTTTCATCTAAAACAGGGTCTAGTACATAATAAGTATTCAAGATATTTATTGAATAAATGCATGACATCTTTAGTCTCTCTATTCAATTTTTTATTATGCTTCATGGACTATAGGTCACTTTTATACAAATATTCTCTTTGATGTATACCAAAAGCACTGAACAAATATTGAGGAGACCTAGATTCTATTCCCTGTTCTGCTGCTAACTTCCTGTTAGACTTTCAGCAAATTGCTCAGATGTCTTCTGTTGAGTTCCTCATCTCTAGAATAAAGATGGTAGCTTCTGTTGCCTCCTTCTATTGTAAGCATGCTAAGTTGCTTCAATTGTGTCCCAATTATTTGTGACCCCATGCACTATAGCCTACCAGGCTCCTCTGTCCATGGGATTCTCCAGGCAAGGATACTGGAGTAGGTTGCGATGCCCTCCTCCAGGGGACATTCTCAACCCAGGGATGAAACCTATGCCTCTTATGTCTCCTGTTTTGGCAGGCGGGTTGTTTACCACTAATATCACCTGGGAAGCCCTTCTCTTCTATGTGACTGTAATTCTTTGACTTTTATACAATGAAATCATTGCATAGGGACCAAAGACTTAATTGATCTAATTCACAAAAGAGATGGCTGTGGTGGGGGTGAGAGGAGGAACAAAAGATTCTTGGGGGAGGCAGGGTTTATAAGATGTGTTTTCTTCTTTATAAGAAGAGAAAAAGAACTTCTTTCCTGAGACTTGGGTACTAACATCAAAGTAAAAGTGTTAGTCACTCAACCGTGTCTGGCTCTTTGTGACCCTATGGGCTATAGCCCTCCAGGGTCCTCTGTCCATAGGATGATTCACCAGGCAAGAATACTTCAGTGGGTTGCCATTTCCTTCTCCAGGGGATCTTCCTGGCCCAGGGATTGAACCCAGGTCTCCTGCATTGAAAGCAGATTTTTTACCATCTAAGCCACCAAAGAAACCCCTTGGGAACTAAATTCAGTTCAATTCAGTTCAGTCTCTCAGTTGTGTCTGACTTTATGCACCTACATGGACTGCAGCACACCAGGCCTCCCTGTCCATCAGCAACTCCCACTATTAACTTAGACCCAAGCTGACGGCTGGGAAAGCATGAACTCATTCTTAGATGTAAGCCCAGACATATATTCTAATAACCAGGAAATAGCTTAGGCATTTGCAAGTCCTTCTTTGGGATTGAAGCATTCGAGATGGTTTTTTTAACATGTTACCTGGGTTCTCTCAGAAGCAGATCCTGAGACAAAGATTCAGGTACAAATTTTTACTTGGGGTTGATTCCAGGTAAATGAGACAGGAAGGAATTCTCATGTGATATCACAGGGTTAGGACTAAGCAACTGACTACTAAGGCTCAGTGCAGTTCAGTTCAGTCGCTCAGTCATGTCCGACTCCTTGCAACCCCATGAATCGCAGCACGCCAGGCCTCCCTGTCCAGCACCATCTCCTGGAGTTCACTCAAACTCATGTTCATCGAGTCGGTGATGCCATTCAGCCATCTCATCCTCTGTCGTCCCCTTCTCCTCCTGCCCCCAAACCCTCCCAGCATCAGAGTCTTTTCCAATGAGTCAACTCTTCGCATGAGGTGGCCAAAGTACTGGAGTTTCAGCTTCAGCATCATTCCTTCCAAAGAACACCCAGGACTGATCTCCTTTAGAATGGACTGGTTGGATCTCCTTGCAGTCCAAGGGACTCTCAAGAGTCTTCTCCAACACCACAGTTCAAAAGCATCAATTCTTTGGCGCTCAGCCTTCTTCACAGTCCAACTCTCATATCCATACATGACCATTGGAAAAACCATAACTTTTACTAGATGGACCTTTGTTGGCAAAGTAATATATCTGCTTTTCAATATGCTATCTAGGTTTGTCATAACTTTTCTTCCAAGGAGTAAGCGTCTTTTAATTTCATGGCTGCAGTCACCATCTGCAGTGATTTTGGAGCCCCAAAATATAAAGTCTGATACTGTTTCCACTGTTTCCCCATCTATTTCCCATGAAGTGATGGGACCAGATGCCATGATCTTCGTTTTCTGAATGTTGAGTTTTAAACCAACTTTTTCACTCTCCTTTTTAACTTTCATCAAGAGGCTTCCTAGTTCCTCTTCAATTTCTGCCATAAGGGTGGTGTCATCTGCATATCTGAGGTTATTGATATTTCTCCCAGCAGTCTTGATTCCAGCTTGTGCTTCTTCCAGCCCAGCGTTTCTCATGATGTACTCTGCATATAAGTTAAATAAGCAGGGTGACAATATACAGGCTTGACGTACTCCTTTTCCTATTTGGAACCAGTCTGTTGTTCCATGTCCAGTTTTAACTGTTGCTTCCTGACCTGCATATAGGTTTCTCAAGAGGCAGGTCAGGTGGTCTGGTATTCCCATCTCTTGAAGAATTTTCCACAGTTTCTTGTGATCCACACAGTCAAAGGCTTTGGCATAGTCAATAAAGCAGAAATAGATGTTTTTCTGGAACTCTTGCTTTTTCAATGATCCAGCGGATGTTGGCAATTTGATCTCTGATTACTCTGCCTTTCCTAAAACCAGCTTGAACATCTGGAAGTTCACGGTTCACATATTGCTGAAGCCTGGCTTGGAGAATTTTGAGCACTACTTTACTAGCGTGTGAGATGAGTGCAGTTGTGTGGTAGTTTGAGCATTCTTTGGCATTGCCTTTTTTTGGGATTGGAATGAAAACTTACCTTTTCCAGTCCTGTGGCCACTGCTGAGTTTTCCAAATTTGCTGGCATATTGAGTGCAGCACTTTCACAGCATCCTCTTTCAGGATTTGAAATAGCTCAACTGGAATTCTATCACCTCCGCTAGCTTTGTTCATCGTGATGCTTTCTAAGGCCCACTTGACTTCACATTCCAGGATGTCTGGCTCAAGGTGAGTGATCTTGGTCATGAAGATCTTTTTTGTACAGTTCTTCTGTGTCTTCTTGCCACCTCTTCTTAATATCTTCTGCTTCTGTTAGGTCCATACCATTTCTGTCCTTTATCGAGCCCATCTTTTCAGGAAATGTTCCCTTGGTATCTCTAATTTTCTTGAAGAGATCTCTAGTCTTCCCCATTCTGTTGTTTTCCTCTATTTCTTTGCATTGATTGCTGAGAAAGGCTTTCTTATCTCTTCTTGCTATTCTTTGAAACTCTGCATTCAGATGCTTATATCTTTCCTTTTCTCCTTTGGTGTTCACTTCTCTTCTTTTCACAGCTATTTGTAAGGCCTCCCCAGACAGCCAATTTGCTTTCTTGCATTTCTTTTCCATGGGGATGGTCTTGATTCCTGTCTCCTGTACAATGTCACAAATCTCTGTCCATAGTTCATCAGGTACTCTATCTATCAGACCTAGTCCCTTAAATCTATTTCTCACTTCCACTGTATAATCATAAGGAATTTGATTTAGGTCATACCTGAATGGTCTAGTGGTTTCCCCTACTTTCTTCAATTTAAGTCTGGATTTGGCAATAAGGAGCTCATCATCTGAGCCACTGTCAGCTCCTGGTCTTGTTTTTGCTGACTGTATAGAGCTTCTCCATCTTTGGCTGCAAAGAATATAATCAATCTGATTTTGGTGTTGACCATCTAGTAATGTTCATGTGTAGAGTCTTCTCTTGTGTTGTTGGAAGAAGATGTTTGCTATGACCAATGCGTTCTCTTGGCAAAATTCTATTAGCCTTTGCCCTACTTCATTCCATATTCCAAGGCCAAATTTGCCTGTTACTCCAGGTGTTTTTTTACTTCCTACTTTTGCATTCCAGTTCCCTATAAAGAAAAGGACATCTTTTTTGGGTGTTAGTTCTAAAAAGTCTTGTAGGTCTTCATAGAACCGTTCAACTTCAGCTTCTTCAGCATTACTGGTTGGGGCATAGACTTGGATTACTGTGATATTGAATGGTTTGCCTTCAAAATGAACAGAGATCATTCTGTCATTTTTGAGATTGTATCCAAGTATTGCATTTCGGACTCTTGTTGACCATGATGGCTACTCCATTTCTTCTAAGGGATTCCTGTCTCCTGCTGCTGCTGCTGCTAAGTCAGTAGTAAATATAATGGTAATCTGAGTTAAATTCACCCACACCAGTCCATTTTAGTTCGCTGATTCCTAGAATGTCGACGTTCAGTCTTGCCATCTGCTGTTTGACCACTTCCAATTTGCTTTGATTCATGGACCTAACATTCCATGTTCCTATGCAATATTGCTCTTTTCAGCATCGGACCTTGCTTCTATCACCAGTCACATCCACAGCTGGGTATTGTTTTTGCTTTGGCTCCATCCCTTCACTTTTTCTGGAGTTATTTCTCCACTGATCTCCTGTAGCATATTGGGCACCTACTGACCTGGGGAGTTCCTCTTTCAGTATCCTATCATTTTGCCTTTTCATACTGTTCATGGTGTTCTCAAGGCAAGAATACTTAAGTGGTTTGCCATTCTCTTTTCCAGTGGATCACATTCTGTCAGACCTCTCCACCATGACCCGCCCGTCTTGGGTGGCTCCATGGGCATGGCTTACTTTCATTGAGTTAGACAAGGCTGTGGTCCTAGTGTGATTAGATTGACTAGTTTTCTGTGATTATGGTTTCAGTGTGTCTGCCCTCTGATGCCCTCTTGCAACACCTACCGTCTTACTTGGGTTTCTCTTACCTTGGCAGTGGGATATCTCTTCACGGCTGCTCCAGCAAAGCGCAGCCATTGCTCCTTATCTTGGACGAGGGGTATCTCCTCACCATCGCCCCTCCTGACCTTGAACATAGCTCCTCTCAGCCCTCCTCACACGTGCAGCACTGCTCCTTGGACTTGGGGTTGCTCCTCTCAGACTCCGCCCCTGGCCTCGAGTGGGGTGTAGCTCCTGTCGGCCGCTGCCCCCTGACCTCAGATGCGCGGTAGCTCCTGAGGCTAACAGAGCTTAAATTTTTCTGGGAAACTCTGGGCATCAGAAGAGAATGTGTGTCTCAGAGCCATCCTAGACAAAGGGAAGGTGCTGTTGGTTCATACCAATTTCATCCAATCGTTTGTTGAGTTTACTTCCAGAGAGAGGGTGGCGCATGCACTGTGGCACTTTTAGATCCTTATATGTATGGATAGAGTGGGTCTCGAGGCCAGAGGAAACCTTAGGTGAAGGCTATGTGGCTGATGATAGCTGGAAATGGTATGAGATTGACTGGAATGGTACAGGCGGATGGTATAAGGGCAGCACATAGTATTCTCCGCTCCATCTGGCTTGGTATTAAATGCCATAGACCAATACCTGCCATTAATAGCTTCTTTCGGATTAACAGAGTAACAAAAAATATTTTTATTTTTTTGTCCATCAGGATTATAAGGGGATGACAGATAAGATAGGTAAACGTTGCTAAGGGGAGGAGCTAAGGGAATTACAGCTATACTTCTGTGTCAAGAAAAAGCAATAGTGTAGAAGGGACTTTCCTGGTGGTCCAACAGGTATTGGAAAGACTTCATATTCCCACTACAGGCATGGGTTCACGCCCTAGCTGCATAGTGCAGCCAAAGAAAAAGATAAAAGCATTTTTGAATTAAAAAAAAAAAAAAACTGAGGGCATTCTCCATCAGCAAACATTTATGGCAATAAATGCCAGAGGATATTTGTATTGGGAGTCCTAGCCAGTACAGCAGGGCAAGAAAAAACAACGGTGAAAGCCATAAAGATTGAGATAAGAGAAACAAAACTATCTTTTGATGACTTGATGGTATACTTACAAATCCAAAGGAAACTATAAAACCCTGAGGCCTCATAAGTGAATTCAGTAAAATCTCAGAATACAAAGTCAGTACACAAAAATCAGGTCTATTTCTTCATATCTGCAAAAAACATCTGGGGAAAAAAATGCTTTTAACTATCTTAAACTTTAATTTATTTTTACATATGAATTTTATTTAGTTAAGCTGCATAACAGGATTATTTTATATGCATGTATGTAGTCAAGTGATTACTACAGTCAAGCTAATTAACATATCATCTTCACGTAGTTACCATTTGTATGTATGTGTGTGTGTGATAAGAAAACATACTTTGAGGAAGGAGAATCATATTTTCTAATTTCAAATTATATTACAAAGCTATGATAACCAAAATAATACAGCACTGGCATAAAAATAGACACATAGAGTAATGAAACGGAATGAAACAGAATAGAATGCCTAGAAATCAAACAAGCATATATGAGCAACTGATATTTGACAAGGATGCTAAGAATACACAATGAGTAAAGGGTAGTCTCTTCAATAAATGCTGTTGGAGTAACACATATCCACATGCAAAACAATGAAATTGAACCTTTATCTTGTACCATACACAAAAATAAACCAAAATAGATTAAAAGCTTAAATATAAGACCCAAAACACTAAAACTCCTAGTAGAAAACATAGGGAAAATCTCCCTGACTTTGGTTTTGGTAATGACTTTTGAATATGAAATCAAAAGCTCAGAGAACAAAAGCAAAACCAAACAAGTGGCAGTATATAAAACTAAAAAGCTTCTCCACAGCAAAGCAAACAGTTAACAACATGAAAAGACAACTTATGAATTGGGAGAAAGTATTTGTAAATTGTATATCTCATAACGGGTTGATATTTGAAATTTAAAAAGAAATACCACTTAGGTCATCCCTAAAACATAACATATTTAGGAAAGATGAATAAGATTTATGTGCTTAAAATCAGAAATTATTGCTAAAAGATAGTTTTAAAGAACTATCTAAGTTAAGGATGATAAGTACTGTGCTCATGGGGTGAAAGACTCAATACAGATGTCAATCTTCTCAAAATTAATACATAATTCAGTGTAGTTCCAATTCCATTCTCATGAATTTTTTGTAAAGTTGACAAGCTTACACTAAAATTTATCTTGAAAAAGACGAATAAGGCAAGAGAGCACACACTATCTGATTTTAAGGCATCATAGAGCCACAATGATTAAGATGTGTTATGAAAATAAACATAGGCAAATAAATCAAAGGAACACAATATAAAGCACAAAAATAGACCAGACAATGTGTCCAGAAATATCCTGCCAAATGGTCTTTTATTAAGATGGCAAATCAGTTCAATGGCGAATGGAAAATATTTTCAATAATAGTGTTAGAAAACATGAACTTCTCTATGAAAAAATATGAGTCTCTAATTATACTTCATACTTCCTGGGTGGTACCAGTGGTAAAGAGTCCATCTGCCGATGCAGGAGACAATCCCTGGGTAGGGAAGATCCCCTGGAGTAGGAAATGGCACCCCACTCCAGGATCCTTGCCTGGAAATTCCATGGAGAGAAGAGCCTGGTGGATTACAGTTCGTGGGGCCACAAAAAGTTGGACATGGCAGTGGCTGAGTACCACAACTAGCCACACTTCACACCATAAACATAAACATAAACATAAATCATAGCCTTATGTATAAAAACAAATACTTTGAAGTTCCTAGAAGAGGATATGGGAAAGAATCTCTTAGCTCTTGAGGGAGGTAAAGTTTTCTTAGAATTCAAGAAGCAATGCTTTTAAAAGAGAAGAAAATCAATTGACACCCTGAACCTCATGAAAAATGAAAACTTCATTAAAAGTCAGCTTTGAAAATGAAAAGGCAGGCCACAGATTGGAAGAAATAATTTATGATCATATATTTGGCAATGACTTTGTATCCTTAATATATAAAGAACTCCTATAGCTCAATTTTAAAAAGACAAAAACCTTGTTTTCCCAGTGGCTCAGTGGTAAAGAACCCGCCTGCTTATGCAGGAGACATGAGAGACATGGGCTTGATCCCTGGGTTAGGAAGATACCCTGGAGAAGGAAATGGCATCCCACTCCAATATTCTTGCCTAGAGAATCCCACGGACAGAGGAGCCTGGCAGGCTACAATTCATATGGTCACAAAGAGTTGAACTTGGCTGAAGAGACAGCATGATTCAATTCAGTCACTCAGTCATGGCCGACTCTTTGCAACCCCATGAACTGCAGCGTGCCAGACTTCCCTGTCCATCACTAGCTTCTGGAGCTTGCTCAAACTCATGTTCGTTGAGTTGGTGATGCCATTCAACCATTTCATCCTCTGTCATCTGCTTCTCCTCCTGCCTTCAATCTTTCCCAGCATCAGGGTCTTTTCCAATGAGTCAGCATCAGTCCTTCTAATGAATATTCAGTACTGATTTCCTTTAGAATTGACTGCTTGGATCTCCTTGCAGTCCAAGGGACTCTCAAGAGTCTTCTCCAATACCACAGTTCAAAAGCATCATTTCTTTGGTGCTCAGCATTCTTTATGGTCTCTCACATCCATACATGACTACTGGAAAAACCATAGCTTTGACTAGACAGACCTTTGTTGGTAAAGTAATGTCTCTGCTTTTTAACACACTGTCTAGGTTGATCATAGCTTTTCTTCTAAGGAGTAAGCATCTTTTAATTTTATGGCAGCAGTCATCATCTGCAGTGATTTTGGAACCCAAGAAAATAAAGTCTGTCACTGTTTCCACTGTTTTCCCATCTATATGCCATGAAGGGATGGGACCAGATGCCATGATCTTCGTTTTTTGAACGTTGAGTTTTAAGCCATTTTTTTCACTCTCCTCTTTCACATTCATCAAGAGTCTCTTTAGTTCCTCTTCATTTTCTACCATAAGGGTGGTGTCATATGCATATCTGAGGTTATTGTTATTTTTCCTGGCAATGCTGATTCCAGCTTGTGCTTCATCCAGCCCAGCATTTTGCATGATGTACTCTGCATATAAGTTAAATAAGCAAGGTTACAACATACAGAGCTGACATACTCCTTTCTCAATTTGGAACCAGTCTGTTGTTCCATGTTCAATTCTAACTGTTGCTTCTTGATCTGCATACAGATTTCTCAGGAGGCAGGTAAGGTAGTCTGGTATTCCAATTTCTTTAAGGATTTTCCACAGTTTGCTGTGATCCATACAATCAAGGGCTTTGGTGTAGTCAATGAAGCAGAAGTAGATGATTTTCTGGATTTTCTCTTGCTTAATCTCTCACCCTTAAGGAGAGAGTATCAGCACAAATTACATTAGCATCAATATATTATTTTAAAACTCTCATCTTGCTTTCATATGATCACATATGAACTGGGCGATCATAGAATTTTATGAGACAAATCTGCATATTTATAAGAGTAAAAGGACATCATCACTTAGGTGAGGCAATGATCTGGGATTGACTTGAGTACACTGGCTGTAGGATTACCCTAACCAGGGGCTGAGATCTATTTGAACAAGTATCAGTTTTTCTTAGCAGATGATGAAATTGAGTGTCATGTCTTGCTCAATATCATCTGTGAGTGACAGAGTCAGGATTTAAATACAGATATTCTGAAGCTGAAACCTGTGAATTTTCTAGAATAATACAATTTATTTTAAAAAGTTGTGCAAATGTCTGATTTGTGTTCTGTTGGAATTTTGCTCTATTAAATATTGCATTGGCTAGAATTCAAACATTTTTTTATATATAACTTTCTGGCTTAAGCTTCATTGTAATTAGACTTAAGAAGCATCATAAGTATCTTTGCCCACTGGGGTACTATTAAGTGCCTTACAACGTTATGGAAATGCGAATTTCCATAGCTAGGAGTAATCTTTGCTACTGAGTTGAAGTATAATCGCTTAGCCTGATACTTAAGGTCCATCATTATTAGACCAGAACTCCCTAACTCTTCTCTCCATGCTTTCATAGAGTGGGAACTTCCATAGTCTCCTGCAGAGAGACATATAAGGGGGGACATTTCTGGTCTTTCTTTTTTCACTCTCTTCTTCACATCTCAAAGGAGTTAACATACATGGCAAGTTCTGAGGTCTGCCTTACAGAAGCAGGTGTGTGTTTTTGAGTAGACCACACATTCTGAGAGCCTTATGGCCCTACAGGCATGATTTACTGTAGGTAGATCCAGCCTAAAAAGTGCAGGGGTTGGGGTGAATTCCCTGGCAGTTCGATGGATAGGATTCGGGGCTTTCACCGCCAGGGCCCTGGTTCAATCCTTAGTCAGGGAACTAGGATCTTGCAAGCCTGTAGAATGGCCAAAAAAATTAACAAATAACATGCTATTTATTGTATTTAAATGTAAGTTTTTGAAAGTCTGGGGAAGTGGGGAAAAAAAACTTTATTTTGGCCCCATTACAAAATTCCCCAGAGACTATTGGATGAGGGGTTGTAAATAACTTGTGAACATGCCTAGAACTGATATTTATGTCCCTTTTGCACAAATTATATATGTGTTGGCTTTCTAGGCCAAAAACTTGGAGAAAAGGAAGGATAAAGGGTTTGATACCTGAAGCCCAAACAGTTACTCTAAGACATCCACCCGAGCTCTTTGTCACTGAGCCCATAAAATAGATCATTATTCTTAAGCACAACATGACTTTTATGTCCCCATAACTGAGTCACTCCTTTTCCTGAAATGGCTATGGATGCCATTAAGGCTAGTTTATTATTTTCCTAGGGGTGCTGAAGCAAAGTATCAGAGCCTGAGTGTCTTAAAACAGTAGAAGTTTATTTTCTTACAACTCTGGAGACTAGAAGTCTGAGATCAAGATGCTAGCAGAACATTCTCCCTCCGAAGCCTCTAGAGTAGAATCCTTCTTTGTCTCTTGTTGGTTGTGGTGGTGGCTGAGCATCTATGGTGCTTCTTAGCTGGTAGATGTAGCATTCTACTCTGCTTCCATAGACACATGGCATTCTCTCCTGAGAAATTGTGTCTTCATACCACCTTCTTAGAAGGACACTAGTCATTGGATTTAGGATCTACCCTAAACCAGTGGAACCACATCTTAACTTGATTGCATCTGCAAAGATCCTATTTATAAGTAAAGTCAGTCAGGCACTGGGAGTTAGGCCTTGAACATGTCTTTTTGAGGGACAAAATTCAACTCGGTACAGCTAGTATTTCTATTTGTATGTCAGATCCAACCTCTTCCCTACTCTCCAAGAGTATCACTCCAGCTATTCTCCCCTGTCTTCCAGTATCATCAGTTCTCTTAACCTCTCTCCAGGGTCTTCTTTATTAGAATAAAACATGTGGTTAACTGCTTGCATATTTAAACAAACCAACAAATCGCCCTCTACCTCTGTGTTAGTCAAGATCCTCTAGAGAAGTAGAAGTTATAGGATTAGTGTATATATATATAATATGTGTATATATATATTAATATAACTATACCTATATGTTTATCTATATATCCAACTACTATATGGAGAGGGAGAGAAAGAGAGAATTAAGGAATTGTCTCACATGATTGGGCTTCCCTCATAGCTCAGTCGGTAAAGAATCTGCCTGCAATGCAGGAGACCTGGCTTCAATTTCTGGGTCAGGAAGATTCCCCTGGAGAAGGAAATGGCAATCCACTCCAGAATTCTTGCCTGGAGAATCCCATGGACAGAGGAGCCTGGTGGGCTACAGTCCATAAAGTCACAAGAGTCGGACACGACTGAGTGACTCACACACACACTCATGGGATTATGGAGACTGACAAGCCCCAAGATTTGCAGAGTGAGTTAGTTGTTGGTAAGCTAGAACCCTGGAGAACTGATAGCGTAGATTCCATTTCAAAGGTCATTATGAAAGTGCCAGTGTTTCAAGTTCAAAGGCAGGAAAAACCTTAAGTCCCAGTTCAATGGCTGGCATACAAAAAAAATTATTTAAAATAATTATTAGTTTACTCAGGGGAGGATCAGCTTTTTTGTTCCATTCAGACCTTCAACTGATTGGTGAAGCCCATCTACATTAAGGAGAGCAATCTGCTTACATCAGCATACTGATTTAAGTGTTAATTTCATCCAAAACATCCTTATAGACACACCTAGGATAATGTTTGAATAAATTTCTGGACACCAATGGCTAGGTCAAATTAACACAGACACTTAACCTCTACACTCTTCTTTCTCATTTTTCTTTTTGTCTTTAGAGCAAAAACTCTCAAAGATAGGACTTGACTCATTGCCTTTAATTGCTGTCATTCATGCCTGATCTCATTTCAATCAAACTCTTCCCCCACCTCAATCACAGAAAAGACCTTTTTCAGGGGCAAATTTCCTCCACATCCTGAATTTTTGTCAACTTAGTTGATGTTCATTAAAAGAAGGATACTCATCTGTTTTTTCACAGTTCTATTTTTGTCACTTAGGAGACTGATTAGTGCATAGTAGGTCTTCAGTTAGTATTTGTTGAATTAACAAATAACTTTTTCTTCTCACTGACATTCAACACATTTGATCATCCCTTCTTTAAATTGTGTCTCCCAGTAGCTTTCCAAGCCAATTCTGGTTTTCTTCCCAGTTTGTTGGATGTCCTTTTTCATTCTTCTTTGTTGTTTCCTATTCTTCTCCCAGCCTCTGAGTTAAAAACATCCAAAGGGACTTCTCTGGTGATACAGTGGATGAGATTCCACCTGCCAAAGCAGGGAACATGAATTTGGTCCCTTATCTGGGAAGATTTCCGCATGTCATGGAGCAACTAAGCCCATGTGCTACAACTACTGAGCCAGTGCTCTAGAGTCTGCAAGCTGCAGCTACTGAAGCCCATGAACCTAGAGCATGTGCTCTGCAACAAGAGAAGCCACCACAATGAGAAGCTTATGCACTGCAATGAAGAGTAGCCCCCGCTCGCAGCAACTAGAGAAATCCCGTGCGCACTAATGAAGACCCAGTTCTACCAAAAATAAATAAATTTTTTAAAAAAAGAACATGCAAGGGGGCAGTTTCTGGTCTCCTTGTCTTCAACACATCATTCCTGAGGGGATTTCATCCACTGTAGTGGTTTTAAAGCTATTCATACGCTGGTGACTCCAAATTGCATGTCATCACTTATTTCTTGAACTCAGAACCTCTCCATGCTATGCATGCATGCTAAGTCGCTTCAGTCATGTCTGACTCTTTATGACCTCATGGGCACTGTATGCCAGGTTCCGCTGTTCATGGGGAGTCTCCAGGCAAGAATACTGGAGTGGGTTGCCATGCCCTTCTCCAGGGGATCTTCCCAATCCAGGGATTGAACCTGTGTCTCTTAGGTCTCCAGCATTGGTAGGTGGATTTTTTACCACTAGCGCCACCTGGGAAGCCCCCAGAACCTCTCCACTCAAGTGTTTAATTGATCTCAAGTTAAATATGACCAAAATACGCACTGTCTATCTTCTTCCAAAGATGCTCTGTTAAAGCCCTACTCTTAGTCAATTAGCAAATACTATCAGCTTTAACTTCAAAATATATCTGGGATCCAAACATTCTCTCATTCTCTTCACTTCCAATGTTTAGAGCCTGACTCACTCACTCATCTCCTCCAGTTTTTAATCAACTATCACTTTCTCAGTGAGGCCTTTCTGCCACCTTAGTTGCAATCTCAAGTTATTACTTCCAGGAATACCAACTGATGAAAAGCCTTGTCCACTACCTGACCATATTTTTCTCTACTACACTTATTACTAACTGTTGTTGAATTTGAGTCTCCTGCATTGGAGGTAAATTGTGAAGCATAGATAGAGATATATGTGTGTATATGAGCTATGGTTTGAATTTTTTCATCATCTCAAAATTCATATACTGAAATTCTAACCCCAAAAGTGATAATATTAGGAAGTAGGACTTTGTGAAGTGATTAGGCTATGAGAGCAGAGCCCTTATGATTGGGGTTCGTGCCCTTATAAAAGAGACTCAAGAGGTCTATCTCATCTCTTCTGCTATGTAGGGTTGCAGATAGAAGAGCCTAGGCAGCAGACTTTCATGATACATCACAAGTACTTTGATCTTAGACTCCCCAGCTTCCAGATCTGTGAGAAATAAATTTCTGTTCTTTATAAGCTGCCCACAACTGGGTGTTGTTTTTGCTTTGGCTCCATCTCTTCATTATTTCTGGATATTTTTCTCCACTGATCTTCAGTAGCATATTGGGCACCTATGAACCTGGGAAGTTCATCTCTCAGTGTCCTATCTTTTTGCATTTTCATACTGCTCATGGGGTTCTTAAGGCAAGAATACTGAAGTGGTTTGCCATTCCCTTCTCCAGTGGACCATGTTTTGTCAGAACTCTCCACCATGACCAATCCATCTTGGGTGGCCCTACCTGGCATGACTCATATTTTCACTGAGTTAGACAAGGCTGTGATCCATGTGATCACTTTGGTTAGTTTTCTGTGATTGTGGTCTTCATTCTGTCTGCCCTCTAATGGATAAAGATAAGAGGCTAATGGAAGCTTCCTGATGGGAGAGACTGGCTGAGGGGGAAACTGGGCCTTGTTCTGATGGGCATGGCCACGTTCAATAAATCTTCAATCCAATTTTCTGTTGATGGGCGGGGCTGTGTTCCCTCCCTATTGTTTGACCTCAAGCCAAACTGTGGTGGAGCTAATGAAGATAATGGCAACCTCCTTCAAAGGGTCCCAAGCATGCACTGCTGAACTCAGTGCCCTGACCCTGCAGCAGGCCACTGCCGACCCATGACACGGCTGGAGACTTCTGGACATTCACGGGTAAGTCTGGGTCAGTCTCTTGTGGGGTCACCGCTCCTTTCTCCTGGGTCCTGGTGTGCACAAGGTTTTGTTTGTGCCCTCGAAGAGTCTGTTTCCCCAGTCCTGTGTAAGTTCTGGCAGCTCTATGGTGTGGTTAATGGTGACCTCCTCCAAGAAGGCTTAGGCCTTACCCAGCTTTAGTGCACACAGAGCCCCTGCGACAGGCCACTGTTGACCCATATCTCCACAGAAGACACTCAAACACAGTTCTGGCTCAGTCTCTGTGGGGTCTCTGGGTCTTGGTGTGCACAAGGCTTGTTTGAATCCTCTGAGCATCTCTGGTGGGTATGGGGTTTGATTCTAAATTTCACCCCTCCTACCATGTTACTTGGGCTTCTCCTTTGCCCTTATACATGGGGCATCTTTTTTTGGTGGGTTGCAAAATGCCAAAGAATGCTCAAACTACTGCACAATTACACTCATCTCACATGCTAGTAAAGTAATACTCAAAATTCTCCAAGCCAGGCTTCAGCACTATGTGAACCGTGAACTTCCTGATGTTCAAGCTGGTTTTAGAAAAGGCAGAGGAATCAGAGATCAAATTGCCAACATCCGCTGGATCATGGAAAAAGTAAGAGAGTTCCAGAAAAACATCTATTTCTGCTTTATTGACTATGCCAAAGCCTTTGACTGTGTGGATCACAAGAAACTGTGGAAAATTCTGAAAGAGATGGGAATACCAGACCACCTGACCTGCCTCTTGAGAAACCTATATGCAGGTCAGGAAGCAACAGTTAAAACTGGACATGGAACAACAGACTGGTTCCAAATAGGAAAAGGAGTACGTCAAGGCTGCATATTGTCACCCTGCTTATTTAACTTATATGCAGAGTACATCATGAGAAACGCTGGGCTGGAAGAAGCACAAGCTGGAATCAAGATTGCCGGAAGAAATATCAATAACCTCAGATATGCAGATGACACCACCCTTATGGCAGAAAGTGAAGAGGAACTAAAAGCCTCTTGATGAAAGTGAAAGTGGAGAGCGAAAAAGTTGGCTTAAAGCTCAACATTCAGAAAACGGTCCCATCACTTCATGGAAAATAGATGGGGAAACAGTGTCAGACTTTATTTTTTTGGGCTACAAAATCACTGCAGATGGTGACTGCAGTCATAAAGACGCTTACTCCTTGGAACTTCCCTGGTGGCTCAGAGGTTAAAGCGTCTGCCTCCAATGTGGGAGACCTAGATTTGATCCCTGGGTCGGGAAGATCCCCTGGAGAAGGAAATGGCAACCCACTCCAGTATTCTTGCCTGGAGAATCCCATGGATGGAGAAGCCTAGTAGGCTGCAGTCCATGGGATCTCCAAGAGTTGGACACGACTGAGCAACTTCACTTTCACTTTCACTTTACTCCTTGGAAGGAAAGCTATGACCAACCTAGAAAACATATTGAAAAGCAGAGACATTACTTTGCCAACAAAGGTCTGTTTGGTCAAGGCTATGGTTTTTCCTGTGGTCATGTATGGATGTGAGAGTTGGACTGTGAAGAAACCTGAGCACCGAAGAATGATGCTTTTGAACTGTGGTGTTGGAGAAGACTCTTGAGAGTCCCTTGGACTGCAAGGAGATCCAACCAGCCCATTCTGAAGGAGATCGGCCCTGGGATTTCTTTGGAAGGAATGATGCTAAAGCTGAAACCCCAGTACTTTGGCCACCTCATGTGAAGAGTTGACTCATTGGAAAAGACTCTGATGCTGGGAGGGATTGGAGTCAGGAGGAGAAGGGGACGACAGAGGATGAGATGGCTGGATGAAATCACTGGCTCGATGGACGTGCGTCTGGGTGATGGACCGGGAGGCCTGGTGTGCTGTGATTCATGGTGTCACAAAAAGTCGGACATGACTGAGCGACTGAACTGAACATTCTCCTGTCAATGGTTGTTCAGCAGCAAGTTGTAATTTTGGAGTTCTCATAGAGGAAGATGAGCTCACATCCTTCTATTCCACCATCTTGTCAATCTATGTCATCAAACAGGAGATGACAAGAGTGCGCATCAACATTTTAGGAATGAGTGAACTAAAATGGACTGGAATGGGTGAATTTAATACAGATGACCACTATATCTACTACTGTGGGCAAGAATCCCTTAGAAGGAATTGAGTAAGCATTGTAGTCAACAAAAGAGTCCAAAATGCAGTACTTGGATGCAATCTCAAAAACGACAGAATGATCTCTGTTCATTTCTCAGGCAAACCATAGACTATCACAGTAATCCAAGCCTATGCCCTGACCAATAATGCTGAAGAATCTGAAGTTGAATGGTTCTATGAAGGCCTATAAGACCTTCTAGAACTAACACCTAAAAGAGATGTCTTTTTCATCATAGGGAACTGGAATGAAAAAGTAGGAATTCAAAAGATACCTGTAGTAATAGGCAAATTTGGCCTTGGAGTACAAAACAAAACAGGTCAAAGGCTAACAGAGTTTTGCTAAGAGAATGCATTGGTCATAGCAAACACCCTCTTCCAGCAACACAAGAGAGGACTCTACACATGGGCATCACCAGATAGTCAATACTGAAATCGGATTGATTATATTCTTTGCAGCCAAAGATGGAGAAGCTCTATACAGTCAAAAAAAAAAAAAAAAAAAAAAAGGCCAGGAGCTGACTGTGGCTCAGATCATGAACTCCTTATTGACAAATTGAGACATAGATTGAAGAAAATAGGGAAAAACCACTAGACCACATGACCTAAATCAAATCCCTTACAATTATACAGTGGAACTCAAAAACAGATTCAAGGGATTACATCTGATAGACAGAATACCTGAAGAACTATGGGCAGAGGTTCATAAAATTGTATAGGAGGCAGTGATCAAGATCATCCCCAAGAAAAAGAAATGCAAAAAGGCAAAATTGTTGTCTTAGGAGGCATTAAAAATAGCTGAGAAAAGAAGAGAAGTGAAAGGCAAAGGAGAAAAGTAAAGATATACCCAATTGAATGTGGAGTTCCAAAGAATAACAAGGAGAGACAAGAAAGCCTTCCTCAGTGATTAATGCAAAGAAATAGAGGGAAACAAAGAATGGGAAAGATTAGAGATCTCTTCAAGAAAATTCAAGATACCAAGGGAAGATTTCATGCAAAGACGGGCACAATAAAGGACAGAAATGGTAAGGACCTAACAGAATAGAAAATATGAAGAAGAGGTGGCAAGAACACACAGAAGAACTATACAAAAAAAATCTTCATGACCCAGATAACCACGATGGTGTGATCACTCACGTAGAGCCAGATATCCTTGAATACAGAGTCAAATTAACCTTACGAAGCATCACTAAGAACAAAGCTAGTGGAGGTGATGGAATTCCAGTTGAGATGTTTCAAATCCTAAAAGATGATGCTGTTGAAAGTACTGCCCTCAATATGCCAGCAAATTTGGAAAACTCAGCAGTGGCCACAGGACTAGAAAAGGTCAGTTTTCATTCCAATCCCAAAGAAAGGCAATGCCAAATAATGTTCAAACTATTGCACAATTTCACTCATCTCACATGCTAGCAAAGTAATGCTCAAAATTCTCCAAGGCAGGCTTCAACAGTACATGAATCATGAACTTCCAGATGTTCAAGCTGGATTTAGAAAAGGCAGAGGAACCAGAGATCAAATTGTCAACGTCTGTTGGATCATAGACAAAGCGAGAGAGTTCTAGAAAAACATTCACTTCTTGATGGTAAATTTCAATAGGGATTACATTTTTTGTTAATGATAATACTCATGGCATCCAGAGCACTGGAACATAGTAATTGCTCAATAAATATGTTTTGAATAAATACACCCTTCCTATTCCTTTTAGGAAATTTTTTTTCCCATGAGTTACTTTATTTTTTTTTTTAATGCAGATCAATATATTTATTTATTTTACTTTTTAAAAAATTTATTTATTTTAATTGGAGGCTAATTACTTTATAATATTGTGGTGGCTTTTGCCATACATTGACATGAATCAGCCATGGGTGTATATGAAATTAAAGTCTTATCTCATCTTTCAAGGTCCTGCTTATATCACCTTTTTCCCAAAAATTTTGTAAGTCTTTTCAACTAGAATTAACCACGCATTCCTTGGGCTTCCCCCCCCCCCCCCAATCTTGCTTTTATATTTTATCAAATGGCTTCTATGTCTTAGACTCACACATGCCCTCTCATTTGATAATTTATTCCAACCAGTAATACAATGCTTATGAACTTTCAACAAATGTTTTGCAAAGGATGAATAAATTCTCACTAAAGCCTTATAAGATGAAACTAATATGCCTAATGTAATGTATATTGTCACCCTGCTTATTTAACTTATATGCATAGTACATCATGAGAAATGCCAGGCTGAATGAAGCACAAGCTGGATCAAGACTGCTGGGAGAAATATGAATTACCTCAGATATGCAGATGACACCACCCTTATGGCAGAAAGTGAAGAAGAACTAAAAAGCCTCTTGATGAAAGTGAAAGAGGAGAGTGAAAAAGTTGACTTAAAGCTCAACATTCAGAGAACAAAGATCGTGGCATCTGGTCCCATCACTACATGGCAAATAGATGGAGAAACAATGGAAAGAGTAACAGACTTTATTTTGGGGGGGCTCCAAAACCACTGCAGATGGTAACTGCAGCCATGAAATTAAAAGGTGCTTGCTCCTTGGAAGAAAAGCTATGACCAACCTAGAGAGCATATTAAAAAGCAGAGACATTACTTTGCTGATATAGGTTCATCTAGTCAAAGCCATGATTTTTCCAGTAGTCATGTATGGATGTGACAGTTGGACTATAAAGAAAGCTGAGCACTGAAGAATTGATGCTTTTGAACTGTAGTGCTGGAGAAGACTCTTGAGAGTCCCTTGGACTTTAAGGAGATCCAACCAGTCCATCCTAAAGGAAATCAGTCCTGAATATTCACTATAAAGACTGATGCTGAAGCTGAAGCTCCAATACTTTGGCCACCTAATTTGAAGAACTGACTCATTGGAGAAGACCCTGATGCTGGGAAAGATTGAAGGCAGGAGAAGGGGAAGACAGAGGATGAGATGGTTGGATGGCATCAACCGACTCAATGGAAGTGAGTTGGAGTAAGCTCTGGGAGTTGGTGATGTACAGAGAAGCCTGGAGTGCTGTAGTCCATTGGGTCACAAAGAGTGGACACGACTGAGCAACTGAACTGAACTGAATTGAGTGAAGAAAATGAGTTTCAATGGCAATAGGCATCTTATAGAACATTTTATAGTTGGTGAGTGAGACTCAGGATGGAACTCAAGGTCTTTGACTCTAATTCTAGTGCATTCATCACTTCTGCATACTCTTTCACCCATATAGGTCATAGTTCCCTGCCTAGATATAAATGAACAAGTTTCCCACATGGACTGTAACACCAATGTACTTCATTCTATAGGAGAAATATTGAGCTACTTTATGACTTGGAAACAAAAACTTCAAGTTTTGTACTGCTAAATCAAAACCTTATATCACTCACCAGTTTGGTTCTATGATTTTCTTGAAAATCTTTTATTGCTATGAGAAACAATACAATTAGAAAAAGTGAGTGTGGTTGAGAAGGGAAGGCTGGTACTACCAGATGTCAAATCACCAAGAAATGAAAACAAAACAAATAACAACAATAAGAAAAATAAGTGTGATAGGAGAGGTAAGGAAAGGATCAAAATTAAGCAAGTCATAGTAGGAAGAATGTAAAGAGAGAAAGCTAAGTCTTATGTATTTATCTAAAATATAAGAGCAATTTTGGTTAACTGGACAGAGGGATGTATAGCAGTTTTTCAAAATAATCTCATCATGTTACCCTTTTGCAGGTACATATGGTTCCTGATTGCTCTTAGTTTGATCTGAACGTGAATCAAATCTCAAGTTTATGGCTAAAATTATATAACTTAATCGTGGCTCAAAATTACTTTGGAGAGACTTTTACATCTGGTAAAGATGAAGTCATCTCTTCTAGAAAAACTAATGATTTAAAGAAATACTACAATGGCTTTTGAGACACTAAACTTCAAGCAGAGTAATCACTGAGATAAAGCAAATTAAGTAAGTGCTATGCCTGCCTCAGCCTACTGCAGTGCGATAATTTCTATTTAGTAACATGCTCCCAGTGAGTTCAACACTGTGTCTTATCTATCTATCTATATCTATCTATATATATATATATTACAAATATACACTGAGCTTCTACTATATAGAAGATACTGTTCTAAATGTTTGAGGAAGAATATACACAAGCCAGAAAGGTAATAGGCTGCATATATGTTTTGGTTATTTGCATAAGAGTGATCAGGCAAACGTTCAAGTACAAGCAGAAATTTCACTGGTCTCCATCCAAAATATGCCATTGGCTGTAGGAACCATATCCATTCAGGCAGACCCTTCATTTAATTCACAAAGGACTTACGATCGGATCTTAACAGACATGGGTCCTATTCTTTTTCAGCTTTCATCCTTGTGGCAGGGATGTGTAATAGAAATATGAAGAGGACGATTATAAGCAATAAGTGCTATGCAGAGATCATATACAGTAGTGAGGAATACAGTCACTAAAAGGTTACTTTATTTATTTATTTTGTTGTTTAGTCACTATATCATGCCCAACTCTTTCCAACCCCATGGACTGTAGCCCACCAGGCTCCTCTGTCCATGGGATTTCCCAGGCAAGAATACTGGAGTGATTTGCCATTTCCTTCTCCAAGGGATCTTCCCGACCTGGGGATCGAACCACACCTCCTGCTTGGCAGGTGGATATTTAATTACTGAGTCACCTAGGAAGTATTTATTTACTAATTCCTTTTGATTTTTTTTAAGCACTTACATTATAGAAGTCAAAGAGATGAAAGAGGATACAAGAAAAAGTAATACTGTGTTTTACCTTCCCTCATGCAAGTTTTCAACTCACCATTTCTCCTCTTCAGAGATAACTAAAGTTATCAATTTCCAGTGCAGTGAGTACATATTCTTCTATGCTTATGAAACACATGTGAATGTTTTAAAATTTTCTTCACAAATGGTAATATATAAGACACATGGTTCTGTATCTAGCTTTTTTTCCCTTTTAAATATATATATATAATATATAAAATAAAGATCATTACAAATCAGTATATAGAGCTCTCTCATTCTTTTTAATGGCTGATTAATATAACATAAAGGGAAGAATATAGATTTATTTGGTTGTTTTTGTTGTTTGGTCACTAAGTCATGTACAACTCTTTGTGATTACATGAACTGCAGAATGCCAGGCTTCCCTGTTCTTCACTATCTTCTGGAGTTTGGTCAGCTTCATGTCTATTGAGTCAGTGATGCTATCAAACAATCTCATCCTCTTAAAGATACTTTTATCTGATTTTTATCCTCTGCATTTTCACTTTGCACTAGGCCCCACAATTGACATGCATGTATGTGTTATTTGTGTCCGACTCTTTGTGATCCTGTGGACTGTAACCCACAAGGCTTCTCTGTCCATGGAATTTTCCTGGCAAGAATATTGGAGTGGGTAGCCATTCCCTTCTCCGGGGAATCCTCCTCACCCAAGGACTGAACCCATGTCTCCCACATTGCAGGTAGATTCTTTATGATTTGAGCCACCAGGGAAGCCCCGATTTATTTGGCTAGTTTTACATTAATGGAGTTTTAGGTCATATTCTACTTGCTGCTGTTAAAAAACAAAATAGCATTGAATATTGTTGAATATACATGAAGGCTTACCCATAATTTCCTCAAATTGAAATTGCTGAGTAAAATTTTATTTGGATTTCAATTTAATAGAAATTTCTAATTTTCCCCTGAATTTGTACCAACAGAAACTTTTATCAGCCATCTATAAGTGTTCCTCTATATGAGAGTATTATGAAATTTTAGATTTTTTCCTATAAATCAGGTTTAAAAGATCAGTTCAGTTCAGTTCAGTCACTCAGTCATGTCCAACTCTTTGTGACCCCATGAACCACAGCACACCAGGCCTCCCTGTCCATCACCAACTCCCGGAGTCCACCCAAACCCATGTCCATTGAGTCAGTGATGCCATCCAACAATCTCATCCTCTGACATCCCCTTCTCCTCCTGCCCACAATCTTTCCCAGCATCAGGATCTTTTCAAATGAGCCAGCTCTTCTCATCAGGTGGCCAAAGTATTGGAGTTTCAGCTTCAACATCAGTCCCTCCAATGAACACCCAGGACTGATCTCCTTTAGTATGGACTGGTTGGATCTCCTCGCAGTCCAAGGGACTCTCAAGAGTCATCTCCAACACGGCAATTCAAAAGCATCAATTCTTTGGCTCTCATCCTTCTTTATAGTACAACTCTCACATCCGTACATGACCACTGGAAAAACCATAGCCTTGACTAGACGGACCTTTGTTGGCAAAGTAGTGTCTCTGCTTTTTAATATGCTGTCTAGGTTGGTCATAGCTTTTCTTCCAAGGAGTAAGCATCTTTTAATTTCATGGCTGCAATCACCATCTGCAGTGATTTTGGAGCCCAGAAAAATATAGTTTCACTTTCAGTTATATACTGAGATAGTTTATTTCTCTATCTTAAACAGCCTGTGCTCACCCTTTATTTATTTTTCTGTTAGGTCTTTTTTAAAATTATTTTGTATTTCTTACTGAGTTTTAGGAAATCAATGCATGTTTAGGACATTAGACATTATTACGTCTATGATGCAATCTGTAAATATTTTCCCCAGTGTATCTGTGTATTTTAGTCAGTCAGTCATGTCTGACTCTTTATGACCACATGGACTGTAACACTCCAGGCTCATCTGTCCACAGGATTCTCTAGGCAAGAGTAACAGGTGGGTTGCCATTCCCTTCTCCAGGGCATCTTCATGACCCAGGGATTGAAAGTGAGTCTCCCACATTGCAGGCAGATTCTTTACCACCTGAGCCACTAGGGAAGGAAGTCCAGTGTATATACTTCCTCTAGATTTCTGTTTGTGGCACGTTTCCAGTCCAACTTTAAGGTATATATTTTTTATGTAGTCAAGTGTTTATACTGAATAAAATTTGAATCGAGGTCTTGAGAGGACCAATAGTACTGAGGAGTTGGTTAATGGATTGGTGATCCGAGAAGGCACAAGAATTAACTACTGGATAAAGGATCACAAGTTTGAATGAGCTGGTAGATTGAGGTGGAGCACATGGGGTAGAATGATGTCCTATTCCTGCTATCAGAGGAGTATTGGTGATGACTAGCTTAGAGTGTGATATTGGGAGTGGTGGCTGGGAGGAAGTTGATAACTGGAGATACTCAGGGGGAAGAAAACATAGAACTGTGTGTTAGAAAACATTCTTCTACAAACATGGAAGTGACAATTGTATAGGTGGAAAAGTTGGAGGGAATAGTGACCTGTAGGATTGAAAGCAACATAAAAGTACTTACTAAGTGCTCAACCACAAGAGGTAAGAGGCCAGCATTTTATTTCATGTCATTGTTTTAATCCTATCATGGTGTAACAGCATAAGCACTGTGGATCAAGGTTTAGATGGAGTCAAAAAATAGGTCCTCTTTGTAGGCTTCTTTGTTTCTCTGAGCCTCAGTATTCCCATTTGTAAAGTTGGTCTGTTGGACTAAGTGAATTATATAATCATGTCTAATCATAATATTCTATGAATTTACAGTGTCCTGAGCAGCATCACTACAGACTGATACATTTTATACCATACACATGATGGGAGCAGGCCTGAAACCCCAGCACACTAACCAAACCATCAGATGGGGTAGACCAGTTCTCCTAGTTGGCATGGGGCCATCTTCTAAGTAAGGCTGGCTCCAAGGGAGCTTTTGAAATATTGACAGCCAAGTTGGACTGAGGCCCAGAATTGAAAAGAGATCAAAAGCCTAGCTTTAAATAAAACCAGCTGGAAACACAGCTATTAAAAAAAGGAGAAAAAAAAAAAAAAACAGATATTGTAGGCAGGGACCTTATTTTAACATATAAAACACAAACACTGGAGGCTGAGAATCAGACCCTTTGCCGAGCATTTATAGAAGAGGTTGAGCGAGCATTTTGATTTGTGTAATGAGAACCGGCTGTTTAAACATGTTTAGTCTCATTAACCATAAGTAGGAAGAGATGTCTTTCTCTTGTGCTTGACAGGACTGTGGCAAATGTGTTTTTGTAAAAAAAAAGAGAAAAAAGAAAAATGTCTTGGAGGTGAAGTGGATAAAGCTGCTTCCACATTATCTCATTTAATTTTCATAAGATGAAGAAATAAAGCTCAGGGTGGTTGAGTATGCTTCTGAGTAACTGAGGCCCAGAATATTTTGGTAATTTTTCCCAGTAAATGTCCAGGTGGAAGCCCTTAAAAGTATAAAACCAGCAGTAAGAATGAGAAGTACACTTTAGAGTCATGTTAACAGAGAGGCTGGGAGAGGATGTGCTCCCACGGCCAAGCCATGGATCTAGACAGGATGTCTCAGCCTCGGCACTAGTGACTCTGGGTCCTCTGACATTGTAGGGTGTTTAGCAGCATCCATGACTTGGTCAATAACACTCATTCCCCTTGTGATGACAACCAAAAATGTCTAACTGTCCCCTGAGTAGGGGCAGAATTATGTCCTGTTACAAACTACTGAGCTGGAGAATGAAACAGCTCTATGATGAGAAGTGGTGCGGACTTGATGACATTAAGAAAGAAGAAGTTTGTTTGCAAGAATAGAGTACTGATGGAGCTCTCCTACAGTCCTAGTGTAAATGTAAATTGGTACAGCCATTATGGAGAATAGCATGGATTTTCCACAAGAAACTAGAAATACAGCTACCATATGATCTAGTAACCCCAATCCTGGGCATATATCTAGAGAAAAACATGGGTCAAAAAGATACATGTGCCCCATGTCCATTGCAGCACTGTTTACAACAGCCAAGACATAGAAGTAACCTAAATGTCCCTCAACAGGTGAATGAATGAAGAAGATAAGGTACATATATACAATGGAATATTACTCAGTCATTAAAAAGAATGAAATAATGCCATTTGCAGCAACATGGATGGACCTAGAGATTATCATATGAAAAATGGTTGTCTGAGGAGGCCTTACAAATAAGTGAGAAAGGAAGAGAAATGAAAAGCAAAGGAGAAAAGAAAAGATACAACCACCCGTATGCAGAGTACTAAAGAACAGCAAGGAGAGATAAGAAAGCCTTCCTCAGTGATCAGTGCAAAGAAATAGATGAAAACAATGGAATGGGAAAGACTAGTGATTTCTTCAAGAAAATTAGAGATAACAAGGGAATATTTTATGTAAAGATGGGACAATAAAAGGCAGAAATGGTATGGACCTAACAGAAGCAGAAGATATTAAGAAGAGCTGGCAAGAATACACAGAAGAATTATACAAAAAAGATCTTCATGACCCAGATAACCATGATGGTGTGATCACTCACCTAGAGCCAGACATCCTGGAATGCGAAGTCAAGTGGGCCTTAGGAAGCATCACTATGAAAAAAGCTAGTGAAAGTGATGGAATTCCAGTTGAGTGATTTCAAATCCTAAAAGAAGATGCTGTGAAAGTGCTGCACTCAATATGCCATCAAATTTGGAAAATTCAGCAGTGGCCACAGGACTGGAAAAGGTCAGTTTTCATTCCAATTCCAAAGATAGGCAATGCCAAAGAATGCTCAAACTACCGCACAATTGCACTATCTTACACACTAGCAAAGTAATGCTCAAATTCTCCAAACAGGCTTTAACAGTACATGAACCACGAACTTCCAGATGTTCAAACTGGATTTAGAAAAGGCAGAGGAACTACTGATCAAATTGCCAACATCCACTGGATCACTGAAAAAGCAAAAGAGTTCCAGAAAAACATCTACTTCTGTTTATTGACTATGCCAAATCCTTTGACTGTGTGGATCACAACAAACTGTGGAAAATTCTTCAAGAGATGGGAATACCAGACCACCTGACTGCCTCCTGAGAAATCTGTATGCAGTTCAAGAAGCAAGTTAGAACTGGACATGGAACAACAGACTGCTTCCAAATAGGGAAATGAGTACATTAAGGCTGTATATTGTCACCCTGCTTATTTAACTTATACACAGAGTACATCATGCAAAATGCCAGGCTGGATGATGCACAAGATGGAATCAAGATTGCTAGGAGAAATATCAATAACCTCAGATATGCAGATGACCCTCATGGCAGAAAGCAAAGAAGAACTGAAGAACCTCTTGATGAAAGTGAAAGAGAAGAGTGAAAAAGTGGGCTTAAAACTCAACATTCAGAAAACTAAGATCATGGCATCTGGTCCCATCACCTCATGGCAAATAGATGGGGAAACTATGGAAACAGTGACAGACTTTATTTTCTTGGGCTTGAAAATCAGTGCAGATGGTGACTGCAGCCATGAAATTAAAAGATGCTTACTCCTTAGAAGAAGAGTTATGACCAACCTAGACAGCATCTTAAAAACCAGAGATACTACTTTGCCAACAAAGGTCCATCTAGTCAAAGCTATGGTTTTTCCAGCAGTGCTGTACGGATGTGAGAGTTGGACTATAAAGAAAGCTGAGCACTGAAGAATTGATGCTTTTGAACTGTGGTATTGGAGAAGACTTTTGAGAGTCCCTTGGACTGCAAGGAGATCCAACCATCAATCATAAAGGAAATCAGTCCTGAATATTCATTGAAATGACTGATGCTGAAGCTGAAACTCCAGTACTTTGGCCACCTCATGTGAAGAACTGACTTATTGGAAAAGACCCTGATGCTGGGAAAGATTGAAGGCAGGAGGAGCAGGGAATAACAGAGGGTAAGATGGTTGGATGACATCACCAACTTGATGGACATGAGTTTGAGCAAGCTCTGGGAGTTGGTGTTGGACAGGGAAGCCTGCTGTGCTGCAGTCCATGGGGTTGTAAAGAGTCAGACATGACTGAGGGACTGAACCGAAATGAAATGAATTAAGTCAGAGGAAGACAAATACCACGTGATATCACTTCTATGCAGAATCTAAAAACATGATACCAAAGAACTTATTTGCAAAACAGAAAGAGACTCACAGACTTGGAGAATGAAACTTTTTTTATCATTAAGTTTGGAATAGTAGTATGTAGTTTTTACAGTTGTTGAGAGGTTTAAAAAGCAGAAGAGGTTGTATGTAAATGCATAGACTTTCAGTGAACTTCAGAGATGTGAGAGTGTCTATTTGAGTATGTTTGCTGTTCATTTTATTTTAGAACATATTATTCAGCAGTAGAAATAATGTCTTAATCATCTTTATATTCATTATTCTCCCCCAATGCCTTATGCATTTGTGTATGTGAGAAATGCAGAAATTTTAAACATATTTTTTCTTCTACCTTTAGAATATTTAGTTTTCTGATTGATACACTATATATATATATATATATAAGTCTTCCATTTAACACAGAAAAATGCTAGTATTTTACCAATAAAAAAGCCAGGTTTTCACAACTTTTGAATTTGGGAGGTTTTGCTTAATTTTTTACTCATTGAAGCAGATCTTGCTTTTTGAAGATGTAAGAGTAGCTGTGACAATAAGTAACTGGTGCATGCAATAGGTTTCTGAGATGCACCAAACCTGACTTTCCAGTAAAGTCATAAAAGGAGACACAGAGGCCCTGATGGAAAGCTGACTTTCAAAATCACCCTGGGGTAGCATGAGGCCTGGGCTTACCAGGAGGAGCTGTTGTTTTTATTGGTCAGTTGCTAAGTCATGTCTGACTCTTCAACCACATGAACTGCAGCCCATCATGCTCTCCTGTCCTCCACTATCTCCTGGAGTTTTCTTTTTTTTTTTTTTAATTATTATTTTTATTTATTTTTTACTTTACAATATTTTATTGGTTTTGCCATACATCAACATGAATCCACCATGGGTGTACATGTGTTCCCCATCCTGAACCCACCTCCCACCTCTCTCCCCGTACCATCCCTCTGGGTCATCCTAGTATACCACCCCCAAGCATCCTGTATTGAGTTTGCTCAGATTCATGTCCATTGAGTCAGTGATGCTATTTAAATATCTCATCGTCTATCATCCCTTTCTTCTTTTTCCTTCAATCTTTCCCAGCATCAGGGACTTTTCCAAAGAGTTGGCTCTTCGCATCAAGTGGCCAAAGTATTTGAGCTTCAGTTTTAGCATCCATCCTTCCAATGAGCATTCAGGCTTGATTTCCTTTAGAATTGACTGATTTGATCTCCTTGCTGTCCAAGGGACTCTCAAGAGTCTTCTCCAGCACCACAATTCAAAAGCATCTATTCTTCTGTCCCTAGCCTTCTTGATGGGCCAACTCTGACATCCATACATGAACTACTAGAAAAACCATAGCTTTGACTACACACACCTTTGTTGGCAAAGTGATGTCTGTCAGGGTAAAAAGGAAAAAAAATAGCATAGTGAAATTAGGATAACTGAAACACTGTTACCTATAAGGAGATTAATTTAAGGTGGGTGTGTGGTGTAGGGAACTACAAAAGATTGTGCAAAGATCCTGTTCACAGCAATGACCTTGAAGGGGTGAGGAGAAGGGGATTTACTGAAATCTGGAAGGCCAGAGAGAGTTCATGTACAGAGCTGACTTCCTTGGAGGGGCAGTGAGCTGGAAGGGGACAGAGCTATGCTGAAGTAACCAATGGAAGAAATACCCTGACCTCTCTCTTCCCTTTAGTTTCCTTCTGAGATTCCCTATTGGCTCAATTCAATCAGAGGTCAAAGGGCACAAGAGACAGCCAAAGTTGCTTAAGAGGTCAGCCTCCCAGATGAAGAGCTAAGTGGGTCTTGATGGACAAATGGAAGATACCTGCAGTGACCAGGTCGGAGAATGCACCTGGTAGAGGAGGCATTTGAATAAGTAAGAAGTGGTAAGTAAGTATAAGTATATATATACTTATATATACTTAAGTAAGTATAAGTAAGAATAAGTAAGAAGAAGTAAGAAGTAAGAAGTGGAGGGTGTATGTAAGGGGAGGGGTAAGTAAGTATAAGTATAAGTATATATATACTTATATATACTTAAGTAAGTATAAGTAAGAATAAGTAAGAAGAAGTAAGAAGTAAGAAGTGGAGGGTGTATGTGTGTGTGTGTTGAAACTTGTCTGACTCTTTGCAACCCCATGGGTTATAGCCCACCATGCACCTCTGTCTATGGAATTTTCCAGTCAAGAACACTGGAGTCGGTTTCCATTTCCTCCTCCAGGGGAACTGGGGTGGTTTGGGGCTAATATTTACAGTTTGTGAAGCAAGAGTTCAGTACTTGCTTTGACAAGAATGCTGTCAAGGTGAACAGCAACCTGGTCTATTTCATTTTAACTGAAGTTTGTTCTTTAATTTATAAAAATAAATGCACACATTATGTTGGGACTCCAAGTATTGGTTGGTTGGGGTTGCATTTTCAGACAGATTCTGAAAATCCTCAAATAACTCTTAGCTGTGTGTTCGTATGTTTGTATTAAACATTTGCAGAAAGACCTCACTCATTTAAAAGTAATTATAAGCAAACCTCTAAAGAACACCTACTGTATATCAGCCTCTATGACTGGGGTGAGAGGTGTACAAATGTGGTTATTGTGAAAACGATTACAGCCCAGTGCAAGACACTTAAGCCAACAATGTCCCTGAGTTTAATGCTACTTTAGTAGAGGTTTGTACAAGAGAAAAGACTCAATTATATATGAAACTGCAGAGGTCAAATATGCTGTTTTCATCTCTAAGAATACTATTAACATGATATTTGAATGGGTTGTGCGTCCATTCAGGAATGAATGATCTTACTCCACTAGAGCTTTGTCCTTGGGCTTTGGGGAATCGAGTAGGTTTAACAACATACAAAGAGGCTAAGAGACATTCTGCTTGACCCCAAGAAATGATTTTTCTTTTCATCTTAAATTATAAGTGTAGACAATCTTGAAAGGCTTGAAAAGGATTATTTCTTTTTATTTATTTACATGGTCATCATCATTATTGCCACATTTAATATTTATTGAATATGGAGCCATCTTGTGCTAAGAATGGAGTAGAATAAAGGAGAAAGCTAGCGGGATGACATACAAAATGAGTCTCCAAAATGGAAACTGTGAGATTCATTTGTGATGAGCTCCGGGGTGAGAATTGGCTGGATTCAGGACAAGAGTAGACCACACAAATGGGTGTAGATCCTATTATGGATGATATTGCTCCAGTTGGGTACCTTTGGGGGCTACTTGCATTTCTTCATAAAGAGCCAGTTTGTTTTCAGTCAGTCTCTGTGTAAGAAAATGGTTATTATATACTTGCACTATGTTCAGGAACTCAGGCTAGTTTTATACAAGATAAAGCAAATATCTATTTCTCAGAGGGAAAGATAATGATATCATGAGCAGACACAGAAGGCAGAGAATAAAACAGAGGCTTTGAGTGTGATTTAGTCACTTAGGTTTTAAGTTTCTAAGAAAATAAGAAAAGAAATAAAGAAAAAAGAAAAGAGGAGAGAAGCAAAAAACAAAGGAAGCTCAGTTCTCACTCACCATGTTGGTAAATGAAAGCTGGTCTGTTTTCACTGAAGATGTTTTATTTCAGTGTGTGCCTGAGTACTAAATTGCTTCAGTTCTGTCTGACTCTGTGACCCTATGCACTGTAACCCACCAGGCTCCTCTGTCCATGGGATTCTCTAGGCAAGAACACTGGAGTGGGTTGCCCTGCCCTCCTCCAAAGGATCTTTCTGATCCAGGGATCGAACTCGTGTCTCTTATAACTCCTGCACTGGCAGGCAAGTTCTTTACCACTAGCGCCACTTGGAGGTTGAGGCAAAGAAGAATGAAATATAGGGGGAGAGAAAAAAACAACTATGAGAAATTTCAGGATATTAAAGTTAAAAAAAACAAACAAACTCTCAGATTCATTTGCCTTCCGAATGTGCAAAATTGATGACAGTACTCTTCAAACACTATTGGGGTTGCACTACCGGTAGTAAGTCCCCTGTTGGTTGCCCCATCCGTGTCAATTTCTTCATTGTCTCTACTGGAAATGCCTTGATTTCTATTTGGGGACCCAGGTGGGTTTAGAGAAGCTGACCCCCCACCTGTCTCCAAGAATCAATCATTGTATTTGGCTGACATTTGATTCAGTAATGGAGACGTGATCTAAACTAGTGCAATTAGGGTTAGAGGTGGATCTCTTTTGAGTGACTTTCCAGATGGGGCCAGTGGTAAACAATCTGCCTGCCAATGCAGGTGATACAAGAAATGTGGGTTCGATCCTCGGGTGGGGAAGATCCCCTGGAGTAGGAAATGGCAACCCACTCCAATATTCTTGTCTGGAGAATCCCATGGACAGAGGAGCTTGGTGGGTTACAGTCCATGGGGTCGCAAAGAGTCGGACACGTCTGAGCTTGTGTGCACGTGATGTGGAACTCTTGCATGAGCTTCTGGGAGACAGGGGCCCTCTCTGCCTCTGAGGGTTGTAAGTTGTAGAGATGAGGCTAGAATTGCCCTAGGCAGTACTGGTAGGAAGCCAGCCTGAGGATGGTATCACAGCAGAGGGCAGAGTTCAAGTTTCCAAGAAAAATGAAACTGAAATCTTGATAACATGGTAAACTAAATAAAACTATACTAGGTATATAAATATACCCTCTTAATCTTATGGTTCTAGTTAAAATTATTTTTGCTTTTTAGTCAATTGAGATGTGGCCTTTATTATTAATAGTAATAAATAAAGTGATTCTAACTGATACATGTTTAGAAACGACAACTCTTTTTTTGCCTGTTGTTGTTTAGTCACTAAGTCATATCCAACTCTTTGGCAACCTCATGAACTGTAGCCCACCAGGCTCCTCTGTCCATAGGGTTCTCCAGGCAAAAATACTGGAGTGGATATTCCCTTCTCCAGGGGGATCTTCCTGACCCAGGGAGTGAACCTGCATCTCCTTCTTGGCAGGATTCTTTGTTAATACCACTGAGCCACCTCTTTTGTGCTTGGCCTTGTGCTAATTCTGGAAGTTACAGGGAATTACAAATTCTCTGAGTCCATTCTCCCCTCTTTCCTCAAAAAGTTGAAAAATTCCTAAAAACCCTTTATGGCTTAGTTCAACTTCCTGCTCTTATGTGAATGAGCCCAATCTTGCTCTGATCTTAATAAAACAAGTTATATCCTCTTTACATTCTCATCATTATAATTACAATTTACAGGAAGCATTCACTACATTGTCTTCTGTTTGCTTGTTTACATGATTACCTTCTCACAAAGGTCTCTGAATCCTGAGGACCTAGAACAGAACCTTGCCTGTAGTACGTGCCCAATTTTGTCAACATTGTACGAGGCACTTGCAATTCAAATATGAATGTCCTGGTCTTAGCTTTTAAAGAGACTATAGTCTAAGGATATGAATTTTGGGGGGATTGTACTTTTCTAGTTGTTTATATATTGCTTGTTTCTGCATACAATAGTAATTCAAACACAACTGCAATATTTAACTTTATTTATAAATTATATAGACTACAACAACAGCATCTACTGTGCTATTATATTCTCATTACAAATTTAAAGTAAACACTGTGTGTATTAGTTGTTCAGTTGTGTCCAACTCTTTGCAACCCCATGGACAGTGGAGCCTGGTCCACTGTCCATGGGATTCTCCAGGCAAGAATACTGGAGTGGGTTGCAATTCCTTTCTCCAGGGAAAGTAAACATTAGATGGGCTAAATGAAGCGTAAAGCAAAGGCTTACTGATTTATTGATGCTTTCTAATGAACTGTGTTACATATGCCCTAGATCCCCATTCCATGATGAAGACCACTGGGTCATCAACTCAGAGATCAGTGGGAGACAGACAGGTTGGGTATTCCAACCTGTGAGGGTTTCCCACTATGGAAGGGAGCACACGGAAGATGTACCCCTAATGCTTTGAGCCTGAGGCTTCTGGGATGGTGGGAAGAGCTATTCAGATGGCTGCACTTCTCCACCTTCCTGCTCTCAGTCTTCAAAGAATGGAAAGGTTTGAGTCTTCCCTCCAACCCAGAAAAAAATATCAAGTTTCCCCTCCTCCCAGAACAGTCCACAAAAAGCAGGCTTCCTGTGGGGACTAAAGGCAAATGTCCTCCAGTGAGGATTAATCCTGTTGTTTCCGCAGCATTCTGCTTACATGGTTCCTGGCAATACAGAGTGCAGAATGTGTCTGGAATTCGACACCACCAAAAACAACAGTCTTTTCTAACTTAGCCATTAGCTCTGTGTCCGTCACCCATAGTCAACACAAAGGGCTTGACTTTAACCTTGACGCCAAGAGATCTTTATTAGCTCCCTGACTCCCAATGTCTCCAACCAGGCAGAACTAAGGGGGTTCAGTATTTCATTTGCCATATGCCCGCTGGGTATTTTTTAAAAGGACAGAACAAATGAACTAGAATGCAGTGTCTCATGGATTTTTCTTCCCTCACGGAAGTCCCATGAGGGGTTGTATCATCCCATTTTACAAATAAGACAACCGAGGCCATGAAAATTTAATAAATTCCTCCAAAGTCAATTAATGTGCAGGAGAATCCAGATTCAAACCAGGGCTCTCTGGCTTTGGTTTCTTCTTTTCACTACACTACACTGCTCTACTTCATTAATGATGGTGGAATTATTTGTTATAAAAGGATTAGTTTCTATTTTATTTGTAAGTGGATAGCAGGTGCGTGGAAATCATGCAGGTTCAGAGTCTGAAAGGGCTGTAGGAATAGTTTTCTTTCTGTTTGTTAAGTGAATGTTTAATTCCCTGGCAGGGTGAGATAACTGACTCGCCTGGTGGTGGCATTGGGAGTACAGTCAGAGTCCTTTCTTCGTGCCCACCTTTCCTTTTTCCCTCTCTCTATTCTCTATCTGGTTCTTTCTGAAGAAGGAAGGGCAGGGCGTTACAAACGTAATGCATATTAACGTGTTACAGGATCTCAGAATTTAGCACATTCTTTCATGTTCATTGGAGCTTCCCTGGTGAATCAGGCAGTAAAGAATTTGCCTGCAATACAGGAGACCTGGGTTTGATCCCCGGTTCCAGAAGATTCCCTGGAGAAGGATACAGATACCCACTCCAGTACTCTTGCCTGGATAATTCTTTGGACAGAGGAGCCTGGTGAACTATAGTCCATGGGGTTGCAAAGAGTTAAACACAATTGAGCAACTAAAATTTTGTGTATATTATTTCCTTTAAATCTCATCACTACTTTGTGAGGTAACTATTATTCTTCTCCACCCATTGGCAGGTAAGAAAACAGATTTGGAGACCACAAATATGTTCAGTTGTATGACTGGGGAGCCAGGACTTAAAAGCCTCAGGATTCTGCTGTCCCCAGCTAAGTTGGTCAAAAGATTCATTTGGGTTTTTCAGTAAGCTCTTACAGAAAAACGCAAGCAAACTTTCTAGCCAACCCAACACACCTAACACTAGTTGTCAGCTTTATATTTTATTATGGAGACGTTTATCATTCAAGGCATTACTTCACCATTTCATCAGCTATTAACATCAGCTCATGCATAAGGAAGACAGCGACAGAGAGGGTCAAACTGACTTGCCCCAGATCATATTGAGTGACTGTTGAGACTGACTTTTTATTTAATTAGGAGACTAAAAGGGATCCTAGTTATCTCTAATAAGACACTTTATTTAATTTCCATATTGAAACGGTTCCATATTGAAATTAGTTATCTCTAACTAATAGAAAGTAAAAACACAATAAAAATTATAAAAGTATAAAAGGTACAGATGAAGACACGCGAGCATCAGAAGCCAGACTCGTGGGAATGAGCTGCGGTTTCCTTCTTGTAATACTGATGTTAGTAGACACATTTGTGGTCTGTAAGCATGGTATATATATTGTATCCACACATGCTCACAAAGTCCTGTGAAGTCGTAGGTTGATATTACGGCTATCATTGCTCTAATTTTAGAGGAAAGAGAGCCAAGCTGGGCTGGAGCTCCATAGGGTCTGTTTGAGCTCACAGTCTGGATCAGCTAAGTACGGCCCTTTATGGCAATGCTTCTGGCATACTCTCCCTCTTTGGTGATAGGTTGGCTACTTTATGAAGTAAGAGCTTGTACATACCCTCGTCTTCTTTATTATCTTTTAATGTTTATTTCTTTGATTGCTCTGGATCTTAGTTGCAGCGTGTGAGATCTTACATTTTCTCTGTGGCATGCAAGACAGTTAGTTGTGGCATGTGGGATCTAGTTCCCTGACCAGGGATCCAACCCAGGCCCTTTGCATGGGGAATGCAGAGACTTAGTCAGTGGACCACCAGGAAAGTCCCACCCTCATCTTCTTTAAAAGATTTATTTGACATTCTAAGACCCAAAGAACAATAGATATGAATGCTTTGGGGGATAATATTCTTGCCAGAGAACTGGCAAAATAATGTCTCTTCTGTTATGTTTCCAATCAAAATGAAAGCTGAAATCATTTTTATAGGAGTGCTAAGACCAGGTACAGCCCTAGATATTTAATATAAAGCATTACATTTTCTCTGTAACTGTGATATAAACAGATTCAGAGAGCAATAGTGCTTGCATGAGAAAAACTAGAAAGAAGCAGAGAATAGTCTGGTGTTTAAGCAGAACCTCTCTGAACCCAAGAACTGTCATTTCAATCGCGGTTTCAGCAAACGTTGAACCCCCATTTTATGTGAGAGCAGTGCTGTGAGGAAACACAGACGAAGAAGGACCAGGCTGACTGTGTTCAATAGGATTAAACATTTCAAAGGCAAGTATGACTGGTACTGTAAGAGCCACTTTGATAAAGTTTCTGGGTAAGAATGAATGGGGAAATACCACATAATTCGGGTGGAGGACATAGAGTGGAGTGAGTTAGAAGAGGCTTTGTAGGCCAGGAAGTGATTGAATCGAATGCAGAAAAGGAAATAGGACAGAGATGAAAAATTTCCTTCACAAACCCAAACATGCTGGAAAGGAAGGGGGCATACTTAGGTCCTTATAAGTACTAATACAAATAGTAATAGCCACAGTAGTATGCGATAAGGCTGGACTGGGCTGGTTACAATCAGAGAATATCTTTAGTCTTCATCTCCTCTCCTCATCAGTCTCACTCTCTGGACTATTGGTATATCTGGGAGACCCAATGCCTCTCATTTCTCTTCCCTGTGTGAGCTTTGAACAGTTTGAGAAATTAGATGAGAGTAAACACACGAAGACCCATAGACCCATAGGGTCTCCATGTCACAGAAAGGCTGGTGGTAGGACTTAGCTGAAAGTGAGAGCCAAACGCACCAGATAAGTGAATTCCTGATTTAATCAGATTCCCCAGTTGTCACCAGTATGCTGGCCCAGCACGGGTATCCATAGGAGGTGTGAGCAAGGTGCTGCCCAGGTAAGACTCACTTTCTGGACCGCAGAAGGTTTGTTCTCTTCAGAGCTTGCTCCCAACTGGAGGAGATAAGCCGAACATAGCCAGTTTATTCTTGCAAATATATCACTGAGAGAAGTCACTATACCTGCAATAAGGAAGGTGCCAAAAGGTATTAACAGTGTGAAATTTATTAACTTCCTCCCGTGTGAGAAGGATCCTTACATGGTCCTGTGATTTCCTGCCCTGGACCAAGTCTCAGCTATTCTTGTACTTTCTGGGGTGACGTCACAGTATAGACCCTTTAGAATCATAAATGTCCAGACCAGTGCAAACATCAAAATTTGAACCTTATTCAAATATATAACCCCTCCCCTGCCTGAATCAGGCCATCTTTAAGTTTGGATGCCTTGGTTGTTACACGGGCAAGTGAGCATTATTTTTACTTCTTCACTCTGTACTTTTCTCCCTCCTCCTGTCTTTAGTGTAGGTTTCTGATGCCTCCATGACCAGATGCAAGAGGAGAGGGCGATAGGGAAAAAGAGCTTGATGTAACATGGTGGCCAATGTGATGGGCAGACACATGGCTGAGTGCCGTTCCCGCAACACATGAAATAGTCACTCTCTGTTAGTCCCTTGAGGTGACACATTTAAGGACTCATTTCAGAGGTCTTCCTTCTAGAGGCTCAGTACAGATGATCCCATACCTCTAGTTGGCCACTTCCAGCTTCTCCTCTGGTGCCCTTGTCTCCCAATAATCCATCCCACAAAGACGACAGGCTAGGTTCCAACCTTGCCGTCATATCTGGTGCCCTAGAAAAGGCTTCTTGCCTCATGGATAGAACTCCATCTCCTTCCCAGGCTGGGAGGCATAATTCTGACTGCAACTCTCCCAATTGTGGTCTTCCCCAGGCAAAGACCACGTGTTCCCAAATTCCACATCATATAGGAACATCAGTGCTCCTTTAAAGCCCCCTTCACTTGGTTTGAGGTAATGGGCGAACACTCCCCTCCTCCTTGTTTTTAGGAGATGGCACATGGCCCCCACAGACATGCTCTTAAATGGGGAAACCTCTTTCACCTGTTTTCTCACTCAAACCCTTTATTCCTTGGAGGTGGGTGATGGACAGTTTTGTCTCGAATATGGCGCAGCCCTTACTTAGGATCCAGGTGATTGGTGTCCATTATTGTAGTCTTTGGGCAGCCAAGAGAGGCCCCACTTACAGGCCTTTTATGCTGGCATTTATTAAGGGCTTATGTCACGCCAACTACTGTGTTAATCTCAGGTTATTCATTTAATCCCCAGAAAAGCCTATCGGGTAGGCATTGTTTTACTGATGAGGAAATGTTGGCACAATAATTCAAGTTAACATAGTAGTTATGAGCACTGGAGCTGGGCATTATTCCAGGCCATCTGATGATTCCCAAATAAACACTGTGTTGAATTCCTACTTTTCCTACAATAGCAGCAGGGTTGGGAATTATGCCAAGGTCAACTTCTTGGAAGGAATTCATGCTTATATTCCACTAGTGCTGAGTACAGAGGTTGATTTAGACAGAACGTAGAGGACTTGGGGGGAAGAAGGTGAAGAGGAAATGGGTGGGTGGCCTTAGGAATCACAAGGCCCAGCTTGATCCTGAATTTTGTCTTTACTAGGAGAGTGACTGTGACAAATTATTCATCAACTTGAGTCTTGCTTTCAATTCCATAAAGCAAGGATAATAGTATAAGTTACAGGAATGATCGGAGAAGTCAAATTTGGGAAATAGTAGATGATCCAGAGCTGTGATGATGGTGATGGTAATGATTATAGTTACTGACATAATTAACATTTATTAAGCCAGGTTTATTTATTAAGCCTGACATTTATTACATGCCAGGTGCACATATACACTTTGAATGTTTACTTGGTTAATCTCCACAGCATAAGACACAGCACAATCCCTAGATCCATTTACAGAATAAACCCAGGTATAGGTGAATAATCTGCCTCGTGTTAACACAGACAGTGAGTGGCAAGCTTGAGGATGGGCACAAGCAACCTGTGAATGGAGCCTGCTGTAGCAATATCTAGAACCTTCTAGGGAAGATCCATGAGTATTCTCAGCCAAAATAAACAGTAATGTAATCATTATAAGTATTTTTACACATTTTTTTTCAGGCAGTAGGAAGTCACTTGAAGTATAGCAGTTTCAAAGTATACCAATATTATCAGAGTATATTTGAGGTATGAGTAGTGAAGAGTGAATTATTAATTGTCTATTATCTGCATATTTTTGTATAAACTACTTAAAAACTATTTGGCGGACACAAAGAAGTTATTTAACATTTTATTTTGGGTATAAAGGGGGGAAAACTAGACATATTCTGTAATTTCACAGAGATTCAAAATTTGTCCTTGATGAATACATTTGGGATATGTTTATCTCAAGAATGCCTTGGTTTAAGGTTCATATGGCATAAATGCTTCCAGTAGCAGAAATAGATTTCCCTTTGTTTCCCTGCTCACCTACAGAATCCAATCTGTTTGCAGTGATCTAATCAGCAATGAGTTGTTTACAGGAAAACTCCTACATAAATCAAAACCTTCCAGTACACGTTTGCTCCTGGCTTTTCTGCTGCCCTCTGAACAAACTGGTTAGCCATTTGTAACTCTATTTATCTGTGTGTGTGCATATGTGTGTGATAGAGAGATTTTTTATAATTATAATAATTATAGCTTCATAACATATTATTTTTTAAAGTCTGATGATCACTGGCATTTTAGCTGATTCATGTATGCTCTGGTGTTTGGAAAATGCATTTTCCTTTAAATGTAGAGGTCTGAATTTTTTTCTAGAAGAGAATTTATTTAACAGCTGGACATCCTTCTTTCCTCTTTTCCTCCTCTCCATTTTGTCCTTCATTCCTTCCTAGTTTGTCTCAGGTAGGTTTCTTTGGTCTCAAGCAATATTGTTGATTTTGTTCAGTTGTGTCCGACTCTTTACAACTCCATGGACTGCAGCACACTTCCCTGTCCTTCACCGTCTCCTGAAACTTGCTCAAACTCATGTGCATCGAGTTGGTGATGCCATCCAACCATCTCATCCTCTGTTGCCCCCTTCTCCTTCTGTTCTCAATCTTTCCCAGCATCAAGGTCTTTTCTAATGAGTCAGCTTTTTGTATCAGGTGGCCAAAGTATTGGACCTTCAGCTTCAGCATCAGTCCATCCAATGAATATTCAGGGTTGATTTCCTTTAAGATGGAATGACTTGATCTCTTTGTTGTCCTAGTAACTCTCAGTTCAGTTCAGTTCAGTTGCTCAGTCATGTCAGACTCTTTGCAACCCCATGAATCGCAACACGCTTGGCCTCCCTGTCCATCACCAACTCCTGGAGTTCACTCAGACTCACATCCATCGAGTCAGTGATGCCATCCAGCCATCTCATCCTCTGTTGTCCCCTTCTCCTCCTGACCCCAATCCCTCCCAGCATCAGAGTCTTTTCCAATGAGTCAACTCTTCCCATGAGGTGGCCACAGTATTGGAGTTTCAGCTTTAGCATCATTCCTTCCAAAGAAATCCCAGGGCTGATCTCCTTCAGAATGGACTGGTTGGATCTCCTTGCAGTCCAAGGGACTCTCAAGAGTCTTCTCCAACACCACAGTTCAAAAGCATCAATTCTTCGGCACTCAGCCTTCTTCACAGTCCAACTCTCACATCCATACATGACCACAGGAAAAACCATAGCCTTGACTAGACGGACCTTTGTTGGCAAAGTAATGTCTCTGCTCTTCAATATGCTATCTAGGTTGGTCATAACTTTCCTTCCAAGGAGTAAGTGTCTTTTAATTTCATGGCTGCAGTCACCATCTGCAGTGATTTTGGAGCCCCCAAAAATAAAGTCTGGCACTGTTTCCACTGTTTCCCCATCTATTTCCCATGAAGTGATGGGACCAGATGCCATGATCTTCCTTTTCTGAATGTTGAGCTTTAAGCCAACTTTTTCACTCTCCATTTTCACTTTCGTCAAGAGGCTTTTGAGTTCCTCTTCACTTTCTGCCATAAGGGTGGTGTCATCTGCATATCTGAGGTTATTGCTATTTCTCCCAGCAATCTTGATTCCAGCTTGTTTCTTCCAGTCCAGCATTTCTCATGATGTACTCTGCATATAAGTTAAATAAGCAGGGTGACAGTATACAGCCTTGACGTACTCCTTTTCCTATTTGGAACCAGTCTGTTGTTCCATGTCCAGTTCTAACAGTTGCTTCCTGACCTGCATACAGATTTCTCAAGAGGCAGGTCAGGTGGTGTGGTATTCCCATGTCTTTCAGAATTTTCCATAGTTTATTGTGATCCACACAGTCAGTGTATGGCAATTCAGATTATTTTAAGTACAAAAAGAAAGAAACTTTCTGTTGGATGGATTTAGGGAAGCTTTCTGAATGGAAAAAGAAAGGAAAAGCTGAACCCCAAGATTTTTCATCTTTTACCAACAATTACTTCTTTTTCCAGTCTTTGACTAACACGCGATCTCAAAGTTATTTCTAAGCACTGATATTAAATCATTATGTTTTAAACCTTAAAGGCGTATACAATGCTGTATATCAATGAAATCTCAATAAAATTGGGGAAAAAACTCATTGTTGTGTAATTAACCAATTCAAATCTCAGTACCTTAAAACAGTAGGTGTTTGTTATCCCCCATCAGCAGTTTGGCTGGAGAGGTCAGCTCATCTGAGTCAGGCCCAACTTTGAAGAGCGAACAGAGATACCATCCATGTCTGTGCATCTGAGGTCAGCTGTAGGTTGGCTAAGTGCTGGCTTCACAGATCTTGGCCAGCTCTTCACTTACTCCTGGGATTTAATAGGGAGAAATGGCAGGCTCTGCCCCACATGGTCTCTCATCCCCAGGGGACGATTGGGGCTTGTTCAAATGAAGGTGGAGGGGGTCCAAGAAAATGAAAAGATGCCTAGGCTCAGACCTGCTCTGACACCACCCCCAACACGTCTACTGACCAAAGTAAGTACCATGGCCAGCCTGGATTCAAGGCAGGGTGTGGAGCAATCAGATGTCCCCTAATGCACAATCACATTACAGAGGGACATGTTTGTGACCATTTTTGGAAACAATCTACACAGAAACTACAGCCCCTAAAGAATCTAGGTAACAAGAGAATGCATGAACACATGATTTATGGCATCGCACTGGGATGAATCAACTCCATTCAATGCCCTCCCCCACCCCCTTTTTTTCTTATTCCACTCGAGACAACACTCTCCATTCCTGGAATGGTATCTTGATTGGTGGCCTTATCAAAATTTATGAATATTGGGAAACAAGAGCCCTAAAGAAAAAATCAAAGTCATGTTGCAACAAGAGTGGGAAAGAGGTGCTGAGCAGAGACAAAGTAATGTTTTTAGATGCAGCCCTCAAGGACCTGAGTCTTTTAAGAAGGCAGGTCTTGTTTAAGTCTTCCTACACACTTTCAATGGGGCCTATTGGAGGACTCTTTTAATTTTTAATTGGGGGATAATTGCTTTATAACGTTATGTTGACTTCAGCCATACATTCACAGGAATCAGCCCTAAGCCTGTGTGTTGTGTGTGTGTGTGCACAATAAGTAACTTCAGGCAAGTCTGACTCTTTGAGATGCTATGGACTGTCCATGGGGATTCTCCAGGCAAGAATACTGGAATGGGTTTCCATGCCCTCTTCCAGGGGATATTCCCGACCCAGGGGTGAAACCCACATCTCTTACGTCTCCTACATTCCTGCATTGATTGGCAGGCAGGTTCTTTACCATTAGTGCTACCTGGGAAGCCCTCTGTGTGTAATGTGTGTGTGTGTGTATAAACTATGTTCCCTCCCTCTTGAGCCTCCCTCCCACCTTCCCCATCCCACCCCTCTAGGTTGTCACAGAGGACCAGGCTAGTCTCTCTGTTTTGTATAACAGCTTCCCATTTGTTGATAATGCCTGGGTGAAGACTTGAAGGATGTTTGCTAAGAGGATAAGAAGCAAGCTCAGCAATGGTTAGTGAGGAACTCTTCCTCTTCTAACATTCCCATTCCCTTAAAGAAGCTCAGTTAGTGTAAATCTCGGCCTTTCTCTGCTCCTTTAGCTTATGAGTGAAATGATTTACCTGGATGAGATATGTAGAAAGAATAATGGGGGATGCTCAGCTCAGCCAAGCTGTCTGTGTCATAAGAGTTACAGGCAGGGAGGGCTGTCTGGGCCCAGCACTGCTGGATTTCAGTAGGTAGGATTCCTTAGATCCAGAGTTTGCTATTATCATTATCAAATCCACTTAATCCACCTAACGACGTGCATTCCATCTTGGTCTCCATCTGTAATAAGTATCATACTTGGATTCCATATTTCTTTTTTGCTTTATTCCCTACTCGTTAAAAACCCAGGTGGTGAAGGGGATTTTTTTTTGGGGGGGGGCAAAATAAAACAATTTGGAGCTTTTTGGAAATTATGGTTCAGATACCTGGATTAGAGATGTGGGATGGAATATAAAGCTCGAAGGGCATGGGAAAATCAGACAATGAAAGACTTGTGTGCCGTACTGAAGAGAGCAGGCTTTACACTAAAGGCCCAAGTTGCTGATGTACCTGGGTCTCTGGAGTCTCCTACATTGGCAGGCAGGTTCTTTACCACTAGCACCACCTGGGCAGCCCTTGATGCAGTGGACAGACAAGAAAACCTTACTATTTTTGAAAATCGACTCAAGCACTATTGCTGAGAATGTTCAGTCAGAGACTCAAATACAAGGTGATGGAGCCAAGTCATAACCATCACCTTCCAGAGTCAAATGCATGTGTTCCTCAGAGCACTAAGCAAAGGAACAAAGCAATCAAGAAAAAGAGAAAAGAGTCAAAGCAAACTAGAGAGAAAAAGAGAGTTTTCAAATAGTATAGGTGATTTCACTGTCCTTTCTTAACCATTATTATATTGGGCTTAGTCTAGCTGTTAAGTAACAGAACCAAAATAACGATGTGCTCCCAATACCAAATTCAATCAGCAATTATTGACTTCTGGATCTAAAGGGACTCAGAGATGATCCATTTATCACAACAGGTTCAGTGGTTTGCCCCAAAGTCCCATAGTTCACTTTTGAATCTTTTTCAGCTCTATAAATTACTAAATTACATAAATCCTGCATTCAATATTCCACATCTATTTTTGGGCTCCAAAATCACTGCAGATGGTGACTGCAGCCATGAAATTAAAAGATGCTTACTCCTTGGAAGAAAAGTTATGACCAACCTAGATAGCATATTCAAAAGCAGAGATATTACTTTGCCAACAAAGGTCCGTCTAGTCAAGGCTATGGTTTTTCCTGTGGTCATGTATGGATGTGAAAGTTGGACTGTGAAGAAGGCTGAGTGCCGAAGAATTGATGCTTTTGAACTGTGGTGTTGGAGAAGACTCTTGAGAGTCCCTTGGCCTGCAAGGAGATCCAACCAGTCCGTTCTAAAGGAGATCAGCCTTAGGATTTCTTTGGAAGGACTGATGCTAAAGCTGAAACTCCAATACTGTGGCCACCTCATGGGAAGAGTTGACTCATTGGAAAAGACTCTGATGCTGGGAGGGATTGGGGGCAGGAGGAGAAGGAGACGACAGAGGATGAGATGGCTGGATGGCATCACTGACTCGATGGATGTGAGTCTGAGTGAACTCCGGAAGTTGGTGATGGACAGGGAGGCCTGGCGTGCTGTGATTCATGGGGTCGCAAAGAGTTGGACACAACTGAGTGACTGAACTGAACTGAACTGAATATATCTATATCTATTTTCTCACTCTGAATTAAATCAGTTACTTTATTACTTGTTTTTTCTGCCTTCTGAGAGTTGCCATTGCACTTCCATGGCAGTAAAGCACAGTATCATTCATGGCGGTCCCTGATCAAAAGTTGTCATTCAACAAGGATGCCAAGGCATTGAAATGTCAGAGTTCGCAAATGTAGCAGTATTCCATGCTTCCCTTCACTGAATATGTCCTAGATGCTCAAACTTGGAAGAGATGTTTGAAGGATGCCAGAAGGGGAGCTTGTTGTTGTTCCATTGCTAAGTCATGCTGGACTCTTTGCGACCCCATGGGCTGCAGCATGCCAGGCTCCTCTGTCCTTCACCATTTCCCAGCATTTGCTCAGATTCCTGTGCTTTGAGTCAGAGCTTAGGCTTGAGTAAACACCTGACTTGCTCTAAACCACTCCCAATTCTTGCCTCTGTTTAGGCTTTTTCTTCCACTACACTTTCCATCTGTCTGCTAAATCCTGTAGTTTCAAAGCCACTGATGATTCCTTGTAGTTAAACTTCCCATTATTTTCCATTCAAACAAGGGTTGGCAAACTATGGCCCGCAGGTTGGCCTCCTGTGTTGATAGATTTATTACAGCACAGCCTCACCCCTTCAGGTACACATGGTCTAGGGCGGCTTTTAGGCTACAACAGCAGACCTGAGCAGTCATGAGACAAGCCCTACAGCCCACAGAGCTGAAAATATTTACTCTCCAGTCATCTACAGGAAAAGCATGTTGTCTCCTAATTGAGAAGGTTAACCACACAGCACTTTGCTTTTACCACTCTTAATAATAAATAACAGTTATTAGCAATAGTCACCACTGATAGAGTGATTGATTAAGAACTTAGGTAACAGTTGGGTCCTTTTTTAACATTATAGAAGTCAACATTCATGACATATCTGAGTATAATTTTTCACATGATATAGAGGAGCAAAAAAAGGCTAGAGAGGTTAAGGAGTCTGCTCAATACAGCACATGCTAAGTAGCAGAAGGGAGGTTTGAACACAGTTTTTTCTGCTGTTGAAATCTGTGCTTTTGATCTACTCTGCAGCTGAGAGTGTCTCTTCTTTCCTGGGCTGAGTTTTCATTTCCTCTTTGTATGGTGCTTAACAGAATGTTTTGCATGGTTATGCCATCAGCCTATTCAATTACTAAATTGATGTAAGGCTGAAATCACACAAGAAGAGGAAGGAGGTATAGATTGTTTTGAAATTTGTCTTATTAAAATCTAAGACCCTTGAAGGCACAGATTCACATGTCCATGGAAACAACCAAGAAATAGCTCATTTCTAGGCTTGGGGAAAAAGGTCCTTCTAGTCGAAGTTATGGTCTTTCCAGTAGTGGTGTATGGATGTGAGAGTTGGACCATAAAGAAAACTGAGCATCAAAGAATTGATGCTTTTGAATTGTGGTGTTGGAGAAGACTCTTGAGAGTCCCTTGGACTGCAAGGAGGTCCAACCAGTCCATTCTAAAGGAAATCAGTCCTGGGTGTTCATTGCAAGTATTGATTCTGAAGCTGAAACTCCAATTCTTTGGCCACCTGATGTGAAAAACTGACTCATTGGAAAAGACCCTGATGCTGGGCAAGATTGAAGGTGGGAAGAGAAGGGGATGACAGAGGATGAGATGGTTGGATGGCATTACTGACTTGATGGACATGAGTTTGAGAAAGATCTGGGAGTTGGTGATGGACAGGGAAACCTGGCATGCTGCAGTCTGTGGGGCTGCAAAGAGTTGAACACAATTGAGCAACTGAACTGAGGCTTGGGGAATGCTTGTGAACTAGAAACCAGGAGACTAAGTCTGTACTCATGTTTCAGCTGCAAATTAAGAGTGACCTTGAGCAAGTCATTCATCTTTCTAAGCTTATTTACTAATCCTATTTAAAAGAATTTGATTAGTTGATTTTCAAGGTTGTATTACAAAGCTTATCCAAATCTAGGAGTCTGAACATAACTGTAACACTCCTTTTGGTATATTTATCATAGAACCACCAGGTCTAAGACAGAATGAGGAAAAGGAAGAGAACTAACTTTAACATTAAAATGTCAACTGTGTGCAGGCACAGGTCTGGGTATATTTCATGCATCATGTCATTTTAACCTCAGAGCAGTCCTGAGATTACAATAATTACTAAAATGATTTAAATAGAAGTTCAGAGGGATTAGCCAAGTTTTCTAAGCTTAAGCACAAAATGAGAGTTCCAGCAGGAATTTGAACCCAGGTCAAATTCATGACAAATAATATGCTGTTCTCAGTACATCAAGGTTTGTCCAATGAGGTCATTCCACACTGGACACTAACTGAAGGTTGTAATTCATCCCTTTGCTTTTTCAGTTCAAGGCAGTTGATCTGAAAGCATTGAGAGAAGTTCAAAGAACAATACAAGCACAAAGCATTTTTAGAGTGGGACTTGAGTTTTCAGGTCTTCAGAATCATAGGCTGCTTGCTACTAAAGCCTGTTGTGTTGCATGGTAAATCTTATCAAAGCTCTTAAACATAACATGTTTTAAAAAATCATCTACCAGTGTCTGAAAGTAGGCCTTGGTGGTTCTGATTAGGACAGGCCATTAAAACCTCTGCTCATTTCCTTTAAATAAATCTCAAACTTTTCTGAACCAGTTTTTGTATTTATCAGAGTTGATCATGTCCACTCCAAATTGAGGCAAAAGATACATTCTTAGCATTTATTTTCTGAAAATAAGAGACTATTTTTATATCAAGTTCTCTGATTATATAGAGAGTGTTACATGTTCCCTTCAACTTTGGTGTAAATGCACAGATCGCAACAAAAAATAATAGTACCTAATTGGGAAATATCTCATAATTTCCAATCATATATATCACTATAATGAATCTATGACTTCCTAGTACATAATGAATCTATAGACTTCCTAGTCTATGAAGTATGTTTACTGATCTGTATTTTATAGACAAGGAGTAGAGAATTGAAAATACTTAATATGGTCCAAATATTTTATATATATATAAAATCTCAGTGCATTTTTATGAAGAAGCAGAATCAAACTAGAATCCAGGCTCTTCAACCGAATTCCACCCTTTTCCTTCACTCATCATCACCTTTCATTGGGTGATACTGGAATATAATTTTACCCATTTTGCTTATTTTGTGGGTTATTTTGTCCTATAATCAAAAAATATATATAAAGAATACAGTATGATCAACAATTGCATAGTGCTTCATAGCCTATACATCAATTTTGGTAGAAATGTTTTCAGTTTTCTTTTTGTCATTGTACTCAAGACTGACAGATTTTCTTTTCTTTGGCTTCAAAATCAGTGTAGATGGTGACTGCAGCCATGAAATTTAAAAAATGTTCTCTCCTTAGAAGGAAAGATATGACAAGCCTAGATTGTATACTAAAAAGCAGAGAAATCATTTTGCCAACAAAGTCCATATAGTCAAAGCTATGGCTTTTCCAGTAGTCATGTATAGATGTGAGAGTTGCACTATAAAGAAGGCAGAGCTCCAAAGAATTGATGCTTTCTAATTGTAGTGTTTGGAGAAGGCGATGGCACCCCACTGCAGTACTCTTGCCTAGAAAATCCCATGGATGATCCAGCAATCCCACTGCTGGGCATACACACCGAGGAAACCAGAAGGGAAAGAGACACGTGTACCCCAGTGTTCATCGCAGCACTGTTTATAATAGCCAGGACATGGAAGCAACCTAGATGTCCATCAGCAGATGAATGGAGAATCTGTGGTACATATACACAATGGAGTATTACTCAGCCATTAAAAAGAATACATTTGAATCAGTTCTAATGAGATGGATGAAACTAGAACCTATTATACAGAGTGAAGTAAGCCAGAAAGAAAAACACCAATACAGTATACTAACGCATATATATGGAATTTAGAAAGATGGTAACAATAGCCCTGTGTACGAGACAGCAAAAGAGACACTGATATATAGATCAGTCTATGGACTCTGTGGGAGAGGGAGAGGGTGGGGAGATTTGGGAGAATAGCAGTGAAACATGTATACTATCAGGTATGAAACGAGTCGCCAGTCCAGGTTCGATGCAGGATACCGGATGCTTGGGGCTGGTGCACTGGGACGACCCAGAGGGAGGGTATGGGGAGGGAGGAGGGAGGAGGGTTCAGGATGGGGAACGCAGGTGTACCTGTGGTGGATTCATTTTGATATTTGGCAAAACTAATACATTATTGTAAAGTTTAAAAATAAAATCAAATTAAAAAAAAAATAAAATAAAATATAAAAACGAAAAGAAAGAAAGAAAATCCCATGGATGGAGGAGCCTGGTAGGATGCAGTCCATGAGGTCGTGAAGAGTCGGACACGACTGAGTGAATTCACTTTCACTTTTTACTTTCATGCATTGGAGAAGGAAATGGCAACCCACTCCAGTGTTCTTGCCTGGAGAATCCCAGGGACGGGGGAGCCTGGTGGGCTGCCGTCTATAGGGTCACACAGAGTTGGACACAACTGAAGCGACTTAGCAGCAGCAGCAGCAATTTTAGTGTTAGAGAAGCCTTTTGAGAGTCCTTTGGACAATAAGGAGATAAAATCAGTCAATCCTAAAGGAAATCAACCCTTAAGATTCACTGGAAAGACTGATTCTGAAGCTGAAGCTCCAATACTTTGGCCACCTGATGCAAAGAGCCAACTCATTGGAAAAGACGCTGATGCTGGGCAAAATTAATGGCAGGAGGAGGAGGGGTCAACAGAGGATGAGATGGTTGGATGGCATCACCTACTCAATGGACATGATTTTGAGCCAATTCCAGGAGATGGTGAAAGACAGGGAAGCCTGACATGCTGCAGTCCATGGGGTTGCAAAGAATCCAACATGACTTAGCGACAAAAACTTATTAAAACACACAACACTAAAGGCTCAGAAAAGTGTCAGCACAAGGGTTTCCATACCCTCAGTTCTAGTCTATATGTTTTCCTCTCATGTTGCTATCTTTTTCTTTCCATCTTCTTTAAATAACTGAAAGTTCATCCTGACTCAGTATTCTCATCCATTTTCAGAAGCTGATTAGGCAAAAGAGAAGAGAGCCACTAAATGAAATAGAAAGAACATTTAGCCAACTGCTTCTTTCTTGCTTCTGCTTTGTGTTACACCATCAAGCTACACAGGTTTCTGGAAATTAGAGAGATTAGATTGTATGATGATGAAAACTTCTCTCTAGAGGGCTGCATTTCACCTTGTGTGCACTGCAAGCCTGTTTTGACAGTCCCAATTGTAAGAAATGTTCCCCCACTAACTGCTTGGCTATGACTCACCTCCAATAGTCTCTGTCTGCAACATCTGTCCACTTTGTCTTTTCTCTTTCAAATCGTGATTTTAATTTTACACTGAGCATGCTTTACAGCAAAACCCACGTATGGCTGTCCTACCAGGGAACTGATTAAAATAAGTATGGAAGTTGAAATGTGGAAAATATATCACTCTCCAAAGTTTTCCTAAACAGGTTCTGGTCTTGAGCACCATCATCAGTGGAGGGATAGAGGTAAGAGTTGAATTTTATGCTCTCAGTAGCTTTGAGCATTTGGTAGACAATGTGCTTACATTCACAAACTGTAGACCTGGCAGAATAATTCATTATTTTCTTTAATATTCAGATGCTAAGCTCCCATAGAGCCCTTAGCATGCAGTCTTCCATCAAGTCTAAGAGCTAGTTCTCCAGTATAGTATTCTTCTTCCTTTCTGTCCACCATGATTTATGTGTTGCCTCTGTCATAGGGTATATTTTCTGTGATTTTTCTCAACAATCCTTCCTGAAGCTAGCATGAATCATCTTCTTAAAAATTCAAGAAATACTGCAACTTAATAGGTTTCTTAGAACTCTGACTCTATTTAAAGCTAAAGCCCAAATAAATTTTTATTGCTAAACTCACTGATTTTGCATTGTTGTTTCGTCACTAAGATGTGTCTGTCTCTTTGAGACCCCATGGTCCGTAATCCACCAGGCTCTTCTGTCCGTGGGATTTCCCAGGCAGGAATATGGAGTGGGTTGCCTTTTCATTCTCCAGGGAATTTTCCTGACCCAGGGATGGAACCTGTTTCCCATGTCTCCTGCATTGGCCTGCGGATTCTTTACCAATGAGCCACCAGGGAAGCCCTGATTTGCATAACAACATTACTGTGACTGTGTAGTTACTTTCACACTGAACTGTATGTTATAGGTCATGTGCCTACAGGTGAGTTCAGAGAACGTGCCGTATTCATCTCAGATTCTCTAGCACTTAGACTCAACTATAACCCATCTAGTAATGCATAGACTCAAATAGGTTAGATTTCTTAGAATCAACTTCTAGGACAGTCTCTACATAACTATTTGATCTTAGACAAGTATCTTAACTTTTGGTTTCCTCACATGTAAAAAAAAAAGGCTAATGGTGGCCCTTTACATAAATATTTTGGTGGCAGATTAAATGAAATTAAATGAGTTAATTTATGTTAAGAGAAGAACATACTGACTGACAAATAGCAAAAGCGTAAAAATGGTAGTTGTTATTGTTAGAGAAGGAACTGATTTAAAATCTGCTGAGTTAATCTTGAATAAAGTTGGAGAATATATAATCATATAAAGTCCAGAATTTTCTGTTACTATAAAATTTCAAAGAAGACACAGAGAAATAGTGGAAAGAATATATATATTTATGATCGGCATCCTGGCTTGGAGTCTGTGCTCTGTGACTTATTAATGGGCAAGTTTCCCATCCGTCTGTGGTTTGTGGACCTTCATTAGTAACAATGGATAAGACAAATAACTACTGCATGAGTTTGTCATGAGGATTGTATCTGTGGAAGCATTCCCCAAGGCAGGAATTTTCACATTTTTAGCTCCCAGAGCTTTTTCTCAGGGCTTTTCTTCACAAAGAAGCCCAAAGCGTAAGCAAAGAAAGCACATTACAGCAGAACCGAGTTCGTGGACTTGGTCCTGGCATGGATGACAGTCCCTTGTACTGTTCTCACTCACCTCCCTCCCTTCCACCCCTCCCTACCCCTTTTCCAGTTACTACACAATTAGAAAAATGTTTATCTGGGATAAATAAATCCTGAATCAATGAAAGAATTATCATACCACAAAGAATGAGTGGACTGGAAGTTTTTTCTCTGTCTCTTCTTCTGTGGTTCCAAATATTTCGATAATGCATCATATTCTTCCTGGATTGGGGAAGATCCCAATGACCTTAAACAGGGGTACTTTTAGGATAGCCAAGATTTTGTGGATCTCCATGGCGACTAAATTTTGCACTAGAAATCACTGTAAAAGCAGTAGATATACGGCAGTATGGAAATTTGGTGTCTGGGTAGTCACTACACTAAGAGCATCCCATAGAATTAGGATTTTGGTGATAGAGTCCTGGGTTCATAAAATTACTCTCTCTCTTTCTGCCAAGTTCTCTCTGACTGATAGAACTTGTTTCATTGAATGCCAATTTATTAATGACTGATGGATTTGACAGAGAAGGAAAGATCAATAGAGGATTTAAAATTGGGAGGGATTTTCATACCACTTCATTCTAAATCCCTCTATTTATAAATAGAGATGTTAAGACCCAGAGAATGAAGGCACTTTTTTTTTTTTCTAAAACTATCAAGTGTAATCAAATTACTTGAACCATCTTGTGGACATTCATTAGAGAATCTCCATGATTATTAAGATGGTGAGGGGCTATCTCTAGATGACTCGTACATCTTTAGTGTGGGTAAAAGAGAGGGGAAAACAGGTACATAGCTAATTTGGAAGGTGATGTGATCAGAGAGAGACAGATGGATAAATGGGTAGATAGATAATTAGCATCATTTAGAACTTGAACTTCCTACATGCCCAGCACTGTTCAAAGTGCTTTATGTATATTTTATTTAATCTTCACCACAGCCCTATGTGATTATTCCTTGCTATTATCTTCATTTCACAAGTGAGGAAATTGAGGCCCTGAGAAGTTACCTACCTAGCATAATGTCACTCAGTTAGTGGGGCAGAGTAGGATGGAACTCGGACAGTCTGACTCAAGAACCCGGATTCCTAACCACTCTGTCATCCTGGTGCAGAGAGAGACCCTTAACCGCATAGGGAGGGGTTGAGAGGTTGGGAAATGCAGAACATTAGCCATGGCCCCTGGGTGTGAGGAGCCAATTCTCAGGGTCAACTCCAAGTACTGTCCTCAGGGACGTACCTTCCTATGTGGCCACCAGCCTGGAGCTTACTGTCTTACACTCCTTCTTCCTGCTGCACCATACCCCATCATGCCATGTAGTCTTTGGATCCTTTGAATCATCCCCTTTGGCCCAAATTTCACCAACTGTCTCCTCCCAGATATCTGCTTTCCTTGTGTCCTCTTGCAGCTCATTCTTGTACATGTTTTGAGACCTGATTCTCCTCCCTTTCATCTGTTTTTCTGGCTGGGATGTGGAAGATGGAAGCCAGGGGACCTGAGGCTGAACTTCTCACCAAGTGCTGAGAGTTGGAAGTGACAGCAGTCTTTCCAAATAGGCTATAAGAAAAGTCCCCTACATATGAACAAATTCTGCTTCCAGAGCATGTTGGTAAGTCCAGTTTGTTTCTAAATCCAACAGAGTTAGCCCAGGTACCCAACTAACACAATTGGCTGTATAGTACTGTACTGTAATCGGTTTAAAATATTTTCATGCAAATAATACATTAAAAAAACACAAAAAATAAAGAAAACATTTAAAATCTTACAGCACAGCACTTTGAAATGTGCAGTAGTACAGTATAATAGCTTGTATACAGGGGCTGGCATCAAATGAACAGACAAAAGACTGTGAAGGGAGAGCAGGTGAGAGATGATAGAGCTGAAAGGTTGTCAGCAATGGGAGATGGAGGAAAAGTTGCAATTTCATTCCCACCTGGTGTTGATGGAATGCTCATTCACATCTTTGAAAGTCTGCAACTTGAAGATTTACATGTTGGGGACTTGCTGTAGAATCCATCAGGATGACAACTGTGGCTTCCTGCTGTGTCTTGCTGGGGAGCAGTGGTCATATGGGTGACATTGTTTCATATGTACCCAAAAAAGAATTGCCACTATCAGGAGGGCAGGGTCTTAGGGGTCCAAGCAGATTGACTTGGATGAAGCCTGGCAGAAGAATTTTTCATTAGGGCCTTAGAGTGTTTCCTGCTCAGGGAACATTTGTGGAAAAGCCCCCTCACACTGAGGAGTGACTATGAGGATGGGGAACACATTTTTGTGGTCAACAAAATGTCACTGTATAGTCTCTCTGCATCTCTGCCTGTGCTCTTGGTCCTGAGAGTTTCCATTTTACCTGCAAAGAGGTTTTTCACCATGGACTAAGAAACAAACAAAACAAAAGAGTAAATAGACAATTACATAACTGTGCCATGACTACTAAGATACTGCTCTAGGACTCTGGGCTCATAAAAGAATACCTAACATGGGAATCAGGTGAGACTATTTGATAATTTTAAATCCTGCTGAAGTTTTTGTTCATGCCTCACACTGGTCTTCCTCAAGCTACTCTGAGTTTGGTTCTCAGATCTTATGACCTCTGCTGGACGTCCCCTTGCCAATGTGTTTGCACTACTTAGAGGTCCTATTAGGGCCTATTTATCGACAGTGTTGCTCAGGAGTTTGTTCCATCCAGTGCTCAATAGAGAGCGGTCTCCTACCTTCTGATGAAACCAAATATGGCTTCTTGTCTTCTGTTTCCTGGGTGCTGTAGCTCTCCCACGTTCTCTTTATCCTGGTCTTACAGATCATTTTTTTTCTACAAACCTCTTCTCTGCCATAAAAAGGAAGGATATTTAAAACATATCCTGGCAGTAGAAAGTCACTCTCTACTTAAGCTCCAGTCCCACCCAAGATGGATTGCTCAATTGGCTGCGGATCAGGTTCCCAGGAAACAAACCCTGAGACAGAGTGGAGAATGCAGAATATTTATTAGAGAGTGACCTTGAGATCAATGTCCTCAGAAAAGACAGGGAAAGCAGAACTGGGCAGAAGGAAGTTGAGTTACAGTGCAGCGCGTGCAGTGAACATGTAGCTGATCAATGTCCTCAGAAAAGACAGGGAAAGCAGAACTGGGCAGAAGGAAGTTGAGTTACAGTGCAGCGCGTGCAGTGAACATGTAGCTGATCCATGGGAGCTGTGGAGCTAGAATGGCCCTTCAGATTTGTCCCAACTTGCACCGAGATGACCAGACCTTTAGATTTCCACATTGATCAGCCATCAATTGTGAGACACTGCATGTCCAACTGCAAGGTGACTGTTTACAGATAAAGCAATCCCTAGAGGCGCTGAGAGCTGAAGGTTTTGTGATGATGGCATTTCTAGCAAATGGAGCAATGTGACCTTCATTGAAGGGGATTCTGGCTCGTGCATTACAGTGTCCCCCTACTTGTTAAGGTCTCCCATCTTTGAAACTTAGAAGTTATTACTATTTAACCTTCCATGCTCTACATTGTTTACTGTATCCATTGAGCCTCTGGGAAACAGATGTCAAGACAGGAGAAATGGATTAGGAGGACTCTGGAGAAAGATAAAATGGAGAACACACCACAAGAGGAGGTGGGAAGAGTCTGTCAACCTCAGCGCAGGTCTGGTGCCTATGAAGGTAAAGGAGAAAGAAGGAGCGTTAGAGAGGAAGAGCCTCAAATGGCAGTGTAGCTCTGAAAGTCAAGGTCAACGACTGGGAGCCCCCGAGAGGATCCTGTCTCGGGCAGTGTCCTCTCTCTCTTACACCTGCTGTGCTCAGTCCTTGGTGAAACCCAGCTCAGGAAAGTGTGATGTCAGCATGCACACTGCAGCAGATTTGAGGTACAGGAGCTGGGGACTACAACTAAATTCTCCTTACAGCAGCAGGTTCTCTTCTGAAGAGAGATCTGGGTGCCACACTCCCATGGCTGCTACCAGGACAGACCAAAAAGTGCCTGAGGTGGCACTTGAACATATTATTTAATAGTGTAGTCGGTGTGCTTTTGGAAATCTGTCTGGCCTACAATTCACTATTAGTCCCTCTCATGATGGGGTCGGTAAGAAGGAACACATCACACATTTTTAGATTGAGGGCAAGAGGAGAACGAGGTGACAGAGGATGAGATGATTGGATAGCATCACTAACTCAATAGACATGAGTTTGATCAAACTCAGGGAGATGGTGAAGGACAGGGAAGCCTGGCATGCTGCAGTCCATGGGGTCACAAAGAGTCAGACACGACTTAGTGACTGAACAACAACAACAAATATTTTGCCTTTGACCTATGATTCATAGGACAAGGAATGGAACTGCTGAACCAATAACTCGAAATTATCCCTCTATTTGGAAATATGAAAGTGGAGATACTAGACAATAGTTCAACATATATTTTTTGTGTCTATTTAGAGTCACTGCAGTTCTGTTGTTAAGGGCACAGAGCCTAGGCAAATCCTGCTTCAGCCACTGAATAATCCAAAGTCTGATGTAACTCCTGAATATCCAGTCTGCCATCAGCAGAATACTCTATGCAATCCCCCGATCTGGCACCATTTCAATTGACCAGTTGGTGGCAAGTACTCTCACAGTGATGAGTACTGGGCATTTATTCCTGGCATAGGTTTATGTTGCCTGCCCACAGAACCTCAGTGAGCACCACTCTCAGATGCCTTTTAGAATTTCTGGTCTAGAGTTATAGCATCTTTAATAATGTAGAGTCTGACCAGGGGATCCATTTCATAACAAAGGAGCTGTGGGAGTGGCCCCATGACCAAGGACCTGACACTGATGACACACAAGATACCATTCTGAGTCTGCCATCCAATCACACATGGACATGACCTCCTGCAGGTTCAGCTGAGGCCAGCTCAGAGGCAGTCTGCTGAGTAAGGGGTGTCATTCTTCAAAATGCAATACACACACTGACTCAGAAATCTCTCTATGGCCCTGTACCTCTAGTAGGAAAAGACACCTGAGTCTGGGATTCAAGAGATGTGAAAGAGACTGGGATCACTTACTCATCATTCTCAGTGATCCATTGGGGGAATTTGTAAGTCTTGTCTCTGTATCTCTGGACTTTGTAGCTTGAGCAGTCCTGTTCTCAAAGAGGGTGCGGTCCTACATCAAGGGTGCAATTGAACATGCTGTGTCCAGGATCCAGCAGGGGAGAGGAGTCACTATCTAAGTGAGAGTAATTGGGCCTGATCAGTGGTGCTTGCTAAGGCTGCTGTAGCATGATGGAGCAGGGAGGGCTATGAGAAGACCTCAGGTATCCAGTTGGCTCTCTCAGGAGGTCCTTGCCCAGTCATGACTACACGTCCTGCAAGCCTGGTCAGAGAGGAGAATTGTTTCCAGGGTTCAGGCCACTCAGGGACTAGGGTCTGGGTCACATTCCTAGGTACTCTGATGATTAATCTTGTGTGACAACTTGGCTTGTGTACTTGGGTTTTTAGCAAAATACTAATCTCAGTGCTGTATTGAAGATACTTTGTAAATGTGGTTAAAATCTGCAATCACTTGACTTTAAGTAAAGAAGGTTATCATTGATCATGTGGGTGGGCCTCATCCAATCAGTTGGAGGGCTTAAGAACAAACACTGAGGTTTCTCTGAGAAAGAAGAAATTCTATCTCAAGGCTGACATATCAACTCCTGCCTAAGTTTCCCAACCTCTGTATGCCCTTCAGATTCCAAACTTACCCAGCTGGGCCCCACAATTGTATAACCCAATTATAATCATGTAAGACAATTCCTCCAAAGAAATTTCTTTGTCTTGTATATAGATAGGCAGATAGATAATAGATGGGTGGATAGATAGATAGCATTCAAATCAATTTCAGTATCTGCCTTCAGACATATATCCTTCTATCTTTATAAGACCTTTCCCACTTCTGTGTAAGTTAGCTCAGGTTACTGTCTGTCCAATGTGTGTGGCCAGAGAAGGCGAAGGCACCCCATTCCAGTACTCTTGCCTGGAAACTCCCATGGACGGAGGAGCCTGGTAGGCTGCAGTCCATGGGGTCGCAAAGAGTCGGACACGACTGAGCGACTTCACTTTCACTTTTCACTTTCATGCATTGGAGAAGGAAATGGCAACCCACTCCAGTATCTTGCCTGGAGAATCCCAGGGACAGAGGAGCCCAGTGGGCTGCTGTCTATGGGGTCGCACAGAGTCGGACATGACTGAAGCGACTTAGCAGCAGCAGTAGCAGTTGCCTTCATTACATTTTTGGATTCCTTTAACATTCACTTGCTTTTTGATCATCTTAAATCTGACCTGACCTGGACTCAGCCTTGCAACTGATGCCTATTATCTTATATGTATAGTTCATCATTTACAGTTGCTTTTCTTGCTTCTCTGACAAGGATCTAAGATCTGAAGTAAAACTGAAATAAAATCTAGATACAGCTGCTACTTTTTCTATATTTCTCTTAAGTCCTGGACATTGCTATTGTGTGTGTGTGTGTGTGTGTGTGTGTGTGTGTGTCTAAACTGGAGAATGAGATTGAATAGCAAAGGTCATACTGAAGAAAGTATCAAAAAACTTCGTATCCTTGCAGAAAAGAGGCTGCACTCAGATTTGAAGGTGTGTCATTCTGGATCTATTTTTTAAAAAGTGAAGAATTTCTTCCCTTTGAGGAGCATTCCAAAGAACTGTTGCATACATAAACCTTTTAGACTGGATACTGACACTAGCCACTGACAGTAACATACTTCTAAGCGTCAATTGTTCATGCAAAGACACCATATTATCAGTGCAAACATATTCTGATTTTAGCTTTTAGAGGCAAACTGCCCACACTTTAGGTCATGCAGACTCAAGCTGAGTTTAGAAGCTAGTTATATATATATATATTTCATACCAGGCGTCATCTTTATAAATACAATTCAAAACATTAAGGACATTTCTGGAACAATCTAACAGGCTACCTGGATCCTCCACTCAGGAAATTATTTGATCAAGCATATTGATCATCTTCTATGCACTAGACATTCCCCTGGGGATTCTATGGAGATGTAATCACATAGATATACAACCTTACCTTCAAGGAATGGACAGTTTAATAAGACAGTTTTAAAATTAGGTGTATGGTCTCTTTTGGCTAATAAAGTCATTCAGAATTAGAGGCAATAATAAATTCTGTTCTTACGTGTGCTACACCCTTGGAAAGCAAATTAACTTATCTGAGCTTCTTCATCTTTAAAATGTGGATAGAATTACCTATGTCCTAAGATTGCGGTGAATATAAGATGAGGCAATGCTATGTATAGCACATGAAAAAATAGCTGAAGAATACTGAATATGCTTTTTCTAAATTCTTGTTTCCACTCCTCACCATCTAATAATAATAATAATAAATGCAGATAGGCCAGTTGTATATAATTCTATATTTTATGTATGTATGTGCTTGCACATATATGTGTATGAATGCTTAGTCACTTCTGTCGTGTCTGACTCCGTGGCCATGTGGACTGTAGCCTGCCAGGCTCCTCTCTCCATGGGATTCTCCAAGCAAGAATATCAGAGTGGGTTGTCATGCTCATCTTCAGGGGATCTTACTGACCCAGGGATCGAACCCATGTATCATGTCTCCTGCCTTGACAGGTAGGTTCTTTACCACTAGTGCTACCAGGGAAGCCTATATATATATATATATATATATATATATGTATATATATATATATATATAAAATTGTAAAACTATCATTTTCTCCCATAATCCAGTTTGGTGGAGTTATCACAACAAAGAAATGTTCTATTTGAGAAAATACTTCCTAACACCAAAGGAAGAAATTTGAACTACAATTATGGACACTAAGAGTGTATATCTTTCTAATTCTGGCAAACTGCTAAGACAGGAAAGGTCTAAAAGAAAGGTAGTGGGACTTCCCTAGTGGCCCAGTGACTAAGATGTCAGGCTGCCAGTGCAGGGAACCAGTTTGATCTCTGGCCAGAGAACTAGATACCACATCAGCAACTAAGAGGTGGCACAGCTAAATAAAAATAAATAAATAAATAAATAAAAAGGAAGGAAACAAGACACTGGTTAGCAATATGATGCTCCTAGAAGATGAGTGCGTTTGCTCATGTCCCAAACCAAGTGAGCTCTCCGTGATCCTCTGCTTTTAATTTGGATGAATATCTAAGTGACAGGGAATAAATGTCTTACTAGCTCTACAGCTCAGGTTTCTGGAGAATTTGCCTTGTCCCCTACATCTTCTGAGAACTTGAACACATTGACAGGCCTCTCTGAGCTTCACTCCCTCTACTAAGCATAGTGAGACATGGTTAATGATGCTTTCCTTGCATGTTTATTATGAGAATCAAATCAGCACTAAAATGGGAGTAACTCGAGGACGAAAACTGCCTCCACCCAGCTTATAGCTCTTGGGAAACAAGTTACTTCTCTTTTTCTCTCTTTATTATTTATTTTTCTTCTTTTCTTTCATGGCCTTATGTTGTTCATCTGTCCCATGACACAACTGCCAAAGCCCCTTCAGCATGGAACAACAAAATACAATTATGTTTCCATTAAATAACCAAATTAGAGGGACTTAAAGCTCCAGTTACCCAAGCAATGGGAACTCAACTTTTTATTTCTTCAGTATTCTAGGATTTCCTTTACTATATTGTTTGGGAGTCAGTAGGGACCTTGTCTTCTTACTGAAAGCTGTTGCTAAAAAAGAAATTTGAATCTTACCTTCTGATGTTCATATTTGCAGCCACTAACTGTGTTGATATTAATAGGCTTTCCTGCCTTTTTTTTTTTTTTTTTTTGCACCAGGGTCACCATCTTCAGTTGGTATTGACAACCTGCTGAGTTCTAAAACCTATGGCAATGTACACCCAGTTGAGCTGCTGACTTTGGCACCCTGACATGTTCCCTTCTGTCTCCTTTTCCATTTCCCAGGCCATGGTTGGTCTTTGAGTACTTTCTCAGGGTGCCTCTTAGCCATTCTACCTAGGCTCCCAAATACATTCTCAATAAGATATTTTACATTTATACAATCCAATCATTTCCTTCCAAGATACATATGCACAGTGTCAGAGTTTAGATTTGGACAGCTTTTAGTACTAGGTACACACTGGGGCAAGAACTGGGCTTCACAACTGGCTCTGGTTCCATGGTCTGCCCTTTGTACTCTTCATAGGGGAGGGCTCCTCTTAGGGTTCCTCTGCTGAATGAAGATATGTGGTTTAGATTCCTGCCCTACATTCTTCAAGAGAAGTTTTGAGCCCCAAATACCAGTGGATTCATTGGTTTGGGGTAAGAACAGCTCTTCTCCACCAGCCCTAGAGGAGCCAAATTTCCCTGATCTAAATTCATGTCACCTAATCAAGACTGTTGTATTTAAGATGGACTTGAAAGGTAAACAGAAGCAGAAAATACTAAGAAAAGTGGCAAGAATGCAGAGAAGAACTAAACAAAAAAGATCTTCATGAACCAGATAAGCATGATGGTGTGATCACTCACCCAGAGCTAGACATCCTGGAATATCAAGTCAAGTGGGTCTTAGCAAGCATCACTACAAAAAAAGCTAGTGGAGGTGATGGAATTTCAGTTGAGCTTTTTCAAATCCTAAAAGATGATGCTGTAAAAGTGCTGCACTCAACATGCCAGCAAATTTGGAAAACTCAGCAGTGGCCACAGAACTGGAAATGTCATTTTTCATTCCAATCCCAAAGAAAGGCAATGCCAAAGAGTGTTCAAGCTACTAGACAATTACACTCAGCTCACAAGCTAGCAAAGTAAAGGTCAAAATTCTCCAAGCCAAGCCTCGACAGTACGTGAACTGAGAACTTTCAGATGATCCAGCTGGGTTTAGAAAAGGCAGAGGAACAAGAGATCAAATTGCCAACTTCTGTTGAATTATAGAAAATGCAAGAGAATTCTAGAAAAGCATCAACTTCTGCTTCATCGACAATGCTAAAGCATTTGACTATGTGGATCACAACAAATTGTGGAAAATTCTTTTTTTTTTTTGAAAATTCTTAAAGAGATGGGAATATCAGACCACCTTACCTGCCTCCTGAGAAGTCAGTATGCAGGTCAAGAAGCAGCAGTTAGAACTGGGCATGGAACAACAGACTTGTTCCAAACCAGGAAAGGAGTATGTCAAGGCTGTATACTGTCACACTGCTTATTTAACTTATATGCAGAGTACATCATGCAAAAATGCCAGGCTGGAAGAAGCACAAGCTAGAATCAGAATTGCCAGGAGAAATATCAATAACCTCTGATACGCAGATGACAGCACCCTTATGGCAGAAAGTAAAAAGAACTAAAGTGCCTCTTGATGAAATTGAAAGAGGAGAGTGAAAAAGCTGGCTTAAAACTCAAATTCAGAAAACGAAGATCTTGGCATACAGTCCTATGACTTCATGGGAAATAGATGAGGAAACAATGGAAACAGTGAGAAACTTTATTTTTGGGGGTTCCACAATCACTGCAGATGGCGACTGCAGCTATGAAATTAAAAGACACTTGCTCCTTGGAAGAAAAGCTATGACCAACCTAGACAGCATATTAAAAAGCAGAGACATTACTTTGCCAACAAAGGTCTGTCTAATCAAAGCTCTGACTTTTCCAGTATTCATTTATGAATGTGAGAGTTGGAATATAAAGAAAGCTGAGCGCCAACGAATTTATGCTTTTGAACTGTGGTGCTGGAGAAAATTCTTGAGAGTCCCTTGGATTGCAAGGGGATCAAGCCAGTCAATCCTGAAGGAAATCAGTCCTGAATATTCTTTGGAAGGACCGATGCTGAGGTTGAAACTGATGTGAAGAACTGACTCACTGAAAATACCCTGATGTTGAGAAAGATTGAAGGCAGGAAGAGAAGAGGGCAGCAGAGGATAAGATGGCTGGATGGCATCACTGATCTGATGGACATGAGTTTGAGGAAGCTCTGGGAATTGGTGATGGACAGGGAGGCCTGTCATGCTGCAGTCCATGGGGTCACAAAGAGTTGAACACAACTGAGGACTGAACTGCACTGAAAGGTAAACAAACCACTAAGTGGAATTAAGTTGGGAAACAATATGGGCAGAAGGAAGGTACAGGAAGGAAAACTCACACTGTATTTTAAAAGCAGCACCTATTTCATTGTGTGAAGAAAGTAAGTTGCGTAACTGGGTCATTAGCTGATAAGGCTGAAATTGTACTGAACTCTACAGAATTCAGAAAGGTTGTGAGTGCCACATTAAGGTATTTGAAGTTTATTCTGTGGCCAGTGGAACCACTGCTAGAGATAACTGTTAGAGATTACTTAGCATACAGCAGTGGAGCTAAGCTCAGAGAATCAACATAGGCATTGCTAGCACAAAGTCCATTCTGTTGATAACAAGTTTTGCTTTCTGATCATCAGGTCTGTGGACTATTGTGGCCCATGCTTACCAGTAGATATTTTGCTGCAAATTAGCAGACACGAGTCTCTGAAGAGGTAAGGACAACCCCCCACCACTAGTCATAAACTTCTACATTAGTCTCTTTCACAGCCCCAGTTCAGCAACAAGATATGCTAGCTCTGAGATTCCCCAGCAAACACCAGCTGGCTCACCCCTGCCAGGGCCAGCCAGGGTAGACCAGTTGTCTAAAATCTAGTTTGTATCCAGCTGTGATTCCATAATTTTCATAGAGTTTCTTCCCTGATTGAACTTTAATATGCATATATATCTGGAGTAGGAAGTGGCAATCCACTGCAGTATTCTTGCCTGCAAAATTCCATGGACAGAGGAATCTGGCAGGCTACAGTCCATGGGGTCACAAAGAGATAGGACTGAGCAACTGAGCATGCAGCGTATACATCACCTTTTATTTATAATATACCTAAAATACTTTAATGGCATTTTATTAGTCATTAACAGTTATCATTTTCACAAGTTTATGAACTGCTTATGATTAACTACGTTTTGAAGACAGAAAGCATAAAGCTCAGAGGGGTGAGGTGAGCGCACACCATGTGATAATGGCAGGTCAGCCCTCACTCTTAGGACTCCTGGTTTTCTTCCATGCAGCAGGTGGCCACACACAGGTCCACTGGAAAATGGGATCTTTGCTGAAACTATAAGCTACAGCTAGAGCTATTTGCCCATTTTTCATGAAACCTCTTTGGTTCTCAAAGAGTTTTGGTTGAGGTCATTTCACAAGGAAAGAGTGGATCCTGAAAGATGACCCTCTGACTCAGATCAGGAAAACCACAGCTGAGCACTTCTTGTAAGCTCAAGGCATGTGTTCATTGTGGTTGACCACAGCAATTGTGTTCACATGGCCTTGTTCACTGAGGAACAGCTGGGGAGATGTGGGGGTGTGGGGGGTGATAGATGTTGAAGAGTTCAGAGTCAGAATTAGATGGTATAATCACCAAGTATGGGTGCACACACACATGCATACACACACACACACACACACACACACACCTGGCAAAGTTCAAACACAAAGTATAAACTCTGTGAGTATTATGGAATCAGAACTTTATAGGAATCAGACTTAACACAAGTGGTCTGTACTAGGCATCCCTGAGATGGGTGAAAGAGTGGGAGCTTGCAGGAATATCTCAGAGCCAAAATATCCTGGTTTAGAAGAGTGTGGTAGGTTGTTGGCTAATTGTGGCTCTATCTCTTTGAATTTGCAGCAAAGCAATACACACACACACACACACACACACACACACTTTACTTAGTCAAATTTACTGTGAAAAGCTCATGCTTTCTTTTATGGGCCCGCCTCTTTGGAGATTTTGACATTAGATTTTCTGGCCTGAAGAGCTAATTCTCTCAGAAACAAGAGTAATGAAACATATCGCAACAAATGTTTCTTCCATTTTAATGGCGCTCTAATCTTTCTAAAGCACTTTCACATTTGGTCCTAACCACAATGAGCGGGAAGTGGGGCTGCAGCACCCGCCTGAGTGACACTGTTCTCTTTAGCAGAGGGTGAACTGAATTGATAAAGTGACCTAGCAGATTCGGAACTTAAAGGTAGGTTCTGGTAAAGAACTGTCACGTGCGTAGTTGCCCTCACATTCTTCTTAAAAAGTGAAACAAAACACAAGCAGAGGAGCCCTGTGTGAATGTATGTATGCACATAAAAAACAAATATATCGTAGACTACTAGTTGAGTTCTAAATAAATACAACTGATATTTATCCCGGATAAGGTAGAATCTGAAGAGGGATTTCAATGAAGCGTCTGTATATATAGAATAAGATTTTTTGACGTGGTGCTCATCCATGCACAGGCTTCTGAGAAATTTTGAATCCCTTAAATTATAGGCAACACGTTGACATACATGGACCTAAAAGTGGCTTCCACATAGTAGGCTGTTTCTGTTGAGGTCCTTCTCTAAGAATGTGGCCTGCCAGGGTGGGAGAAAGGAAGTCTGGGTCCACAATTGCTCTCTTTTCCTTAGACAATGTGAGTACTGGACTCTGGACAGCCCTCAGGCTCTGGAGGTTTAATCACTCCATTATATCTGTGTTCAGCTCCCCATCTTTGGAATAGAAGGAATGTGCTGGAGACGAGCCCATTCTCCCCCCGCCCCCCGCCCCACCAAAGGAGCTCCAGCTGCCCACCTCCTCCTGCTAAAAGAGATGCAAGCCAAAGCAGCCCTCCTACCAAGGGCTCTGAACACAGCCCACACCTCTCCAAGAAGGACTTCTGGATAAAAAGGAGAGAATCCTAAGGGGAAAAAATAAATGTGAAGGAATCTGCTATAGGTTTTATGTAGACTCTTTGAGTTGCATTACTGCCAAGTCACTTCAGTCATGTCCGACTCTGTGCGATCCCATAGATGGCAACCCACCAGGCTCGCCCGTCCCTGGGATTTTCCAGGCAAGAACACTGGAGTGGGTTGCCATTTCCTTCTCCAATGCAGGAAAGTTAAAAGTGAAAGTGAAGTCGCTCAGTCGTGTCCGACTCTTCTCGACCCCATGGACTGGAGCCCACCAGGCTCCTCCATCCATGGGGTTTTCCAGGTGAGAACACTGGAGTGGGGTGTCATTATTGTGTCATTTGCTGTGTATGTTTCTCGATTTTCTTTTCACTTGACACATCACTTAATCTTTGTACCAGCTTAGCTCAGGTGATGGTTTTTGTCCTTGTACTGGTGAGAAAAAAGAGGCTCAGAGAGGCAGTCACTTTCCCTGGACCCAGCAGTTGATGAAGAATGCATCTCCCTGGTTTACAGTCACAGTGGAAAGTCCCTCGGTGGTGTAGTTAGTTGGTAAAGAATCCACCTGCCAATGCAGAAGACTCAAAATATGCAGGTTCGATCCCTCAGTGGGGAAGATTCCCCCAAAGAAGGAAATGGCAACCCACTCCAGGATTCTTGCCTGGAAAATTTCATAGACAGAGCAGCCTGGCAGGCCCCAGTCCATGGGGGTGCAAAGAGTCGGACATGACTGAGCATGCACACACAGAAGGTCCCACAACCAACAGGACAATGATGGAATTTGCTTTTTATTTCTTGTTCTCATAATTTTTTCCAAGGAAATATAATTATTATCAAAGATGCATGTGGCTGTATGATTTTAAGGAAAAGCAGAAACTGTTATTTATTAAGTAAATGTACTTTGTCCTCTGAACATACATTTGCAAAGCATTTAGTATAACATAGAAACATTTTCTTTTATAACTAATAAAAACCATAGATACTGAAATTTCTATATTAAGCTCACTGATCTCAAGAAAAAAAAATATTATAGTCTAAGCTGGAAAAAGTAACAAGATATTTAAAATATTTATATGTTAGTTTTCAGTATCTTCCAGACCTTTGGAATAGTCATAGACTAACTTTTTAATGGAAAAAATGTAATGAATTAGGATTCATTCATTCTGTTCATGCTATTCACCAGTAGCACTGGTTTGGGTATCTACCCTGTGCCAGTGTTAGAGGCTCAGTATTTGTGTTCCTTCAAAATTTATACGTTGCAGAGAATGGACTTCTGGTTGCCAAGGAGGAGGGTAGTAGGGGAAGGATGGAGTGGGAGCTTAGGATTAGTAGAGGCAAACTATTACATATAGGATGGATAAAAAACAAGGTTCTACTGTATAGTACAGGGACCTATATTCAGTATCGTGTAATAAGACATTATGGAAAAGAATATGAAAAAGAAAATGGATATGGACAATAGAATCATTTTAGTGTATAGTAGAAGCTAACACAACATTCTGAAGAAACTCTACTTCAATAAAATACATTTTTAAAAATTAAAAAAATCCATATGTTGCAGCCGTAACCCCCACCTCCCACACTGTGTGTTGGTATATGGAGGTGGGGCCTTTGGAGACTATTAGGTTTAGATGGGCTCATGAGAGTGAGACACCCACAAGAGGATTAGTGTCTTCTTAGAAGAGGAAGATGAAGCATTTCTGCCTCCATGTGCAAGCATAGAAGAAGGGTCCTGTGAGCCCAGGGTGAAAAAGCAGCCCTCTACAAGCCAGGAAGTGGGTTCTTATGAGGAACTGAATCTTCTGGCATGTTAATCTTGGGCTTTGCAGCTTCCAAGACTATGATATGTAAATCATAGTTATTGATTATGATTATGATAAGTAAATTATGATAAGTAAATGTCTGTTGTTTAAGACACACAGGCTATGGTGTTTTTTTAATAGCAGCCTGAGCACACTAAGACAACCAGATATTGACATAAGTACTTTTACATATCATTTGACAGACTTTTTTCTTGACTAAATTTTAGTCTGACTCCTCTGAGCCTTCTGACCTTGTTGGGTCTGCATTGTTCAGCATTACCAAGAATTCAGCAAAGCCAGTTTAGTGAGAATCACTTCCTATCCTTGATATATTTAATATATTTAATATGATCACCCTTGAGACCTAATCAAATGCCTCACTCACACACTTAATATCTGATCATCCTGGCCTGCCTTCAGGAAGAATACTGTAAGTCGGTTTAGCAAAAATCTCCCTACCATCTGTGCCTCCTCTTAGCAATATCCCATCCAATGATGCCCTGCCTCTGCTCACTGGCTATAAATCCCCAGCTGTATTCAGAGGCGAGTCTCATCTCTCTTCCTTATATGATAGTCTTAACACCTACTGTGATAGCCCTAAATAAAGTCTCCCTTAACATTTTAACAAGTGTCAGTATGTTTTAAAAACAATTCCTTTAAGCTTCTAACAACATTTGAAGGTGGACATCATCCTGTTTTACAGAAGAGAAAACTGAGAACTAAAAGCATATTGCCACTTTTTAATAGTTAGCAAGTAAGTGATCATGCCAATATTTAAATCTGGACAGACAGCCAGTAGAAGAATGTATGCCATTCTGCTTACTTTAGCTGGATCTTTTCTTGGACCACACTCCTTATTTGCTTAGGGATTCTTTCTTAAAGTGCCTTTCCATTCACCTGATATTCACAAGATTGTTCATTGAGTGCTCTGCATTTCTCCTGGGGACTCTGGATTGGCCCTTTCTAATTACCTCTGTTTACCAATAACCTCAGATATACAGATGACACCACCCTTATGGCAGAAAGTGAAGAGGAACTAAAAAGCCTCTTGATGAAAGTGAAAGAGAAGAGTGAAAAAGTTGGCTTAAAGCTCAACATTCAGAAAACGAAAATCATGGCATCTGGTCCTATCACTTCATGGGAAATAGATAGGGAAACAGTGGAAACAGTGTCAGACTTTATTTTTGGGAGCTCCAATATCACTGCAGATGGTGATTGCCGCCATGAAATTAAAAGATGCTTACTCCTTAGAAGGAAAGTTATGACCAACATAAACAGCATATTAAAAAGCAGAGATGTTACTTTGCCAACAAAGGTCCATCTAGTCAAGGCTATGGTTTTTCCAGTGGTCATGTATGGATGTGAGAGTTGGACTGTGAAGAAAGCTGAGTGTCAAAGAATTGATGCTTTTGAACTGTGGTGTTGGAGAAGACTCTTGAGAGTCCCTTGGACTGCAAGGAGATCCAACAAGTCCATCCTAAAGGAGATCAGTCCTGGGTGTTCATTGAAAGGATTGATGCTGAAGCTGAAACTGCAATACTTTGGCCACCTTATGCGAAGAGTTGACTCATTGGAAAAGACTCTGATGCTGGAAGGGATTGAGGGTAGGAGCAGAAGGGGACAACAGAGGATGAGATGGTTGGATGGCATCAACAACTCGATGGACATGAGTTTGAGTGAATTCCGCTAGTTGGTGATGGACCGGGAGGCCTGGTGTGCTGCGATTCATGGGGTCGCAAAGAGTCAGACATGACTGAGCGACTGAACTGAACTGAACCTATTGAGCATGATCCCTGACATATTGGAAGTACTCAACAAATATTTGCTAGTTTCAAAAAAGTGCATATTATCATAGCACTTGGGAAATATCAGGTGACCAAAACATATACCTGTTAAAATTGTTGAACTGATTTTTTTAAAAAACAATATTAATTTTATAGAAAGTTTAAGCAAAGTGTATAGCAGCTCTAATACAACCCTATTCCTCACCCCTAGCTTTCCCTAGTCTCATACTATTTTTGTACAAAAAAAAAAAAAAAAAAATGTGGTGAGATTGAAAAAGGTGACAGATTTGTTTCAATTTGCTCCTGACTCACTAATATGTATTAGGGAATGCCCCAGCACTTTTCTGAGGTCAAGACTGCTCTAGAGAAATTTGTTCATTCCTTTGGCTCATATAAGTAGATGTGTATAAGGTCTGTATAGTCAAAGCTATGGTTTTTCCAGTAGTCATGGACATATAGGAGAGGTGGACCATACAGAAGGCTGAGTGCCAGAGAATTGATGCTTTCCAACTGTGGTTCTGGAGAAGACACTTGAGAGTCCCTTGGACTGTAAGGAGATCCAACCAATCAATCCTAAAGGAAATCAACTCTGAATATTCATTGGAAGGATGGATGCTGAAGCTCCACTACTTTGGTCACCTGATGCAAAGAGCCAACTCCTTGAAAAAGACAGCATCCTTGGATACTGGGAAAGATGGAAGGCAAAAGCAGAAGGAGGTGACAGAGGATGAGATGGTTAGATAGAAACACCAGCTCAATGGACATGAACTTGAACAAACTCTGGGAGATAGTAAAGGACAGGGTAGCCTTGGGTGCTGCCATACATGAGGTCGCAAAGAGTTGGACATGACTTAGCGACTGAAAAACTGCAAAAGATTTGTTGAGTAAATGAGTTAAGTGTCAAGCATAAGAGGAAGAGGGAGCGGACAGAGCCAGCTCCCTGGGAAGGAGTGGAGTTTTGTTATGAAGAACATACTTGATTGTCTCTCCTCCCACTTTTTCCTGCTTTTTAATGAGGCTGCATAGGATGTGGGTGCAGAGAGGACTCTGGGGTCCTGTAATTACCAGAAGACTTTCCTTATCAATCAGCATATAAGACCTAGGAACAAATCAAACTGAGAGGCCATGGTCCATGATACTTTCTACTTTACAAATGCCCTGCTCTCTGCAGATACGGATAAATGAATGAAAGAGCTAACACCAGAAGTAACTTCCAGGTGAACTGTTGTTGCTGTTTAGTCACTAAGCCATGTCTGACTCTTTGTGACCTCATGGACCGTAGCCCGCCAGGCTCCTCAGTCCATGGGGTTCTCCAGGCAAGAATACTGGAGTGGGTTGCTGTGTCCTCCTCCAGGGGATCTTCATGACCCAGGGATGGAACCGGTATCTCCCATGTCTCATGCATTGGCAGGTGAATTGTTTATGGCTGAGCCACCTGGGAAGCCCAAAGTAAACTATAGAAGGTGCCAAATGAAATATGGAGAAATTGAGGGACACAGGATATCAGAGCAGAGAGGCTTCCAGCTGGACCCAGAGAGAGGAGGTTGGCAGAGGTAACTCAGGTCTTGAAATGCAGCTTCAATTGGTTAGAATTGCAAATGCATTTTACACTGGCTGCCAGCATCCCAAACCCCTCCAGCCTTACGCCTCTAGAGCTGCACAGAAACCAGATACCAACCAGTCAGTGGTCCTCAAATGTGGTTGTGTATTAGAAACCTCATTCAGATCTTAAAAGACCACATGAGGTCAGGAGACAGAGTAACTGGGAGAGGGCTTAACAGCAAGGATAGGGCATGCTGACAGAGGGCTGGTGTGCCCAAAGACACAGCAACAGGATTCAGATAAAACTGTCAGGCAGCAGGAAAGAATAGTGAGAAAGGAGCAAAGATTGTTTACAAGACAGCGGTAGGACATGAGACAGGAAGGGTTTCCTTCTTCACGTCACAAATGTGGACCCCATTTTTAAGCATCAGCTAAATCCAGACATAGACACTTTTCACTTCGGCTTTTTAATCTTCATAAGGTATTCATCTATCCATGTAACACATACATACTTAGTGTCTTCTTTAGGAGCTCTTATGAGAAGAATCAAACAGATGTACTCCCTCCTTTGTTCCTTTGCAGAAGATAAACAAAAATCAAATAAGCAAAAATTAATTAAAAAATCAAGCAAGTAAACAAAGAAAAGGAAAAAAAAAACAACTCCACCAGAAATGAGTGTTATGAATGAGTAAGCGGTGTGATGGAAGAGAGGTTTTCAGTAGTTAAACCATGCTTACGATGTATCTTAATATTCTCTCTTCTTTAAGTGAAGGTCCTTCGTTCTTTCAGAAATTTCCGTGACCCACATAGTGCATAGCAGAGCAGTAACCTGAAGACAGAAAACTCAAGGATGGGAGAGTTTGCTTTCTGGGTTTTGGTATGAATCCTGAGTTGTATCCACCAGCTGGGAGATCTTAAGAATACTGTCTGTCTCCTTACCGTAAAAAATGGAGACAGAAATTTTGTTTCACAAATGCAAATGTCTAGATTTAAAGGTGGCATGTGTGTGCTATTTCTACCATAGTTCTTGCTACATAGAGTGTGCTGCAAAATAGTCCTTCCTTTACACCATCCATATGCATGCCTACAACCGAGCCCCATCATAGACACACACACACACACACACACACACACACACACACACGTCCCTGATGGGACCCCAAAGGCAGGTCTGTTATTACTTTTAAAAGAAAGTGCAACTACTGGGGGCACACAAAATAGCCCATGATTTCTGGTTGGCTGTCCAGAAATTTATTTCCAGTAAAGTCACTTCCTGAGCATTAATACTGCAGAGGCACCCCTAGGCAATCTCTTCTTCAAACTAGCAAATGTATGAATTTGTGAGACCCCCTGCTTGGGCTGCAGAGAACATAAGCCCTATTAGGAGAGTGGCTGGAAAGACAGTACTTCACAGTCTAATGCACATTTATGGTTGATCCCCAAAGATTTATCATGAAGAGTAATAGAAGTGTCCTCGGAGGTTACACAGACATTGTTTCTGAATTCAGGGTTCCTAGCAATGAATGTTCTCTTAGGGAACTATTGGGGTCTTGGGAAAACCAGACCAGCTTACTCACACTCATGCTGGCCTGAACCCCTTGAAAAATGGGTGATGTGACCACAAAGCAAGTCTGTATTAGGGCACCCCATCAAGGCATTCCTTGAAATTGTGCTTTTCTTTCTAACACAGGAAGTAAAGTTAGACGAAAATGAGTGAAGAATGAAAATCGCCTTTCTCCGTTAGCCATTATTGACCTCTGAGATTTGAAACACTGACATTTTTCAAATGTCAGCTCAATGACAATGCCAATTGTCACTATCTGGGCATGAAATTCTACTGTAATTTTGCAAAGTGCCACCATTAGGAGTGAGTGACTGAAGGGGTACACAGGGTCTCTCTGTAATATTCTTATAACTACGTGTGAGCCTATGATTACATCAGAATATGAAATTTAATTTTTAAAAGTGATTAAGTGATTTAGGAGACTATATAGGGCTTCCCTAGTGGCTCAGTGGTAAAAAAAAAAAAAAAAAAAAAAAAATCTTTCTGCAATGCAGGAGATGTGGATTTGATCCCTGGGTGGGGAAGATCCCCTGGGGGAGGCAATGGCAACCCACTCCAGTATTCTTGCCTGGGAAATCCCATGCCTGGAGGGTTACAGTCCATAGGGTCACAAAGAGTTGAGAAGGACTGAGTGACTGAGCATGCATGCAGGAGAATTATCAACCAGATGCCATGTGTAGACCTTACTTGGATCTTGATTCAAATGCACGCTGGAAAAGGGCATTTTGGGGTCAATCAGAAAAATATGGAACCAGAATCAGATGGTATCAGAGAAACATTGTTTATTTTGTTAGAGATAATAATGACATGTTAGAAAGGTTTCCTTTTTCTTTCTTTTTTTTTTTTTTTAATGCCCTTCTCTGTTAGATATGTATGCTGAATAATGGATAGACTAAAAAGGCATTTGATCTGGAATCTGCTTTTAAGGACGTAAGGCGAGAGTGTGGGGTCAGAGAGATGGGTACATGGTGATTTGTTATACATTCCTCTCTACTTTTGTATACTTTTAAAAAATTCTATGATTAAAAAAGCTAAATAAATAAATAAACAGTCAGCCAAGGGCCAAGCATAGTGCATAGCTAGATTCAGCTCAAAAGGCTGAGATGAACCTGACTGGCTGGGCCTTCGTGGGTGGAGAACAGAGGTTTCTCACAGACCACTGCCAGCAGAGAAGGTGCTGCTGCTCCAAGCACATAGTACTAAAGAGGAGAAGCCAAGTCAATTACATGATGGCGGCTCTAGTGTTGGCAACCAAAGATCTCGGGCGGGACATGGTGTCCTTGTGTGAAATGACCCGCAGGGCAGTGGCCTCATTTGTTCTCAGTCTTCCTGATAGCAGGGACTACCATGCCTTGTCCAAAGCTAGTTCCCAAAAACCATCCATTAAATGAATGCTTGGCAAGGAACTGTGGGGGCAACAGGGGAATACAATCTGAGTAAGGAACACCCACAAGGGTGAGTTTAGATGGACAAGACCTTGCCTGGCAATGAATTCCAATTAAGTGGAGGAAGAGTGTGTACCAGAGAGGCCGTGAGTGTGACTGACCAGTAGTAGGTATGGTATCCTTTCTCATCCTCTCCCCTTTCCCTCCTCCTCCAAGCTTCCTTCCTTGTCCGTAATGTGGGAACTCCAGCACCTGGTTCACAGTTTTCTGGTGAGCACTAATCGTGTGTGTGTGTGTGTGTGTGTGTGTGTGTTAGTCACTCAGTCATGTCTGACTCTTTGCTACTGCAAGTACTGTAGGCTGCCAGGTTCCTCTGTTCATGGAATTCTCTAAGCAAGAATACTGCAGTGGGTTGCCATTCCATTTTACAGGGGATCTTCCTGACCCAGGGATTGAACCTGGGTCTCCCACATTGCAGGCGGATCCTTCACTGTCTGAGCCATCAGGGAAGCCCTAATTGGGTAACAGCAATTTCCCTGAATATCCGATTAACTTGCCTTTAGTTGCATCTGGGTTATTTTTGACTCTGGGCAAGTCTCTTAGCATCTGCATACTTCAATCTCTTCATGTGTAAAACGTAGCTCTTAGGAGCACCTACCCCAGAGGGTGTCTTAAAGTTAGATATTCCATGCCAAGTGCTCGGCACTGCACTTGACACTTAGGAAGTACCCAATAAGTGAAATAATTACCTTCAATAATTACCATCATTATTGCCATCATTAGCAAGATACCTAATGCTAGAGGAGTCGACAAAGGGCAACTCCTGTTTTTCCTCCCATTTCTTTGCACTCAGGACAGTACAGTAAGGTTTCTGTTTCATGGAATGTGGCACCAAGTTTTGAGTTTTGGAAGAACTGAGGAATCCACATGACATGCTTAATCCTTGACTTGGTACAAGATACATATGGAAGCAAAAAAGCAAACAAACCCCAACCTTATTAGTAATAGTTGTCAGTGCTTTTAATCCCCAATGCAATGCTCTTCCCTTTATAGTATGTCCTGGATTTGCACAAACAATTCCAATTTAATATATGCCTTCCATTGAAAAAGCAAATGTCAGAGTGTTCCTTCCCGAAATCTGACCGCTGCAGTCACAATTTCTAGTATCCAAGTCAGCTAAGTCACTTCAGCTTTGAATTACAGTGGAAGAAAGGAAATCTGTTTATGTTTAAAAACAGATGTCTGTGTTCTGGTCTAACGACTCATCAAGGGCGAAACACACATAGGTACACTCATACACATGAAGAACACATGCACGCATGTACACGCCTGCACACACATACACACTTCCACGCACATGTACACAAACAGTAGAATAGCAGACTGGCAGGCCTGTTCAGCCTGACAGCTTGGCAAATGGGCCTCCAGAGTGGAGATGGAAAGGAAGTAGTTGGAGGGCACATGAACTGGCAGGGGGTCTCTCCTGAACTGCTTCACTTCTTGTTTAAGAAGAGTAATGCTGACTTACAGGCACCTTTTGCTCCCTGGGATGGCAAAGCCCTATCTCTGTAGTTATTCTCAGAGACGCTGATTATGTTGACAAAGGGAGGCTTGTTGCTCAGCAAGCCCTGAGCTGAATATCTGTAAATTCATTGCAGCTAAGAGTCTCAGATCTGAGAAGAAGGTGGGCAGAGTCCACATAGATTAAATGCTTGTACCTGGAGGAAGGTAGGGTATGATGGAATCAGTGTCAGAAGATTTGGAGTCTGCCTCTTATGAACTCTAAGGGTTTGGGCAAAACACTCCCAACTCCCACCTAAAAAGAAATGGTTGAACACTTAGAATGTAGTCATGCTTGAAATGTGCTTAGAACAGTCCTCAGAACATGGCAAAAATTCAATAAATAGTGCCCTCGTGACTGTGTGTGTGGTGCTGTGCTATGTTACTGGGGAACTCGCAATCTTTGAGGATAAGGAGTCACTGATCATATAAAAAAATAACAAATGCAACCAGAGAAATACAAGAAACACACAGGGCAATGTAGAAAGGATTGGGTCTTTCTTTGCAGAAGTGGGAAAGATAAGGGCAGGTTTCCCAAGAATGGCAATATCTAAGCCAAGCTAGAAAACATCAGTAAGAGCTCAGCCATGTAGGTTTAGCTTAATTCAGATGGAAGAAAGGGTCTCTTCTAAAGGAGACAGAGAAAGCTTCTGACATAGGAATCAGAAGGGGGCAGAAAGAGTACCCGCTTGCTAGTGTTAACAATGAAGTTATATACTCTCCAATGAATCCAAAGAGTGTCTGGAGGTTGTAAAGACCTCACCACACCTACTCCCATGATTTACATATTAAGATAACACAATTAGCCAGAAGGTGTAACCCAAAGACTGTCCTTAATCCAGAGACTGTCCTCAGGCAGGATACATTATTGTTATATAATACCAAGGAATGTAGAGAAGGCAAGGTTTGTCCTTTCTTCCCCCTTGAGAATTCCAGACCCCTCTCTCCTTGGGGACCCCTAGACTCCCTATCAACCTGCCTAGGAAATGACTCTCTCATTCCCCCCTTTTCTTTTAGGAGAATTATGTTGCCTAGGGAAAAGGGGCATCGTTCTCATTCCATAACTGCTTCCGAGCTGACAAGGGGCGTTGTCCCTAAATTGGTGAGGCAACATATTCTCCTAATCCTCATATTGAGGATATCTGATCCAAGGGCCCCAAATAGTAGTTGGAGGAAGCTACAGCAGTAGCAGGAGTTTGAGCAACCATTTGTAACTTAAAAGCTTTCATGCGGCTAGAAACAAATCCAGTTATATAGTTACAGATGCAGGCAACAGTCATTAAAACAAGTTAAAATCGAAATTAAAAGTCACATTATGTACATAGTTAAAGTACAAAGTGTTGCACCAGTCCATTTTAGGGTTGGTAAATGTCATCAGATGAAGAAGAGGCATCGCATGTGATTGTTGTCGAAGGTATTCACAGACTTGGAGAAAGTCTTTTCCTTGAAGTGGGGATGTCCACCAAAGGAAGCCTTCCACTGATGAAGAGGGGAGCGCTCCGATTGTGGAATGTAGCATAGGAGTGAGCCCAGGACAGGAAGGCATTGTCTTGAGGATCAAACGGCAGACTCAGGATTTTTGGAATCAGCAGAAGTAGATGCACATAGATTATCAGGTCCATCCGCTGCCCTTCGTTTAACTCTAGAGCTCGGGTCAGAGCCACAAGCTCCGCTAACAGAGCACTGGTTCCCTGGGGCAGAGATTTTGCTTCCAAAACTTGTTCAGCAGTCACCACGGCGTCACCTGCTTTACACTTTCCATCTCGAACAAAATAACTGCCATCTGTAAATATTTTCATGTCAGGATTGTCTAATGGGGTATCCATTAGATCCCGAGCTGCATAGTTTAAAGTTAGGAATTGAGAACAATCGTGATCAGGTGTTTCATTTTCCTTCTCAGGAAGGAAAGTGGCAGGATTTAAATTCCACAAACTTTAAGCTTAGTTACTGGTCCTTCTAACAACAATGACTGATATTTAAGAAGCCTACTGTCTGTCATCCAAATATTAACCTTAGAACTTAAGATTCTACTCACATCATGAGAAGTCAGTACAGTAAGGTTTCGTCCATTAATTATTTTTAAAGCTTCAGATGCTAATAAAGCCGCTGCCCCGATTACTCTTAGGCAGTGGGGCCACCCCATTAGATGTAGATGAAACTACATCTAATTCTCTGCTTAGATAAGCAATAGGTTGCTGGTGAGGCCCTCGGAGTTGTGTCAAAACTCCCAATGCCACACCTTTTCTTTCAGTGACAAACAAATTCTGACCCTGTGGGCAAGCTCAGAGCTGGAGCTTGCAGGAGAGCAGTCTGAAGAATCTTAAAAGCCTTTTGAGTTTCTAGAGACCAAACCAGTTTGTCCGTTTGGGCCTGCTGAGTTTCAGCTATAAGTTTTTTTTTTTTTTAAACTTTACAATATAGTGTTAGTTTTGCCAAATATCAAAATGAATCCACCACAGGTATACATGTGTTCCCCATCCTGAACCCTCCTCCTTCCTCCCTCCCCATACCATCCCTCTGGGTCGTCCCAGTGCACCAGCCCCAAGCATCCAGTATCGTGCATCGACCCTGGACTGGCGACTCACTTCATACATGATATTATACATGCTTCAGTGCCATTCTTCCAAAGCTTCCCACCCTCTCCCTCTCCCACAGAGTCCATAAGATTGTTCTATACATCAGTGTCTCTTTTACTGTCTCATACACAGGGTTATTGTTGCCATCTTTCTAAATTCCATATATATGTGTTAGTATACTGTATTGGTGTTTTTCTTTCTGGCTTACTTCACTCTGTATAATAGGCTCCAGTTTCATCCACCTCATTAGAACTGATTTAAATGTATTCTTTTTAATGGCTGACTAATACTCCATTGTGTATATGTACCACAGCTTTCTTATCCATTCATCTGCTGATGGACATCTAGGTTGCTTCCATGTCCTGGCTATTATAAACAGTGCTGCGATGAACATTGGGGTACACGTGTCTCTTTCAATTCTGGTTTCCTCAGTGTGTATGCCCAGCAGTGGGATTGCTGGATCACTTACACAAAAATAAACTCAAAATGGATTAAAGATATAAACATAAGACCAGAAATTATAAAACTCCTAGAGGAGAACATAGGAAAAACACTCTCTGACATACATCACAGCAGCATCCTCTATGACCCACCTCCCAGAATATTGGAAATAAAAGCAAAAATAAACAAATGGGACCTAATTAAACTTAAAAGCTTCTGCACAACAAAGGAAACTATTAGCAAGGTGAAAAGACAGCCTTCAGAATGGGAGAAAATAATAGCAAATGAAGCATCTGACAAACAACTAATCTCAAAAATATACAAGCAACTCCTACAGCTCAATTCCAGAAAAATAAATGACCCAATCAAAAAATGGGCCAAAGAACTAAATAGACATTTCTCCAAAGAAGACATACAGATGGCTAACAAACACATGAAAAGATGCTCAACATCACTCATTATCAGAGAAATGCAAACCAAAACCACTATGAGGTACCATATCATGCCAGTCAGAATGGCTGCGATCCAAAATTCTACAAGCAATAAATGCTGGAGAGGGTGTGGAGAAAAGGGAACCCTCTTACACTGTTGGTGGGAATGCAAACTAGTACAGCCACTATGGAGAACAGTGTGGAGATTCCTTAAAAAACTGGAAATAAAACTACCTTATGATCCAGCAGTCCAGCTATAAGTTTATATAAAGGCCGGCCAAGTTCCCCGTAACCCGGAATCCAAATGCGACAGTAACCTGTGATTCCCCCAAATCCTCTCAATTGTCTTAAAGTCATAGGTAGGGGGTGATTTAGTAGAGGTTTAATTCTCTCAGGACCTATGGCCCTAGTCCCTTCTGATATGATTAGGCCCAGATATCTAACCGATTGTTGACAAAGCTGAGCCTTTTCTCTTGATGCCTTGTAACCACAGCCTGCCAGAAAGTTTAAGAAATCTTCTGAGGCTCGCGAACAAGCTTCCTCTGTCTCAGCACAGAGCAAAATATCATCTACATATTGTAACACCACTGCTTCAGAGCTATTAAAGTTTTGTAGATCCCGTGACAAACTTTATCCGAATAAGTGAGGACTGTCACAAAATCCCTGGGGCAAAACTGTCCAGGTTAACTGAGAAGCTGGCTGCGTAGGGTCTTCAAAGGCAAATAGGAATTGACTTTCTTCCGACAAAGACACTGATTAGAAAGCATCCTTTAAGTCAATTACTGAGAAATATTTGGCCCGTTCAGGAATTTCAGACAATAGAGTGTAAGGATTAGGCACCATGGGGTGTACAGGAACTACAGCCTCATTTATTATTCATAAATCTTGAACTAGTCTCCATTTACCATTCGATTTCTTTATACCCAAAATAGGAGTGTTGCAAGGACTGTTGCAGGGAATTAATAGTCCCTGCTCCTTTAAATTTTTGATGATGGGTTTTAACCCTTCCTTAACTTCAGGTTTCAGTGGATATTGCTTCTTATGTGGAAATACGTGTGGGTCTTTGAGCTTAACAACTACAGGAATAGCATTTTGTGCTCGACCCACATATTTTCCATCGGCCCATACTCTAGGAGTTACATTTTATTCAACTAAAGGAAGAGAAAGGAAGGGCTCCATATTCATGAAAACAGAGGCATGGACCTTGCTCAGTATATCCCTTCCCAAAAGGGGTGAGGGAGATTCTGGCACAATCAGAAACTCATGTGAAAACATCACAGAATCCCAGTTGCAAGATAAAGAATAACTGAAATAATATCTTTTGGCTCGTCCAGACAGTCCCATTACGGAAGCAGATCGGGAAGAAACTGGGCCAGGGGCTTCAGTAAGCACAGAATAAGTTGCCCCAGTATCTAAAAGGAAATCGACGGATTGGCCCCCCACGATTATTAATACCCAGGGTTCCTCAGGTGTAATTAGGACAGGAGCTTGTGTGGGGACCCCCGGGCACCTTCAGTCCTGATTGTCTTGAGAGTCCGACCCCAGAGACCTACGCCTCTGGGGGCAGTCTCTCTTCCAGTGTGGTCCTTTGCAGACCGGACATGGAGCCCAGGGCGGCTTAGATGCCTGAGGGCAATCCCGCTTGAGGTGCCCCTCCTTTCCACAGTAATAGCAAATCCATCCCTTTTCACCTGGGCCCCTCTGGGCATTTTTCTCAGGCTGCTTAAGAATGTTTTTCATAGCCATGGCGAAGGCTTCCGCCTTTTCCTTTGTCTTTTTTTGCCTTTCTTTCTTTTCCTCATATTCCCTACCATAATAGACTGTCTGAGCCAGTTGTAACAGAGTATCTAAAGACTGATTTGGTCCATACGCCTGTTTTAATAGCTTACACCGGATATCTGGAGCCGACTGAGTGAGAAATCTATCCTTTAAGATCACTTTTCCCTCTTCACTTTCGGGATCAATCTCAGTGAATCTGCGAAGGCCTTCTCTCAGTCTATCTAGGAATTTACCAGGAGCTTCCTTCTTCTCCTGTTCTATGTCTGCCAATTTGCCATAGATTAAAGGCTTAGAACACGTCTGCCTAAGTCCCTCAAGAATACATCTAACAAAATGACTCTGATCCCATCTTCCTTTAGCTGTGTTGTAGTCCCAGTCTGGTTCTACAGTTGGGACCGCCTGATTCCCAGTGGGGAGGGCCGCTATCTCGTTCTCCGTCTTCTCTACTGATTCATTACCAAGCCATTCATCTCCATAAGCAACCGCTTTTCCCAAAACTCGAGTCTTTGACTCGGGAGTCAGCGTTTGTCCCAAGATATACATCACATCCTTCCAAGTGAGGTCATAAAGCAGAGTAACACCTTTAAAAGCTCTAATATATTTTTCTAGGTCCTCTAAATAGTCTCCCAGATCCTCCTTGATTCTTTGTATTTCTTGATAAGACAAAGGCTTATTAACTCTCACAGACTGATTATTTTTCCCTGTGGGTGTTTCATAAAGAGACAACAGCTTGTGTGGCTGTTCCTCAGTCTTTCTGGCTGCTCTGCGAATATGATCCCAGGGATAGATTGGAGAAACCTGTTTTTCCTCTTCTCTTTGTCTCCTGTCCTCCATCTCATCTCTTACTTTGATGGTCTGAGTTTCTACTGAAACCAGAGTAGTCTGAGGTCGTACTGAGACAGGAGTTGTTTGGACCTCCACGTGGGCAGTTTGAATCCCAGTTTGGATTTCCACTGAGACCAAGGCAACCCTTCTGAGGGGGGTTCTCTAGCTTTCAGTTTGCTCAACTTGGAGCCCCAGGTACGGGGGCAAAGTAAGAGGACAGGAGGGAGCTGAAGGTTTCACGCCCAAATCTATACCCTTAGGACATAAGTCTGGCATATTTCGCAGAGAGAAAAAGGGCAACACATATGCTACTTCTACCCGTTTCCCTTGTTCCTTACAGAACTGGTCTAATTGTAGAACAGCATTATACTTAAGAGACCCTTCAACTGGCCACCGTTCGCCGTCCTCCAATGGATACCGTGGCCATGCAGTATCACATAGGAAGACCAGGTGTGTCTTCTTTAAGCCCTGGGGATCAAATCTATCCCAGTTTTTCAGGATACAATTCAAAGGAGTGAGGCTGGAATTGTTAGCTCCCATCTGTAAGAGAGAAAAAAAGCAACCAGTGCCATTTTTTCTACCAGAGGCGTCCCTCCCTGCTCTAGATGGGGGTGTAGACAGACGTTACACCAAAAGCTTTTCCTTCCTGGTCGGACTTAGTCTGTCCCTTACCGACGCAGGCGCTGTACTCGTCCCTCCCGGTTCTACCACCGAGATGGGGTGGGGATGTACCAGGGGTAGACTTGATAGCATCCCTACTTGATGTCCAGCTCTTCACCTTTAATCTTGCTTGCCTCTGATATCACCCGGGGTGAATCAGAGTAACCTTCCAGAATGCCTCCCAAGCTAAGACTACTGGGGGAAACATTCGTCACCTGAGTGCCTGTGCATGACCCTGAGTATTTCCTGACCACAATAAGGCCGACACAAACATAAAGCTGAGATGTTCTTTCCAAGCATCACAACACCAGTATAACAGCCTCCTCTGATCCACTAAGAGTCAGCGTTACCAAAGAAAAAAAAAACCCATCGCAGTCCCAATCTGAGTAACCTTTAACCTCAGATATGTTCTGGGAGCTAGAGCTCCATCTAGCTTCCGAACTTTCGATTCCTAGCGAGGCTAGGCGCTTTCTTGACTACCAATTCAAGTTTGGGACCTAAGCCACAGTACACAATAACAGTATAGATCACAAGTCCCTTGAAAGTCTATGATTCGATAGATTAGGTTAGTACTTCTAATTCCCAAGGAGTTGTGAAATGGTCAAAGAGACCAAAAAGTTTGACCGAGAAAGGAGAGTTCGGTCCACACGCTTTGCCCATTTCTGGTCCATTCCCGAAGGAGACATTGGGTGCCTCTTGGCATTGGCAGGTCGGTATAATGCCCCGACAGGTTTCTGCCATAAGCCGTATTAGATCACCATGGAACCGCAGAGCAGGGCTCCTTACTTGCTTCATGCAGGGCATGCCATTCATTCACACAAGCACATGGTAGAGTTAGTAAAGCACAGTAGAAAATGTGTTCTCTAAGAGAACAAAGAACTAAAGCTCCAAGCATCCTTACCTTGTCCTGAAGGATCCCGGACGAGCCCCCAGGATGAAAGGTTGTTGTTGAATCACGCGAAGACACCAGGATTCTTGGCCCTCGGAGGAGAGGAATTCAATCCGGGGCCAGAGACAAGGCTTGATCGCTCAGAGCTTTTGTGTAATAAAGTTCTATTAAAGTATAAAGGAGATAGAGAAAGCTTCTGACATAGGCATCAGAAGGGGGCAGAAAGAGTACCCGCTTGCTAGTGTTAACAATGAAGTTATATACTCTCCAATGAATCCAAAGAGTGTCTGGAGGTTGTAAAGACCTCACCACACCTACTCCCATAATTTACATTTTAAGATAATAGAATTAGCCAGAGGGTTTAACCCAAAGACTGTCCTTAATCCAGAGACTGTCCTCAGGCAGGATACATTATTGTTATATAATACTAAGGAATGTAGAGAAGGAAAGGTTTGTCCTTTCTTCCCCCTTGAGAATTCCAGACCCCTCTCTCCTTGGGGACCCCTAGACTCCCTATCAACCTGCCTAGGAAATGACTCTCTCAGTTCAAAGCCCAGAAGTTTGAAATAATTTGGTCTCTTTGGGGAGTTCCAATGATGTAGAATGGTGTTCAGGAGAGAGAGGGTGGGAATAATGCTGCAAGGAAGTCAGATCCAAGCCATGATCTCCAACCTTCCATCCCTCACAATGTGTGTGACTCTAAAACTCCCCATCTGGGTCCTCTATTGACCATATCATTAGCTGGTCAGTGTTCATCTTGACCTTGCATGGCAGATGTTTATTATCTGTCACTGGAGCCTGGGAGCCTGGCCTGGAGAATGCCAACTTCTTCATTTACCTTTAAAACTGGAGAAGCCTCTGCCTTCTCTCTTCATGAGACTGTTCTCATGAAAACTGCAGAAGTCAAGATGGGAGTAGGGAACAATACTATCCACCGCCTCAGTGTGTGATGACCTGCCCTCTGCTCCCTTGAGTTGGTTCCGGTGGAAGCCCCTCCTCTTCTTCTGTTTGCCAGGTCACTCAGAATGTCCCATGCTGGCTCTTCCTCTCTCCTTGCTCTCTGCTTTCTGATTGAACACTTGAGATTCCCTTCCCCCACAACTGGCTAATTTCTATTCAAGTTTCTGTTTAAAATTTTATTTTTAATTTGGGGTTGGTAGATGCAAACTATTACATAAGGAATGAATAAACGATAAGATTCTACTGAATAGCACAGGGAACTATATCCAGTCTCCTGGGATAAGCCATAATGGAAAAGAATATTTAAAAAAACGAATGTATATGTGTAAAATGGACTTACTTTTCTGTACAGCAGAGATTGGTGCAACACTGTGAATAAACTCTTTCTGTTGTTGTTGTTTAGTTGCTAAGTCATGACTGACTTCTTTGTGACCCCATGGATTGCAGTCTGCCAGGCTCGTTGTTCATGGGATTTCCCAGGCAAGAATATGGGAGAGGGTTCTACTTCCTTCTCCAGAGGATTTTCCAGACTCAGGAATCGAACTCGATTCTCCTGCATTGCAGGTGGATTCTTTTATCACTAGGCTGCCTGGGAAGCCCAAAGTAAACCATACATCTATTAAAAAGAATGTCAATATAGAAAGCACACAGAAATTAACATTTTTTAAAAAATAACAAAATGAACTTCTCTGTCCTCAGAATACAGCTTACATTTTGGAGCATTTCTTGAGTCTCAGAAGCCATGGGAGTAAGCCATGAATAAAGGAACATCAATCATATCTGAATACTGTGTTGATGGTCCTGACCAGCATGAAACTCAAGACCATAAAGCAAAGTGTATAAAGACTGCAAAGGAAGAAACAAAACTTTTTATTAACACAGATAATATGATTGTCTACATAGAAAAACTGACAAATCAAAAGACGGAATTTTTTAGGATTAAAAAAGTTAGTAAGTTTCCTGAATACAAAATCAATATGCCAAAATTAGTTGAAGGCCATATACAGAGTTTGAAGATGTAATTTTAAAATCTAAGATTTATAATAGTCAAACACACACACCATTTCTATCTATCTATCTGTCCATCTAAGCACATAAGACATAAAACACTTGGGGAAAAGTTCAGTAAACTTTATGTAAGCCCATTATGGTGAAATTACAAAAACCTTTTGAAAGATACTAAATAGCTAACCGAATGAATAGAGAGACTCAATATTATAAAGATGTCATACATCTCCCCCAATTGAGCTATAGCTGTAATGTAATTCCAATGAAAATGTCAATAGGATATATCATATAATTTGACAAGCTAAAACCCCAAATCTAATTGGAAGTGCTAAGGTCAATAATAGTCAAGACAAAGAAGAAAAATGGGTTGTATGGCCTTTCCTCTGCAGATATTATGAATTACTGTAAAGTTAGGGTAATTAAGTGATGGTGACATTAGACATAGGCAAATTGACAACCATCAGAATACAGGGATCACCAACAGCCCTGACAAATATGGAAACCTGATTTATGGGAAACCTGGTGCAGCAAATCTATGGACAAAGGAGAGACATCTCAAAAAATGGTGCTAGGACTCTGGGTTATCAATAAGGGGAAATAAATTGAACCCCTAAATCTCCCTATACATGAAAATCAATTCCAGGAGGATTAAATATGAAAGATGAAACTGTAAAGCATTTAGACGATAACAAAGGAAAAAGCCTGTAAGTTTCTTTCTTTTTTTCTTTTTCCCGGCCCCGCCACCTAGGCGAGTGAGGCCGGGCCACAGGAAGAGAAAATAAGGCCCAGTAGACCCGCTCCAGCCTGTAAGTTTCTAAGCAGGGAAAAAGACTTCTTAAACAAGACACAAAATGCAAACACAGGAGCAATGGCACAAGAGACCAACAGAACTAAAATTTTGTAATTTGAGAACTATTTGGATTCTATTTGTAAGGCCTCCCCAGACAGCCATTTTTCTTTTTTGCATTTCTTTTCCATGGGGATGGTCTTGATCCCTGTCTCCTGTACAAGGTCATGAACCTCATTCCATAGATCATCAGGCCCTCTATCTATCAGATCTAGACCCTTAAATCTATTTCTCACTTCCACTGTATAATCATAAGGGATTTGATTTAGGTCATACTGAATGGTCTAGTGGTTTTCCCTACTTTCTTCAATTTAAGTCTGAATTTGGCAATAAGGAGTTCATGGTCTGAGCCACAGTCAGCTCCTGGTCTTGTTTTTGCTGACTGTATAGAACTTCTCCATCTTTGGCTGCAAAGAATATAATCAATCTGATTTTGGTGTTGACCATCTGGTGATGTCCATGTATAGAGTCTTCTCTTGTGTTGTTGGAAGAGGGTGTTTGTTATGACCAGTGCATTTTCTTGGCAAAACTCTATTCGTCTTTGCCTTGCTTCATTCCATATACCAAGGCCAAATTCACCTGTTACTCCAGGTGTTTCTTGACTTCCTACTTTTGCATTGCAGTCCCCTATAATGAAAAGTACATCTTTTTTGGGTGTTAATTCTAAAAGGTCTTGTAGGTCTTCATAGAACTGTTCAACTTCAGCTTCTTCAGGTTACTGGTTGGGGCATAGACTTGGATTACTCTGATATTGAATGGTTTGCCTTGGAAACAAACAGAGATCATTCTGTTGTTTTTGAGATTGCATCCAAGTACTGCAGTTTGGACTGTTTTGCTGACCATGATGGCTACTTCATTTCTTCTGAGGGATTCCTGCCCGCAGTAGTAGATATAATGGTCATCTGAGTTAAATTCACCCATTCCAGTCCATTTCAGTTCGCTGATTCCTAGAATGTCGACATTCACTCTTGCCATCTCTTGTTTGACCACTTCCAATTTGCCTTGATTCATGGACCTGACATTCCAGGTTGCTATGCAATATTGCTCTTTACAGCATGGGACCTTGCTTCTATCACCAGTCACATCCACAGCTGGGTATTGTTTTTGCTTTGGCTCCATTCCTTCATTCTTTCTGGAGTTATTTCTCCACTGATCTCCAGTAGCATATTGGGCACCTACTGACCTGGGGAGTTCCTCTTTCAGTATCCTATCATTTTGCCTTTTCATACTGTTCATGGGGTTCTCAAGGCAAGAATACTGAAGTGGTTTGCCATTCCCTTCTCCAGTGGGCCACATTCTATCAGATCTCTCCACCATGACCTGCCCATCTTGGGTTGCCCCATGGGCATGGCTTAGTTTCATTGAGTTAGACAAGGCTGTGGTCCTAGTGTGATTAGACTGACTAGTTTTCTGTGATTATGGTTTCAGTGTGTCTGCCCTCTGATGCCCTCTTGCAACACCTACCATCTTACTTGGGTTTCTCTTATCTTGGGCGTGGGGTATCTCTTCACAGCTGCTCCAGCAAAGCGCAGCCGATGCTCCTTACCTTGGACGAGGGGTATCTTCTCACTGCCGCCCTTCCTGACCTTCAACGTGGGATAGCTCCTCTAGGCCCTCTTATGCCCACCCAGCCACGGTGTGGGGTTGGTCCTCCCGGCCACTGCCCCTGGCCTCGGGTGTGGGGTTGCTCCTCCTGGATGCCGCCCCTGGCCTCAGGCTTAAGGGCATGGGGTATCTCCTCCTGGCCTCCATCCCTGAAAAGAAGAGAAGTGAAAAGCAAAGGAGAAAAGGAAAGATATAAACATCTGAATGCAGAGTTCCAAAGAATGGCAAGGAGAGATAAGAAAGCCTACTTCAGTGATCAGTGCAAAGAAATACAGGAAAACAACAGAATGGGAAAGACTAGAGATCTCTTTAAGAAAATCAGCGATACCAAAGGAACATTTCATGCAAAGATGGGCCCTATAAAGGACAGAAATGGTATGGACCTAACAGAAGCAGAAGATATTAAGAAGAGATGGCAAGAATACACAGAAAAACTGTACAAAAAAGATCTTCATGACCCAGATAATCACGATGGTGTGATCACTGACCTAGAGCCAGACATCCTGGAATGTGAAGTCCAATGGGCCTTAGAAAGCATCATTATGAACAAAGCTAGTGGAAGTGATAGAATTCCAGTTGAGCTATTCCAAATCCTGAAAAATGATGCTGTGAAAGTGCTGCACTCACTATGCCAGCAAATTTGGAAAACTCAGCAGTGGCCACAGGACTGGAAAAGATCAGTTTTCATTCCAATCCCAAAGAAAGGCAATGCCAAAGAATGCTCAAACTACCGCACAATTGCACTCATCTCACACGCTAGCAAAGTAATGCTCAAAATTCTCCAAGCCAGGCTTCAGCAATATGTGAACCATGAACTTCCTGATGCTCAAGCTGGTTTTAGAAAAGGCAGAGGAACCAGAGATCAAATTGCCAACATCCGCTGGATCATGGAAAAAGCAAGAGAGTTCCAGAAAAACATCTATTTCTGCTTCATTGACTATGCCAAAGCTTTTGACTGTGTGGATCACAATAAACTGTGGAAAATTCTGAAAGAGATGGGAATATCAGACTACCTGATCTGCCTCTTGAGAAATTTGTATGCAGGTCAGGAAGCACCAGTTAGAACTGGACATGGAACAACAGACTGGTTCCAAATAGGAAAAGGAGTACGTCAAGGCTGTATATTGTCACCCTGTTTATTTAACTTCTATGCAGAGTACATCATGAGAAACGCTGGGCTGGAAGAAGCACAAGCTGGAATCAAGATTGCCAGGAGAAATATCAATAACCTCAGATATGCAGATGACACCACCCTTATGGCAGAAAGTGAAGAGGAACTAAAAAGCCTCTTGATGAAAGTGAAAGTGGAGAGTGAAAAAGTGGGCTTAAAGCTCAACATTCAGAAAATGAAGATCATGGCATCCAGTCCCATCACTTGATGGGAAATAGATGGGGAAACAGTGGAAACAGTGTCAGACTTTATTTTTTTGTGCTCCAAAATCACTGCAGATGGTGACTGCAGCCATGAAATTAAAAGATGCTTACTCTTTGGAAGGAAAGTTATGACCAACCTAGATAGCATATTCAAAAGCAGAGACATTACTTTGCCAACAAAGGTCCAGCTAGTCAAGGCTATGGTTTTTCCAGTGGTCATGTATGGATGTGAGAGTTGGACTGTGACGAAGGCTGAGTGCTGAAGAACTGATGCTTTTGAACTGTGGTGTTGGAGAAGACTCTTGAGAGTCCCTTGGACTGCAAGGAGATCCAACCAGTCCATTCTGAAGGAGATCAGCCCTGGGATTTCTTTGGAAGGACTGATGCTAAAGCTGAAACTCCAGTACTTTGGCCACCTCATGTGAAGTGTTGACTCATTGGAAAAGACTCTGATGCTGGGAGGGATTGGGGGCAAGAGGAGAAGGGGACGACAGAGGATGATGGCATCTCTGACTGGATGGACATGAGTCTGAGTGAACTCCGGGAGTTTGTGTTGGACAAGGAGGCCTGGCGTGCTGCGATTCATGCGGTCTCAAAGAGTCGGATACGACTGAGCGAATGATCTGATCTGATCTCTGATCTGATTTGGATTCTGCCACTCTCTGGGCAAACTTGTGACACTTAGGCTGGGGAAGAGGGCTTCTGAGAAGCACATAAACTGCACCTCATACATGGAGATTGTGAAAGCTATTAGGCTTTGTTACAAAGCAATTAATCAACACTTACCAATGGTTAGTTTGTCAGTTTGCACTGAGAGCATTTTAGTTGCATAAGAATGTATGTGCTTAGTCTCTCAGTCATGTCCATCTCTTTGTGACCTCATAGACTGAAGCCCACCAAGTTCCTCTGTCCTTGGGGATTCTCCAGGCAAGAATACTGGAGTGGGTTGCCATGTCCTTCTCCAGGGGATCTTCTCAACCCAGGGATCAAACCCAGGTCTCCCGCATCGCAGGCAGATTCTTTACCCATTGAGCTACCAGGGAAGCCCACATAAGAATAGGAAGAGCATTATATTCTTTTTGAGTCTACAAATATTTACAGAAATTTAATTAACATACAAGGCTATCTGAGATTAGATTATATCACCGCTCCAACATTTACAGATTGATGCACTGGCAAGCATGCTACTGACCCACCTAGTATGTAATATATATGTAAAATTATCAACTACTGTATCAAAACTGATTTTCTTTAAATATTTGGGGTCAGTGTACACTGTAGCTAGATTTGTCTATCTTTGCTTTAGTTGATAGTATGATTCTATTAATTTTTATCTTTAAATATTTATTTCACAGAAAATAATTGATATATATCCTAAAGCTAAGGATAACTTTGGCAAAAATGGGTCAATAATACATCCTAGAGATTGCAATACAGTCTGTGCCTATTGGGACTGATTCTAAAGGCTTGAAAATGTTTCTGCAGTCAAAAATTTTCCAGTGACATAACTTTGCCTGCAGTTTACTATAAATTTCAGCATATTTGGTAAAACTTTGAAAGGTATTCTGCAAATATCAGAGAAATGACTGAAGGATAGAAGACATTGAGACCTTTTCATCCATTGCTTTAAAAGGAGTGTCAGGTCTTGGTGAAAAGGATGCAAGCATTCAAACTGTTCTTTACATTATTTTCTGTAAAGCAAGACCAGCATCTTTTGTTATTTCAATCCTGGCATTCTTCTTTAAAATTTGACTCTTTTTCCTATGTAAGTGTTGCTAGTCTATAATTAGTTTCTACTCTAATTATGCTCATCTAAAAAAACAAAATCTCATATAGCTGTCATTGTCTATTTTATTTAAACTCAATTTTACTTTATTTTATTTATGTTTTTGATTGCCCTGGGTCTTTGTGGTGGCATGGGCTCTTCCTTGTGGTGTGAGAGCTTCTCTAGTTGTGATCCACAGCTCCAGATCATGTGGACTCAGTTCCAATACCGGGCTTTATTGCTCTGCAGCATGTGGGATTTTAGTTCCCCATCCTGGGATTGAATCTGCATCCTCTGCACTGGAAGGCATATTCTCGACCATTAGGCCAGTAGGGAAATCCTTATGAGTGACTATTTTAAATCGACTGCTCAAACATAGGAATATGTATCACAGCACCAGTGTTAGACGTATAAACTTCTCCCAAAACAAGCTTGAAAAATTTCAGAACATAACATCTTATTCTTTTATAATAACAAATGCATGTAATTGAGTTTGTGTTTGGGGGAGTTCGCTGTACAAATGAACAAATGAGAGTTTTCCAAATTAACCTCAACATACATTTATTTTTAATTTATTAGAGGATAGCTAGTAAAAAAAAATCTTGCTATTAAGCTTATATATATGTTGTTAAAAACCAGCATTAAACATAGCAAGTTTTAGAACATAGACCAATAAAATATATTTTTTCAAGGAGAAATATTTTATCACTGACCTTGTACAGTTGCTGGCATTTAGTGACACAAAAAAAGCAAATGAACTTTAGTTTGCTTTATCATTCTTATAAATTCTCTATATATAGTATGTCATTTTATTTTTTGTCCTCTGAGAGACCACTTTCACTTCCTAAGCTTAGTTTACCAGTCTGCACAATATTAAACAAAATAACCTTAAGATACACAGATATTTATATATTGAATTTTTAGCTATTTAATTCAACATAGGTCGTGAATCTTTCTATTAAAGTCCTGTTTTGGAATTCTTCACATCTGGTGAGCCTGAACCGAAAGCAGAATGTCAACTTTGCCACCTCAAAATTTCACAAGGATTAAAAAAAAAGTTCCCAAATCATGTATAATATCCGTGATAAATCACTTTCAACTGAGACATAAAAGGAATGTAGAGTTCGAAGAAAAGAAGAAAGCGGGTTTTGCGTTGTTTTGTTGTTGTTTAAAGAGGTATCCACAAGGCCCTGGCTTCAGCACGGGCTTCAGAAGGCTTTCATGTTCTCTAGTACAGCCCTGGGGCTCCGCGGAGTCCCAGAGGGAGAAACTGCCTTTGTGCTCAGTCACCCCTCAGATTCTTCACTTTCACCTATGCCTTTGACCTCTGCAAATTCCTTACTTTCTTACCAGCTGAGAGAATGATTAAAACTATTTTCAAAATATTTTTCTGTCTTATTCAGCTTTTAAGTTGTTTGCATTTGAAAAGTCATTCAGGGCACCTACTCTGCCATCCCTCTGGACATTGACAGCTTCTAAAGAATGTTTTTTTTCTTCACTTCCTCCAGCATGACTCTCCGATGTCCACAACTGGCTCCTATCACCGCAATTTATGTTCTCATAGCTTTGTGCACTTCCTCTTTCGTAGCAGGTCCTTATAATATTTGTCTCTCTTTTCCAACAAACTGTCAGCTTCCTGAAGCCACTCTGCATTGCTTCCTGTAATGGCCCCATAGCTTCACTTGGATACATTCAAGATCCTCTTTCTTGCTTGCTTCCTTTCTTCCTTCTTTCTTTCCCTACTCAATTCTTTTTTCTCAGTCACTTTTTCTTTATTCATTCCTTCAGTAAATATTTAATGAGAGCCAACTGACCTATTTAAACAAGCAGCTAAAATACAATGTCCTAAGAATTATAGTCCCCTTCATGGATCATGAATCATGGATCATGGAGCATGGATCATGGCCTTGTTGTGGCGAAGTGGTTTACATAACTCAATGAAGCTATGAGCCATGCCTTGAAGGTCCACATTACTTTGCCAACAAAGGTCCACATATTCAAAGCTATGGCTTTTCCAGTAGTCATGTATGAAGAAAGCTGAGTGCTGAAGAATTGATGCTTTTGAACTGTAGTGCCGGAGAAGACTCTTGAGAGTCCCTTGGACTGCAAGGAGATCCAACCAGACAATTCTAAAGGAAATCAGTCCCGAGTATTCATTGGAAGGATTGATGCTGAAGCTGAAGCTCCAATACCTTGGCCACCTGATGTGAAGAGACTAGAAAGCCTGGTGTGCTGCAACCCATGGGGTTTCAGAGTCAGACACGACTTAGTGACTGAACAACAATTATGGTCTGAGAATTATAAGATGACATAGATGTGTGTGGGGGGTTATGCTTAAGCTAAACTTGAGAAATGTAGGGAGAACCCACAGAAGACTTTATAAATTTCCCACAGCAATTATCCACTGTTTAATACTCTTCTTTCTACCCTCTCCCTTTCTCACTGTCTTCTCTCCCTTTATATTCTCCCTGGAATCATCTCCCAAAGAAACCACCCAGATCAAACACCTACCTCAGGATTTGCTTTTAAAGAAAGCCATATGAGTAAATGGATAGACCATTGTTCCAGTCTTTCCCTGTCTTTCACTCTACTGTGACTTTTTAGTCTCAGATCTTACTGTTACCTCCGTCATTTTCACCAAGTTTTTCAAAGTAAACTTCTGAGAGAGAAGCTTATTTTTCCCAAATCCTCTTTCATAAACCAGACTCTTCCTCCATTCATCATAAGCCTATAGACTGGCTATTTCAGGGTAAGGCACATGTTCCCACCCCAGTTCAATCCATTGTGGTTGGCTGCATAGGGTACAGAGGGCTGACCTCAGTAACATCTACTGGCAGAGAAATGAGGTGGCAGGCACCCATGGAATTCTCCAGGCCATAATATTGGAGTGAGTAGCCTTTCCCTTCTCCAAGGGATCTTCCCAACTCAGGGATCAAACCCAGGTCTCCCACATTGCAGGCAGATTCTTTACTAGCTGAGCCACAAGGGAAGCCCAAGAATTCTGAAGTGGGTAGCCTATCCTTTCTCCAGAAGATCTTCCAGACCCAGAAATTGAACCAGGGTCTCCTGCATTGCAGGTGGATTCTTTACCAACTGAGCTATCAGGGAAGCCCCAATAATATCTCAGTTCAGTTCAGTTCAGTCACTCAGTCGTGTCTGACTCTTTGCGACCCCATGGACTGCAGCATGCCAGGCCTCCCTGTCCATCACCAACTCCTGGAGCTTACTCAACTCATGTCCACTGAGTCGGTGATGCCATCCAACCATCTTATCCTCTGTCATCCCCTTCTCACACCTTCAATCTTTCCCAGCATCAGGGTCTTCTCAAATGATTCAGTTCTTCTCATCAGGTGGCCAAAGTATTGGAGTTTCAGCTTCAGCATCAGTTCTTCTAATGAATATTCAGGACTGATCTTCTTTAGGATGGACTGGTTGGACCTCCTTGCAGTCCAAGGGACTCTCAAGAGTCTTCTTCAGCACCACAGTTCAAAAGCATCAATGCTTCAGCTCTCAGCTTTCTTTACAATCCAACTCTCACATCCATATGTGACTATTGGAAAAACCATAGCTTTGACTAGACAGACATTTGTTGGCAAATTTATGTCTCTGCTTTTTAATATGCTTTCTAGGTTGGTTGTAACTTTTCTTCCGAGGAGGAAGTGCCTTTTAATTTCATGGCTGCAATCACCATCTGCAGTGGTTTTGGAGCCCCCCAAAATAAAGTCTGTCATTGTTTCCATTGTTTCACCATCTATTTGTCATGAAGTCACAGGACCAGCTGCCATGATCTTAGTTTTCTAAATGTTGAGTTTTAAGCAAACTTTTTCACTCTCATCTTTCACTTTCATCAAGAGACTCTTTAGTTCTTCTTCACTTTCTGCCATAAGGGTGGTGTCATCTGCATATCTGACGTCATTGATATTTCTCCCTGCCAATCTTCATTCCAGCTTGTGCTTCATCCAGCTCAGCATTCCACATGATGTACTTTGCATATAAGTTAAATAATCAGGGTGACAATATACAGCCTTGACGTACTCCTTTTCCTATTTGGAACCAGTTTATTGTTCCATGTCCAGTTCTAACTGTTGCTTCTTGACCTGCATACAGATGTTTCAGGAGGCAGGTCAGGTGGTCTGGTATTCCCATCTCTTTAAGCATGTTCCACAGTTTGTTGTGATCCACACAGTCAAAGGCTTTGGCATAGTCAATAAAGCAGAAGTAGATGTTTTTCTGGAACTCTCTTGCTTTTTTGATGCTCCAGCAGATGTTGGCAATTTGATCTCTGGGTCCTCTGCCTTTTCTAAATCCAGTTTGAACATCTGGAAGTTCCTGGTTCACATACTGTTGAAGCCTGGCTTGGAGAATTTTGAGCACTTCTTTGCTAGTGTGTGAGATGAATGCAACTGTGCGGTCATATGAATATTCTTTGGCATTGCTTTTCTTTGGGATTGGAATGCAAACTGACCTTGTCCAGTTTTGTGGCCACTGCGTAGTTTTCCAAATGTGCTGGCATGTTTGCCGGCACTTTCACAGAGTGTAGTGCTTTCACAGCACTATAATATCTACTGGCAGAGAAATGAGGGTTGCAGACAGTCTGAAAATTAGTATGAATTGAATTCTTTCAACAGTACTATACAGGAAGTAATATTGTTCCACTATCAGATGAGAAAACTGAAGTTCAAAGAGGTTAAGTGATCAGTTTAAGATTTCACACACGTTAATGGTGGTGTCTGGGCTTACATCCCAAACTTTCTAACCCCAGCATTGTTTTTACCAGACTACAATGTATCTATAGCCTGAATGGTCCAGCATCAGCAGATTAGATGTAAAACCAATACGCCTCTTTTAAGTTAACTGCAATATGTGACAAAGTAAATTATTTCCTGAAACAAGCTCTTGCCTGTCTTTTACCTTTTTTGTTTTGAGAGCATAAAAGTCAAAATATATAAGCAAACAATTGCATCTTTGTAGTGGAAACAGAAAGTTTAGGGGCCAAGTGGTGGGCAGTGGATAGTTTGTCTTAGAAAATTCATAGGTAATTGGTGACATAGTTGGGATCTTAACAGGAGATATTATAGTCAGAGGGGCTATAAATCTAAAGCCTGTCTCACTCAGAGTGGACATTTCATCACATCACTGTGAAAGCTGTAAGCAAAAAGCATGTCTGTAAGATTTCCCCCTTGACCCAATATCTATTTTTGTGATGTGAAGCAATGGCTCTTCAAAAATACACAGAATGCCTGGCAGGGCATTTATTGTTTCAAGTGGAAAGGGAATGTATTGCCTCAATGTAATAGAAGACCCCAGTAGGGTAAATAAACTTCACATTTGTCTCTAGTCAGGGTCAAATGAGGCCTCCCTGGTGGCTCAGAGAGTAAAGACTCCACTTGCAATGCAGGAGACCTAAGTTTGATCCCTGGGTCAAATAGCACCATCAGGATTCAGCTCTTCTATCTTTTAGCTCTGTCTTTGGTAAAATTTTAGTCTCTATCAGATAGAAGCAGCCATTTCAGTCCCCACCCCCTTTCAGGTTTCAAGTCTATAGAGTCAGAGCAAATGCCTGTTTGCTAGGAGACTTAGTACAGATCTCAGTGAATACTGTTGAGTTCTAGGTAATGGCTTGCCCATCCCTGAACCAATCATTGTGATGAAAGAAATTAGGTTGCCTGATTGGCTGCACCTGATTCCCTGGTTTGGCTACAGTGTTGGATTTACCTAAAACACTCCAATGAAGAGTGACAGGAGATGGAACTCCTAACAAAATCAAGATCCTTTTATCACAAGAAAAGAATAAACTCTTGATGGCCCCAGTAGATTGGCTTTCCAGGTGATGTTATTGGTAAAGAACCCTCCTGCCAATGTAGGAAACATAATAGACGTGGGTTTGGTCTCTGGGTCAGGAAGATCCCTGGGAGGAGGGCATGGCAACCCACTCCAAAATTCTTGCCTGGAGAATCCCATGGACAGAGGAGCGAGGTGGGCTACAATTCATAGGGTTGCAAAGAGTCTGACACTACTGAAGTGACTTAGCATGCACACATGACCCCAATACATGCACATGCATAGATACAACAAGCATCCCTTACATAACCTATGTTATCCTTACAAAGAAAGCTGTGGTTCTAATGCACTGGGATACAAACATGTTCAAAAACTTGTTGGATTTGAGCTGTTCTCAGATACTCAAACTAATTAATGGGCTGACAGATTCTGTAGGTAGAATTCCAAGGGTTCAAAAAACAAGGGACATCTGGATTGCTTTTCTAATGCCGATCTGGCAAATTCCTATTCATTCCTCTATCCTAGTTTATTTGCTATCTTCTCTGTGAAGCATTCCCTCATTCTCTGATCAAGGTCCTTTCCTTTCATAATTATAGTGGTTATTGATAGTTCTGCAAAGAAGGTTGTTGCAGAATGCTATTGTTTACTCACCCAGTTGTGTCTGACTCTGCAACCCCATGGACTGCAGCATGCCAGGCCTCCCTGGCAGATTTAGTTCCAGGCCATCACAATAAAGTGAATATTGCAATAAAGTGAGTCACAGGAATTTTTCCTTCCCAATACATATAAACATTATCTTTACTATACTGTGTATAAGTGTTATGTAATACATTATGTCTAAAAAAAAAGTGTATACCTTAATTAAAAATACTTTAGTGATAAAAAATGTTAACGACCATCTGAGCTTTCAGTGAGTCATAATAGTTTTGCTGGCAGAAGGCCATGATGTCAATGACTGCTGACTGCTCAGGGTGGTGGTTACTAAAGGTTGGGGTAACTGTGGCAATTTCTTGAACTAAGACAAAATAAAGTTTACTGTATCGATTGACTCTTTTACTATAGCACTTCAAGGCCATTGTAGGGTTATTAATTGGCCTAATTTCATTATTACTGTGTCTCAGGGAATAGAGAGTCCTCAAAGGTGGAAAGAGACAAGGAACAGCAAGTTGGTGAGCAGATAGAACACACACACAGTATTTGTCAATTAAGTTCATTGTCTTCTAAGGCCACATTTTGTAGCATCCAAAACAGTGACAATGGTAACATTATGAAGACCGATTATAGATTATTATAAAAATATAATAAAAATGAAAAGTTTTAAATATTGTGAGAATTATCAAAATAAGACAGAGACACTCGGTAAGCAAATGCTGTTAGAAAAATGATGCCAATAGGCTTACTCAATGCAGGGTTGACACAAACCCTCAATTTGTAAAAAAAAACATGGTGTCTGTGAAGAGGAATAAAATGAGATGTGCCTGTACACATTCTTGTTAAGAAAACATGGAACATTATCCAGAGTAGATCACATATTAAGCCACGGAATAAGTCTAAACAAACTTAAGAGGAAGAAAATTGCACCAATTATCTTTTTTGACAATAATTGAATGAAGCCAAAAATTAATAACACTAAGAAAATAGAAGAATTCATTAGCATGTGGAAACTACACAACAGATTCTTAAATGACCATTGGGTCAAAGAGAAAAAAAAAATGTAAAAGGGAATTTAAGAAATATCTGAAGACAAATAAAAATGAAAACACAACATTCCAAATCTTATGGGATCCAGGGGAAAAACGTATTAAGAGGGAAGTTTATAGTTGATAGAGGTGAACACTTATAGTTAAAAACAATAAAGATCTCAAATAAACAACCTAATTTTACACCTCAAGAAATCAGAAAAAGAGAAACAAATTAGGCCCCCAAATAGCAAAAGAAATGAAATACTAAAGATTAGAGCAGAAATAAGTGAAATAGAGAACAGGAAAACAATTTTAAAATCAACAAAACTAACAGTTGGTTTCTTGAAAAGATAAAGAAAATCCACAAATCATTAGTTTTCCATATGTATGGCTGTTCTTTGTCTTATTGACCTCTGTCTGGTCACACTTGCCCAGGATAGGATCCCAACAAAGTCTTCACATGAGTTTACTAAGCAAATTGAATGAGACACAACACCCAGCATAGCCCTGACATGTTGTTAAGTATCCAACGTGCTAAATGCATTGAGCACAAATTTCCCTGGAACAAAAAGCTCTGCTTGTTTATTGGTGGAAATATGTTTATTTTATTTAACATGCAATGATGAAATAGATACATCAGTAGTCAAACCTCAGACATCTTGTTTACCTAAAGTTGTCTGTCTGTCTCCACAGTCCCGGAGAACGGTCCTGAGAGATTCTCCTTAGAGAAGAGCATAGGCTGCTGCACATACTTTATTTTGATTTATTTCACCTTCAAAGACTCATTTGTGGCTGATTTCTCACTTCAGTAAGGTTGTCAATGAGCGTGTACAGGATCATACGGAGCCCAGGAATTTCAACCTGAAGTCACACATACAGCAAAATGCTTAAAAACACAGTCACTGTCATCACACACCCAGGCTATGTACTGATATTTCAACACATTAATGAATGCCCACAGTGTTCATTCCTCTAGGATTGTTCCTTGTCATCCTTGAGCTCCAATTTGTTTATGCGTAAAAGAAAGGAAAAGAATCATACCTAAGTTATGGGAAATTTAAGGAAAAGAGCATTAAGCTATGACAAAACTAGATAGCATATTAAAAATCAGAGACATCACTTTGCCAACAAAGGTACATATAGTCAAACTACTGGTTTTTCCAGTAGTCATGTATGGATGTGAGAGTTGAACCATAATGAAAGCTGAGCGCCAAAAAATTGATGCTTTTGAACTGTGGTGTTGGAGAAGACTCTTGAGAGTTCCTTGGACTGCAAGGAGGTAAAACCAGTTAATATCAAAGGAAATCAATTCTGAATATTCATTGGAAGGACTGATGCTAAAGCTGAAGCTCTAACACTTTGGCCACCTGATGCAAACAGCTGACTCATTGGAAAAGACCCTGATGCTGAGAAAGATTGAGGGCAAGAGGAAAAGGGGGCAACAAAGGATTAAGTAGTTGGATGCCATCACTCATTCAATGGACATTAATTTGAGCAAACTCTGAGAGATGATAAAGGACAGGAAAGCCCGGCATGCTGCAGTCCATGGGGTCACAAAGAATCAGACATGACTTAGCAACTGAACAACAAAGAAACCTCTAATCTGGGCTTAATAAAAGTCACCAAGCTAGGAACACACATATGGTTGCATGCTCATTTGTGTCTGACTCAGTGACCCTATGGACTGTAGCCCACCAGGCTCCTGGATTCTCCAGGCAATAATACTAGAGTGGTTTGCCGTTTCCTCCTCCAGGGTGTCTTGCCGACCCAGGGATCTAACCTGTGTGTCTTGTGTCTCCTGTATTAGCAGCCGGGTTCTTTACCACTTGGGAAGCTAGGAATGCACAAAATAAGAAAGAAAGAAAGAAAAAAAAACTTAAGATTACCAAGTGAAATTGTCTTAGGTTAAACAGATAATTTGATGTATATCTCCTTTGCAAGGTTTTTTCTTCCCTTTGTCATGTTTAACATAAAAAACCAAGCACCTGATCCTGGTACACACATTTGTCCACCATTTGGCTTGGTGGCCGCACTTGCCTCATCTCTTGCAATAGCTGACTCCTTTTTTTAACAGTGAAAATATTGACATGGTTACATCATGATTTGTTCATGTCATTTCATCTCCCTGGAACTCCCTCCTGCTCCTCTTTGCTAGATGAGAAATTCCTCCTCATTGCCCAAGTCTCAGCTCAGCCTCCATCTTCTCCACCTTCTCCAAATGAGTTCCAAGACCCTGCTCTGTGCTCCTAGAGCACATTGGATAGGATTCTGGCAAAATGCTCTCAATTTTGTGCATACCTACATCTGCTTCCCAGGTGATAAAGAACCCACCTGTCAATGCAGGAGACTTAAGAGACACAGGTTTGAACCCTGGGTCAGAAGGATCCCCTGGAGAAAGGAAGTGGCAGCCCACACCAGTATTCTTGCCTGGAGAATCCTATGGACAGTGAGGCCTGGCGATCTGTAGTCCATAGGGTCACAGAGAGTCAAGCATGATTGAAGCAAGTTAACACTTATAAATGTAGGTATTATTTCTCAAACTGGATTATAAGATCTTCCACAGAGGTGCCCAGGGCTGCTTCTTTTTCACATCCCTGGAGCATATAGCATACGTGCTGGTGATAATTGGAACAAAGGAGCCTCGGTGACATTGGCTGCTTGAACTTTTGCAAAGGCAAGTTTGGTCTGGCTACCTGATTTTAGTCGAACCCCAGGTTTCACCCAGGGCTTTCCTGGTGGCTCAGATGGTAGAGTCTGCTTGCAATTCAGGAGACTGGGTCGCTAAGATCCCCTGAAGAAGGGCATGGCTACTTCCTCCAGTATTCTTGCTTGGAGAATTCCGTGGACAGAAGAGCCTGGTGGGCTACAGTCAAGGAGGTCGCAAAGAGTTGGACATGACTGAGCCACTAACACTTTCACTTTTCGGGTTTTACTCAGGCTTGAGTGATGCTGCAGAGCTTGCTGGCCACTTTTTGGGCAGAGCTTGAATCCTGTTATCCCCACAAGAGAGAACAAGCTCTGGGAACAGAGTCACACTGAAGCAGCTGAGCAGGAAACTACCATGGTAAAGGATTTATTCGCTTGGAGAAAGCTTGTGGCCAATATTTCCCGTGGCCAGGTTGGAGAGTCTCTTTGGGACCTTGAGCTGAGAGCTGGCAGCTTGCTTGGAAGCCAGTAAAGGAAAATGTCATTAATTAATGACATCCTCTTTCTACCCTCGGAAGTGTGGCATTTGGAAGCAGACTGACGGGAATTTTAATTTTCATTTCAATCTTCACCTATGTGACCTTGAAAAAATTACTTAACTTTTCTAAGCCTCCATATTATCTTCATCTGTGAAACAGGAATAACTGTATTTTCCCAAGACAGTATGTTGTGAGGAATCTGGACAGACTACAGTATAGAGTATATAGTATCTATACTTTTGAATATTTAGAATATAGTTTCTGGAGGAGCTTGGCTCACAGGATCCTTGACTCAACAGCAACAGTTGTTACTGAGATAAACCAGCTTATGACTACTTGAATCAGGCAGGGCATCTTCTGTGCTGAAATCACAGATTCCATGTAACTAACTCCCTCTTTTCAATACTCTATCACTTTCCAAAACATGAATGCATTGCCATATTAATACTTCTCAAGATAGCCGTGTCATTACATGTCTGTGTAAGGCATTCAGTCACATCTGACTCTTTGTGACCCCATGGCCTCTAGCCCACCAGGGTCCTCTGTCCATGGAATTCTCCAGGCAAGAATGCTACAGTGGATTGGCAGTTCCTTCTCCAGGGGATCTTCCCAACCCAGGGATCAAACCTGTGTCTCCCATACTGCAGAGAGACCCTTTACCATCTGTCATTACATGGGTCTCCTTGAAGTTGGCAGACCCCAAAATTATGAGCCCTAAATTCAAGCAGGTTATTTCTGGGTTCTTGGCAAATGGCTAACCTCATGCAGCAATGAAATTCTATAACTTCCTACTTGATGATGACACTTCTTGACTCTCTATCCTTGACAATAATACTCACTTTTCCTAAATTGTCTTCCAGATTTCTTAACATGGTTTATAAAGTCGTCTACCTTCCCATCCTTAGGACTTTGTATAATTGTTTCCTCTGCCTGGAGCTTTACCATTTGCTCATCTCAACTCTCATCCTTCAGGTCATGAGTTATCTGCCATTATGACCACCCCATGGAGGCTTCACCAACCCTCAGTAGATATGGGACTCAGTGAACTCAGTTTTTTTCTATCACTTATCATGCTTTATATTACTTTTGGATTACATCCCCAAACGTGGTTTAATCCGAGCCACTCCCCTTGTGCTCCAGGCACCAACACTAATAAAGGGGAAAAAAATCCAATAATTGGCCTAGCCATATTCACACCCTCATAAAGCAGATATTCTTGTTTTTCTATTAATTTTCTTGGAGCTCTTTTACCTCTCATGAAAATTGGGATGGTAACACCTTCCAGAGATAATTTCTTTGGCTCTTTGAGAACAAAAGATAACCCTGCAAAAAGAGAGAATCCCTGCACCCGTGCTCTGTTTCTACACCATTCCAACCAGGTAGGTTGTCTAACATTCAGGTCTCTTGATTCTTTAGTAAAACACAGAGAGAAATCTTCCCTCCCTATTTCATGGGTTTATTAAATGGATCCAAAGAGAACAAATAGTATTAGAACATGATGTGCAGAATGTTGATGTAAATGTGAATAGTGCCTGTAACTAACACACCTTGTTTCGGGGAAAGGAGAAAACTGAGTCCTAATAGCGGATTTTCTAATAAAGTTCAGATTACCAGGGAAGATTGGGAAGTGAGACATAGGTATTTAGTGAATATATTTATAAATTACCTGGCTAGAGATGCAGTTTGGGTGGGAAGGATGTGGGGGAGGCATTCTGAGAAGCTGATTTTGTCTCAAATCTCAGGTCTAAAGGTTCTGGGATGGGATGGGAAGGAAGGTACAGAGATTTTGTTCTCCCCACGCCAGCCTTTGCCTCATTTTTGTAGCTATTTTATTCAGAGTTTAAATTTACAGACTTTAGGTGAATAATAAGCATTTTTTTTTTGTTCTTTTTTGAAAGTCATAAATGCTCATCAAGCAGAAATTGTCAGTGTGAGGCCATTCTCTTGGCATCAAATCGCAGTTTAATGGCAGATCTAGGGTAGGGCTGTGCTGATTCTGTGGCAAAGAGATTTGTGCTGTGTTTTCTAAGAGAATGTAGCACAGGAGACTCATGCCTTTCGCCAGGTTGTGGAACAGGCCCTTGCTGATCAGTTCACTCACCCACATGTTTTCAGCTGGATGTATTCATTTCAATCTAGTCAATACCTACAACAACTGAGTCCTTGACATGTTGGCTTAATCTATCCCTTGGGGGAAAAAATGACTGTAGTGAACTATATCTGAGGTCCCTTAGGCACCAGCCCTGAACCTTTGTTTTCTAATCTGCATAAATTTGTATAAAGACATCAACAATGCCTCTGTTAAAGTCCCAGTCCAACCTAAGTGCGTCATTAACTTTGGTTTCTTTTCTATTTGCTTCTAGATCCACGCTGTCTTTTCCTGATATGCTACCACCCGTCCACCCTCTCTTGGCTACCCTCTGAGGTGATGGTAAGAGATCCACCTGTGAGGAGCTGAGATGCTTATCTTTTAATTCCCAACCCTCATTGGGTGGGGGTGCCCCTGTGGTGTGCTCTTCAGGTGGGCTCAGAGAGCAACCCATCTGGAGACAGCCTCAGGTGAACTAGCAGAGAAATGCAGATGCTTGAAGAAGGATGCTGTCAGCCTTCAAAAGAACCTGTCCACTTGGGCTGTAGGTGAGCTGGGTGTGGGCCAGGGAGTGTGGGTGAGACATTGGCAGTTTGTGTCTGCTGCAATGTGTATCCCAGGCCAAGAGGGATCAGGAGATATGAACAAGAAGCAATGGGTACAGAATGGAGAACACAAGGCATGATGCTAGGAGGCAATAGGGCAGTAGGCACAGAGAAAATATGAGTTAGACTAGAAGACCTAAGCAGTTAGCACAGATCTACAAATTTCCCTGCCAAGGTGACTGGAGCCCCCAAGGTCCCACATACAGAATCCATCTGCCATGTCAGTGTGGTGAGATCAAAAACTACTTTTCATGATACCTGTGAGATTCTGTCCTTTCTGTCAACTCATGTGTGTCCTTAAACTATCCCATCTCTTCTTCCTTAAACCTACTTGAGTGCGTCTTTGTTTCTTGCCAGCCTAAGAGCCCCAACTAAATCACTCCTTAAATCTGTAACCCGATCTCAGCTAATCCAGAGCCTCGGGCCTCATCATAAATGCTGGTTGGTGTTCTGCCAGGCAGCATGGTCAGGACATGAAGAAGGCAGACTGTGGAGTCAGACCACTTGGGTTTAATTTCCAGCTCACCTACTTTTTACTGTGTGACTTCAGCAAGTTACCTTAACTTCCTTGTGCCTCAATTTTCTTATCTCTAAAGTGGGGATAATGATACCTATCTTACTGCAATGGGGCTTCCCAGGTGATACCAGTGGTAAAGAACCTGCCTGTCAATGCAGGAGACATATGAGACATGGGTTCGATCTGTGGGTCGGCAAGATCCCCTGGAGCAGGAAATAGCAACTCATTCTAGTCTTCTTACCAGTTCATTTCAGTTCGGTTCAGTTGTTCAGTCGTGTCCAACTCTTTGCGACCCCATGAGCTGCAGCATGCCATGGTGATGGTCTCCCTGTCCATCACCAACTCCCAGAGTCCACCCAAACCCATGTCGATGGAGTCAGTGATGCCATCCAGCCATCTCATCCTCTGTCGTCCCCTTCTCCTCCTGCCCTCAATCTTTCCCAGCATCAGGGTCTTTTCGAATGAGTCAGCTCTTCACATCAGGTGGCCAAAGTATTGGAGTTTCAGCTTCGATATTAGTCCTGCCAATGAACACCCAGGACTGATCTCCTTGAGGATGGACTGGTTGGATCTCCTTGCAGTTCAAGGGACTCTCAAGAATCTCCTCCAACACCACAGTTCAAAAGCATCGATTCTTCAGCACTCAGCTTTCTTTATAGTCCAACTCTCACATCCATACATGACCACTGGAAAAACCATAGCTGTGACTAGATGGACCTTTGTTGGCAAAGTAATGTCCCTGCTTTTTAATATGCTATCTAGGTTGGTTAGAGTCGGACATGACTGAAGCGACTTAGCAGCAGCAGCAGCAGGTTGGTTATAACTTTCCTTCCAAGGAGTAAACGTCTTTTAATTTCATGGCTGCAATCACCAACTGCATTATGGAGCCCAGAAAAATAAAGTCAGTTACTGTTTCCACTGTTTCCCCATCTATTTGCCATGAAGTGATGGGTCTGGACGCCATGATCTTAGTTTTCTGAATGTTGAGCTTTAAGCCAACTTTTTCACTCTCCTTTTTCACTTTCCTCAAGAGGCTTTTTAGTTCCTCTTCACTTTCTGCCATAAGGGTGGTGTCATTTGCATATCTGAGGTTATTGATATTTCTCCCAGCAATCTTGATTCCAGCTTGTGCTTCCTCCAGCCCAGCATTTCTCATGATGTACTCTGAATATAGGTTAAATAAAGGAAATCCCATAAACAGAGGAGCCTGGTGGTCTACAGTCCATAGGGTCACAAAGGGTTGGACATGACTTAGCAAGCACATGCATTGTTACTCTAATTTTTTTTAATATCTCAATGGATAGGAGGGAAAACTTGAAGACCAAGGTCCAATTTGGTGTTTTTCCAAGATTGAATGCCTCAAACATAATCTAGGAATGCCTCACTGTAGCAAGGGACCAAGTGGATACTCTTAGAGTCTCTTGGCAGATACTTCTGTTATTCCCAGATCTTTGGGGCTTCTTTGCCCATAAATGAGGGTGGGCAAGCTGGGATAATCTCGTTCTCTGCTTCAGGACACCTTGCGTATATGTAGCTGGGAGTTTCACTAAGTCTCTGCACAGGAAGATGTTAGAGGTAGCTTCGAGTCTGCTCAGTAGGAACCCCCAGCAGTTCCTCCATCGAGCAGGGATTCTGCTGAGGTTGACTCCCCTGGCAAGTGAGAACTGGCTGGCATTCTCTCACCAAGTCCAGGGACATCTTATTAAACTATTAGACTTCTCTAGTTTCTGTTTACATTTTTCACTACCCATTAAATTCTTAAAGGACAGAAAAAGTGTGATTAAGGCTGGAACTCTGTCTTGTCCCATGGTTTCTTCCCCTAGACTGTGATGCTCCTTAGAGCTGAGACAGGTCCTGGCTCCTCTGTTGGCCCCACTGGTCTATGGTCCCTGAAAACTGGAACAGAACTGATCTGTGAAAACACATGATGGCCAAAAAACATTTGATGCACATAGACACAGATAAAGTAATACTATCAAAGTCCTCCTCCAGGGGCATTCACATAATACTGCTCCCACCCTCCCCACCTATAACACTCTTTCAACATTGATGCCTATTAAAACTATTAATCCTTTAGATCTCAGCAAATATATTACCTCTCAAAGGAGTGATCCCAGGTTGGCCAATTAGCCAAGCCCCCTTGTTATACTTTGATGTCAAACTCTACAGCCTATCAAGAGGGTTATTCAATTGATAGGAATACAATGGTTAGTCAACTTCACAATTATATATTTAATGTCTGATTATATTTTATATTATGCTCCCCTTCCCCTCACTATAACCTTCATTATACCTAGAAACACATCAACTTCAGGCACCATGGCATCTTAGGTGTCCAGCAGAGTGACTGGAACATAGAAAAATCACAAAACAATATTTTCTTAGTCAATGAAAAAATGAACAAATATAAAGATGGCACACAAAAAATATGTTTACTACAACCCTGAGTCCTAAAATGATTAAAAAGCCAGTAGTTGGCTTTTATAGATCCAAGGTTGGCCAAAAACCAGCTGGAGGAGAAGTGGTTTAGGAAATATATAAAAGCTTTCTAATTATCTTTGTTATGGGGGTCCTTTTAGCCAGACAATTATGTTCTCTTGCTCTCCTTTCAGTAAACAGGTTTTGGAAGGGAGGTGCATTTCCATGATGTTTGCCGATTTTATAGATGCTTTTTTTTCCCCTTGAGCTGATGAGTGAATGATTATTTAAAAAGAAAGAAAGAAAGAAAAAAAAAAAAACAAGTGGTTCAAATGGAGAGAGTTTTAGCCCACTGAAGCATTAGTTTAGTGTGGTACTTTTTTTTTTTTTTTCTTAATTGCTTTGAGAAAAATAGAAACCTTTAATAATTAGAGTGATGTGCCCTTCAGGATTGTATGGGTACCAATCTTTGTAAAACTACGTGTAAATATCTTTGAGATGGAACTTAAAATCATCATTGTTTCTTTTATTTTTATGATTATTTTTAATGTAGCATGAACCAAATTGCTTGTTTCCACCACCACACATGTTATTTTGAAACACTGTCCATATTCAGCACAAATCCTATATATTAATTGAAATGTTCATATAACCCATCAATGGGAGGGTCATTGATTTCTCTTTAAAGAGAAGTTCAAATACCAAATGGTTATCTTTTTTTTTTTTTTTTTAAGAAGTCATCTCCATGGGGATCCGGAACTGCATGGTATCCTCGGGCTGGGCCGTGCCGGGCCGCACCAGCTGGATGAAGAAGTTGGTGCGGAAAACCCGGAGCTGGGGGTTGCCCAGCTGGTACAGAGGGTACAGCACGTTCCGCGCCATCACCCGCTTCCGGGGCCGCGGGCGGAAGGAGGGGCGGGCCCAGGCCGCCAAATGGTTATCTTTAAAGAATAGAAAGGGCATTTCCACTCACACATTGGGTATTTCATAGAAACTACCTAACCCAAACATATAGATTTTTCTTTTTTTCTATTTTATTGTTATTCTGAGGAACTCAGATTCATTGATTTTTACTAACCTATGCCAGTGTTTTCCAAACAGTGCTTTATCTAAATGAATGTCTTATCTCCTGTTTTGACAGTCTTCATGGTAAAGCAGGAGACTGAGTGAAAACCATTCCTTCCTTCATTTATTCACCTGTTCCTTCACCCATCTATTTGTTCAAATATTTGTTCATAGACTGAAGACAACTTTATTTGAAGTCTACCACCTGTCAGAAATGGTGCCAGGCTCAGCGTCGTGATACCATGATTCAAATTACCCTTCACTGCACCTGTGTGACCCTGGTGGAGGCCGTCCTCACACAGTTGGCAGATACATGATCCTTGTAGTGTTGGTCATTACCTCAATGCGTCTCTCCTTTTCTCACCAAAGCCTTACCTCTTGGGTGCAGAGATGAATCAACAGGATTGTCTGATGTTGGGTAGAAAAGGCAGGTGAGTCAACGGTTACAACTCAATGTGGTATGTGTGAAGATAGGGCTGAGAGTAGGTGTGTGTGAGAGCACAGATAAAGGGTGAATCCACCATGCTGAGGACATAGGGATGGAAAGGGAAGATGACCTCTGAGTTGAGTGTTGTCAGACACGTAGAACTGAGTGTAGCGAAGGGAGAAGGAAGGGAACTTAAGAGAGGGAGCCAGGTGTATCTGGATTTCCACAGGCTCTTTGACAGAGAGTTTCATAGTCAATGGAACTGCTTCTAGAATTGGAAATTGACATATTTTTCATTAGTCTAATAAAGGGGGAGCCTTAGAGAGACTCAGCATGGCCCTCCTGCCTCTTTTTTTTCCACCCCAGGTTCTTCCTCTCACCTTCCACGTGGTCTCCCCTCCTCAGCTGCTTTGTCCAAGTGGAAACTCACTCACTGCTGCTGGTGCCTGGAGCACACATTCCATGCCCATGTCTTTTCAACCAGTGCAATCCCGGGCTGAGTCCCCTGCCAGCCATCTGCTGATCTTGGCCAGCTGTGCAGACTCAGCGCCTCTGGTGGAAGGTGACGGTGAGCCTTCTGCAAACAGGAAGCACCCGGCTAATTCTGCTGATGATGCAAAATGGGAAAGGAAGATAGGCAGTCACCGTTTTTCAAACTGACAGCTGGAAATAATAAAAACAGACATGAGGCCAAATGTTCACTGGGGCAGAGCATCTTGATGGGAAAGTTGAAACTGAATCAACTTAATGAGGAGAGGAGGTGGCTTTGGGTATATTGCCTATCAGAATGCTGGGCATAGGCAGATAAAACCCCCAAACATTGACTTAATAGACATTAAGGAAGGAGATAAGGCCTCCAGGAAGCCTCCTGTACTTCCTATCTACATATAACCTCACTTTATCAACACCAATGCACTTATAAACCAAAATCTGAAATTCTGAAGCAGAGATTGCCTTTTCAGACAGAGTAATACCACAGGACCCAATTAACTGGGGACAAATAGAAAGTGGGAGATAAAATATTGTATAATGAGATCAGTTGGGGGATGTAAATGAAATCCCACAGTCTTGTAATATGATAGAAAAAATATTTATACAAATCATTATATTTATATGTAGAGCATCAAAGAGTTGCCCAAATCCAGTGCCCATGTGAAATCACCCTCTGGGCAATGGAGAATTCCAGGTATAGTTAGATTCTGGTCCAGAGATGCTCCATTTAGGAAAACCCGAACTGAATGAATCATCTATTATGAATCTGTGGTTGCACTCAGTTTCCGGAAAAACATAGACCTGGATTCTCAGAAATGTATTCCTCTACTGCTTCAGGCTTTCATTTCACATGATGTTACAGAAAGAGGTAACAAAAGGGAAAGGAAAACCTCAGTCATTTTCACAAACCTACAATTTACCAGATAATTTTTTTTTCACATACTTTCTTTAATTTACTTCACATTCATGCAAGAAACAGAACATAGTTCTTCATTTTACAAATTTGAACTCAAGGCTGTGTGTGTGCTTAGTCACTCAGTCATGTTTTCCAGCAAAAATATTGGAAGGGGTCACCAGTCCCCACCCCCACCCCCAGGGGAATCTTCCTGACCCAGGGATCAAACCCACAATTCCAGGATCTTCTGCATTATAGGTACATTCTTTACCCACTTGAGCCACTGGGAACTCAAGGATAGTAGATGCTAACTGACTTACTTAAGGCTGAAGAGTAGAAGAGCAGGGTCTGGGCCACCATTTCAGAAATGCTAGAAGCAAAGTGAATGACTCTGTTCTATACAGGATGAATCATAAGTTGTTCTAAGTACTACCTGGGTACATCTGTGTTTTTAACATCTGTGTTTTTAACATCTAGGTCCCCTCATCTTTATAATCCCACCCATCATGCTGCTGACTAGTGATCAATCATGTCGAACCCTGCAACCCCATGGACTGCAGCCCATCAGCCTCCTCTGACCACCAATCCCGACAAGCTGAAATAAGGTGCTTGCAATTCAAGGTGCTTACCTGTCCCATCTCTTATCTTCAAGATTAGTGACTCAAAGGAGAACTTTCCATTCACACTGAAGCTTTTGGAATAGAAGGAGAGGTGGAATTTATGCCATTGTTTGTGACTCTTTCTCTTTGATATTATTTAATAACCAGATAATCTCAGAAACAGAATCAAGCCAATAAATACCCAGGGACACAGCTACATAACTTTTAGTTAAATCACTTATTTTCTGTGGTATGCTGGTCGCTTGTTTGGGATTTCAGGTTCATATTAAGAAAGCTCCCATATATGATCTCCATCACCTAGTGGCAGTCACGAGCTACTATAAGAGCTACCAAAATCCAGCACAAATGCTGTTTCTTGTTTGGCTCTCAAGCAGTTTTTCTTTATTTTTTTCTTTCTTTTTTGATGATCAAAAACTATTTTTCTTCCAGTTTATTGTGATAATTAACCTACAGCACTGTATAAGTTTAAGGTGTACAGCACAATGGTTTGACATGTATACATCATAAAATGATGATCACAATAAGTGAATATCCATCATCTTATATAGATATTGTTGTTCAGTTGTTCAGTCGTGTGTGACTCTGCAACCCCATGAAATGCAGTATGCTAGGCTTCCCTGTCCAACACCAACTCCCAGAGTCTACTCAAACTCATGTCCATTGATTCGGTGATGCCATTCAATCAGCTCATCCTCTATCGTCCCCTTCTCCTTCCGCCTTCAATCATTCCTAGCATCAGGGTCTTTTCAAATGAGCCACTTCGCATCACGTGACCAAGGTATTGACGCTTCAGCTTCAGCATCAGTCCTTCCAATGAATATTCAGGGTTGATTTCCTTTAGGATGGACTGGTTGGATCTCCTTGCAGTCCAAGGGACTCTCAAGAGTCTTATCTAGCCCTGCAATTAGAAAGAATCAGTTGTTTGATGTTTAGTGTTCTTTATAGACATTAAATAAATAGAAAAAAGCAAGTATTTTTTTCTTGGATTTACTCTCTTAACCTCATGTATAACATAAAGCAGTGTTAATTATATTTATCTTGATGTAATTTTTAAAAATTCAAATCTATACGTGCACTAGCTATATTTTCCAAGAATTAAACAAGAAGGAAGTGGAGATGCTGGGGATTGAACCCAGGACCTCATACATGCAAAGCATGTGCTCTACCACTGAGCTACATCCCCATGTTCATGCAATGCTTTTAAATAAGTTTTGCCAGTGTTTAATCAAAGAAACTTGCCTGAACCAAACTATTTTACGTTAGGGGAAAAAAAGCAGTATTATTTCATGTGGATGTAATTTTGATAAAGGAAGTTGAAGTATATCACAGTTAGTAGCTCAACTCTGGCTTTATAAGAGATATATTTTATCTTCCATAGAGGCAGTAAATCCACAATTTACAAATTATTTTCACAGGAAAAGTGACAGCAGATTATATAAAAGAAAGCAGATAAAGATATAATGATCCAGGAATCCATTCCTTTATGAGGATCCAATTAAATTATATATTATTTAAATGTGTGATTATAAAAGTTATATAAGCTCATTATCAATATTTTTAAATATATATTTATACTATCAGAGATAACTTTTCCATGCAGGGTTACTGTTTCCCAGTCTTTCTTATAGAGTTCATTGGATATACAGCTTTGTATTCTGAATTATTCCCAGTTACACTATATAATCAACACTTCCCCACATTCTTCAAAAACCCACAGCAGCAGTTTATATGTAGCTGGCTCCAAATCTTTCAGTTAGCACAGTTCAGTCCCTGGCCACCAAAGCTTTAGGTACATTCACAGCAAAGATCAATTCTCCTCTTTGAATCTCTTGTCTCTGTGTTTACATGTTTGTGGCTTATTAATTTCATTTACACATAAGGCCTAATATCAGTTTCCCATCTTTTCCTGTAGATGATACTCAAGAAATATGCTTGGATTTGTATTGCTTCCCGCCTCTAGGATGAGCTCTCTTGAGCCACTAAGACCCAGCTTGGTCCACCTCAGCCTTCGTGGGATAGTGTGTTAGTTCCAAGAGGGCCTATCACCGTAACCCTGGTTTTATAATCCCTTGCTTACATGTTTATCTCTTGCACTGTGCTGTGGGCTGTACCCCAACTGAAGATGGAACTTAGTTTATCTTCACTCCTGAATCTTTGTCCTTTAATCTCTACACTTCATACCCAGTTCACAGGTGCTGAATAAGTGTTAACCATGTAAATGAACAAAGATGTAACTATTGAATTGGTTTGCTTTGGTTTTAATCTTTAAGTTGTTTTTGACTCTGCAGCCCCAAGAACTGTAACCCTCCAGGCTCCTCTATCCTAAGATTTTCCAGGCATGAATACTAGAGTAGGTTGAATATTGAATGGATAGATTCAAGTTACCAGTCAAGAGAGCCAAGAGTTAACACATAACATTATCTATCTTGGTAGGTTCAGCATATTTGAATCTACAGACCACAGCTTGGATTCAAGAAAAAGGGATAAAGAGTCCCCATTGTATATGGCAAGGCACCCTTCATGGGTCTCAAAAATTTTTCCATGTTGTGAAAGACCTAAAGAGAAGCTGTTAGCTTTTATAATGGCTCATGATTGTAGGAATGGCAATACATAATGTCTCTTCACACACCTTTCTATCTACAATGAACAATGCATCTCTTGAAAGCCAAGCCCTTGAAGACATCTATGGACCAGAAATAGATCTTATATACATTGAGATGACTAGGGCAGAATCTCAATCAAGAGCTATCTGGTGTCAACTGTTTGCATCATGCTTTCTTAATAATGTTTTGTTTTAATCGTATAATACTTCAAAAGCATAAGTAGAGCAAGAGTTATTATTTACATTTCAAAGATAAAAAGTAGGCTCAACAAGGGAAAATAAATGACTTATCTAAGGACTTAGTATCAATGAATAGGGCAGCCAGAACTCAAATTGATGTGTTCAATCCACTCTATAATGCTATTAAGGAAAAAAAAAAAATAGAAGAAAAAAAATCAAAAACATCCACTTACTTATATTCTTTAGGCATATCAATTGAACTAAACTTTTCTGTTAGATGCTAAAAGCTAGAAATAGTGAGTATTTATAATTGGAAATAACAGGCACATGGCAGTCAAAACAGGTCTATGCTTGGCTCACAGACATACTATCCATTCCATATGACCTCTGGGAAATTGACTCATCTCCCAAGGTCAGTTTTATCAACATAAAACTAGAAAAATAACACCTCCAACAAACAACTCTTCTGAAGATTGATACGGTGATATCATTGTGCACAGTGTCTGGAACACAGTAGGTCTGCCAACAACAGTACTGATATTTACTACCCCAATTCCTACAGATAAAGCAGACACTAAATATGTGTGCATGCTCAGTTGTGTCTGACTCTTTGCAGCCCCATGGACTGTAGGCAAAATTCTGTCAATGGAATTTTCCAGGCAAAAATACAAGCGGGTAACCATTTCCTTCTCCAAGGAATCTTCCCAACCCAGGGATCAAACCAGGGTCTCCTTGCATTGTAGGCAGATTCTTTACCATCTGAGCTACCAGAGAGGTTGACAATTCCACATGGAAAAACTCTCTTTCCTGTTGTACAGCTGTATCTCCATGGCCCTTCTCAGCATGAGACCAGCATTCCTGTGTGTGTGTATTAATGCCTGGGACAATGAGCTCTGTCTGGTCTGTCCATAATCTCCAAGATAAACTCTACATTCTGAAGGTTTCTTCTGAGTTCCCAGCTGTGATGCTCAACCTTGCTCCAAGAAAAGCAGGACTGTGTCTTCAGCCAGCCAGATGCTTTGTGCTCTTTGTACAATCTGAGTCAAGTTGAGAGCTTTTCACAAATAAATGGTCAGAAACTGATGTGAAGAGTCGACTCATTGGAAAAGACCCTGATGCTGGGGATTGAAGGCAAAAGGGGAAAGGGGCAGCAGAGGATGAGATGGTTACATAGTATCACCAACTCAATGGTTATTAACTTGAGTAAACTCTGGAAGATAGTGGAAGACAGAGGAGCACAGTGTGCTACAGTTCACGCGGTCACAAGGAGCTGGACACAACTTAGTGACTGAACAACAACTGTTTGGTTGTTAAATCCTGCTTCCAGAAGACAGACCTCCAAACAATCAAAGGCATAAATCTATTGTCATTTTTTAATCTTTTTTTAAAAAATGTTTTGATTTTATAATGGAGTAGAATTGATTAACAATATTGTTAGTTTCAGATGTATAGCAATGTGGTTCAGTTATACATATATCTTTTTCTTTTTCAAATTCTTTTCCCATTTTGATTATTATAGGGTATTGAGCAGTGTTCCTTGTGCTATGCAGTAGATTCTTGTTGGTTATCTATGTTATATATGGCAGTGTGTAGGTGTCAATCCAAACCTCCAATCTAGCATTTTCCATCCCTTGAGTCATCCTCTAGCAAAATCCTATGCCCCTCAACATCTCTGAATTCTTAGTCCCCTTTTCTACTCAGAACCTCCAAAAATGGCTGAATCTTTAGGATAAGGTGAGATCTTTGATTTCTCACAGGAAACAGTCCAGGATTTCTTTCTATCTGTCTGTGTGAGGTCTGTCTCTGGTACAAGGAATAGAGAAATGAGCCTATGGATGCATTGGGGCTCTGAGAGCTCTAAGATGCCTGCTTGTAAGATCTATGAACTAAGCCTCAACACATCTACCTTAGTTGCATCTTCCAGATCAAAGGAGGGATTCCTTCACCAGCAGAATTCTTTGATTTCTATGTGTCTAAAAATGGGAGCACAACTATTGATAAAGGCAGAAATTAGCAAAGTCTACATCAGCTGTAAATTATCTACATCAAAGCTGTGTTTTTATCATTTCCAGTGTTTTTTTTTTTTTTTTTTTTTGGTTTCTTTTTTTCTAAACAGGCCAAGAAAGTGTTTGCAAAGAGAATGCATTCAGTTTAAGCTAATAACAGTTTTTTCATTAACAGTAATTTCAGTGTGTGAAATACTCAGGTTATTTGATGCTTGCTTGTGTGTAAAGGGTTTTGCAGGGGGTGTGGGTACCAGTTATAAGATTTTCTGTGGTGACTTTAAAAATCTTCACAAAGTCTTTGATAGTCTTCTGTTGATAGGTGGGATGTATAGCCATTTTCCCAGAATTTTGTCTGGCTTTAGTCCCTCATTCTTAACTGTAGAATTCAGCAGATATGACCTGCCTCTTATGAGGCTGGGTCATAGAAAGGGCAGAGGCATCCACTGTGTTAGCTGGGATGTGTTCCTTTGGAGAACTGAACTGGTACGTAGTCAGCTGTTCTGCTTTGAAATGGCTATGCCTTGAAGAAACCCAAACTATTGGAAAAGATACCACACTACTGGTATATGGGCACATAACTACTGTATGCTATTATCCATGTGGGGAGATGGCATGGGGAGGCCCAATGAGTTACAATGGACTACAATGGACAATACCTCAAAATCCTTTAGCTGAGCCCTTCCCAAATTCCCAATCGAGACAAACAGTGAATGATAATCAAATTATTGGCATTGCTTTAATTCACTGATTTGGGGCTAATTATTTTAAAAATAGAGACTTCCCAAGTGGCACTAGTGGCAAAGACAAATAAATAAATAAAATAAATAACAGCATGCCAATGCAGGAGACTAAAAGACACGGGTTTGATCCCTGAGTTAGGAAGATCCCCTGGAGAAGGGCATGGCAACCCACTCCAGTGTTCTTGCCTGGAGAATCCCATGGACAGAGGAGCTTGATGGATTATAGTCCATAAGGTCACAAAGAGTTGGATATGACTGAATCAATCCAAAAACGACAGAATGATCTCTGTTCGTTTCCAAGACAAACCATTCAAGATCACAGTAATCCAAGTCTATGCCCCAACCAGTAACATTGAAGAAGCTGAAGTTGAACGGTTCTATGAAGACCTACAAGACCAGGTTCGATGCATGATACTGGATGCTTGGGGCTAGTGCACTAGGACGACCCAGAGGGATGGTATGGGGAGGGAGGAGGGAGGAGGGTTCAGGATGGGGGACACATGTATGCCTGTGGCGGATTCATTTTGATATTTGGCAAAACTAATACAATTATGTAAAGTTTAAAAATAAAATAAAATAAAAAGATGTCCTTTTCATTATAGGGGACTGGAATGCAAAAGTAGGAAGTCAAGAAACACCTGGAGTAACAGGTGAATTTGGCCTTGGAATATGGAATGAAGCGGGGCAAAGACTAATAAAGTTTTGCCAAGAAAATGCACTGATCATAGCAAACACCCTCTTCCAACAACACAAGAGAAGACTCTACACATGGACATCACCAGATGGTCAACACCAAAATCAGATTGATTATATTCTTTGCAGCCAAAGATGGAGAAGCTCTATGCAGTCAACAAAAACAAGACCAGGAGCTGACTGTGGCTCAGATCACGAACTCCTTATTACCAAATTCAGACTTCAATTGAAGAAAGTAGGGAAAACCACCAGACCATTCAGGCATGATCTAAATCAAATCTCTTATGATTATACAGTGGAGGTGAGAAATAGATTTAAGGGCCTAGATCTGATAGATAGAGTGCCTGATGAACTATGGAATGAGGTTCATGACATTGTACAAGAGACAGGGATCAATACCATCCCCATGGACAAGAAATGCATAAAAGCAAAATGGCTACCTGGGGAGGCCTTGCAAATAGCTGTGAAAAGAAGAGAAGCAAAAAGCAAAGGAGAAAAGGAAAGATACAAGCATTTGAATTCAGAGTTCCAAAGAATAGCAAGAAGAGATAAGAAAGCCTTCCTCAGTGATCAATGCAAAGAAATAGAGGAAAACAACAGAATGGGAAAGACTAGAGATCTCTTCAAGAAAATTAGAGATACCAAGGGGACATTTCATGCAAAGATGGGCTCGATAAAGGACAGAAATGGTAGGGACCTAACAGAAGCAGAAGATATTAAGAAGAGGTGGCAAGAATACACAGAAGAACTGTACAAAAAAGAGCTTCACAACCCAGATAATCACGATGGTGTGATCACTGACTTAGAGCCAGACATCCTGGAATGTGAAGTCAAGTGAGCCTTAGAAAGCTTCACTATGAACAAAGCTGGTGGAGGTGATAGAATTCCAGTTGAGCTATTTCAAATCCTGAAAGATGATGCTGTGAAAGTGCTTCACTCAATATGCCAGCAAATTTGGAAAACTCAGCAGTGGCCACAGGACTGGAAAAGGTCAGTTTTTATTCCAATCCCAAAGAAAGGCAATGCCAAAGAATGCTCAAACTACCGCACAATTGCACTCATCTCACACGCTAGCAAAGTAATGCTCAAAATTCTCCAAGCCAGGCTTCAGCAGTGTGTGAACTGTGAACTTCCAGATGTTCAAGCTGGTTTTAGAAAAGGCAGCGGACCAGAGATCAAATTGCCAACATCTGCTGGATCATGGAAAAAGCAAGAGAGTTCCAGAAAAACATTTATTTCTGCTTTATTGACTATGCCAAAGCCTTTGACTGTGTGGATCACAATAAACTGTGGAAAACTCTGAAAGAGATGGGAATACCAGACCACCTGACCTGCCTCTTGAGAAACCTGTTTGCAGGTCAGGAAGCACCAGTTAGAACTGGACATGGAACAACAAACTGGTTCCAAATAGGAAAAGGAGTACATCAAAGCTGTATATTATCACCCTGCTTATTTAACTTATATGCAGAGTACATCATGAGAAACGCTGGACTGGAAGAAACACAAGCTGGAATCAAGATTGCTGGGAGAAATATCAATAACCTCAGATATGCAGATGACACCACCCTTATGGCAGAAAGTGAAGAGGAACTAAAAAGCCTCTTGATGAAAATGAAAGAGGAGAGTGAAAAAATTGGCTTAAAGCTCAACATTCAGAAAACAAAGATCATGGCATCCAGTCCCATCACTTCATGGGAAATAGATGGGGAAACAGTGGAAACAGTGTCAGACTTTATTTTTCTGGGCTCCAAAATCACTGCAGATGGTGACTGCAGCCATGAAATTAAAAGACACTTACTCCTTGGAAGGAAAGTTATGAGCAACCTAGATAGCATATTCAAAAGCAGAGACATTACTTTGCCAACAAAGGTCCATCTAGTCAAGGCTATGGTTTTTCCTGTGGTCATGCATGGATGTGAGAGTTGGACTGTGAAGAAGGCTGAGTGCTGAAGAATTGATGCTTTTGACCTGTGGTATTGGATAAGACTCTTGAGAGTCCCTTGGACTGCAAGGTGATCCAACCAGTCCATTCTAAAGGAGATCAGCCCTGGGATTTCTTTGGAGGGAATGATGCTGAAGCTGGAACCCCAGTACTTTGGCCACCTCATGGGAAGAGTTGACTCATTAGAAAAGACTCTGATGCTGGGAGGGATTGGGGGCAGGAGGAAAAAGGGGACAACAGAGGATGAGATGGCTGGGTGGCATCACTGACTCGATGGACGTGAGTCTGAGTGAACTCCAGGAGTTGGTGATGGACAGGGAGGCCTGGCGTGCTGCAATCCATGGGGTCGAGAAGAGTCGGACACGACTAAGTGACTGAACTGAATCAATTTAGCATGCATTACAAAAATAATAATTAGAACATTCTCTTTGTTAAATTTACTTACAGTTCAGTCAATTAAAAAACAAACTTCCTACTGTATGCCATGATCTAGAACAAGATAACGTCCCTGATCTTTAGTAGTTCACATCCTAGAAGTGAAATTGACTATGCAAATCACCAGGAATTCATTCTTTAGGGGACCCAAGGCTACTTTATTGAGATAACTAAAATGAAAGCTCATCAAGCAAAGAAGATAGAGGAGGGCACTCCATCAAAGATGAACTGTGAGTGAAAGTTCAGAGTTCAGTCAGTTCAGTTCAGTTCAGTCACTCAGTCCTGTTCGACTCTTTGTGACCCCATGAATCACAGCACGCCAGGCCTCCCTGTCCATCACCAACTCCCAGAGTTCACTCAGACTTACGTCCATCAAGTCAGTGATGCCATCCAGCCATCTTATCCTCTGTTGTCCCCTTCTCCTCCTGCCCCCAATCCCTCCCAGTATCAGGGTCTTTACCAATGAGTCAGCTCTGCATGAGGTGGCCAAAGTATTGGAGTTTCAGCTTTAGCATCAGTCCTTCCAAAGAACACCCAGGGCTGATCTCCTTTAGAATGGACTGGTTGGATCTCCTTGCAGTCCAAGGGACTCTCAAGAGTTTTCTCCAACACCACAGTTCAAAAGTATCAATTCTTCGGCACTCAGCTTTCTTCACAGTCCAACTTTCACATTCATACATGACCACTGGAAAAACCATAGCCTTGACTAGACGGACCTTTGTTGGCAAAGTAATGTCTCTGCTTTTCTAGGTTGGTCATAACTTTCCTTCCAAGGAGTAAGTGTCTTTTAATTTCATGGCTGCAGTCACCATCTGCAGTGATTTTGGAGCCCAGAAAAATAAAGTCTGACACTGTTTCCACTTTTTCCCCATCTATTTCCCATGAAGTGATGGGACCAGATGCCATGATCTTCATTTTCTGAATGTTGAGCTTTAAGCCAACTTTTTCACTTTCCTCTTTCACTTTCATCAAGAGTCTTTTTAGCATCCAGAATCATGAGAAATAAATGTTTGCTGCTTACAAGCCACTCAATTTATGCTATTCTATTACAGCAGCCCAAACGGACTAAGACAGTATATAAATATAAAAATAACTTTAAAGAAATAGGATTATAATAAACATGCTATTTTATTGCTGCATAAAATTTCTGAATGCTTTTATATGTGAAAAATATATCTCTACATTATTATTTAAATGGCTAGAGACTAATCTGTTATATGCATGTACTATTATTAATTTAACCGATTTTTTATGGATGGACAATTATTTTTTGCTATTATAACAGTTTCTATGTTAACTATCCACTGACCACATGTTATTATGCACTTTCTTGAACAGGTATAGAGAAAAATTAACTGAAAAGGAAGTCTGTGTTAAAGGGATACACACTATAAATTTTGTATCATGTTGCTACATTCTTCACAAAATGTTATACCAATATTTACTTTCTATAGCATTGAATGAGAGTACCCATTTCCTTTTACCCCGTAATCACTAATGTTGCTATTTTTAACCTTTTCCAGTATTATAGGATAACAAAGCGTATCATTTCATTTCTATGAAAATATATCATCTCCTTTCTGTTTTCTGTGGGCTTGAATGTCTTGTCATATGGGTCCCTTTTGGGGTTAGGTATTTGTTTTTTGTTCCTTTTTCCATTGATGTAGTTGTCTTTTTTTTCGTATTTCTCTGTCAAACTTCTTAGCATAAAGCTAATAAAGCTATTTATTAAATTTCATATTTCAATTTTTGTTTTTATGTGGTTAAACTCACCAGTATTTTCTTTATGTTTTATATTTTTGACAGAGGTTGGAAATAATAATGTTATGAAAATGATACAGTTGCATTTTTGGAAAACCTCACAAGATCTATTGACTCATTGATGAATATAATAAGTAAGTTTAACTGTTATTTAAAAATGCAAAAGTCAATAGCTTTCTTGTAATAAAAATAAAAGGAAAATAGAACCCCAAAATCCCAGTCACAATGGCAGTAACATTAAACAAATATAAGTAACCTTAATAAAAGATATAGCTTTTTAAATAATAAACCTGGAAGAACCAACTTAGACTAACATGCTGCTGCTGCTGCTGCTGCGTTGCTTTAGTCGTGTCCGACTCTGTGCGACCCCATAAACGGCAGCCCGCCAGGCTTCCTGTCCCTAGGATTCTCCAGGCAAGAACACTGGAGTGGGTTGCCATTTCCTTCTCCAATGCATGAAAGTAAAAGTGAAAGTGAAGTCGCTCATGTCTGACTCTAGCGACCCCATGGACTGCAGCCTAACAGGCTCCTCCATCCATGGAATTTTCTAGGCAAAAGTACTGGAGTGGGGTGCCATTGCCTTCTCCAGACTAACATGAAAAATAAGCAAATAAAGAAACTTACCTAGTTGAGGTGAGGGAAGACTCATAATGCGAAGATGGCAATTTGCCCAACCTCAGTCTATAAATTCAGTGTACTTCTAATTAAAGATCCAATGATTTTTAAAATTCATTCAATTATTCTAAGGTTCATCTTGAAAAATACATATGCAACAATGAGAAAGACAACTTTGAAAAGGAGAAGTAATGCAAAGACAGCTTTAATGTTATAAATTAAAATATGTTTTAAATCTCAATTCCAATTAAAACAGAAATCACTACAGAAATTGGCAAAATGATGAATGAAAGAAATACGAGTTAGAGCCAAATATGCATAGGAAGTTAGTCTATGGCCAAGAGAGTATTGAAATCAGTGGAAAAGCATGGATTATTCAATAAATTGTATTAGGAGGATTGGCAAGCCACTAAAAGAAAAAAGTTGAGATTGCTTGTTCACTTTTTTACACCAAAATGAGTTCCAAATGAGCAAAGATTTAAATGTGAAAACAGGCAAAACAAAAATTCCATATGGATGCTAAATAAAACAAGGTCACTGTCATGGTTTAAATATCAAATGAGTGCTTGAAATAAAGGATAGCAGTAGGGATGTGAAAAGAAAGGAAGGCCAGGCTGGTGAGGGAGGGGAAGCAATTAAGAGGTGGTGGTATTGACAGGGTTGGTGATTGATTGGATACAAAATAGTGTGAAAGGAGGGATGAAGTAGTGAAAAAAAAAAGTGACTGTTTTTTACTCTTGGAATACAATGAAGGCACACTGAGGTCATTATCACCAGCAGGTAAATCCCCCTGCCTTTTCCAAAGCCTGATCCAGACTCTAGTTCCTTGACAGGATGTTCACAAAGCACCCCAATTTGAAATAAACTTTTTCTCAATTACAAATCCATAGCTCCTTGTTTTAACTTATTTTCGCTTGAGCCAAATGACTCATCTACTTCGAGACATTTCCAATTAAGACTTGCTTGAAAGTCTGGATTTGTGACAATGGGCTCATATCTTATATATAGTGTCAATCAGCATCTCTGGACCTCAACTGATTTCTGTTTATAACTCTTCACCTTAATGGGTTGAATTAGAAAGGTAACACCACCTGGTTCTTCGGATCTCAGTCCCTTCGGAGTACCACTGTCCCCATGGAGCTGATGACCCTACAAGAGCTGGGTTTCTAGAAGCTCAGCCTCTACTTAGAGGTGCTTTTACAGATTGAATTATGTTAGTTAAAAAAAAAAAAAAAATGGACCTTTAGTTAGAAGTGAATTGAATTTATAGATTGAGGACGGGCAAACTGTCATCCCAAGTCAAAGTCAACCTCCATTACTTTAGAATGTGACCTTATATGGAGATAGTGTCTTTACAGAGTAATCAGGTTAATGAAGTCTTCAGCCTGTGCCCTAATGCAATATGACCGGCATCCTTATTAAAAGAGGATTTGAACATAGATACACAAACACGGGGTAAATGTTGTGTGAAGATGAAAACAGAGATGAGGGTGATGGTTCTACAAAGGGACACTAACGATCAGTAGAAAATCATCAGAAACTAAGATGTAGGCAAGGAATAAATTGTCCCTTAAAGCCAAGAGAAGGAATCCAATTTGCCAGCATTTTGATTTGAGACATCTAAGCCCCTGAAATCTGAGATAATGAATTTCTGTTGTTAAGCTACTTAGTTTATGATATTTTGTTACAGCAGCCCTAACAAGCAAATGTAGGTGCCTACATACTTTTTCCTCCTTCTTACACTTTTTAAAGGCTAAGTGAAGTCAAAGGAAGGATTCCTACTCAAAATTATCACCATTTTGCTACTAATCAAACTTTACAAACACCAGTTATGTGGTAGAAGTAGATAAAATTAATCATGGGATGATTTTCTGAGAATTCTAGTTTTATTGGTCATAATTCTTACATACAAATGCTAGAATCCCTTCACTATTTAAATAGAAAATATCTTTATTAAAGGATACTCTAGTGGCTCAATCAATAAAGAATCTGCCTGCAATGCAGGAGACCACCCGTTATGCAGGAAATTCCGTTTGATCCCTGGATTGAGACGATCCCCTGGAGAAGGAAATGGCACTCCACTCCACTATTCTTGCCTGGGAAATCACATGGACAGAGGAGCCTGGTGGACTACAGTCCACAGGGTTGCAAGAGTCAGACATGACTTAGCGGCTAAACCACCACCAGATAATACCAAGTATCCCAAGATGGTGGGAAGTGGATCTTTGATGCTGGACAGTTAGTGTATAATCACATAAGGGCTTCTCTAGGAAAAACCGTACTTGGTATTGTGAGTGAGTAGATGTCAGAAGTCCCAATGTCTCCTTGCCTGAAGGAAGAGCTGACTCTGTCTCCAGACCTATTGTGTCCTCACACTGTTCATTTCCAAACCCAAGTCCAATCTAAAGAAACCAGGTCACATGTTCGAACCCTAGCTGCAAAGAATCATGATAGAGATTTTCTGTCTTTCTCTATAAGATAGCTAGACTTATAAAGTTGGAAATTACCAAAATAAATGGAAAGTGCTCAAAGATAACCACCAAAGGTTCTAATTATGATGGATGCAACTCAATCATCAACCTGCAATAGTGTGTGAACAAGACTCTAGTTTGGGCCCATGTGTTATCACTAGAAAAATAGATAACCAGAAAACATGATGTGAAATATATCAGCATTTTTGTTGGTGTGTTTATGAAAAAAACTTATTGGAAGAATAAGATACCTTAGATAGGATCCTGGAATAGAAAAGCATATCAAGTGAAAACTAAGGGAACTTGAATACCAATTCATTGGTTTTGACAAATGTACTGTACTCATGTCAGCTGTTAATAACAGGAGAAATTGAGTGGGGAGTGTAGAACTCTGTATAATCTTTGTGATTCTTTTATAAACCTGAAATAAAATTATAAAATAAAAACTATTAATTAAAATCTATTAAAGTCATTTTTTCTCTGAGAAAGGAAATAGCAGGCTGTGATAATTTATTTGAGAAAGGAAATAAGACTTCATATTGTCTCCTCCACTTACAGGACCTAGAAAGGAAGGGGAAAGGAAAGACTGTCATGTCAGCGAAACAGCCAACCCTTCTAGGCCACTGAGGATAAGATGTAGGACTCAGGAGCATGGGCAAAGCTGGAGGACATGGTGTTAAGTGAAATAAGCCACAGAAAAGCAAGTACTGCACTATTCCACTTATACGAAGTATCCAAAATAGTCAAATTCATAAACTCAACGAATGGAATGGCAGTCATCAGGAGTTAGGGGAGGGGATGGGTGTGTGCTTGTGCTAAATTACTTCAGTCTGCATCTGACTCTTTATGACCCTATGAACCATAGCCCTCCAAGCTCCTCTGTCTATGGAATTTTCCAGGCAAGAATACTGGAGTAGGTTGACATGCCCTCCTCCAGGGGATCTTCCTGACCCAGGGATCAAACCCATGTCTCTTACATCCCTGCATTGTCAGCGGGGTTCTTTACCAGTAGCACCCCCTGGAAAGACCTGGGAGGAGGGGTAACTGGGGAATTACTAATCAACAGGCATAAAGTTTCAGTGAAGTGAGATCTAGAGATCTTATGTACAACTTGTTACCTATGGTCAACCATAATGTGTTTCACCCTTTAAAGATGTTATATTTCATGATGTGTTGTTACACAAAAAAATAAAATTAAAAAAAAATTCAAAAACGTGAGATACAGATTTGGGGACGCTCGGTTTTAACAAAGCACAAGAGTTACAGGACATACAATGGTCAATGCAGAACAAAATTATTCTGAATAATAAATCTAGAGAATCTAAGTGGGACAACCTTCAGGGACAGATGGGGCTTAACCACATGGCATGGATGAGAGGATTTTGCAAAAGTGGACTGTTTTATAATAAATTGAAAGCCCTTTTTGTGCCAAGCTCACTGAAGAACACAGTGTTACAATGCTGGGTATGATTTTTGCTTTTTCAATTTGAAGCAAAGGGGATGATTTCCCAAGCCTGTAACTTTCAGAACAGAATAAAGAGTTTTAAGTGGCTATTCAAACGGGGAGAGCACATGTCCAGCAGAACAAGAACAGAAATGCATAAGGAACTGCAAAAGTAAACAGCCTGTGGGACATTTGGGGTGAGCACTGGAAGTCACCCCAAATGACTTGGTTTGAATATTTCCCCTGAGATTCCTAAGTTGAAACTTGAATGCACAATGTCATTATGGGTCCAAGCTCATTCTGCTTATCACACCACAGGCCAATAATTTGGAGATGTGTTGAGGCAAGGAATACGAATTTTGGAGAGCCAGCCAATTGAGAAGATGACAGACTAATGTCTCAAAATAACCATCTTACTGAGATCTGGATGCCAGGTTCTTTTATAGATCAGAGATGGGGGCAGTGAAGAAGCAAAATAAAAAGGCCACTAATTTTGCAAATGTCTCCTAGAATGACAAATCTCAGGCAGGGGGTGTGTTAATTTTTTTCCTTCCTGCCATCTACAGATGGACAGGGTTCTGAACAAAGACACTTTAGTTTAACAGTCATGCCGAGGGGCAGGGTTCTCTGACCCAGGCCATTGTGTATGATTATAATAACAAACACAACAAAAAGCAAGTTAGAGACACAGTTCCAATAAGGAGTCAGAGTTGACTTCTCCCTGCAACAATATGATAGTACTGGGGAGGTGGGGAACGAGGAGGTGCATGGACTAAGATAGAAGTCCCACACAATGTGAAACTTCCATATGGATTTTATTTACACTTTAAGGATAGGGTGGCCTTAGCTGACAACTGTATTATGGAAAAAAACAAATTGAAGTCTTGTCACTATAACTGACCCATAGCTTCATGTCCAGGCAGGGAAAATTTAAACTTGGCTCAGGGAGGTAGTCTGCTCATCTCTTGACCCCAAGAAGGGATGAGTATCATTTGAAGCCTTTTGGAAAATGATCATAGCTACAAATGATTTTCTGAAACTAGTTCTTGGTAACCAGAGAACAAATCTTCTGATACTTGGGCTTTTGATTGCCTTGGTTTTCAGACCTGAGGACTCCAGGAGAGTGCTGAAAATGGTTTTCTGAAAAAAGCTCTCATTTACTTTATCTTAGGTATCCCAGCTGGCTCAGTGGTAAAGAATTCACCTTTTGATGCAGGAGAGGCCTGGCATGCTGCAGTCCACTGGGTCGCAAAGAGTCAGACATGACTGAGCGACTGAACTGAACTGAACTGAAATATCATTTTCTAAGTTAACTAATAATAGGCATTTCTCGAAAGAATTTATTTATGAGAATTTTATATTGACCCCTTGTAAAATTTTTGTTATTAAAATGACAAGTCGAAGTTAGACTTAGGGCTAGCATTTTTTTTTTAGCTTTTTTCAAGAAAATGTAGTTGCTATTAAGCTTAGATAAGATTTGGGAGCATTCTACAAAAGAAGAAAAATCAAAAGATCTGTACTGGAAAGACAATTGTGCTTATCAGTTCAGTTCAGTTCAGTCACTCAGTCATGTCCAACTCTTTGTGACCCAGTGGACCGCAGCACACCAGGCCTTCCTGTCCATCACCAACTCCTGGAGTTTACTCAAACTCATGTCCATTGAGTTGGTGATGCTATCCAAGTATCTTATCCTCTATCGTCCCCTTCTCCTCCTGCCTTCAATGTTTCCCAGCATCAGAGTCTTTTCAAATGAGTCAGCTCTTCACATCAGGTGGCCAAAGTATTAGAGTTTCACCTTATGAGTCCCTTTAAAGTGAAATGTAAAAATGTTATTGGGGAAACACTTCATATGAATTATCTTGTGTTTTCTCTTCTCAAGCAAGATATCCAAGCTAAAGCAAAGGTTAAAGTAGTACATACTCTTTAATGCAAATACAAATTAATTTAATCTGTCCCTGATAAAAGTTATCAGCAGTTGTCATCTAAGCATTTATTTCTAACTAGAGAAAAGATATAATTTTTTTCTTTTTCTTGATTCTGAATTTCCTCAAAGCCATACAAACATTGGGAATAATTTGAGAAAGAAAAAAAAAAATCAGGAAACATTAGTTTTCCTTTCAAACTCTGATTCTTAATCTGTGACCATTAATTATGTTTAATTTATCTTCTCCAAAATATTTCTTTTTGTGCCAAGATTCTTTTTCATCCTCATAGAAAGAGGTTCATACCTACTCTCTGCAAATAGATGCACGTAGATCTCACTCGAAGGTTCTAACTCTTTTCATTAAAGTTTGGTCCAGTTTCTAGGGCTTCCCTGATGGCTCAGATGGTAAAGAATCTGCCTGCAATGAATGAGACCCGGGTTTTAGCCCTGGGTTGGAAAGATCCGCTAGAGAAGGGAACGACAACCCACTCCAGGTTCTAACATTTATTTTATAGAGTCCAAACTTTTTCATTTATTTTTACTTGTAACATTCAAAGCAAACATATATAACAGAGTATATTTGTTTAGAGTTGTTTACATTTATGAATTCTGGCATTTCCAAAACTTAAAATATAACCTGTAAAAAAAAATATAGGGTGACAAATTTTCTTGCAGAAAATGAAATATAAAAATGACATTATATAGGCATCACCTCACTTCAGAGACGCACATTATTAAGAAAACAATGGTAGTTTTCAAGTAAGGCAGGGCCTGGTTTGAAATATGCCTTTTATCACTTATTGGTTGTATGAACTCTAAGGATATTCTTAGCATCTTAGAACCTTCTTGTCCTCATCTGTATTAGGGTATGGTAATAAATGCTTCAAAGACTCACTCTCTCTAGCATCTTTGTGCTTTCCTTCTGTAGTATTATGTCCATCAGAATATAAGATTCTTTTTTTAAAAAAAATCCACCCTTGACCTCAGTTTCCCTTCCAGTGATTGCCTCTCTTATTGCTTTCTACCCCACGGAACAACTTCAAAGAGCTTCACTTTCTTATCTTTCAATTGGTTTCCTCCAGTCTGCCTTTTGTCCCATCACCATGTCAGAGGCTCTGCAACCTTCATGTGATCGACCTAGATGGACATTTTCTTATCTCATCTTTTCTTACCTCACAGTGGTATTTAACACAGCCCATCATTCTATTCTTTAGGAAGCTGTCTTCTCTCTCTAATCATAATATGAGCAAGGAAACTGGTTTTCTTCCCACTTTAATAGCTATTCCTTATGGGTCTCCTGTGCAGACTCCTTTTATCTTCCAACTCGTGAATTCTGTAGTGCTTCCAGCCACAGTCTTGGGCTACTTTCCTTATTGATCTTCCATCCCCAGGTATCATCAAAATGCTGAGGCTTTGCTTTCTGTTCATATTTGGTGAATGCAAATTTAGATGTTCACCCCACTTTTTCAAAAGAATTTTAAAGATGTTCACCTCTTTAATCTCTAGACTCATGTGTCCAGCTGCCTACACGTTTATTTAAACATCTCGAAGTCATTTCAAACCACAATTACTCAAAGAAACCCCAAAAACCAAAACTAAAATCTATACACACAGGTCTGCTTCTACCTTAGACGTTTCCTTCCCAGGGACCACACCATTTTCAAGCCAATTATCAAATATCAGATTTGGGTTAACTCCACCTTATTCCTCATTACTCACATTGAAGGGACCCCCCCCCTGCCCCTGCCCAAGCCCTGAATGTCATCCTCCAAACATACGTTGGTATTTCTTCATCTTTACTCATCCAAGCCATCATACCTTCTACTATAGGTTGACTTGTGTCCCTCCAGAATTTTATGGTTAAGTCCTAACCCTCAGAACCTCAAAGGTGTCCTATAAGAAGATAGAGTTTTTACAGAGGTAATTAAGCTACAGTGAGTTCATTAGGGTGAGCCCTAATCCAATACAGTCATTTCCTTATTAAAAAAAAGGGCACTTGGAGAAAGACACATATAGGAGAGTGCAGAAGATGAATACAGAGATCTGGTGATGCTTTTATAAGCCAAGAAATGTCAAAGTATTCAACAAACAACTAGTAGCTAGGGGATAGGCCTGGAACAGACTATTCCTCAGAGGGCCCAGAAGATGCCAACCCTCCCAACACCAGGACCTCAGACTTCCAGCCTCTAGAACTGGGAGACAATCCATTTTTGCTGTTTAAACAAATGAGTTTGTGGTATTTTCTTACATTAGCTCTTGGAAACGAACATATCACCTTACCTATATTCTTGCTCTTAATCGTTTCAGCTTTGTCTGTTTCCAGGCTATTCCCTTACAGAAAAAAATGATGGTAAAAAAGGAAAGTAATTCCAGTCATATCACTCCCTGTACAGGTGCCTTCTCATTGTGTTTAGAATAAAGCCCAATTCTTTGTCATAGTTTATGAAAGTGAAAGCGTAAAGTGTTAGTTGTTCAGATGTGTCCAACTCTTTATGACCCCATGGACTGTAGCCCGTCAGGTTTCTTTTTACATATATATATATATATATATATAAATTTATTTATTTTAATTGGAGGTTAATTACTTTACAATATTGTATTGGTTTTGCCATACACCAACATGAATCCGCCACAGTTATACACGTGTTCCCCATTCGGAACCCCCCTCCCTCCACCCTCCCCATGCCATCCCTCTATGTCGTCCCAGTGCACCAGCCCCACGCATCCAGTATCATGCATCGGTTTCTTATCCATGGAAATCTCCAGGCAAGAATACTGGAGTGAGTTGCCATTCTCATCTCCAGGAGATTCTCTTGACCCAGGGATTGAATCTGGGTCTCCTGCCTTGCAGGCAAATTCTTTACTATCTGAGCCACAAAGTTAACTCAGAGTTTATGAGAAGTCCAATGTTGACCCCACCTTATGTTTCAACATCATCTCATAACATTCTCTCCTTCACTTACCAGTCAGTCATATTTATTTGCAATCACTCCTTGCTGCTGCTAAATCGCTTCAGTCGTGTCCGACTCTGTGCGACCCCAGAGACAGCAGCCCACCAGGCTCCCCCATCCCTGGGATTCTCCAGGTAAGAACACTGGTTGCCATTTCCTTCTCCAATGCATGAAAGTGAAAAGAAAGTGAAGTCGCTCAGTCATGTTCGACTCCTTAGTGTATTACAAAATTAATTCCTGATTCAGGGCCTTTCCATGTGTTGTTTCTTCTGCCTGAGACATTTATGCCAGCTCTTTTTTTTAAAAAAGTATTTATTTACTTACTTATTTTTATTTTGGGCTGTGTTGGGTCTTCACTGCTGCCTGGGCTTTCTCTTGTTGCAGCGGGTGAGTGTTACTCTTCGTTTTGGTGCGACAGGCTTCTGATTGTGGTGGCTCCTCTTGTTGCGGAGCACAGCCTCTAAGTGTGGTGGCATCAGTAGTTGCGGCTCAAGGGCTCTAGAGCATGGACTCAACACAGTGGTGCTCAGGCTTATTTTCTCTTCAGCGTGTGGGATCTTCCCGGAACATTGTCCCCTGGGTTGGCAGGCAGATTCGTAATCACTGGATCACCAGGGAAGTCCGTATGCCAGCTCTTTACATGACTGTTTATTTCTCCTAATTAAGTTTTATGCTTCAATGCTGAAATATTGTTTTGGAGCCTCTCCCCTACCCTGATTCCCTGTCTCAATGCATCTTCTTTATTTCTACCTCAATATTACACAGAATGTCCACTTATTTAATAATCTACTAGTTCATTTATGTGTATGGTTAAAGCCTATCTCTGTGAAAAATAAAAAGTGTCAGAGTATAAGATCCTAGCCTTCATATTAACAATTTATTTCCAATATCTGACACAGGGTAACTCCCAAATAATTTGTTGAATGAATAAACAAAAGAATGGCCATCAATTACATTTTCAGACTCAGTTGATGCAATATGTACTTCATTTACTCAGCATGTGTTTACTGAGTTCCTTTTACATACGGGACACTATTTTAGACACTAGAACTTCAGCATGAACAACACAGACCAACTCTAAGTCTGGGAAAACAGTAAATACAGAAGCCCTGAGAAAGCAGTGTGCCTGAGCATGGAGCCTGCTGAAAGCACAGAGCCTGCTGACAGGGGAGAAGATTAAGGGTAAGGCTTTGAAATAAGACAAGTTAGAAGAGAGGCAAAAAAATAAAATAAAATTTAAACTATTGGCAAGCAAGGGTCATGACAGAGGGAACAATAAGGCTTTTTATACAGTGCAGGAGAGAGATGGTGACGACTTGAGCCAATGGTAGTAAGGCAGGGCAAGAGAAATGATCAGGTTCTAGGTGATTTTCAAAATAGAGCCCAAAGGAATAACAGATGAATTGGATGTGGGTAGTATTGATCAAAAAAGAGCCCAGTTGTGGATAATTTCCAGGTTCTTGACCTGAGCAACTTAACGAATGGAGTTGTCATTTACGAAATGAGGTCACCTAGGCAGGAGAAGGTTTCAAGGGAAAGATCAGAATCTGAATTTTGGATGTGTTAAATTAGAAATGTCTGATAGACAACCAGATGGAAATATGATATAAGAAGTTGGCTATATGAGTTTAAAGGTCAATACAGGGGTCAGTTCAAAGCAAGAAGTGAATTTCAAACCACAGGGTTTTATATCTAGAGACCCTATGAAGACAGTGCCTGCCATAGATTGCTATCAACAAATCATCATTGTCTATGGGTATGTTACTAATCCTTCCTTCTGCATTAAATGTGAAATAAAGTTCAGGAGTGATTTTGATTTAAATAGTTTTATTGGCATTCTATGCAACTGGCGGCCATTTATTTGACTGATTAAAACCAACTAGAAAAATGATCCTAAATTTCTATAATAACTCATGTGCTATGGACAGGGAGGCATTCTTTTCCAAATGTTTATTGGATAGTCTTTTAGCCCACAGACATTTATAGAAAACCTAGTAAGTGTCAGCGACTGACTGGATCAAGATTATATAATGAAAAATAATAGACAGTCCATAGACTTAAAGAAATTAAAATCTGTAGAAGAAACAAGCATGAGGGTTGCAGTTACTAGTCCTTGCCGCAATCATCTTAGCGAGTTGTGAGGTTCAAATGAGATAATCCATGTGAAGTGTTGAATCATGTCCACATCTGTAATTAGCATCCTTTTTACATACACAGAATTTAAAGCCAGAAATGTCAAATACTTTCCCCAAAACAAAGCTGGCCTCAGACCCAGGTTTTCTTTTCTTCTTATTTCTCAGTTTTGTTGAGATATACTTGTCATACAGTGTTATATAAGTTTAAGGAGTACAGCTAGTGACCTGACATATATACTATGAAGTGACTATCACATAAGTTTGGTTAATATCCATCATATCATATAGATACAAAAAACAAAAATTTTTTTTCCTCTTGATGATAATTTTCACGATATACTCTCAGAATTTTTCAACTCTACTATACAGCAATGTGAGCTGTATCCATCATATTGTACATTACATTCCTAATACTTGTAATTAGAAATCTGTACCTTTTGACCATCATTGTCCAATTCTCCCCAGATTTTCTATTTCTGTATCAGAAACCCACCCACATGACTCCCTCTTAAGACTGGCATTACTTTGAAATGATGATGTCATATAAGCCTTTGGTTCCTTTTTTGAAAAACTGAGACTAAAAAGCAAATGCTTTCAAGCAGTCTATATGCACTTTTAATGAATACTATATGAATTGATGTGCAAATATGTGGTATGTTTTCTCCTGGCTCTTTCTCGGTGGCTTCAGATGAGTAACTGTCACTGAGCATTAATTTTCCCATGTGTAAAACGAGAAGCATAAATGTAACTATTTTGTGAAGCTAGTGTAGGAATTAAACAAAACGAAGCCCCCTGTGTGGACAGAGTGCTGAGCAGGACTGGACCTAACAGTTATCATTACTATGATGATGCAGAACGAAGTAGAAGATTTCATTACACTCATTTAAATTCTCTTTTCTTTAGTTTTCCATTAGCTAGCTCACTGGTCTGACAAATGGGAGAATAAAACTTTAGGGATTAAAAAAAAGGGAGAGACCTCTTCTAAAAGGGTTTGTTTTTCCCATTTGTGAATTATTATTTTTCATGGCACAATCTTCTCTATTTGTTCAGGTTTGTCTTCCTTCATGGAAAAGGAAATGGCAACTCACTCCAGGATTGCCATGAACTTATTGATAAGGATGTTTAAACTGCTAAAAAAAATGAGTATCAGGAATAAAAACCTGCATTCCCTTTCTAATTTCAATTTCTATAAAAAAAAAATTCTTACGAAAATGAAATGACTAAGGGATTGGGACTAATATCAGCCTAGAAAAATAATGAAAGCAGCTGCTCAATTTACTCAAAATTAGAAATGGGTGTGCTAAGTCACTTCAGTCATGTCCGACTCTGTGCGACCCCATAGATGGCAGCCCACCAGGCTTCCCCGTCCCTGGGATTCTCCAGACAAGAACACTGGAGTGGGTTGCCATTTCCTTCTCCAACGCATGAAAGTGAAAAGTGAAAGTGAAGTCGCTCAGTTGTGTCCGACTCTAGAGACCCCATGGACTGCAGCCTACCAGGCTCCTCCGTCCATGGGATTTTCCAGGCAAAAGTACTGGAGTGGGGTGCCATTGCCTTCTCCAGAAATGGGTGTAGAGTGACTTAATTGTGTTGGAACAACTGGAGTGAGTGGGGGGAGGGAGGCTGTGAGAAAGAATGTTTTTGTAGAGTATCCATGCTGTGTCTTACACTACATGTCCCTCCATTTCACATTTACAGCCAGCATATTTTGACAGAGAGGAAAACTGAGGATCAGAGTGGTCATGTTACAGCCCTAAGTCACATGAGTGAAGCAAAGTGAAGTGAAAGTCATTCAGTTGTGTCCAACTCTTTGTGGCTCCATGAACCATACAGTTCATGGAATTTTCCAAGCCAGAATACTGGAGCGGGTAGCCTTTCCCTCCTGCAGGAGATCTTCCAAACCCAAGGTTTGAACCTAGATATCCTGCATTGTAGGTGGATTCTTTACCTGCTGAGCCACAAGGGAAGCCCATGAGAAGTAAGTGAAGTAATTAAAAAACAGGGGCATCTACCTCCAAGTCCTATTCTCCTTCTATTACATCATATTACCTTGAAGAACACTATTTATCATATCAAACTTGCTATTTACTTAGCACTGAATACATGGTGACTTTGTGCTGAATAATGAGACAGCGCGGAAAAGAAGATAAGCTTAACTACTGCAGTTGAAGGATTAAGATCCAGTATCCTCCAGCCCTCAGCCAAAAAGAGAACAGGACCTGGTGGAGGAGCCACTGAGCTTCCAAAACTTTGGGGTGAGATGATTCCCAGGGACCTCAAATCCACTGATCCCCAGAGGGTCTCATGGGTCACCTGTCCACGAGTGCCCCTGAGTGACCTCCTTCCCTCCCCTGTCTTACTTCTTCACCATCTGTACTAGTCACCTAGGGCTGCCATAACAAGGGACCACACACTGGGTGGCTCAAACAGCAAATATACATGTTTCTCATTTCTGGAGACCGAAGTCAGAGATTCAGGTGTCTGCAGGGTTGGTTTCTTCTGTGGCCTCTATGCTTGTCCTGTAGAAAGCTGTCTTTGCCTTGTGCCTTCTCTCTGTATTCTTGTATGCCAGTTTGCTTTTCTTAGAAGGACAGCAGTCATATCAGATTAGGACCTACCTTAAAGACCTCATTTTATCATAATTACCTCTTTAAAGACCCTGTTTTCAAATATAATCCTATCTGTGGCCCTGGGAGTTAGGATTTTAACATATGAATTTGGGGTGGGGAAGGGATGCAGTTGAACCTATAACACCCTCTCATGTATATTTCCTGCTTCATCTCCTAAATATACTTCTTGTTCTCAAATCCCTGTCTATTGCTTCTGAGGGAACTCAAACTATTTTGCTATGGTTTTACTTTTTTAATGTTTTTCAGTTCTGTCTCTCAGTTGTATCTGACTCTTTGTGACCCCATGGACTGCAGCACGCCAGGCCTCCCTCTCCATCACCAACTCCTGGAGTTTACTCAGACTCATGTCCATTGAGTTGGTGATGCCATTAAACCAGCTCATTCTCTGTCATCCCCCTCTCCTCCCACCTTCAATCTTTCCCAGCATCAGGGTCTTTTCAAATGAGTCAGCTCTTCACATCAGGTAGCCAAAGTTTTAGAGTTTCAGCTTCAACATCAGTCCTTCCAATGAACATTCAGGACTGATTTCCTTTAGGATGGACTGGTTGGATCTCCTTGCAGTCCAAGGGACTCTCAAGAGTCTTCTCCAACATCACAGTTCAAAAGCATCACTTCTTTGGCATTCAGCTTTCTTTATAGTCCAACTCTCACATCCATACATGACTACTGGAAAAACCATAGCCTTGACTGGATGGACCTTTATTATTTTTATAAATGACTAATTCTTTAACACACTTCTGCCAGTGTGGAATTATTAACATCTACATTGTACATATAAACTGACAGAGAGGCCATAAATATTCCCAACAATTTGTAAAGAGGGGGGAAAAGAAAAACCAGAGGCCTTTGATGAGAACACAGATCTATGTGAGTCAGCATCTTTACATTCTTTCCTCTTGCCTCTGTCATGGTCTTTAGTAATTTCCAGAAAGTCTCTAGAAAACCTCAAGATAACTCATGATACTGTAGATAAAAATCTTAACTCTTCTAAGTTGCTTTTTCTGTCCAAAAAATTGTTGGTACTGAGACTTGAACAGAAATGCATTCCTATTTCTCAGATCAGCTTAAACAGCCCCCCTGAGCACAGACTCCAGGGAATGCATTAGTTTGGTCTAAGGAAATGCAAGATGAATAAGATCCTGTTCCCCTAAACTCTCTTGTGAAAAATATCATGTAGATTTTAGTGCAAAGAAGCACTTCATTTTCAATGTGGAAAGACATGCTTCCTTTTTGGAAATTCAGAACTAAATAGCAGCTTATATTTTCCTTTCAAGCAGGGCTTCTGGGAAACATTAGGCTTATCCATATTATTATTATGTTTGCAATTGGTTCCCATTCTCTTTGATGTATTTTGTTTATTCACATTCTGATATTTCACAGTACCAACCACCATAAAACAATGACACCCGTCACCAACAATAGCAGTTTTTTTTGCCAATATTAATAAAAACACATCATGTCTTAGGCTCCATGATTTACATGTATTTTATTATTTTATGCAACAACTCAATGATGTGATTGACTAAACAAGCTGTTTTAGAGAAATGGGATTCCTTTCTCAAGATCATACAACTAACGGATGAGATGCTGGGGATTCAAACTTGTGTCTGTATGACTCCAAAGCCTGGGGTTAACCTCAGTGATAAAATCTTCCTGCAGTAGTTGGGGCCATTTTAAATATCTTGTTAAAAGAGGTGGACTGGGCTTTCCCTGGTGGCTCAGTGGCAAATAATCAGCCTACCGATGCAGGAGACATGGGTTCAATCGCTGGCCTGGGAAGATCCCACATGCAGCAGAAAAACAAAGCCCATGTACGGCAACTATTGAGCCTGCGCTCTACAGCCTGGGGGTTGCAACTGTTGAGGCCATGTGCCACAGCTACTGAACCTCTACACCTAGAGCCCGTGCTCTGCATCAAGAAAAACCACTGCAGTGAGAAGTCTACACACCACAGCTGGAGTGTAGCCCCTGATCACCACAGAGAAAAGGTCTTGGAGCAACAAAGACCCAGGACAGTAAAAAGTAAATAAATTAAAAAAAAAAAAAAAAAAAAAAAGATGTGGACTGTATACCATGGTGGAGGTGTGTGTGTGGGTGATGTGGAGATGCTCTGCTCAGAATCACTTTCCCAGATTTGATGCAGGAAGCATAAATACCTTCAGCCCAAGATAGTACATCTTCATACCCAACACACATGGGGGCAAGAATGCCAAAGTCATGATTTCCCCAGGCTTCTTGTGGTCAATGACTGAGTAAGGGGGTGGTTATCAAGCAGGCCCACTCCTACTCCTTGATGGGAAATTCTTCCAAAGGATTACTTTGACCTAGAGTCACTTTGGCCTAAGGACTTTCTCCAAATTTCAGAGTGGTCTGAGGCTCTTTCTATTCAACTCTTCTATCCCTCTCTCCTTTCACAGATATCAGATTTGATCTAAGACTCTCTTTATCTACTTCTCATCCCTCCTTCTTTAGTTTTCACAGGCGCTTATTTTTCCCACTATGATTTTTTTTAATTTAATTTTTATTTGGCATCAGACTATTGCAATGTTGTGTTAATTTCAGGTGTACAGCAAAGTCATTCAGTTATACATATACATATATCCATTCTTTTTCAGATTCTTTTCCCATATTACAGAATATTGAGTAGAGTTCCCTGGGCTATACAGTAGGTTTTTGTTGATTATTTATTTTATGTATGCTGTGTGTGTGTTCAGTTGTGTCTGACTATCCATGACCCCATGGACTGTAGCCTACCAGGCTCCTCTGTCCATGGAATTTTCCAGGCAAGAATACTGGAGTAGGTTTCCATTTCCTACTCCAGATCTTCCCTACCCAAGGATTGAACCTGCATCTCTTGCATCTCCTGCATTGGCAGACAGATTCTTTACCACCGCACCATCTGGGAAGTCCATTTCATATACAATAGTGTGGATATACCAAGCCCAGACTCCCAATTATCCTTCCACCTCATCTTTCCCCTCTGGGAACCATGCTTGTTTTTGAAGTCTATGATTCTGTTTCTGTTTTGTAAGTAAGTTCATTTTTATAATTTTTGAGCCATCTCCCGGTAAACCTCATGTACTTCTAATCTCATCTTTCATCAGAGAGAAGGCTAGAATAAAAGAAACTAAGTGTACTCATTCTTAAATTTTTTTGCTATAATCCAAAAGCTAACTTATGCCCGTGACATACTCAACACTCAAGAAATAGTAGTTGGATAAATGCCTTCTGCATTCCAGTTGCCTGTAATATTGGGGTAATGGGTAACAGAGACGGGAGCCATGATGTAAAAAGGATCTGTGATGAGAGAAGCACAGGTCAAGTTCTTTGGTTGGAGAAGATTATATTGGAGAGACAAGCAGAGAGCTTCATGGAAGGGGACCATTCCACACAATGAGGTTTGCTTGAGTGCGGAAAATTCAAAGATGTTCATTAGTAGAACTACAGAAACAGTACAAATGAAATAGAGAGCTCTTTTTCTATTACATAGCTTCTACTGGCCAAGTAAGTGGTGACACATGACTGGAGTAGCTTTACAGAGCATAAAGGGGGAGCAGAATGGACAGGAGGACTGGCGAATGGATTGTGTGTGAAATTGTACTCTTTTATGGTTCTATTTCTTTTCCTCTTTAAATTGTAGGATAATTGCTTTACACTGTTGTATTGGTTTCTGTTGCACAACAATATGAATCAGTCATAAGTTTACATATACCCTCTCCCTCTTGAGCCTCCCTTCCACCTCCTGCAATGATCCAGAAAGGAGAATGTAGTTCTCTCCAAACAGGGCTGCCCAGTAGAATCACAATGCAAGCTACACATGAGCCACACATTTGTGACTCAAAATTTTCTGCTATGTGCATGAGAAAATGGGTGAAGATAACTTAATAATATATTTTAATTATCCAAAGTATTGTTACTTCATCATGTAATAAATATAAAAGTTATTCATGTTTTACATTGTTTTTTATTAAGATTGAATAAATTTTCAAAATCTGACATTTTATACTGAACAGCACATCTCAGTTCAAACCAGCCACATTTGAGTGTTCAGTGGCCATCTGTGTCTAGTGAACACTTCTACGGAACACCTCAGTTCTTGTCATTGTTGTTCAATTGCTCAGTTGTCTCTGAGTCTTCCTGACCCCATGGACTTTAGCAGGCCACTCTTCCCTATCCTTCACCATCTCCTGGAGCTTGCTCAAACTCATGTCCATTGAGTCAGTGATGCCATTCAACCATCTCATCCTCTGTTGCCCCCTTCTCCTACCTTCAATCTTTCCCAGCATTAGGGTCTTTTCTTCACAGAGTAAGTTCTTTGCATCAGGTGGCCAAAGTATTGGAGCTTCAGCTTCAGCATCAGTCCTTCCAATGAATATCCAGGGTTAATTTCCCTTAGGACTGACTGATATGATCTCCTTGGTGTCCAAGGGGCTTCAAGAGTGTTCTCCAGCACCACAATTCTAAAGCCCAGCACCACAATTCTAAAGCATCAGTTTTGCAGTGCTCAGCTTTCTTTTTGTCCAGTTCTCATATCCGTACATGACTACTGGAAAAACTATAGTTTTGACTATACAGGCTTTTGAGAGGATTGGCTTTGGAGAATCCAGCTCTTGCCCTGGCTAAGTGTGTGACTGTGAGTACATCAGGGGATCTCTGAGTCTCAGTGGCCTCAGATGTATAATGATGAAAACTCTATCCAGCTCTTCTTTACCCATGACGTTATTGTCCGTGCTTTGTTACAGGCACAATTCTATGTGCCTTTCAGCACAAATTTAATTTACCTAACAACTCTATGAGGTGGGTATACTATGATCTCCTGGTGCTATTAGAGATAAGGGTGCTGTGAGAAAGAGACGTGAATGACTCATCCAGGGTCACCCAGTGAGTAAGTGGTAGAGTCGGCATTCAAACCCTGGCCATCCAGCACCAGAATCCATGTTCTTATCTTTCTATCATGCTGTATCCCTAACAGAGCTTTGAGACCCCAAATTATAAACAACAACAGCAATGAAACAACAGCAAAGCAAAGTGCTCAGGAGGCAAGAATTTCTAGACACAACCAGGAGGTGACTCTGTAGACAGCAGACTTGAATTCTGTAATGGAATTTGTATAAAACAAACGCTATTATCCCCAATCTAGTACGAACTTGTTTCTTGACAGGCTTGGAATTAATTTCTATCCAAATAGAGTTTTAAAAAGTTATAGTCTTTAACATTTTATAGCACCGAGCAGTTTAACAAGCACTTTTATATGCATTCACACATTCAATCACTCCAAGGGAACTATCATTAATTTTCTTTCCAGGAAAGTGAGAGGAAGTTCAGAGTGGCAGAGAAACTTATCCATTGTCATAGAGTAGGAGGTCTTGAAACAAGGTCTCTGAATTAAAACCTGCCAATCTTCCTTGGCATTTTTAAGCCTGTTTGTAAAGCCCATGTACACTCGAATGAACATTGTTGTCCGGATTATCGTTTGAAAGAACTGTATGTCTCTACACAGGTTTTTTGCACTTGTCATTTCTTCTACTTCAACAGTAAATAATACCCATTCTTATAAGTTAAATGATTTCTCACCAAGGGATGGTGAAGTCCTAATCCCCAGTAGGTGTGAATGTGACCTTATTTGGAAATAGGATCTTTGCAGGTGAGCAAGTCAAGATGAGGTCATTAGGTTGGAAGCTTTTAATCCAGCGTGACTGATGTTCTTGCAAAAAGGGGAAATTTGGACAAAGAGACAGACACATACAAAGGACAGATAACATAAAAACAGACAAAAGATGGCCATCTACAAATCCAGGAGCACTTGAGGCTTCCAGAAGCTAGGAAAAAGGAGGAGTAGATTCTCTTTTACAGATCTCAGAAGGAACCAACCCTGCAGTCTTAGCTCAGACTGTTATAATAAATCACCATGGAAGGACTGATGCTGCAGCTGAAACTCCAATACTTTGGCCACCTGGTGCAGAGAGTGACTCATTGGATAAGACACTGATACTGAAGACTGAGGAAAGGAGAAGGGCAGGAGGAGAAGGAGTCGACAGAGGATGAGATGGGTGGATGGCATCACTGACTCAATGGACATAAGTTTGAGCAAACTCCAAAGATAGTGAAGGACGGGGACGCCTGGCACACTGCAGTCCGTTGCAAAGAGTTGGCTGTGACTTACTGACTGAACAACAACAACAATGGCCTATGTGGCTTATTTACAAGAAAAATTTATTTCTCACAGTTCAAGATGTCTGAGAGCAGAGTGCCAAGGTGGTCAGGTTCTGGTGAAATCCCTCTTTCAGATGTCTGACTTCTGTCTGTGACCTCACGTGGTGGAAAAGAACAAGAGAACTCTCTGGGGGTCCCTTTTATAATATAATATCACTAATCCCATTCACGGGGCTCTATCCTCATGACTGAGTTACCTCTCAAAAAACCTCACCTCCTGCCTCCGGCCGTATCAGCCTGAAGGCGCCCGATCTCGTCTGATCTCGGAAAAAACCTCACCTCCTAATACCATCACACTGGGATGTGGGATGTCAACAAAGGAATTTTGGAGAAACACAAGCATTCAGATCATAACATCTGCCAATAGCTTGTTTGGGCTTCTAGTTTTGAGAGCTGCAAAACACTTAACACCTATTGTTTAAGTCATCATGGTCTGAGGTTCTTTTCTGCAGCAGCCCTAGGAAACACACACACTCGTGGCCTTTTCGCAACTCTGTGCTGTGTCGATCCCTTCAAAGATGCTTTACCTGAATGTCACCTGTCTCATTACTGGGAATCATTTCACCAGATCACTTCCTTCTTTATCAAATTTCTGGGGGGAAAAAAAAAAAAACTTGTCTGTCTGTGCCAAGTCCACCTCTTTAAATTAGAATGCTCGCATTGTGAAGGCAAGTATCACATGTGTCTTGTTCATCTAGCATGCTTGGCATAAAGTGCAAATAAACTAAATATTTACTGATTGGTAAAGAAGGGGGAGTGGGGAAGAAAGCCAGGTATGAGGGAAGGAAGAAAGGATGAAAGGAAGGAAGAAAGGGAGGAAGGAAGAGGAGGGAGGGGGGATATTAAAGATGGAGTTGGATCTACCTTTTGCAAAAGTACTTTGCACATTACAAGGAAATATGTGGATATTAGTGATCCTATCATCATTATTACTGCATTTTTCATTGTGTTTGAATCAATTTGTGCACCATTAGATCTGGACTTTAGTGGCTGACTTTATTTTTCTGGGCTCCGCAATCACTACAGATGGTGATTGCAGCAGTGAAATTAAAAGACACTTACTCCTTGGAAGGAAAGTTATAACCAACCTAGACAGCATATTGAAAAGCAGAGAAATTACTTTGTCAACAAAGATCTGTCTAGTCAAGGCTATGGTTTTTCCAGTGGTCATGTATGGTTGTGAGAGTTGGACTATAAAGAAAGCTGAGCGCCGAAGAATTGATGCTTTTGAACTGTGGTGTTGGAGAAGATTCTTGAGAGACCCTTGGACTGCAAGGAGATCCAACCAGTCCATCATAAAAGAGATCAGTCCTGGGTGTTCATTGGAAGGACTGATGTTGAAGCTGAAACTCCAATACTTTGGCCACCTGATGTGAAGAGCTGACTCATTTGAAAAGACTCTGATGCTGGGAAATATTGAGGGCAGGTGGACAAGGGGATGATGAGAGGATGAGATGGTTGGATGGCATCACCGACTTGATGGACATGGGTTTTGGTGGACTCTGGGAGTTGGTGATGGACAGGGAGGCCTGGTGTGCTGCGTGGTTCATGGGGTTGCAAAGAGTCGGACACGACTGAGCAACTGAACTGTACTGAATGGAAGATATCTGCTGTTTCCTTGAATGTGTTTGTCCACAGTTTTATTTTGTCTTCAATTACTGATCCTTTTGACTTTGGTGTGTAGCAATCCCAAGATTTCCTAAAAATAAGTATTTATTAATATGCTTGCTCATTTACTAATTGCTTTTTTTAAATACCAGAGCCTCTTCTACGGCTGAGGTTTGTGTAACCTTTATAGATCTTACTTTACTTCTAATTACATGTGTTCCTCATTTGAGGCTAAAAGCAACTCTTGTCACCACTCCTGTCAAATTTGATTCATGACACCTTAATTATTATAATTTCTTTTTCCCGCAATAGCAGCAAAAGTGTCCACATACATTTTTTTAGGTCAATTCTTCATGCAAAAAAAAAGGCAATTTGATTTTAAGGAAGCGGAGTTTTAGATGGGGTCCTTATATTTATTTGCCTTTCAATAGGTGAACCCCTTTTATTCCTTTCTCATTGGGGATTATTTCTTGTGAGGACACTATTATTGTGTGGTAGAAAGAGAAGCTGAATCAGACACTAGAAACTCAGTTCAATCTCTAGGTTTGCAGTGTGTCCTTGTAATGGGACCTTGAACAAGTTACTTAAGTTTTCTGGCCTGTAGGTTCCTTGCCTTTAGGATGGACTCAGTGACATCACAAGTCTGGGAGTAGCCCAACTGGGATGACCTTAAATGCAGGTTGACATCCCCCATGAATTGCAGAGTTTTCAGAAAATGACACAGGCTTCCTTTGTGTTGTTTCTTCTTTACCTACATTTGCTTTCACTATCTCCTAGATTACATCCGGTAAGATGTAATCTTACCAGTGATAGGGGATAAAAGCCAGTGATAGGGGATAAAAGACGGGGGCAAGAGGAAAGAAGAAAGAGACAGAGAGAGACAGAGGCAAGGAGAGACAAAGACAGGGAAAGCCCTCTGTGTAGCTGGTCCATCCTTACATCTCACCCTAGAGCAAAGAAGAGGCTTTGGTGGAAGCAGGAAGTGATTGCAGTGCTCACATAGCTGGAGGCGTGTATGCCTGTGAGAAAAAGACAAGGACCTTGCCTCCATACACCAGCTCTGTCACCAGCTAATCCAGAAACCTGAAAAAGAATGACTTAACGTCTCACATCCTCTGTTTCCTTATTTCAAAACAGTATTTGTGAGGTGAAAAGAGATTTATGTAACAAGTGTTTGAGGAGTGTGCCTCATCCATTCCATTTGACAGTATGCCTTCTATCTTATAAATTTTGTTGAACCTTTATGGCTACAGGCTTTGGGAATCTTTATGGATCTGCAGATTTGCAGGACTCCTTTTCCTTGCTCTTGTTTGGGCTTGCATGTTCCCATTGCTTGGGAAGCACTTTGGATGCTGAAGTTCTGGTGGGACCAGATGGGAACTGAGAGAGAGGGACAGGGAACTGAGAATTCGAGATCCTTTTGAGTGGAGGTAACCATGCTTCTCTTATAATCTTGTGTGAGAAATGGGAAAGCATGTTACCCCCTGGAGTCCCTTAATACATACATCAGTCAACACACATTTGGTGCCAGTTCCACAGCTGGTGGGCTTTAACACTATTGTCATCTGTTTGCTGCCCATTCTTTCCGGAAAAGAGAGCATAGGGAATTGTTGCTGTTGTTCAGTCACTCAGTCTTGTCCAACTCTTTGCGACCCCATGGATTTTGCGACCCCATGAAGTTCCATGGACTGCAACATGCCAGGCTTCTCTGTCCTTCACTGTCTCCTGGAGTTTGCTCAAATTCCTGTCCATTGAGTCAGTGATGGGGGCTTCCCTGATAGCTCAGTTAGTAAAGAATCCATCTGCAATGCAGGAGACCAGGGTTCGATCCCTGGGTTGAGAAGATCCTCTGGAGAAGGGAAAGGTTACCCACTCCAGTTTTCTGTCCTGGAGAATTCCATGGACTATATAGTCCATGGGGTCACAAGGAGTTGGACATGATTAAGCAACTTTCACTTTGAGCCAGTGATAGGGGATAAAAGACAGTAATGGAGCCACCTCAGAAGAACTCCAACAACTTTCATTATAATTTCATTTTCTACTGAAGAATATAGCCATTTGTGCTGTGCTGTATTTCTTCTATTCCCCCCTCCACTTTCTCTCTACATTTGTTTAATCTGCCCAGGACCCTGAGGCCACATTGCATGCACTACATCCATGAGCCTCTTTGTGTTCCACCTTCTGGGCAGCCCAGTCAACAGGCAGTGAGGTTCAAGTCTGGATAGAGTCAAGGACTAGGTTGAGGGTTTTTCACTTGGTGTCTTTCTCATGGCTGAGTCTCTCGACCAAGGACTACTATTCCTGGCAGGCAGTCCCCTCCACTCACTTCTCCTCCCTCTAGATTCTGGGATTTTCTTCCTCCTCTGGCAACTACAAGCCTGGGAGTGACAATTCCCCTTTCCACTGTTCATGACCTTGCACTTTCCTCAAAACCTGCCCATTCCTTTGTAACTTGTTCCTTTATTAACATTCTACACACGACCCACTTTGTGCCATCTGTCACTGCCTAGGCTGACCCTTACTGATTCAGATAACAACCCACTTTACCAAGGGTCTGTTCTTCTTTCCCACCATGCAGAATTGTCGCTGGGAAGGGGACTCTCTGCCAAGGGATTGCCTTACCAGACCCTTTGCCCCAGTGTGGGTCACGTGACCAGTTGGGACCAATAGCAGGCAAGATGCCATGAGGAATGCTTTGTGGTGCGGTCCTGCACTCTGATCTGTTTCTGAGTCAATTTTGGAGGCTGCTGCTTGAGGCAGAGTTCTCACAAGACGTGGAAAAAGTCTCCATTCCCACAGTCACTGAAGAAGGGGAACCTGCTAACCTAAAAATGAGTGAGAAATAAAATTTTAATATATTAAGCCACTGAACCTACACATTGTTCTACTGGTTAGCCTACCCTGAGTAATAGAAAGAAGTCACTACTTGATCTTTGAATATGTGATTTTTAATCTTCCTGATACACCTTTAATCTGAGGATGAATATTATCATTTCCAGATGTGGAAATGAAGACATAGCAGGTTAATCCTCCAAGGTCGCACAGAGAAGCATGTGCTCTAGGCTGAAGTGTGTACCTGGCCCCAAAATCAGATGTTGAGGTTCTAACCTCAGCACCTCAGAATGTGACTGGATTGGAAAATAAAGTCTTTAAAGAGATAATGGAGTCATTAGGGTGGGCTCCAATCCAATAGGGTGGGCTGATCTTGTAAGAAGAGATTTGAACACAGACAGATACAGAGGGAAGAAAATGTAGCAACACAGAGAAAAGAGGGTCATCTACAAGCCAAACAGAGAGACTTCAGAAGAACAAGGCTTCAAGGCTCCTTCATCTCACGATTCTGGCCTGAAGAACTGTGAGAAAATAAGCTTTTATAATTTAAACCATCTAGTCTATGATAACTTGTTATTACAACCCTAGCAAACTAATACAGTATCTTTACTGAGGTGGAATATTACATAGTCCTTTCTCCCTGACTCCTGGGACACAGTTACAGTTTCAGCTCTGGAGCCTGTACGTAATCAGACAGATTGGTGTGCAGGAGACAGCTGGGTCAAACTAGGAAGTAACCTGGCATGAATTTTTGAGTATCCCCGTCTCCTTCCCAGGGCTTCCCAGGTGGTGCCGTGATAAAAGAATCCTCTTGCCAATGCAGGAGAAACAAGAGAGGCGGGTTTGATTCCTGGGTCGAGAAGATCCCCTGGAGTGGAAAATGGCCACCTACTCCAGTATTCTTGCCTGAAAAATCTCATGGACAGGTGCCTGGTAGGCTACAGTCCAGGGATTACAAAGAGTCAGACACAACTGAGCAACAACAATGGCACTCACATCTCCTTTTATCTACTCCCTCCACTTTCTCCAGCAGCATTCTTTCCCCTTTTACCTTGGGGCAATATTGTCATGATCTGGTTCAGTCAATGTTCCCACCTACATTTTGCAGGGTGGGAATTGTAGCTCTGAGAGGAAAAGCAACATTTCTGAGGGATCAGCTTAATGTCCTGCATCTTCACAGTTCTGCAAGGAAACTGGAGCTCACAGAGGCTGAGTGGTTCAGCCACAGACATCACACATGAGGTCTTTTGACCTTCATATCATCTCTCTGTCCTTACAGAGTAGACAGAGGCAAATTGTTCTGCAAAGGATGATACCTCCTTTCAAGTGCTATGAATTATAGAATATTTTCATATTAAAAATGCTTCTGTGCTGTTTAGAAAAGGACAGAATTGATATTGAGTGATGAATGAACCCCTGCCAGATTCCAGCAATGTAAATGAGCATGGTTTTAATATGTCAAACAGTACAATGAGAACCTGAGAACCCACAATTACTTCATCACAGGGGGAGAGACTAACACTGGGGCAGGAGTCTAATTGCCTTTGTTTTTGAAGCAGCTCAGTTTCTGAGAAACATTGGGGTGAGCTCAGTTGCTGAGGAAGTGAAGTGAAGTGAAGTGAAGTGAAAGTCGCTCAGTAGTATCCGACTCTTTGCAATCCCATGGATGGTAGTCCGTGGAATTCTCCAGGCCAGAATACTGGAGTTGATAGTCTTTTAGTTTCAAATTTGATTCATCATTCTGTTGACTTCCATTGGCACAAACAGTCACCTACAGCTGGAATGAGACAGTCTGGGAGCTTCCAGTTGCAGGATCTTGGACTGATCCTTTACATTCACCGAGACTCCATTTTCTCTTCACAAAATTGGAAGCAGTAAAAATAACTAGATGGCAGGTTGGTTGGAGTAATTAAACATTTTCAATGCCTCGTTCAGCTTTTGAGATCTCATATTTGATCCGTCAGTTTTAATTCTGTCTACCCTAAACATCAAATTTTCACTCTCTACAATGTGTGTACATAACACTGGATTGTTTAACTCTCAAGGCAGTTGTCTGGGTTAAATTAGGTGATGTGTTCACAGGCAACTAGATTTTATACTGTTGTTTCCATGTAATGCTGCAGTAGTGATTCTTCCAGCTATTGCATCTCAGATCTTTGTGCATGAAAGTGGTTCAGTGCTTATCAAATTGAATCATATTAAATCAAACCGCCTTGTTTAAATTCTACATTTTTATCGACTAAAGAAATCCACAAGTATTGTTTCTGAATCAAAGCACTAAAGCTGTTAGCATTTGTATATTAAAAAAGGAAAGGAAAAACAACCTGAGTATTGACTCAAAGTTGCAGTGCCTACTACAGATTACAGAAGGACACGTTTGAAGCAAATATACACTACAGACTGCAGACCTACCATTTCCTAACACACAATCATTGCACTGCCAAGGTTCCCAAACAAATAATTTTCATTTCCCAAATCACTCTGCTTTCAGTAAAATTGCAATCATTTTAAGGAACACCCATATGAGAAAATTGTAAAATATATTTCTAAAGATGATCACTGAATGGTCCGTGTGAATTATAGGTACAGATTTCCAATCATTTCACCCTGTGAGATTGCACAGTAATCAGATGGCAACGTGTGGCACGTCTTCATCTCAAAGTCACTAAAGAAGTGGTGGAAATGCAATGTCTGATTCTGCCCCACATTAAGCAACATGGTGCTGGAAAAATGTCAGTTGGATTTTTCAGAATTTTCTGAAAGAATAACATTACTCAGTTGGCCAGATGGAATACCTGTTTCACAGGCTCTCAACTCTTGTCTAATCCTTCCACTGTTGTTGCCGTCGTTCAGTCTCTTTGTCCTGTCTGACTCTGTGACCCCAGTGGTTTTAGACCCCCAGGCTGCTCTGTCCATGGGATGTCCCGGGCAAGACTACTGGAGTGGGTTGCCATTTCCTTCTCCAGTGGATCTTCCCAACCCAGAGATTGAATCTGCATTTTCCACATTGCAGGCAGATTCTTTGCACTGAGCCACCAGGGAAGCCCCAATCCTTGCATACATATATCCATTTAGAGATGGGGAACATGTGTACACCCATGGCGGATTCATGTTGATGTATGGCAAAACCAATACAATATTGTAAAGTAATTAGCCTCCAATTAAAGTAAATAAATTTATATTAAAAAAAGAGTTTTTGAATATATTGCCTTAGGCCATTCTTATAACAATTTGATGAATTATTTCAATCCTTACTTGGTAAACAAGCAAACTAAAAATCAGATAAGTTTGCTACATGAGAGACTAAGTGAGGAGCCTTGACTCTCCATAAGAATCACCTCGGATGTTTATGGGAAAATTAATGACTTACCGGGTAAAGAATCTGCCTGCAATGCAGAAGACAAAGAAGACACGAATTTGACCCCTATGTTGGAAAGATTCTCTGAAGAAGGAAATGGCAACCCACTCCAATATTCTTGCCTGCAAAATCCCATGGACAGAGGAGCCTGGTAGACTACAGTCTATGGGGTCGCAAAGAATTGGGCATGACTGAATGATTAAGTGTGTGAGTCAGAAACTAAGAAACAGAAAACAAACAAAAAAAGAAAGTGCATATTTTTAGCACTCCTCTGTATATGCAAATCACCAGGTCTGGAGGAAAGGTCCAAGAATCTGTATGATTTAAATATCTCCAGGGATCTAAAATGGAGCCAAGCTTAAGAGCCACCAGAATATTGAAAAGAACATCGATTCTGAGCTTGGATTAGAATTCTGATACAGTCTGGTTTCTCTAAAAAGCTGAGAGTAAGACAGAAGTTTAAGTGTGTGAGGATTTTATTGGGATATGTGGTTCCAGGGATCAGGCAAGAAAAATAGGAGAAGAGAGGAGGGAAGAAAGGAAGAAGAGGCAGTACACGGATTTAGCCTCTGCCATGATGACCGGGTACACAATCCAAGAGGCAACATGGAATGAACTTTGGGACTGTCCATGTGGGGAGATCCATTTATGCACTGGTTCCATACCTCTTGGTCAAAGATTAGCCACAGCCTCACGTCCAGGCTGCACAGGCAGGACAGTTTAAGAACACAGAGATCTGTAGGCTGAAGGGAAAATGCTCAGGTCAAAATCTAATGGAGGTGCCCTTAGTCTGTGCCACCTTGAAGCTGGTCTGCTTCTGTGTAGAACTGAGGCTGTGGCAGAAATAAAAGAGGATCTGAAGAGATGTCTAAGAAGTACCCAACATAACCCCCATTCCATTCCCTGCCTTCTGGGTGACCTTGGACTTCTTACCTAAGCCTTCCTCAACCTCAGCAACTGCAGGGATAAATTTTCTAGAATTCGGGGATGGATTCATCTTCCAATGTTTAACATAACACAATATCCAGCACACAAACCAGAAGTGGAAAACGTGAAATCGCCTTGCCATGTTTCTTTTTTTAAACACAAAGGGTTCTGAACCTCTTTGTGGAGGCTGGCCTCCTCTAGATCTCCACGGGTACCATCTATAGGAACCTCTCACCTCATCCACTGAAGAAAGGAAACAAAACTGGAGATTTCTCAGGAGATGAGGGAGAAGCCTACACTCCAAAGCCAGCAACAACACAAAAAGTCACCACGTTTGTTCTTTGGAGCAGAGGGAGAGGCTTGATCTTCAAATACAGATTTTTTCAATCAGAAAAACAACATAGGATAAAAGCTGGTATATTTTTTAACATAAAGGAATGGATAAAGCCTCAAACACATGCACTCAAAGAAGAAAAAGTAAAAGAAGAAAGAATAAAAGCACACTGTGAGGGCCCCTGGCACACAGATACACACATTAATTTTAGTTTCTATGTGTTTAGATTTGTTGTTGTTGTTCAAATGGTAAGTAATGTTCAACTCTTTGAGTCTCCATGGACTGCAGGGCACTAGGCTTCCCTGTCCACTATCTCCTGGAGTTTGCTCAAACTCACATCCATTGGTTCAGTGATGCTATCCAACCATCTCATTCTCTGTAGCTCCTAAGGGACATCAACCCTGAATATTCACTGGAAGGACTGATGCTGAAGCTGAAGCTTCAATACTTTGGCCACCTGATGCAAAGAGCTGACTCATTGGAAAAGACCCTGATGCTGGAAAACATTGAGGACAGGAGGAGAAGGGTGCAGTAGAGAATGAGATGTTTAGATTGGCATGACAATAAGATTCTAGATAGCACTACACTGGTGCACAGTATTTAACCAGCCATGGACGTCCTCAAAAGATTTACTGAGTAAAGGAGAGTAATGAGTACATTCACAGGAAGAGTGGGGGGTGGTCTTAGGAAGGCACAACTTGGACATAACTTAGTCATTCATGGACTTAGTTCATTAAGCCCATCTTTGATGGACACTTGATAGAAGATGGGGACACAGAAGTAAATAGGATCCTGTCTATTGACTTCCCGATGGCTCTTCTTATACACATATTCATGATACCTGAGGTTGAAGACAACAGAATTTTATTCTGTAGAGATCACACAAGTCTTCCAGAGGTAGTGATGTTTGAGCTGAATTTCAATGTTCATATGCAATTCACCTGGTGTCCAAGAAGAGAAAGAGCTCAGTCTATGGAGAAGTGAAAAAAAAGATCTAGAAGAAATAAAATTAAACTTCTGGTACACTCCAGCCTCTCATACTGGCTCACATACATTAAATAGCACAGGTATTAGAATAAGAGACACCTAACTTCAGTTTCTTGCTTGTTTATTTACTGATTATTTGCCATCTTTGCATCACACTAAAGCTTGCAACTTGGAGAGCTTGAGTAACTTGCCCCAAATTGACCTCCCTGGATAGATATAGTAGTGAAGAGCAAGCAGACATAAAGCCTTACTCAAGGCTTGCAAAGTATAAGGTTTCAATACCCTTGGCTCTTATCACTCAGTGTGATGGAAGCATGAAGTTTAGTCTTCATAGAATCCTGCCAAAGGGTTTTCTATAAATAAGCCCTTTTTCCCATGTATCCATTTCAGCCAACAAATGGGAAGCTCTGGATCTGGAGGAGGTGAAATTTCTGGTCATCCAGGAAGGACTTCCAAGAAAGAAGGTAAAAATGGTTTATCCAGATTCTCCACGGCCAAAACACACCTTTGCTTCCTTATCCATCTGCTCCCATTCTACTTACTAACCAAGCTTCCCCAGGGAGCACTGATTTCAGGAAAAGCAAAGTTCTGCTCCATGTCAGCCCCTCAGAGTCCGCTGTATCTAATGTACTCCCAGCTTCATTGTACCACGTCATTCTTCTCTTCTGTGATGCTTAACTTTCCTTCACCACATTTAAACATTTTTAGTATAAGATTTGGTTTTTATTTGTGATTCGTATATGCCTTGACCACTAGCATACAAGCACTACAAAGCAAGGGCTTTATTCCCCCCTGCTATTTTCTTTAAGGTAATAGGTTTTCAAAAAATAATCATGGATATGTTATTACTATACATAGTAATTATGGATGTGTGAATACATGAATAATTAGTAAACTTGGGAACATCAGTAATTTGGAAGAGAAATCTTCATAGTATCAGTTCCTTTTTTATATTCTTTATTTTACTAAATTGCACAAAATTCCTTTCATGTTTTCCAGCCTCAAACATGAGTAGTCTCTGATACCTTCCCTGCTCTGAAGCTCTCTCTACAAGTAAGAAAATGTTGGGTTACGTCATTAATTCTACCTTGTAATTATGTATTCCTTTTTCCCTATCCTAGCTACTGGGATCATTGCTCACATGGCTCACCTTTATAACACCTGGATTGCTTTCTCTTTTCTTTTTTTTGTATGTCCATCTTCTTCGGTTTCCAGGCAGTAATCAGAAAAATCTTTCCAAAAAAAGCATCTGACTGTGTTAACCTATTCAAAATCTTGACCATGTTTTAGAGGAGTTTTCAGTTTCTCCAGCATTATTCTGTTCTTTAAATTTGTATCCTAGGGTCTAGCAATAATGAACTCTTGCAGCAATTTCAAGCTTGCTTCTAGGTGTTTATGCAAGTACTGCATAGCATCTGGCATTTCTATTCACTTTTCTGAGCCCCTTGTGAGCCTATAAACTTCTTGAATTAGAAGACTGCATCTTGTTTATCACTGTATTTCCACAATCTACTAGAATCCATAGCACATCTACGTGTCAATACATATATAAACAAAATAATTTTTATATACCAATATCTTGTGTGTTGGTTAGAAAATATTAATCTTCTTGGGTTTGATCACCTGGGAAAAAGTAATTTCCAATTAAAATGTTGAGACTCACACCCAGTCTCTGTCCTGTCTGACTCTTCATGGCTCCATGGACTGTAGCCTGCAAGGCTCCTTTGTCCATGGGATTTTTCAGGTAAGAATACTGGAGTGGGTTGCCATTTCCTCCTCCAAGGACTCTTCCCAACCCAGGGATAGAACCTGTGTCTCCTGCATTGGCAGGAAGATTCTTTACCACTGAGCCACTTGGGAAGCCCCCAAATATTGAGGACGACACTAAAACTTTGCAATACCTCTAAGGTACGTGCACTCTTCCTCTCTCTAGCATCAATATTTGCTACAATTAGAAAACCAACCTTAAGAAAATCTATAGCTTAACAGGATGGCCTGAATGATGCTTTTCCTCTTTAACTAAAAAAAAGAAAAATGAAAAAGAAAAAAAGTAAAAAATAAATCATTACTTTCTGTACTCTCCATCAGCCCATCTGTTTCTTACAGGCCATGCTGGTGACAGCTACAAAAAAAAGGTTGACTATGAACCATACCTCTGGCTTCTTGAGAAAGTCACATCTGTATATGCTTGTGTTCAGAAGCAGACAGGAGTTTATTTTTTCAAAAGAGTGCTGTAGCATACCACATTGAGATTCTGCAAACAAAGCATGTTTGTGTTTATTTTAAAGGATAGGAAAAGAACAAACACTTCATTAATTGGCAGATTGGAAGATATATGAAAGAGATATATGAATCAAAGTAAAAACTTAAGCTCAGTGGTTAGAAGCAAATTAATAATAGCTATTATTATATTAAAGGGGAAGAAGAGGAAGAGAATGAACAAGAACAAGAAAAGGATGGTTGTGGGCTAGAACATATCCCCGGAGGCACTAATTGCAAAGAATCTACCTGCCAAAGCAGGAGATGTGAGAGACTCAGGTTTGATCCCTGGGTCAGCAAGACCCCCTGGAGTAAGAAATGACAACCCACTGCATATTCTTGCCTGGAGAATCCCATGGACAGAGGAGCCTGGCAGGCTACAGTCCATGGGGTCGCAAAGAGCTGGACACAACTGAAGTGACGTAGCACAGCACACACTGGATTTACTGAGTTTTGTAGCAGAGAGTTAGTCCAGAGATTACTGGGTTCCATGTTTTTTGCTTTGTTTTGTTTTGCTTTTTGTACTGTGGACACAAAAACCCAGAGCACTGAAATGAGTTATAAGGTCACATGGTATAGAACACAGGTGGTCACCCAAATCAATTTTGATTTAAGAAGCGTTCTCATCTAATAACCTCACTGCACATGAGATTTCTTAGCTACTTCAAGGTAACCCAGTTAGAACAGTCAAACATTGTGCTTGATGGTTTCTGAATAATTTTCTTTTCATATTATTTTTCCTCCTGGTGAATCTAAATACTGAAGATGTTCTGAATCATGGAAGAAATACAATCAAGTTTGCATGCTCAATTCTAGAAATGAAAAGAACTTAGATTTGGGGAGTTTGACAATTCAGAACTTAGTGTCCATTCTGTCAAATACTGTCTAAAAACCTGGGGCAAGTTTAAATTCATATTCTCAATTTCCTTTTTGTAAAATAGTGATAATAATCCTCAACATGAAGGCAGTTGGTGAAGTCCAGGTTTAATTATGTACCTTAAGACTATGGCATAGTACTTGGCACAGTGCTGTTGTTTAGCTGCCAAGTCATGTCCGACTCTTTGCAACCCCATGGACTGTAGTCAGTCTCCAGCGTCCATGGGATTCTGCAGGTAAGAATGCTGGAGTGGGCTGCCATTTCCTTTTCCAGGGCGTCTTCTCAACCCAGGGATCGAACTTGAGTCTTTGTTTCTTGCATTGCAGGCAGATTCTTTACCACTGAGCCACCTGGGAAGTCCCTACAAACTCTCAAATAGCATGTATATGCCATCAATACTTCTTAGCCAATGAAAATGATGAAATGTATGATAAAGAAGTATTTCAAAATACAGCTTTGAGTGCTACTTTTACATTATCAAGTGATAAGAAGTTGTTAATTTTAAAAGGATTTAAGTGTATACTGCCAATAAACAACACATTAAAAAAAATCCATAGAAAGCACTTAAAAGTGCATCTGGCGAGTGTGTTGTTACTCTGCGTAGTGCACTGGTGAGAGGTCTCAGTAGGATGGTGGGATCAAAAAGAACACAGTTTCTCAAGGAGCTATAGTACTTTATCCATTGAAAAAGCTCCAAGTGATACATATATGTTATATATAAACATATATGTAAACACATATATGTAATTAGTTTCATGTTTAACTGAACTACTTAAATATAAAACTGATTACTACAAAGAAAGTTAGAATCTGAGTGATTTTGTATTTTCACATCATGTAAGATGACCAGGGGGTGCAGTGGTAAAAAATCCATCTGCCAATGCAGGAGATGCAAGAGACTTGGGTTCCATCCCTGGGTTGGGAAGTTACCCTGGAGAAGGAAATGGCAACTCACTGCAGTGCTCTTGCCTGGAAAATTCCATGGACAGAGGAACCTATGGCCTGCAGTCCATGGGGTCACAAAGAGTTGGAGATGACTGAGCAGACACACACATGAGATGACCATGAGACAACTGAACACGATTTCTTTCTTTCTTCTTCAAAAGACGATACCATCAGTCAGTTCAGTTCAGTTCAGTCGCTCAGTCATGTTCAACTCTTTGCGACCCCATGAATCGCAGCATAGCAGGCCTCCCTGTCCATCACCAACTCCCGGCGTTCACGTAGACTCACGTCCATCAAGTCAGTGATGCCATCCAGCCATCTCATCCTCTGTCGTCCCCTTCTCCTCCTGCCCCCAATCCCTCCCAGCATCAGAGTCTTTTCCAATGAGTCAACTCTTCGCATGAGGTGGCCAAAGTACTGGAGTTTCAGCTTTAGCATCATTCCTTCCAAAGAAATCCCAGGGCTAATCTCCTTCAGAATGGACTGGTTGGATCTCCTTGCAGTCCAAAGGACTCTCAAGAGTCTTCTCCAACACCACAGTTCAAAAGCATCAATTCTTCGGCACTCAGCCTTCTTCACAGTCCAACTATAAATAACCAGAAATCACAGAAAATCATGTTACAGTTCTGGCTTTATCTGTCAGTGAACTATGAACTCACATCTGCCATTTACACTCTCATTCTCAGTTTCCTTGCTTGTGAAATATGGATAATGATAACTTTCCATCCCCTTCAATTCCAGCCCTATCTTAAGGGTGAAGTAAAATGCTTACAGGGCAGACATGAAACACTAAATAGGTGTCAATTCATTTCTTGGTACAGGCAAGGCCCCATCCTCACAGGGCTAACTAGTTAGTGAGGAAAAGAGAAAAGAGGGGAGGGAAGAACCATGTGAGGACCTGAACCAGGAGGAGGGAGCCTAGTAGTAGCATCAGACTTCAGTTCAGTTCAGGTGCTCAGTTGTATCTGACTCTTTGTGATCCCATGGACTGCAGAAGGTAAGACAGCCTTCCCTGTCCATCAGCAACTCCCAGGGGCTTACTCAAACTCATCCACTGAGTCAGTGATGCCATCCAACTGTCTCATCCTCTGTCATCCCCTTCTCACGCCTTCAATCTTTCCCAGCATCAGGGTCTTTTCCAATGAGTCAGTTCTTCACATCACGTGGCCAAAGTATTGGAGCTTCAGCTTCAGCATCAGTCCTTCCAATGAACACCCAGGACTGATCTCCTTTAGGATGGACTAGTTGGATCTCCTTGTAGCCCAAGGGACTCTCAAGAGTCTTCTCCAACACCACAGTTCAAAAGCATCAATTCTTCGGCACTCAGCTTTCTTTATAAAGTTATTCTTTTCCACCTCACCAAAAACTCTGTATCTAAGAATTAATTTGGTGTTGGGGTACAGAGCTGAGAATTCAGCTTCAGGGCTCCAGGTAGAGGCAAGCTTGTCACATACAGAAGAAAGACAGCAGGCTGTTCAGGCAAGGGAAATAGACTTAGCTCATTGTATCACAGAATTCAAGGGGAGAATCTTTGAGAGGGATGAGAATCACATTGTACACGTCTTGCCAGCCACCTTATCTTAGATTTTGAGATCAGAAGGGGTCCTCTAAAGGATTTTATACAAAGTATTTTTTTATGATTGGTCTAATGAATCATACATGGGTTCATTTGGCAACTCGAATGCTAAAATGTCCCTGAGTCAGGAACAATGAGCTTTTCAGAAACAAAGTTCCTACTTCTATTCCTTTATCTCTTTCCCTACCCCAAACCCGACACATCTTCTCTTTGTCTACTTTTCAGTTTTGTGAACAGCTCCCATCTCTCCATACCCTTGACACTACTTCTGCCTTCAAGAGGACTCATCTGAGAGTTCTGTGTCTAAGACTGAAGCTTCTACCACAGGCTAAGAACCTTTCTCTTCAGTAAGTGGTTTTAAGATCACATCCACCTTTTCCTTGACTCAGAGCTGTCATGCTATACCATGTTGCTGCTATATCACACTCAGAATTGCAGAGTCTAGAGAGATGTTAGAAACCTGTGTTTACAGGTTCATCTCCTCTCCAGTGCCTCAAGGTGAAGGGCTGGACTAAATCCTGCTTTTGACTTCAGTTCTGTTTAATACAGTGGCTGGCCCAAGAGCAATACCATAAATGTGGGAACAAACAACAGATAAGGAAGCTGAGGCCCAGTCATATATGAGAAGTGTGGCTTCCAGCCCCATGTGCTTTCACTTGAGAAAGTATTTGGGTCATCCTTAATGCTGGGGGGGATGACCATCCTTCCTCCCAAACGAGACGCTGTAGGCCACAGGCAGGAAGTGCCACAAGTCTGATGTTCTAGTTCATCTCCGCCCCATGGGACTCTGTCTCTCCTGGGGAAGTGGAATGACTTAATTTCATTACTGAGTTTAGAAGTTGAGAGCAAGAAGTAAGTTGCAGGCACCCCAGCACAGGCCTGCTCAGTGCCTGGTTGACTTCCATTGAGGAAACTTAGAAACTGGAGTCTGGTCCTTCCTGGGTTGGCCTGCAGGTCTCCACCTCTCTCTCTCTCTCCCTCCCTCACAGGATTAGTACCAGTAGGGAGAATTCTATCTCCTTGTTCTTCCTGGCAGTAGCAGCTTCTGCTCTGTGGGGAAAAGGCAGCTCTACTGGCCCAGAATCACTTGTGATTATTGGGTGGCTCCTTGGAAGAAAAGCTATAACAAACCTAGACAGTGTGTTAAAAAGCAGGGATAGATATCACTTTGTCAACAAAGGTCTATTTAGTCAAAGCTATGGTTTTTCCAGTAGTCATGTAAGGATGTGAGAGTTGGACCATAAAGAAGGCTGAGTGCCAAAGAATTGATGCTTTCAAACTGTGGTGCTAGAGAAGACTCTTGAGAGTCCCATGAACTGCAAGGAGATCAAACCAGTCAATCCTAAAGAAAATCAACTCTGAATATTCATTGGAAGGACTGTTGCTGAAGCTCCAATACTTTGGCTACCTGATGTGAAGAGGCAACTCATTGGAAAAGACCCTGGTGCTGGGAAAGAATGAAGGAAAAGAAAAGGAATTGGCAAAGGACAAGATGGTTAGCTGGAGAAGGCAATGGCACCCCACTCCAGTACTCTTGCCTGGAAAATCCCATGGATGGAGGAGCCTGGTAGGCTGCAGTCCATGAGGTCGCTAAGAGTCAGACACGACTGAGCGACTTCACTTTCACTTTTCACTTTCATGGATTGAAGAAGGAAATGGCAAATGGATTCTCCAGGAAATGCCTGGAGAATCCCAGGGACAGGGGAGCCAGGTTGAGAGGCCGTCTATGGGTTCGCACAGAGTCGGACACGACTGAGCGACTTCACTTTCACTTTCAAGATGGTTAGCTAACGTTACCAACTCAATGGACATGAATCTGAGCAGTTTCTGGGAAGTTGTGAAGGACAGGGAAGCCTGGTGTGCTGTAGTCCATGAGGACAGAAGTAGTTGGACATGATTTAGTGACGGAAAAACAGCCTGCTTTTTTATCATCTCAAATAATTTGCAAACACATTGTCATTTCTTCAAATAGCTTTAAAGTACTATTTTCAATGTAGAACAGAGTTATATTGTATGGCTGAAAAAAGTATATCCCATTTTCTTTTACTTCATTACTCAGGAGTGTGTTATTCTAAATAAATAACTTTTGTGGTAAGATACCTGTGGCGGATTCATGTTGATATATGGCAAAAACAATACAAAATTGTGAAGTTAAAAAATGAAATTAAAAAAAATTAAATTTAATTTAAAAAAATAAATAAAAAACTTTTGTGGTAAGATAGCCATTCAAAAGAAATAATTAAGCCTAATTCCACAATCAAGAGATAATTCTTTTTTAACATACATCAATAGTATCTACTGTTTTGTTGTCTGTACCCAGAGATGTATCAGAAACATTTTTCATGCTATTAAATAGTTTAAAAATGTTACTTTTAATGGCTGAACAGTATCCCATTGTGCAGGTAAAAATTCTGTATTCCATTACAGTTTTCTTTTTTTCCTTCTTTTTAAAGATGACCTGTGGACAAACCAGGATTGGCTCACTTGATAGATAAGGAAGAGGAGGCTTAGACTGGTGAGTTTCTTTGCCAAGGTGGCAGACCTATGATGGTTCTCAGACTAGAACTCAGGGTTCAGGACTAATGGGTTCTGCCTCTGGTAGGGCACATTCTCTTCATATCAGAAAGGTTAACCGAATTTATTATGTATTTTTCTGAGCACACACACACACACATTTTTTGGACATAAATCACAAAGGAAATAAGGATATGGTTAGCCTTTTCATGAGGGATCAATGAACTCTGCTGTAAAAACAAAGAGTATATTGTAGCTTCACTTAGCTATAGTTATGCTTTTAAAACAGTAAAGATGGCCACATAAATCCTTTTATACTACTCTCATTGAAAAGTTCCCTTTTCAATGAAGAAGATTCATTGGATGGACTTAAGCCTGCCCTGACACAGAGCCACAAGACACAGAGCCACAAGAAATAGACACTTGCTATGGAAACTCACTAAATGTTTGATAATGTTTATGAGGGGTGATGACAGTAAAAATTGATTAATTTGGAAACTGATTGCAGCCATTTGAATGCTTAATGTGTGCTGGATTGATCTACTTCCAGGATGGATTGCTCACATCGTTGTTAGCAGGAAGATTCAGTTTCCTGTCATATGGGCTTCTCTGTAGAGCTGCTTATTGGATCTTCACAGCCTGGGAACTTGTTCCTCCAGAGTGAGTGATACAAGCAGACAAGGCAAATGCTACTCTAGCTCTTAGGACCTAGTCTTGAAAGTGACATTGCCATGGCTCCCTCAGTGTGCTGTTGGTCACACAGAGGTACCCTGTTACAATGTGGAGGGAAACTATACAAAGACATAAATATCATAGGGAATTAGCAGGGGACATCTGAAAGGGTTGCTAGCATAGAACCTCCAAATATTGATGGTCAGAAAACATGCTTAGAAAGCTGTGTAAGCCTCAAGAAGGGTGTTATTTCTATTACTCTCTTTAGATATGGTCAAAGAGGACAATGGAAAGAGAAAGCCTTCTCTAAGTTTGGATTTAAGAGCCAGAGGGCAATGCTGAGAAGCTGCTGCCGGAGAGAGGAACCAGAGGATGATCAAAGCATATTTCTTAGCTTGAGAGACAGTGGACATTCACTCACAATAAGAACCTAGGAAAATGCACAAATTCTACTGTCTAGTAATATGTACCGTTAATCTTCCCCTTATACACAAGGGTGTTCATTTTGGTTATCCTGTCTGAGAAATGGAATATTTGCTGCTCTATCAGTAAACAAAGGATGTCACAGTCATCAGTGACTGCGGCCCTTCAACATGAGCCAGTGAGCCCTGAGGGACCTTGGGAAGGAAAGAATGTCTGCCATCTCAGTTCAGTTCAGTTCAGTTCAGTCGTTCAGTCGTGTTGACTCTTTTCGACCCCATGAATCACAGCACGCGAGGCCTCCCTGTCCATCACCAACTCCCAGAGTTTACTCAAACTCATGTCCATCGAGTCGGTGATGCCATCCAGCCAACTCATCCTCTGTTGTCCCCTTCTCCTCCTGCCCCCAATCCCTCCCAGCATCAGAGTCTTTTCCAATGAGTCAACTCCTCGCATGAAGTGGCCAAAGTATTGGAGTTTCAGCTTTAGCATCATTCCTTCCAATGAACACCCAGGACTGATCCCCTTTAGGATGGACTGACTGCAGCCCCTCCCTTCAGTCCCTCCCTGCTGCTGCTGCTAAGTTGCTTCAGTCGTGTCCGACTCTGTGCGACCCCATAGATGGCAGCCCATCAGGTTCCCCCATCCCTGGGATTCTCCAGGCAAGAACACTGGAGTGGGTTGCCATTTCCTTCTCCAATGCATGAAAGTGAAAAGTGAAAGTGAAGTTGCTCAGTCGTGTCCTACTCTTCTCGACCCCACAGACTGCAGCCTATCAGACTCCTCTGTCCATGGGATTTTCCAGGCAAGAGTACTGGAGTGGGGTGCCATCGCCTTCTCCGTCAGCCCCTCCCTACTTACTGTTAACCCTAACAAAACTCAGGATGTAGAAACACAGGATACTGGTTCCAGATAGCTGATGTGCATACCAAGGGAATGATTTCAGTAAGCCAAGACTCTTGCATCTTCCCATACATAGAAAAGAGCTAAACCCCTTAACTTGAGATACCTGGTTTTCCTTTCATTGTTGTTGTTCAGTCACTAAGTTGTGTCTGACTCTTTGTGACCCCATAGACTGCAGCACACCAGGCTTCCCTGTTCTTCACTATCTCCCAAACTTTGCTCAGATTCATGTCCATTGAATCAGTGATGCCGTCCAATCACTTCATCCTCTGTCACCCACTTCTCTTCCTGCCTTTAGTCTTTCCCACCAGCAGAGTCTTTTCCAATGAGTTGGCTCTATGCATCAGGTGGCCAAAGTATTGGAGATTCATCTTCAGCATCAGTCCTTCCAATGAATATTCAAGGTTGATTTCTTTTAGGATTGACTGGTTTGATCTTCTTGCAGTCCAAAAGACTCTCAAGAGTCTTCTCCAGCACCACAAGCATCAATTCTTTGGCAGTCAGCCTTTTTACGGTCCAACTCTCACATCTGTACATGACCACTGGAAAAACCATAGCTTTGACTATACGACGTCTTCTTTAATTAGCAATACTCTTCTGATGTTCATACTACCTGCCCCTTGCTACAAAATTTCTATATAACATGCTCCCCCACCTTGCCTCCTTGGAGCGGTTCTCTCTGGGTTACCTGAGATGCTGCTTCCTAGGCTTGAAGTTTTAAAAAAGCTCCGCCAAAGAAAACATAGCTCTTAATTTTTAGATTGTGAATATTTCTTAAGTTGACATGTCCCTGTTTCACCCAATATATTTTGGATATGTGGGAGAAAGTCACCGATCTTTTTAGCTTATAGTTCTCTGAATCAAAGGAACCACCTTTGAATCTGATGTGGAAAATATCATGAGATCCTGGATCTTGAGTCTGATGCCATTTTTATAGGAAGTTTTTGTTTCTGTTTTTTGTGGCAAAAGAGTAAATATTTGTGACCAGAAGTATAGACTACAGTATATTTTCTTATTGTAAAGCAAATAATAACTTTGCCTTTCCTACTTCTGTGGGAGAGGTAACTTTCCCTGTCCAGTGGTTGCTAGGTTTGGGCATGGACCCAATGTTTTGGTCAATGGAAATGAAGAGTTGATGTGCCATTTCCAAGCATAAAATCATATTCACTGGGAATTTCCTCCAGATTTACAAACCCTCTTGTACTCCTGCCCTCTACCATAAGAAAATAATATTCAAGATGCCTCTGTTTTTGAGTTCTGGAATGAGAAGACAGTTCAGACTTCCTGAACTAATTGATAGCTTAGAGCAGCCTCCTAGCATCTTATATGTGTGAGAGGTAAATATTAATTGTAAGTCATTTAAATATTGAAGTTGTTTCTTACACAACACCATTACAGCAAAAACTGGAGGGCATAACGGGCATAAGGAAAGATGTTTGGAAAAGCAAGGACCTTTGTGATCATATAAAGAACTCTTTCTTATTGTGTCTAAGACATCACTTTGCTGACAAAAGTCAGTTTAGTCAAAGCTATGGTTTTTCCAGTAGTTATGTATGTGTGTGAGAGTTGGACTATAAAGAGAGCTGAGTGCTGAAGAATTGATGCTTTTGAACTGTGGTGCTGGAGAAGACTCCTGAGAGTCCCATGGACAGTGAGGAGATCAAGCCAGTCAATCCTAAAATAAATCAGTCCTGAATATTCATTGGAAGGACTTATGCTGAAGCTGAAGCTCCACTACTTTAGCCACCTGATGCGAAGGGCTGACTTATTGGAAAAGACTCTGATGCTGGGAAAGATTGAAGGAAGGAGGAGAAGGGGATGACAGAGGGTGAGATGGTTGGATGGCATCGCTGACTCAATGGACATGAGTTTGAGCAAACTCTGGGAGATGGTGAAGGACAGGGAAGCCTGGCATGGTGTAGTCCATGGGGTTGCAAAGAGTCAGACATAATTGAGCAACTGAACAATAACAAGAAGTCACTGCATGTTTTTTTAAATTTGGTGAAATACATAAAATATAAAGTTTGGTATTAAATTTTAAGTGTTCAGTTCAATGGCATTAAGTGAATTTCCATCACTGTGTAACCATCATCATTATTTATCTCTGTAATATTTTATCATCCCAAACTGAAATTCTGTATCTATTAAATAATTACCTTTTTTATTTTTTAAAGGAAGGGGTTACTCATACAATTTTGAGCTGTCAGCACTTTATGTTTGTGCCAAAGTAAATGACCCGAGTATTTTCATTGATGTTTCTGCTTCCTACCTTTCCACTGACCCCAATTCAAATTGTGGACAGGCCAGCAACCCATTTTTCCAATGTAAAAACATAAGTTCCCAGAAATTAATGTCCCTTTTTGTTCTCTGTAAAGGTCTACACTCATTGAGAGCTGTCAGTGGAAGAGAAAGGGAAATATGGGTGGAATTTTGAGTAAGGAGGGAAAGTAGGGAAGAGAAAGAGAGAAAAAGGAAGAAAGTGAAGTGGTTGTGTGAGCCTGGTAAGGAGGAAATTGCCCTGGAGATGGAGACCACCATGTCCCCCCCCAGTGTGGTCAGCTCTACTCTGCAGCAGTCCCCATCAGACAATGGTCAGCATATCCATCAGCTAAACACTGGCAGAATTTCCAGCAAAGCCATCAGACTTCCCGGAGCCGCAGGAAGTGAAGACAATGGGGATGTTATAGCCACCAGAAGGGCCCGAAGGCCAGAGGCCGTGGCTCCTTTGTCTAAGTGCCAATTAAACCTCCAGGCTGGGGACACACTTGACAGATGCTGTGGTCCAGTATTCACTGAGCTTAAATTTCCTACCAAGCTGGGATAAAGGAGTCCTATTTATTTTGACTTAAAGAAAATAGAATTACTATGTCCGAGCTTGTGGACAAAATTTTTATCACCTTCCATATACATTATGCCATTCTTTGGAGGCTGGTGTTATGAACTTCAGTTTTCACCAAAGCAGAAAATCAAAGCTGAAGGACGTTAGGCAGTTAGGCAAAAATATTCCTGTCTTATATAGCAGAATCAGGATTAGAACCCAACACACTTGACAGATGCCTAAATGGATGCTCAGTTTCTAGGTCCCAGCCAGAAGAGAACTTGAGGGCCCAAATGCCAGCTGTGAGAGTATCATCTAAAGGAATTCAGGAGGAGACACAAATGATTATTAGCAGGCAGAAGTGCCCGGTCTCCTGCTTTATGTTAATTCCTATGTCATTTTCCTTGGGCCTGAAGATGAATTATTCTTTGTTTTCTTTTTTTTTTATTTTATTATTATTATTATTATTTTTACTTTACAATATTGTATTGGTTTTGCCATACATCAACATTCGAGGCTTCCTTCAATCAGCACCAGCCAAAGATTTATAAAAAATGAAACACATTGAGTGAAAATAATGGAAAGAAAGCATGCTAAAAAGCAAAACAATAACAACTCAAACCCTAAGTAAAGTTATAGAGATAAAATGCAAAACACATTAAACACTTGAAAAAGACTTGCAAAAGAACTTCAGGAGTTGGATCTTTAAGTGAAAAAGTAAATATTTGGCAAATGTAATCAGGAAAATAAAATTTTAAAAACTACACACAAATTAGAGGTTAGAAGAGTAATACAACAAATGTGTGACTTATTCTAATAAGAAAATATAAACTAAGTTCACTAAAAAATATGGTGAACATAATACATTGCATTGGGATGGCCAAAAAGTTAGTTCAGGTTTTTCCATAAGATGTAATGAAAAAACCCAAATGTACTTTTCTTTGCCAAACTCTATATTATAATTGCCAGTCTATTTGCCCCTCTTCTATTGTATTAAGAATTTGAAGGTAGAGATTCTATATTCAGTTTCTGTCATTGTACCTCCAGTACCGAGCAAAACAAAATGAAAATGAAAACATACTTTATTCCCGCACACAGAGGGCATTCAATAAATACCTATAAAAAACTTTTTATACACACATAATTGGCAGTAACTGGAGAAAATGAAAAACATGAATAGGACAATCAAAAGGAAGCAATTTAAAACAGTTATTAGGAATTATATTTTATACTCCATCAGTTATTTAAGACTTACAAAAAGGAACTAATACATTAATTATTTTGATTTTCTTAAGTAGAAAATCCAGTCAATTATGAATAATAATTTGTTCTTATGTGAAATAGGCTTTATTTGATTGGTTCATGCTTTATTCCACTAACCAGGAAATTATAGAGCATGCTTCCAGGCTATGTCAGTGTTAAATATGTAGACCATAAACTCTTAGCTCTTTGCTTTTAAGTAGCATACAGTCAAGTGGGATGGGCATTTATACTCAGCAGTTAGTCCTTCTTCAGCTAGCTAAAGGACTTTCAGTTTCTTTATCTATTAAGTAAAAGGGAGAAAAACTATTTATTTATGCCATTCAATTTCAAAGTGATATGGAAAATATAAGTAGAATTTAGACCTTAAAAAATCATACGGTTTCCATCTCTCAGAAGAAATCATGTTTTTATATTCAAGATTCCAAATATGTTCTGTACATTCTGTAATTGAGAAAAATTGCCCTAGAATGTCAGTCTCATGAATTCAATGTTTTATGCTGTATTAGTCTGCTTGGGATGTCATTATAAATGCCATAGACGGGGTGATTTTCAGCATAGACATTCATTTTCTTACAGTTCAGGAGCTGGGAAGTCTGAGATCAAAGTATTGGCAAATTTGATTCTTCTTTGAGGTTCTTCCTGGCTCATACATAGCTGTCTTCTATAACCATGGGAGAGAGACAGAGAGAGAAAGGAACGAAGCTCTCTGGAGTTTCCCTATAAAGGCACTAAATAGGGCTTCACCTTCTGGGCCTCATATCAACCTAATCACTTCCTGCAAACATTAATAAAGAGAAACCTCACTAAAGTGGAGTGGAGGGCCAGAAGGGCAGCTACCACTCAACATCAATAAAGATCACAGAAGGAAGAGTGGTAACCTCCTCCTCTGGAAAGAAGTAACACTACTTTAGTAACTCCAACAGGAGAAAGAAATATTTATCTCTTGCTGGCAACAACTCAGTCAATGAGAGACTATCCCAATTCATTCAATGAAAAGCCACTCTATACTGAACTCTCAGCTTCCTCCAATGGACATTGTGTTTATAACAACCCCTCCCAACTTCCTTTCCCTTCTATAAAAAAAAGTTTCCTTCTTTTTCTTTACTAAACTTGCCTGTGGTTTATCATATTTCATGTCTAGATTGCAATTCTAATTGCTCCCAAGTAAATCCTTTTTGCTGGCAAAAATAAATGGCAATTTTGTCACGTTAGGTTAAACACTCAAAGTCCCCCCTCTAAATACCATCACTTTGGGAGCTACAGTTTCACCCTATGGATATGATGGGACACAATTTAGTCTATAGCATATACTTTGCATAAGAAGAGTAGTTCTTCCTAAACATTTTGAATGTATTGAGTGCTTTAAGGAATCCAATAAAATCCATGGATCATTTTCCCAAGAACAGGAAGGAATATGGAATACATGTATAATCCCAGGCACACACACATATATGCATACTGGTGGGCATGACATTTACCTACAGATTTAGGGAATTTCATAAGCCTGAAGTATATTCAAGTCATTCCAGAAGTGCAAGGTAGGAACCTTTGCACTAGGCTATTGGAGCTTACTCCTTGGAAGGAAAGTTATGACCAACCTAGATAGCATATTCAAAAGCAGAGACACTACTTTGCCAACAAAGGTCCATCTAGTCAAAGCTATGGTTTTTCCAGTGGTCATGCATGGATGTGAAAATTGGACTGTGAAGAAAGCTGAGCACTGAAGAATTGATGCTTTTGAACTGCGGTGTTGAAGAAGACTCTCGAGAGTCACTTGGACTGCAAGAAGATCCAACTCGTCCATCCTAAAGGAGATCAGTTCTGGGTGTTCATTGGAAGGACTGATGCTGAAGCTGAAACTCCAACACTTTGGCTACCTCATGAGAAGAGTTGACTCATTGGAAAAGACTCTGATGCTGGGAGGCATTGGGGGCAGGAGGAGAAGGGGACAACAGAGGATGAGATGGCTGGATGGCATCACAGACTCAATGGACATGAGTTTGGGTAAACTTTGGGAGTTAATGATGGACAGGGATGCCTGGTGTGCTGCGACTCATGGAGTCTCAAAGAGTTAGACATGACTGAACGACTGAACTGAACTGATTGGAGATCCAATCAAATTTAAACATCATTCTGAAAAGTTAGAAGTAATTATTTAGTGTCAACAGAACTTAGAGAAAAAGTTAGTACTTAGTAAAAAAGTTGGCTTAAAACTCAACTTTCAGAAAACGAAGATCATGGCATCTGGTCCCATCATTTCATGGCAAATAGATGGGGAAACAACGGAAACAGTGACAGATTTTATTTTTGAGGGACTACAAAATCACTGCAGATAGTGACTGCAGTGAAATTAAAGGACTCCTCTCCTTGGAAGAAAAGTTATGACCAACCTAGACAGCATAGTAAAAAGCAGAGACATTACTTTGCCAACAAAGGTCCATCTAGTCAAAGTTATGGTTTTTCTGGTAGTCATGTATGGATGTGAGAGTTGGACCACAAAGAAAGCTGATGCCAAAGAATTGATGCTTTTGAACTGTGGTGTTGGGGAAGACTCTTGAGAGTCCCTTGCACTGCAAGGAGATCCAACCAGTCCATCCTAAAGGAAATCAGTCCTGAATATTCACTGGAAGGACTGATGCTGAAGCTGGAAACTCCAATACGTTGGGCACCTGATGTGAAGAATTGACTCATTGGAAAAGACCTTGATGCTGGGAAAGATTGATGGCAGGAGTAGAAGGGGATGACAGAGGATTAGATGGTTGGATGACATCACTGACTCAGTGGGCATAATTTTGAGTAATCTCCAGGAGTTCCTAATGGACAGAGAGGCCTGGCATGCTGCAGTCCGTGGGATCACAAAGAGCCAAACAGTTCAGTTCAACAGAACTGAACTGAACTGAACTTAGACAGAATGGCTGCAGATATGTCTCTTATAAAGTTTTCCAAGTACAGCTTCTGACTCTCAGCCCCGGTTTGGGTGAGATGAAGTGATTTATTAAAGACCTCATGCTCTGCAGAGAGCAAACAGGCACATGAAAAGATGTTCGTCATCACTAATTATTAGATAAATGTAATTCAAAACTGTAAGAAAGTACTGCCTCACACCAGTTGTAATGGCCATGATTAAAAAACACATGTACACCCACGGCGGATTCATGTCAATGTATGGCAAAACCACTACAATATTGTAAAGTAATTAGCTTCCAATTAAAATAAATAAATTTATATATTAAACTCCTGTAACTCATTCAGAGTCTCCATGACCAACTTAATAAATACTTCCAGAATAGCTGTATTGCATGTGGTGGTTAAGATGTCTCTCAGAATATAGTATATTATGTCTATTTCATTTTCCAATATATCCAGAAAATTCTGGATTTTCCTTTTCTTCTGATGGAACTCAACTGAAATTTCAAAGACAGCTGACCAGTATATGGCTCCCATAGAATTTCATACTCCCCTGCAGAGATCTGTTCAGTTCAGTTCAGTCACTGAGTCATGTCCGATTCTTTGTGACCCCATGGACTGCAGCTCCCCAGGCCTTCCTGTCCATCACCAACTCCCGGAGATTACTCAAATTCATGTCCATTGAGTCAGTGATGCCATCCAACCATCTAATCCTCTGTTGTCCCCTTCTCCTCTCACCTTCAATCTTTCCCAGCATCAGGGTCTTTTCCAATGAGTCAATTCTTCACATCAGGTGGCTAAACTATTGGAGTGTCAGCTTCATCATCAGTCCTTCCAATGAACATTCAGGACTGATTTCCTTTAGGATGGACTGGTTGGATCTCCTTGCAGTCTGAGGGACTCTCAAGAGTCTTCCCCAACACCACAGTTCAAAAACATCAATTCTTTGGTGCTCAGCTTTCTTTATAGTCCAACTCTCGCATCCATACATGACTACTGGAAAAACCATAGCCTTGACTAGACGGACCTTTGTTGGCAAAGTAATGTCTCTGCTTTTGAATATGCTGTCTAGGTTGGTCATAACTTTCCTTCCAAGGAGTAAGCGTCTTTTAATTTCATGGCTGCAGTCACCATCTGTAGTGATTTTGGAGCCCAGAAAAATAAAGTCTGACACTGTTTACACTGTTTCCCCATCTATTTCCCATGAAGTGATGGGACCAGATACCATGATCTTAGTTTTCTGAATGTTGAGCTTTAAGCCAACTTTTTCACTCTCCTCTTTCACTTTCATCAAGAGGCTTTTTAGTTCCTCTTCACTTTCTGTCATAAGGGTGGTGTCATCTGCATATCTGAGGTTATTGACATTTCTCCCGGTAATCTTGATTCCAGCTTGTGCTTCTTCTATGATGTACTCTGCATGTAAGTTAAATAAGCAGGGTGACAATATACAGCCTTGACGTACTCCTTTTCCTATTTGGAACCAGTCTGTTGTTCCATGTCCAGTTCTAACTATTGCTTCCTGACCTGCATACAGATTTCTCAAGAGGCAGATCAGGTGGTCTGGTATTCCCATCTCTTGAAGAATTTTCCACAGTGTATCGTGATCCACAGAGTCAAAGGATTTGGCATAGTCAATAAAGCAGAAATAGATGTTTTTCTGGAATTTTCTTGCTTTTTAGATGATCCAGCGAATGTTGGCAATTTGCAGAGATCACACAGTAATTATTCTGATTGGAATTGCTTTGTGTGTCTATTTAAATTGGCCCTTTATTTGGACTTTCAGCAAAAGAGTTTTATTTGGTAGAATATATAACAGTATTACAAAATTATTTACTTCTTCCAAACTTTTCTTAGTGATCATCAGCACCTATGATTAATCCCCAAGCTTGTGATATTCAGTTTCTGTACACTCCACTTCACTTAAATAGAAAGCCTTGTATTTATCCACACATCTTCAGTCTTACTGAAATTGTCCTCTCTGATACGTCCTTGAACCTCTAAGTTCATGGCAATAAAGGACCTTCTGTCAGCAAAGGGGGAAGAACCTCTAATTTAAATCCAGTGAAATGCAGGTGTTACTCACAAGGTTTCAAGGACCAGAGAAAGGCATAAAAAATTCTCCTGATTGAAATGGAAATAAAAAGGGATATTGGAGAAGAAACAGGTTCCTGAGGATTGTAAATAAATGGAGCCAATGGGATTCAATAGTATTAATCAGGAGAAAAGGTCAGTCTCGGATACAGACTCTTATTGAACTGAATAGACTTTGACACCTCTTTGAATCACTTGCATTTATTAAATGTGCATGATTTTCATAGGAAGGGCTCATGTACAACACACACAAAAAGTAAGGTGTAGGCCAAATTGGGCTTTTCCCAACACTGAAAGAAGAGGAAGACTGAATCAGAAGAGAGAGGGAGGTAGACTATCAGTGTGTAAAAACCCCCAGGGCCCTAAGTGTTAGTCACTCAGTTGTGTCCAACTCTGTGACCCCGTGGACTGTAGCCTGCTAGGCTTCTCTGTCCATGGAATTCTCCAGGAATGAATACTGCCATGGATTACCATTCCCTTCTCCAGGACATTGTCCCAACTCAGGGATTGAACCCAGGTCTTCCTCACTTCTTCCCTGGTGGCTCAGAGGTTAAAGCGTCTGCCTGGCATGAGACCAGGGTTCGATCCCTGGGTCGGGAAGATCCCCTGGAGAAGTCAATGGCACCCCACTCCAGTACTCTTGCCTGGAGAATCTCATGGAGGGAGGAGCCTGGTAGGCTACAGTCCATGGGGTTGCAAAGAGTCAGACACAATTGAGCGACTTCACTTTCACTTTCTTCCTCACTGCAGTCAGATTCTTAACCATCGGAGCCACCAGGGAAGCCCCAGGGCCCAACACCCTTGCAGAAACCCATTGAGACCCACAAAGAATAACTTCCTAGAATTCCAGCTGCTCTCCTACCCAATTAGATTATAATTGATCTTTATTTGTATCAGAACACTAACTTGTATTTTACTCTTTGCTCTTGCTATGTTTTTCTCACCTTGATTGAAGCCCGAGGGCCACTGTTTTTTAGATTTTGTGTGTGTAGTGCTGTCAGACTAAAAGCAGAATTGTCTAAAATTAACCTCCTTTTCAAGCTTCAGCCTTTGAACGAAAACAAAAGTATATATCTTCCCTTTGGCCTTGGGAGCCTAAAGAATCCTCAGTAAGGATAGATTGAAAATCACCCCCTGTCCCAAGACCTAGAGGCTTGAGTGGTCAGGTTTCAGTTGATTTGAAGAAGTTATTCCAACTTCTTTTAAGTAGTTGTGCTGGAAGATTCCTAGTCACTACATGTGCTTTCTCCACTCTTTGACTTCACTTCACCCTCTACTCCAACACCTCCAGTGTCTTCTATGGTCGACTCTGAGCCAACTGGGAACTCTCCCCCCTGCTCCCCACCCCCAGGAACCAGATAGGCTTGTTTCATGGCAATTAAGTTGAAAGGGTCTAGAGGACATCTGATCCACATGCTCAACTTACAGGAAATGCAGACTCTTGCCCATGTACCCAGGATCACAGGGTATCTCCATCCATTTAGGCTGCTGTAGCAAAATACCAGAGACTTGGAAGCTTGTAAGCAACACAGTGGATTTCTCAAAATCCTGGAGGCTGACACTCAGAGATCAGAGTGCCAATAGGTTTGGGCTCTGGTGAAAGCCTGCTTTTGAATTGCAGACTGCATGACATCTCTCTGCATCCTCATGGTGAAAAACAAGCAAGAAAGCCCTCTGGGGGCCTTTCATAAAGGCATGAATCCATTCATGAGAGTTTCACCTCCATGACCTAATTATGTCCCAAAGGTCCCACCTCCTAACGTCATCGGGTGTTAGGGTTTCAATGTATGAATTTTAGAGAGACATAAACATCCAATTCACTGCACACAGATACCTACTTAATTGCAGATTTCAGACTACACTCCAAGTTTGCCAGTTCTCTCCAGAACATATATAATAACTGGTGTTCCTGGTGTGAAGTTCTGTTTTTTTTTTTTTTTTTTTTTGAAGTTCTGTTGGTTATCTTCTGCTTAGTGAGACCACACAGTGGAGAATGGAAAGCCACTTCCCCACTTGGAATTGTCAAAGTTCTTTGCAAGGGCATAATCCACTACTGTCTTATCCATACGGCTGGGTCTCCTTTCCCACATCCACTCTGTATTATAGATTACCAGTGTGTGCTGTGTGCTAAATCGCTTCAGTCATGGCCAACTCTTTGCGACCCCATGGGCTGTAGCCCATTAGTCTCCTATGTCCATGGGATTCTCCAGGCAAGAATACTGGAGTGGGTTGCCATTTCCTTCTCCAAAGGATCTTCCTGACCCAGGGATTGAACCCGCATCTCTTACGGCACCTGCATTGGCAGGCGGGATCTTTGCTACTGTTGCCCCTGCTCACTTATTCTTACAGAGCTTGTGTGTTGTTCACTTTTGTGCTCCATTCTCTGGCCAGTAGAAGGTTCTCCCTAAAGGCTTGGTGAGCTGGATCTAGAGAACTGAATTTCTTCACATCTAAGATTGCATTCCCCGATGATAATCTAGATCATAAACATCTTAAAGTGTTTCAAAAAGTGTCACATGGAACTTAATACTCATAGAAATTCCTAATATTTAGTGAATAAGAATACTTATCTGCTTCAAATCAGATGATAAGTCTTTTGCCTGGATTATCTTATTCAGTCTTTACAACAACCCTGTGAGGTAAACACCTCTGTTACACTCTCTTTACAGAAGAAAAGCCTGAGACACAGGAAGGTGATATGAACTTGCTGACTCACATCCAGCTAAGAAAGCTCATTCTTGTTCCACATGGAGCTAAATGAAGAGACAGAACATGAACCCAGGATTGAAAACATCATGGATTAAGATTTTGGTTTCACTCAAAGGAAGCTTCCAGACTGAAGTTAGCCTTGGGATTCATAGATTCTGTGACGATGATGTCTCAGCAGGTAAAGAATCCACCTACAATGCAGGAGACCCAGGAGACATGGGTTCAATCTCTGGATCAGGAAGATGCCCTGGAGGAGGAAATGGCAACCTGCTCCAGAATTCTCACCTGAAAAATCCCATGGACAGAGGAGCCTGGCAGGCTACAGGCATGAGGTTGCAAAGAGTTGGGCACAACTGAGCGGATGTACACAAACTCTCTTTCCCTGAACATAATTTATAATTCCAGGAAAATTTCTTGACAGGTGCATTATAGAGGAGTTCAAGTGTGCAAGAATGCTTAAATGTCTAAAAGAATGCCTCTCTGTCCCAAAGTGTGATGATTTCTCAACATCCTCATATATATTTATGCATCTCTCTTATCCATGTTTTGTGTATCTATTTCTTAGCCAGTCTTGCCACCCTGTGTTTATAGGATCTGTTTTGTTCACTAGCTCACAAAGGAAAGGGTCAGGCCTGCTTTGTGCTACTGTCTCATATAAACACAGAATGGTTTGTTGTTGCTTTTGCTTTGAAAAACAAAGCTGGGTTTAGTTTAGAAACAGAAAGAGAAGCCAGAGCAAAGGTCTCTGGAAGCCAAACAACACAAACTGGAGGCAGGTGAAGGAGCTACATCATACTATTCTTTCAGTTTGGTTGTTTTGGTCCTGTCTTTTGTGCCCACCTGCAGTGCCATCCTGTCCCCTGCTCCTGACAGCAAAAGCCGCGTGTGATAAATGAATGGGCTTTTCATCACTGGAGTTCTTGGATGTGGCCAGAGCCAATATCTATTCACAGGGGGGATCTCTGGGCTCCATTCACTTCTGCAGTTGCCCACTATTTTCTCCTTTCACAGGAGAAAATCAATAAAACAGGACATGGCGTGTTACTGATTGTACCACCTAATGAATTCCTGAACTGCCCAAGCCTACCAAGAACGACTGTTAAGCACCCTTTAATGACATTAAGCAGGGCGAGTATAGGTGTACACTCTCCTATGGAAGGAAAGCAGGGTTCAGAGAAAGATCCCATTTTTTTTTTTTTACAAAACCCCTCATCTATTTCAATGAGCAGATTCATATGTTTCTGATATGCAGGCTTCCCTGTCACTGCAACCCTTCTGTCTGTGTCCTGAAGGAAGCTTATTTCCTGGCTAGAACTTCATTTTGCTCCAGGGAATCAGATGCTAAAGTAGGTATGGCTTCTAAGCATGTACCTTTACACACCTACCATTACTGCAAGCCACTCGTAGAAGAAATCTCAGCTTCTGCTCTGCACCTTCTGAGCTGGTTCCTAGATTCCTCTTCTACCTTTATTGGGGAAATAATCACTGCAAATGTTGATAGAACCCATATAATGCATTGCCACTCTGACTAGTACTTGATGTATTTCAAATAATTAACATAATTCTGTGGGTAGGGGCTATTAGCACCCCCTTATTTTTTGAAAAATTTTAATTTTATATTGGAGTGTAGTTGATTCACAATGTTGTGTTAGTTTCTGGTAGTCAACAAACTGATTCAGTTATGCATATTTGTAAAAGAATTTTACAAATTCATTTTCCATTTAGGCTGTCACAGAGTCTTGAGAAGAGTTCTTTGTGCCACACAGTAGGTCCTTGTTGGCTATCTGTTTTAAATATAGCAGTGTATATGTGTCAATCCCAAGCTCTCCATCTATCTATTAGCCCATTTTTAAAGTGAGAAATATAAAACATATAGAAAGTATACAACTTTCATGAAGTTACAGAACTGCTTTTGGAATAAGGATTTGAACTCAGGGCCGTTAACGCCAAAGACTCTGCCCCATGCTGTTACCTGCTGTTCCACCCCTTGTGATGTGACCCTTCCCAGCCTTAGACAGAGGGATACCTTCCTGTATCTTACTTCATTTATTTGTAGTCTTACCTGAATACTAGATATTGATCTTGCCAGCAGTTCTGAGTGGATATATTCCAGTCCCAAAGGCTGGTATGAAAAGGGCCATAAATGTGTGAACAGTACTATTTATTTGGCATCCTTGTAAAAATGATGCGACTTCTGCTCAGACAAGGAAATTTCAGCTGCTGAAACAATTTCTACAGAAAAACGTTCCAGACACCTAAGTTCATTTAAACATGTGCTCCTGGACATGCATTCACCTTCCTTAATTGTCTGGGTAGTCCTCCCCAAAGTTAATGATTGCTGCTTTAGAATGTAGGGTGATGCTGGTTGTAATTATGGAGTGCAGAGTGCCGGGTCTTGTCTTAAGTAACACCAGATTATTGATGGTTTTAATATTACTATTGTTGCTAATGTCAGAAGTTTTTGTCTCTTATTATCAGTTTTCTATCACCTTCCTAACTTTTGGGGTGGTGTGCTATCTTTTCTACCCTGGTGTGCTATCTTCACTACCCTTTGACATTTTCATGCATTATTTATAAGTTTGAGTCAACGCTGGAATATATGGAAAGACAGAGAATCCTGGTGTGCCACAGTCCATGGGGCCACAAAGAGTCAGACATGACTTAGCAACGGAACCACAACAACTATAGAAAAACACATACTCAAGGAGGTTTGAATTCAGAAAATATGTGTATGGCTTGTGGGGAGCACAGGATGCGCAGGCCCCCAAGGGACTTTATGATCAGGGTGATGATTGATAAAATATTATGTAAAATACGAAACGAGATGTAATTATTTGCCTTAGTAGATGTAGAAGTTAAACACTATAGGAACGAAGAACCCCATCAGAAGTAGTTCCACACCATTTTGCTCATTACTAGTGAAGTGGCTGATTCTCTTCTAAGACCACATCACACCGAATTTCCAGAGTGTCTGTGCTTCTCTTACTAAAAAAATTGGAGACATGGTGCTATTCTCAGATGAAAAGAGTTTTCTCAACTTACTAAAAACTTTTTTATCACCTTGTAGGAGTGGCTCGGCGTAAAGAATCTGCCAGCAATGCAGATCAAACCTGCCAAGTTTGGTTCCTGGCTCAGGAAGATTCCCTGGAGAAGGGAACCCACTCCAGTATTATTGCCTAGGAAATCCCATGGACAGAAGAGCCTGGTGGCTACAGTCCCTAGGGTCACAGAGAGTTAGATATGAGTGAGCATGCATGCATGCGTCCCCTACAGTGGATAATTTGTTGGTGAAAAGATAGCACATTTTGTCTTTAACTGTTTCCTCCGGAGAAGAAAAAGCTAGAGATCACTTTGTAAGAGACAACGTGTTGTGGTAGAATGTGTACTTATTTTAGTGCTGTCAGAGCCAACTCCGTTACTCTGATGACTTTTTGATGTGCCCACTCTGTTACAATCTCAAGGGAGTCAAACAAACACTAACTTAGGTGCCAATATAAAGGAATTCTTCACGGGTGTTACAATTCCTCATCAGTTGGCTTAAAAATTCATCAAAAAGGAGATGATTACCACTGGTGGGTCTGCCCTAGTCAGGTAAATCCAGCCCAGATGTTCAAATAGTTTGTTTCCAAGAGATCCCAGGCCACTTGTGGCCTTTCCAGAGTTGAACTCTGACTGATACTACTATTGAAATAGTTACAGAAATGATCGCTCAGTTTCCTAATTTATAAGATAGAGGTTTGTGACTATAAGAAATCCTATTTATGGGCTTCCAGGCACTGGGTAAGCTGTAAACAAACAAAAATTGGAATCATAGTAGTTCAGGGTCAGGAAGCCAGGAAGAAGTGAAAGATATTCTGGTTTAAAGTTTACAACTTTAAGCACATTAAGTGTTCGTTGCGTACATTTTCCCTGAGGGAATAAAACTAAGTACATAAAAGTCCCACGAGAAAAAACATTTTTCCCCTTAAGAGCAACACTAAATGTCCTGATTTCATTTTGATGTCCAGAGAAGACTGTGGACCAAACATATTTGAAGACTTCACTTAGACCCTCGCCTGCTGGACTGGAGTTTTAATGAAGAAAGTCTAGATTTTTTTTTTTTTTTTCCTATTGATATTGGAAAACTGTCTCACACTCTCAGATGTAGTAAAAATCAAGGACAGCTGAATAAGGGGCTGAGGGTCACATTCATGGGCAAAAAGCATTGCCTGTGTGAAACTGACTTTGTTATTTAAACATTTATGATAACTGTATGCTCAATCCTTGAGTCATTAGGCTAAATGATTTAAACTATGTTAAATATCAGTATATTGAAATGATTTAGGAAAATTGGGCTTAAAGTGCCATATATTAAACTACATTATCTAAATATATTTAAAAAATTAATTAAGGAAAAAGTCTCTTTTTAATTAGTGATTCACCATATTATAGGATAAGCAGCAGTTTCAGATTTAAGAGTGGGTTTTTCAGATTTAAGAGTGGGTTTCATATCAAAGCTCTATTTAGAAGTGGAGTTAACATGAAAAGATGAAGTAGATAAATCTATTAAATTGTAGTATCCCATATATTCATGCATTCAATTATAAAACAGTTCAATGCAGAAATAAAGAAGTCCAAAGAATGCAGGTGGCATGTTTATGGCATATGAAGGGAAGACATAAGGTGAGGTTTGGGGGTATCACCAAATAGATGACATCTATCACCAGATAGATGACATCACCTGTAAAAGAGGCAATGCAATGCCGAGATTTGAGAGATGTGCTTTCCATAGAGAGAGGTCAGATGAAAGCACTGCATTATACTTCCTGGCAAATCTGTTGCTCCTCGAATTGTGACATCCATGCTAGTTCTCCAACACACACACAGAGGCAGAGGCAAGGGGGGATCTAAACGATAGGAGTGCTGGCTCTGGAGCCAACTGCTTGGGTTCAAATTCTGTTCACCCTGACCAGGTGCATCACCCGGGTACCTTCCTGTGCTTCGACATCTTCATCTTCATATTTGGGTACTGGCATTTCCCTCATAAGATGGGTTGTTGAGAGAACTGAATGTTGAAAGTGTTTTGAATAATACTTGGCCCATTACAAGTCCCTAATAAACATGAGTTTATTACAATAGCATATAACTATTATATACACATGAGGGCTTCCCTGATAGCTCAGTTGGTAAAAAATTCTCCTGCAACAGAGGCCCTGGTTCAAATCCTGGATTGGGAAGATCCACTGGAGAAGGGATAGGCTACCCACTCCAGTATTCTTGGGCTTCCTTTGTGGCTCAGCTGGTAAAGAATCCGCCTGCAATGTGGGAGACCTGGGTTCGATCCCTGGGTTGGGAAGATCCTCTGGAGAAGGGAAATGCTACCACTCCAGTATTCTGGACTGGAGAATTCCATGGACTGTTATAGTCCATGGGGTTGCAAAAAGTCAGACATGACTGAGTGACTTTCACTTATTATATATACATATATACGTAGATACACACTACCATATGTAGAATAGAAAAGAACCTATTGTATAGCACAAGGAAGTATATTCAATATCTTAAAATAACCTGAAGAATAATCTGAAGGAAAAGCACCTAAAGAATAATATATGTACATATATGTGTATAATATATATGTATAATATATACTCTTGCGACCCAACAGATTGAAGCTTGCCAGGCTCCTTTGTCCATGGGATTTTCTAGGCAACAGTGTTGGGGTGGGTTGCCATTTCCTGCTCCATGGATCTTCCCAACCCAGGGATCAAACCCATATATCCTGCATGCACCTTCTGCATTGCAGGTAGATTCTTTACCCACTGAGCCACCAGGGAAGCATATATATATATGTGTGTGTGTATATACACATATATATGTATAACCAAATCACTTTTCTGCACACCTGAAAATAATACAACATTGTAAATCAGTTTTACTCAATAAAAAATAAAATTAAAAGATGGATGTACAATGTTTTATATATAAACACCATATTTTATATATATATATATATATATATATATATATATATATATATAATTATACCTGCATAGAAAGAAAGAAAGAAAGTGAAGTCGCTCAGTTGTGTCCAACTCTTTGCAATCCCATGGACTGCAGCCTACCAGGCTCCTCCATCCATGGGATTCTCCAGGCAAGAATACTGGAGTGGGTTGCCATTTCCTTCTCCAGGGGATCTTCCCGACCCAGGGATCGAACCCAGGTCTCCCACATTGCAGGCAGACGCTTTAACCTCTGAGCCACCAGGGAAGCCTGCTAACTTGCATATTATACCATATAAACAAGAGGAAGCCAAAGTGCCTCTCCCTTCTGAGACAAGAGGGGTGAAAAGCATGGAGGTGAGAACAGGTGTCCTAGGCTGGTGCTTTGCAGACAACCACCTGCTATCGCCTGAATTAACAACAAAAAATGAAAAGCCCCACAACAAACAAAAGAAAAAACACATGCTGTCTTACATCCAATCACAAACCATCTTTTGTTCCTTGCCCCTCCGGTGAGCCCTTGGAGAATGGAGAATCGCTTCTGGAGTGGAAGGTTCTCATCAAGAGGTCATGGAGCTAAAGCAAACTGTCATCCCTGTCTGGCCACAAACCTGGGTGAGATTTGGGAACAGCTGGAGCGACTTGTAAGTTTGCTTTCATGGCGAGAAGCATGGCCTGCAGAAGGCCAGGAAGAGAGCACCATCTGTTTAAGAGTAAACTTCAACTAACATTTGTCTTGTAAACAATTTTTACACATTTGCACTGTGTCGCCTTCTAATTTCCCCCAACATGTGGTTCAGTACAAAATATGAGACAGATGTGATGAACCCCATTTTACAAGAAGAAACCATGGTGCAGAGAAGAAATGGCTTACCATGCCCAACCACTGCCGTACACCCACAGCACCAAATGAAAGAAGACCCCAGCACCGGACACAACACCTTAGCTCCAGACCATCCATGGGCTAAGCCCTAGACCTGGCTATCTTCCTCTTACCTGTGACCCTCAAATATTAATTTTTCAGTCTACGGCCATACCTCCTTGGATGCACTGCATCTCATCTCATCAAATATTAGTTTTTCAGCTATTATCTTAGTTTTGGTACTTTATATTTTCAGACTAAACACTGAATACCATTTTCCTTGGTCCAAATTGATTCCTCAGTTCAGTTCAGTCACTCAGTCATGTCCGACTTTTTGCGACTCCATGGACTGCAGCATACTAGGTTTCCCTGTCCATCACCATCTCCCGTGTCCATTAACTCATGTCCATCAAGTCAGTGATGCCATCCAACCATCTCATCCTCTGTCATCCCCTTCTCCTCCCATCTTCAATCTTTCCCAGCATCAGGCTTTTTTAAAATGAGTCAGTTCTTTGCATCAGGTGGCCAAAGTATTGATTTCTACTTATATGAATTAAGGTTCCAAACCCCTGAGCTTTCATCAAGTAAAACTTCTCCTAGTTAGTTTTGAAACCTGGATCTTATTATCACACACCCAGCTGTATGAATGGGGTGTGAGTGAAGTTTTTTCTGGCCCTGGGATCAATTATTTGTCAATTGTAATGAAGGATTAAAACCCATACCTTCTGATGACTTTAGCTGGAATAGATAAAATTTTACTGTAAAATAGCAAACAACCCCAGCTGCTTAGAGGCTTCAATTTGTTATTATTGTTCAGTTACTAAGTTGTGTCCAACTCTGCAACCCCATGGACTACAGCATACCAGGCTTTCCTGTCCTCCACTATTTCTGGAGTTTTTTCTAATTCATGTCCATTGAGTCAGTGATGCTTTCTAATCATCTCACCCTCTGCCTCTTCCTTCTCTTTCTGCCTTCAATCTTTCCAAGCTTCAGGGTCTTTTTCAATGAGTTGGCTTTTTGCATCAAGTGGCCAAAGTATTGGAGCTTCAGCTTCAACAACAGTCCTTCGAATGAATAAGTGCTTAATTTTTTCTCATCCAATGTTTCCCAAGAGTAGCTTGTGGGCTTGATTCGCATGTCATAAGGAATATTTGAACTGGATGATTTGTTTGTCTTATACCAGATAATAGATTCTTAATTGTCTACCTGGAAGAAGAAAGCCAGATAATGTTGGACTCTGGGGAGGACACAGATTAAACACCAAAGATAGATTAAAAGTTTGTCATTTAAAGCAGAGTTAGACATAAGTTAATGTGCTTAGGATATTATAACCAGGATCCAAGGGGCAAGGCATGTATTCTAGGGTCATTAATGAGTGGGTGAAAAGGAAACCACGTTGGAGAAACTGGAGAGCTTCTGAAATCTGCTGGATTCTGGAAGTCTCACTTGACCATAGTATTCTTCTGGGTTAAGGCCTGCCAGTCAGTGTGTCGCTACTGCTTAAAGGTTACCACCCTCAGAGAAAAAAGTCTGATTCCTTTCAGTGTTTATATTTTCTGTTATGTTAATTGAGAAGACAAGCAAAAGGGAAGGAATCTATTATTTTCTATATGTTAGATAAATTTCCCATGTAAATTTCATTTAATTTTCACTACAATCTTTCCAGGTAATCATCTGTATTTATATACATATATTATGTACATGTACATATATTATATATGTGGGTATGTGCTCAGTAGCTCAGTCATGCCAGACTCTGCAACCCCATGGACTGTAGCCCACCAGGCTCCTCTGTCCATGGAATTTTCCAGGTAAGAATACTGGAGTGGAGTGCCATTTCCTCCTCTAGGGGGTCTTCCCAAACCAGGGGTTATATCTCTTGCGTCTCCTTCATTGGCAGGCAGATTCTTTACTAGCGCCAGCTGGGAAGCACATATATTACATATATTTTAGAACAAATTAGCAGTAGTTCATGAAAACGATGTATTAAGTAACAGGAGTTTTGAGCTAGCTGACTAGCTGCTACCAGCCTGACTCAGTAACTTAAGTCCTGCCCCGTTTAACATGCTGCCTCCCACTCTGAGAATTGGGAGGTGGGACTAGGTTAGTAGAAAATGATATTCAGTTACCATCGGGTGGGCTGTGAGGAATCAATGGAAACCCCTGTACACAGCAGTGTAAATGCAAGTTCCTCCAATGATACTGATGACACAATTCCAGAAAAGTTGGCAGTGTCTGCCACCACAAGGCTTCCCTAAAATGTACCCAGCCTTGGCTATAATTACCAAATCCCAGGATGATCTCATATGCTGTCAGCTCACAGAGTTGTCAGCTCACAGAGTTGTCATCTCCAAGTGCCATGGTATCTTAATTTCAACATGCGTGGAAGGCAGAGTATACTATGTTCTCTCAGGGGCTTTTTAAGTAAATTAGTCCTCATTACCCTGTGAGGACATCCATTTTGCTCACAATAAATGAATAATGAAATGCTAGGGAGTCTTCTGCCTTCAAGATTTTTCAGGCTGCCCAACTCCACTGTGTCCAAGCCCATCACAGTCACTCCTGCTTCAATCAAGTTACTTCGTGGCTCAGATGCTCCTAGTCATGTGTTATTGACCTTGCTGTTCCCTTCTGCACCTCTCATCTTTATTCCTTTTTTTTTTTTAACTTCTTCCTGTGTTCTTTCCTGCCTGAGTCTTTTGCTACCTACTGCTTTTATGCAACTGGTCTTTCCATCTTTCTTTCCAATACATGTCACTCTTTGCTCCATGCCTTTGTGTGTGTTGCTGCTGTCTCTCCTCTGATCCAAATACAATATACTCCTTTTGAAAGACCATGGGATCTTCTCTCCTCCTGCTCTTACATTTAGGACAAGTCACTTTAAAATTTACCTTAAACTCTATTGGTATAAAAATAGATATATATGGACATAGATTCTATGTCTACATGCACATATGCAAATAGGAAGCCAGCTATCATGTCGTTCAGACACTCTGTCACCCTCTAAAGAGTTCCCTGCAGGGAGGAGCTGGGTCCTTTGTTAACTTTGCTAGCATGAAACTTTGCAGCCATTTTGGAATCATATCCTCCAAGCCCAGCCAAGAATTTGGATGACTGCAGCTCTAGCTGACATCCAACTGGATCTTCATGGGACACGCTGAGCCAGAACCACCCAGCTAAGTATCTCTAGGTTCCTGACCATCGGAAGCTATATGATATAATAAATGCGTATCATGTTTTGACACCCTAAGTGTTGTGGTGATGTGTACACAGCACTAGATAATGGATACAATTGTCTAGTGTTGATTATGTGTCAAAGGCTTTGCTGACTGCCCTACCTACTTCACTGTATCCATCTTTATTCCAGAAAAGAATTTCTGTTTATTTATTTATTTATTTTATCCAAAATCTCAATTTATTAATATATTGAAGATCACTTTCCAGTCACATCCCAGTTCAGTTTGCATTGGTGTAGGAAGTGGGGGAGGTAGATCTTCTACTCATAGAAGGACCTGTACTTGTTCTATCTTGTGTCTCCACCCACTCCTGCCTGTTTGGGACCCTCTTCACCCAATCAGAGAGAGGACAGAGAAAAAGAATGTGGAGGATTGTGCTTGAGAGGTGCTTATGGGCCAGTCGTCAGGTGGCCCGTATCGCTCTGCTCATCTTGCACTGACCAGATCAGGCATATGGCTGCATCCAGCTGCAAGGAAGGCTGTAAAATTTAATCCATGTGTGGACTCTGGAAAAAGAGGTGAGTGCCTACAGGCTCTGCACAATGAGGCAAAGCCTCCCTCCGTGTGACATGAGGTTTAACCTGGGAAGAGTTTTACATTTCAATTCTGCTTGCCTCATAGAAAGCAGAGATTCCCTCCAGATTCTGTCTTTAAGCCATCCATCAATCTTTGTTTTCAACATTGTGAATTTTTACTACCCATTTTCCAGATGTGGATACCAGGACCCAGAGATGTTAAGCCACCTAGCCAAGATTACACAGCTAGTAAGTATTGGAGTCAGAATCCACAGTGGCTCCAAGCAAGGCCCAGAGCATGGTACATCCCTTCCAGTGCTCAACTGGTATCTCATACTGGGAGTTTAAAGGGCATACAACTTATCCTGCCAAACTCTAATATTTTACACCCTCCTATTCCTGAATTCTAGTTTAAAGTGTGCATTTTGAGGCAACATTGTTTCTGAGATACCCTTTACTTATTTAATGTTTGCTCAGATGAATTTGTGACATGTCAGAGGTTGCATAGATAAAAATGAACTTGTGAAACCCTTTTGCGATGTGTTTCCCTAACATTATTGAAAGTACAGAGGCAAGATATTTTGAAAACTACAAAATAATTTGCATGCATTCAACATTTCTGCAGGCTGGGGTCTCTGTGTAACCCCTGAACAAAGAGCATAAATCTCCTGCCAGGTCTGAGCAATTTCAGAAATAAAGCTTGGTTAATATAGAGGTAAAACAGAAACTTTATTGGGGATAGAGGTTTTAGGACTTTGCTTCATGCCAAAGAAAAACAGCTCAGTTCACAGAATACAGCATTGAGCAGCGTCTTCATTTGGGTTGTTTCCTAATGAGGGACTATGACGAGGGCTTGGGTATAGGTAGATTATTTGGAAGGTGATTCCAGGAAGCAGAAATGAGAGTTTGAAGGATGGGAGTAGGGAGTAAGCATCCTTGGCTTCCCTCCTGATTGGTCGAGTAGTGTCTCCAGGGATATAGCTCCCTGATACTTCCACTGCCAGATTTTGAGGGTCAAGCAGCTTCTCACAGCCCCAGAGAAGTCAGGAAGTGGAAAGACTTGTGATATGCCCTGGATGGAGGTGGGGGGAGCAGGGGCGGGGCAGGAGATGTCTCTGCTACCTGAGTATGAACTTGAATTTCTGCAGATGTGGCTGCAACCAAAGATGGACCAAAAAGATGTGATAGAGAGCACAGAAAACTCCTTCCACACCCGGCACCTTTATACGGGCTATTGGCAGAAGAGGCTAGAGCTTGGAGGAGCCAGGATTACCTTTTGCGGGCAGCCAGGACCACACAAAAGAGAGACTGGGCTGCAGTGGGTGAGCCCACTTGATTTTTCCCAAATTTATCAGCCTGGTAAGTTACACCACCTCCTCAGGGAAGAGAAAGTAAAATGGGCAGAGAAAGAGCCGAAAATGCGTAGGTGAAGTGTCCCTCTTCACGGAACCACAAATGAAACAGGGTATCCGGCCTGTGCGCCTATGATCCTGGTGCCTGTTGGAGGGAATAAAGACATACATAAGATGCATGATAAATCTTTGACAGTGATTCTTTACCAAGCCCACCAGACAGGAGGCCCTCAATAACCCCCCTGACACCAAGTCAATAAAAATCTAATATGATAAAAGAGTTCTGTCCCCGTTTTCTTCTCTTTAATTTTTTTTTTTTTTTGCAGGGCTTTGGAAAAGGTCATTGTAAAAGATTGCATTATATTTCACAAATCTTTAGAGTTCCCCACAGGGTACATTATTACCAATATATTCTCTTCCATTTGATGTCTTTTTAGCAGTTGATGCCAAAAAAGGTCTGTTGTTTTTAAACCAGTTTCCAAGTAGCAGATCCTGGGTGATTAAAAGGAGAAGAAATAACAACAAATAAGTCATCAGGAAACGTTTAGGAGAAAGAAAGAGGTGGAAGACACTGAGGCTTCTCTTATTCACAGAATCCTGCAGGTTTGCATAGCAGACTAAGGAGGTAGGCGGCCTGGGTTTACATCCCCGGCAACTCTACGCACAAACTCGGTGACCTCTTGGTTATCTCATAGGATGAGAAAACAATGGCAACTCATTTGAAGACATCGCGTGAGCATTCAATGAGTTTTCATATGAAAAGGACTTGACCCAAAGGCCATTATTGTAACAGCATATCCCATTCCAGGAAACCAAAGCAATGAACTCCCTGAGGACTATTTTTTTCTCACTAGGTTCTTCATCTTTTGGTCATTATGGACCACTGATGAAAATTTCAGAGCACTTTCTGCATAGTGATAGCCAGTGTGAGACTTTGGTGGGGGGCCTAAGTGACACTCCCCAAATCCTGATTCAGAAAGTTACAAGTGTATTGATTGTGCAAAGATGACACATGACTCTGCTGGACTGCATAACAAAGTATCAAGACTAGGTGCTTAAACAACGTTCACTATCTCTTAGTTGTGGAGGCTGCCGTCTATGCGGTCGCACAGAGTCGGACACGACTGAAGTGACTTAGCAGCAGCAGCAGTTGTGGAGGCTGGAAGTCCAAGATTAAGGTGTCAGCAGGGTGGGTTCATTCTGAGACCTTTCTCCTTGACTTGTAGATGGTCATCTTCTTGGTGTGTCTTTACTTATTCTCCCCTCGCCTCCCGTGTGTGTGTGTGTGTGTGTGTGTGTGTGTGTGTGTGTGTGTGTGTGTGTTAGTCACTCTATTGTACTCTTTGTGACCCAATGAACTGTAGCCTGCCAGGTTCCTCTGTTCATGGGATTCTCCAGGCAAGAATAATGGTGTGGGTTGCCATTTCCTTCTCTAGGGATCTCCCAACCCAGGGATCAAACCCAGATCTCCTGCATTGCAGGCAGATTCTTTACCACCTGAGCCACCAGGGAAGACCCGCATGTGTGTCTGTGTTCAAATCCCTTCTTCCTACAAGGGCATCAGCCCCAATGTATTAGGGTCCCCACCAATATGACCTCATTGTATCTTAATTATGTATTTAAAGGCCCATCTTCAAATATAGTCACATCCTGACATGCTGGGAGTTATAGGTTCAGTATATGAATTTTGGGATGAGGGGGGACATGATTCAGCTCTTAATAGATAAGGTCAAGGCGAAGAGAATTTTGAAGGGAAGATTTTGGTGCAAATCAGAAGTTAGATAAGGGATATTTGGTATAGGAGGGTGCTTACTTTTCAGAGTCACTGTCCCTCCAGGGAATGGACACAGGTCTGGACAGAGTGCAGAATAGTTAAGAACATTAACTAAATATAAAATGAGTGCCAAGCCTGAACTAGTTACAGGTTATATCTGTATTTATATCTACATGTACATCTACATCTGTATCCACATCCACATTTGTATCTGTATCTTCCTTGGGCTATACAAAAAAGTATTGCCTCAAACTTGTGGCTTAAAACAATAGGAATTTATTCTCTTGTGGCTGTGGAGCCCAAAAGTTAGAATCAAGGAACAAGTTCCCTCAAAAGGCTCTGGGGAAATTCCTTCCTGCATCTTGCAGCTTCTGGTGGCTCCTGGCATTACTTGGCTTGTGGCTGCATCACTCAGGTCTCACTCAGGTCTTGTCTCTGTCTTCACATGGCTCTTCTTCTCTGTCTCAGATCTCCCTCTGTCTTTCTCTTATGACACTTACTGTTGGGTTTGTGGCACAACTGGATAATCCAGGGTGATTGCATCTTGAGATTCTTGATGTAATTATATCTGCAAAGACAGACCTTTTTTGTTTTTGTTTTTCTAAATAGGTGCACATTTTCACAGATTCTGGGGTGAGCTTGAAGACAGAGATGGGTGTACCTTTCAATTCACTCCTTGTTTATGTAGTTTCTCTCTTGGTGTGTGTGGGTACAGGCGCACATCGTTTTATTGTGCATTACACAATTTTATTGTGCTTCACTTCATTGTGCTTAACTGATATTGTGATGTTTACAAACTGAAGGTTGGTGGCAACTCTGTTGAGCAAGTTGGTCAGTGTCATTTTTCCATCAACATTCGCTCATTTCATGTTTCTGTGTCACATTTTGCTAATGCTCACAATATTTCAAGCTTTTTCATTGTTATTCTATGGTTATTATCTGTGATCAGTGATGGTTGATGTTTACTACTACAAGGAGATTATAACTCTCTGAAGGCTCAGATGCTGGGTAACATTTTTTTTAGCAATAAAGGATTTTTTAATTAAGGTATGTACATTTTTTTATACATAATGCTATCCACACTTTAATAGAATACAGTATAATGTAAACACAACTTTTATCTGCATTAGGAAACAAAAGGCTCACATGTTCACCTTCTTGCTGTATTTGCTTTATTACAGTGGTCTGGAACGGAATCCACAGTCATCTCCTAGGTACGTGTATGTGTGTGTGTGTGTGTGTGTATATGCACACACACATATGTGTACTCAGTTGCTTCAGTCATGCTCAACTCTTTGCAACGCAATGGACTGCAGTCCTCTAGGCTCCTCTGCCCATGGGATTCTCCAGGAGGAATACAGGAGTGGGTCGCGATGCCCTCCTCCAGGGGATCTTCCTGGCCCAGGGACTGAACCCGCATCTCTTAATCTATCTGCATGGGCAAGTGGGTTCTTTATCATTAGTGCCACCGGGAAAGAAATTTAATCAAAATATGTACACAGGAATTTTATGTAGGCAGAAATAAGACACTTATAAGTTCAGGCTTCCATGTGAGCATTTTTTCAAATTTTATTTTATTTTTAAACTTTACAATATTGTATTAGTTTTGCCAAATATCGAAATGAATCCGCCACAGGTATACCTGTGTTCCCCATCCTGAACCCTCCTCCCTCCTCCCTCCCCATACCATCCCTCTGGGTCGTCCCAGTGCACCAGCCCCAAGCATCCAGTATTGTGCATCGAACCTGGACTGGTGACTCGTTTCATACATGATATTATATATGTTTCACTGCTATTCTCCCAAATCTCCCCACCCTCTCCCTCTCCCAGAGTCCACAAGACTGATCTATACATCAGTGTCTCTTTTGCTGTCTCGTACACAGGGTTATTGTTACCATCTTTCTAAATTCCATATATATGCGTTAGTATAATGTATTGGTGTTTTTCTTTCTGGCTTACTTCACTCTGTATTATAGGTTCCAGTTTCATCCATCTCATTAGAACTGATTCAAATGTATTCTTTTTAATGGCTGAGTAATACTCCATTGTGTATATGTACCATAGCTTTCTTATCCATTCATCTGCTGATGGGCATCTAGGTTGCTTCCATGTCCTGGCTATTATAAACAGTGTTGCGATGAACATTGGGGTACACGTGTCTCTTTCCCTTCTGGTTTCCTCAGTGTGTATGCCCAGCAGTGGGATTGCTGGATCATAAGGCAGTTCTATTTCCAGTTTTTTAAGGAATCTCCACACTGTTCTCCATAGTGGCTGTACTAGTTTGCATTCCCACCAACAGTGTAAGAGGGTTCCCTTTTCTCCACACCCTCTCCAGCATTTATTGCTTATAGACTTTTGGATCACAGCCATTCTGACTGGCGTGAAATGGTACCTCATAATGGTTTTGATTTGCATTTCTCTGATAATGAGTGATGTTGAGCATCTTTTCATGTGTTTGTTAGCCATCTGTATGTCTTCTTTGGACAAATGTCTATTTAGTTCTTTGGCCCATTTTTTGATTGGGTCATTTATTTTTCTGGAATTGAGCTGTAGGAGTTGCTTGTATATTTTTGAGATTAGTTGTTTGTCCATTGCTTCATTTGCTATTATTTTCTCCCATTCTGAAGGCTGTCTTTTCACCTTGCTAATAATTTCCTTTGTTGTTTTATTAGAACTGTGCATCATTTAAAGCTCCATGGTCTTGAGATGTGTGTGTGTGTATATATACACACATACACACACACACCCACACATCCACATTCGTATCTATATTTTCCTTGGGCTACATATATGTATTTAAAAATGTATTTAATCCTTACAAAAGCTCATAATCATCTCCTAAGTATGTGTATGGTATATGTGAGTGTGCAGGAGCCATAGGAGACATGGGTTCAATCCCTGGGTCAGGAAGATCCCCAGGAGGAGGGCATGGCAACCCACCCCAATATTTTTGCCTGGAGAATCCCATGGACAGAGGAGCCTGGTGGGGTACAGTCCATAGGTCACATAGAGTCGGACAGGACTGAAGAGACAGCACACATATACGTGTGTGTGTGTGTGTATACATATATAATTTTATTTAATCATCAAAAAAATAAATACTGATGGGCTGGCAGAGACACATGAGGCAAAAATGCTTCAGCAGAAATGGAGTGTGCATTCAGATGGATCCTCTCACTGCTGCTTCCCCTCCCCAGGTTCCAGGTGCAGACCTGCAGGGCTGCCCTGCACGGGGAAGAAGACAGAGACTTGCCCGCCCGGCTCCCCTGGAGATGACTTGCCTCCACAGAGAGGCTGGGCTTGAGATGATGCACATTTCTAATAAAAATGCTCACATGGAAACCTGAACTTATGAGTGTCATTATTTCTGCTTAAGTAAAATCCCAGCGTACATATTTTGATTAAATTTCTTTTACCAGGGAATGACAATGTCAAAAGATCAGAGAATCACAGAACACATTGCTAAGAAGTGTGACAAGAATGTATAAGGCGGATGAGAGACCCGGAAAGGTTCTTCCCTGAGCTTGGCAGCTGCATCTGTGGTAGGTAAAACTCACTGTATTGCCACCTGTCCAGGGATACTGACAACTGTGTTAATGAACGGCAAAGGAATTCTGCTCAGTATTTTAAGCCATTTGAACTTGAAACTATATTGCCTTTAACAGGCAACAGATTTAATGGGTTGCAGATAGCTAGACATTCTAATTAATAATCTCTTTCCTGGGCTGTTTGCACTATTAAAGCTCAGCTGTGATGATGTGCATACATAGAGTCAAAGGGATACAACCCAACACAAAGCATAGAACAATGTGAATCTATTTTTCACTAATTCATTCATTATTTTCCTAAAATCAATGCCTCACTTCTGCCTAAACTCCAGATACAGGAATTTCCTTTTGGATATCACACACACACACACACAAGCACACACGCACACACACACATTCTTTTTGGATATCACCAGGTTTCCCTGGTGTCTCAGATGATAAACAGCCTGCCTGTAATGCAGGGGACCCTGGGTTCGATCCCTGCATCAGGAAATCCCCTGGAGAAGGGAATGACAACCCACTCCAGTATTCTTGCCTTGAGAATTCCTTGGGAAGAGGAGCCTGGCATGCTACAATCATGAAATGACCAAGAGTTGGACACAACTTAGGGACACACACATCACACATGTGGAATCAGAACTCAATTTTGAAAATTGCCTTTCTAGAGAGTATCCGTTTTTGAGATTGCATCCAAATACTGCATTTCAGACTCTTTTGTTGACCATGATGGCTACTCCATTTCTTCTAAGGGATTCCTGCCCACAGTAGTAGATATAATGGTCATCTGAATTAAATTCAGGGGCTTCCCTGGTGGCTCAGAAGATAAGGCATCTGCCTGAAATGTAGGAGACCCGGGTTCGATCCCTGGGTTGGGAAGATCCCCTGGAGAAGGAAATGGTAACCTACTCCAGTATTCTTGCCTGGAGAATCCCATGGACAGAGGAGCCTGGTGGGATACAGTCCACGGGGTCGCAAAGAGTCAGACACGACTGAGTTAAATTCACCCATTACAGTCCATTTTAGTTCGCTGATTCCTAGAATGTTGATGTTCACCCTTACCATCTCCTGTTTGACCACTTCCAATTTGCCTTGATTCATGGACCTAAAATTCCAGGTTCCTATGCAATATTGTTCTTTACAGCATTGGACCTTGCTTCTATCACCAATCACATCCACAACTGGGTGTTGTTTTTGCTTTGGCTCCATCCCTTCATTCTTTCTGAGGTTATTTCTCCACTGATCTCCAGTAGCATATTGGGCATCTACTGACCTGGGGAGTTCCTCTTTCAGTATCCTATCATTTTGCCTTTTCATACTGTTCATGGGGTTCTCAAGGCAAGAATACTGAAGTGGTTTGCCATTCCCTTTTCCAGTGGACCACATTCTGTCAGACCTCTCCACCATGACCTGTCCGTCTTGGGTGGCCCCACACGGCATGGCTTGGTTTCACTGAGTTAGACAAGGCTATGGTCTGTGTGATCAGATTGGCTAGTTTTCTATGATTATGGTTCCAGAGTGTCTGCCCTCTGATGCCCTCTCACAACACCTACCGTTTTACTTGGGTTTCTCTTACCTTGGATGTGGGGTATCTATTCAAGGCAAACCATTCAAGATCATGGTAATCCAAGCCTAGGCCCCAACTAGTAATGCTGAAGAAGCTGAAGTTGAACAATTCTATGAAGACCTACAAGACCTTTTAGAACTAACACCCCTAAAAGATGTCCTTTTCATTTTAGGGGACTGGAATGCAAAAGTAGGAAGTCAAGAAACACCTGGGGTACCAGGCAAATTTGGCCTTGGAAAACAGAATGAAGCAGGGCAAAGGCTAATAGAGTTTTGCCAAGAGAACACACTGGTCATGGCCAACACCCTCTTCCAACAACACAAGAGAAGACTCTACACATGGACATCACCAGATGGTCAAACTAAAATCAGATTGATTATATTCTTTGCAGTCAAAGGTGGAGAAGCTCTATACAGTCAGCAAAAAGACCGGGAGCTGACTGTGGCTCAGATCATGAACTCCTTATTGCCAAATTCAGACTTAAATTGAAGAAAGTATGGAAAACCACTAGACCATTCAGATATAACCTAAATCAAATCCTTTATGATTATACAGTGGAAGTGAGAAATAGATTTAAGGAACTAGATCTGATAGAGGGCCTGATGAACTATGGACGGAGGTTTGTGACATTGTACAGGAGACAGGAATTAAGACCATACACAAGAAAAAGAAATGCAAAAAAGGAAAATGACTGTCTGGGGAGGCCTTACAAATAGCTGTGAAAAGAAGAGAAGCGAACACCAAAGGAGAAAAGGAAAGATATAAGCATCTGAATGCAGAGTTCAAAGAAGAGCAAGGAGAGATAAGCAAGGTGAAAAGACAGCCTTCAGAATGGGAAAAAATAATAGCAAATGAAGCAACCGACAAACAACTAATCTCAAAAATATACAAGCAACTCCTACAGCTCAACTCCAGAAAAATAAATGACCCAATCAAAAAATGGGCCAAAGAACTAAATAGACATTTGTCCAAAGAAGACATACAGATGGCTAACAAACACATGAAAAGATGCTCAACATCACTCATTATCAGAGAAATGCAAATCAAAACCACTATGAGATACCATTTCACACCAGTCAGAATGGCTGTGATCCAAAAGTCTACAAATAATAAATGCTGGAGAGGGTGTGGAGAAAAGGGAACCCTCTTACACTGTTGGTGGGAATGCAAACTAGTACAGCCACTATGGAGAACAGTGTGGAGATTCCTTAAAAAACTGGAAATAGAACTGCCTTATGATCCAGCAATCCCACTGCTGGGCATACACACTGAGGAAACCAGAAGGGAAAGAGACACGTGTACCCCAATGTTCATCACAGCACTGTTTATAATAGCCAGGACATGGAAGCAACCTAGATGCCCATCAGCAGATGAATGGATAAGAAAGCTATGGTACATATACACAATGGAGTATTACTCAGCCATTAAAAAGAATACATTTGAATCAGTTCTAATGAGATGGATGAAACTGGAGCCTATTATACAGAGTGAAGTAAGCCAGAAGGACAAACACCAATACAGTATACTAACGCATATATATGGAATTTAGAAAGATGGTAACGATAACCCTGTATACAAGACAGCAAAAGAGACAATGATGTATAGAACAGGCTTATGGACTCTGTGGGAGAGGGAGAGGGTGGGAAGATTTGGGAGAATGGCATTGAAACATATGAAATATCATGTAAGAAATGAGATGCCAGTCCAGGTTCAATGCACGATGCTGGATGCTTGGGGCTGGTGCACTGGGACGACCCAGAGGGATGGTATGGGGAGGGAGGAGGGAGGAGGGTTCAGGATGGGGAACACATGAGAAATAAAGGAATAAAAAAAAAAAAAAAAAAAGAATGCCTTCCTCAGCGATCAATACAAGGAAATAGAGGAAAACAACAGAATGGGAAAGACTAGAGATCTCTTTAAGAAAATTACAGATACCAAAGGAATATTTCATGCAAAGATGGGCTTGATAAAGGACAGAAATGGTATGGACCTAACAGAAGCAGATGATATTAAGAAGAGGTGGCAAGAATTCACAGAAGAACTGTACAAAAAAGATCTTCAAGATCCAGATAATCACAATGGTGTGATCACTCGCCTAGAGCCAGACATCCTGGAATGTGAAGTCAAGTGGGCCTTAGAAAGCCTCACTATGAACAAAGCTAGTGGAAGTGATGGAATTCCAGTTGAGTTATTTCAAATCCTGAAAGATGATGCTGTGAAAGTGCTGCAGTCAGTATGCCAGCAAATTTGGAAAACTCAGCAGTGGCCACAGGACTGGAAAAGGTCAGTTTTTATTCCAATCCAAAAGAAAGGCAATGACAAAGGATACTCAAACTACTGCACGATTGCACTCCTCTCACACACTAGTAAAGTAATGCTCAAAATTCTCCAAGCCAGGTTTCAGCAATATGTGAACCGTGAACTTCCAGATGTTCAAGGTGGTTTTAGAAAAGGCAGAGGAACCAGGGATCAAATTTCCAACATCCGCTGGATCATCAAAAAAAAAGTGGGCTTAAAGCTCAACATTCAGGAAATGAAGATCATGGCATCTGGTCCCATCACTTCATGGGAAATAGATGGGGAAACAGTAGAAACAGGGGCAGACTTTATTTTTGGGGCTCCAAAATCACGGCAGATGGTGACTGCAGCCATGAAATTAAAAGATGCTTACTCCTTGGAAGGAAAGTCATGACCAACCTTGATAGCATATTAAAAAGCAGAGACATTACTTTGCCACCAAAGATCCATCTAGTCAAAGCTATGGTTTTTCCAGTGGTCATGTATGGATGTGAGAATTGGACTGTGAAGAAAGCTGAGTGCCAAAGAATCGATGCTTTTAAACTGTGGTGTTGGAGAGGACTCTTGAGAGTCCTTGGACTGCAAGGAGATCCAACCAGTCCATCCTAAAGATCAGTCCTGAATATTCATTGGAAGGACTGATGCTGAAGCTGAAACTCCAATACTTTGGCCACCTCATGGGAAGAGTTGACTCATTGGAAAAGACCCTGATGCTGGGAGGGATTGGGGGCAGAAGGAGAAGGGGATGACAGAGAATGAGATGGCTGGATGGCATCACTGACTCGATGGACACTAGTTTGGGTAAACTCTGGGAGTTGGTGATGGACAGGGAGGCCTGGTGTGCTGTGATTCATGGGGTCACAAAGAGTCAGACATGACTGAGAGACTCTACTGAACTGAACTGAGAGAGTATCAGTTAGATTTTACCATTAGCATTGATCTGGTCAGGCAAGGCCGTGTTGCACTGCACAGCTTTGTAGTCAGAACTCTGGATGCCTGTGCCTTGATTTAGCTGGGACTTTCCTGGTTCATGCCTGTTGTCCTGGGGTGCCATCCTGTAAGGCTCTTTTTTCACTCTCATTGATGTATTAGAGTCCAGAAAAGAGTTAATATAGCAGATCACAGCCTGCTATCCTTAGAAAGCCCTTCTTGCAAGGTTGGCCCTTGGCTGTTTCTGGTCACTGGGCTGGTATATGGTTCCTTAAGCTAATGTAAAACTTCCTCTAGTAATGAATGTGGCTCACTACATGCGCACCATGGAGACAGTGTGGTTTGTGTTGCCTTCCTTCTAGAAGTCTGAAATTTGAAGTGTGCTAGGCCGAGGGTGCCTGTGTGACCAGCCCATGATACAACCTTGAGTGCCAACCATTTAGTGGATTTCTCTGGGCAGGACCATGGCCCATAGATTCTGCCTGTTCACTGCTGGGCTGAGACTGTGCTCTGTATGACCCCCTCATCAGGTAGGGAGAGACCACATGGATAAGCTGAAGCTGTAAGTTTAACTATAAGCTTAATCCCGGTGAATTTCCAAAGGTAGGTGTAACTTGGGGATCCCTGGCATACAAGGGCATTGTGATAGATGATACAGTTGTTCTATTCACTATATAACTTGACTGAGTTGCACAGAGACTCCAGAAGCCATCAGGGCTAAGATAAATATTTAAAGTTAAGAAACTGAACAGACAGAGTCTTACATGACTTGCCCAGACTCATTAGAACCCATGCTGTTTTGTTTGCATGCCAAGAGAGCTTCTTGTAGAGGAAACCGATGCCTTAGGTATCAAACCCTGTTCCTGTAAACATCAACCTTTGGGATACATCTACCTTTGGGAATTCACTGGGAGTAAGCATACAGTTAAACTCACAGCTTCAGTTGATTACAGTGGCATAGTAAGGATACACAGCTGGAGCATAAGGGAAATTAAGACAGGCAGAGTGCAGGAATCCATGTGGTCTCTCCCTACCCGATGAGGGGTCATATGGAGCACACTCTCAGCCCAGCAGTGAGCATGCTGAATCTATATGAATGACATGTAGGAGGCTCAGCCTCCTCCCCTGTGCAGTGAAGATCACCATATCCGGCACACAGAAGCATGGTGAGGATGGAAGATGCAGGCGTGCCCAGCTATGACATATGCAGGTCCTCAGGAGATGTCAGCTGCCTCATCTTCTCTCTCTCAGGCTAGGGATACTCCAGCTCCCAGCATCACTTCTCTGATAGCAAAGACTCGTCTCAACACGGACCACTGCAACAATCTGTCTGAGCTTTTTTTTTAACAGTGCTCTGGAGAGAAATAAAATGCTCTGAATGAAATGTCAGCATTTGTTTGATAAACTGCTGAGCCCCGATAGTGGAGGCTATTCAGATTTTACACATCCTGTCCTCACAGCAGCAAAGACAGAACAAGTTAGGAAGAGACGAACTCATTACACCAGCCAGGTGGATGGCTTGTGCTTCCAGGACTCCCCAAGTCTCTTCCATCAAAGAAGACAGGCTGGGATGATGACAGAGCTGATTTGAGAGCGGAGGAACCATCTCTTCTTCCTGCTCTGCTCTCTCTTACCCAAGGGCAGCCTTTGTCTTCTTTCTCCTGAAGCTGTCATTCATGCTGCCATGGAGGAAAGTGATAGAGAGTGAGAAAAGCTAAACTCGAATTCACTGTGTGCACAGAGCTCTTCTTGTGTGTCCACAGTAGCAGTAGAGGCTGTGTAATTAACTGGACAATAGAAGTGAGGGCATTAAGAAGGGGGGATCATTTACTGTGAGCCAAAACTGGTGAGACCCAATCTCCCAGCCATGGAAACTTCCTGTGGGGATAACTCTACCCATTTCACAAATGAAGGTCCACGTAAGTGCCGAGAGGCCAAGTATTGTGACCAAGATCACCCAGCTGGGTAGAGAAAGAGGACTGAATCCTACATATTGTCTCTTCATTATTTGGCTTTTTCTTCCCATCACCCTCATAACTTTGCCAATTGGGAAATTCCTTGAGGGGACCAGTTGTTGTTAGAAACCAGTTTGGACAGAATGAAAGGATCCTGGGTTATGAAGGGAGAGAGTTTCAGGTCTCTATACTATGGAAGTGATAGGAGCTGCCTCAGGCAAGGTTAGATTAAGAACTAGAATCAAGGTTGGGTTGGAATCGATAAGTTGTGGGACCCAGGGAAGGGGACAGAGGAAAGGAGACGTAAGTGTTCAGATGAGTCCTCCACTGTTTGAAGGTACCCTGGCCAAGGAGTTAAATTGAACTAGGTGTACAACCTGGAGAAAGCAATGGCACCCTACTCCAGTATTCTTGCCTGGAAAATCCCATGGGCAGAGGAGCCTGGAAGGCTGCAGTCCATGGGGTCGCTGAGGGTTGGACACAACTGAGTGACTTCACTTTCACTTTTCACTTTCATGCATTGGAGAAAGAAATGGCAACCCACTCCAGTGTTCTTGCCTGGAGAATCCCAGGGACGGAGGAGTCTGGTGGGCTGCCGTCTATGGGGTCGCACAGAGTCGGCACAGAGTCGCACAGAGTTGTACAGCAGCAGCAGGTGTACAACCTGATCAGGTTCTAGGCTTGCACCTGCTGCAAATGACTTGTACTTTAAACAAGTCATACCTTTCTCTAGAATTTCTTCTCAAACTGTGTTTTTATACATTTTAACAATCAGATAGGATGTGGTTTGAATGTAGGTTATAGAAATCCATGCAATACAGTAAGATTTACTACAAATAAGGACATTGGAGTCAAGGTAAAATGCAACTGATGGGATCCAGATGGGAACATTCAGACGACAGAGGTGAAGTAGCTTTGGTTCTGCAGTTATTCCCCTGCTCTGAATGTCCTGTCAATCAAAGAAAGAAACACACATGGTCAGTGACGCAAGTCACATTATCTATAAGCTAAAAGCAAATTAATGTATCTCCACAATGTAGAGGAGGACCACGTTAGTCTTTTAGAGCTGACGTTAATAAATGCCAGAAACTGAGTGGCTTAACACGACAGAAATCCTGGAAGGTAAAATGTGAAATAAAGGCATTGTCAGAGCCATGCTCCCTCTGAAACCTGGAGAAGGGAATCCTGCCTTGTCTCTTCATAGCTTCTGGCAGTTTTGCAAGCTTTGACTTTCCTTGTCTTGTGGAAACATGACCCTCATCTCTGTCTCCGTGTTCACAAGGCATTCTTCCCATCCGCGTGTCTCTCTGTGTCCAAATTTCTCCTCTTTATGAAGACACCTACTATATGTTAGATGCTCAGTCATGTCCAACTCTTTGCAAGCCCATAGACTGTACCCACTAGGCTCCTTTGTCCATGGAATTCTCCAGGCAAGAATACAAGAGTGGATGGCCGTTCCCTGCTCTAGGGAGTCTTCCTGACCCAGGGATCGAACCCAGATCTCTTACATTGCAGGCATATTCTTTACTGTCTGAGCCACCAAGGAAGCCCCATATTAGATGAAGGGCCCGCCCAATTTCAGTATGAGCTCTTCTTAACTAATTAGATTTGCAACAGCTTTACATCCAAATAAGTCACATTCTAAGGTACCAGGGGTTAGAGCTTGACACATATGCTTGGTATACAGAATTCTACCCATAACAAGAATTACAGCAGACAGATTCTTTACTGTCTGAGCCACCAGGGAAGCCCATAACAAGAATCAAGGTAGCCATAAATACAGGCTGTTGAATCAGTCCAGCTTGTTCAAATCCTGATTCCAATGCTTGTTAGCTGTGTGACCTTTGGCAGATTATTTAACCTCTCTGTGCTTCAATTTCCATATCCATAACATGGCATTTTTGAGAGTATTTAACTCACAGAGGTTTTAGGAGAACTAACTTAGATAAGGTAGGTAAAATGACTTACAAGTTGACTAACAAGTGTTCTGTTTTTATCACACGGGTCTATAATAATGAGAGGCCAGTCCAAGTTTACATAGTAAATAGCAAAACTGGATCTTGAGCCTCGGATTTCTGAATGTAAGAGAAATGTATTTTTCGCTACATACCGGTTTAATTGATTGGCCACCATATGTTAAGTGTCTGGATACTTCCCTGATGGTCCAGTGAAATTCACCTTGTAATGCAGAGGATGTGGGTTCTCTCCCTGGTCGGGAACTATGATCCCACATGATTCAGAACAACTAAGACCTTATGCTGCAACCACTGAACCGGCTAGAAGAACCATAACTAGAGAGTCCACGCACCGAAGTCAAAGGTCCCACAATGCAGCAAAGATCCCAACTGCCACACGAAGACCCAGTGCAGCCAAAAAATAAATGTTTATGTTTATATACATAAATATATTTCTGTATTTAAAAGACTTATTTAAAAAAAAAGAATCAAACTGGATTCCTATGAAAGAGGAGAATTGAATAAAAGCAATTTAAAAAGATAGTTAAAAAATAAATAGTTTAACTATTGCCAAAAGGTGATTAGCCATCAGTATTCTGCAGAATGGAAACTCTACTTAGATAGGGATAGTTGATCTGTTTCATTTTCACTAATGAATCCCTACAGCTCAGAACAATGTCTGGTACAAAGTAGGTGCTCAAGAATTTATAGAGTGTTGAATGCGTGAAATCCTTCTGAGTGGGCTTATGTTTTAATCTAGAAATCCTATTTTTAGTAATTTCCTATAGTTACAGAATTTCTTATGAATAATTGTTTAGAAAGCAAAAAAATTGGCAGCAACTTAAATATAAGTTAACAGGGACTGGTGAAATGCACGATGACCCTCCAATTATCAGATGGTACACCACTTGAGGAAGAGAGACTAAAGGGCTGCAAAGTTGTCCATGTTCAGATCTCTAGAATCTGTGACTTACAGGTGTGACTATAAGGCATTACATGGAAAAATTATCCTGTTATTCAGGTAGATGGCCTTCCTCAGTGGCTTAGCAATAAAGAATTTGCTTGCAATACAGGAGCCCAGAAACCATAGGTTCAATCCCTGGGTTGGGAAGATCCCCTGGAGGAGGGCATGGCAACCCACACCAGTATTTTTGCCTGGAGAATCCCATGGACAGAGGAGCCCGGGAGACTACAGTCCATATGGTTATGAAAAGTTGGACATGATTGAAGTGACCTAGAATGCACCCAAAGATGAAGTCCTAGGTGGTATATGTAACTTTTGGGATTCCCTGGTGGCTCAGATGGTAAAGAATCTGCCTGCAATCCAGGAGACCCAGATTCAATCCCTGGGTTGGTAAGATCCCCTGGAGAAGGGAATAGCAACCCACTCTCGCATTCTTGCCTGGAGAATTCCATGTACAGGGGAGCCTGGTGGACTGTAGTCTACGAGTCAAAAAGAGTTGGACACAACTGAGCCACTAACAATTTTCATTTAGGTAGAACCAACTGGGTTACATAAATCCTTAAATGAAAAGATCTGGTCTGTGATCAGAGAAAGGAGGTGATGGAGGAAAGATCAGAGAGATGTTACCTTGCTGACCCTGAAGATGGAGGAAGAGACCTTGAGCCAAAGAATATAGCCACCATTTGGAGCTGAAAAATCCAAGGAGACAGATTCTCCACTAGGGCCTCTGGAAGCAGTGCAGTCTTGCTGACACCTTAATTTGGGGCCAGTGAGACCCATATCAGGCACCTGACTCAGGACTGTAAGATCATAAATGAATCTTGGCTCAAGCCGCTGTTTGTGGTCTTTTGTTACAGCAGCAATTGGAAATGCATACAGCAGTCAAATGTTTCCCACACTAGAGCAGGAAACTGAGGCTCAGATGCTGACAGCATCTGGGCAGTTGCGTGTAAGTTGCTAGCTCTAAGGTAGAGCAGTAAATGGAAAAATATCAAATCTACTGCCTACTGTCTAGTTATTGAGCCTGCTAAGATATATGTGGAAGGGAGGTGGGAAATCTGAGTCACCAGTCTCTAACCTCTGCTGCAGAGGAAAACTTATTGGCATGAGTGAATGCTTAATAATGCATTTTTACAGAAAAATAGCTGCTCTTAAAATAGCAGAGACAGTAAGGCTTTTTTTTTTTTTTCTTTTTGTAATTTTATTTACATAGAAAAAGATGGAGAAGGATGTGATCTGATAACAGATCGTCTGGGAGGATGAGATAATGAAAACTTCAATGCATGTTTGTGTCTCTGTATATTCTAAATTTCTTTGCAATGAAATGTACATTGTTTTGAAGCTGCAGGACAAGTTAAACAGAGAAAGAGGAAGTGAATTGCCCCCATCTGGCAGGGCAGACAGTGGAAATGCTTGCGAAACCCCACTTGAGCTCCATTTCTCGCTGTTACCAATTTTTCCCTTGTCTCCTGGGTACTGGTGACAATTGCCTTCAATGCCATTTCATCCAGGCTTTATTCATTCCTCTGTAGGGTCAGTTCAGTTAAAAGAGTGCTGACCCCTAGAAAAGGCAGAGCTCCCGGGGCTGCCTCCCCAGGGAGACCTCCACATTGAAGCAAGAAACAGGGCCATGCAAAACTCATAAATTCCTTGCCTTTTGAAATTAAGTCTTGCAGGATGGAGAATACAATACACATCACCAGGTCACGTCATTCATCTCAGGGGGTTGAAAGCAACAGAACTGAAAGCAAGAAAGTGAATGGAACTTTCTCCATGGCAGTGAACTAACTCCCTGTTTCATTACCAGTCACTTGCCTCACTCAGCTCCTTTTAGGAATTGAAACTATTTCTCCCAGAAGGCAGTTTCCTCTAGTGCAGAAGTGTGTAGAATCTGGGGGCAGGCAGACTGGAGCTGGAGCCCTGGCTCCAACCCTCTCCAGTTGGTGTCCCTTCCCGAGTTGGGTATTCTTGCATCTCGTGCATGCTCTGTCTCTCGGTCATGCCGGACTCTGCTACTCTATGTGCTGTAGTTCACAAGGTTCCTCTGTCCATGGAATTCTCCAGGCAAGAATACTGGGAGTGGGTTGCCAATTTCCTCCTCCAGGGGATCATCCTGACCCACGAATTGAACCCACATCTCCCGTGCCTCCTGCATTGGCAAGTGGATCCTTTTATTATTATTATTATTTGTTTACTTGTTTTAATTGAAGGATAATTATTTACAATATTGTGATTTTTTTTTTTGCCATTCATCAGTATGAATTAGCCATGGGAATACATGTACCTCTTCCATCCTGAATCCCCCTCTCGCTTCCTTCCCCACCCAGTCCCTCTAGGTTTTCACATAGCACTGGCAGGTGGATTCTTTACAACTGCGCCACCTGGGAAGCATGGATTTCATTAATGTGCAACTTCATCTGGTAAAAGGGATGATGATCTCTACCTCCAAGTTTATTATGAGGATTAAACAGGGAGGAAGCATTTGACATAGAGGGCACATCATAAGCACACAGGATATCAGCACTTATTAATTATTAATCAAGTTTATTATTTTCATCAGGTCTTATAGGTTATCTCTTGGGTTACTTCCTAGGAATAATCTCCCCCTTTCTCATTTGCTTCTTGGGGAGGCTTGTTTCATTGGAAAATATTGCTTATTTACAAATGTAACTCAGCCAAATGCTAAAAGGATATTGCAGTAGCTTATAGAATTTCAAATCAGTTCAGTTCAGTTCGGTTGCTCAGTTGTATCCAGCTCTTTGCAACCCAATGGACTGCAGCATGCCAGGCTTCCCTGTCTATCACCAACTCCCAGTGTTTACTCAGACTCATGTCCACTGAATTGGTGATGCCATCCAACCATCATCCTCTGTCATCCCCTTCTCCTCCTGCCTTCAATCTTTCCCAGCATTAGGGTCTTTTCAAATTAGTCAGCTCTTCGCATCAGGTGGCCAAAGTATTGGAGTTTCAGTCCTTCTAATGAATATTCAGGACTGATTTCCTCTAGGATGGACTGGTTGGATTTCCTTGCTGTCCAGGGACTCAGAAGAGTCTTCTCCAACATTACAGTTCAAAAGCATCAATTCTTCAGCTTTCTTTATAGTCCAACTCTCACATCCATACATAACTACTGGAAAAACCAAAGCTTTGACTAGATGGACATTTGTTGGCAAAGTAATGTCTCTGCTTTTTAATATGCTGTCTAGGCTGGTCATAGCTTTTCTTCCAAGGAGTAAGCATCTTTTAATTTCATGGCTGCAGTCACCATCTGCAGTGATTTTGGAGCCCCCTAAAATAAAGTCTCTCACAGTTTCCATTGTTTCCCTATCCATTTGCTATGAATGATGGGACCAGATGCCATGATCTTAGTTGTCTGAATGTTGAGCTTTAAGCCAACTTTTTCACTCTCCTCTTTCACTTTCATCAAGAGGCTCTTTAGTTCTTCTTCGCTTTCTGCCATAAGGATGGTGTCATCTGCATATCTGAGGTTATTCATATTTCTCCCGACAGTCTTGATTCCAGCTTATTCTTCATCCATTCCAGCACTTCTCATGATGTACTCTGCATATAAGTTAAATAAGCAGGGTGACAATATACATCCTTGACATATTCCTTTCCTAATTTGGAACCAGTCCATTGTTCCATGCCCAGTCCTAACTGTTGCTTCTTGACCTGCATACAGATTTCTCAGGAGGCAGGTCAGGTGGTCCGCTATTCCCATCTCTTTAAGTATTTTCCAGAGTTTGTTGTGATCCACACAAAGGCGTTGGCATAGTCAATTAAACAGAAGTAGATGTGTTTCTGGAACTCTCTTGCTATTTTGATGATCCAACGGGTGTCGGCAATTTGATCTCTGGTTCCTCTGCCTTTTCTAAAACCAGCTTGAACATCTGGAAGTTCAAAGTTCACATACTGTTGAAGCTTTGCTTGGAGAATTTGCTAGCCTGTGAGATGAGTACAATTGTGCATTACTTTTAGCATTCTTTGGCATAGTCTTTCTTTGGGATTGGAATGAAAACTGACCTTTTTCAGTCCTGTGGCCACTGCTGAGTTTTCCAAATTTGGTGACGTATTGAGTGCAGCACTTTCACAGCATTATCTTTTAGGATTTGAAATAGCTCAACTAGAATTCTGTCACCTCCACTAGCTTTGTTTGTAGTGATGATTCCTAAGATCCACTTGACTGCGCATTCCAGGATACCTGGCTCTAGGTGAGTGATCACAGCATCATGGTCATCTGGGTCATGAAGATGTTTTTTGTATTGTTCTTTTGTTTATTCTTGCCACCTCTTCTTAATATCTTCTGCTTCTGTTAGATCCATACCATTTCTGTCCTTTATTGTGCCCATCTTTGCATGAAATGTTCCTTTGGTATCTCTAATTTTCTTGAAGAGATCTCTAGACTTTCCCATTCTATTGTTTTCCTCTATTTCTTTGCATTGATCACTGAGGAAGGCTTTCTTATCTCTCCTTGCTATTCTTTGAAACTCTGCATTCAAATGCATATATCTTTCCTTTTCTCCTTTGCCTTTTGCCTCTCTTCTTTTTACAGCTATTTGTAAGCCCTCCTCAGACAATTATTTTGCCTTTTTGAATTTCTTTTTCTTGGGGATGGTCTTGATCACTGCCTCCTATACAATGCCAGGATCCTCCATCCATAGTTCTTCATATAGAATTTCACTTAGTAGTATTGTTAATGAGGAAATGGTAGTAAAAGACAAATTAAGATAGGAAAATAGCTGATGACCAAGATAGTTCCCACAATTAGCAAATGGTTGTTCTTCACGTTCTAGACACTTGCCAGTGGCAGGCTGCACTCTCGGTTTTGGATTTCTAAGTAGATCAAGGAAAGTGGGAAAGGCAATAAAGTTAAAAACCTGGGGGCTTCCCTGGTCACTCAGTGGTTAAGAATCCGTTTATCAATACAGGAGACACAGGTTCAATCCATGAGCTGTGAAGATCCCACACGCCTTGATGCAACGAGCCCAGGCACCGCAACCACTAAGCCTGTGCTCTAGAGCCCAGAGCCCAGTGACTGAGCCCCTGTGCCCTAGAGCCCACGCCCCACAATGAGAGAAACCACTGCAATGAGAAGCCCACACACCACAGCAAAGAGGCAAAGAGTAGCCCTCCTCACCACAACTAGAGAAAACCCTCGTGGCAATAAAGACTCGGCACAGTTAATGAATAAAATAATAAAGTAATGTAAATAGCATTATATTAAAAAACCTAGAAGTGGTGTGCATGTATTTTTTCAAGGAGCGGAATCTGAAGGGAATTCCTCTCATGCACTGTAACAATGAGGACAACCACTCAATAATACATACAACGCCACACTTTTTAATGGCGTATTGGGTAAAGCACAGCAGAATCCAAGCATACGTGTAATTAGAGAGGGGCCATGATAGTGCTGGAGGAGGAAATGGCAGCCCACTCCAGTATTCTTGCCTGGAGAATCCCAGGGATTGGAGGGATGGAGGAGGGATGGAGGGATGGAGGGATGGAGGAGCCTGGTGGGCTGCCGACTATGGGGTCTCACAGAGTCGGACATGACTGATGTGACTTAGCAGCAGCAGGAGCAGCACAATAGTGCTAAGAACACGGCTATTAGTTTGCTGGTTTGTCTCAGCCTAAGTTACAGTATCTTGAGGAGCTGTGAGGTTCTTCACCCACTGGGCACCTTTTCCTAATATGAAGAAAGTGATGCTTAGAATCAAACACAAGAGTTCAAAGTCCTGTATCAGCCACTTAAGGGTTTTAGGACTCGATCCAGTCACTGAATAATCAATAATTGGGCATTTTGAGCTTCTATTTCTTCATCCTCAAACTGGAAGGGCAAATATCATCATGTCATTTCCCTTCTAGGACTCGTGTATAGAATCAAAACAATTTAAAAGTGTAAGATGGTTACTTGGGCTTCTCAAGTGGCACTAGTGGTAAAGAACCAGCCTGCCAATGCAGGGGATGTAAGAGACACGAGTTAGATCCCTGGGTGGGGAAGATCCCGGGGAGAAGGCATGGCAACCCACTTCAGTGTTCTTGCCTGAAGAATCCCATGGAGAGAGGAGCCTGGTGGGCTATATAGTCCATAGAGTCACAAAAGTTGGACACGACTGAAGCAGCTTCACACGCAAGACAGTTAACAGTTATTCAGTACAGATCTCTCTTTATTGTACATATCCTCAACTCTTCTAGTCACTAAAAAATATAAAATAACAGTCTAAAAATAAGCAGGAAACTACTTCAGTCTGAGTAAATGCCAAATGAAGCTATGAAGGTAAAAATTCTCCTACTGCAGTAAAATCAAAACCGAGTGTTTAAAGCTGTATTCTCACGATCTAGGTCCTTCTTTCATTCTTAACCCCACACACACCTCTGTTTCCTCCTCTGTGTAGATAATAATAGTTCCTGCGTGCTGGGCTGGCTGCAAAAATAAAATGTCTCAGCACAGGCCAAGTTCAAGACAAAAAGGGAGCTTCTGGTTTTTGCAATGTCCTCACCGTCCACCAAGGTTTGACACACAGATAGGACTTCTACACCCTTAGAAAGCCCACCAGTTGGTGGCTAAGACGTATCTATTGCCCCTTTTTGTAAAGACTTAAAAAAATAAACCTTTACCACTATTCAAAATTTAGTTACTGCAGGAAGGAAAAGCGACATCCTTGGGTGACCTGTCTTGTAATTTTAGGGAGTGTAAAATTAAGCAGATTTCTGATGTGATATGGCAGAATACTGACCACATTGCATCAGGAAGTGATGCAGGATTGAAAATAATGGGATGTCAGAAATGTGCACTGTCAGCAAATGTGTGAATAAATTATTCAGTTCCAAAGAATCATTTGCTCCACAAATTGCAGGGATGTTGTGATTTTTCAGGTGCTGTGGCTACTAGATTAAAGGGGAAATTTCCTATTTTAAGCACAGAATGTTGCCGTTTACAGAACAACTTCTTCTAACCTGGGAAGCTAAATAGGTCATTGCAATTTTGTCAGTGAGCATGAGAGCAGCACAAACTCATCCCAGCTCTATGATAAGATCCTATGAGCCGTTCCTGCCACCAGCACAGACCTCTTTCCAGATTCAGCATTTTTCACTGGTGAAAACCGCTGAACACACTTTTTTTTCCTTCATTCAACACACCTTCACTGAACACCGGTGATGCACCAGGCAGTATTGTGGCCCAGGAGGATACAGGTATTAATGAAGCTTTTCTCTGCCTACAGGCTTCCCTTGTAGCTCAGCTGGTAAAGAATTCACCTGCAATGCAGGAGACCCCAGTTCAACCCCTAGGTTGGGAAGATCCCCTGGAGAAGGGATAGGCTACCCACTCCAGTATTCTTGGTCTTCCCTGATGGCTCAGATGGTAAAGAAGCCCTCTGCAATGTGGGAGACCTGGGTTTGATTCCTGGGTTGCGAAGATCCCCTGGAGGAGGGCATGAGAACCCACTCCAATATTCTTTCCTGGAGAATTCCATGGACAGAGGAGCCTGATGGGCTACAGTCCATGGGGTTGCAGAGTCGGCCATGACTGAGTGATAAAGCACAGCACAGCACTGCCAATGAGGATTGTAACTGCTGGAGTCGGAGGTCTGGAGAGCAGATCCTTTCAATGAACAGCTCTTCTGATTGCTTGAACTCCATGTTTTTGTTGTTGATGTTGTTGTTGTTGTTGTTGTTGTTGTTTTCAAGGACTCATGGCTGAGCAGGTGGCTACAAGGCACACCCTAATTTTCTTTTGTAAGTGTTTGCTCTCTAGAGTTGGAGAAGGCAATGGCACCCCACTCCAGTACTCTTGCCTGGAAAATCCCATGGACGGAGGAGCCTGGTAGGCTGCAGTCCATGAGGTTGCTAAGAGTCGGACACAACTGAGCGGCTTCACTTTCACTTTTCACTTTCCTGCATTGGAGAAGGAAATGACAACCCACTCCAGTGTTCTCGCCTGGAGAATCCCAGGGATGGGGGAGCCTGGTAGGCTGACATCTATGGGGTTGCACAGAGTCGGACACAACTGAAGTGACTTAGCAGCAGCAGCAGCAGCTCTCCAGAGTAGAAGCTTCCATGAGAGCAAGGATTTTGTATGCTTCCATCAGCATCCCACTTATGGGTGTGCTAATTTGCTTCAGTTCTGTCTGACTCTTTGCTACATTGTGGACCTTAACCCACCAGGCTCCCCTGTCCATAGGATTCTCCAGGCAAGAATACTGGAGTGGGTAACCATTTTCTTCTCCAGGAGATCTTCCTGAAGCAGGGATCAAACACATCATTTATGTCTCCTGCATAAATGCAGGCAGGTTCTTTAGCACTAGGGCCACCTGGAATAGCATCCCATTGGAGACGAATCAGTATCTGTTTGATGCACTTCTGTGCCAACCCCAATATAGACTTCTTTTAACAATATTAAGATGTTGGGGGTGGTTCTGAGCCTTAGAAAGGACAAATGTCAAAGATTATACAGGTGATACATGTTGAAACTGGGATTCAAATCAGGTCTACTAGACTCCTTATGTCAGACACTGTTGCAAAATGTTCTTGCTTTTAAGGGCAATGTCAAAACTCTCAACAGAGACTTCAGACAGCCATGAACAGAGCATGTTTGCTCCAATAACCCCCTGTCCTCAAGAGAATGACACCACCATTACCAGCCAGGAAGCTGGGAATTAGCCTTAACCCCCTTGAAAGTGAAAGCCACTCAGTCATGTCCAACTCTTTGCAATCCCATGGACTATACAGTTCGTCAAAGCTGTATATTGTCACCCTGTTTATTTAACTTATATGCAGAGTACATCTTGAGAAACACCGGACTGGAAGAAACACAAACTGGAATCAAGATTGCCAGGAGAAATATCAATAACCTGATATGCAGATAGCACCACCGTTATGGCAGAAAGTGAAGAGGAACTAAAAAGCCTCTTGATGAAAGTGAAAGTGGAGAGTGGAAAAAGTTGGCTTAATGCTCAACATTCAGAAAACGAAGATCATGGCATCTGGTCCCATCACTTCATGGGAAATAGATGGGGAAACAATGGAAACAGTGTCAGACTTTATTTTTCTGGGCTCCAAAATCACTACAGATGGTGACTGCAGCCATGAAATCAAAAGACACTTCCTCCTTGGAAGGAAAGTTATGACCAACCTAGATAGCATATTCAAAAGCAGAGACATTACTTTGTCAACAAAGATTCGTCTAGTCAAGGCTATGGTTTTTCCTGTGGTCATGTATGGATGTGAGAGTTGGACTGTGAAGAAGGCTGAGTGCCAAAGACTTGATGCTTTTGAACTGTGGTGTTGGAGAAGACTCTTGAGAGTCCCTTGGACTGCAAGGAGATCCAAGCAGTCCATTCTGAAGGAGATCAGCCCTGGCATTTCTTTGGAAGGAATGATGTTAAAGCTGAAACTCCAGTACTTTGGCCACCTCATGCGAAGAGTTGACTCATTGGAAAAGATTCTGATGCTGGGAGGGATTGGCGGCAAGAGGAGAAGGGGACGACAGAGGATGAAATGGCTGGATGGCATCACTGACTCGATGGATATGAGTCTGAGTGAACTCTGGGAGTTGGTGATGGACAGGGAGGCCTGGTGTGCTGTGATTCATGGGGTCGCAAAGAGTCGGACATGACTGAGCGACTGATCTGATCTGATACAGTCCATGGAATTCTCCATGCCAAAATACTGGAGTGGGTAGCCTTCCCCTTCTCCAGGGCATCTTCCCAACCCAGGAATTGAACCAAGGTCTCCTGCATTGTAGGTGGATTCTTTATCAACTGAGCTATCAGGGAAGTCCATATGTCTCCCCTTAAGCCCATATGGTTAACCTCCTTAGTTTCCCCTTAACTTCAGGTCCTGATAACTCAGGACCTGAACATCTCTCATACTTCATCTCCCTGTCCTGTTCCCACTTAATGTGGCCCACTGCCATCACTTCTCATCAGGACCACCAAAATAACTTCCAAACCATTCTCTACCTTTCTAATCTCTCTCTCTCTCCAAGCCATCCCACAAGCCCTGTGTATTATTTCTTGTTGTTTAGTCACTAAGTCATGCACTACTCTTTGCGACCCTATGGTCTGTAGACTGCCAGGCTCCTCTGTCCATGGGATTTCCCAGGCAAGAATACTGGAGTGGGTTTCCATTTCCTTCTCCAGGGGATCTTCCTGACCCAGTGATCAAACACATGTCTCCTGCATTGGCAGGTGGATTCTTTACCACTGAGCCATGAGGGAAGCCCCGTGTTTAAAAGCACAAATCTCACCCTGTCTCTCCCTGTCTGAGCCCTCCTGGGCTCTGTATTCCCCAGGACAAAGTGCAGTCTCACCTGGAAAGCAAAGTCTTGATACTATAACCCCTGCTGCCTCCTTCTGGTGCCTTCCAGGCTTTATCCCTGCCTCACATGTGTCAAATATTAGAGCCACTTGGACTCCCTTCTAGTCCCCAACTTTATCAGAATAGCCCAAAATGCCAATCTTTTTCTGAGCTTGAAATGCTTTTCTGCACCTGCCTGTCAGGAGTGCACTAAACATTTTGGTTAATCCTGCAGACCCAGGGCCAGTCAGCCTGTTTCCAAGCTTGGACAGCTCATGTTACTTTTCATGCTTCAGTTTTTCCTTCTATCAGTCAACAGGAAATAATAATGTGCTCTTTCTCTAGGATCCTTGTGAGGAGTTATAGACTGCTTCTGCTAAGTCACTTCAGTCGTGTCCGACTCTGTGCGACCCCATAGACAGCAGCCCACCAGGCTCCCCTGTCCCTGGGATTCTCCAGGCAAGAACACTGGAGTGGGTTGCCATTTCCTTCTCCAATGCATGAAAGGGAAAAGTGAAAGTGAAGTCACTCAGTCGTGTCTGACTCTTAGCGACCCCATGGACTGCAGCTTACTAGGCTCCTCCATCCATGGGATTTTCCAGGCAAGAGTACTGGAGTGGGGTGCCATTGCCTTCTCCAAGTTATAGACTAAATCAGACCAAATCACTTAAGAGATAGACACTACATCAATGGTGCTCAGAGGATGGTCCCAGGATCAGCAGCATCACATCCCTTGCGAACTCATTAGAAAAGCAGATTCTTTGGCCCCACCCCAGACCTACAAAATCAGAAACCATGGGAATGGGGCCCAGAGGCTATTTTAACAAGTTCTCCAAGTGACTCTGCCTGCATCTAAAATTTTAAAACAATGGAATCACACAAGTTATTTTTGTTATTTAGTCACTAAGTCGTGTCTGACTCTTTGTGAGCCCATGGATTGTAGCCTGCCAGTCTCCTCTAGCCACAGGATGTCCTAGGCAAGAATACCAGAGTGGATTGCCATTTCCTTCTCCAGAGGACCTTCCACACCCAGAAACCAAACCTGCATCTCCCACATTGGCAGGTGGATTCTTTACCACCGGGCCACCACAAAAGCCCCACCATGAAGGTTAGCTGCAGTTATTAATATTAGTATCAGTATTGGCATTAATATTGCTATGAATGGTGTCTCTATATATCAGGATGCAGGTGTTCTCTGGGACATACTCCTACTAGTTAAGCTTCTGGCTTGTAGACTGTGGTGTAAGTGGAAATTTAAGTCAATGCCCAATTGTGTACCAAAGGACCAGAAAAAGGAAAACAAAACAAAAAAACGCCTGTTCCCTCCAAGCGTGGGGTATGGAAGACCTCTTGCTGTTTCACACTTTCCTTAACACTTCATAATGAAAGATTTCGCTAAGATTTTAACTTCTTTAAGTCTCATTTTCTTTGTGTATAAAGTGGAGATAGATTCTAACTCACAGTATTATAGTACTAAAAGAAACAAATAATACAGATTTTTTTGGCACCATGAAATAATACTAAAAAATCAGAGACTCAATATCCAATTCAGAATGTCTGACTCCAAAGGGAGGGGGTATAACTCAGGGGTAGAGCATTTGACTGCAAAATGTCTGACTCCAAATCCAATTATAATAATCACAACATTACATTACCTTTTAGCTCCATTTAGCACTATAAAACACTAAGGATTAACAAGTGAAATGCTTTTTCCTTAGTTCATCCACAGTGTAAATAGTTAGAGTTAGGACTAACTTTGGGAACTCCAACTGACATTGTTTTTTCACTATATGAGAGTCTTTCAAAGCCATAAAACAAAAAACCAAAATATTTTAAAAATGAAAAAAAGGGAAGGAAGCATAGGGGGAAAGATATTGGCCAGGAAAATTGTCAGAATCAGAATCATGACGTGGACAGAAAAAAGCAGGAAGTAGAAGATAAGAGAGGAGACTGAGATCCTTACCATTTGAGCTTTCCCATATCAACTGTCACAGGAACCCTACTCAGATGATTCCCAGTGACTCATCCCCTGGAATTCAATCTCAAATACATCCTTCTTCAGCTGAGTGTGGGATGGATCTACTGACTTTTTTTTCTGACAAGTAGAATCTGACAAAAGTGATAAATGGTGCTCCAATGATTAGGTCCTAAGGACTTCTATTTTACTGGTATTCTCTCTCCTTTGCTAAATCTCTCTCTTACCCTCTCACTTACTGATTTTAATGAAACGAGTCACCATGTCACAAAATGCTGTATGGAGGGGGCCATGAGGCAAGGAATTGAGGGATATTGTTGACCAACTGCTGGTGAGGAATTGGATGTTGCCGACCACCCTGGAGTGAGCTTGGAAGCTTCATTCTCAGGTGAGCCTTCGGACAGGGTTACACCCTCAGGCAACACCTTGATTGCAGCCTATGAGACCCAGAAGTAAAGGACGTAGCTAAACCATGCTTAGATTCCTGTCCCACAGAAACTGTGAGATAATAAATGTGTGCCATTTGAAGCTAGTACATATTAGAGCCATTTGTTATGCATAATAAGTAGCTAATAGTTCAAAGATGTCCAGGAACAAGCCATGATGGAGGACTCTCTCTGTGCTCCCAACATCAATAGTTCTCAACCTTTGTGAGGAAAATGGAGTGCTGTCAGCTGCTAGACTTTTTGTTGCTGAATGTGAAGATATGAAAACACTCAAAAATTATCAATCGTTGGAGAACCACCTCTAGTGGTGAGCACCCGACTCTTGTTTAGTTCAGGCAACCACTGAGTGCTGTCAGAAATGAAATCTTTGCACTGTTCTGACTTCGTCCTCATTTACTTGTTAGGTGAAGCCCTTGCACTGCCCAGTGCCAGCTATTCATCATGCTTTACTTTCCACCTCTTACTTGAAGCATGTTGAACCCATACTTCTTTATATTATTTAACCAGCTCAGCTCTATGTTCTGCCTGGTGGGTATCATCCTAAAATTATTATACACTACTTTAACTACATTTACTTTTTGCACACAGATGCATATTGAGTGAAATCTCTTGGGTAAGTTTTATATTATGTCAGATGAGAGTTACTGTCCCAGAAAAGTGAAAGCCACTCAGTTGTGTCCAACTGTTTGTGATCCCATGGACTGTAGTCCACCAGACTCCTCTGTCTTTGGAATTCTCTAGGCAAGAATACTGGAGTGGGTAGTTCTTTCCTTCTCCAGGGGATCTTCCCAATCCAGGGATCCAACCCGGGTCTCTTGAATTGCAAGCATATTCTCTACCATCTGAGCCACGAGGGAAGCCCAGTTGCCCCCATTAATTCAGTAGAGGCTCTCCATGAAATGTCCTTGGCTGTCTGAGGTATCCCAAGATACAGCTGCTCAAAACAGTTGTAGATGGAACCTGTTCACAAACTCTAGGAAGACACAAGTCGGCTTGTAAAGTTCCACACTTTTCTGTAACTCTTCTCAGTTCCACAAGGGCTTCCTAAGGTCCATGGATGTATTTACATGCTCTGGTTACTACTGTTCCTAATGAAAGTATTAAAGGCTCACTCTGTGGTTTTCTCTTGGGCCATTATCTCATACACTTATTCTAGATTCCTCATCTCTTAATCCAATTCATAATCACATGCCAGTGTAGCTTGCAATGAGATTTCTCGACAAGCTTCATTTAAAATGAGCAGATTACATTTTTAAAATTATTACTTATCATCATCATCATTATCATTATGGATATTATTTACTAAAGGTTCTTTATTGGTCATTGACGCTGCAGTTTTTTTTCTAAGCAATAATTATTCCATAATTATCTTTTTTTTTTAACAAGTGAGGAGACTGAGAATGATTCTGACTTGCTCAAGAGCACATCATTTATTAAAGATGAAGCTCAGATTCAAACCTGACTCTCTGCCTGGTGCTCCTTTTGTTCTAGGGTTAGCAAAAGGAAAGAATAAACACCTTCACACATAATTAAAACGTTATAAACTCACTTCTAATTATTTTACCTTTTTTAAAAATAATCTTATCCATTTCCCCCCTAAATTTTCCCAAAGAAAATGTCTCTGTTAATGATCTTATTCTTCCTTTTGATTCCTTCCAAAATGATATCTGATGACACCAAAGTGCTTCATCCTGACCGCAGATGTGACATTTCTTCCAGAGAAGTGACCCTAGGAGTGTTCCCAGGCAGACAAAATGCAAAATAGCCTTCATAGTGTAAGGATTTTACTGAAACGATGGAAACCAAGAAAAGTGAAACATCCGATAATTAACACTGTTAGTTGAACTGGCACATTGTCTTACTGGAAACTACCATGAAATATAAATTGGAGCCATTTTCATCATGAAAAGACCTGACATTTGAGCTCATCTTCAGTCTCTTCTAAAATATCACTCAATGTGGTAACTGGGTATCAGTGAAAAATGGAGGCTCATGTTTCTTTTTATCCTCCCTCTGAAGTCAGGTGCTTTCCTTGCACTTTGTATGCATTCTTATCTTCAGGATCTGCCAGTGGCTTGCAACTGATGGCTTGTCTGTCCCACACTTTAGCACGATGTGAGCTCCTTAAGGACAGAAGTCATGCATTCTCTAAACTCTCTGACATGCAGCAGTCACTCCAGAAATACTTCTTTAATAAGTGCTCAAGTCAACAGTAAATTTACCGACATGTGAATGAACAGGTAAATAGCAGCTTAGAACTGAAAGAGAAAGTTCAGTCGCTCAACTGTGTCTGACTCTTTGCGACCCCAGGGACTGTAGCACGCTAGGCTTCCCTGTCCATCACCAACCCAGAGCTTACTCATACTTATGTCCATCGAGTCGGTGAAGCCTGAAATTTAGAACTGAAATTTTCCTTAAATATTTTCCTTAAATAAAGCAAATTTTTCATTGCAGTCATTAGCATATAGAATTCATATTTCAGACACTATTTTTAAATGTATTTTAATGAAATACAGTTGATTTACAATATTGTGTTAATTTCTCCTGTACATAAAAGTCATTCATATATATGTATATATACTTTTTCATATTCTTCAAAGTTATGTTTTATCACAGGATATTGAATGTGATTCCTCATGCTATACAGTAAGACCTTGTTTATCTATTCTATAGTTTGCATCTGCTAATTCAAAACTCCCAATCCATCCCTCCCCCACAAATATCATATGATAGCACTTATATGACCAACCTAGATAGCATATTAAAAAGCAGAGACATTACTTTGACAACAAAGGTCTGTCTAGTCAAGGCTATGGTTTTTCCAGTGGTCATGTATGGATGCGAGAGTTGGACTGTGAAGAAAGCTGTGCGCCAAAGAATTGATGCTTTTGAACTGTGGTGTTGGAGAAGACTCTTGAGAGTCCCTTGGACTGCAAGGAGATCCAACCAGTCTATTCTAAAGGAGCTCAGTCCTGGGTGTTCATTGGAAGGACGATGCTAAAGCTGAAACTCCAGGACTTTGGCCACCTCATGCGAAGAGTTGACTCATTGGAAAAGACTCTGATGCTGGGAGGGATTGGGGGCAGGAGGAGAAGGGGACGACAGAGGATGAGATGGCTGGATGGCATCACTGACTCGATGGACATGAGTTTGAGTGAACACTGGGAGTTGGTGATGGACAGGGAGGCCTGGTGTGCTGTGATTCATGGGGTCACAAAGAGTCGGACACGACTGAGCGACTGACTGAACTGAAGTGATGTGTGGACTCTAAAATATGACACAAATGAACTTATCTACGAAACTCTGCGCTTCTAAGCCTGTGTTGCTTAGTACTCACCATTGTCCCTGACATAGGTACTATTACGAACCCCATTTTATAAGTGATTATGCAATACTCAATGATGTCACACTTTTGTCCAAGGTCACAAGAAAATTGAGTGTCTGAGTTGACTTTGGAAGCCAGACCCTAAGCTTTCTTGTTGCATGCCAGATGGTGTGATGATTCCTTATTCTCCACACAAGTGGGACATGAGCAGATGAAGAGGGGGGCCCAACATTCTAAGAGATTGAAATAATTTTCCTTTGTTCTTTTAAGTGCCTTGTACCATGTTGTATCATGCTAACAACACGTGGCCAGAAACTTGGATAGGGAGCTCGGATTTTCTGCCTCTAAGTTCATCACCTTTTCCAAAATAAAGCCCGTCAAGTTATGGTTAAACTGAGAAAGGGCAGGGAATAAATGAGGCGAATCCACATTCATTTTCTCTCACACTGAGATTCAGGAACTCCAATGAGACTTTTTATTTTCATTAAGCTGTCATGAAAACCCTGCAAAATGGACTTTATCCCCTTTAACCTAGGCCAAAGTTGAGGTTCAAAGAGGTTAGGAAATGAGTTTAAGGTCACACAGACACTAAGTGGCGGCGTGGGAATTGGGAGATGGTTGGATGCCATCACTGACTCAATGGACATGAATTTGAGGAAACTGTGGGAGATGGTGAAGGACAGGGAAGCCTGGCATGCTGCAGTCCATGGGGTCACAAGGGTCAGACACAATTGAGTGACTGAACAACACATTTGACTCCCAAATTCATATTTTGCAAGACATCATGTTTTTTTCCAAAATGGACCTTAAATTTGGCCTTTTATTAATGTGTGTATCTGAGCTAAAAGGATCTACTGTAACCAAGCCAAAAACAAACTGTAAAAATAAACCCTTGGTGAGTTTATTTGACTCATATTCCAGGATGAGTCACAAAAGATCAAGGCAGAAGAAGGAAGAGAAACTGACCTGAGTCCCCGATGTCCCCTCCACCAGTCTCAGATGCTGAGGGACCCCTGTGGAATTTCCCCCTTTGGAGTTCCGGGTTTTGTAAGTCCTACAATCACAAGCAGGGTACCTGTCTCTGAAAGTGTTTCTTTCTTGTTTTTTTTTCTTTTTTATAAGCTCTTGCTACATGGTTCAGTTATTTCAAGTTATGTGATGGCTTAGGGACCAAAACAGGCTGTTCTGAAAGACACAGTGAGAGCAGTGACTAACTGGGATATATGGCAGACAGTGAAATGCTGATAAGACTCCAGGTCTGAATGTTACTTTCAGGTGTCCCTATTCTTGATCAGAGTTCAGAGTGCAGCTGCCTTTCTTGTTCTAAGACTTGCATACGGTCCCTTTGTTAAGAATAAAACATAGTAAATAGCATCTATCAATTTGATTTGAGGGAGATACTCTTTCTGTCGTGTACTGAAGCCATGACCTTGTGCAAGTGATTCAAGCTCTGTGTGCCTTAGGGCCTCACCTGTGAATTAGGATCAATGATGAGAAGTCAGAGGGGTGGTTCTGGGCAGTAATGAGATAATGCCAGCACAGCACATGGTGCAGAGCTGGCACTCAATCAGTGACTTTCCTCTGCGTGCTGTATTATATTATGGATGAGTCCCAACTGTAGAGCTGATAAATCCTAGAAAGCACTTTTGACTGGTGACCCTCATGAAAGAACACACAAATTGAAAATGCCGTCTTCCCTTTGTCAGTTGGGTCAGGTTTGCCATGTTTGGTAAAAATGAATTATTAAGCTGGCCAAAGTTAATGAAAATGAAACTCCCAAATTTAATTGGGTCATGATATTTAACATAAAGAAAAGTGAGCTCTCTGTCCTTGAATTAGTATTTCAGATTCCATGGACACAGTACTGATCAGTTCAGTTCAGTCACTCAGTCATATCTAACTCTTTGGGACCTCATGGACTGCAGCACACCAGGCTTCCCGCCCTCCCAGAGGCTGCTCAAACTCATGTCCATGGAGTCAGTGATGCCATCCAACCATCTTATCCTCTGTCATCCCCTTCTCCTCCTGCCTTCAATCTTTCTCAGTATCAGGGTCTTTTCAAATGAGTCAGTTCTTCACATCAGGTGGCCAAAGTATTGGACTTTCAGTTTCAGCATCAGTCCTTCCAATAAATATTCAGTACTGATTTCCTTTAGGATTAACTGGTTTGGTCTCCTTGCAGTCCAAGGGACTCTCAAGAGTCTTTTCCAGCCCCACAGTTCAAAAGCATCAATTCTTTTGCTCTCAGCTTTCTTTATAGTCCAACTCTCACATCCATACATGACTACTGAAAAAACCATAACTTTGACTAGATGGACCTTTGTTGGCAAAGTAATGTCTCTGCTTTTTAATATGCTGTCTAGGTTGGTCATAGGTTTTCTTCTAAGAAGTAAGCGTCTTTTAATTTCATGGCTGCAGTCACCATCTGCAGTGATTTTGGGGCCCCCAAAATAAAGTCTGTCATTTTTTCCATTGTTTTCCCATCTATTTGCTGTGAAGTGATGGGACCAGATGCCATGATCTTTGTTTTTTGAATGTTGATCTTTAAGCCAACTTTTTTACTCTCCTGTTTCACTTTCATCAAGAGGCTCTTTAGTTCTTCTTCACTTTCTTCCATAAAGGTGCTGTCATCTGCATATCTGAGGTTACTGATATTTCTCCCAGCAATCTCGATTCCAGCTTATGCTTCATCCATTCCAGCATTTCCCATGATGTACTCTTCATAGAAGTTAAATAAGCAGGATGACAATATACAGCCTTGACATACTCCTTTCCCAATTTGGAACCAGTCTGTTGTTCCATGTCCAGTTCTAACTGTTGCATCTTGACCTGCATACAGATTTCTCAGGAGACAAGTAAGGAGGTCTGGTACTCCTATCTCTTGAAGAATTTTCCACAGTTTGTTGTGATCCACACAGTCAAGGCTTTGTTGTAGTCAACAAAGCAGAAGTAGATGTTTGTTTGGAACTCTCTTGCTTTTTTGATGATCCAATAGATGTTGGCAATTTGATCTCAGGTTCCTCTGCCTTTTCTAAAGCCAGCTTTAACATCTGGAAGTTCATGATTCACATACTGTTGAAGCCTGGCTTGGAGAAATTTGAGCATTACTTTGCTAGAGTGTGAGATGAGTGCAATTGTGTGGTAGTTGCAACATTCTTTTGCATTGCCTTTCTTTGGAATTGGAGTGAAAACTGACATTTTCCAGTCCTGCAGCCATTGCCGAGTTTTCAATTTTCCTGGCATATTGAGTGCAGCACTTTCACAGCATCATATTTTAGGATTTGAAATAGCTCAACTGGAATTCCATCACCCCCACTAGCTTTGTTCATAGCAATGCTTCCTCAGCAATCATATTATTGGTAATAGTAACCATAATAGATGACAGCAATAGAAGGTAAAATAAGCATTATAGGAAATATACTATATGTTAGACCCTGTTTTAATCATTCTTATATTAATTTCAAAATAACCTTGAAAGTGAGAATTTTAAGCATTAGTTAATAGCAATTTCTTTTTTCTCAAAAGATCTTTGAAATAAGAGAGAAATAAACTAACTGGAAACAATGGAAGAGAACAGTAATTTTAAACTAAACAGAATAAACAATAGATAAGTTAATGAAGTAATAATGATAATAGTAATCATCATTGCATATAGCATGCAATGAATGTTTAAATTGTACTGGGCAATATTCTTGCTTGGAGAATCCCATGGACAGAGGAGCCTGGAGGACTACAGTCCATAGGATTGTGAAGAGTTGAACACGACTGAAGGGACTTAGCACAGGCACAGAGTTACATGATTTACATAAATTGAGCTACTTAAAGAAAGAGAAGGCAATGGCACCCCACTCCAGTACTCTTGCCTGGAAAATCCCATGGATGGAGGAGCCTAGTCGGCTGCAGTCCATGGGGTCGCTAAGAGTCGGACACGACTGAGCGACTTCACTTTCACTTTTCCCTTTCATGCATTGGAGAAGGAAATGGCAACCCACTCCAGTGTTCTTGCCTGGAGAATCCCAGGGACGGGGGAGCCTGGTGGGCTGCGGTCTATGGGGTCGCACAGAGTCGGACACGACTGAAGTAACTTAGCAGTAGCAGCAGCAGCTACTTAAAACTTAAGGTTGTTGTTGCTATTTTAGTTCATGGTCATGTCCGACTCTTTTGGGACCTCATGTACTGTAACCCACCAGGCTCCTCTCTCCATGGGATTTCCCTGGCAAGAATACTGGAATGGGTTGCCATTTCCATCTCCAAGGGATTCTCCCAACCCAGGGGTCGATCCTGCATCTCCTGTACCTCCTGCATTGGAAGGAAGATTCTTTACCACTGAGCCATCAGGAAGTATTACAACTTAAATTTGGGATATGTTGATTATATGAAGTTGTACCTAAGTATAGTCTGAGAGGAAGAGTTGAGATGTGGGATTCTCATGAATTCATACAGTAGGGAGGTAATCTGGGCTGTAGTTAGGCATGTGATCTTGCTTTGTACTCACCAAACAGCAATAAAATAATTATCTCAGCCTTTATACTCTCGTAGTTTGAGTTTCCCTTGAAACAGAGCCTGAGACAAGGATTTAGTGCAAAGTGTTTCTTTGGAGAAGTGATTCCAGGATTTAGAAGTGAGGAAGTGCTGAGAGTGAAATTATGAAAGTGAATAGAGTGTGTATGATTGAATTGACTACCAGAATCAGAACTGATCTTCAGTTGTACTGTAGGTAACATAGAACCCTCTCAGAATTGTCCCTTCTAGGATAGGAGTCTGCACAATTTATCTATCAACTCTCAAGCTCCATTGGTTAAAAGATTCCATGAGAGCAATGTATTTTCATACTTTTAGATTTTCCTGCATGAGGGTTAAAATGGCATAAGAAAAACCCCAGGGCAGAAATGCAAGAGAGGCTGAAGCTCCTGCATTCGTGGGACATAGTCATTGTACTTGGAGCATCCTAGGGTCCCATAGGACATAGAGCATCACAATTGTCTGCTACCTCTTACATGCTCAGTTCTAATCATGCCTTCAGGAAGTTCATTTTGTCCCTGACTCTGCAAGCTGGTGGCTAGAAATAGTCTCTGAAGAATAATCTCTAAAAACTGTCATGAGGGTTAGTGGGATAACCCATGGTACCCATCACTGTAGGGTGCAATTGAGATTCATCATCCCTCTCTTCCATTGTTCAACTGATATTTTCCTCACCCTCAGCCAGCAGTACTTCAGATAATCTATAATATTTTCATATTGGTGTGATCCAGGACATTATCCCATCAGACCTTCCATTATTGGGCAAGTTTGCTGCAACCCAATCATCTCTGTGATCACCAGTCACAGAAGCACCAAAATATGATTCTGTGAATTCTGAGTTAACCTCTCTACATTCATTATATGGCATTGTATAACTTCCCCATGAAAGATATGGTTGAGCAATCTGTATGATAACATTTTTTCTTGATGATCCAGCAGCATGAGGATTCTAAAGTGAGGGTATAGCAGTCTCAACTGCAGGTTTGGGAGCATTCTTAATGCGTTCCTGATTGAGAGAGGAAGCACAATGTCATTAGGGATAATGGGAGCAGTCAGTCCTATTTTTCCCTTACAACATGAACCTATGAATTCTGTTTGTTAAGAATAAACAACCATATATCAATCATTGTTTCCAAGCATGCATCACATCCTGAAGGAAGGCACTTTGACATGCAAGGCATTTGTTCTCAAATAGTGCGAGTCGGACACAACTGAGTGACTTCACTTTTACTTTTCACTTTAATGTATTGGAGAAGAAAATGGCAACCCACTCCAGTGTTCTTGCCTGGAGAATTTCAGGGACAGCAGAGCCTGGTGGGCTGCCACCTATGGGGTCGCACAGAGTCAGACACAACTGAAGTGACTTAGCAGCAGCAGCAGTGTTTTAGCTTAGGTTTTTAAGACCATTTGAACATTCCATCAGGCTGTTGTTTCTAGGTGATGAAGACTGTGGTGGGGCCAGTAGATGCCTTTTACGTGTGTCTATTGTTGTTGTTGTTCAGTCACTCAATTGTGTCCAACTCTTTGGACCCCAGGGACGGCACCACACTGGGCTTCCCTGCCCTTCACCATCTCTCAGAGTTTGCTTAAACTCATGTCCATTGAGAAAGTTATGTCACCCAACCATCTCATCCTCTGTCATCCCCTTCTCCTCCTCCTTCTCCCTTTCTCCTTCAATCTTTCCCAGCCTTAGGGTCTTTTCCAATGAGTCTGCTCTTCGCATCAGGTGGCCAAAGTATTGGAGCTTCCACTTCAGCATCAATCTATTGTTGTACTTGTTTTCAGTAAAATGAATCCCATGATGTGAGACAAAGTAATGCAGGATTGCATGTTTATTAATCAAGTCACATCTTTGAAAACTGCTTCTGGCAGAGATACAGAAGTTGGGAAAGGCAAATACATAGCCATTTGCTGTTCCATTTATGGCAAATTGCTGTCCTATCAATGACTGCCCCAATATAACCAAGTAGCAGGCTATTCTCCTCCAGGGATAGAGTCATATTGAGGATTTGGTTTGGAGTTCATCTGTACTGCTAAAAGTTTGGATATATAGTAGCAGAAGAGACTATGTCAAGTTTGGATAAGAATCTATACTATTAGGCTCACCAATAGTAGCCTGAACCCCTACCATCATGACTATTCTAATCATGGGTCCATTATCCAAACACTGGGTATCTGAGGACACAGGGGATGGTTGCAATGCAGAGGATGAATCCTTATACTTAACTGGTTATTCAGTGGTTCTTCTGATGTGGATTTTTTCTGATGGGCATTATCATGAGACACAAACATCCATACCCTATGTTCCCACTTCTATGTGCCCATCTACATGGGTCTTCTCTAGAATCCCTTGTCTATGATTCTAAATTTTTCTCCTTCCTGACTTCTACCAACTAGTCAAACCATTTTTCATTATTCAGAAATTCACTTTAAAAAATTATTGGAGTATAATTGGCTTACAATGTTGGGTTCATTTCTGCTGTAAAATCAATTATATGTATAAATATATTCCCTCTCTCTCAGACTTCCTTCCCACACTCACCATTTTAATTTTATAGCTAGGCAATGTCCCTCTCCACATAAATTTGAGAAATTTCACTTTCTGAGTTTGCCTTTTTAGAATTAAAACTACATCTCCAAGCCACAGTAAATTCACCATGCCATCTCGAGAGGCTCCATGGTGACCACACTTCTCATTTACATTGCTCTATGCTCTATGACTTTCTTCCATTCTCACATCAGCACATAGTAAGGGCACCATGGTTTGTCTCTATCCACCCCAGCTTTTAACAATGACAACATCAAGGAACATTTGTTCCAAGCTACCAAATTCCATTCATATTTTGGGATGAGTTTGTCACTGGGAATTATGTTTGTGGGAGGTAATTTCCCTTCTCTTACTATGGAAGTTGAGACAAAGTAAGATTCTTGTAACATACCCGCAGCAGCAGGATTCCGTCTTAACCAAGAAGATGGTTCTATTGACTTTTTATTACAGTGTATCCTTGTTGGTTATCTAGTTTAAATATAGCAGTGTGTACATGTCAATCCCAAACTCCCAATCTATCCCTCCCCTATCTAGTTATCATACATAAATTCTCTGAGTCTGTGAATCTATTTTTGTATTGTAACTAATTTCATTTGTATCATTGTTTTAGATTCAGAATATAAGTTATACCATGGTATTTGTCTTTCTCTGCCTGATTTACTACTATCCTTGTTGCTGCAAATGACATTATTTTATTCTTTTTGATGGCTGGGTAATATTTCATTGTATATATGTACCATATCTCCTTTATTCATTCATCTGTCAATGAGAATTTATGTTCCTTTCATGTCTTCACTATTGCAAATAGCTCTGCAATGAATGTAAGGGTTGCAAGCATACTTTAAAACCATGCTTTTCTCTGGATATAGGCCCAGGAGAGGGACTTCTGGATCATATGGTAGCTCTATTTTTAGCTTTTTAAGGAACCTCTATACTATTCTCCATAGTGGCTGAACCAATTTACATTCCCTCTAACAGGGTAAGAGGGAAGGTAATTATTCCCTCTCCAGCAATTATTGTTTGCAGATTTTTTGATGATGGCCATTCTGTTGTGAGGCGATATCTCATTCTAGTTTTGATTTGTGTTTCTCTAATAATTAGCAATGTTGACCATCTTTTTCTATGTGACTCTTGGCCATCTATATATCTTCTTTGGAGAAATGTCTGTTTAGGTCTGCTCATTTTTTGATTGGGTTGTTTGTATTTTAGATATTGAGCAGTTTATAAATTTTGGAGACTAACTCCTTGTTAGTTGCATCATTTGCAAATATTGTCTCCCATTCTGTGAGCTGTATTTTCATTTTCTTTATAGTTTCCTTTGCTATGCCAAAGCTCTTGAGTTTAATTAGGTCCCATTTGTTTATTTTTGTTTTTGTTTCCCTTATGGAGACAGATCGAAAAAGACAATGATGCAATTTACGTCAGAGTGTCCTGCTTAGGTCTTCCTCTATGAGTTTTCTAGTATCCAGTCTTACATTTAGGCCTCATAAGCTGATACAAGTACATATAGGTAGACACCAGCACACTGCTACATATTACTCTGATGTAACAGCTCAATTTCCTCCCATTCAGTTTCTATACCTTCAATACCAGGAATGAATAGGCAATCTCCTCGTTTCACTCCCAGAATAAAATAATAAAATTTTATCTGAGAGTAGAAGGTTGTGCCAAAGAGGAATTAAGCATAACACCATCCTTTTGATCAAAATGTTTGGTAAGACTTGTGGATTCACTGTAAATAGTACCAGCAGTAAATATTTTTGAACGGGTGTATCATGACAAGAAATGCACTGTGATTAAATTTCCATTTTTAAACAGAAAAAAAATGAAATATGTTTCTACTGCAGAAATCCCACTGCCAGCTTGTTGGAAATTTGTGGAAACAGTATTTTCAGTTGACGATGTGCATCAGTGTAGTGGGCAAGATACCAGGAAGGAAGGCCGAGAACTGGAGATGCTATACAAAGCGAAAAATTAGAAATGCAAGCTCAAAACCTTATGCTTAACTCGGTTGATATCAGAAGGTTTGTCTCACACTCTGACAAATATTTGAATCTGTTGAAAGATATTCTAGGGGAACGAAAAGAATTTAAATGTTTGAATTGCATGTGCGTGCATACAAATTTGCTTCAGTCATGTCCCCCCCATGAACTGTAGCCCTTCAGGCTCCTCTGTCCATGGGATTCTCCAGGCATGAATAGTGGAGTGGGTAGCCATGCCCTTCTCCAGGGAATCTTCCAGACCCAGGTATTGAACTTGTGTTTCTCATGTCTCCTACCTTGGCAGATGGGTTCTTTACCATTAGTGTCCCTGGGAAGCCCCCTTGTATGGCATACACTTATCCTAATAAAATAATCTCTGGCAGCCTCCATAAGTAAATATTTTCCATCTTTCTTTCTACTAGAACTCCATTCTTAACAGCTTCAAACATCAAGTTTCTGGCAGAGGTGGGGAAAGAAATTTCCATAAACCCAAGACTGAGTAGGAGAGGTCTGGGATGAAAATGTTCCTTGATTAGTTTGAGCCAGTATTGATAATTTTCTTTCCCATTGTCATCAACTAATTTGGGAATGGCACTACCATCTGGCCAAGGAGATGTAAACAGAGGTTGTTGGAAAGATTCTGGGAAATTTTTTCCTACCTTTAGAACAAGATGAAGAAAAATACTTTTCCTCTACAATCTAAAATCTAATTTCAAGTACTACTTGAAACTGTGGTAGCCATCTTGGGAAAATAAGGTGAAGCTGGGCAAAGATGACAATATAATACATTACAGGTGACAAGCAGAAAGAAATTGGACCCTTGATGATGTCACAGATTTTTGCCACTGAATTAACTTCTCTTGGAACTACCCTCATGTTCGCATTTAGGTGTCTTACTCTTTACGACCCCATGGACTATATACCACCAGGCTCCTTTGTCCAAGGAATTTTCCAGGCAAGAATACTGGAGTGGGTTTCCATTTCCTTCTCCAAGAGATCTTCCAGACCCAGGGATTGGACCCATGTCTCCTGAGTCTCCTGCATTGCCAGGTGATTTTTTTTTTTTTTTTACCACTGAGCCATCTGGGAAGCCCTGAAACTGTCCTACCTTGGATCACTTTTTATGTGAAATAAACAAGTTTCCTTCTAAGTCATTTCTAGATGGTCTAATCTTCTACATGCATGTATTATAAACCTACTTTCAATTATTCTTTGAATATTTGACATGATTTCATTCAACATATATTTATTATAAATAAGTCAATTTGATACATGTAGATGATGACTATTGTTATGAACAAATAAAGCTTTAAATAGAGATAACTTAGAGATGGGAATGGTCTACTTCATTAGTATGACCAAAAAAAGTTTCCCAAAGGAGTTGGCATTAGAGCTAATACCTAAATAATTAGAAGCTGTCAACTTGTAAAGATTTGGGGAAAGAATTCCAAGCAGAGAAAAAAAAGAGGTCAGCAAGTTTTAGAGACTTGACATGTGAAGGAGCATGGTATGGGCAAAGGATAGAAAGAATGGGTAACTTAGTGAATATGATTATAAATGGAAATAAGCTAGGTCCTGCTTGAAACAGCCAAAAAAAAAAAAAGAATGGACTAAGCGGCTTCCCTTCTTGTTCAGATGGTGTAGAATCAGTGTGCAATGTGGGAGACCTGGGTTCAATCCCTCGGTTGGAAAGATCCCCTGGAGGAGAGCATGGCACCCCACTCCAGTATTCTTGCCTGTAGAATCCCTGTGGTCAGAGGAGCCTGGTGGGCTACAGTCCATGAGGTTGCAAAAGTCTGAGCACCTAAGCACAGCACAATACTTGAAACAGTCAATAAAATGGACAGAATGTATGAAATAATTCTTCACAAGATTTTGAAAAGCAACAAAAGAGAATGTCACTGAATGACAAAAAGCAAACAAGGACAGCTCTGATATTGTCCCAACTTACTTCCTGGAGAAAATTCCCAAGACATGGTGTAGGGAGTAGAAATTGAGGCAGAACCCAATGGACTTCACGAGTGGAAGAGACAGAAATGACAGTTGAGGGAGACCAAAGAATTAAGAGTTGACAAGATGGGAGATAACTGCACAGAAAGATAACTTGGAGACATAGAAGCCATATAAAAGAGGCAAATCAATTCCTAGATATAAAAATTCAATGAATAAGAATAAAAGAAAATTAATTACTACATTTAAAAAGGAGTATAATTGAAGATACAGAAGTAAATGCTACCAAAATAAAGCATAGAGAGAAAAATAGAATTAAAAACAATGATCAAAACTTCAGTGAGTGAGCTGCTGGAAGCATTTACTGGCCTCATGCGTGTCACATTAGAGTCTTCAAAGAGTGTGGTTTATATGTGTGTGTGTATTTGAGAGAATAGCCATTTTTTTCCCCTATTTTGATGAATGCTATAAACACATGGATTCAAGAAATGCAATGAAATTGAAACATGAGTAACATAATGAAAGCTATACCAAGGTACATATCTAAATTGCTCAAAATCAGTGATAAAGGAAAATTATTTAAGAGCGGACAGAGAAAAAAGACACATTATATATAGAGGAATGAAGTTAAGGGTGACAGCAGATTTCTCATTGAAAACAACGTGTGTGGGAAGGAGTTAAGTAATGTTTTTGAAATATTGACAAAGGAAGCAAATAAATAAAACTCTCAACCTAGAATTCTATGTAAAAACCAAAATACCTTTCAAAAAGAAGGTAAGAGAAACACTTTTACAGATATACAAAATCTGAAAGAATTTCTCACCAAGAGATCTAGTCTACAAGAAATGCTAAAATTTTTCATGTAGAAAGATGATGAAAATCTGCATCTATGTGAAGGAATTGACCTTAACCTAATAAAAAAAAAAAAGCATCTTCAAAAACCCTTTACCTCACATCATGCTTAATGGTGAAAGCCTGAATGTCTTTTTCTCCCTACAGTTGGGGGATCTCATTCTCTTGCCCAATATTATCATTTCTATTCAACATTGTACTAAATAAATGTTTTAACCCTTGCTACTACATAAAGAAATAAAGGATTTACATTGAGAAAAAGGTAATGTCTTTAATTTGCTGATGAGATGATTATATATGTAGAAATTCTAATGTATCTATTTTGAAAATCTACCAAAATTAATAAATGAGTTTTGCAAGGTTTCAGGACACAAGATCAGCTTATATAAATTAATTGTATTTTTTTATTCTTGCAAAGAATAATGCAGATGTGTATACTGAAAGCTACAAAATATGGCTGTACAAAATTAAAGAGCTAACTAAATGATGAGATAAGCCATGTTTATATGTAAGGAACTTCATATTATTATTATTATAAATTGCCCCATGGATTTATTGCAATCCTAATCAACATCCCAACTGGCTTTATTTTTTGTAGAAATTGACAGATTCCAAAATTTATACAGAAATGAAAACAAACTAAAGTAGCAAAATAGTTTTGAAAAACAAGAACAAAGTTGGAAGACAGGCACTATTTTATTTCAGAATTTATTCCATTCCTAATGTAAAGCTAAAGTATTAAACAAGTGTGGATGTGGTATAAAGTTTGACAAATATATGGGTAGAACAGAGTAAATCATTCAGAAATAGATCTACACATACATTATATATATATATAATATATTATATATATAATATACATATATATGCTGCTAAGTTGCTTCAGTCGTGTCCAACTCTGTGCAACCCCATAGATGGCAGCCCACTAGGCTCCTCTGTCCCTGGGATTTTCCAGGCAAGAACACTGGAGTGGGTTGCCATTTCCTTCTCCAATGCATGAAAGTGAAAAGTGAAAGTGAAGTCGCTCAGTCGTGTCCGACTCCCAGCAACCTCATGAACTGCAGCCTACCAGGCTCCTCTATCCATGGGATTTTCCAGGCAAGAGTACTGGAGTGGGGTGCAATTACCTTCTCCATATATATATATATATATATATATATATATATATATATATATAAAGTTGCAAAAGCAGTTCAATGGAGAGTGAGTTTTCAACAAATAGTACTGGAAAATTTAAATACATGTAAACAAACAAAAAAGACCTTCAATCAGTACTTATAACATATGCAAAATTAAATCAGGTTTATCTAAACATAAAACGCATGCCCATAAAATTTCTAAAAGAAAGGATGCAATAAATTCTTTATAACTTTAGGTTATGCAGAGACTTCCTCATATGCTGCTACTAAGTCACTTCAGTTGTGTCCGACTCTGTGCGACCCCATAGACGGCAGCCCACCAGGCTCCCCCATCCCTGGGATTCTCCAGGCAAGAACACTGGAGTGGGTTGCCATTTCCTTCTCCAATGCATGAAAGTGAAAAGTGAAAGTGAAGTCGCTCAGTCGTGTCCGACTCTTAAGGACCCCATGGACTGCAGCCTACCAGGCTCCTCCATCCATGGGATTTTCCAGGCAAGAGTACTGTAGTGGGGTGCCATTGCCTTCTCCACTTCCTCATATACTTTGTTAAAATTACACCACCTGCCTTTGAACAATACAGGTTCAAACTGCATGGGTCTGCTAATACACCAATGTTTTTCAATAAATACACAGTCAGCTTTCAGTATCTCAAGTTGCAGAATCCTCAGACCAGGAGAGCAGACTAGGAGAAAGGACCATCAATTTTTTGATATCAGCTGTAAGCCCTGGAATCAATCTCCTGCTGATCAGAAGAATGACCAAATTCCAAAAAACAACAATTTGATTAACTGGAATTAACCAAAAGTATAATCTTCTCTTTAAAAGATGCTGGTAAGGGAATAAGGCAAGCCACAGACTGGGAAAAATATTTGCAAAGCAAATATTTGATAAAAACTTGTGTCTTGTGTACACAAAGAACTTTTAATACTCAGTAATATTAAAACAAGTTTTAAAAATTGACAAAAGATTTGACAGACATATTACCAAAGAAGACATAGGTAGAGCACATAAACATATAAAGAGATGCTCAGTATGAGTAGCCCCTAGAGCAAAGCCCATAAAGCTGCTATTAGGTATATATCACTATTTACACTTCACAATTTAAAAAATTGAAAGACTGATAATCCTGTGTTGACTTGGAACTCTCACATAGAACTGATAGAAATGCAAAAAACTGTGCAACCACTTTGGAAATAGTTTGCCAGTTTCTTAAACAGTTAAACTTGCATTATCATTTGATGTAGTCACTATCCTACTAGATATTTAGCCAAAAGAAATGAAACTATATGTCTGCATAAACATGTGTACAAGAATGTCCAAGGCAGCCATATTTGTAATAGTTAAAAACTAGAAACAGCCCAGAAGTCTATCAAGAGACCAGTATATTTATACAATGGAATCATACACAATAATAAAAAGTGATGAACTATTGCTATACTCTAAAATAGGGATACATTTCAGAATAAATACATTGTGTGAAAGTAGAAAGTACACAGCAAAATAATACATACCAAATAATTATATTTATATATAATTCTAGGGAATACAAATTAGTATATAGGGAGAGAAAGCAGATTAATGGCTACCTAACTATGGGACAGAAAGCATAGTAGGGAAGGTATTGGAAAAAAGAATTACAGAGGAGCAAAAGGAAGCTGGAAGGCATAAATACTTCATTATTATGATCATGGTGAGCAATTCATGTACATATGTGAACTAAATAAATTATACACTTCAATATGTGCAATTTATTGTGTGTGCGAGCATGCTCAAACACTTCAGTCATGTCTGACTCTGCAGCCCTGTGGACTGTAGCTCACTAGGCTCCCCTGTCCATGGGATTCTGCAGACAAGACTATGGAGTAGGTTCCCATGTCCTCCTCCAGGGGATCTTCCTCATCCAAGGATCGAACCTATGTCTCCTGAGTCTCCTGCATTGCAGTCAGATTCTTTACCGCTGAGTCACTGGGGAAGCAATTTATTGTATGTCAGTTTTATTCCAATAAAGCTAGTAAAAAAATAAACCTACAATGAAATAAATGAGGTCAAATAGGAGAAGTAGTAGGCAGATTATGTCCAGCCTTGTAAGCCCTATTGAGGAGTTTGAAATGAATTCAAAATGTGGTAAAAAGGCAGGGTTTTGTTTTGTTTTTTGTTTCTTACAGTTTTTTTTTTTTAACTTTACAATATTGTATTGGTTTTGCCATATATCAACATGAATCCGCCACAGGTATACACGTGTCCCCCATCCTGAACCCGCCTCCCTCCTCTCTCCCCGTACCATCCCTCTGGGTCGTCCCAGTGCACCAGCCCCAAGCATCCAGTATCGTGCATCGAACCTGGACTGGCGACGAATGGATAAGAAAGCTGTGGTACTTATACACAATGGAGTATTACTCAGCCATTAAAAAAAATACCTTTGAATCAGTTCTAATGAGGTGGATGAAACTGGAGCCTATTATACAGAGTGAAGTAAGCCAGAAAGAAAAACACCAATACAGTATACTAACACATATATATGGAATTTAGAAAGATGGTAACAATAACCCTGTATATGAGACAGCAAAAGAGACACTGATGTACAGAACAGTCTTTTGGACTCTGTGGGAGAGGGAGAGGGTGGGATGATTTGGGAGAACGGCATTGAAACACGTATATCATATATGAAAATAGGCAGGGTTTTAACAGCTCTTATGAGTGCTCAGTTAATGCAAGTGAAGAAAAGAAAGAAAGAAAGAAACTTGCTCCATATTCAAAGCACAATGCTAAGCACTTTCACTTAAACGATCTCATTTTGTCTTTCCTACACCCCAGTAGTTATTATTTTCACTGATAGAGAATCTCATGATAATGGATATTAAATCATTCCCCAAAGGACTAGGCAGAGAGCTGGGATTTGATTATGACTTGTCCTGCTGCAAAATCCATTCGTGCTCAACTACACAGACCATCCTATCCTAGTGGGAAGGTGCTTGCATTCCAGGGGGAAAGATGAGATAAATACTCAAATAACTGTAACACAAAGTAGAACATGGTCACCGTTATTCAAATACATAAAGAGTGAGAAACATTCTGAAGGAAGGAGGTGAGTTGGAAAATACGAAAACTTTATAGAGCAGGTAGTCTTCCTTGGACCTTCTGGGATGGGTAGGATATAAACAGATAAAGTGCAGAAGGTGACTGTCTTGGTGGAAGAAGCTGCATAAGTAAAGCTACATTAGAAAAAAATAAAGTTCTCAGAGAAGAATGCATCAGCTTTTGGGGGAGGGGCATACAAGTTTACAGAAACAGTAAAACATAATGTTTAGAAATTTAACGGAAGTCAGGTCACTTGGTCCATCCCAAAGCACAAAGCAAAGTTATGTGTTCACTGGATGGGTGATGGATGATGGGTGTGTCTGGGTGCTAATGGTTTAGATGGAGATTTGGTCATTCAAATATTGGTTTTGTTATAAGAATCTTCCATGGATGTATAGAGAACTAATGCTGAAAGACACCACGCGTTAGTCATTCATTCATGTCTGACTCTTTGCGACCTCATGGACTGTACTTGGCCAGGCTCCACTGTCCATAGAATTCTCCAGGCAAGAATATTGGAGTGGGTAGCCATTCCCTTCTCCAGGGGATCTTCCTGACTCGGGGATTGAACCTAAGTCTGCTGCATTGTAGGCAGATTCTTTACAGTCTGAGCCACTAGGGAAAACCCAATAAATCATCTAATCTCTTCTCTTTTTAGATAAAATAATGGTGGACAGGTGAAGTAACATGTCTAAGGTGAGTTGGTAGCAAATATACAGTTAAAGCCATGTATAAAGTTCCCAGACATGTCTTTCTATTGTATTATGTTGCCAGCTCCCCTCAGCCCATACTTTATCTTTCCTGAGCTTCCTCTACACGATTTTAATAACAAGGAGTTAAAGATAGGAACATTTGATGGAGGTGAGATTATCACAGCAAACAACACTTTGCAGGAAACAGATTGATGCCTGTGCTTGTGGGCAGACGTCTAAAAGTAGCCCATCTGGATTGCTGGATTGAGAATCTCTCAATATAAACAAAATTTTATGTTGGCAACTGAACACAGTATTTTGTGAGTTTGAAGAGTGTCTAGGACTTGAACAAAGAAATGAACTTGCAATCATGAAACACACAGAGTCAGATTCTTTCTATTGAATCAAAGAAGCCACAGATGGGATGAGGAAAAAAAATGTAAAACTATGTTTTTGCATATTCATTCAGTAAGTGAACATGTATTAAACACTCACTATGTGTCACACTAGTCAGTCTACTCACACGGACCAAAGCCTTGTTTAATGCAATGAAACTAAGCCTTGCTGTGTGGGGCCAACCAAGATGGACAGGTCATGGTGGAGAGGTCTGACAGAATGTGGCCCACTGGAGAAGGGAATGGCAAACCACTTCAGTATTCTTGCTTTGAGAACCCCACGAACAGTATGAAAAGGCAAAATGATAGGATATTTAAAGAGGAACTCCCAGGTCAGTAGGTGCCTGATATGCTACTGGAGATCAGTGGAGAAATAACTCCAGAAAGAATGAAGGGATGGAGCCAAAGCAAAAACAATAACCAGTTGTGGGTGTGACTGGTGATAGAAGCAAGGTCCGATGCTATAAGAGCAATATTGCATAGGAACCTGGAATGTCAGGTCCATGAATCAAGGGAAATTGGAAGTGGTCAAACAGGAGATGGCAAGAGTGAATGTCAACATTCTAGGAATCAGCGAACTAAAATGGACTGGAATGGGTGAATTTAACTCAGATGACCATTATACCTATGACTGTGGGCAGGAATCCCTTAGAAGAAATGGAGTAGCCATCATAGTCAACAGAAGAGTCTGAAATGCAGTACTTGGATGCAATCTCAAAAACAACAGAATGATCTTTGTTCGTTTCCAAGGCAAACCATTCAATATCACAGTAATCCAAGTCTATTCCCCAACCAGTAATGCTGAAGAAGCTGAAGTTGAACGGTTCTATGAAGACCTACAAGACCTTTTAGAACTAACACCCCAAAAAGATGTCATTATAAGGGACTGGAATGCAGAAGTAGGAAGTCAAGAAACACCTGGGGTAACTGGTAAATTTGGCCTTGGAATATGGAATGAAGCAGGGCAAAGGCTAAAAGAGTTTTGCCAAGAGAACGCACTGGTCATAGCAAACACCCTCTTCCAACAACACAAGAGAAGACTCTACACATGGACATCACCAGATGGTCAACACTGAAATCAGATTGATTATATTCTTTGCAGCCAAAGATGGAGAAACTCTATACAGTCAGCAAAAACAAGACCTGGAGCTGACTGTGGCTCAGATCATCAACTCTTTATTGCCAAATTCAGACTTAAATTGAAGAAAGGGAAAACCACTAAACCATTCAGGTATAACCTAAGTCAAATTCCTTATGATTATACAGTGGAAGTGAGAAATAGATTTAAGGGACTAGATCTGATAGAGTGCCTGATGAACTATGGAATGAGGTTCATGACATTGTACAGGAGACAGGGATCAAGACCATCCCCATGGAAAAGAAATGCAAAAAAGCAAAATGGCTGTCTGGGGAGGCCTTACATATAGCTGTGAAAGAAGAGAAGTGAAAAGCAAAGGAGAAAAGGAAAGATATAAGCATCTGAATACAGAGTTCCAAAGAATAGCAAGGAGAGATAAGAACGCCTTCCTCAGCGATCAATGCAAAGAAATAGAGGAAAACAACAGAATGGGAAAGACTAGATATCTCTTCAAGAAAATTAGAGATACCAAAGGAACATTTCATGCAAAGATGGGCTCTATAAAGGACAGAAATTGTATGGACTAACAGAAGCAGAAGATATTAAGAAGAGGTGGCAAGAATACACAGAAGAACAGTACAAAAAAGATCTTCACAACCAAGGTAATCACGATGGTGTGAACACTGACCTAGAACCAGACATCCTGGCATGTGAAGTCAAGTGGGCCTTAAAAAGCATCACTACGCACAAAGCTAGTGGAGGTGATGGAATTCCAGTTGAGCTATTCCAAATCCTGAAAGATGATGCTGTGAAAGTGCTGCACTCAATATGCCAGCAAATATGGAAAACTCAGCAGTGGCCACAGGACTGGAAAAGGTCAGTTTTTATTCCAATCCCAAAGAAAGGCAATGCCAAAGACTGCTCAAACTACTACACAATTGCACTCATCTCACACACTAGTAAAGTAATGCTCAAAATTCTCCAAGCCAGGCTTCAGCAATATGTGAACCGTGAACTTCCAGATGTTCTAGCTGGTTTTAGAAAAGGCAGAGGAACCAGAGACCAAATTGCCAACATCCGCTGGATCATCAAAAAAGCAAGAGAGTTCCAGAAAAACATCTATTTCTGCTTTATTGATTATGCCAAAGCCTTTGACTATGTGGATCACAATAAACTGTGGAAAATTCTGAAAGAGATGGGAATACCAGACCACTTGACCTGCCTCTTGAGAGACCTATATGCAGGTCAGGAAGCAACAGTTAAAATTGGACATGGAACAACAAACTGGTTCCAAATAGGAAAAGGAATACGTCAAGGCTGTATATTGTCACCCTGCTTATTTAACGTCTATGCAGAGTACATCATGAGAAACACTGGGCTGGAAGAAGCACAGGCTCGAATCAAGATTGCCAGGAGAAATATCAATAACCTCAGATATGTAGATGACACCACCCTTATGGCAGAAAGTGAAGAGGAACTAAGGAACCTCTTGATGAAAGTGAAAGTGGAGAGTGAAAAAGTTGGCTTAAAGCTCAACATTCAGAAAACGAAGATCATGGCATCTGGCCCCATCACTTCATGGGAAATAGATGGGGAAACAGTGCAAACAGTGTCAGACTTTATTTTGGGGGGCTCCAAAATCACTGAAGATAGTGATTGCAGCCATGAAATTAAAAGACGCTTACTCCTTGGAAGGAAAGTTATGACCAAACTAGATAGCATATTCAAAAGCAGAGACATTACTTTGCCAACTAACGTCTGTCTAGTCAAGTCTATGGTTTTTCCAGTGGTCATGTATGGATGTGAGAATTGGACTATGAAGAAAGCTAAGTGTCAAAGAATTGATGCTTTTGAACTGTGGTTTTGCAGAAGACTTTTGAGAGTCCCTTGGACTGCAAGGAGATCCAACCAGTCCATTCTAAAGGAGACCAGTCCGGGGTGTTCATTGGAAGGACTGATGCTAAAGCTGAAACTCCAATACTTTGGCCACCTCTGGGAAGAGTTGACTCATTGGAAAAGACACTGATGCTGCGAGGGATTGGGGGCAGGAGGAAAAGGGGACAACAGAGGATGAGATGGCTGGATGGCATCACCAACTCGATGGACGTGAGTTTGAGTGAATTCCATGAGTTGGTGATAGACAGGGAGGCCTGGTGTGCTGCAGTTCATTGGGTTCCAAAGAGTCGGACATGGCTGAACAACTGAACTGAACTAAACTGGTGTCACACACTCTGCTCAGGGCACTTAGAACAAGCAGTTAGTAAACCATTGTTGCTTCCTTGTGTTGAAGTTTGTCCTCTACTTTTTTGACCCCTCTCACTATCTTTCTTTTGCGCCCCTCTCCCATTCTTGTGTGGTTTAGGAGTGATTGACAATCATGTTATCCTACAGCCATTGGAGTGAGCCGGTCACTCACTCTGACCTGCCTCCAACCACATTACTCTATCCACCCAGCCTCAGCAAGCTCCACAGAGGTGAGCATGAGATCCAGTCCTGGGCAATCAGAATTCTTTTCTGGGAATTTATAGTTGGCCACTTGAGAAAGATGGTCTCTCTTTCCTTGTAGTTTGTAAAGACAAGGATGTAATCCATGAACATCAAGTGGTCATTACATGGCAAAAGCCCGTTTGTATTTTGGGTGAATAAAGTCAGTACCAGGGTCTTGAAAAAGATCCTGAAGGTGGGAAAGACTGAAGGCAAAAAGAGAAGGGAGCAACAGAGGATGAGATGGTTAGATAGCATCACTGACTCAATGGATGTGAATTTGAGTGAACTCTGGGAGATAAGGGAGGACAGTGGAGCCCGGTATGCTGTAGTCCATGGGGTCACAAAGAGTCAGACATGATTTATCAATTGAACAACAAAGCCAGTCCTCAGAATGAAGAACCAGAGTCAAGAAATGTCAAGTGCTGACAACGTGAGTTCCCACATATAGTTATGCCTGATTACATCACCACCCCAGTGCTTTCCACTCATATGAACCAATGTTCTCTGTTTGGTGTTCAAGCTAGTTTGAACTCTGCTGTTTCAAAGGGAAGCATTCAGACTGATGCAGTAATACAAAGGACATATGGTGAGTGCCCATCGTGTGGCAAGGTCTGTTCTCAGGAGGAAGTTCAGAGATGAGTGTTGCATGCTCCTACCCTTGCAGAGGTCACAGCTAATTTGGGAGTCAGACATGCAAACTTTAGTGACAATTCTGTAATGTAATAACAAAAGTAAATACCAGGCACCCTGTAAAGATGAAGAAGTGGTCAAAAAAGTCATCCAAGATCTGCAGACACCACAGAATGTTTAATAACAATGGACAGTTCATTGCTCTGGGTTGGACCTTCAGGAAGGCTGAGCACTGAAGAACTGATGCTTTCGAACTGTGGTGCTGGAGAAGACTCTTGAGAGTCCCTTGGACTGAAAGGAGATCAAACTAGTCAATCCTAGAGGAAATCTAGCCTGAATATTCATTGGAAAGTCTGATGCTGAAACTGCAATACTTTGGCCACCTGATGTGAAGAGCTAACTCATTGGAAAAGACCCTGTTGCTGGGAAAGATTGAAGGCAGGAGGAGAAGAGGGTGACAAAGGATGAGATGGTTGGATGGCATCTCCAACTCAATGGACATGAGTTTGAGGAAACTCTGCGAGACAGTGATAGGGAAGTCTGACATGCTGCAGTCCATGGGAACACAAAGAGTTGACCTACTAAGAACAACAACATTGCTCTGAAGCAAAACTTGGGAGTTGATGCTGCTCAGATAGGAGGTTATCAGCAAAATATGGATTTTAAAGTGGTTTGGCACATTTGAGGACCTCTCAGAAGGTGAGTATTGTCAGAGTGAAGTCAGTAGAGATGAGAATATAGGTGCAGGGAGAAGCCAGATGGTAGAGGGCTTGACAGAATCCAGACTACCAGCAAAGGCAAATGCTATGCTATGTCAAGCCATGGTTTGGTTTGGTTTGGTTTGGTGGAGTCACTAAGTCATGTCTGACTCTTGCTACCCCATGGACTGTAGCCTGCCAGGTTCCTCTGTCCATGGGATTCTCCAAGCAAGAATACTGGAATGGGTTGCCATTTCTTCTCCAGCGGATCTTCTCAATACAGGAATCGAACCGGGGTCTCCCACGTTGCAGGCAGATTCTTTTAAGCCATGGAAGAGTGATATGATCACTAAGTTATAGAAGACTTGCATACTTAGGGTACAGGGCTCTAGTGCTTCTCAAAATTTACCAACAGACACAGAGAAATAATACAAGTCCAGAAAAGAATGTCAGCTATACCTACAAATAGATTGTTGTCAAAGTGGGAGCCTCAGCTATAGTTAGTCAAGTATTGAAGGGCAAACTTCCTTGGGTCTCAGGTCCCAACAAAAGTACCTCATTGCCCAAGACACCTATTTATCTTGAAGGAGATTGCATCAGAATTTTTATGAACCTCCTGTCATCATTCTTAAGGCTTTTCAAAGGACAATTTTCCTGGAAACACTTTGCTCATGTAAGTCCAGGCAAGCCTTAAGCTAGTCTAAAGTTTACACTGGAAACTTCTTCCCAACCAGAGGGAAACTTTTCCATGAAGTCGATGAAATCTATCAGCTTTTTTGACATGATGTTTATGAGATTTAAGCTGCCAAAGAGCTGGAGCTGTGCCCTACTTATCTGAATCCCAAAACTTACATCCTGACTCAGGTACACATGTTTACTGAGTGTGTTTGTTGGGCACATACTTTTCCCACTATAAGAATATCCAGAGTGAAAATTGCACACCTTTAATTTCTTGAATTAAGCTATCAGAGCTTCCTTGATAGCTCAGTTGGTAAAGAATCTGCCGGCAATGAAGGAGACCCCAGTTCGATTCCTGGGTCAGGGAGATCCGCTTGGAGAAGGGATAGGCTACCCACTCCAGTATTCTTGGGCTTCCCTTGTGGCTCAGCTGGTAAAGAATCCACCTGCAAAGCAGGAGACCTGGATTTGATCCCTGGGTTGGGAAGATCCCCTGGAGAAGGGAAAGGCTACCCATTCCAGTGTTCTGGCCTGGAGAATTCCATGGACTATATAGTCCATGGGGTTGCAAAGAGTCAGACACAATTGAGAGACTTTCACTTTCACAATTTCCTGAAAGTCTTGATGCATTATTTTGTCATTAATTATCCAGCAATCAGAGGTTTGGGTTTAATATTTTAAGAAGCAAAATTTTAATGAGAAATGCAGTGTAAATATTTATGTCCAGAAACAGCATAACTGCAATTAATCGGAGCTCCAGTGTCTAAGTGTCAGAGTTTCTAGGCATTGTGTTCTCTAATTATATTCTCTAGGCAGTGTCTGTAAGCATGGTCTATTTCTAGTTCCTCTTTTTGTATGACCCCAGTTTTGAAAGTACAAAGGTTCAAGAATAAATATAGGGTTGAAATCAGTCCCCAAGAACCACTCTAGGATAAACATGCTGAATCTATATATGCAATCCTACTGTATTATCCTTGTTTGAAAGACTGACTCTTTATGCAGACCTGCTATCAATTTCTATGTATAATTGTCTAAGCAGGTACATGTCTTCTCAAACATCTGCTAACATCAGCAGGCCCTAAAATAAACCTCCACATTAGCAACTTGCACTTAAAAAAAAAAATTATCCGGAAACATCTGCTGAGCTATTTTCTGTTTTCTCCATCCCTCCCTGCTCCCTCCCAGGTCTGTTGAAACAGAGTGAGGTGAGCATGCAGCTTGAGATTTCCATCTCAAGCGAGGGAGGCTCAGAAAGAAGACAGTGACTGGGAAGAGGGAAGATAAAAGCCAGCAAGAGCTTGGGGAAGGAAGTGGTGTAGGGAATGGGATGACAGATATGGGCAAGCAGACACAACTCTACAAGTGTAGGTGGAACCCTGGGTTTACACCTCCACTCTGTCTCTTCCCAGCAGCTTCCCTCTGAACCTCCTGGGTTCCCTTTTAAATACTGATAATAACACCAGTCTCAGAAATTGATCTTGAGACTTCTATAGCTTGATATATGTAAATATGTTTAGCATATTGGCACAGTGGTAAGAATCCATCTGCCAGTGCACAAGCCACAGGAGATGCAGGTTTGATCCCTGGGTTGGGAAGATACCCAGGAATGGCAACCCACCCCAGTATGCTTGCCTGGGTAATCCCGGGGACAGAGGGACCTGGTGGGATGCACTCCATGGGGTCACAGAGAGTCAGACATGACTGAACGTACCTGCACATGCATGGCATTCAGCACAAAGTGACTGAATCTATTCTTGACCACAAGTTGCAATTTCAGGGGAAGTAATCAATGAAGTGATGAATTGAGGTTCTCTTTCTAAAATAATTCTGTTAGCTGACGTGTTGTTGGTTATTGTTTAGTCACTAAGTTGTCCCCAACTCTTTTGCAACCCCATGGACGGCAGCCCACCAGGCTCCTCTATCCATGAGATTCTCCAGGCAAGACTATTGAAAGGGGTTGACATTTTCTTCTGCAGGGGATCTTCCCGACTCAGGGATTGAACCTGCATCTTATGCATTGGCAGCAGGATTCTTTACCACTGGGCCACCTGGAAAGCTAGGTGGCTGATATACAGATACTTAAAATGTTATTTGGCTCTCATTCATAACAATTACATTCCAATGCATGAGAGAATGGGAGAAGGAAATGGCAACCCACTCCAGTACTCTTGCCTAGAGAATCCCATGGACAGAGGAGCCTGGTGGGCTGCTGTCTATAGGGTCGCATGGAGTTGGGCACAACTGAAGTGACTTAGCATGCATGCATGCATTGGAGAAGGAAATGGCAACCCACTCAGGTATTCTTGCCTGGAGAATCCCAGGGACAGAGGAGCCTGGTGGGCTGCTGTCTATCATGTTGCACAGTCAGACATGACTGAAGTGACTTAGCAGCACCAGCAGCAGCATGAGAGAATGGCCAGCAAATAAGCACTTGAAACCAGCCCCAAATAGCCTCACTCATTACCTGACTCAAGACCAATATCATTCTTCCCATCCTTAGATTGAAAACTCCTCAAGAGAGGGGAATAACTGTAAATTTCACTCTTTTTTGTTCTGTTTGTTTGTCTGTTTTCCATTGGCTTTTAACACAGAATCCCAAGCAGCGTGGTGCCCAGGAAAGCATATTGAATTGAACCCAGTTGGATCAGAATAGAATCCAGCAGATGGAGGAAGCATCTTACTTCTAGCATTGCTCTTTTCCATAGGTGAATGCATTCTGGATATCCTGGGAAATTCCAGCCCTTCAGAGTTCTTGAATAAACATGACACCCTTGAACCTCAAACTAGGTTCTTTCTAAAATACAACTAGCTTTGAGAGACATTTTGAAGAAGTTTTCAGTTGTTTTCCTTTTGTTATTTTAGATATCACATCCACCAGGAAGATTTTTTCAGACATCCAGTCTCTCCTGTGTACTTTCCTAGTTTATTTTATACATCTAGGCTTTCCTGTTGGCTCAGAGGTAAAGAATCCACCTGCCATTTCAGGAGACATGAGTTCGATCTCTGGTCCAAGACGATCCGATGGAGAAGGAAATGGCAACCCACTCCAGTATTCCACTCTGTGCCTGGGAAATCCCACGAACAGAGGAGCCTGGTAGGCTACAGTCCATGGGGCTACAAAGACTCAGGCATGATCTATTGACTAAACAACAGTGATATGTATTAGTTATGATAATTGTTATAATAGATGAATTTTGAAATAGTGATTTATTTTAGAAAAAATGTATTAATATGGATGTGGGATGGGGGAGGGGCTGTGCTCCACACAGCCATCTAAGGATCCAAGCTAGTAGAGGTGCTGGTTGTCAGTATATAGCTTCCAAGGTCATCCAGGGAACTGACGTCCTCCAGGCAGTGGGGGAAGAAAGATCATTAAAGATCATGTATAACATTTTGAAGGATAAGCTCTGGAAGTAGCATCTATCACCTTTTTTGTCTGATTAACTGAACAGAGGACACAAGAGGGGCTAGAATATGTGATCACAGCTGAGACAGCCCATAGCAACTCTACACAGGCTTTGCTGACCCCATGGACAGTAGTCCTCCAAGCTGCTCTGTCCATGGAATTCTCCAGGCAAGAATTCTGGAGCAGGCAGCCATTCCCTTCCCCAGAGGATCCTCCTGACCAAGGAATTAAACCCAAGTCTCCTGCATTGCATATAGATTCTTTACTGTCTAAGCCATATAGCTTCCCTAATAAGGGCAAAATCTCATGACAATTAAAAATGTGGTCCCTATAATCTGACTGCTTGACCTGACTCCCAATTCTATGTCTTGTTCACTGATGGTTTCTTGATCTGTAAAATGGATGCAATAACAATTGTTGGGAGGAGATAAATGAGTGAATATATATAAAAGGCTTAGCATAGCATTGAGAATATTGCAAGAAACTCAATACATGTGAATTATTTTTATAGTTTCCTAAAGTTAGCATCTAATAAGTGTACCAACTTCTTCTTCTTTTTTTTTTTTTTTAGTGTACCAACTTCTGTAGCACAGTTACCTGGATCGTACGTAAGTTCTTGTCCTGAGTTTGACTTTCCAGTTTTTCTTGTCCTCTTGAAAGCCACTTTAATCTATTATTCTTTTTGCTTTTCTTTTTTAAATTTAATTTCATCTTTAATTGGAGGATCATTACAATGTTGTGATGGTTTCTGCCACACACCAACACGAGTCAGCCACAAGTATACACATGTCCCCTTCCTCTTGAACCTCCCTCCCATCCCCTCCCATCTCTCTCTGTTTCACTGAGCACTGACTTTGGGTTCCCTACATCATACAGCAAATGCCCACTGGCTACCTATTTTACATACGGTGATGCACGTTTCAGTGCTACTCTCGCAAATGGCCCCACCCTCTCCTGCCCACGCTGTGCTCACAAGCCTGTTCTCTATGTCCGTGTCTCTTCTGCTGCCCTGCAAATAGGTTCATCGGCACCATCTTTCTAGAGTCCACATATATGCATTAACATGTGATATTTTCTTCTCTTTCTGACCTACTTCACTCTGTATTAACCAGAGTTGGTTACTGTTGCTCGCAACCAAAATTTCCTTCGTTTATGCTCTGGAGTATTATTTATTTACCTGTGAAATTGTTTATACAAAGTAGATAAAGTCTGTCTTAGCATTAAGGTTCTAGCATGCCAGTTCCATTATTTAACTTTTTAAACAACTGTCATTTTGGATATAAAGAGATTCCTATAATTTTTACAAATATGATAGGCCTCCAGGATATTGCAGCTTGAGCTAGCCAGATGGCTGTTATTATTTTTTTAAGTTTTTTTGAAAATGTTATTTCATACTCCATGTTCAGAAACAGGTTTTATGCACATGTAACATTTGTTTTCCTTTGTTCTTTTTCACTTCTCTAATAGCATTTCCTAAGATTAACATTTTAAATAAATCAATTTGATGCTAATGCAAGTGACTATTAGAAGTGTCCCGCAAGAACTGTAAGCAGGAATGTGTACCCTTGTTTCACCAACACAAGTACACTTGTTTCTTTCTTTAAATTATGCAACTTCCCAGTCTTCTGTAACATCTCCAGTTCAGACTGAATTCCATTCAAGCCCTCCAAACAAAATGAGATCTCTCCTCAACCCCTAGTCTCAGGTCCCTCCTCAGATAATTGCAATTACCTGTCCACAGGTAATTACAAGCTATCCTGTAGAGGCAGTGCCTCTTATCTATCTAGCCTGGTTAAAGATTTTTTGGTATAGAGTGTTGTTTTTTCCTGCAGAGTTTTTTTGATCCTGATTTTTGTTACCAATTGAAATCATACTATCTTTCTTACTTAACAATATGCCTTGAGGAGCCTTACATGTTAATATAGATTGCCCTTGTTAGTTTAGAGGCCATGTGGTATTCTGTGCAACAATCCAACTATTAGCCATTCTTCATTAAGAGATGGAGAGTTTCTTGACTTTTGCTATTCCAAGCAATGTTACAATGATGATGTTTATGTCTGGTTCGCCAGATCCCAGAAAAAGTGTTTCTCCAGGATAGATACATAAAATCATCAGTAATGCCAGTCTACCCTCTGAATTGGCCCTGCAAATGTATATTCCCACCAAAATGTAAGAGATGTGCTGTTCCCAAACACCTTGCTAAAAAGTACCTATTATCAATCCTTCCCTTTTTTTGTCAAACCATTGAGTGAGGAATAATATCTTCCTGTTGTTTCAAGATATGTTTCAGACTAGGATAGAATAGCTTTCAGTGTATCCATTGATCTTTTGTATCCTTCCTTCTGTAAATTTCATGTTCAATTTTCTATTGGACTATTTGTCTTTACCTTTCTGATTTGTGGGAGTTATTTATGCATCTTTAACATAGCTTCTTGCTTGCTACATACATTGTGAAAGTTTCTTCTTTACAGCTTTCTACCCATCTTTGATTCCATCCATCCCCTCCTTTGAATTCTTCATTTATTATTAGGCTTTTTGACTACTTGATCTTCTTGTTGACATCTATATTTGGTTGTACTTGCCTCTGATGCCTGTGAACTTTTACAGTTGCTTAGCTTTTGTTCTTAGAAGTGGCCTTTTGTAGTCTCTAAGCAATAAGTCATGGGCCTGGCTGGCCTTGTGCTGACTGGATCTTTTGGGTCAAATAGAAGGCATCTTGAATTGAAGACTTCATTCTTCCCAGAATCTATGCTATCCTGAACAGTATGGATGGGTAACATGGTCTGTGCCTGCACTTCTCCTAGGCCAGCTCCTTATCTCTCTACTTCAGGCTGTGAAGGAGAAGCTGATATTTATGAGCAAATCACAATTAAAACATACTCAGTCATTATTATGACATAATTATGATTGTTCTCTAAACAGTCATAAGTCTTCATAATTGTTTCCAGTTTTCTAGAACAGAGTTAATTTAATGCTCTTGTTTAAGTGAAGAACAAAAAACTAGAAATACGATATTGCAGTCAGCTTTTTATCTCCCTCTTACGTTCTGATCATCCCAGCTACTAAACTCTAGAAACCTAGGTGTACAAATTACAAAGCTATAAGAGTTCAGGCAAAAATAGAAATAAGATAATAGGGGGAAAGTATAGAAGAATATTTGTATGGTGAAGGTAGGCAGAGAAGGTAATCAGAGCTTTCTAGGCTAGAGCAATGACTCTGAGTTTAATTCCAAATGAAATGGGAGCCACTGGAGGACTTTTAATTGGGGAGGGGGAATATGCTTAATTTTTTTTTTTTTCTCCAAGAGATTATCATGGTTCTTGAGTGAAGAAAGGATAATGGTGGGGCAAGTGTTCTGGAAGACATAAGTGGACAAGGTGTATTCAATGGGAAAAGAGTGAGGATGTAAGGGATATTTTCATGTTTGGTCTCCCAACACATCAATTAATAAATATTTTCAGTATAACAATGTGAATCAGTCATACAACATATATTCTCTTCCTCTTGGACCTCCTCCCGCCCACCCCCATCCCACTTCTCTAGTTATCACAGAGCACAGGGTCAAGCTCCCTGTGTTCCACAGCAACGTCCCACTAGCTGTCTGATCTACATATGGTGATGTGTATGTTTTAGTGCTACTCTCTCAATTAATCACATCCGCTCTTTCTCCCACTGTGTTCACAATTCCTTTCTCTATGCCCGGGTTTCTATTACTGTCCTGCAAATAGCTTCCGGAGAAGGCAATGGCAACCCACTCTAGTACTCTTGCCTGGAAAATCCCATGGATGGAGGAGCCTGGTAGGCTGAAGTTCATGGGATCGTTGAGTCAGACATGACTGAGCGACTTCACTTTCCCTTTTCACTTTCATGCATTGGAGAAGGAAATGGCAACCCACTCCAGTGTTCTTGCCTGGAGAATCCCAGGGACGGGGGAGCCTGGTGGGCTGCCGTCTATGGGGTTGCGCAGAGTCGGACATGACTGAAGCAACTTAGCAGGAGCAGCAGCAAATAGCTTCATCAGCACCATTTTCTTAGATTCCATATATACGTGTTATTATACAATACTTTTCTCTGACTTACTCACCAAGTCAATATTATAAAGCTATGATCCTCCAACTAAAAGTTTTAAAATGTCTCAAAAAATAAATTCTTGAGTCATTTTATCTTTAGTTTTCTCTTTTCCACCATCATTTAGAAACCTAGATTTTGCCTTTTGCAGACAATGTCCAAGAGGGTGGGGGGTTACAAAAACAAACAAAAAAATCAATATTTTTTTAAATTAGAACTGTCTCTTAGGTTAATACCAAGCTATTTAGACTTACTACTACTATTCTGACAAAGAAATAATCAATCCTGTCAAGTTAATGTCAGTGATTCATGAGTGGAAGGGATTCTGGTTAATACAGCCCAGGTCAAAGAATGATTAATTCATCTATACCCTACATCATGGTCTTCCCTGATAACTCAGTTGGTAAAGAATCTACCTGCAATGAAGGAGACCCTGGTTCTTCCTGTGTCAGGAAGATCTGCTGGAGAAGGGATAGGCTACTCACTCCAGTATTCTTGGGTTTCTGTTGTGGCTCAGCTGGTAAAGAATCTGCCTGCAATGTTGGAGATCTTGGTTCAATCCCTGGGTTGGGAAGATCCCCTGAAGAAGGGAAAGGCTACCCTCTCCAGTGTTCTGGCTTGAAGAATTCCATAGTCATGGGGTCGCAAAGAGTTGGACACAATTGAGTGACTTTCACTACATCATATGTTTCCATTTAAAAAATAAATTTATTTCAGAGAAAATGAACTAGAGCAAAGTGAATTTTTATAGTGTTCTTGGAACGCTTTACTATGAGATATCTAATCGTGATCAGTTTAGACTATACTTCTTTCAAAAGCACAGTTTACCAATTTTGTTTTGTTTTTGTTTGTGTTTTAGTTTTTTAAAGTTTAGCCTGTTGGAGTGACCTTATACTTGGTGTTCAGATCAGATCAGTCGCTCAGTCATGTCCGACTCTTTGCTACCCCATGAATCGCAGCACGCCAGGCCTCCCTGTCCATCACCAACTCCCGGAGTTCACTCAGACTCACGTCCATCTAGTCAGTGATGCCATCCAGCCATCTCATCCTCTGTCGTTCCCTTCTCCTCTTGCCCCCAATCCCTCCCAGCATCAGAGTCTTTTCCAATGAGTCAACTCTTCGCATGAGGTGGCCAAAGTACTGGAGTTTCAGCTTTAGCATCATTCCTTCCAAAGAAATCCCAGGGCTAAAGCTTAATTACCCCTACACACACACACACACAAAAACACACACTCACACATCACTTACATAAGATTCAATGCCATAAAAATTTCTTGTTTTGTCTAAGCATCATTTTCTTCATGTTATCTTTAAAATGAGGATAATTATCACTTATTTTCTTCAGTCATAGGGTCTTGACATGATCAATGAATTTCATGGTAAAAAGATTACAAGGCATGATTATTGTTGATGTTATTATTATGCAATGAGACTAAATATGACTCAGCATCATGATACAAAAATGTAGTCCATAAAGTATGTTTCAAAAACACTACTTTGACAGGGCATTTTCCAAAGTATTTTCTACAGTAACCTAACATGACTGGTGAACTTAATGTGTTTCAAGTTTTCCTTTCACTCAACCAATATTAGTTGAGTGAGTGATTGATGCCACAAAATCATGCCAGTGTGGTTTTAATCCTTAAAAAACTTCCTTCATTTTATCCACTTCTTTTCTTCATACAATCTTGATTTTCCATCTCCTACTGTAACTGACTCTGTGCCCTCCCTACCAGGCCTCTCTTTCACCCATTATTCTTTCATTCTCTCTCCCAAAAAACATCTTACACAGAGTGGCTCCCAAAAAGTGAATCACCAATATACCTCATCTGTCACTTCTCCACTTATGAGTCTTCCACGGCCCCCATCACCTTCAGTATGACACAAGACTAGCTCCCCACCATGGCTTGCAAAACCTCCATTGCTCTAATGGGTCTGACTGGCCAGTTGCTAAGATATATCAGGTTGTTTTAACTGCCAGGGCTGTTACATGTGCTGCTTCTCCTTGTTTGCAACATCTTTCCTCCTCCCTTTAGCCTAGCTGAATCTTATTCCTTAATAGCCCAGCTCTGAAATAACCTCGATGATGTCTTTCACAACCTCTCACCCTTCAGTCATCAACATTTCCCTCCACTTAATTAATTGTGTACTTTGTTTGTAACTCTGTCATTTCACTTACCATGCTGTGTCACAACTCTCCAAGGAGAGCGTGAGATTTGGGATGTCAGAGTCCATGCACTGTTCTTCTCCTGGAACTTTGCCAGTTGCTTGACATCAGGCACTCAAAAATTTTTGTGAACTGATTTCCATCAGTTTGAATTGCATCAATATATCCTCTACCTTTCAATTTGACTAATATTGATTTCACACTTACTATATGACACAATCAGGGGGCGGGAGACCTACTAGATCAATTATGAACAGATGAGTCTCTGCCTTGGTTGGCGCCTTTTACCTAGAAAGAGAGATCAAACTTTTATAAGTGATCGCAATTGAGATTATTAATTTGACTGCATGTTCCATGAAAGCTGAGCTGTGTCTCTCTTCTAAAGCACCCTGCACACAGCTTGAGCACACTGTATGCCCTCAGTAAGTATCAATGAATACACTATTGGGCTGATCGGCTCCACCCCAGCTCCCACAGATTAGGCTAATGCTTTGTAATAATGTCTATTTACATTTTAAAATCTGGGAATCTATTTCATGTAATGGATCACATTAGAGTCTCTGGCTCTAATTTTGGGAGACAGAATGTTACAGGGCTACCAGCCATCTGTTTCCTTTGAGCAAATTTGCAACTGGAAAGTGTGAATCCAGATTTTTATAGCATCTAGTGCATTTTTATTATAAATGTTTTACCTTATTTACTGAAGGAAATTTATAAAATAAAATAAGATCAGGAAGAAAATGAAAATTACCTAGAGGTAATATATGTGAGCATTTTGATATTTTTCCTTTCAGTTTTTATGTGTTTGTGTAAAATGTGCATGCATGTATGTGTGTTTATACACACACACACATATATACATACACACACACATATATACATACACCCACATGCAGGGTGATCAATAAATATAGGCAAATTCATAATATAGGCAAATAGATAATAAGTGGCTGATTTCTTGTACATTGCAATATTTGATAAAATAATATTGTCTGTATTTCCAGAATTTGTGGTATATATGACATATGTTAATTTACCTGTTTTGTGGGTATATATATATATATTTTTAATATAAATTTATTTATTTTAATTGGAGGTTAATTACTTTACAATATTGTCTTGGTTTTGCTCTTCTGATAGAGCTTAGAAGAGTCTATGTTACACTCTATTCAATTTTACTATTGGGTGGTTATACTGAAGCAAGGGCTCTACACAATTCTGTCAAATGCAGAGCAAGTATTTGTGAAGAGGCACAAAGACCATCTTGCTACATTTTCTGTGGTTCAAGGAATATCCCCTCCTACTCTCACTCCCCCAGAGCAGTCAGACTGACACTGAAACCATGGAAGGTGGAAATGGATATTTAAACACAGGATCCACTGGACTTGTGATTGGACTTAGTGATAACCCTACATGCCATGCACATTTAGGACGAATGGTACTCTGGACATCAACTACTAGAGACATTAGATGACAGGTTTTGCCGTATTGATGCCACAGTAGTAGATCTCCTATATTACTCCTAATCACCTTGACTGTTACTGTTTTCACCAATAACATAAATTTCTAGCAACATTTATGCTAATTAACACATGCTCTGGTGTAAATGTTAACAATATTATAAGTGTCATGTAACTACTCCAAAGGGAATGATTCTTGATAAGCATCTTCTAAGTGCTAAATAATAGCCTGGAATTAAATTTTACCATCAAACATCACACTATTTATACAGAAGTATTTTTAAAGCATATTACCTTGCAGACATTATAAGCAATTAATAAACATCTTTGAATTTTGTGCATCTGTATGTAAGCTTTATTTGTTATATAAGAACACACCTGTGGATTATATATGTGATCATACAGCCACAAATACAGATATGGCTGAATATAACAAGTTTATGCTATTCAATGTTAGCTTCAAATATGCTTTTAAAAAATTAGTGTTGCACAATTTTCACACCTACTTACTATTTCACATCCTGCCTTCTCTAATTAGCAATATATCTTGAGCATTGCTTCTTTGCCATGAATACTTTTCAAATATAAGGTTAAAACAAACAAAAAAGCTATTCTTTGGGGATTTTCTTTTCTAGGTATTATATTATACAGTCCACTTCTTAAAATTAAAAAAAAAAATGACTACCATTTATTGCATGATTCACATGTGTCAGAAATAGTGTTGGGAATTTTTAAACATTCTCTCATTTAGTTTTCACATATGCAGCTCAGAAGTTTTATATAACATTCCTAAGCTCAAATTCTAATAGTACTCAAATGTTTTCAAATATGAGATAAACTCTTATACTAAACTGTCTTAAAGAGCTTTTGGAAAATCGGCACTTATGCAGCAAATATCAAATGCCTATTCTAGGCAGAATGTGGGGCCATTTTTAAATGATAACTTATTTAATATTTATTCTCTTCTATTGCTGAGAGCTTGTCAAAGCTTCTTTGCAACCACTCTGTCCTTTGATCCTTTAATCAGACACCTGAGGAGGTTTCATGGAATCAAAGACTCTCAGAGCTCTGGGGTCAGCTGTCCAAGTGTTCATCTTGTATCGGGTACATGTCCAGAAACAAGGACCTCCCTTCCTGCTGAGATAGCAAATTCCCCTGCTGGTTTGGCTCTGACGGCATTGTGGTTAGAAAAGGAAGTGATAACAATGTGAGAGGATCTACACTCTGGAGATCAGAGTGCTTTTTCCTGATGAAATCCAAAGATTTTACTTTTGATGAAAGAGTTTGGCTTTTAACCCTGTGATGCCCCAAAGTGACCAAATACCCTTTCTTCTTAGAATAACTCCTTTCCCTGATCAGATAGGGTCCACTGTAAAGTAGAAGTTAGAACACTGGCTTTAGAATGATGCACTTGTGCTGTGTCCCACCTACCATTAGCTAGTTGACAACTCCTTTTTCCTCTGAGTCTTCTATGAACACCTGTTCACTTCCAATTCGGTAATATCTGTCCAAAGGTCACCCAGTAGGCTAAAAAATCTGAGTTAAGCAAAGAAATAAGCTTCAGAAATAAGATCAATCCTCTCTTCCTCCATCTTGCAGGGAAGAACATCTAATTAGTAACACCCCTCCATGGTGGCTCAGGAGTAAAGATTCCGCCTGCCAATGCAGGAGATGTTGGTTTGATCCCTGGGTCAGGAAGTGTCCCCTGGAGGAGGGCATGACAATCCACTCCAGTATTCTTGCCTGGAAAACCCAATGGACAGAGAAGTCTGGTGGGCTACAGTCCATGGGGTTACAAAGAGTCAGACACAACTTAGTAACTAAACAACAAATTCTTGTTTTAGTTTTCTAGGGCTGCTATAAATAATAAATACTTGGTGGCTTAAAACAACAGCACTTTAATCTCTCACAGTCCTGGAGGCTAGAATCTAAAATCAAGATGGCAGCAAGGCCACACTTCCTCTGAAAGCTGTGGGGAAGAATCCTTCCTTGTTTCTTCCAGTGTTTTGTGGTCCCTGGTAATTTCATTCACGGTCCTCATCTTCACATGACCTTTTTCCTGTGTCTTTTTTTTTTTTTTCTGTTACCGTGTTTTGTGACGTTAATAAGGACACGGGTCATTGGATTTAGGGCCCAGCTTAATCCAGGAAGATTTTATCTCAAGATTCTTGCCTTATTTACATCTGTAAAGATGCTTATCGCAAATATGGTCACCTTCTGTGAGTTTAGATGGACATGTGTGTTCAACCCACTGCACAGTGGAATCCATATCTTTGCTTTCTGGAAAATGCCGTAACATTCTTCCAAGTTCAAGCATTTCTGTGTGGAAAAGGGAAGCAAAGAAATGGGATAGACTCTCAATATTATAGTCATGCTTACTAAGCTATTCTTTCAAATAATTTTATTTATTTACTTATCTGTTTGTTCGGCTGTGCTGGGTCCTCGTTGCTGTGTGGGATTTTCTCTAGCTGCTGCAACCAAAGCTACTCTCTAGTTGTGGAGCTTGGGCTTCTCTACCATATAAGCCACCAGGGAAGCCCCATGGGCTTTTCATTGCAGTGGATTCTCTTGTTGTAGATCATGGGCTCTAGGGCACATGGGCTTCAGTAGTCGCAGCTTGTGACGTCAATAGTTGCGACTCCCAGGCTCTAGAGCACAGGCTCACAACTTGTGGTGCACGGGCTTAGTTACTTGGCTGCTTGCGAGATCGTCCCATGTTTCCTGCATTTGGCAGATGGGTTCTTTACCAAAGAAGCCCTCACTAAGCTACCTTTTTATTAAATTGCAGTGGCCTTTCAGCTCTATCTCCCTGAGTAATGTTTTGAATCTAGAAAGACCTGCATTTAATGGGCTTTTCTATTCCTTAACTTGATGTGAAAGTTTGGGCAAGTGGTTTAACATCTATGGGATAGTAATACCTTGTATATAAAAGAGAACAATGAAACTGATGTCCAGAGTTGCCATGGAAATTAAATGACACCGCATGTGACAAATATCAAGTCTCCTGACTGACACCACACAACATAACACGGAGGTGTTTTGGCGTCCTCCCTTTCATGACTTGTATTTCCAGCCTGGATTTCTACCACAGACCACCAAGAGAAAATAACGTCCATTGAGTATAGATGGGCTTCACTGGTGGCTCAGCTGGTAAAGAATCCACCTGCAATGCAGGAGACCTGGGTTCCATCCCTGGGTTGGGAAGATCCCCAGGGAGAGGGAACAGCTACCCACTCAAGTATTCTGGTCAGGAGAATTCCATGGACTGTATAGTCCAACCAGTCTCAAAGAGTTGGTTATGACTGAGCGATTTTCACTTTCACTTTGAATGTATATATAACTCTCAGTGTCAATTCATTTCCTCTATTGCAAAGTTTTTGTGAGACACCAAACTCTTGTGCCATGTCCTGCCGGAAAATGTAAGGAAATTCTCCTAGCTTGTCTGGAATTAAACATTCATCCATGTAGCAGCTCCAAAGGGCCAGAGAAGCAATTCCTTTTGTGTATCTCAGGCCCTTCTGTGTACCTGAAATGCAGTGGGGCTCTGCATGTGCTTATCGCCAGTTTATAATTTCAAGTGACTAAAAGATGTCCATCTCACAGGTTCATGTCCTCATTTATACTCAAGGTTGAAAACTTGTATTTCTTTCTATGTTCTTTATATTATGTGTCTTAAATCCCAGACAACCTTCTTCCTCTATCTTTTCTATCTACTTGTCACAGAGCAAAGCCCAGAATTAATACTGGACTGGGCTGGACGTCAGTTCTGTGTCTTGAGTGGCCACTGGGAATGCTCTGTATCCTTGGGCAGCCTATACACCAACCCCATACCCAATATTTGTGGTTATGTCCGATTCTTGGGTGGAGGTGGGAAGGCAGCAATGGGAAGACCTTGGAAACACTAAGAGAGTGAAGTTGGATGCTTTGTTTTCTTGACTCCTTAGGTACTAGGTCAGTTCAGTTCAGTCACTCAGTCATGTCCGACTCTTTGTGACCCCATGAATCGCAGCACACAAGGCCTCCCTGTCCATCACCAACTCCCGGAGTTCACCCAGACTGAGGTCCATTGAGTCAGTGATGCCAGCCAGTCATCTCATCCTCTGTCGTCCCCTTGTCCTCTTGCCCCCAATCCCTCCCGGCATCAGAGTCCTTTCCAATGAGTCAACTCTTCACATGAGGTGGCCAAAGTACTGGCTTTCAGCTTTAGCATCATTCCTTCCAGAGAAATCCCAGGGCTGATCTCCTTCAGAATGGACTGGTTGGATCTCCTTGCAGTCCAAGGGACTCTCAAGAGTCTTCTCCAACACCACAGTTCAAAAGCATCAATTCTTTGGCACTCAGCCTTCTTCACAGTCCAACTCTCACATCCATACATGACCACAGGAAAAACCATAGCCTTGACTAGATGGACCTTTGTTGGCAAAGTAATGTCTCTGCTTTTCAATATGCTATCTAGTTTGGTCATAACTTTTCTTCCAAGGAGTAAGCATCTTTTAATTTCATGGCTGTAGTCACCATCTGCAGTGATTTTGGAGCCCAGAAAAAGAAAGTCTGACACTGTTTGCACTGTTTCCCCATCTATTTACCATCAAGTGATGGGGCCAGATGCCATGATCTTCGTTTTCTGAATGTTGAGCTTTAAACCAACTTTTTCACTCTCCTCTTTCACCTTCATCAAGAGGGTTCTTAGTTCTTCTTCACTTTCTGTCATAAGGGTGGTGTATTCTGCATATCTTAAGTTATTGATATTTCTCCTGGTAATCTTGATTCCAGCTTGTGCTTCTTCTATGATGTACTCTGCATATAAGTTAAATAAGCAGGGTGACAATATACAGCCTTGACGTTCTCCTTTTCCTATTTAGAACCAGTCTGTTGTTCCGTGTCCAGTTGTAACTGTTGTTTCCTGACCTGCATATAGGTTTCTCAAGGGGCAGGTCAGGTGGTCTGGTATTCCCATTTCTTGAAGAATTTTCCACAGTTTATTTTGATCCACACAGTCAAAGGCTTTGGCATAGTCAATAAAGCAGAAATAGATGTGTTTTTTTTTTCCTGGAACTCTCTTGCTTTTTTGATGATCCAGCGGATGTTGGCAATTTGGTCTCTGGTTCCTCTGCCTTTTCTAAAACCAGCTTGAACATCTGGAAGTTCACGGTTCATGTATTGCTGAAGCCTGGCTTGGAGAATTTTGAGCATTACTTTACTAGCGTGTGAGATAAGTGCAATTGTGTGGTAGTTTGAGCATTCTTTGGCATTGCCTTTCTTTGGGATTGGAATGAAAACTGATCTTTTCCAGTCCTGTGGCCACTGCTGAGTTTTCCAAATTTGCTGGCATAGTGAGTGCAGCACGTTCACAGCATCATCTTTCAGGATTTGAAATAGCTCAACTGGAGGGCCTAGAGGAGCTATTCCACATTCTAAGTCAGGAGAGGCGGCGGTGAGGAGATATCCCTTATCCAAGGTAAGGAGCAGTGGCTGTGCTTTGCTGGAGCAGCTGTGAAGAGACACCCCACATCCAAGGTAAGAGAAACCCAAGTAAGACAGTAGGTGCCCTCTTGCAAGAGGGCATCAGAGGGCAGACACACTGAAACCATAATCACAGAAAACTAGTCAATCTAATCACACTAGGTGCTGGGTTACTCTCTACCAAAGCCCCAGCTCCTATTAGGTGGTCTTTCCCATGCAATCCTTCTATGTAATTCTCTCTTCAATAAAGAGAAGGCAGTACCACTCCTTCCCCTTGTCCTTCCAGACTCCTGGGTGGCAAGAGCTCCTCACTGTTGCCAGCACCTGAGCTCTACTTTGATGTCCTCTTTAAACCCAGACCACATCATTGGGCTGAGTCTCCCCTTTCCTCAAACTTGCTGACTGGAGTAGTCCATCTTTTTGCCATCTGGACTCTGAAAACACAGTCATTAATACTGCAGGTGGCACCAGAATAAAGACTTTCTAATGAGATACCGGGATGAAAAGGCTCTAGTATTGAGAAACACACAAACATCCTCTTCTCAGTGGGGCAGTGGAATAGGGGGCATCTGTGTCCTGCAGAGACCTTGTGATTATGAAATGATCATCGATACAGGCATGGGGTGAAGTGAATGTGTAGAGCACAGTATTGATAGAAGCCAGGAAATCGGGAACCACAGAGACATGGCTCTGGAGCTCTCCATTCATTCCCGTGGAAACTTGCCATTCTGTACTTTTCACTAACATGATGAAAATCAAGTAGAGGAAGTCCCCTACATATGAACGGGTTTTATTCCAAGAGCACGTTTGTGAGTCGAATCTGTTTGTAAGTCCAGCAAAGTTAGCCTAGGTACCCCACTAACATGATCAGCTATACAGTACTGCACTGTAATAAGTTTATAATACTTTTCACACAAATGAAATGAAAAAACCAAACAAAAAATAAACTATTTTAAATCTTCTGGTACAGTACCTTGAAAAGTCCAGTAGTACAGAACAGCAGCTGGCATACAGGAGCAGGCATTGTGTAAAAAGGCAGGAAGAGTTCCTGACAAGAGGAGGGGGAGGAAATGGGAGATGGTAGAGCTGCAGGACTGTCAGCAACAGGACACAGAAGGAAAGCTGCAATTTCACTCATGCTTGAGATTGATAGAATGTACATTCACATCTCTGAAAGTTTGTGACTTGGAGATTCATAGGTAGGGGACTTACTGTCTTTTATTTCTTTATTCACTGGGATTTCTGTCATTTGCTCCCCTAGCTCCACACTCACACATGGGCTTCCCTGGTGGCTCAGGTGGTAAAGACTCCACCTGCAATGCCCTGGGTAAGATCCCTGATCAGAAAGATCCCCTGGAGAAGAGAATGGAAACCCCTTCCAGTATTCTTGCCTCCAGAATTCCATGGACAGAGAAGTCTGGGATCACAAAGAATCAGGCATGACTAATGCTTTCTCTTGGGCTTCCCAGGCGACTCAGTGGATTAAGAATCCACTTACAAAGCAGGAGACACAGGAGATGTGGCTTCCGTTCCTGGGTTGGAAAGACCTTTTGGAGGAGGGCATGACAACCAACTTCAGTATTACTGCCCAGAGAATCCCATGGACAGAGAAGCCTGGCAGGCTACAGTCCATAGGGTTGCAAAGAATTGGACACAACTGAAGTGACTGAGCATCCAAGTAAGCACACACACTCACATTTTAAAATGACCTAGCAAGAGATCAGAGGGATGGAAGGACGGAAGGAAGGGATGAGGAACAAAAAGATGTGAGAGATTTAAAGACCTATCCAAGTTTCCAGAGCTGCTAAGTGGCATCAGACACCTAACCCCACATCTGCAGTTCTTTTTCACTTTGCACACCTTGTCCTTTCTGTGAGTGTAGCTTTCCCCTGTGGAAACTATCAAATCAGTCTTGACTGAAAACTTTCTTAAAGTTCTTAAATTTTTAAACAAATAGTAGTACACAGATCAGAATCCAAACTGATCTTTCCCATTTGCAACTTTTCAGAGGGACAGCTGAGTTTACTATAATTTCTCTATTTGGGTAGGGTCCTCCCCAGTGGAGCACATCAAACATTTAATCTCTGAATGTGGCTCTGTATCTCTGGCTCTCTCTGCAAATACCCTCCTTACCTTTGAAGGAGCACAGCAAGTACTTAAGATCTTTTGATGAAAGGTCCGTTAATTGAATCCTTTGAATAATGAGTAATTACTATCCTTTCATGAGGAATATCCTGGCAGTTTCCTATAATGGGAATTGACAAGATCTGAGAAGAGTCTAAAGTCAGGTCTTCTAAACCATCACTGTTCATAATTAGTAATACGATCATTAACAAGCTTCATTTTCGTTACTGGGGAGAAAAGCACATGTTGGATTTTCTCAGGAAATCATGTCCATAAGTCATGCAGAGAAACTCCAAGCCAGTCAGGGACAACAGAAAGCAGGTGCTGAAATGCAGAAGACATTCCCATAGGAGTCAGGAGACCCTCGTTCAAATCTCAGAACTGCCTGTGATCTTAGGAAAGTCGTACGACTTCTGTGCCCCAGTCCCCTGAAAGGGAAATAAACTAGATTTTGACAACCACATTGGGAGCTTGTTCAATTTGAAAAATGCTATGTGCTTGCAAATTATCTTCATCAGCATCATCCTTGCTAGCATGCTAATTGTAAGTAGTAGTCACATGGCTCTGGTTTTCTCTTTATCTTTTCACTTGATTATTTGGTCTTGTTTGCTTTTATTATATAATGAAACTCCAGCCATCTTAGGCACAGGAATAAAAGCAGTTCACCATGATTTTCTCTTCCTTTCTCTCTCTCTTTCCTCTCCCTAGTTTTTATTGTTTTTCTTTCTTTCCCCTTCTTTGCTCCATGACTCTAAATTATTCCACTAAAAGTGGCCAAAATAATGTTTCTACATATTCACCAGTATCTAGACATTGTTTCAGTTAGCTTTAGCTAGATCGATCCAGTGCAATACACCACCCTGAACTCAGAGGCATACTAGACAATGTAAAATCTATTTCTTGCTTTCATGTCTATGTGATGACTGGAGTTTGACCAATCTAGACTGGGCTTAGTTCAGCTGGTCTCCAAGATATGAGACAGTTTTAATCTGCTTCACCATATTTCAACGTCTTGGGTGTTTGAATCATAAGTTACTCAAGGCACTTTCTTCTCATATTAAAAGCAGGTGTTGCTGTTGCTCCTTAGTCATTAAGTCATACTAATCCTTTTGTGACTCCATGGACTGTAGCCCACCAGGCTCCTCTGTCCATGGGATTTCCCAGGCAAGAATACTGGAGTGGGTTGCCATTTCCTTCTCCTGGATCTTCCTGACCCAGGGATCAAACTCACATCTTCTGTGTCTCGTCTCCTGCATTGGCAAGTGGATTCTTTACCATTGAGCCACCAGGAAAGCTCCTATCCTATGAACACAGGCTCTGTTGTCCCTCAAATATGATCTGTTAACATCTCATTAGTTAAATCAGGTCATAAGCCAAGCCCCAATCAAAGAGCTGCCCAGGTTGCACTAGTAGTAAAGAACCTACCTGCCAATGCAGGATGTGTAAGACAGCCATGGATCCTGTCATGTGTGTTCGATCCCTGGGCAGAGAAGATCCCCTAGAAGAGGGTATGGCAACCCACTCCAGTATTCTTGCCTGGAGAGTCCTATGGACAGAGGAGCTTGGAAGGCTACAGTCTATAGGGTCACACAGAGTCAAGCATGACTGAAGTGACCTAGCACTCACACACACACAAGTCAAGGGGTGAGGAAGCATATTTAACCTCCCTAATCACACAACAGACCCAAAATCAATGCAATAAAAACAGAATAAATATATGTTGTACAACAGTCTACTGTATCACAGACAATATCATTTAAAAATCTTTGCCAAACTGATTAGTACATTTAATTTGCATTTCTTCCATGCCTTCCAAGAAAGAAAAACTTTTTATATGATTTTTTTAAACATGTATTGCACGTCTTCTTTTGTGGATTACTCTTTCATGTGGTTTCTGTGGGGGCATTTCTCTTAATGAGTTGCCAGAGAACTTTAAAACCTGAGAATATTCATCTTTTCATGTATCAGAGAAAATTATTATAGGCCATCCTCTGCTTTTAATTTTGTATGAAATGCTTTAATATGAAAATTAAATTTTTTCCTGTGTTCAAATCTATGAAATGTTTAGTTAATAATTTCTGCTTTAGATATCTTACTTAGAAGACTTTCCCTATCACAAGATTAGAAATCTATGTTTTCTCCTCGTTCTATTTGACTTTCATGCTTTTACAATGAATATATATATATATATATGTAGGTATATATTTCTGTCAAGTGCAGTTTTGAGAGGTTTTTTTTTAATTGTATAATTGCTTTACATTGTTGTGTTAGAGAGAGAAAATGATTCTCTTATATTCCCAAAAGACTAACCGTGTTTTATGTTTAAGATGAGCCCTAAAGCAGGAGTTAACCAAAGAGGGGAATAAGCTGAGTTGGGAGTGTTATGGGAGATGGTCGAGGGAAGTTAGGTCACCCAGAGTACAGGGGACCATGCGAGCAAGGCAGGTCCACTGTGGAAGTATTTCCAGGGGCAGCTTTACATGTTCACAACCATCAAGGATGTGGAGAAGGAAAGGGCAACCCACTCCAGTATTCTTGCCTGGGAAATCCCACAGAAAGAGAAGAGCCTGGTGAGCTACAGTCCACGGGGTCTCAAAGAGTTGGACACAACTTAGCAACTAAACAGCAACAACCAAGGCACGGTGAGAGGTCAAGGATGGAATAGCAGTGGCCTCGAGGTCACCAGAGGACTCCAGAGTTTACTTCAAGGACGATGGGCAGTGTCCTGTGTACCATGTTTATGCTGATCACTTCTGACTCCAAGGCCCCTCAGCAGGGAGCAGGGTAGAGACCCAGCTCCAGGAGCCTACAATCTGTTCTCAGCACCCATCTTCTCGCTTTCTTCTAAGAGAGAAAGAAAGAGCCCTCTCTTTCCTGCTGGGCCACTTACCAGGCCAAAGACTAGACTCAGAAGAAGAGAGAACTGCCCGGGTGTGGGGTAGGGGGAACCATCGATTTTCTGGGGGAAATCACTCGAGGCAAGGTGGTCCATCCCCCATCCCCAGGCAGGGGCAGCCAATGAAATTTGCATATCATCTTGATGGCCTGAGATCAAAAGGCCACATCAGTATGTGGAAGAAAATCTTATGAAATAAAGCAGTGTTCTGATGTTTCTAAGGTGTTAGATTGAATTCAATCAAAGTGCTACATTCAGGGTAAACCCCTGAAGAGAAACTCACTTGGGATGAGCAGTTCTCAAAGAGACCAATGATTCAATTCAGGGAACATTAATTGAAGACTGGTCTCTGCTGTCAGCCAGGCTGAGAGTTCTGGGTCTGCAGGGAAACAAGATTTGCAATTCCAAGAAGTTCACTGTATAATTGACAAGACAGGAACATACAGCAATCACAGTGGGGCTTGAGCTAAAAGAGAAAAGTAAGAAAATTGTTACAGGATTAAGAGAGAGAGAGAGATTTGGATCAAGTAATTAGGGCAGCCTTCCTGGAAGAAGTGGTATTTAGGCAGGCCTAGATTAGTTCCTGGGGTGAAATAATAGTAATAACAGACAGAGTCAACGACATAATTTACAGTGTGTGGATGTTTCTTGCTCAGTCATATCCAACTCTTTGCAATCCCATGGACTGTAGCCCACCAGACTCCTCTGCCCTTGGAATTCTCTAGGCAAGAATACTGGAGTGGGGTGCCATTCCCTTCTCCAGGGGATCTTTCTGACCCAGGGATTGAACCTAGGTCTTCTGCATTGCAGGCAGATTCTTTACCATCTGAGTCACATAATTTGCAAAGCCACTCCAAAATAAAAATAGGAGTCCCTTGTTCGAAAGACAGAAGTGCCAAAAACAAATATTAAAGCTTCCCACCCCACCTCCCAGTGGTGTCTCTCTTAACTTGTCTTGATGTATGTTATTTGTATTTAATGTCATTCTCAGTAAATTAAAATAAGTATTTTAAATTATTAGATGATATTTACCATTCATCTTCATGTTGTGCAATATCAGTCTTAAACATAAGTATAAGAGCATTTATCTGGCATTCAGAATTTCTGGAATTGCACAATTCATATTTTATAATTGCTATGTAAATATTCATTTTTGTTCTTACCATGACAGTAGATACAATGCACAGAAGTAGCTCACTGTTCTTCTTTCACTTCTTTATATGTGCATATTCAATCCACTCTCTTCTTTACTGATGAGAAAGGAAGGACTGAAAGGAAAGGCACTATGGGTTGTACTGTCTTTCTCTTTTCTTCTATGTCATTATTTCCAGCATAATTGGTTGACTAATACAAGGAAGTAACAGAAACAGGAAAGGATATGACATGCCTTCTTGGTCTTTTGTGTTTCTTTGGGTGGCATTGCCTTATTTCTGTATTTGAAGCATGTTCTGGTTCAAAAGGAAAGCATGGACTTTCTGAGCTGTTAGCACCTTTACTTAATCAAAAATAGCTTGCCCACCTTGTACTGGCTTTGAGTTATGTTGAACTTTCATGCAACATGAATCTACTAGAATTTTGTACTCATGTAGATTTGCAGGGCCATGTGCAATGGAGGAGCTTCCCCAGTGGCTCAGTGGTAAATAATCCACTTTCAATGCAGGAATTGCAGGAGATTCAGTTTTGATTCCTGGGTCAGGGAGATCCCCTGAAGGAGGGCATGGCAACCCACTCCAGTATTTTGCCTAGAGGATCACCATGGACAGAGGAGCCTGGTGGGCTATAGTCCATAGGGTAGCAAAAAGTTGTATGTGACTGAGTGACTTAGCTTGTATGCACTTGCAAATGGAAAGCCTCTACACATGGGTGTGCTCTACTGTGCCATTGAAGTTCACTTATAAAACACAAGTTCAAAAATAAAATTAAGAATTTCAAGAAGGTGACAAGGAATATTAAACCAAGTAAGATATTCTTCCAAGAACAGGGCACCCTATAATCTCACAGGTTATAATTCATGAAGCTGGCTCTAACAACAGCTATCATTTTTTGAACAAGCACTTAGACTTGGCCCTGTGATGAATATTCTCTCTATATAGTATTCAATTTAGTTTTCACAGTAACCTTATGAGTACATCCATTTTATGGATGAAGGGACTGAGGTCTAGGAGACTAGTTATTTTGACTAAGATCCTCAGCTGGCAAGTGGCACAACTGGGCTGACGTGTTATCAGTCCACACACCTGCTGTCTGATCCCTAACCCAAGCCTTGGACCTCGGCCCTCTCTTCATGGGGTAGAAGAGCATCAGGGGATCTTCAGGTCAGAGTGGGGAAGATGTGAGCTAGGTGTGTGTGCTCCTCAGTTAATCATAAGGAGATTCACCCATCTGTCATTTCATCAGCACGTTCTAGAATATCCAGAATAAATCAGCATTTGAGTAACTTCTTGGGGGTAGAGTGGAACTTATTTTTTTCTGCCTAGAATACCTTCCTTTGGAAATCTTTCTACTCCCACTCTGAGAGAATCCCCTTCATTCTGTAAAGTTCAGATGCAACAATATTTGACATATAATATTTCTGGGAGTCAAAGGACAGAAGCTTTAGGAAAGGTTTAAGACAATTCTTCACACAAAGTGCTATGTAAATAGTAGGTAACACTTTTTTTTTTTTTTAATTACCATTTTAAGAAAAAAAATTACCCAAGCCAAGTAATCAAAGTCATCCTTGGAACTAACTGAAACTCTTCGTATAAATGGTCTCTCTTCTTCTTGGGTCATAAACTATAACAATCAAGGAAGCCTATAGTTTCTGGGGCCATCTTGATTCTATATGGAAAGTTTGTCTAAAAATTAGGTCAAGCAGAGAGAAGAAATAGAGGGAGAGAGAGTCAGATCACGTTATTTGAACTACCATAACTAGCCATATCTAATGCGGTATGTGTTTAGTTGCTCAGTGGTGTCTGACTCTTTGTGACCCCATGGACGGACTGTAGCTTACCAGGCTTCTCTGTCCATGGGATTATCGCAGCAGGAATACTGGAGTGGGTTGCCATTTCCTCCTCCAGGGGATCTTCCCAACCCAGGAATCCAACCTATGTCTCCTGCATTGCAAGCGGATTCTTTACCACTGAATCATTAGGAAGCCCATATCTACTGCTCTCCCCTTGGATTTCCAGGCACATTTCTTTTTCTCCCTTAATTTAATTTGTGCTGTCTTTTGTCACTTGTAACCTATAATAGGGTTCTGGTTATTTACTGTAGGAACACACTAATGTCCACACATGAAAAGTTAAATAGAGAGCTGTGATTATTTGTTCATTCTTTATTCTCCTATTAAATAAATCAAAGCATATTAAACAAATCAACTTTTTTTTTTTTTTGCTTGCCAACCAAGTCCCTGGTAGGTGCTGGGTGTTATGCATACAATTTTTTTTTTTTTTTTCCTGGAAGTCTGAGATGTTAACAAGCAGTGATACTTTTTATAATCCAACATCCTGGCTTGCCATGGCTAATGCTGGTTTATACCTGTTGTCCTGTAATAATTATTAACAACATCCCTCTTACTCTTGAAAGAATTTGAGCTTGGAAGACAAGCCCCATCGTCTCACTGTATGAGGGAATTATACATAAGCTGCAGTGGCCACTCAGTGAAAGATCATGGAACAAAGTAAGTTCTATATGAGCAGGTGTTCTAGGTCAGTTTTCTACTCTATCTTTATTCCAACTGTATACCTGGCATACAGCAGAGACTCAATAAACATTTGTTGAAAGAATGAGTAAACTATAGCCTGAGGAGTGGGTGCAAAGAAGGTTGCATTTGGTTAAAGAGGAGAAGACTTGCAAGGGGTTTTTCATGAGAGACTAGACAGAAAACAGTGTTTGCAAAGGTGAAAGGGTTAGAATGAGCATGCCTGAACGTATGTGTGTCTACTGCTGGACCGCTCACAGGGTAAGCTGGGAAGTGACCAAACTTGAAGGCATCGGAAGATGAAACCCCAGAACCTAGAGAGCTGTCTATCTTAGGAAAGCATACAAACTATTCTGAGGATAGTGTGAGCAAGTGAGCAAGTGTGGGTTGTAAGTAAGTGAGTAGTTTGCATATTAAGATCATTTTGGCTGAAGCAGCAAGAACTCAGAGTAAGAAAAATAGGAAGCCTTGCTGGGAGACTACGTGAGAATCTAAGTCTTTGATTAACTCTCCTGCTCCTTAGGGAAATGGTCTCAGATCTCTGGCAAAATGAGAACAGTAAAGACAAGGCAGAATTCGCAGATTTAGTGAAAGCCAATGCATTCAACTGAAAAGAATACACTTTGAAACTGTCACTTTACCAGAATTCCCTGGTGGTCCAGTGGTTTGGACTTGGCACTTTCACTGCCAGGACCCAAGTTCGATTCCTAATTGGGGAATTAAGATTCCATAAGTTGTGCAATGTGACTGAAAAAAGAAAAGAAAAAAAATTTTGGCTTTACTTTTTTTTTTCCAAAATTAAATCCCTCATTTGTTTTACAAAATGTCAGGGATAAAGGATGGTGTGCTTTTAAAATATCCTTATTTGGCAAGATAAAATGAGGCCAATCCCACGTAACTAGTGACCTGTGCAATTGTACAGTCCTTACAATTTGGGAAGGGGGAGGGGTTTATACATCCATTAAAATGCAAAATATATCCCTTCTGCTCTAAGGAAGAATTGATAACATTTCTGAGCTCAGGAATTGGCAGCAGGGTTGCAAATAGGAGAATAAGTTTGAGTGGTATTTAGACTAAAACATGAAAAGCCAATGATTGATTCTATGTCAGGGGCAGCACATTCCTATTTTAATTATCTGGGTTCTTCAAGTACAGGTTGGGTTTTTTTATTTCTAGTCCAAATAATCTTCTCATGCATCCTTTTATATTTTCATGTGTAAATATTTCCCACATTGAAACGATCATGTTTTTTTTTCCTTATTAACTCTAAATATCTCCATCTCTTGGATGAGTAAGCAAAAAAGTGATAATGTAAAGCCATTCCTATACATACCACCTGGCACACATGTTCTAGAAACAAGACACGCTGCTTTTTAAATTTTTTTAATTTTATTTAATTTTTAAACTTTACATAATTGTATTAGTTTTGCCAAATATCAAAATGAATCCACCACAGGTATACATGTGTTCCCCATCCTGAACCCTCCTCCTTCCTCCCTCCTCCCTCCCCATACCATCCCTCTGGGTTGTCCCAGTGCACTAGCATGCATGTCATTGGATATATATTGATTTATGGAAACACTTGAGAAAGCAGAGCTGGGTTTACATTTTTAAATAATTGCTTCATTTTTTAAAGAAACTATCTTTCAAAGATACATGGCCCAGGGACTTCCCTGGTGGTCCCGTGGTGAAGACCTCACATTCCCAATGCAAGGGGCCTGGGTTTGACCTCTGGTCAGGAAAACTAGATCCAGAATGCTTCAACAAAGAACCCATGTGCTGCAACTAAGAAGTCCACAGTACCCAAGCTGAAACTAAGACCCTGTGCTTTAAAAAAAAAAAAAAAGGTACATGGCCCAAGGACCAATATTCATCTTTCAGATTTCAGTTTTAGTCAGCAGAGAGAAAGGTTGCAGCTGCTAAATCATCAGCTTCTGTGAGCTCTTTATTGGGATCTTGATGCTTTCCTGGAGCATAGAGGCAAGTCTCCGCTCCTGGCACCCCTCTGCTGACCCCCTCCCCGACGCCATCTAACCTAGTCCTCTGCCATGTCTTTGTTACAGCAAAGAGGGACTTATACATTACTATTGCTAACTGGAAGATCCACTTTGACATAAATTAATCCTCCATCTTAGAGCCCCCCCACCCTTACCAATCATCTTTGGGGGTGGGATATAGATGCCACGTGTTTTTCTTTTCTTGTTTTTGCAGTATGGTTGGTGTGCAGTATTATGTGAGTTTCAGGTATGTAACATAGTAACTCAACATTTTTATAGATTACCTTCCATTTAAACTGATATAAAAATACTGACAACATTCCCTGGACTATACAATATATCCTTACAGCTTAATTACTATGACTTGGTGGCTAAACAACAACAACATCACTCGTAATATTTTTTACCTCTTAATCTCATGAGCCTATCTTGCTCCTCCCTCCACCCCTTCCCCACTGGTAATGACTAGCTTGTTCTCTATATCTGGGATATAGCTGTATCTCTGTTTCTGTTTTGCTATATTTATTTGTTAGTTTTATTTTTTAGGTTCTACATAAGGTGCCAACATACATTATTTCATTTTGTTTTGTTTTTCTTGGTTAGTGGGAAAAAGGGAGCTAAATCTTACAATTTATTGTCCTGAAGACTCCTGTCCAGAAGGTCATTGCAAAAAATGCAAGACAATCTAGAAAATGTTAAAAGAAAAAAAAAAAAAAAAAACTTAGAGGGGCTTTTTTTTTCCTTCTAAGTCAATGGGACAGAACAACAAATTGTGTAGCTTCAGTTACCAAAATGATGGGAAAGTGAAGTTCATGTTTGGACTAACACTTGTGGGCTGAGACAGAAAGTAAGGATCATGGCCAGAGACTATGTTCACATCCTCGAAGGAGGAGGTGAGTACAGGGACAGAGACCAAGCAGAGAGATGAGATAAAGTCCCAATCAGAAGGCAGAATCAATGAGCTGTGGAAGGGAGCAACAGCTGCATGGTGCCTGGCTATCAATGAGACCTAAGATGAAAATGTGGGGTGGCGAGGAGACACCTTAGTCTGGAGACCAGGAAGGATACAGCTTCAAAGGTCCAGGATTCAGGAAACTCAGTCATCAATAAATGAATAGAAGGTGTGAAATGGAGTTTAGGAGATGGATCTGAAGTCATGGGGGTGAGGCCAGCAGGGAATCTAGTGGAGGAGAATTGGAAGTACAAGGTCAGCTTCTAATATGAATGTTTGGACCCACTATTAGCTTCTAATGGCTTCTTCAAATGGATTCTCTAGCAGAGGTACCAAAAAGGACACTTGTTCCTGCCTGCTAGTGCCTCAGGGCACCTCTGCCCATATCTCCTGTGTCTGTCCTTCACACCAAGCCACTCCCCCTTGATGTCAATGATTTGGATCTTCCTTTTGGGAGCCATTCTTATCTAGAGCCTGATTCTTTTGACTTGATTCTTTCCTACCATACTCCCTTACTTGGCCCCACTTCCACCTGTGATGGCAGTTTAGACATAGGACCAAGATAACAGAGAGCCAGATAGGAATCATATAAGTAGATCAGAGATCCAAGAAACAAAACAGCAATCCAGGTCCTAAAAGGAGGCCCAGGACAATAGCTGGACTGGAGGCAGGCCAACGGGATTCTACCTTTGGGCCAGAATATCCTAAATCTTTCTGTATTTAGTAGGATCCAGGGACAATAATGAGATCAGTGTCTCTGATTTATACTAACTGACTCCAGCTCTGGGAAAGAGAACAAGTAAGATAGGAAATACTAATAACTGAATTGGTATTTTTGTTTGACTACCCTTACTTTGGTAATGGGAGAAAGGGTGTAAATGAAATGAAATGAAATGACTATTATATTCTCTGTTATACAGCCACCCATCCTTTGTCTCCAGAACTCCATACATCTAAGGACTTTCAATATAATGAGGAAACTGAGCTTGAAACTCCAATGCTCTTCTTACAAAGACAACAGTCATGTTGGATGAGGGCCCACCTTACTCCAATAGTATGTATGTAGGCGTACTAAGTAGCTTCAGTTGTGTCTGACTCTTTGTGACCCTATGGACTGTAGCCTTTCAAGTTATTCCACTAGTATAACCTCATCTTAATTACACCTGCAGTGAGGTACTGGGAGTTAGGATTTCAGTACAAATTTTTAGGGGATGATTCAAGCCATAGCAAACACTAACTTTTACAGCACCTTATAGGTTGCATATGCCTCCTTAACATCTATTATTTTGTCTAGTTTCCCCAACTAACCTCCTAATTATGCAACCCCACCAGTTTACAAATAAGGAAACACAGAGATAAAGAGCCTTCCAGTGATCCAACTTGCTGAATGGTGCAGAATAAGTTTCTTCAGGAAACTCTTCAGTTTCTTCAGGAAACTCATGTTCCTTGACCCTGCCTTCTGAAGATTTCACTTCCTGTTCCTGCCAAGCCTGTTAACTAGGTCAGTACACGCAGAAATAGACATTGAGTTTGAATTCAGTATCAGGTACCACTGAAAGGAGATCAAACCAGTCAATCCTAAAGGAAATCAATACTGAATATTCACTGGAAGAACTGATGCTAAAGCTGAAGCTCTAATGCTTTGGCCACCTGATGCAAAGAGCCAATTCATTAGAAAAGACCCTGATGCTGGGAAAGATTTAAGGAAGGAGAAAGGGACAATAGAAGATGAGATGATTGGATGGCATCACCAACTCAATGGACATGAGTTTGAGCAAGGTCCGGGTGATGGTGAAGGACAGAGAAGTCTGGTGTGCTGCAGTCCAAGGAGTCACAGAGTTGGACAGGACTGAGTGACTGCATAACAACAACAACCCCATTGCCTGCTATGGGGCCTTCAGGGAATACCTTGAACGCTAGGCTTTTAAATAATGGCAGTTCTATTGAGTCAGACAGGATTCCAGGGTTAGGGCAAAGCCAGCCACTGTATGTGAGTGACAACTATTAATACATGTCGTGGTAGGAGACAGCATCCAAGAGAAGTGACTAAGTTCCACTCCCTTCCTCCTTTCTGTTTCCTTTTCCTTCTCTTCCCTTTCTTTTTCTTCTTCTCTCACTCATCTAACTCTTTTTTCCCCTCTACCCTTCCCTGACGCACTTCTTCCTTGTATACACATTTTGAAATGATTGACATATATCCTATATCTAATTATCTTCAATAAACATTCCTTATGAAACTACTACATTAATACTTTTCTGGAATTTTCCATTTATTCTCCCCCCACATTTAATTGGATTTACATTTCAAGAGTGACCTTGTTTTATAGATAAAGAAATGTAACTCAAGGGATTGTCTGCACTGCTTATGTCAGTGTAGCTAGCTCATTGTTTTGCAACATTCTGAGCAAACCCAGTTCTCCCTCTCAGTGCACAGGTGCTAGTAAGAAAAGGATATATTTCATGTGACCCCAAAGCCAAAGGCAACAAAAGCAACAAGAAACAAGTGATGCTACATCAAACTACAAAGCTTCTACACAGCAAAGAAAGCTACGGACAAAATTAAAAGGCAACCTACAGGACAGGAGAAAATATCTGTAAACTACATATCTGATGAGTTATTATACAAATTACATACAGAACCAAATTATATACAACTCAATAGCAAAAAAACAAGAAAAAAACAAAAAACCACAACATTCTGAAAAATGACCGGAGGGCCTGAATAGACAAGCTTCCAAAGAAGACATACAAATAGTCAACAGGTACATGAGAAGATGCTCAGCATCACTAATGATCAGGGAAGAGCAAATCAAAACCACAGCGAGATATCATCTTACATGCCTTAAAATGGCTTTCGTAAAAACAAGACAAGAGACAACAAGGGTTAGTGAGAATGTGGAGAAAAAGGAAAAATCAAAGTGCCCATCAGTAGATAAATGGGTAAAGAAATGTAACGTCACACACACACACACACACACACACATATATATACATATATTTTTTTCAGCCATGAGAAAGAAGGAAATCCTGCCATGTGGCTGGATAACATGGATGGACTTTGAGGACATTACACTAAATGAAATATATCAAATAGAAATACAAATATCATGTGATATCACTTACAGATGGAATCAAAAAAATAAGTCACACTTAGAGAAACAGAATGTTAGTCACTAAGTCATGTCCAATTCTTTGTGACCCCACAGAATGCATCCCTCCAAGCTCTTCTGTCCATGGAATTCTTCAGGCAATAATACTAGAGTTGGTTGCCATTCCCTTCTCCAAGGGATCTTCCTGACCCAGGGATCAAACTTGTGTATCCTTCATTGCAGGCATATTCTTTACTGACTGAGTCATCAGCGAGAAATAGAAAGTAAGCAAGTTGTTATCAGGTACTGGGGTGTGCAGGAAACAGGGAAATGCTGATAAAAGGGTACAAGCTGGAAGCTGAATAAGTTATAAAGATCATGCAAAACATAATGATTTTAGTTGATAACACTGTATCAGAAAGAAAAAAGGATTAAGACTGGGAATCATAAAGCTACACAATACAGATTTTAGCATCATTTCTGAGATTACTTCCTTTCAGGAGACAGAAGGACCTGTAGAGAAAAAATGTGGAGTTGTCTCAATATCTTCTTCCCTTGCCCCCAGTCACCAGCATACATTCCTAGTAGTTTATGTGTATCATTAAGAGCAAGTGACACCACATGAAAGCTAGTCCTAAAGGAATTAATTCACCAGACACTGCTGACACCTTAGTTGGGATGAAACTCCCTTGCCTGCCATCGTAAACGCGACCCCACAGCCTTCCGGGGAAAAGTTTGTGCCACACTGTTTTCTCCAGGAGAGAACAAGAAACTGGTTGGTGGTCTCTCATCCTCAGCAATTTTCCTTTGCCGCCAATGAAGCTGCTTTAAAACTCAGTGAAAACTGACTGGAAACACTGTAAGGAAGAATGAACTCTTCTTGTAAAATAAAAAGATATCTTCTGCTATTAACAGAAGTACACTAAAAGCATCACTTTTTTTCCCTACTGTCTTGGAAATTTATTGAATACAATCATGGTAGTGAACAGAAGATAATCAGCCTTACCTCATTTCTTAAGAACAATGCTATTATCCTTCCTATTTTAGTGTTTCAATGGCTCTTCAATATTTAAAGTGATGTATAATCAGCTGTGAAATCAACTATAGACTTTCAGAACATAATAAACAAAAGAAAATGCTGGGATAATTCATCATTCCAAGTATTCATATGATACAATTTACTTCAGGGTGTACTATTGCTTTCCAATATTTCATTTTTTGCTATCAGAATATAGGCTAGTCTTAAGCATAATTCTGGCTAGATGCTATAGTTTATCATGAAGAATTATTTTATTTTTAGGGTGATTTAGCATTGAGATAATCTTGTTTTTTCAAGCCAACTGTATTTCATTTGGGAGATTAGTTTTTTTCTTTATCTTGCTCAGGAATATACTTTTCAGGAACATGGTTCTTTAAAATGTGGAAAGTGTAATATAATTGCAATAGAGTCTGAAAGTATACAGCTAAGAGATATGGAAAAAGACAAGAAGGACTATTAGATTGGTTGTGTTTCTAAAATTTTAGATCTGGAAGCAACTTGTGACTTATTTAGTTGGAAGCAATAGTTTTGTTAATGAGGTTACAGGCTCAGATTAAGGATGATTCTTTGGGTCCATGGCTGGTCAATGGCCAAGGGCTTCATCCAAGACTTGGATCCATCCAGATAACCTAAATGGTCCAAATATGCCCTTCTGATAAATAATACACCTTAGAAGTGTGACCTCTCTCTGCCTCCTCTCAGCACCTCATAAGTCAGTTCATTCATCTGATAGCCAACCCTGACTGTTGGAGTTCTTCCTAAGAAGGTCTGATTCTCATCTCATGTAAACCACCCGCTGGTCCAAGTTATGGAGAAACACAGAGAAAGTGTCACCTACATATCCCATTGACACTGTTCTTATATTTAAAGAGAGAGAACTTGTGCCACATTCTCAAAGAAACTACTTATTCATCACTTATGTGATTTATTTTCAGCAGGAGTTGGCTGAAACGCTCCTGGCTTCTGATCCCCTCCCACATTCTAGGCACCAAAAGTCACCAAAAGTGAGTACGAACAAAAAATACCCAGTTGCTTCAATCCTGCCTTTTCTTTTGAACTTCCCTGGCTCAGAATAGAGAGGCTGCAGTCTTTTCTCATCCAGAAAAATAAAATTAAATAATATTTTAAAAATTCCATATCTGGGTAGGTCAAAGACTGAGTTTCCACAGTGCTGCCTATTGTTGGGGATGCAGAGGGGAGTAATTGTAAGATTTCAGTATTATGAAGCCTGCTGCTTCTGCTGCTGCTAAGTTGCTTCAGTCATGTCCGACTCTGTGCGACCCCATAGACGGCAGCCCACCAGGCCTCCCCGTCCCTGAAATTCTTCAGGCAAGAACACTGGAGTGGATTGCCATTTCCTTCTCCAATGCATGAAAGGGAAAAGTCAAAGTGAAGTTGCCCAGTCGTGTCCGACTCTTAGCCACCCCATGGACTGCAGCCCACCAGGCTCCTCCACCCATGGGATTTTCCAGGCAAGAGTGCTGGAGTGGTATCTAAAATACTTTTTGCATGTCCTCCAACAAATCTCATTTCTATCTGAGCCATCATAGCATCAGAGAATTCTATCCCCAATTCTGATGAACTTTTCTTATCATTCCCAGTAATTTAATCAATCTACAAATTAGAGAAGGAATGACCAGAATTTCAAGACCAAAAGATCACTGAATATGTAAACATGAGGCTCTGGACAGTCACCCTTGCCAGCATCTCAATAGAAAATGAGAATAAAAACTACCATTTATGAAACACTTCATAAATTATCTCTTTTGGGCTTCACAACAACCTACATTTGGAGAATAAATAGGCTGGAAGAGCTTAAATAACTCAGAGAAGGTAAAATATGGCAGAATCGTGATTCCAAACAGGGTTTCAGATGCCAGGTCTTCTGTTTTAATGGCTACCAAGGAAAGAGCAAATAAAGCAGAGCCCCAGCTGGGGAAACAGAACATGGTCAAAAGTGGGTGGATATAGAAGAGAAGTTTTTGAAGAAGCAAAGGACAGTAGAAGAGGCTACCACAGCAACATCTAAGTCAAGCATTAAGACAATTTACCCTAGCCTCAGCTCAGCTTTTCAGCAGAGCATCATGGCAAGCATGTGAATTCCAGGGTCAAGTTTGCCTTGATCCCTAGCTTGATTCTATCTTCTTTTGGATGAAGAATCTTGGATAAGTCGAATTTTTTTCCTCACCTATAAAGTGAGGGCATAAAACTGTCATGTCTGATGAAATAAACTAGTTAAATATTTAATACATAGCTAGTTCAACACAGATTGGAGGCAAATGTTAGCATTTTATTTTACTTACTAGTTCTTTACTCACCTAGGCATAAAATATTTTCCCTCCCTTTATTTCTCCTTCTGTCTCAGAAACTCTTTCTTCTTTCCCTGCTGTCATTTCTTCCACTAATTGCTAAGTACCTGTTATGTACAATGAGCTGTACAGATATTGGAGATGCAGATAATGATATATAAAAATAGTCTCTGGTCTTAAGATGCTCTCAATATAAGTGGGAGGGAAGTCAGCAGAAAAATGGCAACAGTTTATAGTAAATTTCAAGTAGAAGTTTCAATGATAAGAAAGTTTTCAATTTAGTTTAGAAATATTAAGTGTGTGCTCAGTTGCTCAGTCATGTCTGACTCTTTGGGACCCCATGGGCTGTAGCCCGCCAGGTTCCTCTGTTCATGGAATTCTCAGGCAAGACTACTGGAGTGGGTTGCCCTTTCCTTCTCCGGGGGATCTTTCCAACCCAGGGATCAAACCTGCATCTTCTGTATCTCCTGCATTGGCTGGCAGATTCTTTACTACCACCCTACCTGGGAAGCTCTAAGAAAGCTTTCAAAGGGAAAAAAATAAAACAACTCTTGAGCTGGTTTTGAAAGAATAAATAGGAGCTTTCCCTGTAGACAAAGGTGTTTACAACAAAGACAGAGCTTTGTTCAAAGTCAGAGACTCAGCACAACATAACAGTTTCCAGCAGACCGGAGCGATTAGATAAAGCTGAATAAAACAAAACAGAAGAGCACAGAACAAAACAGCACAGAATGAAAGTAGTGGGAAGCGGCAAGAGATGAAGTAAGACTGCAGGTTGTGCCAAGACCAGCATTTGTTATAGGATGATAAGTTGGGATAATAATTAAGGCTCCCCCACCTCCTTCCTATGGGTCTACACAGACATCACACCCATGAGTGTCCCTGCCCAATAAAAGGGTTATTTTAGTAGGAAATACACAACATACACACACACACATATTCAAAGTCAGTGCTCACTTTTGATTTTCCAAATAGTCTTTTGATGAAATCCGTGGCATAACTAAGTTTTGGAAGCCAAGGTTTTATTTTCAAGAAATTTTTATAATTTGAGTGTTTCATAAACACTGAAAGACTCTTGGACATAAAATAAATATTCATTTAATCTAACAGACAGTGAAGAACACTTGATGAAAAAGAGTTGCTCTTCTCATCTTAAATTATATGAAGCTCTCATAGGCAAGAGAAAGCGAAAAATAAAATGTGAAAGGACACAAAAGCTTAGACGTGGGTCTCTAAAAGAGACCTGAGCCCAAATCTTTCTTTCTATGTTTTGACCTATGGAATGAGCAAGATGGTAGACCTGAAAATTATAGAATATAGAAATGGATTTGAGGTTGTAATAATCAAAGCTCACTTGGCTCATAGGGCTTAGGGTTGGCCACAAATCTGGCAAAATTTCTTTGCAGAGATGGGGTGTAGTCAATAATGTGGCATGGCATATGGCAGAAAAGAGAGTCTAAACTAGACTCTTAAATGTTCAGGACGGTACAGGAGAGAATGCTCAAGTGCTCAAGTCCTTAGGAAGGGTGCAGAAACTAGCTGAGAGACAGCAAGTTGGCTGAGTGCCCTCAGGGTGAAGAGAGATGGGTTAAGGAAAAGCACTATGGACCAATAGTTTGGGACCAAGAAGGACATAGATAAAATTAGCAGATAGCAAAGTGGATAGATGTCAACAAAGCAAGACCACAAGCCCCCACACTTGTATGATTGGCATAGCCAAAACCCTGAAGTTTGAAGTTTAAATCAATCAAGAGACATGATTAAGAGCAGATAAAAATCCCCAACTTGACTGAGAAAATTCTAAAATGCCTGGGTTTTCCTAAACTGAATGAGGCTAAATTTTCCTAAGTAAATTAGATTCACTTATTAACAATAATCTTAAAATTATGTTTGCCCACTCTCTCCTCCTACTAGGAGTCACAGAAGAAGAATGCCTACAGCAGTAGTGAAAAGAAAGACTCAAAGGATGTAGATAAGGCTTGGGTGGATGAACAGATAAAGGGATGGATGGGTGGATGAGTGGATGTATGGATAAGTGGATGGAGAATCAGAAAAGAAGACTTCACACCAGGTTGAAAGCTATTTTCCCCGTTTTTCCTGAGCATTTATGCAGAAATACCTAGTGTGTACAAAACATATTTGCCTAAAACCTTTTTTATTATGTGCACACAATCAAGCTTTACCATCTCTCTTGACAGAATTTGAGCTTCTGATGGCAGAGTAGTTATTCTGAGTAAATTTACATCTTTCTCCTTTGGCATGTTGCTTTTCCCTGGTTGTCTTTGTTTGAACCTCTGTTGCAGGTTAATGGATGCTAAGCCCATTTCAGAACACAAAATCTGCCATGCCTTCATAACTTATCATGTGTAACTGGGCACACCCCTTCTTAAAAAGATTAAGCAGTCTGCATTATGCTCATATCAAGGACAATTATTTTTTCAAACTTTCAGTTTTATACCTCCAAACACCATTAGATTAGAAATAACAGCCCTCACACAGACAAATAAAATGAGGAGCAGGAGACAGGTGTAACTTGGGCATTTGTACCATGATTGACAGATGCTGGACAAGAGGTTGTTGTTGTTCAGTGGCTCAGTCTGACTCTGAAACCTCATGGACTGTAGCACGTCAAGCTTCCTTGTCCTTCACTATCTCTCAAAGTGAATATGAATGTGAAAGTTGCTCAGTCATGTCTGACTCTTTGTGACCCCATGGACTATACAGTCCAATGAATTCTCTAGGCCAGAATACTGGAGTGGGTAGCCTTTCCCTTCTCCAGGGGATCTTCCCAACCCAGGGATCGAACCCAGGTCTCCTGCATTGCAGGAGGATTCTTTACCAACTGAGCTAATCAGGACAGCCCAAACTATCTCTCAGAGTTCTATCTGAGAAATATCTCTCAGAGTTCACTCAAATTCATGTCCATTGAGTCGATGATGCTATCTAACCATTTCATCCTCTGCCACCCCTTCTTCTCCTGCCCTTGATCTTTTCCAGCATTAGGGTCTCTTCCAGTGAGTTGACTCTTTGCATCAGAAGTGGGTTCAGGTATAGACAAGGGTAGAGCTCACTCTAGACCAGACAATGTCTATCTTTGGGAAAACTCTTCTTAGTCAACATTCTTAGACTCCAGCCTCCTTTCCTGGATTTTTTTATCTTCCATAAGAAGGATTTTCTACTGGTCTCATTCCCTGATGACATATTCTCTTGGGCTTTGACCTACTTTTTGTTGTCAGTATTTGGTCTCTTACATTTTTGAAAAGCATGTCTTTTCAAACTACTGAATTGTAGTCATCATTATTTCTCCCATCATTCTTGAACTCACCTCAGGCCCTGTTCCAAACCATCCCCTGCCCTTCAGGCAGGATATGCATTAGTGCTGATTTGGCAGAAGCTTTCTTGCCCTCTCTTGGAGCCCAAAACAACAGCCGTGGGACAGACATATAATTTTTAAATGAGTTTCACCAGGGTAAACTCAATAAGCAAAGGGGTACTGAGTACTGTGGGCAAGGGAAGGGATCCTTCTCTGAGAACAATCAAAGCCAAAAATATTCAGTTCAGTTCAGTTCAGTTGCTCAGTCATGTCCGACTCTTTGCGACCCCATGAATTGCAGCACGCCAGGCCTCCCTGTCCATCACCAACTCCCGGAGTTCACCCAGACTCACGTCCATCGAGTCAGTGATGACATCCAGCCATCTCATCCTCTGTCGTCCCCTTCTCCTCCTGCCCCCAATCCCTCCCAGCATCAGAGTCTTTTCCAATGAGTCAACTCTTCGCATGAGGTGGCCAAAGTACTGAAGTTTCAGCTTCAGCATCATTCCTTCCAAAGAAATCCCAGGGCTGATCTCCTTCAGAATGGACTGGTTGGATCTCCTTGCAGTCCAAGGGACTCTCAAGAGTCTTCTCCAATGCCACAGTTCAAAAGCATCAATTCTTCGGTGCTCAGCCTTCTTCACAGTCCAACTCTCACATCCATACATGACCACAGGAAAAACCATAGCCTTGACTAGACGGACCTTTGTTGGCAAAGTAATGTCTCTGCTTTTGAATATGCTATCTAGGTTGGTCATAATGAGCACTAAACCCCTAGCCCATCTCCACGTAAGCGGTGAGGAGGCTACAAAATGTAGCCTCTGGCTGGTCAGGAGGAGCATGAATCTTTGGTGGTCAACTAGCCATGTTTGTCACACCAGCTGGAAGATCCAATTTCTGTCTGGGGATTAATCACATGTACTTGGCCTCCTTACCTTCTTCTAGCTGAATTTCTCATCTTTACAGCCAGGGTTTCTACTCTCAACCCCTTATAAGATCCCCAAGTGCTTTCCCTCCCCTCTTCTCCCAGACTGGTATCCTAGCCTTAACACTTTTCTTCTCCCTGAGCAAGCTCATGTATTTGAGGCATCTATACATTGTTTCTTGACTTCAGCCCTTCTTTTGCCAGCTGAGCCCATGTCTCTCTGTTTCCTCTTCATGAATGGGTTGCCACATTTTCAGAAGCCCTCAAGACTCAAAGAGTCTAGAGTCCTCTTGCCAAGCCAGAGGTTATATTTCTCAGCCTTCTCTACCTACCCACTTATGTCTAAATGGGCTGAATGACTGATTTTCATTAAAGAAATGTGAGCATGAGAGTTCTGTAAAGACCCAAGTGATTAAGAAACAGAGGAGCCTTCCCCCTAGTCTCTTTCACCATCTGCCAGGTGCTGAGAGAAAGATTGTGGTTAGAGAGAGGGACCTGGGCTCTGAATGATCATGTACATAGGCCAAAAATATTAGAGGAAGATAAATCAAAATGTAGAGCAGAAATACAAGTTGTTGATCTTCCAATGTATCTCCATCTCACCTTGGGCTTGGCTCTTGTTCTGTGCATGTAAACAGAGTTTGCAAAATACCTGCAGCATTTTGAAGGCATCACGTTGCATCTGTGGTACAATGTCCATATCCGAGTAAATGAAGCCATTGAAAAGCTTTTAAAGGAGAGAGTTTTCAGATATTGAAGAGGAAACCCATTTTGTGGTTATCTCATATTTAAAAGTCTCTTAGAGGAGATTTGAGGTGTGGTGGAGCATTACCTCATCAACTATCTATGGGAGGGTACCAGTTTTATTAGTTATTTCTCCAGTTTTATGTTTGGAAAATACAAAGTCAGGGAATTTCTCTCATAACAATCATGACCATCGGAGCCCTCTCCCTTTATTCTAAATGTTTCTAAACACATTCTTCTCAAATGAGAGAAGTTTCTACTTGTCTCATCGCTGACCAGAAACAGATGCCCAGGAACTGGTAGAGGTCCATGGAACCCCTCTGCTCTCATCGGTTTTCTGATTCTACATCCTCACCAGCTGATGAAAGCTGAGGCTGCCACCCCTCCTAGCGTTCACCCTGGACATCCTCCAGTGGAGGGAGATCAACAATCATGGCTGGGGGCAGTCTTCCCATTTTACAGATGGGGATATGAAAAGTCAGAAAGGTTGAGTCATTTAAATGATAATCATACAGACAGTGAGCCCCAGATACAGGACTCTTTGATTCAATGTTAAGTGATGCTCCATGAAAGAAAGTCATTATTGGAAAATACATTTGTTTAATGCTGCTTACTCTCTTTACAATACTCATTAAAGAAGCAAATGGGAGTTCCAAGAAATCCTGCAGAAAAAAACACCTGATTGAATTTTGTTCCCCAGATATGTTTCATCAGGAGCCACTTAACAATATCCAAACTGTGGAGAAGATGCTGTTATCCTACTTGTCTGACTGATAAGTGAAAAATACTACCTCTGTAGATTTCCCACCTAGATCTATGTCCTCTTGAAGAGTCAGATAGACTAAAGTATATTACTTTGGAAATAAACCTTGACTATTCATTGGAAAGACTGATCCTGAAGCTGAAGCTCCAGTACTGTGGTCACCTCATTAGAAGAGCTGGCTCACTGGAAAAGACATTGATTCTTGAAAAGATCAGAGGTAAAAGGAGAAGAGGGTGGCAGAGGATGAGATGGTTAGATAGCATCACCAACTCAATGCACATGGATTTTAGTAAACTTTGGGAGATAGGCGAGGACAGAGGAGACTGGTGTGCTGCAGTCCATAGGGTCACAAAGTGTCAGACAAGACTTAGAGACTGAACAATAAAACATTACTTTTCACTAGTCTCTCTTCTGACCCCATGATATTTAGAAACAAAAATGTGTGATAATTAGACATTGCCCCAAATTGCTTTAAAAAACCAAATCCTGAGACTAATAAGACTACTAGTGTCTGACACTATGCACTGATCGCTGCATTGAGGTGTCCTCTATCTGTTACCCAGTCCCAAAGGTACACCCATGTTTTAGTTATTTGTAACAGCAGCACCACAGGTGGTGCTAGTGGTAAAGAACCCGCCTGCCAATGCAGGAGATATAAGACTCAGGTGACTCCTGGGTCAGGAAGATCCCCAGGAGGAGGGCATGGCAACCTACTTCAGTATTCTTGCCTGGAGAATCCCATGGTCAACACCAAAGCCCTCGGTACCAATTACTATCTTAGTCTGTTTGGGCTGCTTTACCAGATACCATAGATTGAGTAGTTTAAACAACAGAAATTTATTTCTCACAGTCCTGGCAGCTGGAAGTAAAAGATCAGAGTGCCGGCGTGGTCAGGTTCTAGTGAAAGCCTTCTTCCTAACTTGTAGATTACTGCATTTCTGTTGTGTCCTTACATGGTGGAGAAAAAGAGGTTCACTCCCTACAACTTCCTATAAAGGCAATAATCCCATCATGGAGGCTCCACCCTCACAAACTTGTTTTGCTGTTGCTGTTCAGTCACTAAGTCTTCTCCAACTTTTTGTGACCCCATGAACTACAGCACACCAGGCTCACCTGTCCTTCACTATCTCCTGGAGCTTGCTCCAATTCATGTCCATTGATTTGGTGATGCTATCTAACCATCTCATCCTCTGATGCCCCCTTCTCCTTTTGCCAGCATTAGGGTCTTTTTCAATGAGCCAGCTCTTTGCATCAGGTGGCCAAAGTATTGGAGCTTTAACATCAGCTCTTCCAATGAATACTCAGAGTTGATTTCCTTTAGGAATGACTCGTTTGATTTCCAAGGGTTTCCCTGGTGGCTCAGGGATAAAGCATCCACCTGCAATGCAGGAGACATAAGAGACGCAAGTTGATCTTTGGGTCAGGAAGATCCCCTGGAGAATGTAATGGCAACCCACTCAGTATTCTTGACTGGAAAACCCCATGGGCAGGGGAATCCTCGGGCTACAGTCCATGTGGTTACAAAACAGTCAGACATGACTGAGCACACATACCTCTTTATCAACTTATCTAAACCTAATTACCTCCCGAAGACTCCACCTCCAAATAACACAATATTGGGAATCAGGATTTTGAAGAGACATAAACATTTAGTCCATAGAAATGGCCTATTAAAAGAATTAAAAACTATCAATAAGCAGTTAAAAGATAAGCACGAGAAGCAGAGGGTTTCTTTACAGTTTAAGAAGTCCTTATCTTCTCAGTGGAAGAACAGACACAGCAGAGAAGAAAAATAGGATTTGATAGTCATCACGGAGTGCTCCAGGGACATAGGCTGAATGAAGACAGGTCTGTTTTGCTAACATAAAGATCCTGGTAAAATCTGGGCCTTGTAAAATGGAATGGGAGGGCATCTCTACAGATGATCTTAAGGATTTCAGCTTTCTGACCTCACCTGGTCCATCAGTGTCTACAGAGTTGACACAGCCCTCCCTGGTAAGAGCAAGCACTTCCCCTGTGCACGAAGATATTGCAAAAGCCTTTCCCCAGCAAAGCAATAAGATCCCCTCTCTGGAGTTGCCTGTCTGTTCTTTTGGATCATAGACCAATAACTGAGAATAAATCCCCCAATATCAGGCTCAGCTGGGGATTTGCTAGGTCTGATAGAAACAAAAGATGCTATACCTTACAAAAGCTGCAAACATCACCTAGCATACACCGCGGAGCCAGGGAAGCACTCCTGGAACTGAAGTTTAAGAGTGCTTGATCGCATGTTGGCATGCAACCCTATGGACTGGGCAAACATAAATTCATTGTCTTGAAGCATTTTTTATGACATGTGGTTTAACACTTTGGTGAAAAGTGAAAGTGAAAGGGTTAGTGGCTCAGTCATGTCTGACTCTTTGTGACCCTATGGACAATAGCCTGCAAGGCTCTCTGTTCATAGAATTCTCCAGGCAAGAATACAGGAGTGGGTAGCCTTTCCATCTCTAAGGGATTTTCCCCACCCAGGAACTGAACCGGGTTTCCTGCATTTCAGGCAGATTCTTTACCATCTGAGTAAGAATTCCTGTATCCCAATATCAAAACATAGGGCAAACTCACTATTGTACATCTCTGAAGCCTACAAGAAGTGACGGCCTATTCTGAACAAAATAGGATGTCCTGAGTTACTGCGACCAACAGTAGAGGAAGAAACAGAGAAGCTAAGAGAAGTGGGCATAGCAAAATGATCATGTCAAGTGAAGGTAGAAGGTCCACGAGAAGAGTGTACTCCATGAAAGGCTACTTCAGATCCATTCATCAAGACAATCAGGACTGTGCTTGTGAGAGAGGCCATGGCATTTCTAAGAATTTTCCTGGTAGCTCTCCTCTAAAGAGCAGGGTGGACAGTCAAAGAGTCATGGCAGAGCTGGGTTTATTAATATTCAAGGAGATGGTGGGCCTCACTATCTTAAGCTTTAGCATTAGGGGCCGTAGTTTCCATTATAACCCATGAGGATGGAGGAAGGGAGCCTGACCCAGAGGGAGTCTTAAACAGTTGGAGGTGATGATAGTGGGAAAGGCTGCAGTATGGAATGTGACAAGTCATTGTGGACGAGTCCAGATGCTGACTCCGAAAGTTCTAAGGCAAGGACATGCCATCTGCAGCAATTCAATCAAGAAAGTACTCTTGACCCGTTACAGGATGCCAAAGGAGATGAAGCACTTGGTGATGAGACACTAGTAATCACACACCCAGGATGCCTATTATGAGCTGATTCTATCAGTCCTATTTATATAAAAGTTGGGCAATCCAGAACCTTAGGATCTAGCGGCAGTTCATTGTATGATGAAACTACGTCTGGGACTAAGACCAAGTAGAATCAAATGCCATGAACAAGCTTCATGGCCATGTGAGCCAGACCCATTGATACGTAACACAATAGCATCATTACTGCACCCAGCTCACACCTGTAATTTTGTGTGGCTGGGTGAGGGAGGGGCATCTTCCTTGGTGGCTCAGATAACAAAGAATCTGTCTGCAATGCAGGAGACCTTGGTTCAACCCCTGGGTGGGGAAGATCCCCTGGAGAAAGGAATGACTACACATTCCAGTATTCTTGCCTGGAGAATTTCATGGACAGAGGAGCCTGGCTATAGTCCATGGGATTAGGAAGACTCAGACATGATTGAGTGTGTGTGTGTGTGTGTGAGACAGAGAGAGAGAGAGAGAGGGAGCAGGTATCATATGACCACCAGAAAGAAGAGGAAACTGCTCAAACTTGGTTGCTGTATATGTCAGTTTGGGATGTTCATGCAAATCAAAAACAGATGGTGGTTGCCTTCAACACTAAGATGTGGCACTGGAAGACAAGAGAGATATATTTTTCCCCGTGGATAGAAGTAAGATAACTGAACCTGGTTATCCTTTGTGTGAGAGGAGAAATAGCCTGAGGTGAGAATACATATGTAGATTTCTGGGTGGAAGTCAATGGCCTCCCAGCTGGATAGAAATCTAAAAAGAAAGGCAATTGACCTGATAGAAGGTTAAAGCAGCTTAGTGAAGACACAGTTGTGACACCTGCTTAGAGATGTTGCCCTGGAAGTTTGGGATGCCATTACTCAAAAGAGAGTGCTGGCACAGAGAAATTTGTAAGTGTTGTTAAGTCTTGTTTTCCTAGTCAGAATGGAAGGTGGGTCCAAGAACCAAGGAATGGAAGCAGGAATGTTCACATATATCATCACTCTCAAGATTCATAGGGCTCATTTGGGCTCCCGTGTCCCCCAAGTGCTGTACGCTCTGGGGTTAGCATTCCCAGTCCCCAAAGGAGGCACCTTTTTACCATGGACCACAGGCTTCGATGGCCGTCTGGGAACTTTAGCATTCCTGAGGCCCGAAGTGACCTGCTGGCAGGAAGATGAATCATCATCTTCCCAGTGGTCATTGACTCAGATCAGTAAAAAGAGGTGTTTTTGCTTTCCAACTATGTGTAAAGGAAGAATATATGGAAAGCATCTTGCTACTCCTTGCTTCATTATAACTGCATGGACACTTGGGGCAGCCCTGACCTGATGATCCCTGGTGGCTAAGGTGGTAAAGAATCTGCCTGCAATGCAGGAGACCTGGGTTCGATCCCTGGGTTAAGGAAGCATCCCAGGAGAAGGGAATGGCCACCTAATCCAGTATTTTTGGCTGGAGAATTCCTTGGACAGAGGAGCCTGGCAGGCTACAGTCCATGGGATTGCTAAGAGTAGGACATGACTGACAGACTTTCACTTTTGGCCTGATGATGAGTTTCCCTCCTTGAGGAATGATTGTCTCAGTTATACCACCAGGTAAGCCAGCAAGACCTGCAGAGGTGATTACTGAGGGTGAGGGGCATTTAGAACGGATAACACAAGAAGACGACAAAGAGTACCGGTTGCAACCTTGTGGCCAACTGTAGCAACAGTGACTGCCATTCGTCCCGTTAACTTTCCCCTTCTTAGTATCTGTGTGTTGTGGATGAAGAAGTCAATCTGTGCAACACAAGGGATGGACTGGAGCTGACACTTAACATGCTACTCACTCCATTTTCACAAGAAGACTCATAGCAAGGAGTCTAGTGAGCTGACAGCCTTTAATAGGTGCCACAGCTTCAGGATCCATTGCTGAATTCACTCTGAGGCTACCCTATCAGAGGAGAGCTCCAGCTATGATGGTTTATGGCAGGACCATGATTGTGGACATTTCCAGCCCAATATGGGACTCACCCAATAAGCAATCTTTATTCTGTGACTTCCCTCACCCTAGACAAGGCTTTCTGCTCTGACATCTAAGGGTGTACCTACCCACCTTCCTTCCTTCCCTCCCTTCTTCTCAGACACTGGACCTACATCACCATCAGGATTCTTGCTCCACCAGTTCCTGCTCCATTGCCCACTTTATTTTTCAATGTATCTCTTGCATTGATTAATTTTTAAAATATTGTTTTCTTTTTTTCCTAAATATTTTATCATGCAGGCATATCTGGTTTTATTCTGTTCCACTTTATTGCACTTGGCAGGTATCATGTCTTTTACAAATTGGAAATTTGTGGCAACATGCATCAAGCAAGAGTATTGGTATCATTTTCCCAACAACATTATTTTTAATTAATGCTGTTTCTTAAGTTTAATTTTTTAGGACATAATGCTATTGAACACTTACAGACTTTAACAGGCACTTGGAAACACAAATTTTGTGTGACTCACTTTATAGTAATATTTGTTTTATTGTGGTGGTCTTGGAACCAAACCCTCAATATCTTTGAGAAATGTCTATAGATATTCCACTGTTAATTTTTTTTTAGAGGTAGAAACTGAGTCTCAAAAGGATTGTGAAACTTCTCCAAGATCACAGGGCTAGTAAATGAGAGTCTACATATAAAACTTTATTGAGTATATCAAAAGTGTTAAAAAAAAAAAAAAAGTGTTAGTCACTCAGTCATGTCCGACCCTTTGCGACCCTGTGGATTGTAGCCTGCCAGGTTCCTCTGTTCATGGGCTTCTCGTGACAAGAATACTAGAGTGGGTTACCATTTCCTTCTCCAAAGGATCTTCCCAATCCAGGGATCGAACCCGGTTGTCCTGCATTGCAAACAGTTTCTTTACCGTCTGATCCACCAGGGAAGCCCTGGTACACCAAAACTCTCCATTAAAGCATAGTACTGTAATATAGACTTTATATTATAGAGTGCAGCCCATACTGTTCTAGTCAATGGGAAGCTAGGAATGGCTTCTTGGAGGAAGTGAGCTTTTGTCCCAAGTAAGCCACTATACTTTTGCAACCACAATCTGGTTTCAATATTTTGATATGCTGTGGGGCAGAAACCTTTTTGGTGGTCATGGGTGTTTTGAACACCCTCTGTTCTGAATGACTGCTTGTCTTGTGTATTTCCACCATGCCCTGCATTTCCCCTGCCAGAGTACGTTTTAGGAGAGAATGACTGCTTGTTTTGCTCATTTACTTGTCCCTCCCTATCCCTAGAAGGAAAAGAGAAATCTGCTTATTCACTAATCTGAACATGACAAATATTTCTCCTACTGTCCCAGCAAAAGACAGTCTGTTATACTATCATGCTAAAGGGGGCTTCTCAGGTAGCATAGTGGTAAAGAATCCACCTGCCAATGCAGGAGACCCAAGAGACACGGATTTGATCCCTGGAAAAGGGCATGGCAACCTGCTTTGGTATTCTTGCCTGGAAAATTCCATGGACAGAGGAGCCTGGTGGGCTACAGTCCATAGGTGTGGCACAGAGTCATACAGGACTGAGCAACTGAGCAAGCACACACACACACACACACATCCTCCTAAGGAAAAAGATATGGGATGAAGTTCACTGTCTGTAGGGTTGTCCCCCTAAATGGTAAGCAATATGGGAATTGGCAGATTCCAATCAATTACTTTGAAAGAGCCAACTGATCCAAACTCTCCACAACAACTCTATTTCTCCAGCCCCAAACAGGCAATTCTAAAATGTTTAAGTAAATGACAGAGTAATGGTTATTGTCTCTCCTCTCTCCTTGCTCTGGTACAAGTGACAACATATGAATCAATTACTCAAAAGAGGGGGTAGTGCATTTAATGATGTCCAGTTAAATTTCCAGCATGATGCTAGACTCTTAAATAATATTTCCCTGTTTTATAAATGAGACACTATGACAAGTTCAAGGATCTCAGGATTAATCTAGAAAGAGACAAAGCCACGAAAGGCAGCAGCACAGCATTCTGGGGCTGTCTTTGGACAGAGTGTTATGGGAGGAGTCTCTCACAGCAAGAGATTGTCCACAGACCATGGCACAAAGCTCTTGGGGAAATAGTACCTCCTTCCAAAAGGTCTCTGAAGGACCTCCCAAGGGAGAAGAGCAAATCATAGAGAGTGCTTACATGTCTAGGTGATGCATCCTATCTCTCAGCAGCAAATGAGGAATATCTGGATCATGAAATCCTAAGGGAGACAGCAGATGAGATCTAGTTATAAGGTTGTCATATCAATGGTTAGCAGATGATGGTTGCAGTTTTGCAGGAAATGTGAATTACATAGGCTCTAGGTGGTTAAAATGTTTATTTGAACTCTCTCGTTTCTCTCTGTAAAGAGAGAGAGAGAGAGACAGATAGATAGAGATAGACAGACAGATAGATAGCTATAGATGCATCTCTGCATATGTATATATGTAAGATTTTGATTTTAATGTCAGCAGGCTTTAGGCTAATGGTCCAAGGCTGCTGTGAAGTCAGAAACACAGCAGGGACCATTTTAGGTTAATAAACAGGGACTGTCTTTGGCCCATTTATATAACAAAGTGGCTTTTCCAATATGATACAGCAAGGGAAAGATAAAACTGGAACATGAACCTGGATTAACATTTGTAATTCCATCAGACAATGGTATCTATACCGTGCCTTACAATAGTACATTTTCCTGGCATACCAATTTTGCATTTTCAATTAGTAAAGGGACAACTTTATCTCCGAAGTGCCATAAAGGAAGACAGTAAAACCAATTTTCAAAGAGGAGTCACTCACCTTGCTCTCTGAAACATCATTGTTAAAACTCTGTATTGATGACAGGAAGAGAGAGAGAAAAAAGGGCTAAGGAAACAGGGAGGATGGAAATAGAGACAGGGGGAGAAAAGAAAAAAGACATGAAGAAGGGGTAGAAAAAGAGCGGAAGGAGAAAAAGAAAAGAGACCTGTGAGGTTCACCAATCTGAAACGGTATGCCAGAAGTCAGAGATAACTTTTGAAATGAAGTTTTAAAATAATTTCAAAAAAGACCTCTTTCTATTCTATAAGATGCATCTACTTTGCTTACCCGCACATTCAATTTATCCCTCTTTCTTTTGTATTTAACCTTTAATTTGACCCTCATTTGTGCATGAAGATAGCAGAAAATAAAGTCTAGTTTTCTTGTCTCCCAGAACAATGTGAGGAAATTCATCTGGTTGGTAACTTGCAAAAGAAGGAGGTAAGCACTTAGCTCTGCTTAGTGGAGATGGATTCTTAAAATTAAAGTTGTCATTAGCTGGTGAATTTGTCATTAGCTGGTGAATTAGCCAGCGATCATCATACTTTGACCTCACATACCCTATTTTCTTCTTTTCAGTGCCTGAACTTTTCTTCTTGTTCTCTCCCACACAGGATGCAAGACTGTTCACCTCTCATAGGAGTTTACTCTTTTGAGAGAATAGCAAAATATGTCACCTATATCAGCAGTAAAGAGTCTGCCTGCAATGCAAGAGACACAGGAGACATGGGTTTGATCCCTGGGTCAGGAAGACCCCCTGGAGAAGGAAATGGCAACCCACTCCAGTATCTTGCTTGGGAAATCTTGTGGACAGAGGAGCCTGTTCGGCTATAGTCCATGGGGTCACAATGAGTCAGACACAACTGAGCAACTGATCACCTATTATTATCTACCAGCTTGAGGGTGTAACTACAAAAAAAGAGATCGTGAAAAAAATTAATTGGAATTGGAATCAATAACAGATTTTTCCTTCACCCATACTCCCAGTTGTATAACATCTAATAGACACCATTCTTTCACTTCAGTTCTCTCATCATAAACTATGGAAGGGAAAGAGCCTCATTAGTATTTAAGTACCTAAAATGTGCCAAGAATGTAAAATATACACATAATATTTAAACCTTATGATGACCTCTGAGGATGAGGAAAACAAACAAGTAAAGCTCATAAAAGAAAAGTGTCATAGTGTCATGGCCATGGCTAGAATGCAAATGGCAAAAATCTGCCTTAAATATTCATCCAACTGATTCAAATCCTGTAGTCTATAATACCCCACAAGTTATTGAGTTGACTAAAAGTTTGTTCAGGTTTTTCTATAAGAAAAACAAGCTTTTTGGCCAACCCAGTAAGTTTCTTGTCTATTGACCAACAGTAGAAATAGTTCTAGTGTGAGTGAGGTGAGTTGAGTGAAAGTTGCTCAGTCATGTCTGACTCTTTGTGACCCCATGAACTGTATCCTGCCAGGCTCTTCTGTCCATGGAATTCTCCAGGCCAGAATACTGGAGAGGGCATTCTTCTCTAGGTATCTCTCTTCTCTAGGAGATCTTGCCAACCCAGGGATTGAACCCAGGTCTCCTGAGTTGCAGGCAGATTCCTTACCATTTGAGCCACCAGTGAAGCCCAAGAATACTGGAGTGGGTAGCCTATCCCTTCACCAAGGGGTAGTTCTAATGAGCAGGTCAACTCTTACAAGTCCAAAATAAAACTCTAGATTCTCCTCTCCAACACTTGCCCCAGAATTTCCCATCTATTCAACTGGCACCAGGATAACCCTACTTAATTTTAATTCTGGAAAACACATCTGCTTATTTTTCCTCATCATTTTCCCTGTTTACTCCATCAGCTGGTCCTCTGGATTCAGCTTCATAACAGTGTTGACATCACCATTTCCTCTGCTCCTTGCTGTGTGAAGTCACACTTTAACCTTACAAGTAACTTCCCACTGCTCTTTGGCAATGCCCCTTCAGCCTTTGACAATGATCACAGGGATCTTTTAAAAAGTTATAACAATCCACATCATCTCCCTGCTTGGAATTCTTCACCGGCTTCCAATTGTACCTTCAGTTAAGTCCAAAATCCTTATAAACTCCCAGAGCTTTACATGGTACAGGTTGCTTTCCTTCCAATTACTTTGCCCCTCACTTCCTCTCATTGATTTAGACAAATTGACAAGCTGGCTTTTCTTTCTTTTTTTAAACACTCAAAGGTTACTTTATCCTATCACCTTTATGCCAACTTTCTTCTCTTCTTGAGATAATTTTGCCTATTTTTTATTGTTCCACAGAGTATTTATATATTCTTCTTACAAGTACTTAGACTTGTGTTACAAATATCTTCTTCAGTTTTGATTTGTCCTTTCATCCTTTCATTCTTTACGAAGTTATGTGTATCACCTTTTGCTTAATGATTAGTTTGCTTTAAGAAATCTTTTTTTTTTTTTTTTTTTGCCCCAAAGTCATCAAGATATTCTTCATCTGTACTGTCTTATAAAGTAATTAATTTAACCGCACTTGAGTTTTCTGAATGTTGTGATAGAAATCCAAATTCATGTTTTCCTGTATGGATACTGTGAACAAAGACAAGCCAAGGAGCATTGTTCACCACTCAGTTCTACTAAGGTTAAGGCATAACCCAATGTAATTGTCCACCAACAGAGCAACTTGAGAATTCAGGATTAAAATAAATAAAAACAGGAAGAAGGACTCTAGCTTTGGAATAACTGGCTTGCATGTGTGCTAAGTTGCTTCAGTCATGTCCCACTCATTGTGACCCTATGGTCTATAGCCTGCCAAGCTCCTCTGCCCATGAGATTCTCCAAGAAAGCATGCTAGAGTGCTTTCTTGGGGATCTTTCTGACCAGGGACCAAACCCTCATTTCTTATGTCTCCTGCATTGACAGGGGCTTCTTTATAACTAGCACCACCTAGAAAGCCCTAAACAGGCCTAAAATGGATGCATATCTCAGGAAGAATATCAGAGAATCCAGATTCTTGCATATTCCCCATGCTGCTGCTGCTGCTGCTAAGTCGCTTCAGTCATGTCTGACTCTGTGCGACCCCATAGAAAGCAGCCCACCAGGCTCTGCTGTCCCTGGGATTCTCCAGGCAAGAACACTGGAGTGGATTGCCATTTCCTTCTCCAATGCATGAAAGTGAAAGTGAAGTCGCTCAGTCATACCCGACTCTTAGCGACCCCATGGACTGCAGTCTACCAGGCTTCTCCTTCCATGGGACCCTTTAGGGAAGAGTACTGGAGTGGGTTGCCATTGCCTTCTCCAATATTCCCCATAAGAAAGCATTAATATCATTAGCTGATAATATCTATTTATGATTAGCAATAATCTTTTACAAAGATATATGGAAAAGCAGAGACATTACTTTGCCAAAAGGTCCATCTAGTCAAGGCTATGGTTTTTCCAGTGGTCATGTATGGATGTGAGAGTTGGACTATAAAGAAAGCTGAGCACCAAAGAACTGATGCTTTTGAACTGTGGTGTTGGAGAAGACTCTTGAGAGTCCCTTGGACTGCAAGGAGATCCAACCAGTCAATCCTAAAGGAAGTCAGTCCTGAATGTTCATTGGAAGGACTGATGCTGAAGCTGAAACTCCAATACTTTGGTCACCTGATGTGAAGAGCTGACTCATTTGAAAAGACCCTGATGCTGGGAAAGATTGAGGGCAGGAGAAGGGGACGACAGAAGATGAGATGGTTGGATGGTATCACTGACTCAATGGACATGGGTTTGGGTGGACTCCGGGATTTGGTGATGGACAGGGAGGCCTGGTGTGCTGCAGTTCATGGGGTTTCAAAGAGTTGGACACAACTGACCAACTGAAGTGAACTGAACTGATACTTCACTGCATGTATACACTAGCCAAAAAAAGACATACATAATCTGGCTTCTCCCCTACCTCTTCAGAACAGTTCTGTAGTACAGAGTGGTTGTCTTCCAGGCTGTAGTCCTCAGTAAGACTCTAAGTAAAACTTAAGCTCACAACTATTATGTTGTGTATTTTTCTTTAAGTCAACAATATACAGTTTTCACAGTATATGAGGTTATCTTATCCAATATCCATATAAACATATTTAGCTATTTCAATAAAATTTTGTGATTTATTCTTTTAAAGCTTGCAAGATATTTTAAAATTTATTTCTAGGCACTATTTTTCTATTATACATGGTTTCTTTTTTATTACATTTTTAGCTGGTTGTTTTATTCATAGAGAAACACACTTGAAACCTGTACAGTGATTTTATAGCAGTCAGTTCAGTTCAGTTCAGTGGCTCATTCATGTCCGACTCTGAGATCCCAGGGACAGCAGCATGCCAGGCGTCCCTGTCTATCACCAACTCCTAGAGCTTGCTCAGACTCGTGTGCAAGTTTATGCCAGTGACTCCAATAAATTCCATATTTATGGTTATTTTTTCATAGATAACCTAGTCTCTGAAAATAATGGCAGTTTTAATTTCTATTCCAGTGCCTCTGTCTTTCGCTTCTACTTCTGGACTTACTGCCTTATTTAGGATTTTGAATACAATATTGCATAGATACATTCTCAGCTTTAAAAATAAAATCTTGATTTTTTTTTCCCAACCTTAAAAATGAGTTACATTTGCTATTAAATTTTATAGTTTTTAAAAGATATTACTTCTCAGGCATGAAAATTCCTTTTCACCCTTAATTGACTAAAATACTTTATATTTTTTGTTCATGAGTGGATGGTGTGTTGAATCTAACACTTTTTTTTTTAATTCAGTAAGGTATATTGATTGATGTTTTAGTGTGAAGCCAATCTTGTATTCCTGAAATAAACCAACTTTTTCATTAGTTTTTGTCTATTTTTGCATTTGCTTTTACTAATGAGATTAGCTTTTCTGGTTTCATGCTTAAACATATGTTAGCACCACAAAACTATTAAAAGAGTATTATTTCTCGGTTCTCTGAGCTTGTGTAGTTTTAACTGATTTATTCTTTGGCTGTTTGATTAAACACACCCATAAATTGTCTAGATGACTTCTTTTCTTTTGGGGCACACTGCATGACATGAGGGAACTTAGTTCCCTGACCAGAGATCAGACTCACACCCCTGCTTTGGGAGGTGGAGTCTTAACCACCAGACCACTGGGGAAGTCCCCAGATCTTTAGACATTATTGTCATGGAAAGTCAATGTCTATATTTTACTTCTCCAAATACTTATTAATTTTTCTCATCTTTCCTTCTAGTAACTCAGACCTTCTCTTTAGAATCATATTCTTTCTATTAAAGTACAATTATTACTATATTCAGAGAAGGCAATGGCACCCCACTCCAGTACTCTTGCCTGGAAAATCCCATTGACGGAGCAGCCTGGTAGGCTGCAGTCCATGGGGTCGCAAAGAGTCGGACACGACTGAACGACTTCACTTTCATGCATTGGAGAAGGAAATGGCAACCCACTCCAGTGTTCTTGCCTGGAGAATCCCAGGGATGGCGGAGCCTGGTGGGCTGCCGTCTAATGGGGTTGCACAGAGTCGGACACGATTGAAGCAACTTAGTAATAGTAGTAGTAGTAGTAGTAGTAGTACTCTATTGTTGGTGAATTCCTGTTGGTGGTAAATTCTCTCAGTTATTGTTTGGTTAAAATATCTTTATTTCACTCATGATTAAGAAAGATCTTTGCTCAGGATAGAGCTGAAGTTGAATACTAAACTCCTTGAGCAGTCTGGGTGTTTATGGTCATGTCCTTTAACCGCTGGTCTATAGAGATGCTGCTAAGTCAATTATTACACTGCCACTTTCTGAAGGTGATATTTAAAGTCTTCTTATTTTAGATAGTTTTCTCTAGCCTTAATAGAATGTCTCTGAGGGTCAATTTATGTTCATTTACTTTGTTTGAGTTATTTGGGATCTGGGGTCTAAAATTGATGTTTCAACAATTCTTGAGTGTCTTCAGGTTTTGTCTCATGAAAATTGTCTTAAATCTATTATCTCCTTCTGATGCTGATTAGAATATTCTAGATATTCATACTTTGTTCTCCCTTTTTTATCTTTCTTTGGCTTCTTGTGCTGAATATTGCAATTTTTCTTTTCTTTTCTTTTCATTTTATCATCCAGTTCATTAACTCTTTCTCTGGTTCTTACTAAATCTTTTGCTTAACGTGTTTATTTTGCTTATAAATTTTAATTACTGTATTGCTAAGTCGTTTCAGTTGTGTCTGACTCTTTGTGACCCCTTGGGCTGCAGCCCACCAGGCTCCTCTGTCCATGGGATTCTCCAGGCAAGAATACTGGACTGGATTGCCATTTCCTACTGATTACTAAAGGTTCCATTTAAATGATTTGAAGGTCTACTTTGTCATGATTATAGTCTCTTGCTCCTGATTTATAATTTTCAAACACCTCTTTCATTTCTTATTTAGTAAAACATATTTTAAAATTCTGCATATCATAATTCTGAAAACTGAAATCTTTGTGCTTTTGCTTATCTTTTTATTCTCACTGTTTCTCATGCTGTTTTGTTATGATGGAGTTAGCTTGTTTGGCTGGCTTTTTATGATATGTGTATATGTATATGAAAGAGAGATAGAGAAGGAGGGAGAAATAGAGACACAGAGAGAGAATGATGGAGAGTGAGTGTTTTGGGGGTTCTTTAGTCTCTTTGGAGACTATGCACTGCTTCACTAAGATTTCAAATTAGTCTAAGTTAGCCATCTGGGGGACATCAATGATAGGTCCTTTTGAATGAAAAGACAGGTTTTTTTTTCCATGACACAGAAAGTTAAATATCTAACCAAATCCCGTATAAAGTATGTTTATTATCATGAATTCTTAAAGAGAATTTTTCCCTCTTCCTGTTCAAGGTTAAGGGAAACATGCCTTCAGTGTGGGATTTAACATTCATCTTTCCACTGACGGTTTAGTTCTTTGGGATCTAATCTTTATGAAGGTCTCCTATTAGAATTCCCAGGTTGGGGAGGTTTTAGGCTATATTTCCTTTCTCCATGGCAGACATCAAACTTCAAGTTCAAGGTCACCAGAGGACTTCAGACATGCTCACGGGGCAATTGACTTTGGCACTCCTTCACCCTCTGTTTTAACACTTTCATCTGGTTTGAGGTCCCTGGATAATTATTCAACCCATGAAACTCAGCACCATTTTCACCAAATCAGCTTCTTTTTTAAATACTTCTTAAAAAAAATAACATGATTCAGTGCCATTCCCCCAGATCGTCCCACCCTCTCCCTCTCCCATAGAGTCCAAAAGACTGTTCTATACATCTGTGTTTCTTTTGCTGTCTTGCATACAGGGTTATCATTACCATCTTTCTAAATTCCATATATATGCGTTAGTATACTGTATTGGTGTTTTTCTTTCTCCTGAAACATGTATAATATCAAATAAGAAATGAATTGCCAGTCCAGGTTCAATACAGGATGCTTGGGGCTGGTGCACTGGGATGACTAGGAGGGATGTTACAGGGAGAGAGGTGGGAGGGGAGTTCAGGATGGGGAACACGTGTACGCCCGTGGTGGATTCATGTTGATGTGTGACAGAACCAATACAATATTGTAAAGTAAAAAAAAAAAAAAAATCATGAAAAGTTTTGCATTACAGTTGTCTCCTGTTAATAAGAAAATGAGACAGGAAGAAGGAGAGAGAGGGAAGAATAAAAAGCACTCATTTACTGTTGGTAGGAAAGTAAATTGGTTCAACTGCTATGGAGAACACTGTGGAAGTTTCTTCAAAAACAAAAAATTGAGTTACCATATGATCCAGCAATCCCACTGCAGGGCATAGATCCATCAGATCAGATCAGATCAGTCTCTCAGTCGTGTCCGACTCTTTGCAACCCCATGAATCACAGCACGCCAGGCCTCCCTGTCTATCATCAACTTCCGGAGTTCACTCACACTCACATCCATCGAGTCAGTGATGCCATCCAGCCATCTCATCCTCTGTCGTCCCCTTTTCCTCCTGCCCCCAATCCCTTATAGCATCAAATTTTTTCCAATGAGTCAACTCTTCCCATGAGGTGGCCAAAGTACTGGAGTTTCAGCTTTAGCATCATTCCTTCCAAAGAACACCCAGGACGGATCTCCTTTAGAATGGACTGGTTGGATCTCCTTGCAGTCCAAGGGACTCTCAAGAGTCTTCTCCAACACCACAGTTCAAAAGCATCAATTCTTCAGCGCTCAGCCTTCTTCACAGTCCGACTCTCACATATATCCATAGGAAACCCTAATTCAACAGGTTGCACATACCCCAGTGTTCACAGTAGCATTCTTTACAATAGCCCAGACACGGAAGCAGCCTAAATGTACATTGACAGACGAACAGATAAATAAGATGTGGTATACATGTGCAATGAAATATTACTCAGAAAAAAAGAAGAATTAAATAATGCCATTTGCAGCAACACGGGTGGACCTAGACGTTATCATAAAGTGAAGTAAGTCAGAGGAAGAAAAGTATCATATGATCTCACTTACATGTGAAATCTAAAAAATGATGCAAATGAACTTAGTTACAAACAAAAGTAGACTCACAGACATAGAAAACAGATTTTGGTTCTTCCCTGATAGCTCAGTTGGTAAAGAATCAGCCTGCATGCAGGAGACCCCTGGTTCAGTTCCTGGTTGGGAAGATCCCCTGGAGAAGGGGAAGACTACCCACTCCAGTACTGTGGCCTGGAGAATTCCATGGACTGTATAGTCCATGGGGTCACAAAGAGTCAGACACGACTGAGTGCCTTTCACTTCACTTCACTTCAAAGGGGAAAATATGGGGAGAGGGATAAACTAGAAATTTGGATTAACAAGTATGCACTACTATAAAATAGTTAAAGAACAAAGTCCTACTGTAGAGCTCAGAGACATATATTGTAATATCTTGTAATAACCCACAATGGAAAAGAATTTGAAAAAGAATACATACACACACACACACACACACACATATATAAATAAATCACTTTGCTATATGCCTTAAACATAGTTAATCAACTATACTTCAATTAAAAAATAAAAAATAATAAAAGATTTAAAAAGCTGATTTGGATTGTAATAGGCACTTGTATTCTGAATTCTTAAAATAATAATCTAAGCATTTTTGTCTTTAAACACAATTTTATGAGCATCCTGGTCAATGACTCAGTAGTCTTTGACCTTAAGACAGGCATGTTGCATGTGGTCATTTAGTTGCCCAGTATTTGAGTTATTTCCATTTTCCTAATACTGTAAATATTGCAATGGTCATATTTTTTTCCCAGAAAACACACATGTCTAATTATTAAGACTACATTGTTAATAATGTATTAAAATTACTGCTATTTTGTAATTGCACCTACTGTGTGCTTTAATATTCATAGTAAATGCATTGACTCAATGTAGAAATATTAAAAATTGAGCCCCTATGAATGGGTGAATCGATCAACAAATTGATAAAGATCGTAATATACACAAATGCATATGTATTGTTAATACGCACAAAATATTTGATCAATAGCATAATGGTATCATGTGAGGGAATTGTGAATGTGCACGTCTATGTGTGAGTATGTAAGAGTGTGAGTATGTGTGTGTGCGTGCAGGTAGATGTATTTAGGGCTATATGGTGGTAAATGTAAGTGTGAGTGATTGCATGCATGAGTGTTTTTATGTGGGTCAAAATAGGAAAGTGTGTTCAAGCTAAGAATTTTCCATAGCTGGAGACACAGAGTTAGATGGGAGGAGTATTCGGATAACCAACTGTGAAAAATGCATATTATTTTCTCTCCTAGATGTGAGGAAATGAAAAATCACTTTTTTAAAAAAAAACTACAGCTTCTCTCGAAGCCTTCTTACCAGAAATTCAGATGTTGTGCCACTGGTTTGGAGCTTGGCTGTTGTTCAGTTGTTAAGTTCTGTCCAACTCTTTGCGACTCCATGGACTGCAGCATACCAGGCTTCCCTGTCCTCCACTATCTCTGCAGTTTGTTCAGTTTGTTAAATTCATGTCAACTAAGTTGGTGATGCTACTAACCAACTCATCCTTTGTTGCCCCCTTCTCCTCCTGCCCTCAATCCTTCCTAGCATTCAGGGTCTTTTCCAATGAGTAGAGTCTTGCCTGGAGAATCCCAGGGATGGGGGAGCCTGATGGGGTTGCACAGAGTCGGACACGATTGAAGCGACTTAGCAGAGTGGCCAGAGTATTGGAGCTTCAGCTTTAGCATCAGTCCTTCCGAAGAATATTCAGAGTTAATTTTAAAGAACTCTTCGGGTGATTTGGAGGATGATAGATTGGTGATAGGCTGAATTATTTCAAATATCTTTTTATATCCATCAAGATGTACTCGGAAAATAACAAGTGATAGATTCTGGATTGGAACTCAGTTTCCTGCCTGTTGGAGCAGTATTAGAAACCACAATTACATCCAAACTTTAGAATTTACCCTTTCTCTGTATAGTCAGTCTATTCACTGTTCATCAGACAGAAAATAGGTTTTGAACAGTGTCTTGCTACATGGACCAAAAATTGCAAAAAGAAGCTTGACGAATGTTCCAAGTCTTATGAAACAATAAAAAATACATATGAAAAGGAACTTAATTTTCCATTCTCCTAAACACAAGGCCTCCATCCTCCACCCCAGAGAAAAAAATAATTTCCATTTAAAAGGTGTTTTGACACTGATTAGTTGAGACTAAAGTCTCATGTAACTCAACTGCTTGAAAATAAAGTCATAGCTAAAGGCTCTTCCTGGATTCAGCCAAAGAACTGGTGAGCAGTGACTAAAGAAACATCTGTCTTTTCATATGTATGAACAGTTCTTATTATAAATCCTATAGGATTCATGAGATTCATTATGAAAGAAAATCTGTATGATCATTTTAAAGACCATCTGCTTGGGGCTTAAGATCATCACCTAGCTGGGCTTCCTGGAACACTGTGTCCATAAGGAAATAACAAACACACTGTCAAAATTCATACACTGCTGTTTTTTCCCCCCATGGTTAATAATGTAGATACCTTCTTTTCCCTCAATTGAAGTGTGGTTCAGAAAAAGCTGAAGTTTTTTCCACTCCATTTGGATGATTTTCATCTCTTTGAAGTAATGCTACCTTGTAGCTACGAACAATTTTTAGAGATCTAAAGCTCTGACCATTAACAGTGGGAAATTTATTTTTATCAGCTCTTCCCCCCCTCCATTTGATATATTATTGGACTCTTGAAAATATCAGTTGAACACCATGCAAAGGAATATTTGTCAAGTTGTCAGCACCTTGTGATTAATACGAATGTAGATCAGTTATATAAAAAAAAATAAAAGTCTAGGAAATACAGTTGATGTTATTTGAGTTTTGAAATCACAGGGACATCAAAGTCCTTCTTGATGTAGCTGCAAAATGTTACCAAAGCAATTACATTTTACACTCTCTCTTCTAAGAGCATCATCACATGGAAAACTTTGCAACTTTATAAGGTACAAAGATGCCACTGAAGAAACTGATTGAAAGCTCAGGAAGCAATTTTCTAATAGAGTTGAAGTGACTTCTTTGTCTATATTAAAAAACATCACCTGAAGTAAACTAGGGAAAATCTATTTTTCCCTGCATTCTAGTTAAGATGTTTCCAATTGATTTGTCAGTGCTATGTATTTGCCATTCTCCTGCCAAATGCCTACAGGCATTGCAACACCATTTTTTTTTTTTTTTTTTTTTTTCAGGTGAGAGCTGAGACACAGGATTTTCCTCCTGCTCACATGCACACACACAAACCACTCTCGTCCTGTGCCCTCTATTTTTCCTTTCTATTTTCTTCCCTGAGCTAACACCCCCCATTCCTCCAAGATACAAACAAAACTAGAATGTTGTAATAAGAGTACATTATTACTGCAATAAAAACAATTTTTTAAAAAAAGATCCAAATAGTCAAAGCCGTGGTTTTTCCAGTCATCATGTGTGGATGTGACAGTTGGACCAAAAAAAAAAAAGGCTGAGCATTGAAGAATTGATGCTTTTGAAATGTGGTGTTGGAGAAGACTCTTCAGAGTCCCTTGGAATGCAAGATCAAACCAGTCAATCCTAAAGGAGATCAACCTTGAATATTGATTGGAAGGATTGGTGCTGAAGTTGAAGTTCCAATACTCGCTGGAAAAGAACCTGATGCTGGGAAAGACTGAAGGCAGGAAGAGAAGGGGACAACAGAGGATAAGATGGTTGATCGCATCACTGATTCAATGGACATGAGTTTGAGCAAACTTAGGGGGTAGTGAAGGACAGGGAAGCCTGGCGTGCTGTGGTCCATGGGTCACAAAGAGTTGACATGACTTACTGACTCAACAGTGAACAAAGAACTTGCTGTAATCAGGAGCCTGCAATTTGCAGAGGAAATTAAATATAAAAAATCTTGGTCTCCACTACTTCTGAACTGTGTGATCTCAAGTAAGTTGATCATCTATTGTAAGTCACAGATTCTGAATGAGGACACAGGGCCTGTCACATAGTCCTGGAACACAAACGAGCCCCAAATATTAGTTACGTGTATCATAGGACACAGTCTAAGAACTAACGTTTACATGTTGCATTTTTTTCTTTGTATATGTTGCTATTCTTTCTCAAACAAGAATTTTAATTTCCTCCAGGCAAAGAACCAGGTGCCTCCTTTATTTTTTAAAAGATTTTTATTTTACATTGGAGTATAGTTGATCAACAATGTTGTGTTGGTTTCATATAATGATTCAGTTATACATATGCATGCATCTGCTTTTTTCTTACTTTTGAATTTAATATTGGAGTAGAGTTGATTAACAATATTGTGATAGTTTCAGGTGTACAGCAAAATGATTCAGTTATACATATACACGCATATATTCTTTTTCCCTTTTAGGTCACTGCACAGTATTTTGTTAAACCATATTTTGAGCTAGGAACATATTAGTGGTCCATTAGCATTGACTGTGAGGTTATTTGATTGAATAGCTGAAGTAACACTTTCTTGACTTGGCTTCTCTTGTTGCATTTCAGTTTGGTTTTCAAATGTGGTCATATCTACCCCCACCCTCCTCCTGCCAAAAAAAGAAAAAAACCTGAGAGAGTTCCAATCAACCAAGGCCAAACATGGATAGCTACACTGCCTTCCTCCTGTTTCAAGCATTAATAAATACTCATCTTTAGTCACGATGTTTGGAACAGAAACCATCACTACCCTCAGAGAAGAAACTTGGGAAGGAAAACTGACAAGACTGGGGTTGGTATCAGACTTCATTAGCTCTTAGTTCTGTAAGGTGGCAAATCACCTTACCTTTGTCTCATCATGAATTATATTCTTGCAAAAGGACATTAACAATGTGTCCCACTTACCTCATGGACATCTTAAGAAGTAAATATTCTTCAAATGCTAAAGAACAAGTGAGAAGTTTGTTTTTTGTTATTGCATGTGCATCTATGGAGAATTAGAACCTACCTCCTTGAAAGAATTCAGTGAATTTCTCCAATAATTTATTGAAAATTAGGGAAGTTCAGATTTGAGTTCATTCTAGATCAAGCCCAGATGTGGCATCTCTTATTTCTTCTGTTTCAAGGAGAATAAGCATGAGACAGCTTTTCTTCTCTGAGATACTTGATATGATATCGGGAAGTACTATATTGGTGGCTCAGTGGGAAAGAACCCACCTGCTAGTGTGGGAGACACAGGAGATTAGGGTTCAACCCTTGGCTCAAGAAGATCCCCTGGAGAAGGAAATGGTAACCCATTCCAGTATTTTTGTCTGGAAAATCCCATGGACAGAGAAGCCTGCTGGGCTACAGTCCATGGGATCGCAAAGAATCAGACATGGTTTCATGACTAAATAACAACACTGTTTTAGGAGGAGGAGCCCAGGATACAGTATTAGAAATCTGGGTGAGAATTCCAGTTCTGCCATTTGTATGTTTACCTCAGGCCAGCCTTTGCCTTTCATGAGTTTCCTGAACCAAACAGACAGCAGTTCATTCTCTGTCTCTCCTGTAGTCATGCAGTGGGTTCAGAAGGGAAGGGATGTTACCAGCGTTACCCTCAGATGCCTTGGAACCACTACCCAGGTTCACAGAATTTGGGGGGAAAAGAAAACAACAGAGATTTGCCCAATACGAAATCTGGTTCTATTGAGTTAACTCAAAAGGAAGCTCAAAGAAAGTGGTTATATATTCTATGATTTGCCTCTAATGTTTAGACTAATGTTAGGCCTCTGTTCCCACCACCTATGAATAGATAGGTGGGGGTACCATTATGTCTATTGAGTCTAATTCTCAGTCAGATGGAGTCCCTTCAATTTGGGTGTTACTCCACTAATAAATGATGGTCCACATTAAATCTTATCTAGAAGAAGTGAATTTCATGAAAATATTGGTTGGGTAGTTCAGCAGAGCGTCCTGGGAGGCAAAAATACCTAAACAGTGAACTCTTAAAGGGACACATGGATAGACCAAGATTTGTAGATCAAAAAACAAAATTTAACAGTCAATCCTGGGGCAATGGTTTACTCATTTTACAAAAATTAGAATAATGGTTGACTCTGGGGAAAAGCAAAAGGAAAAAAAAAAAAAGAAACTGAAGGTGAGCTTTGAAGTCCTCTAAAGAACTCACCCAATTTCTTAATGTGAGCTTTAATTGCCCAAGTGTTCACTGTGTTATTTGTCATCTGCCTATGTATAGATGCTATGGATTCAAATGTATACTTCAAAATAAATTTATTCACAAATTAAAAAGATAAGAGCTGAAATATTATGACTCCAGGATCTTGAGTAGGATGAATGGGAAACAATTACCTAACTAAAATTGCAAGCTGAATTTAGAATAAAATATTTCAAACCATACCCTGATTGAGCTGGTGTTGATGGCTGCCTGAAAGATCAACACAGACCACCTCTAGGCCGATTTTATTTATTACCATATCCATGTTAGTGTGTGTGTATGTCAGTTGTTCAGTTATGTCTGAGTCTTTGTGACCCCATAGACTGTGGCCCTGCCAGGCTTATCTGTCTGTGGAATTCTCCAGGCAAGAATACTAGAGTGAGTTTTCATTCCCTTCGCCAAGGGGTCTTCCTGATACAGAGATTGAATCCATGTCTCCTGCATTGAAGGCAGATTCTTTACCATCTGAGCCACTAAGGAAGCCCAAACGTTTTAGGAGAAACAGGCGAATATAAAGCAAAAGGGTGAACTGAGTAACTATTTATGAACTTAGACTAAAATAACTATGACTAATACAATACATTTCAGTAAATAACTGTCAAAGTGGTAACACAGGAATTTATTAAAGATGTCCTATTTTACCACAGAGACCTTCTTTTGACATTTGAGGTTCACTCACACCCAGGACTCAGAGGCTAATTCTAAGTTTAGTGCTGGCAGCAGGCAGTCATGTCAACTTTTATCCAGGGAGGACTGACAGTAACAGAGGACAATGTCCACACCACATATAGCAATAGAACCGTGGGCTCACAGTCTGTCATCAACTGGCCCAGAAGACTGGGACTTGGTCAGTGACTGCCAGTTTCTCTCATCTGGGCCCCTATTTCCAACTCAGGACCCACCAGAGGAAGGTAGATACATATGCTCCCGAAACCAATCACATAGATCTTCTGCCAGGAAACCTACAAATCAGTTTCCCTAACTGTTGGGGGCCAGAGTGAGGTACTCCGCCCGTGACAAAGGTCATGAGGAAGGAGGCTCGACATACGCAAAGGCGGGATCGAGCCTCAGGAGTCCCCCTGGAACTCCTCGAGCATCTACCCCCATAACCAGAGCCTGCCTACTTTACTACTTTGTGCTCTTTCCTACATCTCTGACTTTACAGGGGGCTGTCCCCCACCACCTCTTTCGGAGAAGGAGTTAACCTAGAGCTCCAGTTTATAATAATTCCTGGGCGTGATAAGAGTGTTTTAACCTACAAACTCCTCTGAAGGTTCTCTAGCCTGCCTGACAGGCTCGTCCGGCCACATGTGATTGCTCACAGCCTCCCAACTGTGAGAGGCACGAGATGCTTTAAACCTTCTAAAAACAGGTTCCTTAGAAAAGTTACAAAACTATTAGTATAAGTATAATGGGCTAATTAGAAATTGTGTTGGTGAAGGGTTTTTCATTTGTTGAGCCAATGTTTGTTGCTAAGTCTCCATATCCCCTGCCTTTACACACATTAATGAATATATAGAATTAACCTTTGATATTAATCACGTTAGACCTTAGGCTAAGTAAATTCTTTCCTTAACTAAAACCCACTACACCCTCACCCTGTAGGAATGTAACTTTATTTGGGTGGCGTCTGTTTTGAGAATAATCAGCCCTGGAGAAATAAGTGTCCTGATTGACTGACCACTGTCACAAGGAGAGGGTCGTAAATTGTCAGCAGGCCCCCCTGGCCAGAAGATGATGTAACACCCCTAAGACCTCTGTACACATTTGTGTGAAGCACCTGACTTTAATAAAAGTCAGGACTGCTGTCCCCACGTGACTTTTGTATAACATCTCAGTGTATAAAAACAGACTCTGGAAAATAAAGAATTGGGATCAGTTTCTCGAAATACTGGTCTCCCCATGTCGCTCTCTCTCTCACTCTGGTTGAGTCTCCATCTGGAGCGCGGAACCCACCATGCTTACTAATTATGCCTGGGCTTCTAAGATCCGACCGGGGAGGCCTCAGTGTCTCCTCTCCTTCGGGAGAACGGAAGGACGCCTGCGGCCTACGTAAGTGGTGCAAACTTCTTGTCTTGAAGTTTTATTGGTCTCCCGCGTAAACCAAGCTACTCAGCCTCTTTTCTCCACTGAATTTTCCTACTGAGCTATCCTTATTCTATTACTCTTTATATCTTTAATTAATATCTAATTGAAGCTATTGTATCCTGATCCTCGCCTATGCCGTCTCTCCTTCGAATACCCTGGATCAGCCGGGGCTGGTCCCCAGCACCTAACCTCCAATCAGCGTGCATCTGAAGCTTTGTCTTCTTCCTCTATAAAGCTTTCCTACTCTTCTGACTGCCTTTGAATTTCTGCCAAACCCAAGTGATGGTGGCGGATGTGCTTGCAAAGGCTAAATTAATAGCCACTGCCGGTTCTCATCTGGGATATCTTTATTAATTTCTCCACCAGGTATTGCCTCCACCAGATCCTCATCAGCAAACAAATGAAAAACCAACTACATTTTAAAGTCTCTCATCTCACCCCCACTTCCTCCCTGTCCATTAATTTCTGCAAAAGAACTGACATTGATGGAAAAACATACTTAATTATATTATATTCTTTCCTTTTAATATTGAGCAAGAATTAGTCATAAGTGCTCTAAATACAGTGTGCGTGTCTGTCAGTCACTCAGTTGTGTCCAACTCTTTGAGACCCCATGGACTATAGCCTGCCAGGCTCCTGTGTCCATGGAATTCTCCAGGCAAGAATACTGGAGTGGGTTGCCATTCCTTTCTCCAGGGGATCTTCTCCAGGGAGAGAAACTGAGTCTCCCACATTGCAGACAGATTCCTCGTTGTCCAAGCCATAAATGCAGCATATCAACAGGCAAAGTCACATGGATTTAAGCAAAACAAGAAGATTTAAGTAAATATGTAAGTAGACATAAGTGAATATGGCTACACGCAGACATACACACACGCACGTACATACGATGAAGTGGACCTGTTCGAAAATAAGAACCTATTGAAAATACGGGCCCATGGAAAATAAAAAATTATAGGTTCATTTTTGCTTTGTGATTAGATTGAATTTAGATTTTAAAAGCAATATGTGGATTGCTTTTAAAATTCTTGTCACAATATTTTGTGAATTTGTTTTTTTAAAATAGAGAAATTTTTACCTAAAAGGATCAAACTAGTCCCCCAGTTTTGTTCTCTGATACAAACCTTTGTATCCTTTTCTCTTTTAATGGTCAACAATCATTACACTCTGTAAACCACTGCAATGCTTATCCTACAAGAGTATTTTTAATCTCATCATCCCAGTTTGTAGGAAGTGCCCTGATTTTTGAAATTTAACACTTGTCTGTCTGTCATAGTGTAGCTGATGCTGCCTCTTCTGCTGATAAAGATAGTGCAGAACGTGTACACCCGCGGCGGATTCACGGTGATGTATGGCAAAACCAACACAATATTGTAAAGTAATTAGCCTCCAATTAAAATAAATAAATTAAAAAAAAAGAAAAGAAAGCAAGAAAAAAAAGAATAAAGAAAAAAGCGACAGAATAAAGCTGAGCTGAGAGTCCTCTTGTTCTGATAGAAACAAATTACATTGAGATGGAGCTTATAAATGACTAGTAAACCAGCCAATCTGCCTACAAAATATAATATATTTTGTACGTGCAATTAAACCTTGTGTGTGTGTGCGTGTCTCACTGGGTAAGACAGGATTTGAGATGTGATGATTTCAGACAAGACTTTCAGCTGTGGTGTCTATTCCAGTAAAACTCTAGACACTAAGCTGGACTGCATATTATTTTTATCTGGCCTTGTAGAACACACCATTAATCCTCAACTGCACTGCTATATTGGTAAGAGAGAAGAAACATCAGATCAGAGGGGAAAAAAAAATCTAAGAATGTTAGGAGCTAGGAAGGAAAAAAAAGCTAATTTGTCTGTTACAGTTCATTTCACATGTAGAGGGAGTTAAGATGGGAAAAGTATATCTCAGAAGGTAATTACATTTTGTCTGCAATCAATAGAACACACTGAGGAGAGAAAAACTACTTGTATTACACTTAGAATTAGGGGCTTCACAATGTAGCTTGAATTATCCTCGGTCACAGCAGCTGGAGCAAGGCTGACAAAGTCTTATCTTATTCCAAAGTTTTCAACTCAATCTCTGTCTTCTCTTCAAATCTCTACACCCTGAGACTAGAAACCATCAGGTCACGACTATGATTTTGGTCTTTTTCAAACATCATGATCAGTCGTGAAGTATGGAATCATACATGAAGTCAGGAATCATTTTGTCACTATTAATATTTAATTAGCTCATGGTAGCAATCAACTCATTTGAAATTTATCAATCAGTGAGGTTGTTGTCAATAACTCCATCTGCTTGCATGATGAAATGCTTCTTGAGTGAGCAAGGGTATGGTAGAATTCGTGTTGGTGGATTAACCACTGTGCCCAGCATGGGGTATACCCATGGGAATGGGAATGTCACCTGTATGGGTGCTGGCATGTGTCACAGTGAGAAGAGCATGCTGAACACTGGGCTGATTGACAGGTCCTCCACTGCGACATTTTCAAACTAAATGTATGCTGTCGCCAGATATTCTCTTCTACTGTGGTCCTCATGGCAGTCACAGCCTCTTATCACCCTTTCCAAGATGCCCAGCTGAGAAGCTCAGAGTCATCTTTAATTTCTCTGCGGCATAGGTCAGTACTCTTTTCGATTATAAGGGATGGAAGTACAGTTCAAAAAAGCTTTCGAAAAGAGTGAATACAGTGGTCTGTGTAACCTGAATTAGAGCTTTTGACTCGGCAGGATCTGAGGATTCTAATAGTATCTTCAGGGGCTGGATTCCCTCTCCTTTTCTCAGCTAGAATTTTCTCTGGGCAAACTTCATTCTCTGGTATGTGTTCTCCATTTGGGAAAACATGGCAAATGGTAGCTCTGGGGTTAAGTTATTTTTATATTTCCTGTAGAAAAGAGCAGACCACATTTCTAATAATTTCAGAAATTCTTTGTCACTCTCCACTAGCTATGTCTCTAGCCATATGGCTACTCCCCAGCCTCAAGAAGATGAGATGCTATGATTGGCCAACCTGGATTCCATCCCCCGACCCAACCCCTTATTTGTCCAGTGCATGAGAAAGATATTGAGCAACAGAAAGTGACAGATAGCAGGTTCATCCACATTTCTTTTACCTAATAGCCAGGGAACTGACAAGTCATATGGCTTTTACATCTTAAAAATCTCTTGGTCATTTTCTCCTTCAAATTCTACTGCCATTGTCTGAGTTGAGGTTCTCATCTGGTTGTTTACCATTGATGCTTGGTTACAATTCATGCTTTTGAGTTGTGATACTGGAGAAGAATCCTGAGAGTCCTTTGCACAGCAAGGAAATCAAGATGGCCAATTCTAAAGGAAATCAACCCTAAATGCTCATTGGAAAGACTGATGCTGAAGCTCCAATACTTTGGCCACCTGCTGTGAAGAGCCAAATCATTGGAAAAGATGCTGATGCTGGGAAGATTGAGGGCAGGAGAAGTGGGTGACAGAGGATGAGATGGTTATATAACATCACTGACCCAGTAAATATAAATCTGAGCAAACTCCTGGGAGATAGTGAAAATCAAAGGAGCCTGGAATGCTGCAGTCCATGGGGTGATAAACGGTTGGACACAACTTAGTAACTGAACTAAGTTAACTGTAACTTAGTAACTAAGTAACTGACCAGTTAATTATAACAACAATTAACTGGTCCCCTTGCTTCCTTTCAACATCTTCTCTTGTAACTCCAGCATGTCTCTTCACAGCTGTTGATTCCTATGTGCACCATCCTTGACACATATTCATCTATTCCTCATGTCCCTTAATATCTAACACCTTGCATAGAATGATCAGAACATTTCCCCTCATTCACACACGAAAACTACTGATTACATTTTAACAAAGTTGGCTGTGAGACTGCATCCAGCTCCATATGCTTTTCAATAACCTTGAAACTCTGCCACAACAGGATAAACCTAAACCCTCTTCTTGAATCTGGGTGGACTTTGGACTCATATATAACCAACAAATGGAGAAGCAAGTGGCCACACACTCCAATATTCTTACCTGGGAAATTCCATGGACAGAGGAGCTGGTGGGCTACAGTCCATGAGACTGCAAAGAGGAGGACATGTTCAGTTCCGTTCAGTCACTCAGTCAGGTCTGACTCTTTGCGACTCCATGAAACATAGAATGCCAGGCCTCCCTGTTCATCACCAACTACCGGAGTCCACCCAAACCCATTGAGTCGATGATGCCTGCCAACCATCTCATCCTCTGTCGTGCCCTTCTCCTCCTGCCCTCAATCTTTCCCAGCATCAGGGTATTTTCCAATGAGCCAGATTTTCACATCAGGTGGTCAAAGTATTGGAGTTTCAGCTACAGCATCAGTCCTTCCAATGAACACCCAGGACTGATCTCTCTTAGGATGGACTGGTTGGATCTCCTTGCAGTTCAAGGGACTCTCAAGAGTCTTCTCCAACACCACAGTTCAAAAGCATCAATCCTTTGGAGCTCAGCTTTCCTTATAGTCCAACTCTCACATCCATACATGACCACGGAAAAACCATATCCTTGACTAGATGGACCTTTGTTGGCAAAGTAATGTCTCTGCTTTTGAATATGCTGTCTAGGTTGGTCATAACTTTCCTTCCAAGGAGTAAGTGTATTTTAAATTCATGGCTGCAATCACCATCTGCAGTGATTTTGGAGCCCAGAAAAATAAAGTCAGCCACTATTTCCACTGTTTTCCCCGTCTATTTGCCATGAAGTGATGGGACCGGATGCCATGATCTTAGTTTTCTGAATGTTCAGCTTTAAAACAACTTTTTCACTCTCCTCTTTCACTTTCATCAAGAGGCTCTTTAGTTCTTCTTAACTTTCTGCCATAAGGGTGCTGTCATCTGCATATTTGAGGTTATTGATATTTCTCCTGGCAATCTTGATTCCAGCTTGGGCTTCATCCAGCCCAGCATTTCTCATGATGTTCTCTGCATACAGGTTAAATAAGCAGGGTGACAATATACAGCTTTGAAGTACTCCTTTTCCTATTTGGAACCAGTCTGTTGTTCCATGTCCAGTTCTAACTGTTGCTTCCTGACCTGCATATAGGTTTCTCAAGAAGCAAGTCAGGTGGTCTGGTATTCCCATCTATTTCAGAAATTTCCACAGTTTATTGTGATCCACACAGTCAAAGGCTTTGGCATAGTCAATAAAGCAGAAATAGATGTTTTTCTGGAACTCTCTTGCTTTTTCCAAGATCCAGCAGATGTTGGCAATTTGATCTCTGGTTCCTTTGCCTTTCGTCAAGCCAGCTTGAACATCTGGAAGTTCACAGTTCATGTGTTGCTGAAGCTTGGAGAATTTTGAGCATTACTTTACTAGCATGTGAGATGAGTGTAATTGTGCGGTAGTTTGAGTATTCTTTGGCATTGTCTTTCTTTGGGATTGGAATGAAAACTGACCTTTTCCAGTCCTGTGGCCACTGCTGAGTTTCTCATATTTGCTGGCATATTGAGTGCAGCACTTTCACAGCGTCATCTTGCAGGATTTGAAATAGCTCAACTGGAATCCATCACCTCCACTAGCTTTGTTCGTAGTGATGCTTCCTAGGGCCCACTTGACTTCACATTCCAGAATGTCTGGCTCTAGGTGAGTGATCACACCATGATGATTATCTGGGTCATGAAGATCTTTTCTGTACAGTTCTTCTGTGTATTCTTGCCACCTCTTCTTAATATCTTCTGCTTCTATTAGGTCCCTTCCATTTCTGTCCTTTATCGAGCCCATCTTTGCATGAAATGTTTTCTTGTTATCTGTAATTTTCTTGAGAAATCTCTAGTCTTTCCCATTCTGTTGTTTCCTCTATTTCTTTGTATTAATCACTGAGGAAGGCTTTCTTATCTCTCCTAGCTATTCTTTGGAGCTCTGCATTCAGATGCTTTTATCTTTCCTTTTCTCCTTTGCTTTTTGCTTCCCTTCTTTTCACAGCTAATTGTAAGGCCTCCTCAGATAGCCATTTTGCTTTTTGTATTTCTTTTTCTTGTGAATGGTCTTGATTCCTGTCTCCTGTACAGTGTCACCAACCTCCGTCCATAGTTCATCAGGCACTCTGTCTATCAGATCTAGTCCCTTAAATCTATTTCTCACTTCCACTGTATAGTCATAAGGTATTTGACTTAGGTCATACCTGAATGGTCTAGTGGTTTTCTCCACTGTCTTCAATTTCAGTCTGAATTTGGCAATAACAAGTTCATGATTTGAGCCTCAGTCAGCTCCAGGTCGTGTTTTTGCTGACTGTATAATGCTTCTCCATCTTTGGCTGCAAAGAATATAATCAATCTGATTTTGGTGTCGACCATCTGGTGATATCCATGTGTAGAGTCTTCTCTTGTGTTGTTTGAAGAGGGTGTTTGCTGTGACCAGTGCATTCTCTTGGAAGAATGCTATTAGCCTTTGCCCTGCTTCATTCTGTATTCTAAGGCCAAATTTGCCTGTTACTCCAGGTGTTTCTTGACTTCCTACTTTTGCATTCCAGTCCCCTATAATGAAAAGGACACCATTTTTTGGGTTTTAGTTCTAAAAGGTCTTGTAGGTCTTCATAGAACCATTCAACTTCAGCTTCTTTGGCATTACTGGTCGGGGCATAGACTTGGATTACTGTTCAAACCATTCAATTATTGGATATTGAATGGTTTGCCTGAGAAATGAACAGAGATCATTCTGTCATTTTTGAGATTGCACCCAAGTACTGCATTTTTGACTCTTTTGTTGACGATGATGGCTACTCCATTTCTTCTAAGGGATTCCTGCCCACAGTAGTAGATATAATGGTCACCTGAGTTAAATGCACCCATTCCAGTCCATCTTAGTTCACTGATTCCTAGAATGTCGATGTTCACTCTTGTCATCTCCTGTTTGACCACTTCCAATTTGCCTTGATTCATGGACCTAACATTCAAGGTTCCTATGCAATATTGATCTTTATAGCATCAAATCTTGCTTCTATCACCAGTCCCATTCACAACTGGGTGTTGTTTTTGCTTTGGCCCCATCCCTTCATTCTTTTTGGAGTTATTTCTCCACTGATCTCCAGTAGCATGTTGGGCACCTACTGACCTAGGGAGTTCATCTTTCAGTGTCCTATCTTTTTGCCTTTCATACTGTTCATGGGATTCTCAAGAAAAGAATACTGAAGTGGTTTGCCATTCCCTTCTCCAGTGTTTCACATTCTGTCAGACTTCTCCAACATGACACTTCCGTCTTGGGTGGCCCCATACAGCATGGCTTAGTTTCAGTGAGGTAGACCATGCTGTTGTCCATATGATCAGATTTGCTATTTGTCCGTGACTGTAGTTTCCGTCTGTCTGCCCCCTGATCCCCTCTCAGTGCCTACCGTCTTACCTGGGTTTCTCTTACCTTGGACGTGGGGTTTCTCTTCACGGTCCTCCAGCAAAGCGCAGCCGCTGCTCCTTACCTCTCCTTAGTCAGACATGACTTAGCGACTAAACCACCACCACCATGACTAACAGAATAGGCAGAAGAGATACCCTGAAACTTCTGAGTCCAGGTTATAATAAGCAATGCAACTTCTATCCAGTAAGCTGAGACATTTACCTTCATGGCCTTGAGCTGCCTTTGTAAGAAATTTGACTATTGTGAGCCTGCCATGCTGTGAGGAAGCTAAGGTTGCACAGAAAGCCTTGTGTAGGGTTAGTCCACATCAACTTCCAGCTACATGAAGACAGATGCCTCCAGACAATTCCAAGGCCAAGGCATGACATTATACTAGCATTCAAAGCTTCCTAGATGGGGCTCTAGACCTTGAGGGACTGAGACAAATCTTTCCACCATGAGACAACCAATTCCCTAACTCACAGAATCCATAAACAGAAGAAAATATTTGTTCTACTCTACCAAGTTTTGTGATGACTTTTAATGCAACAATTTAATCTAGAGTCCTATTCTTAGCATTCTCTTCATCTCCATGCTTGGAAAGCTGGTCATTTATTTTTCATCCAATCCACATATGTTGTTTCTTTATGAATGTCTCAGTGTCCTGTGCTCTGCTATGAGCTCCATGAAGTCAAAGATCATGTCCTATTCACATCTGCTGTCCTAACAACTGGCACATGGTAAATAAGTGTTTATCTGTGAAGGAATAAATCAATGAATGAATAACATAACAAACAAGATGTCTATAAGGTACTGAGAGCATGGTACATGGGCATCTAAGAAGGGATAAGATATGAAAAACTGGGGAAATGTCAATAGCATCAAAAAATATCAATAGCAAATATTAGAAATAAATCTGAAGTTCTGGGATTTGAAAACCAGGGACTAGAACTATGAATCAGGAAAACATCAGGACTTAGAATCAGGAAAGTAGTGAACAGATATGAAAGGCAAGTGGGATTTTAACTTGGGAGGAATCAAAGCAGAACTTGGGGTTCAAGATGGGAATATATATATAAAAAATCTCTCTTATATATAAAAGGAGATTTTGAGAACAGGGTCAGTGTGGGGTACCAGTCAGGCTGCTTCATGATTAAGCCAGGAATTTCTTATCTTTAAGCCCCATTCATCCTGGAAATTGGGCTGAAGTTAAACCTACACATGATGGTTCATTGATCCAGCTGGGCTGAGAGAATAAACCTTAAAAGGTGGGAGACAAGGATGGTCAGCTTATGTGTTCATCTTTATCACAATGATTAATGGATTTCCTGTCTCCAAAGGAATTTTGCCCATTTTTCTTTTTTACTTTATTCACTGGTCCAGGGCCCTGGGAAATCACAAAGTCCCTTTTATAGCTATAATTTTTTCATTTTTTTTTCAGGAAAACCAGGGGTTATGTCCATCCAGGCAATGGTTACCAGAGTAATAATGTATAAAGGGTGGGGATGGCTACTCCATCTACTACACCTGAGCTTCCTGTGTCTTGACAGGGATAGAGTCTAAAGTTCAAAAGTGAAGACAAGATGAAAAGAAACATTTGTGGTTCCATCAACATAAGGGATCAATATCCATTGATCACAAAGAGTTACCATGTATTTGGTTCCCTGGCATTAATTATTAAAATTAATTAAGAAATCTTCCAAGAGACCATTTAGTTTTCTACCATATTTGGCTTCTAATGACTGTTCAGTGCAGATGGTATGTCCATCACTGACATAGTTCTCTGCCTCTTGATTAAACTTCTATTCCCAATGTTATAGAATCAACTCAGATTCCTCTCAAATCAATGTGTTTCTCTTACACTCTCTACTGCTTCTTCTCACCAAGCATATACTCCCAGTTACTTTCATTTGGAATGTTTTCCATCCTCTCATCTTGTTGTTAATACTCATCTTCCACACTGACACCTGGCTAAATATTTCTCATCATTCTAGATTTATGGGATACTTCTTCCAGGTAATCTTTTCAAACTGAGTTAGGAAGTATCTTCAGTTCAGTTCAGTTCGGTTCAGTTCAGTCGCTCAGTCGTGTCTGACTCTTTGCGACCCCATGAATCGCAGCATGCCAGGCCTCTCTGTCCATCACCAACTCCCGGAGTTCACTCAAACTCACGTCCATCAAGTCAGTAATGCCATCCAGCCATCTCATCCTCTGTTGTCCCCTTCTCCTCCTGCCTCCAATCCCTCCAAGCATCAGAGTCTTTTCCAATGAGTTAACTCTTCGCATGAGGTGGACAAAGTATTGGACTTTCAGCTTGAGCATCAGTCCTTCCAGTGAACACCCAGGACTGATCTCCTTTAGAATGGACTGGTTGGATCTCCTTGCAGTTCAAGGGACTCTCAAGAGTCTTTTCCAGCACCTCAGTTCAAAAGCATCAATTCTTAGGCACTCAGCTTTCTTCACAGTCCAAATCTCACATCCATACATGACCACTGGAAAAACCATAGCCTTGACTAGATGGACCTTTGTTGGCAAAGGAATGTCTCTGCTTTTGAATATGCTCTCTAGGTTGGTCATAACTTTCCTTCCAAGGAGTAAGTGTCTTTTAATTTCATGGCTGCAGTCACCATCTGCAGTGATTTTGGAGCCCCCCAAAATAAAGTCTGACACTATTTCCACTGTTTCCCCATCTATTTCCCATGAAGTGATGGGACCAGATGCCATGATCTTAGTTTTCTGAATGTTGAGCTTTAAGCATCTTAATCTAAGACTATTAGGGCCCTTGGCAATTAATTAAAGTAAAGTGATAATTTCCCTGTTCTGGAAACTTCCCAGTGAGCTACTCAGGGAAGAGGAACTGAATATTCTTAGGTATTGTGCATCTATGATATTTCAGATGTACTAGGATCATGTTAATATTCACTCAGGTGAGAAAAACTTACCACTTTCCCATTCTTTTCAAGTACAGTGTCTTGTTTAACGCTTCATAAGCACTCTGTAAGATGCCATGGAGCAAGCTGAGAGGACTTACATGATAAATTAAAACCTGTAATTCCTCCTGAAACCACATGATCTTCCAGAAACAAAAAGGAGTAGAAGCCTAAAGGAGTCATTATTTTGGTTTATATGGAAAAACATGGTTATTGTTAGCTTTTCCCTTTTCAGTCCTTTTTGTTTCTTTGGCAACCACTGACTGACACTTTCAACCAATACAAAAACTTATATGATGCTCTTCGCCTAATGTACCAGTTTGTAATGTATTGTTTGCCCATCTAGTAAATAAAAATTATTTAATGAATAAAATAAATGTTAAACCAAGGTGCCCCCTGGTTGTATATGTAGAAATTAACTCTTTCCATGATACTCAAGTGTCAAGTTTTTTAAGAGCTGAAAAATGGACTTTCATACTGATGCAGCTGTTAGCATTAGCATTTTGACTGGGTCATTGCCACAATCTCATCTTGTTGTATTCAGTACCAAGTACCACTTATTAAGGGTTGATTCTGTGCTATACACAGATTGAGCATCATGCAAACATTTCATCACTTGGTTCTCAGTTGAGAGAATATAATTTATGCCCATTTTTAAGAGGAGAAAACCAATTCTTAGAGCAGTTCAATAAAACACTGAGAATGGGTCTGTGAGTGTTAAAGTTAGGGTTTTCATAAAGATCTTTCAGTTGCTAGAAGCTACATTCAAAACTAGTAATTTCCACAAATTTAACTCAAGCTTAAGTATTTTAATTAAAATATTTTTAAATTATGCTTTTATTGTTTCCTAAACACTGTTACATTCATTGTCCCAGTGGATTTTCATCTCAGTTCCTGAACTGGGCAGTTCAAGAAAAGGCTAAGATAGAAGAGGGTCATTCAGTGACTCAGAGTCAGAGCCAGCATTGGGAGCTGGATTTCCTGACTCATCCCAAGGCTCATTCACTTAAGAGGATCATTGTAACCTAAAAGCTTTATCATCCTGGTGGTCTCCTCAAATGAATGCTTCTTCATCCTCCAACAAATTCCTTCTCTATGTTCTCTCTCTTATTTTATTGAGAAAGAATATCTCCTTTTAATGCCCATTTTCCAGTGCATTAAGGATGAGGCATAGCTTTACTGTGAAAAGAAAAATAAAATAGTTACTTCTGTACAGGAAGGATGCCATCAACAAAATAAAAAGGCAAACCAATGAACTGGAAAATATTTTTAAATCATATGTCTGATAAGGGCTAAGTATCCAAAATATGCAAATAATACAAACAACTCAATAGCAAAAAGAAAAAAAAAAGTTGATTTAAAAAAAATGGGTAGAAAATCTGATAGATAGTTTTTTTTTTCAAAGATGTAATCATGGAGTGGGTAGCTTTCCCTTCTCCAGGGTATTTTCTCAATCCAGGGATCAAATCCAGGTCTCCTGCATTGCAGGCAAATTCTTTACCTTGGTTAAGAATAACCAAGGTATTCTTAACTAAGATATCAGGGAATCCCTAAGCATGGTCAATGGATACATGTAAAGATGCTCAGAAACACCAATCATCATAGAAAGATGCAAATTAAAACCACCTGGAGACATCACTTCATACCTGTTAGAATGGCTATCATCAAAAAAGACAAAAAAATAACAGGATTTGGTAAGGATATGGAGAAAAGAAAATCCTTGTACACTGTTAGTGGGAATTTGAACTGGTGCAACAACTGTGGAAATAGTATGAAGGTTCTTCAAAAAATTAAAAATAGAACTACATTTTCTGAAGAAAATGAAAACAATAACTTGAAAATATATCTATACCCCCATGTGCATTGCAGCCTTACTTGCAATAGTTAATACATGAAAATGATCTAAGTGCCCATCAATGGATGAATGGGTAAAGAGAGTGTGATATTTATACATAATGGAATATTATTCAGCCTTAAAAAGAATGAAATCTTGCCATTTGTGACAACATAGATGAACTGCAAGGTTACTGTGCTAATTGAAATAATTCAAGCAGAGAAAGACAAACACTGTACAACCTCACTTATATGTGAGCTATGGAATAAAAATAAAAACAAAAAACAGACTCACCGATACAGAGAACTAATTTAGAGTTGCCAGAGGTGGTGGAAGAAGGGCTCTGGAATGATGATTGTGTGTGATAAATAGGCAAATGGGGTGAAAAGTTACAAACTTTCCGTCATAAAGCAAAAAGTCATGGAATGGAATGTACAAGATGGTGACAGTAGTTAATAATACTGTATTGTGCATTTGATAGTTGCTAAGGAATGAAGCAGGGCAAAGGCTAATAGAGTTTTGCCAAGAGAATGCACTGGTCATAGCAAACACCCTCTTCCAACAACACAAGAGAAGACTCTACACAATGACATCACCAGATGATCAACACCAAAATCAGATTGATTATATTCTTTGCAGCCAAAGATGGAGAAGCTCTATACAGTCAGCAAAAACAAGACTGGGAGCTGCCTGTGGCTCAGATCATGAACTCCTTATTGCCAAATTCAAACTTAAATTGAAGACAGTAGGGAAAACCACTAGACCATTCATGTATCACCTAAATCAAATTCCTTATGATTATACAGTGGAAGTGAGAAATAGATTTAAGGGCCTAGATCTGATAGAGTGCCTGATGAACTATGGATGGAGGTTAGTGACATTGTACAGGAAACAGGGATCAAGACCAGCCCCATGGAAAAGAAATGCAAAAAAGCAAAATGGCCATCTGGGGAGGCCTTACAAATAGCTATGAAAGAAGAGAAGCGAAACACAAAGGAGTAAAGGAAAGATATACACATCTGAATGCAGAGTTCCAAAGAATAGCAAGGAGAGATAAGAAAGCCTTCCTCAACAATCAGTGCAAAGAAATAGGGGAAAACAACAGAATGGGAAAGACTAGAGATCTCTTCAAGAAAATTAGAGATACCAAGGGAACATTTCATGCAAAGATGGGCTCGATAAAGGACAGAAATGGTATGGACCTAACAGAAGCAGAAGATATTAAGAAGAGGTGCAAGAATACACAGAAGAACTGTACAAAAAAGATCTTCATGACCAAGATAATCGTGATGGTGTGATCACTCACCTAGAGCCAGACATCCTGGAATGTGAAGTCAAGTGGGCCTTAGAAAGCATCACTACGAACAAAGCTAGTGGAAGTGATGGATTCCAGTTGAGCTATTTCAAATCCTGCAAGATGACGCTGTGAAAGTGCTGCGCTCAATATGCCAGCAAATTTGGAAAACTCAGCAGTGGCCACAGGACTGGAAAAGGTCAGTTTTCATTCCAATCCCAAAGAAAGACAATGCCAAAGAATGCTCAAACTACCACACAATTGCACTCATCTCACATGCTAGTAAAGTAATGCTCAAAATTATCCAACCCAGGCTTCAGCAACAGACTGGTTCCAAATAGGAAAAGGAGTACATCAAGGCTATATATTGTCACCCTGTTTATTTAACTTATTGCACAGTACATCATGAGGAATACTGGGCTGGAAGAGGCACAAGCTAGAATCAAGATGGCAGGGAGAAATATCAATAACCTCAGATATGCAGATGACACCACCCTTATGGCAGAAAGTGAAGAGGAACTATAAAGCCTCTTGATGAAAGTGAAAAAGTTGGGTTAAAGCTCAACATTCAGAAAATGAAGATCATGGCATCTGGTCCCATCACTTCATGGGCAATAGATGGGGAAACAGTGGTAACTGTCAAACTTTATTTTTGGGGGCTCCAAAATCACTGCAGATGGTGATTGCAGCCATGAAATTAAAAGACGCTTACTCCTTGGAAGGAAAGTTATAACCAACCTAGATAGCATATTGAAAAGCAGAGACATTACTTTGCCAACAAAGGTCCATCTAGTCAAGGCTATGGTTTTTCCAGTGGTCATGTACAGCTGTGAGAGTCGGACTGTGAAGAAAGCTGAGAGCTGAAGAATTGATGCTTTTGAACTGTGATTCTGGAGAAGACTCTTGAGAGTCCCTTGGACTGCAAGTAGATCTAACCAGTCCATTCTAAAGGAGGTCAGTCCTGAGTGTTCTTTGGAAGGACTGATGCTAAAGCTGAAAGTCCAATACTTTGGCCACTTCATGCAAAGAGTTGACTCCTTGGAAAAGACTCATGTTGGGAGGGATTGGGGGCAGGAGGAGAAGGGGATGACAGAGGTGAGGTGCTGGATGGCATCACCGACTCGATGGACGTGAGTTTGAATGAACTCCGGGGGTTGGTGATGGACAGGGAGGCCTGGCGTGCTGCAATTCATGGGGTCTCAAAGAATCAGACACGACTGAGTGACTGAACTGAACTGAATTTAAGAGAGTAGATCTTAGAAATTTCTTACCACAAGAAAAAATAATTGTAACTATATAAAAAGGACTTCCTTGGTGGCTCAGATGGTAAAGCATCTGCCTGCAATGTGGGAGACCCGGGTTCAATTCTTGGGTTGGGAAGATCTCCTGGAGAAGTAAATGGCAACCCACTCCAGTATTCTTGCCTGGAAAATCTCATGGATGGAGGAGCCTGATAGGCTACAGTTTATGGGGCCGCAAAGAGTCAGACGCGACTGAGCAACTTCACTTTCACTTTCAAAAAGATGAGTGTTAACTAGACTTTTTGTGATGATCATTTCTCAAGTGTGTACAAATATCTAATCATTTGTTGTACACTTGAAACTATTATGATGTTATATGTCAATCACACCTCAATTAAAAAAATAAAGAAAGGAAATAACAGTTGCCCTGGAATGCAAACTGTAGGCTAAACAACTTTAGACTGTTATATGGCTACCTTTGTATATACTTACAAGTTAATAGAGTTCTCAGGAGTTGATGAGACCTAAACAGACCCACTTTTCGATGTTGTGAGCACAATCGGTGCCCCTTGAATTATCCACTAAATGGAAATATTGATCCCTTAAATCATAATCAAGATATAAAATGAGGATGTATATGTACATTTCATATGTTAAAAGTTGTATATAGAACATCTGGAACTTCCTTTAGTAATCATAAAGTGCATAATAGGAGTAAAGAATCTTAATTATGTAGTAGCTTTTCAAAAAATGTCTATATATTTATATATTTTAATGTATATTGGGTTATAAATATGTGGTACATATATATTTTTAGCATTGAAAATGTTAAAATCAGACATGTGTGCATTCATGCTCAGTCATGTTGGACTCTGAAACCCCATGGATTCATCAGGATCCTCTATCCACGAATTTTCCAGGCAAGAATACTGGAGTGGGTTGCCATTTAGTTCTCCAGGGAATCTTCCTGACCCAGAGATCGAATGCATATCTCCTGCATTACAGAGGGATTCTTTACCACTGAGCTACTAGGGAAGCCAGAAATCAGATAATGCTTCCATTAAAAAAAAAAATAGTAGGTAGAATCATTACTCATGAATTGGAAGAAAGCCTCACCTTTAAGAGCTCTGGTTATATGTTAACTCTCAGAGAACAAAACCTTGGAGATGGTGTCAAGAGAAACAAATTAACATGTATTTAGCAAAACTAAGTGCCGAGGTATCTTGTTTAAAGGGTGATCTTCTTTAAGTCTTATTACCATTCTATGAGCTAGTATTGCATTTTCCCATTTTATGGATAAGAAAAGTAAAGCTCAGAGATGTTTAACACTCATTACGGTCACACAGCTAGCAAACAATTTCAGATCCATTTGACACCACTGGTCTATCCTCTCTGTGTGATAGTCATTTGTGTTTTGTTTTTGTTTTTTTAAACTGGGAATATGAGTTAAACCACACTCACACCTTCCTTCTCTTTGTAAAAAATCAGCTTTGTTTCAAACAAAACCACACAATGTTCTGAACATAATGGTAGGTGTTTATTTCTTATTCTTGAGCAAAACCCCTATCACTTCTGAAGAATGGTGGATGTGTGGGTGTCCTGATCCTGTCAAACCTACTTCCCCATCTTAATGGAAAGTTCCCAAGGAATTTATATGGGATCTCTGGGACACAACTTGTAAACCACTGATATGATCCAAGAGTTCTACTTGATTTGTTCTTAAGGAGCCAGGATTAGAGACCCAGAAATCCTGTCTCTTGTCCCAGGTCAGCCAGTCTGATCCACAACCCCAGGCTACTGAACTTCATCTGTTACACTTAAACCAGATTCATCTAGAATGGGGATCAGCACCCAGCATGCAATGGGGCCTCAATAGACAGCTAGTAAATAAAAGGTATAGGAAAGTGCCTCCTATCTAAAGGCATGTCTCCCGCATAGCAGGTAGATTCTTTACTAGCTGAGCCACAAGGGAAGCCCAAGAATACTGGAGTGGGTAGCCTACCCCTTCTCCAGAGGATCTTCCAGACCCAGGAATTGAACCAGGGTCTCTTGCATTGAAGGTGGAAAGGGCAATCAACAAATACTAATTTATTACTCACCAATACAGTTGGTCACATTAACATTATTTTTTTTAAGGAGGGTCTTAGATTGGAGTTATTTAAGATGTTTGTTTTTTTGTTGTTTAGTTGCTCTGACTCTTTGCAACCCCATAAGCTGTAGCCCACCAGCCTTCTCTGTCTATGGCATTTCTCAGGCAAAAATACCACAGTTGGTTGCCATTTCCTTCTCCAGGGAACCTTACTGACCCAGGGATCAAACCCACATCTCCTGCATTGGCAGGTTGACTCTACTACTGGGGAGTCACCTTGGAAGAACTTACCTTGGAAGTTCTTTATGATCACAGTGTTGTTACATAGCTGAGCTGAGATTCAAGCAGAATAGATGTAAATCTGGTGTACTTTTGAAAGGCAACTACCTACTCTCTGCAGGTATTGGGACGCCAAACCATGTTGAAAAATTGATATGGAAGCCTCTTCACAAATGTGTAATTGACTATATAGACATAAAACATTACATTTGTTTCAATATTGCCTACTATTTTCAAAAGGATTTCATTCTACCTAGTCAAATTGATGATTTGGCCAATTGTGCCAGGCCACCCTAAGTGGTAGGGATTTATCTCTAAACGTGAAACTTGCAGAAAGCATGGTTGGGATGGGGTTTGGGAGCAGCCATGGCTCTTGCTACTTCAGCAACTTCCACCAGAAGCATCACTCTGTCTTGGAAAGACAGCTCTGCTTTTAGACAGCAGTACGACCTTATGCAAATTACAGGTATTCCATAAGAGTCAATTCTCTCTTTCTTAAACCAAGAGCAATGACATGCCTTTCAGAGGCTCATGGTGTGATCAATAAGGAGGATAAGTGCTAAGCTGGAAGTCTGATTGCTTGGGGGTGCAGCTCAGTTCTCCCACTCATGAATAACAGTATTAAATAATTGTGCCAATAAAAATAGTATTAGAATGTCCATTCTGTATATCTGTGTCTCCATTCCTTCCCTGCAAATAAGTTCACCAATATAATTTTTCTAGATAGTGGGGGAGGGGAGAGGGGAACTAACGGAGAAAGCAGCATGAATATATATACACAGCTGGGTGTGTGATGGATAGCTGGTGAGAAGCTAATGTGTAGCACAAGGAGCTCAGTCTGGTGCTCTGTGATGGCACAGAGGGATGGGATGCGGGGAGTGGAGGGAGCCTAAGGAGACAGAGGACGTCTGTGTCATTATGGCTGATCTGCACTGTTGTAGAAACCAAAGCAACATAGTAAAAATAAAAATGATAATATTTAAATAAAAAATAGAAAAAAAAAAAGAGGACATGGAGAACACCAAGAACATGTCAGCACAGCACAACTCTTGCTGTAACTGCTCAAGAACTGCCTGCTATGGATGTTTTAAAATTATCTTCTGTGTCAGTGACGCTTAGCACAGGGATTGGCACTGCCTAGGGCAGCGGTGGTGTACCAAGCTGGCATTTTGCAGCTCACAGGATGCTGTCATGAGCTCCCATTGATTTCACTTTTACAGCCATCCTATCAGACTGGAGCTGGGCATCTTATTCTATTGGGGCTGATCCTGCTGCTGCTGCCAGATGTCAAGGGACCCCCAGGTCACACAGATGCCTGTTGCCACACTTAGGCTCCCGAGGGAGCGTGACAAGGACAGTTCAGCTGCACGCTTGAGCTAAACCTGAGCCTTGCTTTGTTTGTGAAGCCTGCAGCTTTCTCGTCCAGGGGTGCAGTGAAGACTCTGCAAGGATCCCTTTGCACCTTCTGCTTAGGGTTTTATATTCATTCAAAAATCATTCCCCTGGACCCTGAGCTGCAGAGAGACCTACTAATTTCTTTGTTGTTGTTACTATGTTGCTACTGTTGCTTTTAATCTCATGGTCAAGTGAGATTTATGAATACTGAAAATCATAATAATCTTTAAGCTTCTGAAAAATCTTGCAGAAATCTTGCAGTATTTCCCAAACTTATTTAACTCATAATTTTCAGTTCTTGTCTTGAAATACACCATACATAACCTTAAAAGTACACAAAGTAATGTAAGGTTGTATATAATGTAGGTGTATATAGAGATATCTATATGTGATTGGAAAATAAAAAAATTGAGATAGCTGACCCTACCTTAAGATATTTGGTTATCTTGGAGGAATTAATAGGAGTAGGACAGGATAAAGATTGGCTTCAACTGCATATATATTCTTTTTTAAAATGTTTGTTTCATGACTTTGGATTGTGCCATCTCAAGAATGTCCTGCATAAGAGTTGTCTCTGTTTTTCAAAATCATCCCTCAATTTTAACAAGTGCTCTGTCAAAATCCTTTTTTTTGCCATGTCTGCTATGTCTGTGGGTGCTGATTTGAAGGGCTCGTGGGTTTGCACAAGGATCCCCCAGTGAGAAAAATTGCCTTCATTTTACCGTTACATTATCTCTTCACAGGTTCTTCTGAGAAAGGTCCAGTGGAATCCATGCTTGTCAGGTGAAAGCCAAAGCCACATCCTCCCATCACTGATCCATTCAATAGCTTTCAGGAGTCCAATCGCCATCCCCTCCTTCTGTGTGACCCCTGCCAGGAGACAGGTAGGATGCTGAATAAACAGGATCAGAGCTTCCATAACGTGGAACAGCTTCAGGGTGGAAGATTCAGGATGAAGGGCTTGGATTTCCTGTCTTCCAGACTCTTCTGTCTTGGAAAGTCTTAGAGAATACTGGATTATTCTCCCTTATCCCATAGAACCCTCTTTCAGAAATGCTGCCATGGTAACAGAGGACAGGCTTCTGCATCCAGCTAATGAAAAGCCAACTCAGCCTGGAAGAAAAGTGGAAAGTGTTAGTCGCTCAGTAGTGTCCAACTCTTTGCGACCCTGTGGATTGTAGCTCTCCAGGCTCCTTTGTCCAAAGGATTTTCCAGGCAAGAATACACTGGAGTGGGTTGCCATTTCCTTCTCTAGGGGATCTTCCCAACCCAGGGATCGAACCCGGATCTCCTGCATTGCAGGCAGATTCTTTACCATCTGAGCCACCAAGGAAGCCTGGAGACACTCTGGTATTAAGGAGCTAAGGACCAAGCATAAATTGCAAAATAAAATTGATCTCTTTGCTCCTTTCACCAGTATTACATCCCTGCATCCCTGCTATAGAAACCCATTTCAGTGTTTGGGGGCTTTCTGATTACTATTTGATGTATGTCAGTTAATTAATGTTAGTAGTCTTAATTTCTAAAAGAAAAAAAAAAAAAGGGAAACAAGAGGCAGATTAGGACTCAATGCAAAAAGAGCAAAGTTCCAAATCTCCCAACCCGTGTCCTCAAAATTAAGGATGAGTGTGAAGACAGTGAAAGGAAATGAGAGACGGTGACCCACATTACCTGAGCATCCACTTGCTATCAAGACCTGTATTAGATAGAGTTTGATTTTCCTCCTGAAGGGCTCCCTGTAAGATGCTACAGACAAGACTTCTTCCCCAAAAGGCAGACTTTGGATTTTCTTCATCTGTTCATTAATTTATTTGTCAAAAACTATACTATGGTGTCATATTGATGAATGCTTTCTGAGATTAATCATTTATAAACAGAGAAAGGCGTAGGATGGGGAGGTCTGCATAGGTGAATCGAGATCAAGTTCCCAAACAAAAGACTGAAAATAAATCTGAAAGATGATACAACAGTATAAAGTGCTCATAAATTAAAAGCAGGTACTATGAATGAAATATTTGCATCTCCTCAAATTTACATATTAAAGCCTTAATCTTTAATGTAATGGCATTTGGAAGTGGGGCCTTTGGGAGGTAATTAGGTCATGGGGCTGGAGCCCTCATGAAGGATTATGTGTGTGAGTGTGTGTGTGTGTGTGTGTGTGTGTGTGTGTGTGTGCATGCTCAGTCACTTTCTTGTGTCTGACTCTTTGAGACCCCATGGACTGTAGCCTGCCAGACTTCTCTATTCTATCCATGGAATTCTCCATTCTATCCATGGAATTCTCCAGGCAAGAATACTGGAGCAGGTTGCCATTTTCTCCTTCAGGGGATCTTCTCGACCCAGGGATTGAACCCGTGTCTCCTGCATTGGCAGGTGGATTCTTTACCACTGAGCCCCCTGAAAACCCCCATGAGGGATTAGGGCTCTAACAAGAAGAGACACGAGAGGGGTGATACTTCTCTCTGACATCTGAGGCTACAGAAAGAAGATAGCTCCCTGCGAAATGGAAATAGTGTCCTCAACAGACACCAGACTGGCCAGCACCTTGACCCTGAACTTCCTAGATTTAAGAACTGTGAGAATAAGTCTATTGTTTGAACCACCAGTCTGTGGCACTTTGTTTTAAAAACAGCCAAACTGATAAAGAGCAAGAATCACATATACATGTTTGTTGAATTCCTAGCCCTGTGAATGTAGGTTATGGGGTTAGGAAAAGTTTAACAAAAATGAATTTAATTCAAAATGAATTCATCATCAGAATATTTCCCAACTTTAATTTTATTGATATCCTACTTTCATTTCATATTACTTCGTCTACAGTAATTGTGCATCTATTGCTCCATTTGTGGTTATCAAAAACACTAGGGGCTAAGCTGACACTATTAGTAGCTTTGAATCCACGGGGAAGAGGGTGAAATATTGCCTAAGGTCCCACCATCCAAGTGGCATGGTCAGAATGAAGTCAAAACATTCGTCTTCTTTTCTTTACACCATGTTCTTCTTTAATCTAAGTAGGTTCTGTGGAATCAAGCCTCAATCACCAGCAGGATGCTGTACTCATATTAGGTGTGTGTGAAAATAAACACATAAATCGATTAAGTTGCTTAATTGAGACAGCATTTTGTCTCTTTGAAATGCTGCCTGGCCTCCTCTATGGAGACATATCAATGGCAACCTGCTAACTTTCTCATCAGAGCATGACTCCACTGTTTATTTTCATCCCAAAGTGGTACAAGAGTGATTTTTCTACATCTTTTTATATTTTTTTCCATGGTGGGAAAATCCTCCTGTGAAATGCCCTGGAAAATAGGATTTGGAACTTTGATTAGCAGCAGGTTGATTTTATTTTGTGGTGGTGTAAATTAATCTCTCTGTGTTCAGAAAGTCTTGTCCCCATAGGATCTTATCTTTTGTGTACTTCAAAGAGCAGCTCCTATGTCTGAGAAGCTGTGAAGATTCAGTGTTAACACTGAAAAAGTAATAGCTTTGGTTACACGCAACCAAAGGCAGGTTTGGAGGTCAAATTGGCTTTTTTCATTGTTTCATTCAGAATCAAAGAGAGTCAAAGTACTAAGCACTTATTAGCATTTCACACTGTGTCCTGGGTATGTATCTTCAATCATACCTATGTCTCTTATGTCTCTGCCCCGACCCTCTTTTCATTTGGTTTACTTGTACTCATTCATTAAGTCATTGATTAATTTTCACTTCCTCAGAAAAAATATCTTGATTCCTTCATTTCCTTCTCACCACTCAACACTCAACCAGAATTAGATGCCAAACCCTCCCCTCACCCGCTGATGTTTTGAAGCTTCTATATATACATCCTTTGAACAGGTATCATGACAACTGTTAGTTGTGCACTTAACACTCTCCCAATAAATTATGCACTCCTTGAGGATAAAAATGAAAGCATTGCAACCTGTATCATTGCCAACAGTTGGCAAAACATTTGATATTTTGTAAACCTTCAATACATAGTTGCTGAATAGATAATGAATTAATGAGGCAATAAGTGAGGGAATGATTGCCCTTAATATCCAGAAAACTCCAGTTCAGTTCAGTCACTCCGTCATGTCTGACTCTGGACCCCAAGGACTGCAGCACACCAGTCTTCTCTGTCCATCACCAATTCCTGGAGCCTGCTCAAACTCATGTCCATCCAATCAGTGATGCCATCCAACCATCTCATCCTCTGTCATCCCCTTCTCCTCCTGCCTTCAATCTCGTCCAGCATCAAGGTCTTTCCCAATGAGTCAGTTCTTCACATTAGGTGGCCAGAGTGTTGGAGTTGCAGCTTCAGCATCAGTCTTTCCAATGAATATTCAGGATTGGATTCCTTTAGGATTGACTTGTTTGATCTCCTTGCAGTCCAATGGACTCTCAAGAGTCTTCTCCAACATCACAGTTCAAAAGCATCAATTCTTCAGTACTTAGCTTTTTATCATCCAACTCTCACATCCACACAGGACTCCTGGAAAACCATAGCTTTAACTAGATGAACCTTTGTCAGCAAAGTAATGCCTCTGCTTTTATTTATTTATTTAACTTTACAATATTGTATTGGTTTTGCCATACAGCAACATGAATCCGCCATGGGTGTACACATGTTCCCCATCCTGAACCCCCCTCCCACCTCCCTCCCCATACCATCCCTCTGGGTCATCCCAGTGCACCAGCCATGAGCATCCTGTATCATGCATGGAAGCTGGACTGGCGATTCATTTCACACATGATAATATACATGTTTCAATGCCATTCTCCCAAATCTTCCCACCCTCGTCCTCTCCCACAGAGTCCAAAAGACTGTTCTATACATCTGTGTCTCTTTTGTTGTCTCGCATACAGGGTTATTGTTACTATCTTTCTAAATTCCATGTATATGTGTTAGTATACTGTATTGGTGTTTTTCTTTCTGGCTTACTTCATTCTGTATAATAATATGCTGTCTATGTTGGTCACAACTTTTCTTCCAAGGTGCAAGCATCTTTTAATTTCATGGCTGCAGAAATCTCAACTCATAACAGTGGCTATACACACAGTAGCCAAAGGATAAAAGGAAAGATATACCCATTTGAACGCAGAATTCCAAAGAACAGCAAGGAGAGCTAAGAAAGCCTTCCTCAGTGATCAATGCAAAGAAATAGAGGAAAAAAATAGAATGGTAACACCTAGAGATCTCTTCAAGAAAATTAGAGATAGCAAGGGAACATTTCATGCAAAGATGGGCATAATAAAGAACAGAAATGATATAGGCCTAACAGAAGCAGAAGATATTAAGAAGAGGTGGCAAGAATACACAGAAGAACTATAAAAAAAGATCTTCAGGACCCCGATAATCATGATGCTGTGATCACCAACCTAGAGCCAGATATCCTGGAACATGAAGTCAAGTGGGCCTTAGGAACCATCACTACAAACAAAGCTAGTGGAGGACACAGAATTCCAGTTGAGCTGTTTCAAATCCTAAAAGATGACGCTCTGAAAGTGCTGCACTCAATATGCCAGCAAATTTGGAATACTCAGCAGTGGTCCCTGGACTGGAAAATATCAGTTTTCATTCCAATCCCAAAGAAAGACAATGCCAATGACTGTTCAAACTACTGCACAATTGCTCTCATCTCACACGCTAGTAAAGTAATGGTCAAAATTCTCCAAGCCAGGCTTCAACAGTACATAAACCATGAACTTCCAGATGTTCAATCTGGACTTAGAAAAGGCAGACAAAACAGAGATCAAATTGCCAACATCCATTGGATCATCAAATTGCCAACATCCATTGGATCATCAAAAAGCAAGAGAGTTCCAGAAAAACATCTATTTCTGCTTTATTGATTATGCCAAAGCCTTTGACTGTGTGGATCACAGTTTGTGGAAAATTCTTAAAGAGATGGGAATACCAGACCACCTGACCTGCCTCCTGAGAAATATGTATGCAGGTCAGGAGGCAACAGTTAGAACTGGACATGAACCAACAGACTGGTTCCAAATAGGGAAAGGATTACATCAAGGCTGTGTATTGTCATGTTGCTTATTTAACTTATATGCAGAATACACCATGAGAAATGCTGGGCTGGATGAAGCACAAGCTGGAATCTAGATTGCTGGGAGAAATAGCAATAACCTCAGATATGCAGGTGACACCACCCTTATGGCAGAAAGCGAAGAACGAAAGATCCTCTTGATGCAAATGAAAGAGGAGAGTGAAAAAGTTGGCTTAAAGCTCAACATTCAGAAAACGAAGATTATAGCATCTGGTCCTATCATTACATGGCAAATAGATGGGGCAATAGTGGAAACAGTGACAGACTTTATTTTTTCTGGGCTCCAAAATCACTGCAGATGGTGACTGCAGCCATGAAATTAAAAGACGCTTACTCCTTGGAAGAAAAGTTATGACCCACCTAGACAGCATATTAAAAAGCAGGATATTACTTTGCCAACAAAGGCCCATTTGGTCAAAGCTATGGTTTTTCCAGTAGTCATGTATGGATGTGAGAGATAGACTATAAAGAAATTTGAGCTCCGAAGAATTGATGCTTTTTATCTGTCCTGTTGGAAAAGACTATTGAGAGTCCCTTGGACTACAAGGAGATCAAACCAGTCAATCCTAAAAGAAATCAGTCCTGAATATTCATTGGAAGGACTGATGCTGAAGCTGAAACTCCTATACTTTGGCCACCTGGTGCCAAGAACTGACTCATTTAAAAAGACCCTGATTCTGGGAAAGATTGAAAGCAGGAGAAGAAGGGGACGACAGAGGATGAGATGGTTGGATGGCATCACCGACTTGAAGGACATTAGTTTGAGCAAAGTCCAGGAGCTGGATGGACAGGGAAGCCTGGTGTGCAGCAGTCCATGGGATCTCAAAGCGTCAGACACGAATGAGTGAACTGAACTGAACTGAACATGGATGACATTTAATGGATGCAGTCACCATCTACAGTGATTTTGGAGCCCCCCCAAAATAAAGTCTGTCACTGTTTCCCCATCTATTTGCCATGAAGTGATGGGACCAGATACCGTGATCTTAGTTTTCTGAATGTTGAGTTTTAAGCCAACTTTTTCACTCTCCTCTTTCACTTTCATCAAGAGGATCTTTAGTTCTTCTTCACTTTCTGCCATAAGGGTTGGGTTGTCTGCATATCTGAGGATATTGATATTTCTCCTGGTAATCTTGATTCCAGCTGGTACTTCATTCAGTCCAGCATTTCTCATGATTTACTATGCATGTAAGTTAAATAAGCAGGGTGACAATATACAGCCTTGACTTACTCCTTTCTCTATTTGGAACCAGTCTGTTGTTTCATGTCTAGTTCTAATTGTTGCTTCCTGATCTGCATACAGATTTCTCAGGAGGCAGGTCAGGTGGTCTGATATTCCCATCTCTTTCAGAATTTTCTGCAGTTTGTTGTGGTCCACCTAGTCAAAGGCTTTGGCATAGTCAGTAAAGAAGAAGTAGATGTTTTTCTGGAACTCTCTTGCTTTTTCTATGTTCCAGTGGATGTTGGCAATTTGATCTCTGGTTCCTCTGCCTTTTCTAAAACTAGTTTGAACATCTGAAAGTTCACAGTTCATGTACTGTTGAAGCCTGGCTTGGTGAATTTTGAGCATTACTTTACTAGCGTGCGAGATGAGATGTTTGCATTCTCCCCTCCCCCCAAATATTTATGTTGACTCCCTAATTTCCTGTATGACTGTATTTGGAGATAGGTCCTTCAAGGAAATAATGAAGGTTAAATGAGGAGATAAGAGTGAAACTTTGATCCCTTAGTATGTGTCCTCATAAGATGAGACATTAGGGAGCTCTCCTCTCTTAGACAGCAGGTAGGAGGAAGGCGAGGTAAGGACGAGTGAGAGCGTGGCCATTAGCAAGCCAGGAAGAGAACCCTCAGCAGTGGCTGACCCTGGCAGACCACTATCTGGAACTTCTAGTCCCTAAAACTGTGAAATAATACATTTCTGCTGTTTAAGCCACCCAGTGTGTGGCGTTTTATTATAGGAACTTGAACAGACTGATTCATTATGAAATCACCAGTTCATCTAAGTCTGAATCCATCCTCTATTCTTCTGATCCTATCTCCTAAAACACGCTGCTCACTCTGCCAAAGTGAGTGGCCTCACAATACTCAAAAAGCCCAATACATTTCACCGTTTGCACTTTTGCTCACATGTGAAGTAGATCCTACATGTACCTATTTTTTACTGTATAAAAGTAAATTGAATCAAGATGAAAAAAAGAATTGGACTATACAGACAGTTGAGCACCAAAGAATTAATGCTTTTGAACTGTGGTGTTGGAGAAGACTCTTGAGAGTGCAAGATCAAACCAGTCCATCCTAAAGGAAATCAGTCCTGAATATGCATTGGAAGGACTGATGCTGAAGCTGAAACTCCAATACTTTGGTCACCTGATGTGAACAACTGACTCATTGGAAAAGACCCTGATGCTGGGAAAGGCTGAAGGCAGGCGAAGGGGATAACAGAGGATGAGATGGTTGAATGGCACCACTGACTTAATGGACATGAGTTTGAACAAGCTCCAGGAGCTTGGTGTGCTGCAGTCTATGTGGTTGCAAAGAGTTGGACACACCTAAGCAAATGAACTGAACTGAAATTTAATGGAGATGAAACAAGGAGTAATATTGACTGCATGATTTAGAAAAGATTTGACCAAGACAGTTGAGCAAATGGATTTTCAGATCAGATCAGTTGCTCAGTTGTGAGCATGAATGGATTTTAGTGGTCACCAAATGTGCCCAACAAGTTAATGACATCACACAGGGCTACAATGTTGCATGATTACTAGTATGCTTGAGGGAAGTGTGTGTTGATGGGATGTGGCCTCACATGGTACAATGAAAGCCCATTGTATGGTGCCCAAGACTAAGCTGCATGTGAATCTCTGCTCTTCACCTTACTAGATACTGATGATGAACATATCACTGACTCTCCTTATGCCCTGGCTTTCTTATTTATTCAGTGAGAATAAAAACTTCTATTTGCTTTCGAGCTCATTTCATTTGATAAGCAAATGAGAAATGAATGAGATTATGAGTGGGACAGGTTTTGTAAACCAGAAACTCTTGTAATTATAGGAGTTAGATACTCTGCCAACCAGCACCGTGCCTGACACATGCTGGATATTTCATACTTGTCTGTGAATAAATGTTCTTTGAGATGCGTATTCTGTTTTGCTCCAATCCCTCCCACTGAGCCCTTCCTTGGCCAGCACTGTGCAGTGCTGGCAGCAGCAAAAGGACAAGTACTTGCTCAGTTCTGTTTCTGGTTTCATGCACTGAATATGGAAAAAAGGAGTTTAACAATTTCCAGGAAAACACTAAATGACATCATAATTCATTGCTCTATTTTATCACCTCTAATAGTGCATATTGGCTTCTTTGGTGGCTTAGATGGTAAAGAATCTGCCTGCAATGCAGGAGACCCAGGTTTGATCCCTAGGTTGGGGAGATCCCCTGGAGAAGGGAACCACTACCCACCTGAGTATTCTTGCCTAAAGAATTCCATGGACAGAGGAGCCTGGCAAGCTATAGTCTGTCCATGAAAGTGAAAGTTGCTCAGTTGTGCCCAACTCTTTGCAACCCCATGGACTATACAGTCTATGGAATTATCCATGCCAGAATACTGGAATGGGTAGCCATTCCTTTCTCCAGGGGATCTTCCAAACCTAGGAATCGAACCGGGGTCTCCTGCATTGCAGGTAGATTCTTTATTAGCTGTGCTATCAGACAGTCCATGGAATCACAAAGAGTTGGACACAAGTTGGGGACTAACGCTAATATTGCTAATTATTTAAGACGAAAGTCTTCTTAGGCAATTCAGTCATTAACTCCGTATACCAGTAAGGGTGTTTCTGCTTTTTAAGAGATTTCCACTAATATGTGCTGTGATGAAATTCTGAATTTCTCCCACAGAGCACTTAAAAATTGTAATTAAAAAATCTATGCTTTTATTCTGTTCATTGTCTGTATTGACTCAATCTTACAAGTCAGGTTTGTACATGTACCTTAATGTAAGCTCTATGAGGGCAAGTTCTGAGTCTGACTTGTTCACTCACTGTAAAATGATGAAAGGAACTCATTAAGTGTACACTAATTTCAAGTTCTTAGCAGTCTTCTATGCCATAACTGCAATGCGTTAATTACAGTTATATGATTTCTTCAGCAAAACGGGTCCAGTAGGACCAGACCTCGCCAAGCTTCATAAGCAGTTAATTGCTAAATATTCTTGAAACTAATAACTATCGACAAAAGTGACTATATTATGCCACTTTAAAGTTTTCCAATTTACTTCAGTTAATTCCCTTAAAAAGTCCAGAGCTGTAGCAGAATGATTATGTAATAGTTTACTCTAGCTGCCATAACAAAATAACATAGATTATTCAGCATAAACAAAAAACTTATTTTTTTCACAATTATGGAGGCTGAAAGTCTGAGATCAGGGGGCCAGCATGGGTGAGCTCTGGTGAGAACCCTTTTCCTGGCTTACAGACAGCTTCCTTCTAGCTGTGTCTTCACACAGCCAAGAGGGAGAGAACAAGCTCTCTGATGCTATTCTTTTTTTTTTTTTTGATGCTATTCTTATAAGAGTGTTAATCCCATCATAAAGACCTCACCTTTCATGTTCTCCTCTAAATCTTAATTACTTCTTAAGGTTCAATTTCCAAATACCATCATATTGGGACTTCAGAGGCTAAGGCTTCAACGTATGAATTTTGGAAGGATACCAACATTCGGTCCATGACACCTCATCTACCCGTCTGAAGATACTCAGAATGGGAGTCAGACTGGCTTGTCCACATGGAGTTGATCAAGTGCAGGTATCTGGGCAAAGCTAGAGCCCAGCTAAGTTCTTTCAATACTGAATTCTACAATCTTGCCAAGCAAACAAGCTTTCCATAGTCCTTTCTTTAAAGATGCCTTTGTTGTTTTTGCTCAGTCACTAAGTCATGTCCAACTCTTTGTAACCCCATGACTGCAGCACACCAGGCTCCTCTGTCCTTCACTGTCTCCCAGAGTTTGCTCAGATTCGTGCCCATTAGGTCGGTGATGCTATCTAACTATCTCATCCTCTGCTGCCCGCTTCCCCTTTTGCCTTCAATCTTTCCCAGCATCAGAGTCTTTTCCAACGAGTTGGCTCTTCGCATCAAATGACCAAAGTATCAGAGCTTCAACTTCAGCATCAGAAGAGTATTTTACTCAACATCATTTTTCATCATTTTGTCATTTTTACTCAATGCTATTTTTCACCATTTCCTCGCGGTTTTCCTCCAATTGACCTAGATGAGTCTTCCACAACTGGAGGTGAATTTCCTGCGTGAGGGATGTTCAGCGATGTCTGGGGAGGTTTGGGTTTTCACAACTCCAGGGAAGTGCTACTGTCCTCTAGTGGGTAATGGTCAAGGCTGCTGCTCAGCATCCTACAGTGCCCAGGTCAGCCCCACATGTCATAGCGCCCAGGCTGAGAACCCCGGGACCAGATGCAGGAAGGCTCACTGCACATCTTGGTTTTAGGAGCTGGGCTTTCTTCTCTGGCAGGTGGATGTTACAGGATTTCTGATCACCTCCTATGACCTGGATTCTTAGTCACTGTTCCTTCCTCAGAGGAATCACAGATCCAAGTTGTGATTTCGAGTGTGTTATTGTACATTAAAAAAAAAAGGAAAGGGGATAGTGGGTAAGAAGAGAGTGAGAAAGAAAATGGATTTGTGAGTCATGAGATTTAATGTAATTCTTGTTCCACCAGTTACTATGAGCAGTGTCACCATGCGGCAATCATTGTATCTTCTTAAACCTCAATTTTCCCATTCATAAAATGAGAATAATTGCATATGTATCATAGGATGGAGCATTCACATAAAATAACATGGATATGAATATGGTGATAAGTTAAAATAATAATGACAATAGCATTAATGATAATGCATGAATAATTATATTTACAATATTTATAGTTTATAAGTTGTATATCTAAATTTATATAAATATATAGTTATAATAATAATATAATGTATTATTACTATTATGCATTTGATATCATTATTCTATAACTATAAAATAAAACTAACAGTTAATAACAGAAATAATAGCTAATATTTACTGAGTACTTATTTATAGAAAATGCCCAGTACATAGTGGATTTTGTAAATAGTACAGTCAGAAAGTGTCAAGACTCGGAAATAGTCAGGAAGTAAAATGTGTGAAGAGTCAAGACAGGGAGGTCAAGGGGAGTTGCTGAGGCACACAGGGCACCCAGACTATTATTATGTGGCACTGGCTGCCTGGGCAGGGACTAGAGGAAGGTGACCTGCTTGGATAAAGGGAACATGGAGGACCGGAAACTTTCAAAAGGACTTGATTGAATGTCCTAGTGGATTAAACAGCTCCTCCCCAAAAGGTCCACAGCAGTGAGAAAGTACAATGCTCTGTACTGCATAAATGCGACATCAGTCACTCTCCACGAAGCCTTCTGTGTGACCAGCTCTTTACAGAACATCCAAGGTTATCCCCTGCAGCTTGCTGTAGTCCCACCACTTCTCTTTCATCTTCAGAGGATGCTCTCTGAGTTGGGCTTTCAGGTCTCTGGTTAATTAACCATCTAAGGGATGATACTCCTAATGGGTAGCACATTTCCTTTTATCCACGAGGCCATTGTTCCCTCCCCACCAGGTACAGCTGACCTAGAAATAGACCATATTGTACTGCTGCTGGGACCATTTATTAAGCAACCTATTTTCTGCTCCAGGTCAGCCAACAATGGATGAGCTGGCACAGAAACAGGGGTGATACCTATGTTGAGAAGGGAGTTAAGTCAGCAGTGAAGCCATAATGACAAAAAGGGGAGGCAGCTGTGTGAAACTGGTGGAATTCAAGGGCAGAGGCACTCACATGCTGAGCAGAGGATGGGTTGTAACACTGCTGTCCTGTTTTCTGAATCTGGAGGAGGCTGTCTGTCTTGATTCTCCCCCCATAGGCCAGCTTGCTCTCCACTGCCCAGGTCACAGTTAGCACTCAGTATTGGTGGCTCTTTTAAAGATGTAAACCTTGGTGGCACTGAAAGGCAAACTGTAAAGTCTTAGAATCCCCCTAGAACTGCCTCACTAATCCCAGACCCTCTTCTGATCCCGGTCCCATGGTGCTTGACTCTGGGCTCCATCTTTCCATGATGACCCTACTCCTAAGGTCTTGGTTGAACATGTGATCTGATCACTACCACCACACCCCCACCCCACCACCAACTTTCTATCTCCTCTTATTACTTCTGGCATGGAAAATCTCCACCCCCATCTCTCACCCACAATTTACCACCGCCTTTATTCTTCCCATACTAGTCTACCCTTGGGGACAATTTCCTGCTGAGCAAGATTTAAGACAGATAACCAATAGGTAATCAATAATTGTACAGACTCTGACTTTAATAATGACACAGCTCTTGAGTGTTTTTTCCTAGTGTGTAGAAGCCAATCACATTTTCTCATATATGACCAAAAAACCTTAAAAGGTGCTTCCAGTCATTTAATTGATGCAAAATCCTACTATAGAGGCAAACCACTAAGCAGTCGCCTGGCCCAAGTCCATACACTTAGATGAACTGGAGAAGAGGTAGAGGAGGAACTGTTATTTCATCAAGTACTTCGTGCTGCCCTAGGAATAGTTCTTAGACTGTGTGATCGTAAACTATCTTAGATCAGGGATGAGAAGATAAATGGTAAAGGGGGTACTGTGAAGCCAGTTATCATTATGGAAAACTGGAAATTGGATGTGTTTCAAGGAATCTGGAGCCAGTGTGGAGCAGGCACCTTGCAACTATGCAAACAAGAGTTGAGGAGCTGGAGTATTTTTGCCTGGATGCCTTTGTTCATGGGTTAAAAGCAGCTGCCTGGTGGGCATTCCTTCCTTGGTCCATCTGCTTGTCCTTTGGACAGCAAGATAAGCTCCATGGTGCAAGAAAGCTCTTTGAAGGAAATGCAGGTCATAGACCCTGGGCTGGTGAGTTATTGAGATAGTCAAGGTCAGGGAACACAGGCCGGCCACAGGCAGCAGCAGTCACAAATCCTTAATATACATTATTGGGAGGAAAGAATCAACCATCAACTTCTGTTGAATCCCTGATATAAAGCAGACCTTGTATCGGGTGTTTCATGTACTGGCTCATGCAACTTAGTCTTCACAGAAATTCTTGGAAGGTGTTGTCAGTAGTTCTGGTTTCATTTTCAGAGTCTGGGAGCCTTTAATGTTCTATGACACAATCACACAGTGAGGTCAGGGCCAACCAGGAGTTGATTTGGAGGGACCCCAAAACCCCTGTCCTTTCTATGGTCCCTGGTACATCTGCAAGAATTCAAACACTGGTCTCTTTCCCACCCTTACAGAAATCATTTCTGAGCCCATGGGTTGAAAAGAGACTGAGGAAATGTGTACCAAAAGGGGAGGTGCATGACCAAGTCTACAGCTGGGAGGAGGTTTCAATTTCCAGACAGGCTCGTCTCTCTGCTAATGGCCCAGAAAGGGGAGAAAGTGGCCTCTTCATGAAATCTGTGGATGGCACAAAACTGGAAGATGCTGTAGAGACTCGTTGGACTTCCCAGGTGATGCTGGTGGGAAAGAACCCACTGCCAATGCAAGAGATGTAAGAGACTGAGGTTTGATTCATGGGTCCAAAGATCCCCTGGAGGAGCACAAGGCAACCCACTCCAGTATTCTTGCCTAGAGAATACCCACGGACAGAAGAGCCTGGTGGCTTACAGTCCATAGGGTCGTAAAGAGTCAGACATGACTAAAGTGACTTAATGAGCATAGAAATTTGTTAGGACTGAGATACCAGCCTGTGTGGACAACTTCGTGGGTAGAGAAAAACCAGAGAAACAGCCCTGTTTGAACTCACTAAAGGCTCAACAACAGAAAAAAGAGGTTTGGTTTTGTTTGAAAGGTGAGTTTGGCCAGGACAAGGAGCTAACATACAACTGTTATTTCAGCTCTAGAGCAAATGAAGTACAGCGCCCAGAGAAGAAGAGGCTGAAAGAGTGAAGCAGAAGTTCATCAGACAGGAAATCCAGAGCCGCACAGTGTCAAAATATGCCAGAGCTATTTCCAGCAGTCAGATAATTGTGGTGCCATTTGATCAGCGAGGGTGGAAGAGAAAGACCCTTCCTTCCAGGAGACTGGGGATCCAGCAGCCCAATGCAGGGAAAAGTCCCCACTCCTCAGACTCAAAGGGACTGTGAGAGCTAGCAGAGGGCAAAGATCCTAGGAAGAAAGTGAGTGCAGACAGAGCACATTCAATGCATGGGAAGCAATTTCGTATATTTTTCATGGAACTTTCACATAGATCATGGGCATCCTTGAAAGAATGGCAATATCAGAACTTCACCCTCTCTCGCTTTTGTCAACCCAGGTAGAGAAAGGATAGAGAAAGACACAGGAGACAGGAGAGAGAGACCCATAATTCATAAATGTGCCCCAAACCATACCACATAGTACAAGCTCCCTCTCCAGCTTTTCCTAAGCTCTACTGTCTTCTAGGCTCTACTTCTTGTCTTCATAAAGTGAGAGAGTTGGGGCAGTTTGTTACCCGCCCCCTGCCCTTTATTGAGATGTGAAACACATTATCAAAAGTAATAAAGCACTGCACAGAACTTTTTCCCCCAGGCTTACTGAGAGCTCCATGGCAAATAAAAATTGTATACATTTAAGGTCTACAGCTTGATGCTTTGATATATGAATATACTGCAAAATAATTACCACAATTAAGGCTATTAGCATATCTATCACCTCACATAGCACTCCCCATCAACTTTTTGGAGAGCACACTTAACGCCTACCCTCTCAGTGAATGTTAAGTGCTCAATACAATATTATTAACTATATTCATTCTGTTGTACGTCATTTGACCCTGTATTCATCTTGTATAACTGAAACTTGGAACCCTTTGGCCAGTATCTTCTGAATCCTCCATTACCAAGTCCCTTGTAATCACTGTTCTATTCTCTGCTTTTATGGGTTTGACTCTCTGCTGCTGCTGCTGCTAAGTCGCTTTAGTCGTGTCCGACTCTGTGCAACCCCATAAACGGCATCCCACCAGGCTCCCCCGTCCCTGGGATTCTCCAGGCAAGAGCACTGGAGTGGGTTGCCATTTCCTTCTCCAACGCATGAAAGTGAAAAGTGAAAGTGAAGTCGTTCAGTCGTGCCTGACTCTTCGCGACCCCACGGACTGCAGCCTACCAGGCTCCTCCGTCCATGGGATTTTCCAGGCAAGAGTACTGGAGTGGGGTGCCATTGCCTTCTCTATTGACCCTCTACATTCTACATATAAGTGAGATCATGCAGTATTTGTTTTTCTGAGTCTGGCTTATTTCACTAGTATAAAAGGAACTTAAACAACACAATAGCCCCCACCCCAAACTCAAATAGCTTGATTTTAAATCTACAAAGAATCTGAATAGACATTTCTTTAAAGAATACATACAAATAGCTAACCAGTATATGGAAAGGTGCTCACCATCACTGGTCATCAAAGACTAGAGATAAAAACTACAATGAGATATCATCCCACACAATACTTTACAACATTTTTACCAGATGAGATCAAGGCTATTCTAAGTAAAAATGAAAATGGGAGCTAGGAGTCCAAACTGCTCTGTCAAATTCTTACCCTTAACGCCGGACCTTCCAAGGAAGTCTTTGTTCTCCAGGAAAGAGTTGGAAACATTGTCTCTTAGTTGATCTCAAAATGTCCCATCAATTCTAAAATATGATAGTTTAGTCTTCCCCACCACTAAATATTTCAGAGAGATATTTTTTTAATTGAATAACCAAAGTTATTATGGAAAAGAATTCTTTTGAGGAGCTGGGATCCATGACACTCACTTCTGGTTTACTAATCATTAGTCTCTGGGGGAACTGGATGGTTCATGCTCATAATCACCCAGGGTTTAAAAATCTTTCTTATCACTCACTACAGTATTAACATCTGAGTGAATTTTAAGTGCTGGAAAAATAAAAGCTAATTAAGGCATGGAGTTACTACATGAAGTCTGGTTTTCTTTGAATTGACTTGGACAATCTGAACAATCGTTTAAAAAGGACGAAAGAAGGAAAAAAGAAAGAATGGAGAAAAGGAAAGAAAGAAGGAAGGGAACGTGGAGGGAATGAAGGAGGGAGGAAAGAAAATTCTTTAAGCAAATGTAGATTCTATTTCAGTAGAGCAACCTATTTGTTTTGAGCAACATTCAGAGTTTTAACACTGAAATTTCTGCATCTGGGAATCCCTTCAATTTGGAGTGAAACATGGTGGTTCACCCTGATTTTAGGATTAAATTCACTTTGCAAACTCCATACCATTCCCAGTCAGGCTGACACCAGGAGTATGCAAAAACTATTTTCAAGCGCCATGCTAAGAAACTCCTGGGAATGTCATAGGGAAACGATTGCAGTTTGGCCTCTGACAGTTTAGAATCTATCCTCAAGGGGTAGCTGGTGAAAGCAGACCAGGCTTCCAGTTAAAGACTTGCCAAGGTCATATGGTACAAGCTATAGGTACCAATGATGAGGGCCAAGATTCCTTTTTCTCCTATTTCACTAGAATGTAAGCTGCTTTTATCTATTAATGACATGAGAGCTAGGCTGCCTGCAAGATTTACATTTCACCTAACACCAATTCATCCATTTATCTACTGCTATTCATCCAATGGCACATTCTCATTCAGTCTTCAGTTCAGTTTAGTTCAGTCACTCAGTCTTGTCTGACTCTATGCCACCCCATGGACTGCAGCATGCTAGGCCTCCCTGTCCATTACCAACTCACAGACTTTTTCTCAAGTTCATGTCCATTGAGTCAGTGATGCCATCCAACCATCTCATCCTCTGTCATCCCCTTTTCCTCCTGCCTTCAGTCTTTCCCAGAATCAGGATCTTTTCCAATGAGTCAGTGTTTTGCATCAGGTGGCCAAAAAATTGGAGTTTCATCTTCAGCATCAGTCCTTCCAATTAATATTCAGGACTGATTTCCTTTAGGATTGACTGGTTGGGTCTCCTTGCAGTCCAAGGGACTCTCAAGAGTCTTCTCCAACACCACAGTTCAAAAGCATCAATTCTTTGGTGCTCAGCTTTCTTTATAGTCCAACTCTCACATCAATACATGACTACTAGAAAAACCATAGCTTTGACTAGATGGACCTTTGTCAGCAAAGTAATGTCTCTGCTTTTTAATACCCTATCTAGGTTGGCCATAGCTTTTCTTCCAAGGAGCAAGCATCTTTTAATTTCATGGTTGCAGTAATACCTAATTATGTTAGAGAAGAATAAAGACCTTAAGAATGCAAACAAAAATACATACTAGGGTGAAGAATAAATATCATAATCACTTAATTAGAACTGCTGCAGCTGCTGCATTCACTGCCCCCAGGGGGACCAGTCACCAAACTTACAGTGTGTAGCCAAATGGTACCCCAAGAAGTAAAGCAATGTTGTGCTTTTACCCATCATATAGAGACAGTTATAGAACAAGTACGAGCACCATTGCTTCCACAAAGATGAAACATGCACAGTAATGTGATAATGATCAGTGAAAGGACATGGTGGCACAGCAGTAAAGAATCCGCCTGCCAGTGCCAGAGACACAAGTGATGTGGTTTCAATCTCTGGTTGGCAAGATGCCTTGGAGAAAGAAATGGCAACCCACTCTAGTATTCTTGCTTGGGAAATCCCATGGACAGAGAAGCCTGGTGGGCTACAGTCCATGGGGTCACAAAGAGTTGGACATGACTGACCCACTGAGAGCACACACACACAGTCTAAACTCCAAGACAAGATTTCACTCACAAATACAACAGAAAGAAGGAAGAATGGTAGGAAAACGAAATTGCCTCATTTTGCAAGTAGGGAATCAACCACATTTCTTTGGGTAAATGTTTTCTTTTTTTTTTTAATTAAAAATATACAACCATTTGAAAACACTAGAAATTAGAGGGAATTATACAAAATAAGAAATCTGAAAAATAATAAGTTCATCAGCCAACAGTGATCAATATTATGATTGGGTCTTAAAATTGTTTAAGGCCTTTCCATTGCACTCTGGGTAAGATCTATGTGTCTGAAGAGACCCTTGAAGATTCATTAAGATCAGGCATCAATCTGCCCCAACAGCTGCCTTTGTAAGCTCATTTTACATAGACTCTGGGAACCCGAGTAGTTTGAGTTTTCCAGCTGCATGCTACTTCTCTTTTCTGCACTTCATCTGTGCTTTTCCTTTTCTCTGCTGCTCTTTTCTACCTCCTTCCTCCACCCCTTTCCTTCCTTCTGGCAGCCTTTCAGGTCCATCTCTAAATTGACTTGCTCAAAGATTTCCTAGGACCCTCAGACTGGGTTGGTTGCCTCTAGTCTTGAAAATATGTCTGTTACTGCACTTAGCACATCTGGTGGTAATGATCTCTTGATGATTTATGAGGTTTTTGAAGAAAAAAAAATCTGTTTTGTCTTTTCTGGTGACCCAGATAAGCACTGGTGACCCCAGTGCTTATCACATTTCTGGATGGCAAGTAATTTGCTGCATAAGAAAAGAAACTCTCAAGAGAAGCTCCTTGCCTCTGGCCAGCCAGCTAACCTGTCGTAGGTAGTATTATTACCACCATTTTTCTAGGAAGCTTCATCTGAAACCTTGTGAAAAAACTGTGCACCATTCACCTAATTTCAAATATCTATATGGCACTCAGTTTGATCAGAGTGCACTTTGTGCCAGAAATTGCCATGAGCAAATGGAGTCTAAGTCAGGCTGCTGAGTATTCATTTTGCCCTTGATTCAAGTGGAAGGTAAAGTTTTTTGTTTTTTGTTTTTCAAAACAAAAGTACGATTGTAGTGCTTTTACTTTCTACATATCCCTGTGTCCCGTCTGTTATGAAATTTTTCAAGTCCTTTATCTATCAATTCCCTCAGGATTTTTGAATCTAGAATAAATAAATAGATGAAGTTTTCTCTGGAATCATCATGTTTAAGATAACTAATCACATTCCCCTGATGGCTCAGTTGGTAAAGGAAGCGCCTGCAATGCAGGACACCATGGTTCAATTCCTCAGTTGGGAAGATCTGCTGGAGAAGGGATAGGCTATGCACTCCAGTATTCTTGGGCTTCTCTTGTGGCTCAGCTGGTAAAGAATCCACCTGCAATGCAGGAGACCTGGGTTTGATCCCTGGGTTGGGAAGATCCCCTGGAGAAGGGAAAGGCTACCCACTCCAGTATCCTGGCCTACAGAATTGCATGAACTATACAGTCACATGCAACCATGAAATTAAAAGACACTTGCTCCTTGGAAGAAAAGCTATGATCAACCTTCAGTTCAGTTCAGTTCAGTCGCTCAGTCATGTCCGACTCTTTGCGACTCCATGAACTTCAGCACGCCAGGCCTCCCTGTCCAACACGAAATCCCAGAGCCTACACAAACTCATGTCCATTGAGTCAGTGATGCCATCTAACCATCGCATCCTCTGTCATCCCCTTCTCCTGCCCTCAATCTTCCCCAGCATCAGGGTCTTTTCAAATGAGTCAACTCTTTGCATGAGGTGGCCAAAGTATTGGAGTTTCAGCTTCAACTTCAGTCATTCCAATGAACTCCCAGGATTGATCTCCTTTAGGATGGACTGTCTGGATCTCCTTGCAGTCCAAGGACTCTCAAGAGTCTTCTCCAACACCACAGTTCAAAAGCATCAATTCTTTGGTGCTCAGCTTTTTTTATGGTCCAACTCTCACATCCATATGTGACCACTGGAAAAACCATAGCCTTGACTAGACACAACTTTGTAGGCAAAGTAACGTCTCTGCTTTTTAATATGCTGTCTAGGTTGGTCATAATTTTCCTTCCAAGGAACAAGCATCTTTTAATTTCATTCCTGCAATCAACATAGAATATGATAAAGCAAATGCACATATGACCACCTTTCAAGTCCTCTTTCCTTCATGCCCGTTTAAATAAACAATGCCATTTACTGTTTCCTTTTCTTTTTTATCAAATTTTCTAAGAACTGATGAAAATTCATTGTTTTATGACTTATTTTATTACATTTCAGGTTTCGTGGACACTGTTGAGTAGGTCTGTGCTGTATTTGGTTTATCACTGTGCAGAATTCTACCTCATGAATATAGTGTGTTTATTTATTCATTCAACTGTCAGGGGACAGTTGAGTTGTTTCTGGCTTGTGCTACAGATAATAAAGTCGCTCTGAAGTTCTCATATGTGTGCTCTGGGGCACAAGTATCCTTGATTCTCTGTGGTGTGTAATTAGATGTGCAGTTGCAAGGTCAGAAAGTGGGCATAGCTTCAACTCCACTAGAAAGGAAGGCCAAGTGTTTTCTGAAGAGTTTATCCCAATATATACACTTCTTTCAGTGAATGAAACTTTCTTCATGGTAACTTTTTTTAGTCATTTTAACAGGCATATAAAGATATTTCTTTCTGGTTTCAGTTTGCATTTTCTTCAGTAATAATGAGATTGAAAACTGTTTTATATTTTTTGGGCATCTAAATTTCTTCTTACATTAAATGTCCATTCACATTTTTAATCAATATTTCTATTATGTTTTCTTTTATTTATTTTTCTTTAAATCTTTATTGAATTTGTTACAATATTATTTCTTTCTTATGTTTTCATTTTATTTTTTCTGTTTTTGGATTCAAGGTCTATAGGATCTTAACTCCTTGACCAGGGATTGACCCCACATCCCCTGCATTGGAAGACAAAGTCTTAACCACTGGACCACCAGGGAAATCCCTCTCTCTCATTGACTTGTCAGAAATCTTTATTATGGCTTCTGGAATCAAGGTCTTCAGCGGTTGTGTATGTTGCAATAATTTTCTCCCTTTTTGTGGCTTACTTATTTTTTTTAACTCGTTAGTGATATCACTTAATAATATAAATTCTTTTAATGTAGTTAGTTTTATTCCAACTGTTTTTTATTTTATGTCATTTTAAATAAATTATTCTCTGTCCTGAATATATCCTCCAGTATTATCTTCTAAAAGCATATTAGAAAAAAAATGAATGTCTTTCAGCCTTGCAGGACATTTGGTACTGTCAAAAACATCTGTAAGACATATGACCTACACCAAAAAAGTTGTTGAAATTTGGTTCTATCCAAAATGTCCATAATCATATTTGTGTGCTTAATTGCTCAGTTGTGTCTGACTTTTTGTGACCCTTTGGATGGTAACCCTCTTGTCCATGGGATTTTTCAGGCATAAATACTGTAGTGGGATGCCATTTCCTCCTCCAGGGGTTCCTCCTGACCCAGGAATCAAACCCATGTCTCCTGTGTCTTCTGCATTACAGGCAGATTCTTTGCCTACTGAGACCTCAGGCTTCATGGCTATAGTAATAGTGTCTGACTGTTTGCTACCCTACGGACTGTAGCCTGCCAGGCTCCTCCCTCCATGGAATTCTCCAGGCAAGAATACTGGAGTGGATGGTCATTCCCTTTTCCAGGGGATCTTCCCAACCCAGGGATTAAACCTGGGTCTCCTGCATTGCAGGCAGACTCTTTACCATTGAGCCACCAAATGGTTTTGGACAGGATCAGATATCAAGGAACGTTTGATATGGACAAAATGTCTCCACTGACAATCCGTACAGGTCCACGTATGACCAAATACCATGAAGCTTTTGGCATGAACCAAACGCCTTATGGATGCTCTGGAAAATTTAAATAGCTCTGCAAATATCAAGGGCCTTTTGGCATAGGCCAAATGTCTTATGGATGTTTTGAACAGAACCAAATAGCAAACACATTTTGGACAGGACCAAGTGTCTGTTAACCATCTTTCATATTTAGGTGTTAGGATGAACTGGAATATTGTTCAGAAAAGCTTCATTGCCCTGCCACTCAGCCCCTTGGGTGTGTACCCCTGGTACCAACTTACTGTGACCAATAGAATGCAAAAGAGCTTTAGGGGTGGTTACATTGTGCTGCTCAATCTCAACTTTCTAAGAAGAGCATGCCCAGGACAGCAGCTGATCGAAGGAGAATACCAGACTTAGAGAGCACACCTGAAGCTCATCTGCATCCTAGGAACAAGCCCAGTGACCTCAGATGGAAGCAGAGTAGACCCTACCAGCCTGCAGAATTGAAAGCAAGAAAAACATTAATGTTCTAAGGCACTGAATTTTGTAGCTGCCTGTTTTCTACATCGCTGTATGTCCAGGTTATGTTGATCTGGGTCCAGCACAGGGTAGGTGCTGGTCTATCAGACATCACCTGCTTGTAGCCTCTCAAGGTCACCAAAATTGCCAATGGGATTCTGGTTGCCTTTCCCAAGGTAGCAACATGGTCCAGGACAAAGGAAGCTCACCTGTCTGGGTTCCAGATCTTTGCTTAACCTTGACTTAATCATGTATTTCTCATTGACTTCCCAGCTCTTTGATGAGATTTACACTCTAATTTCAAGCATTTTTCATTGTTATCACTGAGGGTGTTGGTTCCTGTTCTCATCTCTAGCCCATTGCTACAGGATGGACAGGTAAGGCAGACTGACTTATTAGCTTGTCCTGAAAGGTGAACACACCCCTCAAAAATGGTTGTCCATTGATTTGATGAGAGCAGTGTCCTCCCGCCCCACTTCTGAGCGTGATGTTCTTTGACAAGGGGTAATGGTGTGAAAGTTCAGCATGGGCATCTCTCTGTGTTATATTCTCTTCCATCTCTGTAGCCTCTCATCAGGTTCAGGACACACCCTATTCTACCTGGGCATTTCTTATCATTTCCTAATGAGTTGTTCTGCCTCCATTGTTCCCTTCCCACATTTTTCACTCTGCTTATGCCAGAAAAATCTGTCTAGCTTGGAAATATGGGTATGACCCCATGTTTCTTACATCCACAACATCTTGCTATGATATCTTCCAAAAATATCTGGTAGAACTCACCAACAAAGGCATCCATGTTTGGCTTTTTTTTTTTTTAGTGAGAAGATTTTAAATAAGAATGCAATTCTTTAATATATAATGCAATTAATATTTTCTATTTCTTTCTCCACGTTTTTAATGAATTGCTTTCCATTGAATTTGTCCCATTTCTTTAAACATTCAAGTACACTGCCATATAACTGTTTATATTGTCTTATTTTAATTTTAATATCCATGAATTATGTTTGATGTCTCTTTTTTATTCTTGATATTAGTAGTTTCTATTTTCTTTTTTTTTTTGTTGACACATTTTACTCAGGATTTAACAATTATTTATTCCTTTTCAAAGGCAAATTTTTAAAGAATGGCTTGATTTTATTAAGTAAATAATATTTTAGGCTTGAACTGATAAATGGTTAGAGGATCACATGGGCTTCCCAGGTGGCACTAGTGGTAAAGAACACACTTGCCAAAGCAGGAGACATAAAAGATGCGGGTTCGATCCCTGGATCGGGAAGATTTCCTGAAGAAGGAAATGGCAACCCATTCCAGTATCCTTGCCTGGAGAATCCCATGGATAAAGGAGCCTCACAGGCTACAGTCCATAGGTTCGCACAGAGTCGGACGCAACTGAAGCAACTGAGCATGCATGCATGCATACAGTATCACATGATTTGAAGATACAGAGGAGCTTGAGAGACTTCTAAAATAGTTTATATGAACTGGAGTTGAAAGGCAAAGATATTGCTCTTATTCTTAATAAAATCATTTATGTTGCTTTATATTTATAAAGTATATACATATATCAATTCAAAAAAATTAAAATTCAATTAAGGATAGATCATAACAGTACTATCCTTATGGAATGCTGTGAGAATTAAATAAGATAAAACATGTACAGTGCTTAGCATAATATAGACATTTAATAAATGACAGCTATTTTAAATGTGATTTTTTTTCTGCAGACATCATTATAAAAACATTAATGCAACTCTAAATAAAACGAGAAAAATTTTACTTTCCAAATACATTACATAGTGTTCATTTGTCTTTGCTCTCTTCAATTTTTGTTGCTACACACATTTAGTTTTGCATAGCAGGAATAATAATGAACACATATGCTTGTATTTTTAAACATTATATTAACTAAACTTTTTGTGTTTCAATAGATATTTTAATCAGTGCTTTATACCTCATTTGGCCAGTTTGATACAATGTACTTATAACTGTCTTATTGTTGGTGCTTATTTTTTATCTGGATATTATATCTAGTTATTATAAATAATGCTAAAATAAACATATCTAACATAAACACAAACATTTCATAAATATCTCTAACATAAAATAAAGATCTCAACAGTCTTATTGTTGGTGCTTATTTTTTATCTGGGTATTATAAATAATGCTAAAATAAACATCTCTAAATTTTATGGTTCTTTTGGCTTTGGATAATTTTCTTCATTTAAATTCTCAAAACTGAGACTGCTACTTCAAGGCACATGACTGCATATATTTTCCTTAATAATGTAATTTCATATTTCTTTTCAAAACAGCTTTGACAATTTGCATCATCGGCAGTATCTGACTATATTGATTTCAGTACAGCTTTGATAGCATTGGCTGTCATCAACACTTTAACTTTGTGCTAAATTTAGAAATTAGACAATAAATAATATGCTATTTTCATCCAGAAAATGGACCGATATTGCTCAATGAACAGTGTCATCATCATTTCAGATCTGTCTTTCTCTAGGAATTTATTTTCTGAAAAATAAACAGTTCAACAAGTCACTCCCCAATTGAGCAGCGTCTTGGATAAAGTTTGAGTTCCTTCTCCAGGTGTCCAAGGCTTTTCAACATGTGATCTAACCAATCGCTTCCCTTCCAGCTCATCTTCTATTTTTTTTCCTGCATCTTGCCCCATATGCTGCATGATACTAATCATTCACAGAACAAAGCATGCTATGTCATGCTTCCACCTGACTGTGCTTTTATTACACAATTTCTTTTTCTGAAATGTCATTTCCTATCTTGCTACTTTTGAAAGGCCTCCTCCTATCTCAAGTCTTCCCAGACCAGCATCTTCTAACCAGCACTTGCAGCATTCACTCTTCAGCCACCATGATACTTTCTAAATACCTTTTTCATAGCCCTTTCTATATTGTGTTTTGACTACTCTGTCCCTGTGTATTTTGCTAACTAGACTCAGAGTTCCTTGAAGGCAGGAAACCGTGTTTTATTAATCTTGTGATGTTATCTTTGTGACTCACAATAAGCACATATTAATTTATTGATTACGAATAAATAGCATCATTTCATTCACCTTGCTGATCCACTTTAAAAGAATGAACGTAAGTGCCTGTGTGTGTGTCTTTGTGTGACCTTTGTTTTCACATTGTATAAGAAAAGGAGCTGAAAAGAGAAGTTTCTAGGACAAGTTATTTCAGTTCAGTTCATTTTCATGGAGGATGACAAAAAGTCAATTTCAATCAGCATATGTCAACGCTCTGTGGATCCAATTTTAGTCCAGAGTTTTACACCTTGCACACAAATTATGAATTCTAGTTTCCTGACACGCTGTTCCCTTAGTTTATTCTCCCCTGCCTCCATCAGAACTTTCAAAATTGTTGCTTCAGGTTCATTCATGAATCTGCTGCGTGAGGTGCTCAGTGTGTTCAGACCACTCTTTTTATCTTGGACTGATTGTCCACGATTCGAAAGAGTGAAGCTGATTCCTTACATGGAAACCTCAGCCTGACCTCACTGTTTATTCTGTTTCCAGCATCTCAACAACCTCAGTCTATCTTATCCAGGGCATTTTTCTGGGGGTGGACAATGTTTCAGACTGCCTCAAGAGAAGCAACATGGGATAAGGAGAAGAATTTTGACCAGGAGAAAAGAAAACTACATGAGACATCTAACCCCACGGAATTCTCAATTCAAATGCAATTAATGTGCTTGGAACCATCAGCCCCTCTTGGGTTCTAGGCAGAGCTCTGACAAGAATGCACTGTACTGAGGGTTTATTGTACATTTCAGAAATGCTCAAGTCCCCCATAAATAAAAGAAGGGTGCTGAATTCAGGCTCCTAGGAGCCTTTCAGTTCTGAAATTCTCCTACTTTAAGATTAGCACCTTAATTAGGATTAGTATACACACACTACTATATATAAAATAGGGCTTGCTGATGGCTCAGCAGGAGACCTGCCAATGCAGGAGACATAAGAGATGTGAGTTCGATCCCTGGGTCAGGAAGATCCCCTGGAATAGGGCAAGGCACCCACTCCAGTATTCTTACCTGGAGAATCCCATGGACAGAGGAGCCTGCTGAGTTACAGTCCAATGGGTTGCAGAGTCGGACACAACTGAGTGACTAAGAATACATGTGTGCATATGTGAAACAATTAATAAAGACCTACTGTAGAGCACAGTACTACTACTCAGTACTGTGTAATGACCTATGTGGGAAAAGAATCTAAAAAAGATTGAAGGGAAAGTCATTCAGTCGTATCCAACTCTTTGTGACTCCAGGGACTATACAGTCCATGGAATTCTCCAGGCCAAAATACTGGAATAGATAGCATTTCCCTTCTCCAGGGGATCTTCCTAACCCGGGAATCGAACAGACGTCTCCTGCATTGAAGGTGGATTCTTTACCAACTGAGTTACGGGGGAAGCACAAAAAAATGTGTCTACATTTGTGATATTAGCAATTATATAGCTTATCCAGAAATGCTAGTAACTATACAGTCCATAGAATTCTCCAGGCCAGAATACTGGAGTACTAAGTCTTTCCCTTCTTCAGGGGATCTTCCCAACCCAGGGACTGAACCCAGGTCTTCCGCATTGCAGGCAGGTTCTTTATCAGCTGAGCTACAAGGGAAGCCCCAGAATACTGAAGTAGGTAGCCTATCCCTTCTCCAGGGGATCTTCCTGACCCAGGAATCAAACCGGGATCTCCTGCATTGCAGGTAGATTATTTACCAACTGAGCTATCAGAAAGACCCCTCTCCAAAAAAAAAAAAAAAGAGTGGATATAGGAATATGTATAACTGATTCACTTCGCTGTACCACACTAACACAACATTGTAAATCAACTATACTCCAACAAAAAAATTTTAAGATGTACATCTTGGGTGTGTGATTATATAAAATGTTCACACAGTTCGTGACAAAGGCAACTGGGTGGATGCAAGAAAACAGGAGATCCAATGCCTCAGGGATCTGAGTTTGAATCATGCTCTGTTAACCTCAAGTTATAGAACCCAGAGGAGGGCACATGAACTTTCATGTAAAAGACAGATAATATTTCTAGTCCTGCCTGTCACAGGGGATGTACTTGGGGTTAAAAGGAGGAGGGCTTACTGGGTAAGCCAGGCTGTGTTGCACACACCTACAGAAATAACCTGGACTCTTGACCTAAAACTGTCAGCTCCTATCAGTCTGAGCCTGGAGAGCAGGGCTGCTCCTGTTTATGGCTGTTTGTGCAGCATCTTGTGTGGCATCCAGGGCAGCTGGGCCCTTAATAAATACTTTGGTTGATGCTGCAGTGTCTGTGCCAACAACCCAAATGGACAGCGTACAAGCTTGGAGGCTTCCCTAGTGCTTGGCATATATTTGGAAAATCCATCCCTCCCATTTCAGGACTTAGGATACTTTTATAGCAGTTCCTGGCAGGATGGTAATATTGAAAAAAAATGAAATATGCAGCATCTCATTTCTCAAAAAACTACTTCAGCATCGCACCCTGCAATCCCTACAATGTGTGGGAAGGGCAGTCAGCTGTGACTTGATGTTGCTGTAAATCTGGAACTTACAGATGATTTCTTTTTTTGTCCCTTTGTCAACCTGCATTAAAGTCAGATTAAGATTAACCCAGGACAGATCACATTCTTGAATCATACAAATACATTATTTGTAAATACATTCAAAAGGTCTTGCCTCTCACAGGTTGAATTCTGTCTTATTGAACAGGTCTTATTCTGAGGCCTGGGTAGAGGCTTCCTTGGTGGCTCAGAGGATAAAGCATCTGCCTGCAATGCAGGAGACCTGGGTTCGATCCCTGGGTTGGGAAAGTCCCCTGGAGAAGGAAATGGCAGCCCACTCCAGTATTCTTGCCTGGAGAACCCCATGGACAGAGGAGCCTGGCAGGCTATAGTCCACGGGGTCACAAAGAGTCGGACACGACTGAGCGACTTCGCTTTTATTCTGAGGCCTAAGTTATCATCAGAATCTCTAACTGCATCTCACCCTGGGAACTTTGTGAAACATGAGGAAAGTGATCCAGGACCATAATAAAATAATCTGATACAGTACATATGAACCATATTTATTTTATTCAGAATCTGCACAATTGTGGGAAAATACTATACATGTTTTAAAATCTGCTTGTGGGTCAAATTCTATTTCTGGTACTTACTAGCTGTATCACCTTAGGAAAGAGATACTATTAGATAAATGTTTCCTATAAAACACCCAATGTCTAGTATGTTCCCAATAATCATTGGTTTTCTTTTTTTGTTTTGTGAACAGAATTAACCTTGAACATGAGACTGTTGAGTCTATGAAGTATTACATGAGAATGCAAAATGGAAAATGAATTTCTTAAGAGACTGAAAACAGCATATAAAGGCCCTACTAATAAAATATGTGTGTGTGTGTGTGTGCGCACACGTATGCACAAATGTGTATATCAAGGACCAGAATGAGAGGGAGATAAAATAAATGAATTTCTAAAAATATAGGTTAATGTAATGAGGATTGCAGATTAAATAAATGAGGGATAAGCAAAAATAGAAAAAAAATAAGCAAAATACATATAAAAATGGTTTGTGAACATAGAGAGGTGATCACTCCACACGGTTTCTTGGAGAAACGATTATTTCTAATAAAAATCTTTCCTATTTTTAGAAGAACTATTGGTGAGATAGATTAGAAATGTACCTAAAGGGAAAGTATGTTTGAATTCAACAAAGTATTTGGAAAGTTTTATATAGTACATTTTTAAACAAAAAGGTAGGTACAGGTATGATCCCATTTTTCATTAGGTAAAGTGGAGGCATTTAGTGAGTTAGTCACTTGCCCATAACAAGCTATTGATAAGGGCCATGGGCAGTATTTGAACCCAGGCCACTCAACTCTAAGGCCTGTGCAGCTCCCCACTGGAACTACTGTCTCCCAAATAACCTCCCATATGTCCTGTTTAATAGACCATATTATATCAAGGAAGGTGCTATAGGTTGAGATGTGTCCCCATCCAAATTCAGATGTTGAAGACCTAACCCCCAGTACCTCAGAATGGGAACTTGGTTGTAGATGGAGTCTTTAAAAAGGCAATCAAGTTAAAATTAAGTCATTAGGGTGAGCCCAAATATATATGACTGATCTCTTTATTAAAAAGGGACTTGGAGACCAACACACATACAAGGAGAAAGCCGTGTGAAGATGAAAGGAGAGATCAAAGTTATGCTTTTATGGACCAAGGAACACCATATATATCTAGAAAAGCCCAAGAAAGTGGAAAAGAGACAAGGAACAGATTCTGTCATAGACTCAGAGTTGTCAACCCTGCCCAAACCTTGATCTCAGACTTCCGGCCTCCAAAACTGCAAAAGAATACATTTCTGTTATTTTAAGCCATCCAGTTTGTGGTTCTTTGTTAGGATAACCCTAGGAAATTCAGACAGACTGGACCTTCGATTTCTTTCTTCATTCACCTTCCTGAATATGACTTCAATGAAGATAGGGACATGTCATTCCTCCTTGGAGATGCAGTGAAGGTCGGTGAAACTGATGAAATAAAATTGTTCAAGCAAAGCCAACAATAGGATGAGATCCGGAAAAAATAACCTGTATACATAGCGTCTTTCCAGGCATCTTCCCAGGTGGCACAGTGGTAAAGAATCTGCCTGCCAACACAGGAAATACGAAGAGACACAGTTTCAGTCCCTGAGTGGGGAAGATTTCCTGGAGAAGGAAATGGCAACCCCCTCCAGTATTCTTGCCTGGAAAATTCCATGGACAGAGGAGCCTGACAGGCTACAGTCCATGGGCTTGTAAAGAGCTGGACATAACTGAACTGTGCACACACACATATATGAGATATATAGGCATTTCCCCTGTGAATGAGCATGTAATGAGCTTCATTTACATGGATTAATCATAGAAATGATTCAAACATCTGATAGAAATTTAGCAACGTATCTATTGTAACGAATTCTTCATAGTTGGCTAGAGGATTAGGTCGTTGGAAGTTTCTAAGAACTAGTTATGTATTCCTGAAAGAGAATTGCACTAATCTCATAAGATATACCATCTTCATCTATCAGTATCAGACCTTCAGCGAGAAAGCTTAAAAGTAATGTATTTGATGCCCAGATGTTAGAGCATGACAGTGTTCTGCTGCAGATAGCTCAGACTTCTGCTCACTCTTCAGCAGTGTCTCGATGCAACTGTGTATGTAAAGGGGTAAGAGGTTGTTCAAGTTTGCTGCTGCTACTACTGCTGCTAAGTCACTTCAGTTGTGTCCGAATCCGTGTGAGCCCATGGACTGCAGCCTGCAAGGCTCCTCTGTCCATTGGATTCTCCAGGCAAGAATTCTGGAGTGGGTTGCCATTACCTTTTCCAGGGGATCTTCCCAACCCAGGGTTCAAACCCAGGTCTCTTATGTCTACCTGCACTGGTAGGCAGGTTCTCTACCACTAGCGCGACCCGGGAAGCCCTGTTCAAGCTGATGATCGCAATGTGGCATACGATGGTCATAAAGCTTTTAAATGAGTTTATTTGAACTAAAGGAAGCAGTGGGTTGAAATACATTTTTAAGACTTTTTCATGGCATAGGACAATCCCTCTGAAGATTTCTACTACAGAACATTTTTATATAAAGAGCTGAGAGTTGATAGGCATAAACAAGTTACTTTTGAAAAAGAGAAAAAAAAATGAACTTCCAAATCAATAAGAGTATCTCTCATGAGAATATATCTACTTTGATTTTTCATGTTGCTTTTCATGTAATCATGTTGCTATTGATGTGAATTTATGCCACGATTAGAAGGAGTTTATGCCACTCTTTTCAGGCACCTGGTCACTAGAAACTGGACTTTGAATAAACTCATGAATACTTGAACTGGGAATATTTACATCTGGCATGATGCTCATCAGAAGCACCTGCCAACCTCATTCTGCTTATCTATAAATTATACATACATTGTACCTGTGTGACATTGAATTTTCTGCAGTTTAGCACTCCTGGAAACACGTTTGACACTTGAATAAACTACTTTTGATCAGCTCAGAATACATGGCTGGCAAAAAAGGAAAATAGGAAAAAGATGAAGAGATGCGTCTCTGATTATTCTAGGCAAAGGAAAGAGAGAGGTGCTATCTTTCTAATTATTAACAGAACAGGGCAGAAGGACTGATCACAAAGGAAAGGGCAAAGAATGTCATGAATATGAGCTTTTCAGCCACTTAGGAAGGGAAAAAATTACACTGTGCCTTTGTTGAAAAACCGGGTTGTCTCTCAGTAAAAATGAAAACTAGGAAAGAAGACCAAGAACATTAACAGGGAGTCAAAAATTGTATTCAGAGCATTGCAAAGCACTGCAACAGTAACATGAACCATAGAAAATTGGTGAATTGTGATAAAAGTGGAAAAGGATTCTGTGCCAAAAATACGCTTTTAGATTTAGTGACTTCTGTAATGATAGCACATAGCAGCAGCCAGTTACTGCACTGACTGTCTGTAGAAGAACGATGAAAACTCTGACATCAATTCCACGGTCTGGGATAGAGTGTATTTTTCACGAAGATGCTAGACACAAAAACACGAATTTAGACGTGCATTCAAGCTGAAGTTCTGTTGCCAACTAACTGTGGGGCCACTGACACATCTTTTAATCTCTATGACCCTTCTTCCCTCATCTGTAATATGAGGGAAATAATTTCTCTTTTATGTCAGTGCATGAGATAACATGTTTTAGCTTCTAGATATAAAGTAGATGTTCAGTAACTACTCCTTCCTTTCTTTTTTATTAGAAATTCTGTGTTTAGCATCATAACTATCAATGTGGGTTTGCTGCTGCTGCTGCTGCTAAGTCGCTTCAGTTGTGCCCGACTCTGTGCAACCTCATAGATGGCAGCCCACCAGGCTTCCCCGTCCCTGGGATTCTCCAGGCAAGAACACTGGGGTGGGTTGCCATTTCCTTCTCCAATGCATGAAAGTGAAAAGTGAAAGTGAAGTTGCTTAGTCGTGTCCGACTCTTCGCAACCCCATGGAATGCAGCCTACCAGGCTCCTCCATCCATGGGATTTTCCAGGCAAAAGTACTGGAGTGGGGTGCCATTACCTTCTCCACAATATGGGTTTACCGTTCATTATTTGATTAAATCTATAGGGATGCACATTTTTATCAACAGTATCTGTGACTCATCCTTGCACTGCTTTGGTTAAAAGTCAAATGGCCTGGACTTGGAGCTAAATTCCAACACTTCGGCAAATTATGCTGTGTGACCTTACGTAGTAACCTCTCCATGCCTCCATTTCCTCAACTATAGAATGAGCATAATGAGTTGTTACCTCATGGGAATATTAGGAGGATTAAATGCTTTAATATTTGTAAAGTTCTTCGAGTAGAGACTTGTAAAGAGTAAGCTTCATCTAAGTATCTGTTCAATAAATATGCTTTGTGATTTAAATAAGAAGCATCCCTTTCTCATGGACAAAACAGACATCTACCTAACTGCCCCCTTCCACCTCCCAACCAAATGTGACACTAACTCTTTTCCCTTCTGCAACTAAGAACCCACTAAATGGGTGACCCTTCAAGTCTTTTGTCCCACTAAACTATAAGGTGGCTTAAAAATCCACACAGAATCTGTGTTCTAATTGAATGTGGCACACCTGGTTTTCCAGTAAGAAAAAGGTCAAGAGGGAGGGGACATATGTACACCTATGGCTGATTCATGCTGATGTTTGACAGAAAACAACAAAATTCTGTAAAGCAATTATCCTTCAATTAAAAAATAAATAAATTTTTTAAAAGAGGAAAAGGTCAAATCTACATATTATAATTCAGTGAACAACAGAACAGCCTTAGAAGGTTGTGTGAGAAGTACCAGGGATCCTTCAAAGAAGGCAGCGTGTGTGAGAACGCCTGGTGTGTCCCGGCTCTGCCTCCCAGCAGCTGCTTCTGAACCTACTCTCGGCTGAGAGCAAGTTTTCCAGGACAAAGCTCCCAGTCTCAGGGAGGGTGCAGATCCCATCAAATCCTTTATGTGGACAATAAACAAGAAGAAATGGCCCATTATTCCACCTATCTGAGGAGAACAAGAATGTTTTATTAAGTTTACCTTGCTCTCCCCTCATTATGTTTCCCTTCTTAATGGTCACTCAGCTGAAGAACAACCAGAGGTTATAGAACAGATAGTAATGCTTATTAGCCTAACAGCCTGTGAGGAGCCCGCAGGAGAAAAAGGTCTGATGTTAAATGCTCTGACGGAATTCCTGGGATTTTTATTTCATAATTAAGTCATTGAAGGTGGGAGGGGGATTCTATTCTGTTTTGATTGGTACACTATTTAGCCTTAAGCCATGAACAAATATGAGAGAGGAACAACCGACTCCAGTATGCCGCAGGATTTGATAAAAATAAAAAGTCAAGAACATATTCCTAAATATATCATTCCATATGAAAGTCAGGCTTGTCTGTTGGAGGCAAAGGAAGGGTGTGGCCACAGACCTACCAGAAGGAAGGCATGAACGTTTCCAAGGAGGCTATTACATGACGGCATGGGAGACCCTGAGACTGAGGAGGTAAAAATAATCTCTATAATTATGCATAATGTGATAATTGCTCTAACGAGGGAAGGATGTCTAAGGCATGAATTTTTAGTCCAAGGTTTCAAGCTGAAAATTCATCAGGAGCTCCATGCATGAGCTTCAGATGGTGGACATGTCTAAGCAGCTGGTATGAATAGTACTCTACAAACTCAGGTTTGCAAAAATTAGTCCATTATTTTTTATCCTAAAATCAAATGAAATCTGATGCTAAGCACTACCCTGTCAGGCTGGTGGAAAATTTGATGGAAATCACTCTGGTCTGTTCCTCGTGGGGCAGCATGAAATGCCCAGCTAACTAAATCCTGGGTATCTCTCTGCTCTGGGGCTTTGGGTCACTATAGATGTGCTCATTGTCCAAAGCCTGAACTTCTCTTTTTGGCATTGGTTAAACACTTTATTTGGTCTTAATTTTTATTTGAATATATTAATTTAGAATATTGTTTCAGTTTCTTCTGTACAACAAATGAATCGTTTATGCATACACATATATCTACTCTTTTTTAGATTGTTTTCCCTTATAGGTTGTTACAGAGTATTGAGGACAACTCCCTGTGCTGTATAGTGGGTCCTTATTTGTCATCTGTTTTATATATTGTTGTTTAGTCACTAAGTCATGTCTGATTCTTTTGTGACCCCGTGGACTTTCATCTACCAGGCTTCTCTGTCAATGGGATTTCCCAGGCAAAATACTGGACTGAGTTGTCCTTTCCTTCTCCAGGGGATCTTTCCTGACCCAAGGATCAAATCTCATATCTCCTGCAGCTCCTGCATTGGCAGGCAGAATCTTTACCACTGAGCCAACAGGGAAGCCCTATTTTATATATAGCAGTGTGTATATGTCAAGTCCAATTTCTTAATTTATCCCTCCCTCGCTTTCCCCTCTGGTAACCATAAGACTGTGTTCTACATCTGTGACTCTATTTCTGTTTAAGCCTGTCATTCAAATTCACTGGAAGAATCAAAAGCTTTACAGACAAGCAAAAGCTCAGAGAATTCAGCACCACCAAACCAGCTTGACTACAAATGCTAAAGGAACTTCTCTAGGCAGAAAAAAGACCAGGTTAAAACAACCTTGTACACATGTAGACTGCTATATCAAAACCTCATGGGAAGGGCAAGGCAAAAACCTACAATAGATACACACACAAAATAAACTTATTTTCAAAGTTATGTCTTGCTGCTTCCTTGTCAAGCCAAGGACATTGCTCAGGGTCCAGTCTCCTTTATGAGAAAGGTCCCCAGTGTCCTCTGAAGTCCCCATTTCCTCCCAAGAACCTGCCCCTCATGGGACCATAACATTATGTTCAGTTCCTGGCTTGTAAATCTTCCCAACCTGTGAATCAACTCTTTCTGCCTCCAGCCCTCTACATGAATTTCTTGTGTATGTCACTTGTGCACAGGTTCAAAATTTAAGATTTGTATCTAGGTAGGCATTTGTTGGGTCAGTCACATCCACATCTTCAACTTTATTGGATATTACCACAATGCACTCAGAGACATACAGAAATCCGCCCTCCTTCAAGGAGTATGTTCTTCCCAACTCCCAACATACTTGACAGAAGGGGAAACTCAGAATTTTGTAAATTTCTGCCAATTTGTGTCATGAATACTATTAATATTTTATTTTATTTTAGGCCACACTGTACGGTTGGTGGACCTTAGTTCCCTGAACAAGGATCCAGCCTGGGGCCCCAGCAGTTAGAGTACTGAGTCCTAAACACTGGACCACCACGGAATTCCCTCTTGATGCGGTTTTGAGGTTCATTTTCCCCATTAGCAGAAAGGCTAAACATTGTTGTCATTTTACTTGATGATCATTCATATGTATTTTCTGTATGTCATCTATTTATATCCAGTATACACTTTCCATTAGTTTTTTTAAATCACTTTTTATGGATTTGTAAGAGTGTTTCTTAAATGTAGGAAACTAACCATTTGAGAGTTATGTATATGGTCCATTTCTTCTCCTAGTCTTTTAATTAAACTGAAATTTTTGACTTTGAAGTAGGCAAATTATTTTATTGTTCACATTTTTTTTCATTTTTTAATAAATATTTTCCTGTCCCAAAGCCTTAAAGGCTTTCTCCTGTATTTTCTTTTAAAAATATTAACAAGTCCCTTGGATTGCAAGGAGATCTAACCAGTTCATCCTAAAGGAAATCAACTCTGAATATTCACTGGAAGGACTGAGGCTGAAGCTGAAGCTCCAGTAATTTGGCCACCTGATGCAAAGAACTGACTCATTGGAAAAGACTCTCGTGCTGGGAAAGATTGAAGGCAAGAGGAGAAGGGGATGACAGAGTATGAGATGGTTGGATGGCATCACCGACTCAACAGACATGAGTTTGAGTAAGCTCCAGGTCTTGGTGATGGATAGGGAAGCCTGGGATGCTGCGGTTCATGGAATCGCAAAGAGTCAGACATGACTGAGCAACTGAATCGAACTGAAGTAAAGGAGCTGAACCTTTAAAAATATGTCTGGTTTTGATTTTTATTTATGGTGTGAGATGAGGATTTAATGAACTTCCCTCGACCGGCCAGCACAATCTATTGACTATGCCATCTACATTGCATATCACGTTATCATTGGAGTATAGGACTGTTAAGATTCTCTATTTCTTTCTATTCATCTGTGTCAATTACCACTTTGATGTAAATATTATAATTTTGAAAGTCATATCTTATAGGTCATTTCTTCTTCTTTTTTTTTTTTGCTTCAAACTTATTTTAACTGATTAATTTATTCTAAAATTTATATGGAAGAATAAAAATACATGAGTGGTACGGTTAATTTTGAAATAGCTGAGCAAAAATAGTGACTTGTTCTACTAGATACTAAGACATACTAAAAAGCAAAATAATTTAGATATTAAAGTTTGAGGCACATGAACAGATAAAAAGACCAATGACACAAAGAGCAAAGAAGCAGACACACACACATACAAACAACACACACACAGAAACCAATAACAACAACAAAAAATTTGGATGTTTTGGTCCAGTGTTCTCACATATAAATAATAGTAATGGTTTGATAATGTCCATCAAAAACAGTTGAGATTGCGTTGAATTAATATTTAACAATTAACTTGAGAGAACTTAACATGTTTGCAGTATTAAATCTTACACTGATGAGTATTTTGTATCTTTCCACTTAGCGATGTATTCTTTAATAATTCCTCAAAACTGTTTTGCAATTCTTTCTCCAAAAGTGCTGTACATTTTTTGTTACATTTATTGCTAAGGGTCTTTTAATTTGTTTTTATAGTGAATGGATTCTTTTCATTACAGTCTGTAATTAATTATTATGAAGTACATAAATGCCATTGATTTTCATATGCTAATATTGTTTACAGCAACTTACATTCAAATAGTTTAAATAGTCTGTAGCTTTGCTTACATTTCTTTGTATGTAATCCTGTCATTTCCACTTTTAATTGTTTATACATTTTCTTTTCTTTTTAGAGTTCCCGTGCTAAACATAAGTGATGACTTCAAGCATTTTTGTTTCATTAATGTCAATACTTCTAAAGGTCAGGGTTTCCTTGGCGGTGCAGTGGTTAATTGCCTTGCAGTGCAGGGGTCTCGTGTTCAGTCCCTGGAAGGGGAAATAAGACCCCAGTGCCTCATAGCAAGGATCCTGCTCCAGAGCCCAGGCATTTTTTTTTTTAGAAACAGTTTATTTTCAGAGCCCACGCATTTTATTTGGGCTTTGCAGGTGACTCAGTGGTAAAGAAACTGCCTGCCAAAGTAGGAGACACAGCAGACAAGGGTTCACACCCTGAGTCAGAGAGATCCCCCAGGGAAGAAAACAGCAATCCCCTCCAGTTTCCTTGCCTTGAAAATCCAGTGGAGGCTGGAGGGCTGCAGTCCTTGCGGTTGCCTAGAGTCAGGTGCAGCTGAGCACACAAAGGTCATCACTGTGTGTTTTTGCTGATTTGTTGTTTTTCAGTCGCGAAGTCCTGTCCAACTCTTTGTGACACCACGGACAGCAGCATGCCAGGCTTTCCTGTGCTTCACGATCTCCTGGAGTTTGCTCAAATTCATGGCCATTGTGTTGGTGAGGCTATCTAATCATCTCATCCTCTGCCTCCCTCTTCTCCTCCCACCTTCAATCTTTCCCAGCATCAAGGTCTTTTCCAATGAGCCAGCTCTTCACAGCAGGTGGCCAAAGTATTGGAGTTTAAGCTTCAGCACCAGTCCTTCCAGTGAATATTCAGGATCGATTTCTTTTAAACCTGACTGGTTTCAATGCCATTCTCTCAAATCATCCTACCCTCTCCCTCTATGTATAATATCATATATGAAACGAGTCGCCAGTCCAGGTTTGAGGGAGGAGGGTTCAGGATGGGGAACACGTGTATACCTGTGGCGGATTCATGTTGATATATGGCAAAACCAATACAATATTTGTATTGTTAAATTTTAATTGTTAAATTTTAATTTGTAAAGTTAAAAAAATAAAATAAATTAATAAAAAAAAGAAAAATTAAAAAAAAAAAAACCTGACTGGTTTGATTTCCCTTCCATCCAAGGGACTCACAAGAATCTAGCACCACAATTTGAAACCATCAATTCTTTGGTGCTCAGCCTTCTTTATGGTCCAACTCTTACATCCATACGTGATCACTGGAAAAAGCATAGCCTTTGTTAGCAAAATGACGTCTCTGCTTTTTAATATGCTGTCTAGGTTTTTCATAGTTATCCTTCCAAGGAGCAAGCATATTTTAATTTCATGGCTGCAGTCACCATCTGCAGTGATTTTGGAGCCCAAGAAAATAAAATCTGTCACTCTTTCGATTTCTTCCCCATTTATTTGTCATAAAATGATGGGACCAGATGCCATGATCTTATTTTTTTTAATGTTGAATTTTAAGCCAGCTTTTTCACTCTCCTTTTACCTTCCTCAAGAGGCTTTTTAGTTCCTCTTCATTTTCTTCCACTAGAGTGGTATCCTCTGCATATCTGAGGTTGCTGATAATTCTCCTAGCAATCTTGCTTCTAATTTGTGAGTCTTCCAGGCTGGCATTTCACATAATGTAGTCTGCATATAACTTAAATAAGCAGGGTGACAATATATAGCTTTGATGTACACCTCTCCCAATTTTGAACCAATGAGATATTCCATGACTAGGTCCGTTGCTTCTTGACCTGCATGCAGGTTTCTAAGGAGACAGGTGAGGTGGTCTGGTATTCCCATCCATTTAAGAATTTTCCATAGTTTACTGTGATCCACACAGTCAAAAGCTTCTGCATAGTCAATGAGTCAGAAAGAGATGCTTTTCTGGAATTCTCTTGGTTTCTCTATGATCCAGCGAATGTTGGCAATTTGCTCTCTAGTTCCTCTGCCTTTTCTAAACCCAGCTTGTACATCTGGAAGCTCTCAGTTCACATACTGCTGAAGACTAGCTTGAAAGATTATGAACATGGCCTTGCTAGGATGTGAAATGAGCACGATTGTATGGTAGTTTGAATAATCTTTGGTATTACCCTTCTTTTGGATTAGAATGAAAACTGACCTGTTCCTGTCCTTTGGCCACTGCTGAGTTTTCCAAATTTGTTGACATATTGAGTGCAGCTTTTTAACATCATCATCTTTCAGAATTTGAAATAGCTTAGCTGGAATTCCACCACCTCCACTAGCCTTTCCAGTAGTCATATATGTATGTAAGAGTTGATCCATAAAGTAGCCTGAGCACCAAAAAATTGATAGTTTTGAAGTGTGGTGCTTGAGAAGACTCTTGAGAGTCCCTTGGACTAAAGGATATCAAACCAGTCAATCCTAAAGGAAATCAGTCCTGAATATTCATTGGAAGGACTGATGCTGAAGCTGAAGCTCCAGTATGCTGGCCACCTGATGTGAATAGTCAACTCATTGGAAAAGACACTGATGTTGGGAAAGATTGAAGGCAGGAGGAGAAGGGGATGACAGAGGATGAGATGGTTGGATGTTGTCACCGACTCAATGGACATGAGTTTGAGCAAGCTCCAGGAGATGGTGAGGGACAGGAAAGCCTAGTGTGCTCAATCCATGGGGTCGCAAAGAGTCAGACACTACTTAGCAACTGAGCAACAACAATCGCTAGCTTTCTTCACAGTAATGCTTCCTAAGCCTCACTTGACCCCATACTCCAGGATGTCTGGCTCTAGGTGAGTGAACCACACCATCGTGGCCTTTGCTACATGTTTTTAGCAGATGTCAATTTAAATAATTTCCTTATATTCTTAAGATTTAAAAATTTTCATTTTCATAAATGAAAATTGAAGTTTTTCAGATATTTCTCTGTGTCTATTTATGGTTTATTTCGTCATCTATTGATGTGATATATTGCATAAACTGATTTTATGATGCTGAACCATCTTTGAATTTCTGAGACAAACTCTACTTAGTCAGATTATATTTATTTGTATTTTCTGGATTTAATGTGCCACAATTTTTCAAGATTTTCACATCGTAATTCATTGGGTAAACGAGCTGATAATTTTCCTTTTGAAAATGCCCTTGCGTGATTCAGGAATCAAGATTGTCGCAGTCTCATGGAGTGAGTCAGAAATTTCTTTTAAGGCTTGTCTCTAACACCTTGCTATCTTTTTATTTGATGAGGAAAATAGGGAGGGGATAATTTTGACTGTAGATTAAATGTATAAAATATTGAATGTATTACTCAGAGTTTTACTTCTTTAGTCTCTTGCAGGGTGTCTCAGTCTTGGCGCTATTGACATTTTGAGCTGGATAATTCTTTGTCATTGAAGGCTGTCCTGTGCTTTCAGGATGTTTAGCGGCATCCTTGGGGCTCTACCCACTGGATGACACCAGCACCACCCTATCCCTAGCCCCAGTTATGACAACCAAAAATGTCTCCAAACATTGAAAAGTCTTCCGGTGGGTGGGGTGGGTGGGAATTGACCCTGATTAAAGACCATGGGTATGACCAATGTAGTTATAACACTTTTCTGACAGTGCTAATGTGAAAATTCAAAGAATGCTAATTGCTCAGATTATTGTTCTGGTTAAGAGAAAACTGTTGATAAATGTTGGTTCTTCCTATTCATTTTCTAAAATTAAGTCATCAAGCCTTGTCTTTCCAGATGAGAAGAATGTTTGTGTGTGCTCCCCCACCTCCCACTAGGAAGTGACTTCATGGAAAAATTATTAACATTTTTTGTCTGGCAGATGATAAAATTAGAACTCAGTTTGTGTTTTATCAGTCTTTCTTTATATTTGTATGTATGGAATATATAAAGTTCTCAATTCAAAATGATCAAGGCTGTAACCATGTAGCATACATGTGCATGCTAAGTCCCTTCAGTCTTGCCTGACTCTTTGTGACCCCATGGACTGTAGCCCACAAAGCTCCTCCTCTTTTCATGGGATTCCTCGGGCAAAAATACTAGAATGGGTTGCCATGCCCTTCTCCAGGGGATCTTCCTAACCCAGGGATCAAACCCATGTCTCTTAACATCTGCCCTGGTAGGCAGGTTCTTTACCACTAGTATCACCTGGGAAGCCATGCAGAGTATAGTCAATTGACCCTGGAAGGGATTCTTCCAAAGAGAGATGCTTATCATGAAAGCTGACTTTTTACAAGTTTAAACTGTGCTGTGTGATCCATAGAGCATGCCCCATTTTCTCGGAAGGACAAAGGCTAAAATTAAATGTCACATTTAAATCCTTGGCTGCTAAGGTAATGCCAATTGCATCTTTGCCCATTTTCTCATTGTGATGAATTTTTGACTTTCATAGATCTCCATGAAAAACAGCCTCTTTCCAACATGAGGTGAGCTTCGAAAAACCGTGCCATGGCCAGGACTTCCTGGACTGAAAAGTTACTGTTCTTGAGTGGACACATAATAGAGGAGAAGCAAGGTGGTTTTTCAATTTACTGCTCTGACACTACCCTGGAACTCTGAGGAAGGTTCTATTTTCTATTTTTACTTTTGAAAACTCTGCCTTAGAGGATAAAGGAAAAGGGTAAGGATCTGTTGACCCAAGAGGTGGAATAAGATAACTGGGAGAGTGCTTCCTAGAGCTAGTGTCTTTCACATCATCAGGTGATGACTAAGAGGTTTTGAAGATGAATGGCCTGAATATCATGAATGTCATCTGTTTTGCTGCATCTTGGCTGTGTGATTTGGTCACCTTAACCTCTCTGTGTGTTCACTTCCAGTCTGTCCAATGGAGTCCCTCTTAGTTACTCTCTTTCAGTGCTCTGTGAAGACCCAATAGCTACACTGGATCAGTTACAGGAGTCCTTAGAACACTGTCTAAAAACCCTCAATGCTCAATAAATTATCTTCTATCATATTAGTTATTATTGCTCTTATTACTGTGATCAACCATGAGTCCTTTCTGCTTCCACCTCCACAGTCTTGCAAGTGGAGAAGGACATGAATTCCTAACAATTACAAATTGCTTATGCTCTTTGAAAGCATTCCACACACTAAGGACACTTATTCTGGTTTCAAATTGGAGCAAATTTCTTTCCCAGGGGACAATGGCCATTGTATAGCATCATTTTGGGGAAAAAAAAGACAAAACAAAAACAAAAAAACTAGCTGACATTGCAAGCCTCAGAGATCCAGGAAAGCAGAAAAGGACTTTAGGGTCTCATTTCCATAAAACTCCATGGGTGAGACAGGAATGGCTAGGCAGCTCCCATTCTGTCCTCTGTAATCTTCCCCACCAGGAGCTGGGAAAACTGCAGGAGCCGGGAGCCAATGGAGCTGTACAGGCTAGCTCCCTGGAAGATTGATGAGTTTCTATTTAGGGTCCCAGAGCTCAGGCTGTCTCCCTCCCAGATGGGCTAGGTAGCCCCTGCCAGCTTCCAGGGGTTAAAAACAATGCCAGTCTGAATATCACTCAGGAGGAACCTTAGAGAGCAGTTAATATGAAAACCAGAGATCTATAGCCCCCCAGGAGGAATTCAGACAGGAAGCCTCAGCTAAGCAGAGGGAGAGCCAGCACCAGCTAAGCCCCACTGGGAGTCCATGAAAAAGGCGGCTTCATCCTCCTGCCTATGATGCTGGGGGCTGCAGAGCACACAGCTCCAAGTATACAGCATCATCCTAAATAGAACTTGCTGGAATGTCAAAGACTTTGTCAGATTTCCATAGGTCTCTTTAGGGTAATCGCCTAGCAAGAATTACATTCTTAGCTTGCTGAGGTGGCGGATGCTACATAAGTAGGAAGCATCGATTTACACAGTGGACATTTCTAAGTAAAAGTCATAATGAAGTGAAAATGGCTTTGTATGCACATAACAAGGAAACAAAAAGTCTTTTTTTCCCTCCTTACCGTCAACGAGAATGATGACTAAGTTTATCACAATAGTAATCATTAAATGCAAATTATTTAGATACTTCCTGGATGGCACAGTGGTAAAGAATCACACAGGAAGTGTGGGTTTGATCCCTGGCTCAGGAAGATTATCTGGGGTGTCAAATGGCAACCCACTCCAGCACTCTTGCCTGGAGAATTCCATGAACAGAGGAGCCTGGTGGGCTACAGCCCATGAGGTTGCAAAGAGTTGAACACAACTGACTGAGCACACATGCAGGGAAACAATGTGTGTGTGTGTGTGTGTGTGTGTGTGTGTGTGATAAAACAGCGGTGAAAATATTTGGTGGCAGTAACAGTCCAGGACAAAACATCAGGGTGTCAATCAAAATAGTGGTGCCTCCTGTTTTCTACCACTAAGTTTTTTCTTACTCTGGTATCCCTCACTGTGTGAATCAGAGAACATGTCCCTATAAGGTCTCTTGAGACCCAAACAAAGGAATGGATCTGAGATACTTAAAAATACTTGTTGTTATCAAGTCGCTAAGTCATGTCTGACTTTTTGCGACACCATGGACTGCAGCCTGCCAAGCTCATCTCTTCTCTTCTATTTCCCAGAGTTTGCTCAAATTCATGTCCACTGAATCAGTGATACTATTTAACCGTCTCATCTTCTGCCACCCTCCTCTCTGTTTGCTTTCAATCTTTCCCAGAAACAGGGTCTTTTCAAGTGAGTTGATGCTTTATATCATGTGGCTTAAGTATTGAAGCTTCAGTTTCAGCATTAACCCTTCCAATGAAAATTCAGGGTTGATTTTCTTTGGGATTGACCACCTTGATCTCCTTGTAGTGCAGTCAGTTCAGTTGCTTAGCCATGTCTGACTCTTTGTAACCACGTGGACTGCAGCACGCCAGACTTCTCTGTCTATCACCAGCTCCTGGAGCTTATTCAAACTCCTATCCATCTAGTCGGTGATGTCATCCAACCAGCTCATCCTCTGTCAACCCCTTCTCCTTCTGCTTTCAGTCTTTCCCAGCATCAGGGTCTTTTCTAATGAGTCAGTTATTCACATCAACTGGCCAAAGTATTGGAGCTTCAGCTTCAGCATCAGTTCTTCCAGTGAATATTCAGGACTTCTTTCCTTTCCATTCAGTTCAGTTACTCAATCATGTCTGACTCTTTGTGACCCCGTGGACTGCAGCAAGCCAGGCTTCTGTGTCCATCACCAACTCCTGGAGATTACCAAACACATGTCCATCGAGTCGGTGGTGCTATCCAACCATCTCATCCTCTGTCATCCCCTTCACCTCCAGAAGAGGATATAAATTAGGATTTCCTCTAGGACTGACTGGGTTCATCTCCTTGCAGTCCAAGGGATTCTTGGGAGTCTTCTCCAACACCACAGTTCAAAAACATCCATTCTTTCGCACTCAGCTTTCTTTATAGTTCAACTCTCACGTCCATAAATGACTACTGGAAAAACCATAGCTTTGACTAGACAGACCTTGTTGGCAAGGTAGTGTCTGTGCTTTTTAATATGCTGTCTAGGTTGGTCACAGTTTTCCTTCCAAGGAGCAAGTGTCTTAATTTCATGGCTGCAGTCACTATCTGTAGTGATTTTGAAGCCCAAGAAAATAAAGTTTGTCACTGCTTCTATTGTTTCCCACCTATTTGCCATGAAGTGATGGAACCTGATGCCATGATCTTTGTTTTTTGAGTGTGGAGCTTTAAACCATCCTTTTCACCCTCTTCTTTCACTTACATCAAGAGTGTCTTCAGTTCCTCTTAGCTCTCTGCCATAAAAATGGTGTCACCTGCATATCTGAGGTTATTGATATTTCTCCCAGCAATCTTGATTCCAGTCTGTTCTTCATCAGCCTAGTATTTCACATGATGTACTCTGAATGGAAGTTAAATAAGCAGGGTGACAATATACAGCCTTGTTGCACTCTGTCTCAACTTTGAATCAGTCCGTTGTTCCATGTCCCATTTTAACTGTTGCTTTTTGACCTGCATAAAGATTTATCAGGAGGCATGTAAGGTGGTCTGGTATTCCCAACCCCTTATGAATTTTCCACAGTTTGTTGTGATCCACACAGTCAAAGGCTTTGGCGTAGTCAATAAAGCAGAAGTAGATGTTTTTCTGGAATTCTGTTGCTTTTTCTATAATGCAAAGAATGTTGGCAATTTGATCTCTGGTTCCTCTGACTTTTCTAAATTCAGTTTGAACATCTGGAAGTCCTCAGTTCATGCACCACTGAAGCCTGGTTTGGAGAATTCTGAGCATTATTTTGCTAGTGTGTGAAATGAGTACAATTGTGCAGTAGTTTGAGCATTCTTTGACATTACCTTTCTTTGGGATTGGAATACAAGCTGACCTTCTCCATTCCTGTGGCCACTGCTGAGTTTTCCAAATTTGCTGGCATATTGAGTGCAGCAATCATCTCACAGCATCATCTTTTAGGATTTGAAGTAGCTCAACTGGAATTCTGTCGGCTCCACTAGCTCTGTTCATAGTGATGTTTCCTAATGAACTCTTGACTTCACATTTCAAGATGTCTGCGTCTGGATGAGTGATCACACTATCATGGTTATCTTTGTCATTAAGATCTTTTTTTTTATATAGTTCTTCTGTGTGTTTTTGCCACATCTTTTAAATATCTTCTGCTTCTGTTAGGTCCATATCATTTCTTTCCTTTATTGAGCCCATCTTTGCATGCAATGTTCCTTGGCATCTCTAATTTTCTTGAAGAGATCTCTGCTGCTGCTACTGCTAAGACTTCAGTCGTGTCCGACTCTGTGCGACCCCAGAGACGGCAGCCCACCAGGCTCCCTCGTCCCTGGGATTCTCCAGGCAAGAACACTGGAGTGGGTTGCCATTTCCTTCTCCAATGCATGAAAGTGAAAAGTGAAAGTGAAGTCACTCAGTCATGTCTGACTCTTAGACACCCCATGGACTGCAGCTCACCAGACTCCTCCATCCATGGGGTTCTCCAGGCAAGAGTACTAGAATGGGGTGCCATTGCCTTTTTCCCCATTGTATTGTTTTCCTCTATTTCTTTACACTGATCACTGAGGAAGGCTTTCTTATCTCTCCTTGCTATTCTTTGGAACTCTGCATTCAAATGGATATGTCTTTTCTTTTCCCCTTTGCCTTTCACTTCTCTTCTTTTCATAGCTATTTCTAAGGTCTCCCCAGACAACCATTTTGCTTTTTTGCATTTCTTTTTCTTGGGGATGGTCTTAATTACTGCCTCCTGTACAATGTCAAGAACCTCTGTCCATAGTTATTCAGGCACTCTATCAGATCTAATCACTTGAATCTATTTCTCACTTCCACTGTACAGTCGTAAGGGATTTGATTTATGTCATACCTGAATGGTTTAGTGGTTTTCCCTACTTTCTTAAATTTAAGTCTGAATTTTGCAATAAAGAGTTCACGATCTAAGCCAACATCAGCTCCTGCTCTTGTTTTTGCTGACCGTATAGGGCTTCTCCATCTTTAGCTACAAAGAATATAATCAATCTGATTTCAGTATTGACCATCTGGTGATGTCTGTATGTAGACTTGTCTCCTATTTTGTTGGAAGAGGGTGTTTGCTATGACTAGTGAGTTCTGTTGGGAAAACTCTGTTAGCCTTTGCCCTGCTTCATTTTGTACTTCAAGGTCAAACTTGCCTGTTACTCTGGGTATCTCTTGACTTCCTACTTTTGCATTCCAGTTCCCTATGATGAAAAGGACAATTTTTTTTTTTTTTTTTACTTCTAGGTCTTGTAGGTCATCATAGAACTGTTCAACTTAAGCTTCTTTGACATTAATGGTTGGGCATAGGTTTGGATTACTATGGTATTGAATGGTTTGCCTTGACGTGAACAGAGATCATTCTGTCATTTTTGAGATTGCACCCAAGTACTTCATTTCGGACTCTTTTGTTGACTATGAGGGATAATCCATTTCTTCTAAGGGATTCTTGCCCTCATTAGTAGATATAATGCTTATCTGAATTAAATTCACCCATTCTGGTCCATTTTAGTTCACTGATTCCTAAAATGTCAATGTTCACTCTTGCCACCTTCTCATTGAACACTTCCAATTTACCCTGTAGTCCAAAGGACTCTCAAAAGTCTTCTCCAGCACCACCATTCGAAAGCATTGATTCTTTGGCACTCAGCCTTCTTTATGATATTAAAAATATATTAGCCTCTTAAATGCGCCATTTTCTATGATTATCCTGGACAGCAACTTGCTTGATGCTTAATACTTACATTTGAAACCAAAGAGGAAGCAGAGGACCTGCTTCCCAACTGTTTGACATCCCAACCCATGAAATTTATATTATGGTCTTTAGCATTACAAGTGATCACACTAACATCATGAAATGGGCTTATTTCTTTACTGTGCACAATGGATTCAACACATCCATAAGTTCATTTTGTTATTCCTGTAGAATTTTTATGCATTCTCAGAATTTTCAACATTTTATCACTTGGCAAATTCACCCCAGGTCCCCTCCTCTCTTTACACCTTGGCTTGATATCTTCACATTTATTTTTGTTTATTCAGGTGATGGATGCTAACTTTCAAAAGGCTTGGTAAAAAGTTTTTTCCAGAACTAAAATCTTTGCTCATCACAAGGAGATCTGAGGCAACACCCAATCAAACTCCCCCAAATACTAATACCTTTCCTAGTGTGATTGTATTAAACTTGAGCCTTCACATTTAGAATTTCACCAAACTCTGAAGTTTGTGCCCTGCCTTCTAACTTGCTCCATAGAGAACAGGTCAACTCTTCTTTCTGTATCTCCTTGGGTTTTGCCACCACTTCTGGTAGTGTGGACCTATTTCTCCACTAAACTCCTGCTACTTAGACTATGTGTGCTCGTCACTCAGAATAGGTCAGAGAATGGTTACTGAACTGTCTTCACTGAAGGCACAGACACTAGTTTATTTAACTTAATATTATTAGGACAATATCCAGCACACAAAGAAGATTGATGAATATTTGTTGAATGAATTAGTGACTGAATACATGATTGCTAGCTCCATTTTCCTGATTATTCCTATGGTCAGTTGAGTCTGTGGACATGCAGATGCCAAGACAAAATTACATATGCAAGGGATTTCTTGGGGAAACTGTGAATGATAAAGGTGAGACATCAGAGTAGATGGGAAGAGCATCAGACCACAGTGATGCTCATATACCTGTGAAAGGAAAGGGGGGAAAGATTGGGTAGGAAGAACCTCCAGACCCAAGACAGTGGTCTGAGAAAGTCTAGATTGATGGGTGTTCCTGAGCTGATGGTACCCATGAGAATGTCCCACATCAGGAAAAAAGGGCCAGGACCATTGTCACTACCAGATTCAGGCATTGGGTGGGATCAGCCTGAGGCAGGGTGGTCTCAGCATTCATGGTGGCTGCAGCAGGTGGCCCATCACTCAAGACCACTCCCTGCAGATGATGCTCCTGGACAAAGATCTGAGCAGAAGAGTTCCATGGCCACCAAAGTACATCCCTGTGCCACACAGATCCACTACTCCATAGAGGTTCAGCACCTGTTTTCTCAGACAATTCCTGGTCTACTTGTCCTGGTTCTGGTCCTCTATGAAGCAAGCATCAAGACAGCTCCAGGGGAGTCGTTGGTAGAAAGACCTGCGAAGAGTAAAGTTGAGAAAGCAGAAGTGGGCAGGGAGAGCTTTCAGACCTGACATCCACAAAGAGAAAGGGATATGGGAGGAGATGGTATAGGAGCAATTTCAGTGCAGCATCAATCTATGAAAGCTTCACCCAGGCAGTTTTCATGTCCCCAGTGTCCAGTCATTGGCTGTGAGCCATCCTGGGGAAGCACAGCCTCAGCATGTTCCTGGGGGTGGATCAGAGAGGCACATGCTGGAGCTGCCAATCAACTATTTCTCCCCTAAAGCAAATGACATGGGCAGCATATTTTCATGGATGCCTCATCTGTTCCTGAGATGGCCATTCTATCTTAAACACTACACTTACTTCTAAAGTATGGTGGGAAGATTCTCACTCCAGGATTGCATAGGATATAACAGATATGATCAGATACTAAGCTTCTATTTTCCTTTTATGACAGCTCTGGTCCTACTAATGCATCTCTAGATGATTATCATCCTATACACTCCAGAGCAATACCTGCCCCAAATAATCTTACACTTCACAGAGCCTTTAATTATGCAAGCAGACTGTGCTTACTGCCTTCATGCATGGAAAGACAGAGTAATGGGAGAGGAGGAGGGAAAGGCAAATACAAAGCTATTACATGTATTATATAGATGCTGAAGCCAAGTTTGACTTGGACTATTGGTATTGAAGTGGTGAGAGTTAATCTCAAGACTTGTTAAATAAGAAAGGATTTTTGTTCTCTTCTCAGTGTTCTTGCCTGGAGAATCCCAGGGACAGGGGAGCCTGGTGGGCTGCCGTCTATAGGGTTGCACGAAGTTGGACACAACTGAAGTGAATAGCAGCAACAGCTATAGATAGATTATTATCAAATGACTGAGAAGATTCAGGGAAAGAAAAGTAACATGTATTAAATACCTGCCACATGCTAGACATGAGTTTGGATGGTTCTACAAGCTTTTTTTTTTAAGATTTTATTTTATTTATTTACTTTTTGCCTGCACCCCATGGCATATGAGATCTCAGTGCCCCCACCAGGGATTGAACTCACTCTCCAGGATTGGAAGTGTGGAGTCTTAGCCACTAGACTCCCAGGGAAGTCCTCTCTAGAAGTATTTTTATCTTTAAACCTCACAACAACCCTAAGAGGTAAGTGCTAACATCATTTAAAAAGTAAGGAAATTTAAAGTTAGAGATGAAGTGACCTGAATTCCCTTTGCATGCAAATCATAATATACAGTGGGCTAAACAGCTTAATTTTCCACTGGTGTTTATATATATATATATATTATATATATATATATATATATATTTAAGCGATTATAAATATAGTTAATTATAATCATAAAATGTTAGAGCTTGTAAACTTCAGAGATCACACTATAGATCAGGATTTGGGAAATTTATTCTGCAAAGGAGCAGATTGGAAATATTTTAGTCTTTGCAGAACAAACAGTTTCTGTCACAGCTACTCAGCCTTGCTGTTATAGAACAAAACCAGCTATAGACAGTATGTAAATGCACCAACATGGCTATGTTCTAATAAAACTCATTACAAAGCTATGCAGTGTGCTAGATTTGGTCACTGGGCCATAATTTGCTGACCTGGGCTTTAGATAAAAAAAAAATATATCATAGCTCAGTGAGTTGATGCTACTTGCCCATGGTCACATCAAACTGACAAGCAGAGCTGATACAAAAATAAAGGTCCTTTCTTTCCAGTGTATAACGAATCCACTGCACCAAGCTTCTCTTCTAGGATATTCACCAAGTTCGAGATAGGAAACCATGATACCTACTAAAGAGGAGAAAGAAAAGAGTGACAGGCAGGCTATGGAGGGCCTGGGATGCTATAGCCTGCAGGCACTTGGGAGGTCCGTTAAGTTAAAGGAAGGTTGGATCCGGGATGCTAGAGAACAGCTCTCACCATTTAATGCAGTGGTCCTTAGGTGATGCTGAATAATGGGAGATTTTAAAAGGGCTGCTATGGGGGCATTCATGCAAAATACAGACAGCATGGCAGAGGACTTGAGATATGCTGACTTTTGGGGGGCAGAGACGTGGTGTATGTGGGGTGCTGAGAGGGTAGACGCAGAATGCACATGGTCGGATCGTGGCTGCATGTCTGCATGACTGATATAAGGACGGCTCTGTAAACAAAACATGAAACTAAAAGTTACTGAGCTGGAGGAAAGATGCATTGTGTATATTGTACAACTGGTGTATCTTAGGCGATCATCGAGATCTTCCTTTAAATGCTCAACAAACTGAAATTAATGCAGGGGGGAGTCACAGAAAAAAGTGAATACCCTCAAGTGCAGTGAGATTTGACAGCATATACAGGATCTTAATAAGACAAGGGGCAGTAGTCCAATGATTAAGTGAAACCACTCAGTTGTGTCCGACTCTTTGCGACCCCATGGATTGTAGCCCACCAGGCTCGTCTCTCCATGGAATTCTCTAGACAAGAATACTGGAGTGGAGAGCCATTTCCTTCTTCAGGGGATCTTCCTGACCCGGGGATTGTACCTGGGTCTCCTGCACTGCAGGCAGATTCCCTACCGTCTGAGCCACAAGAGAGGACAATAACAGGAATTTAGGGAAGATACATTGGCCCTCAGGAGAATAGATGAGAGGTGTGATAGTTTGTGAGAAAGTCTGTCTGACTGTAGTGAGGTTGAAGCTACAGGAGAGGGTGATGTTAGAGATGCGGCTGGGGAATCAGGGAGTGGATGGACCAGTGACCCAGAGACACAACACAGACAAGCTTGGAGGGGGCAGGAGAAGCAAAAGAAGACATCTAACTTCCATCCAGAGTTAGATGGAAATCCAGATGAAGCGGCATAGAGGAAGCTGGAGGTCTGCTTGCAGCTCTCTGTGCCCCTGCATGGAGAGCTAGTTCCCCACCACACCCCATCCCCCAAATGAATCCCCCTGGTCTTCATGGAAGCATCACCTCCTCACCAGGAGACCCACCTTCTCCTGCTCCACCTGTTCTGAGCTTAGGAGAGTCGCACATTTCTCTGCACCTGAAGGAGTTTTAAGACAGGCCACCCTGGAATATGCCTCTTTGTATATTGATTATTTTCAACTGACACAATTTGTAAAACCACGAATTCAAGGAGAAGCTTTCTCTGAACTTCTCTTACCTGCTTAAAGACAGATGCTCCAAAAGGAGCTAAATTGTCATGAATTCTCTCCTGGAGAGTTTCATCAACCAGAGAAGATGGACTCATTCAGGAAATGAGACTAGAATTTGACGCTGCAGCCAAACAAACTTGGTCACAGACTATCACACCTCCCATCTATTCTTGTAAGGGCCCATACATCTTTCCTAGTAATTATTTACTCTCCTTTAAGAGACTAAAGGGCTTCCCTGGTGGTGCTAGTGGTCAAGAACCTGTCTGCCAGTGCAGGAGACACAAGAGACATGGGTTTGATCTCTGGATCGAGCCCTTGGAGAAGGAAATGGGAACCCAGTCCAGTATTCTTGCCTGGGAAATCACATGGACAGAGAAGCCTGGGAGGCTACAGTCCACGGGGTTGCAGAGAGTCTGACATGACTTAGTGACTAAACAACAAGTGAACTGCAACTCATTCTCTTATTAAGATTGTTTATAAGCTCTCAAACCTCACTGCATTTTGGGGTATTCAGTTTTTTTCTGTGATGCCCCCATCCATGTATATTAAACATTAACAAATATGAGTGTCTCTTCTGGTAACCTGTCTGTCATCAGTTTATTGCATACTCCCAGTGACCAAGCCAAGCAGGGTGAAAGTCTTTCCTCTCCTGCATAGCTGTCCAAGTCCCCAGATACCTTATACCTGCACTCTACCCTTAGCCTCCAGACAAGCACCTACATGCGGGAGAGGGTTCTGAGACATTCACAGGTATGAGGGTCTGTGATTTTCAACTATACTCCCTGGGGCTTGGGATAGTAACAAACTATCTCCTGTGAGTCTTCAGATGGAAATCAATTCAGACACTGCATTGCAGGACTCTGATATAAATGCTGGTTTCTTTGTCAAGTCCAGAGAGAAAAGAAGGTTAGCCCAGTGAGAATAACATCAAGCTTCAAGCCAGACTTCAACAGTGAACCGTGAACTTCCAGATGTTCAAGCTGGATTTAGAAAATGCAGAGGAAGCAGAGATTAAATTGCAAACATCCATTGGATTATCAAAAAAGCAAGAGAATTCTGGAAAAACATCTACTTCTTTCTGTTTTACTGACTATACCAAAGCCTTTGACTGTGTAGATCACAACAAACTGTGGAAAATTCTTAAAGAGATGGGAATACCAGACCATGTGATATGCCTCCTGAGAAATCTGTATGCAGGTCAAGAAGCAACAGTTAGAACTGGACATGGAACAACAGACGGGTTCCAGATCAGGAAAAGAATACGTCAAGGCTGTATATTGTCACCCTGCTTATTTAACTTATATGCAGAGTACATCACAAGAAAGGCCACGCTGGATGAAGCTGGAAAAATATAAAAAACCTCAGATATGTAGATGACACCACCCTTATGGCAGAAAGTGATGAAGAACTAAGGAGCCTCTTGATGAAAGTGAATGAGAAGAGTGAAAAAGTTGGCTAAAAGCTCAACATTCAGAAAACTAAGATCATGGCATCCCATCCCATCACTTCATAGCAAATAGATGGGGAAATTGCCACAACAGTGACAGATTTTATTTTTGGGGGGCTCTAAAATCACTGCTGTGAAGGTGTTTCACTCAATATGCCAGCAAATTTGGAAAACTCAGCAGTGGCCATGGGACTGGAAAAGCTCAGTTTTCATTCCAATCCCAAAGAAAGGCAATGCCAAAGAATGCTCAAACTACTGCACAATTGTACTCATCTCACACAGTAGTAAAGTAATGCTCAAAATTCTCCAAGCCAGGCTTCAGCAATACATGAACCATGAACTTCCAGATGTTAAGCTAGTTTTAGAAAAGGCAGAGGAACCAGAAATCAAATTGCCAATATCTGCTGGATCATCAAAAAAGCAAGAGAGTTACAGAAAAACATCTATTTCTGCTTTATTGACTATGCCAAAGCTTTTTTTTTTTTTAAAACTTTACATAATTGTATTAGTTTTGCCAAATATAAAAATGAATCCGCCACAGGTATACATGTGTTCCCCTTCCTGACTGTGTGGATCACAATAAACTGTGGACAATTCTGAAAGAGATGGGAATATCAGACCACCTGACCTGCCTCTTGAGAAACCTATATGCAGATCAGGAAGCAACAATTAGAACTGGTCATGGAACAACAGACTGGTTCCAAACAGTAAAAGGAGTACTATTTACTACTAAAATAGTAAAAATAGTCAAGGTTGTATATTGTCACGCTGCTTATTTAACTTATATGCAGAGTACATCATGAGAAATGCTGGGCTGGAAGAAGCACAAGCTGGAATCAAGATTGCTGGGAGAAATATCAATAACTTCAGATATGCAGATGATACCACCCTTATGGCAGAAAGTGAAGAACTAAAAAGCCTCTTGATGAAAGTGAAAGAGGAGAGTGAAAAAGTTGTCTTAAAGCTGAACATTCAGAAAACGAAGATCATGGCATCTGGTCCCATCACTTCATGGCAAATAGATGGGGAAACAGTGGAAACAGTGTCAGACTTTATTTTTTGGGGCTCCAAAATCACTGCAGATGGTGATTGCAGCCATGAAATTAAAAGACGCTTACTCCTTGGAAGGAAAGTTATGACCAACCTAGATAGCATATTGAAAAGCAGAGACATTACTTTGCCAACCAAGGTCCATCTAGTCAAGGCTATGGTTTTTCCAGTGGTCATGTTTGGATGTGAGAGTTGGACTGTGAAGAAAGCTGAGTGCCGGAGAGTTGATGCTTTTGAACTGTGGTGTTGGAGAAGACTCTTGAGAGTCCCTTGGACTGCAAGGAGATCCAACCAGTCCATTCTAAAGGAGATCAGTCCTGGGTGTTCTTTGGAAGGACTGATGCTAAAGCTGAAAGTCCAATACTTGGCCACCTCATGCGAAGAGTTGGCTTATTGTAAAAGACCCTGATGCTGGGCGGGATTGGGGGCAGGAGGAGAAGGGGACGACAGAGGATAAGATGGCTGGATGGCATCACCAACTCGATGCACATTAGTTTGAGTGAACTCCAGGAATTGGTGATGGACAGGGATGCCTGGCGTGCTGTGATTCATGGGGTCACAAAGAGTTGGACATGACTGAGCGACTGAACTGAACATCTAGTTCTCACAGTATCCCTGATGACTAGCATAGTACACATGTCCTGGGATATAAGAGATGCAGAATCAATGGTTGTTAAATAAATGAGCATATAAAGGAATAGTTTTCATTGGCATGATGAGTATTCTAACACAGACATCAATTACAATCAAAGCAGATAAGAGGCAGGAATTCAGGGAAAAGTTAGGAAAGAACTACTGAAATCAAGTAACTTTTGAGCTTAATCTTGAAGAACAGATATGTGTCAGTGGGATGAGAATCACACTGTAGTGTTTCTTTATAATTTTTTTTTTAATCAGTGTTTACATCCTGGAACTAGAAAGTGAGGTAAATAAAATGTCCGGGGGTGATGAACATTGACTCAGGATGGGCATTTGCAGGCATGTAATCTCTTTTCATCCTCATAAATTGCCTTGTCAAGAGAGTTTTATACTCATTTCAATTTTCACAATAGGGAAAATTAGGCTGACAGAAAATAAAGCTGCTTTCCAAGAGTGTACCATTAACAAAGATCAGAGTTAACATACAAAAATCAGTGAGTCTGACTCAAGAGGGAAGATAGTTAAGTGATTGCACCGAAGGTTAGTGTTGGGACCTAAGCGGAGATGACAAGAGACAGAGAATCATCATCACCCCAAAGAAGATCTCAAATGCTCTTCCTTGAGCATTTCTTCTGACACACTTGCAAAATGGGAGATTCTGTCCAGAATCGTTGCACGAAACAAGTCCAGCACTTTACAAAAGCTTTTTCAAGACCGGAGTCATTTGCATCAAGCGTCAGCAAGTTGGTTGGTCTTCAAGTCCCAGGAAACTACCAGAATTTCCATAGCAACTGTCAGCAGCTGGTTTGAGCTAAGTATATGGTGCCTTGGCCACAATTTTCCCTTAACGATCGGTGGCTGGAGGCAGATTAGAGAATGGCATGCTGGTCTTCCAAACGCAGCCAGCCCACCTGCCTCTCTGATAAGCAGTGACCAGACTGCAAGACCTTAATCTGCTTTTAAAAATGTTTTGGCCTAAATAGGCACGACTGAGGGCATTTGCCTTCAAAAAATGGGAAAGGAATGCTCATGTTTACCTTTCTTCCAACCACAGTGAATGGAGAAACTATGATTTTCTTTCTTTTTCATATATGTAAATCCTCAAGTCTCATGACTAATGCAGGAAATGATTGAAAAGCTGGTCTTATCTTGTGGGGAGGCTCTCACAGGTCCCTTTCTGGGGTTCTGAACCTCCGTGCTTTGATCTTGGCATCCTGTCTCATCTGCTCACATCCTATACTTTCCCCATTCATTTCTGTTGGTAGATTGATGCTAACAGGACACCTGTAAGAAGCAAGCATCCCACTGCTCTCTTGTCCTGGCTCTCATTCCTGCTGTTGCACCTGGACATCCTGTGCACTTGGGAACAGAGTGAAATATCCCCAACTGTTATACAATACAGGGTAAGGACTGTGGGGCCCAAGGCCCAGGGGTGTTAATGGACCACATCTGTCCTAAAATAGCCCCTTGAATCCCATGACAGTAATGAATCACACTCCTTTTTTTTTAATTGAAGTATAATTGACATAACATGATAGTAGTTTCAGATGTTCAGTTTAATGATTCTATATTTGTACATATTGCAAAATCATCACCACAATAATTCCAGATAATGTCTATCACCATACATAGTTACAAATTATTTTCCCCTTTATTTTTTAAAATTGTATTTTATATTGAACTGACTGCAAGAAGATCCAACCAGTCCATTCTGAAGGAGATCAAACCTGGGATTTCTTTGGAAGGAATGATGCTAAAGCTGAAAACAGTACTTTGGCCACCTCATGTGAAGAGTTGACTCATTGGAAAAGACTCTGATGCTGGGAGGGATTGGGGGCAGGAGGAGAAGGGGACAACAGAGGATGAGATGGCTGGATGGCATCACTGACTCGATGGACGTGAGTCTGAGTGAACTCCGGGAGTTGGTGATGGACAGGGAGGCCTGGCGTGCTGCTATTCATGGGGTCACAAAGAGTTGGACACGACTGAGTGACTGAACTGAACTGAACTGATAGCTGATTTACAATATTGTGTTAGTTTCAAGTGTACAGCAAAGTGATTAAGTTATACATATATCTATTCTTTTCCAATTATTTTCCCATTAGGTTCTCACAGAATATTCAGCAGAGTTCCCTGTGCTATACAGTAGGTACTTGCTGGTTATCTATTTTAAATATAATAATGTGTACATGTCAATTCCAATTCCCAACTTTTCTGATGAAGAAAACTTTCAAGATCTACTCTCCTAGCTATTGTACCTCATGTATACAGTTCAGTCGCTTAGTCTTGTCCGACTTTTTGTGACCCCCATGGACTGCAGCATGCCAAGCTTCCCTGTCCATCACCAACTCCTGAAGCTTGCTCACGCTCATGTCCTTCGAGTTGGTGATGCCATCCAACCATCTCATCCTCAGCTGTCCCCTTCTCCTCCTGCTCTCAGTCTTTTGCAGCATCAGTCTTTCATAAGAAGTCAGTTCACATCAGGTGGCCAAAGTATTGGTGTTTCAGCTTCAGCATGTATACAAGGCAGTACTATTAACTATAGTCACTCTGCTGTACGTTCCCTAGGACTTCATTTTATAACTGAAAATGTGTGCTTCTCCTCCCCGTGACCCTGTAGCCCACTCTGCACCTCATCCTCATCTGATGCTATCACCAATCTGCTCTCTATATGCATGAATTCGGTCTTCCTTCCTTCCTTTCAGATTCCACACACAAGTGAGATCATACAGTATTTCTCACATTCCACCTGATTTATTCCGTTTAGCCTACTGTTCACAAGGTCCATCGATGTTGTCACAAATGACAACGTTTCATTCTTTTTCATGCCTGAGTAACATCATGTATACACATCACATTCTATTTATCTAACCAGCCATTGATGGACATTTAGGATGTTAGCTTTTTTGTTTTTTTAAATATTCATCTGCTCAACTTGGTCTGAAATCTGACCTTGCCCCTCATTTTTTTCCTATCAACTTCCATCCAGTTTAGCAGTGCACATTCCCAAGGGTGCCTTGCCACGTATGAATAGTGTACCTACAAATGCTAAACTCTTGATTATGTTTGTTGCCTCAACATGAGTGTCCTATGAAAGTCTTCGCTTGGTGGTGTCTCTGCATCTCTAGAATGTAGTAGTCTCACACTTAGTCTGAATGAATGTCTCCTTCTATCCCCACTGCACAGGAAAGATTGCCTGAGACTATGAAACCAATGCATGACATAGATGGAAAAATCATGCCTACTCCCAGAAGGGTTGAGAAGTGACCTGCGTTTTCCTTGAATTGATAGTCTTGGCAGCCTTAAACGCAACCTTAAATTGTCCTATCTGGATTTCTAGCAATCACAAACCTTTACTAGCTGCAACACCTAGCCTCTGCATTTCTAAATGTTTTCCATTCTATTACACCAGTAAACACATTCCTAAGTCTTCATATTCATCCAAACTGGGTCAGTCACCTATTCCTTTTTCTACATTTAATAGGCTCATATTTTTCTGCCTTGAGGACTCCAAAAATTTTAAGGAGTGAAAAGATGCAGTGAGAAAACAAAACTAAACAGAAGCAACTTTTGACTGTCAGTATCAGGTACACAGGCACTTGAGTCCCAGCTCTGTCATTTCCCAGCTCTGTGACCTTGGAAAAAATACTCCAATACATAGCGATGCTTTTTCTTTGTATGAAAATGATCATGCTAATTTCCATGAAATAATGTATGTTAAGTACTTAAACTCATATTCAGAACATGATGGGTGTTTGATATATTTCTTGGCCTCCATTCTGATTTTTAAAAGACTGGACAGAAACCCACCTATTGAAGGTATATTCATGCTTGCATGCATTCACTCAGTATGTATTTCTGAGTGCCTATGATATTATAGGTGCCTTCCTGGTTAGGAACAGGGAAATGGTGAAGCACCAATGAAGCCAGCCCCTGCCCTCCTAGAGACCAAAGATGATAATCAGTGAAGCATCAACTAGATGGAAACCAAGTGCCCTATGTGTCAGCACAGTGGGAGAGGACAGACCTTCAGACTCCCTTCCCACTGGAGTCTTTCCTTCCAGGGTCTCTTAATGAGGAGTGGTGGCTTCCAGGCCAAATGAGTAGCACTCATTGTGAGTCAAAGACGCTTCATCTAAAACCCAGCCATGTGTTAGGATCAAAGAACTTGCCCAAGAGACTTTCCTGTCCGTAGCCAGCCCCGAACCTACTCCCTCAGAGGAGGGATGGACAAGAGCCAGGTAGTCAGTTCCTTGACCATTGACTAATATAAATATTATCCTGTCACAGCCATGAAAATAAAGGTCTCTACTTAGTCAACCTCCTTCAAGATAATCACTTAGACTGAGGCCTGGTGTATGCACAAGTCCACAACGATGGAGAGGTATGGTTAGCTTTAGTGAAGAGGCTGGCAAAGAATTTTCTCTGCCAGGAAATAAGCTTCATGTGTTTCCAGAACAGTCCTGATTTCTTTGTGCACAATCTCTGGGGGAACTCTGAGGTCATCTATTTCAGCTGCTCATCCAAGGGACCCTTTTCAGACATCCATTCCATGCAAAGAGGAGCAAATGTGGATGAGACTAAGAAATCCTGTGAAATACACCCACCCACGCATTTGATGTCATTTTTCTGAATTACTTCTCTGTCTTCTAACGGAATACCACCCTCCTTCAACCTTTGATTACTTTTCTCACACATTCGGAGATCCTTAACTACCAGGCAATGTGTTCTGAATGAAACAGTAATCCCTAAGGCCCTGGAAATGGAAACTGGCTTATAAATCCAAGTGAAGTGATAATTAATGTTTGCATACAGACAATGGAGACCTATGTAAGAAGAGAAAGTGAGCTAAGAGTTGCCACATCTCAGTGGAAAGTAGCATATGTTACAAAACAAGTATGAGTTTTGAGGTCAGATATACTGGAGTTGATTTTGCTTCTAAGGTGTCAACTTGGTCAACTATTTATATTCTCTAAACCTTGGGTGCTAGTTTAGAAGACCATGATGCAACTCTACCTGCAACTCCACCTATGAGGTTTTGGGGAGATCCCACCGAAGTAAAGGAAGCACCGAAGCAGAGTAGCTGCTTCCAATGTGCTGTCTTTTTTCTCTTCCCTCTATAGTTTTACTTCCTTTTTAAAAAAGTATTTTCTTGTAGCATAGTTGATTTACAATGTCGTGTTAGTTTCTGCTTTACAGCAATGTGATTCATGCACCCACGGATATATACATTCATTTTCATCTTCTTTTCCGTTATAGTTCATCACTCATGGACTTAGACAACAGACACATTTTGTTTCCTTGACTCCGAGGGTGTGCGTATACAAGTTTTTCCATTCCCTCAAAAAAGCAGCACTTTTGAAGAAAAGGGTGCTCCTTTAGGCACAATCCATTTTACTTTGTGCATAAAAGGCCCCAGGACGCAGTCCCTGCAGAGTAAATCATACCTCTGAGTTTGAGAATGCCTTTATGTGACAGGTGGGGATAATGTGCCTTTTAGAAATCTGCTGGCTGCGAGGTAGGAAATGGCCAGCTTCATCGCTCCGGCTCCCAGACTCCCGTCAGTATTTCCCCCTTCCAATTCCTCAGCATCTGCAATTAGCAATGGGCAGCCTTTAAAAGCAGCTTGCCACGTTGAGCTTTTTACCTGTCTCTCATGGGAGACCTAAAGGCACCTCGATTCTAATAAACCTGGAATTATTCCATTTTATCAAGTTGTAGGCTGACAGCCAGGATGAGAAATCATGAGAATCCAACCACCACGTTATCCGTTATCTTTGGGACCAGCTTGAAGTGTCTGACAGATGCCTCAGCCATAGCTTGCTAACACAAATATCCAGTTGACTTTAGTTTTAGCTTGTGTGTGTATATGTGTGTGAGTTTCTTGTTTTATGTTACTATTCAATTTACTCATTGTATCCATCATTATGAAAATTTCTGTCTTTGATGGGTATGTTACACTCATATTAGCATTTTATTATGTCCTCCCTAACTTAATTCCAGGTTGCTGGAATCTAGTACCTGAAATTAAATTGTACATTTTTAATTTAAAGTAGACATTTGGGTTATATTTGTATGATTTCAATGCATCCCTAATATCTCAACATCAGCAATGTTATAGTATGTGAACAAACCTGTATCTAGACCCAATATGATTCTACATGATTATCCACATGAACAATGATCCATAAATATGTGTGTGTGTGTGTGTGTGTGTGTTGTGATGTTTAGTTGCTAAGTCTAGTCTGACTTTTACCGCCCCATGGATTGTGGCCCACCAGGCTTCCCTGCCCATGGGATTTCCCAGGCAAGAATCCTAGAGTAGGTTGCCATTTCCTTCTCCAGGGGATCTTCCTGACCCAGAGATCAAACCTGAGTCTCCTGAATTGGCAGGTGGACCATTGAGCCATCAGGAAAGCACATAGTTATGCATATAAACAGGTTGATACTGTTTATTAAGAGTATTAAGGCCTCAGTTTAATAAACTCCATCTCCCCACAAGTTGCCTTCCCATCACTAGCATCTGTATATCATCAAATGCCAAATTAGGAAGGAGAGCTTCGGAAATTGTTACTGCAATTCTCAAGCAGCATCATCATTGGGAACAGCAGCTCTGGTCCTAGACTGCCTGTGTTTACCTTGACTGCCAACCCTAACTGGCTGTGGGACATAATGGGCCAGGTATTGAATCTTGTTTTGCTTCCATTTCATCATTTGTAATATGAAGAAAAGCTGTATCTACTTCAAAAGGTTGTTGTGAAGATTTAAGATATCTTCTTCCAACATAATAGCGTCTGGTTCAGAAGAATTGCTCCATACATGTTAACAGTCATGTCTTGTATTACATACAAGAAAACTGAGACCCTCAAGCGGATGCTCCTCGTTCATCACCATCAAGTTTCCAGTGCAAGTCAGGGGATGAACCCAGTCTAAGACATTAGGTTCCAAAGAGTCACTTTTTAGCCACGCTTTGCTAAGTCTGTGACACTTCACTCACAGACTGAAACATCCTTTGCTCTTATGAGCTCTATGAAAGAATCCTTTAACCAGAAATTAAATACATCCCTTCCTGAGTTAGAAATGAGTAGGTGATCTCTGACTGAAAAGAACAAGTCCGATGGTGGACATAGACAAATAAATAAACTGTTTCTATAAGATGTGGTTAGTGTTATTAGAAAATATGGAAATGGATTTTGCATTCAGGGCTGTAGTGGGTCATTCTGCTGCACAAGTTAGTGTGAGATGAAAGAGTCATGGCAGAGGTAACCCCTATGTAGTCATGAGACATGTGTCAGAAAGGGATCAGGGAAGGATATAGTGAGTCTCCTCACCATTCACACATGCATATACACATGCAACACATATTTATGAGCTTCACAATTATCCTTCTAGTCCAAACCACCTTCATCTTTGATCTGGATTATTGGAGTCTCTCTTCATGCAAAACTATGTATATACATAGCTGTGTATTGCAACACAGTCATGTTTGCTTATCACCTGTAATTACATTTATACAAGACAGAATAAGTTGTTGTGATGGAGACTGTGGTCATCTCATTGCTTCACACTCCTGCTCGATACACAGTTAGTTGCAGTGACATGGTTATACCTCAACAGAGTTTTGAGTTCCATATATACAGTACTCTTTCATTAATTCACCACGCATATCCATCTTCTCAAAACAAGAAAAGAAGAGAAAACTGGACTTCAAATGCTGCACTTTTGTTGCATAGTGGAGTGCAAATTCTTTTATTATCATATTAGATGTCAAAATACTGCATTTATTATTTAATGACATGATAGCTGTGCTAAATAATAATATGATCTTCATAATCATCTGGCTGAGCACTCACCATATTCTTAATTCACAGAAAGGCAACCATCAGAAAAAATTAGACCATTTGAAATTGAGTATCTCATTGCAACAAAACTTCTTCACAGCAATCCCACTGCTGGGCATACACACTGAGGAAACCAGAAGGGAAAGAGACACGTGTACCCCAATGTTCATCGCAGCACTGTTTATAATAGCCAAGCCATGGAAGCAACCTAGATGTCCATCAGCAGATGAATGGATAAGAAAGCTGTGGTACATATACACAATGGAGTATTACTCAGCCATTAAAAAGAATACATTTGAATCAGTTCTAATGAGGTGGATGAAACTGGAGCCTATTATACAGAGTGAAGTAAGAAGGAAAAACATAAATACAGTATACTAACGCATATATATGGAATTTAGAAAGATGGTAACAATAACCCGGTGTACGAGACAGCAAAAGAGACACTGATGTATAGAACAGTCTTATGGACTCTGTGGGAGAGGGAGAGGGTGGGAAGATTTGGGAGAGTGGCATTGAAACATGTAAAATATCATGTAGGAAACGAGTTGCCAGTCCAGGTTCGATGCACGATGCTGGATGCTTGGGGCTGGTGCACTGGGACGGCCCAGAGGGATGGTATGGGGAGGGAGGAGGGAGGAGGGTTCGGGATGGAGAACACATGTATACCTGTGGCGGATTCATTTTGATATTTGGCAAAACTAATACATTTTTGTAAAGTTTAAAAATAAAATAAAATTAGAAAAAGAAAAAACAAACAAACAAACAAAAAAAACAACAAAAAAAAATGAAAACGAAGTTTAAAAAAAAGTAAAAATTTGAGTGCATATTTGCTGGCCAATAATAAGAAATCTTCCCTTGTAGCTCAGTCAGTAAAGAATCTGCCTGCAGTACAGGAGACCCAGGTTCAATCCCTGGGTTGGGAAGATCCCCTGGAGAAGGAAATGGCGACCCACTCCAGTATCCTTGCCTGGAAAATCTCATGGACAGAGGAACCTGGTGGACTGCAGTCCATGGGGTCGCAAAGAGTCGGGCACGACTGAGCGACTAACACTAACACTAATAAGAAATCTGCAATATCCTGAATTTGCAGTAGTTCACTGGCTTTAAGTTTCACTATAATTGTTTCAGCTCTTGAACAAGATCTAAATCTATCCTTAACTATTATTATATAACATTGAATGGATTTGGAAATTAAATTTTGCAATAGCCTTGAAAATGTTGGGAAATGAATTCAACTTGAAATTACTAGGTGAAACAGTGATTTGCAAAACCTAGACTGTGGTCAGTTCCTTTCAGTGACAACTAATGTTTGCATCACAAGTAATAATTGAATCACTTTGCTGTATAGCTGAAACTAACATGACAGTGTAAATTATACTCCAATATAAAATAAAGATTTAAAAAAAAATAGGTAATGTCGACCTGCTTTATAATTTCCAATGCTGTCAGAAATTAAAACAAGATATCTGAAAGTTGCTCAGTCGTGTCTGACTTTTTGTCACCCCATGGATATACAGTCCATGGAATTCTCCAGGGCAGAATACTGGAGTGGGTAGCCTTTCCCTTTTCCAGGGGATCTTTCCAACCCAGAGATCGAACCCAGGCCTCCCACATTGCAGGTAGATTATTTATCAACTGAGCCACCAGGGAACCCCAAGAATACTAGAGTGGGTAGCCTATACCTTTCTCCAAGGGATCCCAATGCAGGGATCGAACCCAGGTCTTCCGTACTGCAGGTGGATTCTTTACCAGCTGAGCCACTATGGAAGCCCAAGAATACTGGAGAGGGTAGATTATCCCTTCTCCAGCAGATCTTCCTGACCCAGGAATCAAACCATGGCCTCTGTCATTGCAGATAGATTCTTTACCAGCTATTCCCACACAAATTTGCAGCAGAGATTTCCTAAGCTCTAGTTATAATTGCAGGAATATTTCTCAGCATTCAGTGCAAATGTGAAGGAAATTTATGCATTTAAAATCCTAATTAAATGTGCAATTGAGAAGCATCTACCTAACCTTCAATTGAAACGGATTAATATGTAATTTGGTGATACAAATGTAGACAAGAAGTTAATAAAATCCTATAAGTACTTTTCAAATGGTGACTATGCTCAATCATATACTGGTAGATTGATCCCACTATTTGGCAGTATCTAACTGTAAAAAAGAAAATGCTTAAAATGTGAAATAGTTAAAATCTTATTACTTATTAGCATTAACAGATGAATATTTAAAATTGATTTGATGAAAGGGAACACAAAACTTTGAATGCCAAACTAAGTAAAGTGTTACTTTAAGCTCGATTATTCTCATCATTAGACCTTTAATACCAAAAACATGTACTCAATTATTACTACATTTTGGAGTTCAACAAGATAAAATTTTGATAATTTGTTTTTCCTTTAGTTATATGGGAATCTAATAATATTCTCAACTGAAAAATTTTGACAGATAAACCATAAATGCCCACAAAGTCTAAAGTCTATTACTACCTAATATTGTTAAATTTTAAATTTCTTGGTTGTGATAATAGCATTGACATATACAAAATAAGCACTTTGTTTTTCTAAACTAAATGCTAAAATATTTAGGAATAAAGTATCACAATGCCTGCAATTTAATTTTGATTGACTCAGCAAGAAAAACTAAGGTGAGTATGATGAAAATGTAAGTATGACTAGTTTGTGAATCCATATGAGTGGTATACACAGGTTCCAATCTTTCAATCTCTGCTATTTTAGAATTTTCAAAATAAAATCTGGGAGGAAAAAAGGCCTTCTCTATGACACCATCTAAAGTAACTCCCAGAGGGTGATTAAATGATTTTCCCAATTTATTTTCATGTTACTTATTACAACACTAGCTTTTAAAAATTTCTTTACTGATGTATTTAACATCTTTGCCTTTGAGATCACATACAGTTGACTACCAAAGCATTTGACTGTGTGGTTCACAACAAACTGTGGAAAATTCTTAAAGCGATGGGAATACCAGACCACCTGACCTGCCTTTTGACAAACCTGTATGCGGATCAAGAGGCAACAGTTAGAACTGGACATTGAACAATGGACTGGTTCCAAATTGGGAAAGGAGTATGTCAAGGCTGTATATTGTCAGTCTGCTTATTTAACTTATGTGAAGAGTACATCATGCGAAATGCTGGGCTGGATGAAGCACAAGCTGAAATCTAGATTGCCAGGAGAAATATAAATAACCTCAGATATGCAGAGGGCATCACCCTTATGGCAGAAAGTGAAGAGGAACTGAAGAGCCTCTTAAAACTCAACAATCAAAAAACTAAGACCATGGTATCTGGTCCCATCACTTCATGGCAAATAGATGGGGAAACAATGGAAACAGTGAAAAACTTCATTTTCTTGAGCTCCAAAATCACTGTAGATGACTGCAATCATGAAAGTAAAAGATGCTTGCTCCTTGGAAGAAAAGCTATGACCAACCTAGACAGTGTATTAAAAAGCAGAGAACTGACTCTTTTGAAAAGACCCTGATGCTGGGAAAGATTGAAGGCAGAAGGAGAAGGGGATGACAGAGGATGAGATGGTTGGACGGCATCACCAACTCTATGGACCTGAGTTGGAGCAAGCTCTGGGCGTTGGTGATGGACAGGGAGGCCTGGTGTGCTGCAGTCCATGGGGTCACAAAGAGTCGGATACAACTGAGCAATTGAACTGAACTGATGGTTGATGAGAGTGAAGACTAGGCTTGTTTTTCCCTTTGTCTCATCTCAGTAGCTAGAACAGCACTGGCACATTTAAAAAAATTTTTTTCCTACTAATTTTTTACTGATGAAATTCAAATATATATGAACACTTGAGTACATCTTTTTGTAATATAGGTCTAATGATAAGAATTATTTTGAGAGGATAGATAACATTTCACTTAATTGGGGTGTGAAGGCAATTGTTAATGTTCACCTGTTATGCTGATTTGTAATGTGATTTTACATATCTCATCTGCAAAAATGTCTTCATACAGAGAGATACTACAAATACTGTTATCAGTTCACAAGTGTACAATTTGAATTGAGCATATTTACCATTTGGAAGATGATAAAGAATCTGCCTGCAATGCAAGAGATGTGCATTCTACCTCTGGGTCAGGAAGATCCCCTGGAGAAGGAAATGGCAACCCACTCCAGTATTCTTGCCTGGAGGATCCCCTGGACAGAGGAGTCTGGCAGCCTATAGTCCATGGGGTCACGCAGAGTCAGACAGGACTGAGATACTTTCACTTTAAACATTTTAGATGATCAACAACTTTTGCTGAGTAAGTGAAAGAAAAGAAAATGAGAAATGTAGAAAACAAATGAGTAAATGGACAGCAGAGCCTGGCTCTCAGACCCTCAGAAACTCTAAGACAGCCCAGTTACCTGTGCTATGCATGCCCCACAGCCACCTAACAGACTAGGAGTTTTGCACATAGTCCTGAGCTTTGGGCTAAGTTTTGGCCCTGCTCTTACTCTGTAGTCTTGGTTCTTCTTAAAAGGCTCTCATTCCCATTCCTGACGCCAGAGTTGATTTATGGGTCTGAGCCACTTTGATTTGATGCTTATACTTAGGATTTTTGATGTGTGAACTTATAATTTATCCTATAATTGGCCTCCTGCCCATCCTACAATACCTGATAACTTCTCAATTCCAAGTCCTCAGAATCAGGCCCCTATCAGGGGTCAGTCTTACCCCCATTCCCATCCATGGAATGGTAAGAATGTCACCTTTCAGTCCCCTGGATCAGTCACAGGAATAATGATCATGTCTTTTAGTGTCCTTTATTGCTCCCCCAAATCCTTTGAGGTAGGTATTATCTCTATCTGGTACTCGAGAAAACTGAAACGCATGAAGAAGACATACCTCCACGGGAATCAGAGTAAGTTGGACAGAGGAGACTGGTGGGCTACAGTTCACGGGGGTCACAAAGAGTTGGAAACGACTGAGTGATTAACTCCCCAACCCCCCCACACACAGCAATAGAGGCGGGCTTCCCAGTGGTAAAGAACCCACCTGCTGATGCAGGAGACATAGGAGACTCAGGTTCGATCCTTGGGTGAGGAAGATTTCCTGGAGAAGGTCATGGCAACCCACTCCAGTATTCTTGCCTGGAGAATCCCTATGGATATAGGATGCTGGTGGACTAGAGTTCGTAGGGTCACAAAAAGTCAGACATACCTGAACCAACTTAGAACCCACAGTGATGGAAGCAGGATTAAAAACCAAGTCCTCTTAAGACAATGTTTCTGAGTCTGCTGTTTCATCTACTGCATTTGCCATACTTGTTCCGTTTTGGCCTGTAGTGGAAGCAGTTGGCAAGATTATCCACTCCTATACCGTGTCAATATTTTTAACAACAGTGCTTGGATCTCACTGGGATCAGTACCAGGTCTTGCTGGGAAGCTGTACTGAGTCACAGTTGATCCCTATCCCCCTCCACTAAGGGCTTGTTGAAGTAATATGACTCAATAGCCCAAACCTTAAATATTTCACTTCTGTAAAATGCCATTATTGATTTGTGCCAGCGTAGTAATTAGTAAATTAATCTCTCAGCAGCCCGAAAGGCATACAGATGGACAAGGTCCACACACAGCCAACCCATAAAGCTTTAAGCCCTACAAAGTAAAGCAATTCTGTAGCTATTCATTTTCCTGGGATCCTGTCTTTTTATTGTAAAAATTGTTTATGATGGCATGGTAATGCAGTGATTACGAGGACAGACTTGGGAACTCCCACACACACTGTCTCCTCTCAAATCCAGTTCCTTTATTCACCAGCTGAAAGATCTTGAGCCAATTCTGATGCTCATCCATGAAGCAGGGCTGTTCGGAGGATGCAGTGAGGCTTTCCGTGACAATTGCTTAGAATATTGTCCGGCATGCAAATTTTTGCTGTGACTGTTACTTAATTCTCTGTAGGTTTATTATTCAGAGTCCTCCCCAGGCTCTGAAGGACCTTGCGTGGCCTGGCTCCTGCTGAGCCCCTTAGTGACCTGCAGCCACTCTGTTCTTGCTATCCATGGACAATGCCAGCGCCATCTCTCACAGCCTTTCTCTGCAGAACATCTCTGTCACTTCACTTAGGTCTTGGCTCCAGTATCACTTCTTCAAGTGTCCACCATGTCCATCTTATGTCAGCCCAGCCCATCTACCCTGTGGAATCTGCATCTTCATCCCCACAGTCATTTTTATCTCCTTCCCTGCTTCATATTTTCCCCCATAGTACTTATTTCCTGTCATTAGAGTTTAATGGCTTTTCATCTCTTCCCCAATCGAAGGTAACTGAGGAAGGGACTCCACCTCAAGGACTGTGCCCAGCACATAATAGTTGCTCAATAAAGGGTAAACGGGGCTTCCCAGGTGGCACTATTGGTAAAGAATCTGCCTGCCAATGCAGGAGACATAAAAGATGCAGGTTTCAATTCCTGGGTCAGGAAGATTCCCTAGAGGAGGGCATGGCAATCCACTTCAGCATTCTTGTTTGGAAAATCCCATGAACAGAGGCACCTGTGAGCTATAGATCACAGGGGTCGCAAAGAGTCGGATGTGACTGAACAGACTTGGCACGCATGAACACAGAGTAAATGGCTTTATGTTTCACTGATGTTTGATAAATGTATTCCAGTCACTGTGTCCTTCTGCAAGGGTACATCATGTAGGGCAGTGTTTCTGAGTCTCTTCTAAGCCAGGCACCAGTTTGGTAAATTGGAACACCTTGGGGACCTCAAAAGATTCTCTTTATGTCTGTTCTGAGACAGAATTCATGCAGAGGTACCTTCTGTCCCTCAGTCAACTCTAATGCAAGAAACACAAAATTTATCTTCAGCTAATCCTGCAGGATGTGCAGATTGGGTCCAGATTTGCTGTCTTCTATTAGTGTTGAATCATTTTTTTAGTTTGCAAACTACCATATCACGCTGTAATAATGAATATGTCTCTTCCCGCTTAGCATGTCCTTCCTTGAAAAGTCTAAAATACCCATTTCCTTCCTGATATATCCACCGCAGTAAGTTTCTACTAAACTTACCAGGTGGCGCTAGTGGTAAAGCATCCACCTGCCACTGCAGGAGACACAGGTTTGATCCCTGAGTCTGAGAGATTCCCTGGAGGAGGAAATGGCAACCTGCTGCAGTATTCTTGCCTGGAAAATTCCATGGATAAAAGGAACCTGGTGAGCTACAGTCCATGGGGTCACAAAGAGTGGGATCCATGGGATTGCAAAGAGTGGGACACACACACATACACACAAACTTCCCAAGTCTTAATTTTTCAAGCCAGTAATGAGGAGCATAAACCCACTGGCAGGATTATTGTGAGACTTCACAACACTGTTCATACAGTTCTTGGCACAGAACAAACTTCAACAAATGGCTCCTGGCTGTCTCTTTTGCCAAATGATTAGTGTTGCCCTTGGACCTACATCTGTTACACTAACCTGGTTTGGAAATATAGCACGTTTCTCTTAAGGCAATGTTTTAACAGAAGAGCAAAGGGAGCTGTGACAAAAAGCTCCACTCTCCCATTTCCAAGGTTGCTTAGCCAGGTTTGCAGTCGTTAGTGACTCCAGCGGATCTCAGGTCAATGTGTGCATTTTGCCACCTGCTGAGGCTTCATCTCTGCAGACTGTGAAACAAGACACCCTAATTTGCTTGATTTTGCATTGCATCGAGGTACTCCATCAATATTGAGACTGCTCGTAATTGAATGTTTTGCTACCTAGGCTTGAGTTATCAAATAGTAAAAAGGATGCAGTTCCTGGGCGAGATTGCAGCAAGTTATAGGAGGCATCTTCCTGGGTTGATTGCTTTTGTATTTAATTGTACGCTAATTATTAGTTCTGCAAGACAGTTTACCCAAAGAAATAACAAACTAACAGCAGAAAAGAAAGACAAGATATGAGTATATGTGTCTGTCTCACGGGGAAATTTAGTAAATTAAAAGATGTAAGAATAAACTGTACATGAATACTTTCAAGGGACATAGTTGTCATGGCTGCCTAGAAATGAAAGCGTGGAAATGCAGAATTTATTTGATCGGAAATAAGTTCCTACCATGGCTTCCCAGCCCAGTGGGTAGAATGAAAGAAGGAAGTTCACACTGTGCTGGTGGGAGTAAGGCTGACAATTATCTTTGTCACCATTGTTGTCAACTATTTGCTTAAGATGAAGAACTGATCCTAACATTTCTTCTATTAAGATCCACTGACTCCCTATAGTCTAATGATTGAAGTTCAAACCCCATTAGCATGGACATATGTACCACTTGATGCTTCTTTAGCCACCATGCTCCCACATGCAGAGTGATCAGGGCCACTCTGGACTCATTTATTCTTCCCTGAACAGACATGCCTGGTTTTGTTTGCTGATCCAGGAGGCCTTTTCCCCTGCTCCTCCCCAAACCCTTTTCTCTACACTCACTGGAGATTTGGTGCTCATGCCATCCCCTCAGAGACGAGAGAAGTTTTTTCCAAGATCTCAGGTAGTTGGCCACCCCTCCTTTAAACCCTGCAGCCAACAGATTTCTTACCATCCTCTATTGTGACTTACTCTCCACCAGAGCAAGAGCTCCTGGACAAATCATCCATACTTTCAGCCCTGGATACACACCACAGCATTCTGCGGGCATCAAGCAGGTACTTAGGAAACAGCTCCATGATAACAGACCCAGACTTGCCCTGCAGTGCTGAACTGCAGAGACAACCAGAGGAAACTCAGCTGACCTTCCTCCCCAGTCCCAATCCATCTTCCCATACTCTTATCTTAAAAGGAAAAGGCAAGAGAAATTCAAGAGCTTTGATTCACTCACTGCCAGGTCTGTCTTGTTCAGTAGGATGGATATCTTTCTATCTAGAAGTTTGTCTACACCATCTCCACCTGCACACCTGGCCACAAGGGTCTGTTCTTCCTTTCCTCCCAGGCACCTTCCCACTTCTGGACCCTCAATCCTGTTGATTGCTCTGCCTAGAATGTTGTCTACCAACTTCTCTGTTTGAGTTAGCTGTTCAGTTCAGCTCTGCTCGAAAGCATCTGTTTGAATTAAGGGGCTCCATAAGTCGATCCTGACATGAAGATTTTTTTTGGAAGTGATTTATTAAGGAGAATATCCAGGCAGAAAACTGTAGGGAGTAGGGGAAGCAGCTGTCATCAAAGAAAATTGTTCTATATGTAGTTGAAGTTTTAGTGTGTCCATAGAAGGTGAGTTCAGGAACTTCCTATTCTGCCATCCTGATTCTTACCCCTTATAAATATTAACGTCAACTTAAAAATGCCTTCACAGACACCTCTAGAATATTTTTGACAGAATATCTGAGATCAAGGCTTAGGTAGGTGAAAACGTAAAGTTAACCATCACATAAATTTACATATATATGTAAAGTAAAGTTTTATCCACTTAGATTGAATCGTTTCACACCTCTAAGGAGTATGGACACCATTTGAGTAAACATGGACGTCTCATCATCACTACCAACCTGGGCACACTGAGACTAGACCTGTGCCATGCACCCAGGAGACATGAATCAATCATGTTTGAGAGAATGCCTGGATAAATGAAATGAACACATCCAAAAAAGTGACAAGCACAGTAACGTGGGAGAACACTTAGACACAAGAATTCAAACAAGCAGCTTAGCCCAATGGTAAAACTAAGAACTCTCGGTCCAGACAAATCAATGTCTAGTACTACCAATTATAAGGGCTTCCCTGATAGCTCAATTGGTAAAGAATCTGCCTGCAATGCAGGAGACCCCAGTTCAATTCCTAGGTTGAGAAGATCTGTGGGAGAATGGATAGGCTACCCACTCTAGTATCCTTGAGCTTCTCTTGTGGCTCAGCCAGTAAAGAATCCACCTGCAATGAGGGAGACCTGGGTTCGATCCCTGGGTTGAGAAGATCCCCTGGCGAAGTGTTCTGGCCTAGAGAATTCCATGGACTGTATAGTCCATGGGGTCACAAAGAGTCAGACACAACTGAGTGACTTTTACTTTCACCAATTACAAGTTGTGTGACCTAGAGTGAACCATCTAATCCCTCTGTACCTCAGTTTCCTCTTACGTAAAATGGGAATAATAAGAGCACATTCTATATAGGGTTGTTGTGTGTAAACTTTTAGAACGTAATGTATTTTGGGCATTAGTAAACACTGTGTGACTGTTGCTATCATTTTATTTACACTGTTAAAGAAGTTTAATAATCATAATCAATGTCATTTATAGAAGATATAATCTAATATCTATCTATAGAAGATATCATCTAATTTGTCCCTTTACAGTGGGTAAATTGTCTGCACAAGTCTTAAGAAGGAAAGCTATGCCCATCAGTAGAAATTGGATATGATCCAGGCATCCCATCCCATCTATAGAATGGTTTCATCCATATCCCACCCAGTCTGGACCAAACCTTAAATGTCAAGTCCAGATTGTGCACAACAGGTCTGGGGATGGAGCCAAGAGAGCAGTTATAAAGGGGGGCTGATTAAAGAACATCTCTCCTGGGCTGGTTGAATGCTAAGAATGAACTTTGGCACACCAGTATTCCGATCAAAATCTGTTGAAACATAGCCCTTGCCTCCTTTCCCCAACCCTCTTTGCATCCTCAGATCCAGCAAAAAAAAAACAAATCTACAGATTGGTCTGACTCAAATAGTATTTGCATATGTGGCTTGATGATGCAAAAGTGAAACATATTCAGTAGAAATCCATATTTCAAACTTTGAATGTCAGTCTAGCTAATGATCTTCTCTTGTGATGTTGGGCAGTGCAGCAGGTTGTCACAGCTCCAAGTGGGCCTCGTGATCAAGAAAGCAAACACTGATAAGCTTACTAACCATTCTGCTTTCCACTTTCAATAGAGTAGTCAATAGATTACATGAGATATTCAACACTGTGTTAGATAGTTTTCCCATCTGTAAGCTAAGTGTTCTGACTTAAGCAGGTTAGGGTAAGCTAGGTAAGATGTGTTAAAAGCATTTTTCAACTTATGATGATTTCAGCTTATGATGAGTTTATTGGGAGGTAACCCCACTGTGGCTTCCCCAGTGGCTCGGCAGTAAGGAATTCTGCAATGCAGGAGACACAGGAGATATGGCTCAGATCCCTGGATCAGGAAGATCCCCTGGCAGATGGAATGGCAACCCACTCCAGTATTCTTGCCAGGAAAACTCCATGGACAGAGGAGCCTGGCAAACTACAGTCTGTGGGATTGCAGAGTCAGACCTGACCAAAGTAACTGAATATGCACCACACACAATCCCATTGTAAGTTGAGGAAGATCTGTGGTCCTACAATTAATTCAGTCCTTCCAAGAACCTGTTGTCTCTGCGCTGTCATCTTCAAAAGTGCTTCTGGTATCCCCTCTCCCCATAGATGAGAAAGGAAAGCTAGAGGGGCCCAGAGCTGGGTGGGTCCCTTCTCATGGAGATAAAAATCTTGAACTCCAAGGATGTTGTGACTTAAGCTGATGTGTACTCAATGTCTAACAATTACTCAACTACAGTCTACCATGTTCCTACCAGGGCTTCCCTGGTGACTCAGATGGTAAAGAACCTGCCTGCAACATGGGAGACCTGGGTTTGATCCCTGGGTTAAGAAGATCACCTGGAGGAGGACATGGCAAGTCACTCCAGCATTCTTGCCTGGAGAATCCCCATAGATAGAGAAGGGCTACATGGTGGGCTACAGTCCATGGGGTTGCAAAGAGTCAGACATGACTGAATGACTAAGCACATGTTCCTACAAAGGTATAGTAGCAGCTTCTGCTCTGGAAAGCTGAGACGCTATATGTGCTTCTCTCTCCAGTTTCTGGTATGGCAGCTTGTCCTTTTATCTTGATTATCTGATGGATCTAAGCAGAGGCGTAGACTTTGATTTGTTGTGTTCAGTCGCTCAGTCATCTCCAATTCTTTGTGACCCCATGAACTGCAGCGTGTCAGACTTCTTTGTCCTTCACTATCTCCTGAAGTTTGCTCAAACTCATTGAGTCAATGATGCCATCCAACCATCTCCTCCTCTGTCACCCTCTTCTGCTCCTGCCCTCAGCGTCCAGAATCAGGGTCTTTTCCAATGAGTCAGTTCTTCACATCAGGTGGCCAAAGTATTGGAGTTTCAGCTTTAGTAAGTCCTTCCAATGAATATTCAAGGTTGATTTCCTTTAAAATTGACTGGTTTTATCTCCTTGCTCTCCAAGGGACTCTCAAGAGTCTAGCCTTATTTATTTATTTATTTATTTTTGCCATTGTTATAAGGAGAGTATTTAAAACTTACAAGTCATGTCAAACCAAAAACTAGAAGACTTTCACTTTATTTCCATGATTATTCCCATAATTATCATTATTGGTCTTCCCTACCGGATTGGAGGCTCCATGAAAGCAGAGACTTGGAGAAAGCTATATTCCCAAGGCTTGTAGAGTGCTTGGCACATCTTAGAACCTTAATATGTGTTAAACATATGTATACCCGAGTCACCTTGCTGTACACCTGAAACTAACAAAACATTGTAAATCAACTCTACTCCAACATAAAATAAAAAATTAAATAAAAAAGAAAATGAATTCTCACTCTTAAAAACTACTACGCTTGTGTGTGTGTGTCTGTGTACATATGTGTGTTAGAGTGGAAGAACAATGAACTTCAGGTCAGCCTGAGCTTGATTTCTAACTCTTTGACTGGGTAACATTTTTACATTATTTTTTAAAATAAAAATTGCATCTGGTTAAGATATTACTACAGTCAAGCTAACTAACATATAGTCAAACTAACTACATATAAGTAACATATATCTCATCTCGTAGTTACTATTTGTGTGTAGGTGTGTAGATGGTGAAAGGACCTGAAATCTACTTTGCACATTTCCAGGATGGGTAACGTTGAGCTTCTTGGTTAACTTCGGCCAGTCCCTCTCCTCATCTATAATTATAATTGTTAGCCTTTGCTTCTCTAAGTGACTGTGGAGATTCAAAGAGAAACCAAGAAAATACCTAAAATGACTGACTTATAACAGGTTTCTAATACACGCTAATCCCCTTGTGTTTTTCTTTGTTTGAAGTGTCTCTGATGGTTCAGTGGTAAAGAAACAGCTTGCCAAACAAGAAACTGAAGAGACAAGGGTTCAATCCTTGGGTCAGGAAGATCCCTTCGAAGAGAAAGTGGCAATTCACTCCAGTACTTTTGCCTGAAAAATCCCATGGACAGAGGAGCCTGGAGGTCTGCAGTCCATGATGTCGCAAAGAATCGGACGTGACTGACCACACAGGCACATAGTTGCCGTACAATATTATGTATGACATAGGTGTTCACATAGGTAAACATAGGTGTGAGTTCATAGGTGTGAATCATATAGTGATTCACAATCTTTAAAGGTTATACACCATTACAGCTATAAAATATTGGCTATATTCCCAATGTTATACATTATATCCTTATAGCATATTTTATACCTCATTGCTTGTACCTCTAAATCCCCTCCCCCTAGATTGCCACTCCCCTAGCGTCCTCTTCTTGGTCTTTTCCCAGTTAATCTTCTTTTCTGACAAACTGGCCTTATGTGGGTTTGTTCTGGAGATAATGAGCAGTGATTTACCTATGTCACAACACATTTCCTCAGTTTGGGGAAGAAAAGGCCATCGTGGGATTTGCAAGGCTAAATAAAGGCATTGGAGGATTAGCAGTTATCTTGCATTTCTTATTTCAATGAGGGTACTGAGTCCAGGGCAGTTAGGTGAAGCCGTTTGTGTTGCTCACTAACCTGGCAACATATGGTCTACGGCCAAGTTAATTTGGGTTGCAGATAATGAGCCTATTTAGCAGAGTTTTTAGTAACCTGAGCTTACTCTGGCCCTTTCATTATTTCACCCTCTTCATTACTTGGAAAACAGAGGATAATTGGGAAACGGTGTCAACATTCTGTAATTTGCAGCTCATCCACCATGTGGGGCTGCTGAGGGGTGAGTTGACTGTTGATGAGGCAGAAGAGGAACAACGGCCAGGCAACCAGGACCCTGATTAAATATCTCCTGAGGGCCCTGGAGAGGCTGTGAAACGATCTCCCAGTCCCAGAAGGAGATCCTGGCACCAACAGGACCTGAGCTGAAAAATCAAAAGGTGCGGAATATAATCCAATAACAGATCCAGCTTAGAAATCTCAACAAGTAATGAGACTCACATCAACAAGGTGAGCAGATAGCCTCCTTCAGAGGACACAGCACAATTGTTACTGAAAACAGGCCCTCAGGCTGTGTGAAAAGGAGCCAGTTTCTCCAATCTCGGTGCCCTGGGAAGACACGATGGGCCACATTTGAGTGGAAGGGAGGGGAAATTTGAGAAGGAGAGAAGGCGTGCAGAAGTGGATAGCTGGGGAGATAACTGCCTTTGGTCTAGGATGTCTCAGAAGTGGTACCATTGTGTATTCATTGCTGAGATAAAAAGCACGGTTACACCTGGCAAAAATACAGGGATTTAAAGATTTGAAGAAAGAGCATCAAGATAATTTGTTTGTTTTCTTCCTACCATTTGAAGTATCCAAACTCTTTCTGGGTATTGACACATAAAGGAGTCTCTGAATATTTTTCCTATCAAATGACTACAAATGTAATTGACTCTATGTTTTGTCTTAACCCTCTCCAGAGCTGAATTCTATCCCAACAGAATGCTGTGTGCATAATGTATGAAGTTTTCAGAAAAACAGTCTTGAACAGACAATTCGTCTGACCTTGGATAAACCAGCGATGAAAGGCACTACAACTCCCATTTGGTAGAATTCCAGCCTCTGGAGTACCCCAGACTTGGCAGCTTTACCCTTCTGTAGGGTTCACATTTATCTCCTCAATAAGGCAGACTAGCTATGTCTTACTGATGAGTTAGATGCTCTGCATTAACTCTTCCAACTTCAGGAGGGTGAACAGGTCTGGCCAATCCTAACCCTGTTGTTGTGTTGTGTTAGTCCCTGAGCTGTGTCCAACCCTTTGTGGCTCCATGGACAGTAGCCCGCCAGGACCCTCTGTCCGTAGAATTCTCCAGGCAAGAATAGTGGAGTGGGCAGCCATGCCCCCCTCCAGGGGATCTTTCTGACCCAGGGATCAAACCTGGCTCTCCTGCACTGCAGGCAGATTCTTTACCATCTGAGCCACCTGGGAAGCTTCATCCCAACAAATTTGTTAATAACTACCAGAGGGTGGAAAGTTGGGCCCCGGCATCAGTATCCCTGTAGAGTGTTTTTTCCTCCTGAGTAAATACTACCATTGCCTCCAGCCTTTCCTTTCCCAGTTCTCCAGGGGGAGAGGGGAAGGGATAGTGGACTAGAATGCCCAGCTGGTGAATTTGGGAAGAACTGGTGGCCATGTCTGGCTCTAACATCTGCTTTTCTCTTGGGAACCAGCTGCCCATGGAAGTACTTGATCCATTCTGCTCCTTAAGCTGCAAGTCCTACTTGGTCCAGGGACTCACTCCCCTGTGCTTCAGGGACTGATGGAGCTAAAACTGCCACCCTTTCCTGGCACTCAATCACAGGTGAGACTGACTCCTCCTTAGAATTGCATACTTTAAGTTGGCTTTGATAGTTAATAGAAGTGATCAACTCATCTCCATTTTTAAAATTAATATTTCTCAAACAGTTCAGAACTCAGGCAAGAAAGGGATAGTATTGGAAATTTCTTCCAAAAGGTCCTCCCCAAAAATCAGTAAAGGAAATGAATATTGTCTGAAGGAAAACTTAAAGGAAGGAACTTAAGGTTCAGAGACCTAACTACCTACCTGAGGCTTGGTGCACAAGGTCATCCATACACTGGTCCTTACTGTGTTCCACTGAGGTAGGTTAGGAAAAGCCAGGCATTAACCTGTGTCCTAGAATGACTGATCTCAATTTGCAAGGGTTAGAGAGGCTGTGTTTAGAACCAGGGGGCATTCTTGGGGGCTCCCCTTCATACTTCCATGTCCAGTAGTAAAAAGTTAGTGGAAAACTGTAGGAAGCAAAAAATAATAATAATAAATAAAAAAGGGCAGGATACTGAAGATTGAGATCCTTCAGGACTGAAGGTTTCAGTCACTCTACAAGATTAAAAATTGCTGCTTGGCTAAAGTCAAGGGAAACTCAGAATTTGTAATGGGGGAAAAAAAAAGTTAGTTATAAATATTAACTATGACTCTGTGACCAGTTAAAGAAACAAGGGTTTTAGAAGTTAAGTGTATTTATTCTTTCCTCATGTATGTACATGACACTGTGTATACAAGTTTGAGTGTATATACACACAAATGCATATAGATATTAACTTAATTTTTCTTCACTCTCCTCTTTTACCTTATTACTTTATATATATTTTACTGGAGGTTAGATTTATTATTTTGTGTTTTTTAAAATTTTATTTTATTTTTAAACTTTACATAATTTATTATTTTATTTGTTAACCGACCTTATTAGAGCCTAACACAACTGACTCTTCAGGTAACAAAATATTTAGGTGAGAACATGACTAAATTTGTGACGTAAATAACATAGTCCAAAAGGAACAGCTGTGACCACTCCCTAGATATGGGAGGACTTCCTGTTTCCTCATTTAGGGTAGCAAGGGGGAAGGTCTTTGTATGAAAAAGAATACCATCTGGTTAGCAGAACTGCAATGCTGTTTCTGTTGTCTTATACATTATTTGTTGTTCCTGTTCAGTCACTCATGTCTGACTCTTTTCGACCGCCATAGATTGCAGCACACCAGGCTCCCTGTATGTCACTGTCTCCCAGAGTTTGCTCAAACTCCTGTCCATGGAGTTAGTGATGTTATGTAATCGTCTCATCCTCTGTGGCTCCCTTCTCCTTTTGCCTCCAATACACATGTGTATATATGTGTCTTTGTTTTTATTTTTTTTAATTTAAATTTAAATTTATTTATTTTAATTGGAGGCTAATTACTTTACAATATTGTATTGGTTTTGCCTTTGGATGCTGGATTAGCCCAAGGGCTGGTGTCTTTCAACTTCCAATTGGTTCATGGTCTGGACAATGGGGCTGGGACTCTGCAAGCCACGTTCCCATTTTACTAATGGGAGGTGATAAACAGATGGGGAGATGAAGGGAGAGATGAACTCCTCCATGGGGTTTCCTGTTCTGGTCAGTGTCAGCCTCACACACCTTCTTTGCTTTGATAGCATTCCTTTGTTCCAGTGGTCTGTTATAGCAGCAGCTGGCTCTTTGTTTTCCAGTTTGTAGTTTTCTGACACTAGTAAAAGCCTCTCCCTTGCCTCCTCCCCACATTCCTCCACCTAACACACACATAGAAATAAGCCTGGGTATTAGATATGCAGATCCTCCCCTGAGCTCCAAAGATGCTGGCTGCAGAGTGTGCCCCTTCCATGCATGTGTCTGATTCTTTGCGACCTTAAGAACCACAGTCTCCCAGGCTCCTCTGTCTATGGGATTTTCCTGGCAAGAATACTGGAGTGGGTTTCCATTTCTTTCTCCAGGGGATCTTCCTGAATCAGGGATCAAACCCGTGTCTCCTGCATTGCAGGCAGATTCTTTACCACTGAGCCACTGGAAAAGCCCCACCCCTTCCACAGGAACCAAGGCACTTGCTTTCATTCTACAACAGCCCTCCTGCAAGCTTAATGTAACTTCAACATGTCACATTACATAATTTCAATATCTTCATTCTGTTCCTCCACCTTGATAATTCAGTGTTTTCCTTTTTGCATTTCACTTGCTTTATAGCTAGTCAATAATTTTTTACATTAGCATTATTAATATGAAAAAAGACAATAAAGTATATCGTTTAAGATGTAATTAAAGTTGCATTTAGAGTTAAATTCATGCCCTATTTCAGTATAAATGGATAAAATAATTTAAAACAATGATAACTGAATTCAGTTAAAGCTATGGTTTTTCCAGTAGTCATGTATGGATGTGAGAGTTGGACCATAAAGAAAGCTGAGCACCTAAGAATTGATGCTTTTGAACTCTTGTGTTGCAGAAAATTCTTGATAGTCCCTTGAACTGCAAGGGGATCCAGCCAGTCAATCCTAAAGGAAATCAGTCCTGAATTGGAAAGACTGAGGCTGAAGCTCCAATACTTTGGCCACTTGATGGGAAGAACTAACTCCTTAGAAAAGACCCGATGCTGGGAAAGACCAAAGGCAAGAAGAGAAGGAGACAACAGAGAATAAGATGGTTGAATGGCATCACCGACTCAATGGACATGAGTGTGAGTAAGTTCTGGGAATCTCTGGGAGTTGGTGATGGACAGGGAAGCCTAGCATGCTGCAGTCCATGGGATTGCAAAGAGCCGGGCATGAGTGAGCAACTGAGCTGACCTGAACTGAACTGAATAAATTAATTATATCAATTAATAAATAATTATAGATAAATCACTCAATGAAACTAAGAAATTTAGGAAAATAAGAAATAGAGTAAAATAACTAAAATATATATTTTATTTTTATAGTAAATATATAGAATTTATATAATGACAATGACATTCTACCTCTGTGAACTTCTTTCTCAAATGAATAATACCAGTATAATCATGATAACAATACCAGATCAATTACAACTGGCAGATATTCCACAAAATACCTGACCAGTGTGCTTCAAAACTGTGAAAGTCAACAAAAACAAGAAAAATCTGAGAAATTGTCACAGAGCAGAGGAGTCTAAGGAGACATGATAGCTAAATGTAATGTCATGTCCTGAAGAGGATCCTGGAACAGAAAAAGACATTAGATTAAAAAGTAAGAAAACCTGAATAAAAGGTGGTGCTTAATCAATAATAATGATGTATCAGTACTCTTCTCTTAATTGTAACAAACGTATTCTCCTAGGTAAGATGTTGATTGCAGGGGAATTGCGTGATGTGTAGGGTATACTGGAACACTTGGTTCTCTGTTTACAATTTCTCTGTATATTTCAAACAGTTGTGAAAAATCAAGTTTATTTGAAAATTATTATAAAGACTATCTCAGAACATCATTTTGTAACTATTTGGTCACCAGCCTCTGTAAGTGAAGTGATTAAAATTTGAATATACATAAATTTTGTTGGGAAAAACACACCAAACAGTGTCATTTAATCTGTTTTATTTTAAATTAGTTAAAATTTATCTCTAAGGGAAGTAATGTGCAATTAACAAATGGTTTAGTCTTGCCCACGTTTGTAAGTATTGCATGCATGCTCAGTCATGTCCGACTGTTTTTCGACCCTGTGGACTGTAGCCTGCCAGGCTCCTCTGACCATGGGGATTCTCCAGGCAAGGATACTGGAGAGTACTGGTTGCCATGTACTCTTCCTGCATCGGCAGGCAAATTCTTTACCACTGAGCACCTCGAAGCCCTTTGTAAGTACATGTATGGCTTAACAGAACAATTAAGTAACAGCACCTTGATTCTAAAAAAGAATAACAATAATTTTGTGTTAACTTCTCTCTGTTCAGTTCACTAGTGTGGTTTCTGCCTCCCACCTGAACCCTCATGAACACTGATAAGACTTTATTATCCTAGCTTCATGATGAGGAAATGGAAGTCCACTAGCCCCAAAACACAGTGTCCTTACAAACATCAGGATTTGAACTTAGATCTGCATGACTCCAGATCATGCAGGAGGAGAAGGGGACAGCAAAGGATGAGACTGTTCAATGGCATCACTGACTCGATGGACATGAGTTTGAGCAAGATCCTGGGAGTTGGTGATGGACAGGGAGGCCTGGCGTGCTGCAGTCCATGGGGTTTCAGTCAGACACGACTGAGCAATGAACTGAACTGAACTGCGTGACTCCAAGAACCAATCCTTTCATCAGCTTCCCTCTCCAGTACTTACTAATATACTTGGCTACCCTTCTCCACTGGAAGAAAAAATCCTTCAGAGCTCAGCACTGCTTTCCCCATAGTGCCCAGGAGTGTGAGGTACTCAAGGAACATGGGAAGGAAGGAAGGAAGGAGGGAGGGAGGGAGGGAGGAATTAAAGTGATTATAAACAGAAAATTATAATAGAAAATAAAAATTGTAATGGTATTCGAATGCACAGAATGCTGTAGACTTATCAGCTCAGAGAAGAAACGTCAGAGCTTATTCCTAACATGGACCTTCATAAATTCTGAAAAACAATCAACACCCCATCAATTCTTTCACATTGTCTCTTTCTCATTATTTCTACTGTAGTTGAACCTTTTCCTTATCTTTTCTGAATTTCAAACTTTCTTAGTTTTCACATATTTTTGTCTTTACTGCACTCTCAGTAAGCTTTTTCATACTTATCTGTCAATTCACTAATTCTTCAGCTGTATGAAATCAGCTGTTCAAGCCGAGGGTTGAGGTTTTTTTGTTGTTGTTTTGTCTTTGTTTTGTTTTGTTTTTCCTTAGTGACTGTATTTTTCATTTTGGTTTCTGTTTAGTTATTTTATTACACGACTCTATTGTTCTCCTAATTTTAGCCGTATTAACTTAGCAATGTTTGCATTCTAGAGGCTACTCAATTGTTCTACTTTTTGAATTTTGGGAAACTGAATTGTGCTGGGGGCTTTGGTGGGTTTTCACTTTGTCTGTTTGCTTCACTTGAATGAGGATTTCTTTGGGAGAATTTTTTTTTCCTTGCTGTATCCCCAGTGCCTAGATCAATGCCTGGCACACAGCCAGTCTTGAGAAATAGATGTTGAATGACTAAATATTGGATTGTTTCATTGTGGGTTTTTCGTTGTGGTCTGTGAGCTCATATTCAGCTGGGTTTTTAAGTGGATCTCTTGAGTGTTCCAGTTAAGGATGTGCTTGTGTTTGCTTCATCCAAGCACCCAAGGATGTCACCAGCCCAGGACCACATTTTATTAATAGTTTAATTTACCAGCTTATGGGGATAGTATGAGTGTAACCCTCAAAGTTGAATGAGAGCTGTAGTAATAACATTCCGGGAGATTTCTTTCTCATGCCCTAGTTTTCTTTCAGACAGACAAGCTTTGTAAATACCCTGTGTTGAGAAGAATAGAAATAGATATAGACATAGATGTGTGTGTGTGTGCACTCAGTCATGTTTGACTCTTTGCGACCCTATGGACTGTAGCCCACCAGACTCCTCTGACAATGGTATTTTCCAGGCAAGAATACTGGAGTGAGTTGCTGTTTCCTCCTCAGGGGATCTTTGTGGTCCATGGATCAAACCCAAGTCTCCCTTGTCTCCTGCTTTACAGGTGGATTCTTTACTGCTGAGCCAACAGGGAAGCCCAATGGTATATAGATACAGATGATATAGATATAGATAATTGTGGATAGAGCCAGTTGAGTGTCTGGGCTTTATGTGTGGGTCTGATCTCAATGTCTCCACTTACTGAGACCACTGAGCACCTCTTCACCTCCCTCAGGAGCTCTCACCTGCCACCTTGATTTTTAATTCCTCATCTACTTTTAGCCCCTGGTTTGCTTTCTTAAGTAAGCAACTACATGTTCAAAGGCTGCTTCTTATAATGTACCCGGTATTTCTGAGTGATATATAATAAGAGAATGTGAGTTTATCTAATGTGATATACAGGCTCCTCTGTCCATGGGATTTTCCAGGCAAGAATACTGGAGTGGGTTGCCATTTCCTTCTCCAGGGGATTTTTATCAACCCAGGGATCAAACCTGTGTATCCCACATTGCAGTCAGATTCTTTACTGTCTGAGGCACCCGGGAAACTTTATAACTTGTTTAACATAAAACTAATCTGTTATAGTGCTTTAGACTATCAATTTGCTTAAATCTTTTCATTGCCAATTATTAAAAATTTTATCAATGTTAGATACAGTAGGCTTATAAAGAAAAAAGGACGCCCCTGCTCTCATAATTCCCTCAACTGCTGCACTGCAAAGGCAATGAGTTCACGCATTTTAACAGTTTCTTTTGGCATCTCTCCCCACTGTTCTAAGTATACACATTTCTGCTATAATGTTAAATGTATTACCAAAAAAGCCTAACAGATTTGTGAGAAAATTAAGATTGGTAAACTATTCAAATTCTAAGGATGTCAAAATATAGAGCATCAGCTAAAACAATAGCAATCCTATCTAGAAGAGATGTCTAGTTAAATTTCTAGTGGCATTTGCACCAAGGGTGGTGTTCTTGGATCCCCAAAGTTTCATACCCTGGGGCTCATATTCTCGCCTCTAAAATGTCAATACTCAAGGGTATCTGCATCTAAAAGAGACCAGTTTCATTAAGATTAAAGATCTTTCCCAAGGCATAGGCTTCATCATCAATCTTTTCCTTTCTTCACAAAGAGATGTCTTTGCAGCCTCTTCATCAAAACCCTCTCAGTGTATCCATATACCATATAAGTTGATGGAAATTGTAGTGCTTCTTAGAGCCACTAAAATCTCACAATTTGTTCCAAAAGAAGACATCTCTGTAGGATTTTCTAGCTTTATTTTTGTCAGTCTTTGTATGATGCTAATACGATCCTCTGAAGACTTGAGAGAGCTTGCCTTTGATAGCCTCAAAATAGCTACTGAAGGGAATCACCCATGAACCAAAAAGATCTCCACATATGTGGGCTTCCCTGGTGGGTCAGATGGTAAAGAACCTGCCTACAATCAGGAGACCTGAGTTAAATTCCTGGGTCGGGAATACCCCCTTGAGAAGGGAATGGCAAACCACTCCAATATTCTTGCCTGGATTAAACACTGAACATTGTGTGGAAAAGAAAGATGCCTGTGTTTCTCTTTTGCTACTATTACACTACTCAGCATTTCCCTTCGAACACAGCACCAAGCAATTCTCCAGCCCTCCAGATCTTATCTGGACTTTAACTGCAATTTACCTCACTTCTGAGGCCATCTACCTGGAGTTAGCATCAGGACATCAGATCACACAGATTGAGGGCTCAGACCCTCGAGATTGCCCACTCCCCAGCTTCAGACTCACTTCAAGGGGCCTTTTATCACCTGTGCTTTTGAATGACTGGCTCAGACCATTAGAGTAAATTCTTTCACACTCACACATTCATCTCTCTTTCCTCCTCTTACAAGCCACCAAGTTCTAGAACACACAACAGTCATACTTCTAATATCAATATTTTATTTATTTTACCTTCTAGACTTCTATTTTTCTTATCTAATAATTATTAAGTATCTACAATGTGCCAGGTACCACATAGCCATATATGTTTGTGAAAAGTGAAAGTGAAAGTCGCTCAGTCATGTCTGACTATTTGCAACCCCCTACATAGTCCATCTAGAGAGGATGAGGTGGCTGGATGGCATCACCAACTCGATGGGTGTGAGTCTGAGTGAACTCAGGGAGTTGGTGATGGACAGGGAGGCCTGGCGTGCTGCAGTTCATGGGGTCAACAAGAGTTGGACACGACTGAGCGACTGAACTGAACTGATACAGTCCATGGAATTCTCCAGGCCAGAACATGAGTGGGTAGCCTTTCCCTTCTCCAGAATTTTCCCAACCCAAGGGTCAAAGCCAGGTCTCCCGCACTGCAGGTGGATTCTTTACCAGCTGAGCCACAAGGAAAGCAAAGAATAAGCGGCAGGAGGTAATGAAAGGGAAATTGCTCAGGCATGTCTGACTCTTTGAGACCCCTACAGTCTCTGGACTGTAGCCTGCCAGGCTCCTCTGTCCATGGATTTCTCTAGGCCTGAATACTGGAGTGGATATCCTATCCCTTCTCCAGGGGATCTTACTGACCCAGGAATCGAACAGGGGTCTCCTGCATTGCAGACAGATTCTTTACCAGCTGAGTTCTATCATTTAATTTTCAAAACTATCTTACAAAAAAAGAACAACAACAACAACAAAAAACCTGAGAATCTCTCTAAGGCTCATCAGAAAGGGAAAATTCGTACAAGGGTAGTAAGTGGTATTATAAAACCCTGATCTATCTGCTACCCCTTCCCCCTTTATATGGAGTACTAAAATGAGATACTTTTTAAGGTTCTATTCACACATCTATAAGCTGAGAAGCAAGGGTTAGAATGAGATTAAACTAAGTCTTGATGTTTGTCTAGCAGGAAAAAAACAGGTAGCATTTATTGATACTATTATGGTTTTTCACACACTCCCTCCAACTTTCATAAGGATGCTTCATGGAAGATACTGTCTTTCCTCTATTACAGAAGACAGAGCAGAGTTTATTTCTGAGCTCTCCCTGGAGTTTCAAAGACACCTGAGTTATTACAAGAAGTATGGAATGAATGTTTAGAGCACTATAGGGTAATTAGACCACTGCAGAACATAACAAAGGTAAGTCCTACATTTGGCTCAGAAGGGCAGAAGATTGATGCTGGTTGTGAAACCTTTCATAAGGACAGGAGACTAGGGATGGGAAAGAGATGTAATACTTGTATACACAAGAATGCACAGTATGAGGCATCAAAACACAATTTCTTACCATCTACATATGACTATAATGAAAAGGACATCTTCTTTGAGTGTTAGTTCTAAAAGGTCTTGTAGGTCTTCACAGAACCATTCAACTTCAGCTTCTTCAGCATTACTGGTTGGGGCATAGGCTTGGATTACCGTAATATTGAATGGTTAGCCTTGGAAATGAATAAAGATCATTCTGTCATTTTTGAGATTGCATCCAAGTACTGCATTTTGGACTCTTTTGTTGACCATGATGGCTACTCCATTTCTTCTAAGGGATTCCTGCCCACTGTAGTAGATATAATGGTCATCTGAGTTAAATTCACTCATTCTAGTCCATTTTAGTTCACTAATTTCTAGAATGTTGATGTTCACTCTTGCCATCTCCTGTTTGACCACATCCAATTTGCCTTGATTCATGGACCTAACATTCCAGGTTCCTATGCAATATTGCTCTTTACAGCATCGGACCTTGCTTCTATCACCAGTCCCATCCACAACTGGGTATTGTTTTTGCTTTGGCTCCATCCCTTCATTCTCTCTGGAGTTATTTCTCCATTGATCTCCTGTAGCATATTGGGCACCTACTGACCTGGGGAGTTCCTCTTTCAGTATCCTATCTGGACATGGAACAACAGACTGGTTCCAAATAGGAAAAGAATACATCAAGGCTGTATATTGTCACCCTGCTTATTTAACTTCTATGCAGAGTACATCATGAGAAACACTGGGCTGGAAGAAGCACAAGCTGGAATCAAGATTGCCAGGAGAAATATCAATAACCTCAGATATTCAGATGATACCACCCTTATGGCAGAAAGTGAAGAGGAACTAAAAAACCTCTTGATGAAAGTGAAAGAGGAGAGTGAAAAAGTTGGCTTAAAGCTCAACATTCAGAAAACGAAGATCATGGCATCTGGTCCCATCACTTCATGGCAAATAGATGGGGAAACAGTGTCAGACTTTATTTTTGGGGGCTCCAAAATCACTGCAGGTGGTGATTGCAGCCGTGAAATTAAAAGACACTTACTCCTTGGAAGGAAAGTTATGACCAACCTAGATAGCATATTAAAGAGCAGATGTATTACTTTGCCAACAAAGGTCCGTCTAGTGAAGGCTATGGTTTTTCCAGTGGTCATGTATGGATGTGAGAGTTGGACTGTGAAGAAAGCTGAGCATCCAAGAATTGATGCTTTTGAACTGTGGTGGTGGAGAAGACTCTTGAGAGTCCCTTGGACTGCAAGGATATCCAACCAGTTCATCCTAAAGGAAACCAGTCCTGGGTGTTCATTGGAAGGACTGATGGCTGAGGCTGAAACTCCAATACTTTGGCCACCTCATGCAAAGAGTTGACTCATTGGAAAAGACCCTGACGCTTGGAGGGAATGGAGGCAGGAGGAGAAGGGGACGGCAGAGGATGAGATGGCTGGATGGCATCACTGACTCGATGGACATGAGTTTGGGTGAACTCCAGGAGTTGGTGATGGACAGGAAGGCCTGGTGTGCTGCAATTCATGGGGTCCCAAAGAGTCAGACAAGACTGAGTGACAGAACTGAACTAAACATATGACTAAATAATGTATGCTCAGGGGAAAGGAGTCTCAAAATTAGCATCATTTTAAAATTAGTTGAGCTATCTTTCCACTTTTATGTCTCCACATTTGGGTTTCCTTTAAAAGAATTCAGTACATGCAATTTTTAATGTCCATTCTTTCCTAGAAGTCCCCTGCTGGTTCTGTATTCCTTTTTATCTTGTGATCCATTCTGTGATTAGTCTGGTAGTTAATGATGCCATCTGAAAGTGCTGGTATGGGACATGAGATTTCTTTTCATAGCACCTCATCAGGAGTTGAGGACAAGTCTACAGGGAAGAAATTAATTATCTCTGCAGCCAATGCCACTAAAAAAAAAAAAGAAAAGAAAAGAAATATCTTTAGGAAGAGTATTTAATTTCTTATCTTGGTAAATTATGGGAAACCCTTCACAGGTAGTGAATCAGCTGAGCTGGGTGGTAGAAATGACTGATAACTTCTTTTTGATTTTTTTAAAAATTAATTTTTATTGTAGTATAGTTGATTTACAATGTTGTGTTAGTTTCTGCCATACAGCAAAGTAAATCAGTTGTACATATACACATATCCACTCTATTTTAGATTCTATTCCCATATATGTCATTATGGAGTATTGAATGGAGTGCTCTGTGCTATACAAGAATACATGCATGCTCAGTCACTCAGTCATGTCCTATTCTTTGTGACCCCATGGACCATAACCTGACAGGCTCCTCTGTCCATGGGATGCTCCAGGAATATACTGGAGTGGTTTGTCCTTCCCTCCTCCAGGGGATCTTCCCAACCCAGGGATCAAACTTGAGTCTCCTACATTGGCAGGCAAATTCTTTTACCACTGAGCCACCTAGGAAGCCCTGCTGTACATTAAGTTCTTATTAATCATCTATTTTATATAATAGTGTGTATCGGTGCAGGCACTATGGAAAACAGTGTGGAAGTTCCTTATAAAATTAAAACTAGAGCTACCATATGATCGACAATCCCACTCCTGGGCATAGACTAGGTGTGTGTTAGTTGTTCAGTCGTATCTGACTCTTTGTGACCCTATGGGCTGTAGCCTGCCACGCTCCTCTGTCCCTGGGGTTCTCCGGGCAAGAACACTGGAGTGGGTTGCCATGCCCTCCTCCAGGGGATCTTCCCAACCCAGGGATTGAACCCTCATCTCATGCTCTCCTGCATTGGCAGGTGGGTTCTTTATCACTAGCACCACCTAGGAAGCCCATGAAAGGCCAAGTATTCTGTATATTATTAGTAGTTTCCTATAGCTGCATAGCTGAATACTGCAGACTGAGCTGCTTCAACAAGAAGGATGCGTGCTCTCAGTCCTGGAAACCAGACGTCTGCGAGCTGGCATGGGCAGGTTGTTTCCTTCTGTGGCCTGTCTCCTCGGTTTATCAGTGGGTGGTTCCTCCCCCGTACTCAAATGGTCTTTATTCTGTGTGTGTCTAGGTCCTAATCTACTCTTCTTATATAGGCGCACTAGCAAAATTGGATTAGGACTCACCCGTAAGACCTTGTTTTAACGTAATCACCTTTTTTCCAAACATGTTTCCAAATATAGTCACACTTAAAGAAATTGAAGCTTAGGACTTCAGCATATGGACCTGGAGGAAGTCACAGTTCCGTGTGGAACATTCTTGTGATACTGTGACCTTGAAGACTCATAGCACACTGGAATATATTAGAGGTTCTGATCAATCTGGTTGCAAATATATTATTTATCTTTGTCTCTAGCAAACTTATTTGATTATTTTTCATAACATTCATTAAAATTTCATGGGAAAGATGTTGCAAGGAATAAAATGTTTGAGAAATAACTGCCATCCTGTCCAGACACGCTAGACTCAGATCACTTGGAGTCATGTTATATTCATTCTGATTCTCGATTGAGGAATTTAGTTTACAACAGTTTTATAGCAAGTAAAATCAAAAGCTAACATCTTTGAAAGGAAAAGTAAATATGTCTACATCATCAAATGAGAGCTTATGTAGGGACCTAGAGATTATCATATTAAGTGAAGGAAGTCAGACAGAGAAAGATAAATATCATGTGATACTGCTTATATTTGGAATCTAAAAAATGATACAAATGAACTTATTTCCAAAACAGACATAGACTAACAGACAGAAAATAAACTTATGGTTACCAAAGGGAATATCAGGAGTGGTAAGGAGAAATAATTTATGAGTTTTGGATTAATATATATATACTACTGTATATAAAATGGGCTTCCAGGTGGCTCAGTGGTAAAGAATTCGCCTGCAATGCAGGAGATGCAGGAGACATGGGTTCAACATCTGGGTCATGAAGATCCGCTGGAAAAGGGAATGGCAATCTACTCCAGTATTCTTGCCTGGAAAATCCCATTGGCAGAAGAGCCTGGAGGGCTACAATCATGGGGCTTGCAAAGAGTTGGACATGACTGAGTGACAGCGTGCACGTATATAAAATAAATATACCCACCGTTTAGAACAAGGAACTATATTCAATATCTTGCAATAACCTATAATGGAAAAGAATCTGAAAAATATACGTGTGTGTATATATACATATATATATATATATATATAACATATATACTTGAATCACTGTTGTACATTTGAAACTAACACAGCATTGTAAATTAACTCTACTTCAATTTAAAAAAAAAAAAAGAGCTGCAAATTAAATGTGACTTTTTACCCTGGAATTTGACCTTATCTCTTTCTCTTAAAATCACATCCCATCTGCCAGACAATTCTAAACATGACCACTTTTTGCCACTGTCCTAGCTCTTATCCTGGTCCAAACCTTTCTAATCGGTGTCTCTGCTTCCACCCTTCTATCCCTTCCATTGGTTCTCAGAAGAGAACCCAGGGTGTGCCTGCTAAAGGCAGCCAGATTCTATACCCCCACTAGTTACCCATCCAAGGATTTCCTGCTTGCCTGCAATAGGAGCCAAAGTCCTTACTATGGTCCTGGTGGTTCTGCATTCTCTGTCCACACTGACCTCTCGGCTCTATTTCCTATACTGTATTGTGGTGATTATTGTTCAGTAACTTAGTGTTGTTCAACTCTTTGTGATCCCACGGGCTGCAGAATACCAGGCTTCCCTGTTTATCACCAACTTGCAGAGCTTGCTCAAACTCATGTCCATCGAGTCAGTAATGCCATCCAATCATCTCATGCTCTGTTGCCCCTTTTTCCTCTTGACCTCAATCTTTTTCAACCTCAGAGTGTTTTCCAAAGAGTCGGATCTTCACATCAGGTGACCAGTGTATTGAAGGTTCGGCTTCAGCCCTTGCTCCAATATCCGAAGTAGCAGACTCCTGTCTGTGCGCTTGGATCTCAGGACTTTGCATGTGCTTCCTCTCTGGCAGGAACAGTGCTCTCCAGATACCTGTAAAGTTGTGTTCCTCACATCCTACAGGTACAGTAAGTTCCTGACACAGGAACCCTCAAGTTGCGAACTTTCAAAGATGGGAACCTGCAGCTTGTTCCAGCAAGGAACCAGAGCCTGTGCCATCCACCTCAGGCGTGAGTGAAACTGTCACCTGCCCTCTGTCTCCTATTTCTGATGATCATTCAGCTCTATCATCTCCCACCTCCTCACCCTCCTTCTTGCTGGTCCACTCCATCCCACCCGCCATGGGCCAGCTGCTGTATTGCACCTCCGTGCTTTTGAGGGATTGTACTGTAAGACTTAAAATCTCTTTTATTTTTTGTGTTTATTTGATTTTTATGTATTATTTGTGTGAAATGTATTATCATTCAGTTCAGTTCAGTTGCTCAGTCGTGTCCGACTCTTTGTGACCCCATGAACCGCAGCACGCCAGGCCTCCCTGTCCATCACCAACTCTGGGAGTTCACCCAGACTCAGATCCATTGAGTCAGTGATGCCATCCAGCCATCTCATCCTCCGTCGTCCCCTTCTCCTCTTGCCCCCAATCCCTCCCAGCATCAGAGTCTTTTCCAATGAGTCAACTCTTCACATGAGGTGGCCAAAGTACTGGAGTTTCAGCTTTAGCATCATTCCTTCCAAAGAAATCCCAGGACTGATCTCCTTTAGGATGGACTGGTTGGATCTCCTTGCAGTCCAAGGGACTCTCAAGAGTCTTCTCCAACACCACAGTTCAAAAGCATCAGTTCTTTGGTGCTCAGCTTTCTTCACAGTCCAACTCTCACATCCAAACATGACCACTGGAAAAACCATAGCCTTCACTAGACGGACCTTTGTTGGCAAAGTAATACATCTGCTTTTCAATATGCTATCTAGGTTGGTCATAACTTTCCTTCCAAGGAATAAGTGTCTTTTAATTTCACAGCTGCAATCACCATCTGCAGTGGTTTTGGAGCCCCAAAAAATGAAGTCTGACACTGCTTCCCCATCTATTTGCCATGAAGTGATGGGACCAGATGCCATGATCTTCGTTTTCTGAATGTTGAGCTTTAAGCCAACTTTTTCACTCTCCTCTTTCACTTTCATCAAGAGGTTTTTTAGTTCCTCTTCACTTTCTGCCATAAGGGTGGTGTCATCTGCATATCTGAGGGTATTGATATTTCTCCTGGCAATCTTGATTCCAGCTTGTGCTTCTTCCAGCCCAGCGTTTCTCATGATGTACTCTGCATAGAAGTTAAATAAGCAGGGTGACAATATACAGCCTTGACGTACTCCTTTTCCTATTTGGAACCAGTCTGTTGTTCCATGTCCAGTTCTAACTGTTGCTTCTTGACCTGCATATAGGTTTCTCAAGAGGAAGGTCAGGTGGTCTGGTATTCCCATCTCTTTCAGAATTGTCCACAGTTTATTGTGATCCACACAGTCAAAGGCTTTGGCATAGTATTACAGTACAGTATTATAGAGCTGATTGTGTTAGTTGGGTACCTAGGCTAACTGCTAAACTTATGAACAAATTGGACTTATGAATGTGCTGTCAGAAAGGAACTTGTTGGTATGTTAGGGTATTACTCTATTTAAATATCACCTCAGAGATGCCTCTGGTGACACAGATGTAAAACTTCAGTTTTATCCCTTCTTTCTGAATTGCTTTTTTTCAATGTAAGTTCACAAAGCCTTATTTGTTTTCTCCATGGCTGTCTCCCCAGGACCTAGAACAATCATCAGCATGCAGCTAGCACTCAATAAGTTTCTCTTGAGAGAACACATTAGTTTGGTTTGTATCACAAAGCTCCTTTCCATTCTATTTGTTACACTGTTTATCACTCCGTTGAGCTTCCCTGGTGGCTCAGAGGGTAAAGCGTCTGCCTCCAATGCAGGAGACCCGGGTTCGATCCCTGGGTCAGGAAGCTTCCCTGGAGAAGGAAATGGCAACCCACGCCAGTATTCTTGCCTGGAGAATCCCATGGACAGAGGAGCCTGGTAGGCTACAGTCCATGGGGTCACGAAGAGTCAGACATGACTGAGTGACTTCACTTTCACTTTCATTCACTTTATCACTCTGTTTTACTACCCACTCATTCATTCACTCGCAACAAATGAGCATTTATTATCACATCTATTATCACCACAAGTGAGTATCAGATACTCCAGTTCTATAGTAGTGAATAAAACAGACAAATCCTAAATGGAGTTTATTGCCAAATAAATTGAAATATATAGAGCATTCTTAGTTTCTCTTTGAAAATTGTTTCCTACACAAATAGCACTTAATTTTTGTCTCAAATAAAATACAGCTAATATTGAGAGGGTATAACCTCCTTGCCCTGAAATTTTCTGGGCACTTACCTGCATTCTTCAATTTAATCATCTCAAAAACCTGTGAAACCTGTAATATTGTGGTCTCAATTAATAGATGAAAAGTCTGAGGCAAAAAAAAAAACATAGAAATCTGCCCATAGTTTGTCAGATGTCATATGTGGTCAGTTCAGTTCAGTAGCTCAGTTATTTCCAACTCCTTGTGACCCCATGGACTGCAGTACACCAGGCTTCCCTGTCCATCACTAACCCTCAGAGTTTGCTCAAACTCATGTCCATTGAGTGAGTGATGCCATCCAACCATCTCATCCTCTGTTGTCCCCTTCTCCTTCTGCCTTCAATCTGAGCGATAAGAAACAATGGTAAAAAGATAGGGGGGGACCATGATACAGATCTTTGTAATCATGGACAAGGAGTGTGGGTTTTACTCAAAGTGTCAGTAATGTATTTTAGTGGAGAAGCAGCAAAAGCAAGGGAACAATTAGAAAACCATTGGAATTATCCACTAGAGACATTAAAATGTCCTGGTCTAGAATGGAAGCTGTAGAGATAGGGACAAGATATAAGGGATGTGTTTGAAAAGTTAATCTATAGGATTTGCTGAGAGGATGCATGTTGGGGCTTAGGGAATCAGGAAGACTCAAGAGAAGCTCCTAGGCTTGAGATTTGGGTTTACTGAGTAACTGGTGGTGTCTTTCCTATGATGAGGAAGATTGGAGTAGTGAAGGTATGGGGGAGGGTAGAGAGAAACCTGGGCTTTCCAAGTGGTGATAGTGGTGAAGAACATGCCTGCCAATGCAGGAGACATAAGAGCTGCGGGTTCGATCCCTGGGTTGGGCAGATCCCCTGGAGAAGGGCATGGCAACCCTTTCTAGTGATCTTGCCTGGAGAACCCCATGGACAGAGGAGCTTGGTGGGCCATAGTCCATAGAGTCAAAAAGAGTCAGACACAACTGAAGTGACTTAGCACGCACACATGCAGAGAGAGAAATCTAGAGTTCATTCTGGGGCTTCAGTTCAGTTCAGTTGCTCAGTCATGTCTGACTCTTTAGAACCCCATGGTTTGGCACACCAGGCTTCCCTATCCATCACCAACTCCTGGAGCTTGCTCAACCTCATGTGCGAGTCGGTGATGCCATCCAATCATCTCATCCTCTGTTGTCCCCTTCTCCTCCTGCCTTCAATTTCCCATCATCAGGATATTATCTAAAGAGTCAGTTCTTCGCATCAGGTGGCCAAAGTACTGGATCTTCAGCTTCAGCATCAGTCCTTTCAATGAATATTCAGAACTGACTGTGAAATACCCACTAGCCAGCTGTGTTGAATGGAGCCATCTGACCCTCCCAATGAGCCTCTTTATTTCCATCCGACTCTGCCTCCTGGCTGACGCCTCTGTGACTGTCTTGTCCTCTGTCTTCCAGTTGTTTTTATCCAATAGAAAGCTCCAGAATCAGACAGCGGAAGGAGAGTGAGAGCAGGGTATGCAGGGCCCGGCTCCTTACCGACACATCCTGCAGGGGCAGACTCTGTCTCTATTCCGAAGGCCTGAGCTCCTGCCGGTGGTCCCATCCCCAGCCACTCCCTGCATCACTGCATGGAGCCCCTCAGTTCTCCTCTTAATCTCTCAGGCCTGTAATGTAAGTCTGACCAAGTCATTTGGTGGTTTTCCCGAACCCTGCCTATGTCTTTGTTTTTTATTTAAAAAAAAAAAAAAAGGCTTAAGTAACCTGAACTGTAATTTGCTTGGTAATCATACACCACCTCTTTGCTGCCAGGCACCTAAGTGAAACGAGTAAACTGGAAAGACCAACAGACGCTCAGAGGATGGGGAGTTAGAGCAGAAGGGGTGGCTTGGAGTTCAAGGTTGGAGGGTCATGTGTCTATAAAGGTTGCTATAGGGGTTCGCTCAACCTGGAAAATTTTTCCTGAACTCTTACCAGCCCCTTGTAACAGAGCTCAGTGCTTTATATCTGGCCAGGCACACAGGCTTCCTCCCTCTCTTGTCTCTCCCTCAGTTCCTCTTACAAAGGCAATGCCAAGCTATTAGCAGCAGTCCCCTTCCATCTGCCATTTCAAGTTTTCGCAAGTCATTATCTCCTTAATTTGCTCCCCAGGATGCTAGCTGACAAACAAGTAGCACTCAGCAAATAGGATGGAGCCATGCTTTTGTCTGCTTTCTCCTTTGAAATGTATTTTTCTTCTTGAGGGCAATGGTTGTATTGACAAATATTGCATTTGGGATAAAGAATGTGCATCAGATTCATCAAGGATTCTGTTAGGATTCTGTTACAGCTCCATGGGTGAGGTCAGTTACCCAGCAAAGCACAATGATGGATTTGGTTTCAACAGACCAAGTGTTCAGATTCAAGTGGGAGCTGGCAGGCAGGCAATTAACGTTTTACACAGAGGTATTGGGGGTATTAATAACACACTGAATAATAAAAGGCAACCAGAAATCGCCAGTGTTCTTTCCATTGGAAAGAGAGTGGCTGAGAGCTGATTTCCAAAGGGGGAAAGTCGCTTCTGGGGGCTTTGGATTAATTACATGTGATCTATCTCCCTAATTACCACAGGAAGTGGTAGCTGCTATTATTTAATTGGAGCTGTTGTTACTTAATTTATTTTATATTCTGAAAAGCAATTAATGGAGTGAAAAGAGGTAGGCTTGAACTTTTAAAAGCTTTCTCTAGGTTTCCCAGCCCTATATAGTTTTCAAGGCATGATTTATACATTATCTTCTCCAGGATGGATGCCTGGATCCTTGTAGCAGAGGCAAACTGCTTCCTCTTCTCTGAGTTTCTGTAGAACTTTTCCTTAGAACCATAGCATCTCATCCAGAATTTTCAGACTTTTGTATGGCCCTCTTCTCAGAATTGCAGGGTTGTTTGTATCCATAGTTTAAAATCACCAGTGTCGACATTTGCCTGGTTTCTACAACGTGCTGATGGTGGTAGTGGTGATTTAGTTGTTCAGTCGTGTCCGACTCTGCAAACCCATGGACTGTAGCCTGCCAGGCTCCTCCGTCCAGGGGATTTCCCTGGTAAGAATACTGGAGTGGGTTGTCATTTCTTTCTCCATGGGATCTTTGCAACTCAAGGATGGAATCAGCATCTCAAACCCACTTCCTTTGCATTCCAGGCATATACTTTACACTGGAGAATCTAAACTTTGTATTCCAAAGATTTCTTCTGAATACATCTTTCTTCTCTGACAGTTGCAGAAAACCCTTAGTATAGTTGGTAGAATGTCCAGATTAACTCCTCTTTTTCAGTTCAGTCGTTCAGTAGTGTCCGACTCTCTGTGACCCCATGAACCATAGCACGCCAGGCCTCCCTGTCCATCACCAACTCCCAGAGTCCACCCAAACCCATGTCCATTGAGTCAGTGATGCCATCCAGCCATCTCATCCTCTGTTGTCCCCTTCTCCTCCTGCCCTCGATCTTTCCCAGCATCAAGGTCTTTTCAAATGAGTCAACTCTTCGCATAAGGTGGCCAAGATATTGGAGTTTCAGATTCAACATCAGTCCTTCCAATGAACACCCAGGACTGATCTCCTTTAGGATGGACTGATTGGATCTCTTTGCAGTGCAAGGACTCTCAAGAATCTTCTTCAACACCACAGTTCAAAAGCATCAATTCTTTGGCGTTCAGCTTTCTTTATAGTCCAACTCTCACATCCATACATGACTACTGGAAAAACCATAGCCTTGACTAGATGGATCTTTGTTGACAAAGTAATGTCTCTGCTTTTTAATATGCTGTCTAGATTGGTCATAACTTTCCTTCCAAGGAGTAAGCGTCTTTTAATTTCATGGCTGCAATCACCATCTGCAGTGGTTTTGGAGCCCAAAAAAATAAAGTCAGCCACTGTTTCCCCATCTATTTGCCATGAAGTGATGGGACCAGTTGCCGTGATCTTAGGTTTCTGAATGCTGAGTTTTAAGCCAATCTTTTTCTTTTGAGACTTAGCAAATCCAGAATTTTTGAAAGCTTGGAAGCTGGTAGAAATCTCAGAGGTTTGCTAGTCCAAACCCCTCACTTTCCTGATAAGAAAATAGAAACAGAGGGTAGAAAGCAAAGATAAACCACCCTGGAGCTCTTGAACTCAGTAGCAGAGCCTAGATTCCAGCAGCAAGTTCTCATTCTCAAACTGAGCTTCTTTCTCCTATCTAAGAAGTACTTGCTCATTGATAAAAATCATAATGGAAGAAGTTCTGGTCATTGCCTCTTGAACTTTAATAGACATACAGCTCTCAGAGAGCTCTGTGCTAGTAATGCAAACTGGTAAGACCCATGACTCTTCATTTACAACAAGCTCACAGATGATGCTGACACCACTGGTCTTGTGACCAGTCTTTGAATAACTAAGACTTAGAAAAGGTTCATGTAGGTTTGAATAACGTGACTCCAACATAAGACAACAATGTCTCAATCCATCTTTTGTGCTTTTCTCCATAATCCCTTCCTCTATCTTCCAACAGAAACACCTAATTGTCATCTGGCCAGTCTCTCATTCCTCACCACACACCATCAGTCCAGCGTTATGACATCCATCCAAGCCTTCCCCACATCTCAGCTCTAGGCATGTGTTTGTGGTCCAGGAATGGTCTTGTGATTCAGCAGTAAGCTTCTAGCTCAGGTGTAGGCTTCTGATTCCGGGTGTGGGCTTATGATCCAGAAGTGGACTTAGACTTGTGGTCCAGGAGTGGTCTTATGTTCAGTGGGAACTTGTGTTTCAGGTATGAGCTTGTGGTCCAGATGTGAATTTGTGATCTCAAATGTGGGCTTGTGGTTCAAGCTTGGCCAGCGAGTATGCTGTATCCACCTAGCCCTGGGCCATGTTGATTATATTAACAATGGGCCTATGACAGAAGCCATGCAAATCAGAGACTTTCCCAAGTTTGCTAGTATTATTGACACACAGATAATCTCTTTTTGCTGGACTCACTGAGAAGGTAAACCTGGAGACTGAGAATCCATTATATTCTTTAAAAACAGCTGCCTGAAAGGGAAACTGATGTCTAGGAAGATCGATCTAGAGAGAAAGAATAACACTTGCCTCTGAATGGATGCGCCAGCTGGATGTGAAGCTAGGGCAACCACCTGGCCTTTTCTGTTTCATGAGCCAATGAAATTCCTAGTTTTGCTTCTGTTACTTGCAACCGGAAAAGTCTTGGTTAATCCAGTTCCTACTGGGGAGGAAATGGAAGCAGTGAAAATTTTATTTTCTTGGGTTCCAAAATTATTGCGGACAGTGATTGCAGCCATGAAATCAAAAGATACTTGCCCTTTGGAAGGAAATCTATGACAAACCTACACAGTGTATTAAAGAGCAGAGATACTCTTTGCCTACAAAGGTACATATTGTCAAAGCAATGGTTTTTCCAGTAGTCATGTATAGATATGAGAGTTGGACCTTAAAGAAGGATGGCCACCAAGGAATTGATGTTTTTGAATTGTGGCTTTGGAGAAGACTCTTGAGAGTCCCTTGGACCACAGGGAGATCAAACCAGTTAATCCTAAAGAAAATCAACCCTGAGTATTCACTGGAAGAACTGATACTGAAGCTGAAGCTCCAATTCTTTGGCCACCTGATATGAAGAGCCAACTCATTAAAAAAGACCCTGATGCTGGGAAATACTGAAGACAAACGGAGAAGGGGGAAGTAGAGGTTGAAATGGTTAAATAGCAACACTGGCTCAATGGATATGAATTTGAGAAAACTCCTGGAAGTAGTGAGGACAGAGGAGCCTGGCATGCTTATGTTTAACACACACGCAAACACATGGAAATTTTGGAGGCGAAGGATCTATCTATCACCTTAATACACTGGTGATGTTCTTGCTGGTGAATGCATATGTCCAAATTAAATTGTGTTCTTTAAATATGTGTGATTTTTTTGTACATAAATGTACCTCAACAAAGTTGTTAGAAAGAATAATGGAATGCTTTCCCGATCAATGTCTGTTTTATTTTCCTTTCCAGTTCATTTTTCACACAGCTGCCAGAGGACTATTATAAAATGTAAATTATGGAGAAGGAAATGGCAACCCACTCCAGTATTCTTGCCTGGAAAATCCCATGGACAGAGGAGCCTGTCAGGATACAATCCATGGGGTCACAGAAGAGTTGGAAATGATTTAACAACTGAACAACAATAGCAATGGATAAGCCTGGTGCAAATTAATCCACGTAGAATACTCTCAAAGTTACAATACGGAAGACATGTTACAAACCTTAAACATATATTGTCCTTATCAGTGGCATATTTTAAAAATTATTCTCTGTAGTGTGGAGTTTTGCTTATTTTTGCAAGTAAATATTTTGATAATTTATACTTACTCTTTAGGCAATCATTCTTAAGTTTAATGGGTAAGTTTATCTTTTACTCAGTACAATTTTTATGTTTTTATTTTGAAGACTTTTTGATCCATAGGTAATAGAAGTATATTTCTGATATGCTAAATGTGTTTAATTTTTACATAATTTTGTAATTTTTCTGTAAATAAGGGAAAACTGAAAAATGACATTTAGTAGTTGCTTATTGTGCTGGCCTTCCATGGCAAGTATTCAACATCCCTAATACATTATATATATATTCTACCTTTATTTCTTAAGGGAAAACTAACTGCTTATTGGCCTGAAGAGATTTATTCCATTTCCTTGCTAACAAAGACTTGGCATATATTTGTAAGTATACAAAATTCATTATATAGTCTCATGTGAATTATTATTTTCATCTTTGGTCTTTTGTAATTTGTCATTCCTTTTGCTTGGGGTTTGGGCTATGGAATTTGCATTAATAGAGACCTGTGAGATGGCAACAAAATCTAGAGTTGGCAATGAATATATATATATATAAGGAAGTGGCAACCCACTCCAGTACTCTTGCCTAGAGAATTCCATGGACAGAGGAGCCTGGTGGGCTGCTGTTCACGTGTTGCACAGAGTCGGACACGACTGAAGTGACTTAGCATGCATGAATATGTATATAGAAATTAGACTTTATGTATAAAGTTGTGGTTTCTGTATCTAAAACACTCAAGTGCTTTCCCCTTACATTGTTGTCAAACTCTCACCTCCCTGCACTCCAGCCTCAGTGCCTGCCCTCCATCCCATATGCACTGAAGAATCATTTGCGTCACAGAACTTTGTGTTTCCTCTGCAAAGTGTTTCTCCCCTCCCACGTGGCTCAGATGGTAATGAACCCTCCTGCAGCGCGAGGCACCTGGGTTCGATATCTGGGTGGGAAGCTCACCTGCAGCAGAACTTTACAGCTATTTCTCTCAATCAGGTCTTCATGCCACTGCTGTTTTCTTCAATATGGTGTCTGTGACCCCCCACATCACTCCACCATCCCCATTCTCTTTCACATCTGTCTCTCTCGTGTTCCCCGCCACCCCCCCCCCAACCCCCAATCATATTGTCACTCTCAGAAATGACCTGTATATACACTCATTTATTTTATTTCTACCTATCTTCCTCCCATGGTGCTTGGCATATAATGAATACTCAACAAATAATATCTGTGAATGGATAAGCCAGTTGTGTGGCCTTGTTAGAATTACTTAATTTGTCTGGATCTCAGCATCTGCCTTTATAAACTGAAAGCATTAGATGAGGAGTCCCCTAGATACATGAAATCTCTTACCTATGGCTTGAGTTTATGATTTGGGATTAGAATAGATGAAAACTAGGTTCAAGCATGTGACAAAGGATTGGTCCCTGAGATACTAGAGATTTTATTGATGATATAAAACTAAGAAAAAGGAGTTTTAGATGATAATTCTAAGTCCATATTTACAAGCTGTCAGTGAATTTTGACTGTGGAGAAAGCAAAGGCCATTCTAAGCAGATGGTTGTCTAGAAGAACTCGCAAATACTGAGTGCTGTCTAGAATCATAGGCATGAGTTGGGTCATGAAGGGTGAGCCCGATACAGATAAACACCTCCCATACTGTTGATTTATTTTAAGACAATCTCATTCATCCCCGGACTCAGGGTGCTAGAGCGTAATGTCATGTTAGATTTTGGCAGCTGGCCACATGGGATTCGGTGCCAACCTCTGCTACACAGCAGCTTTGTGACCTTGGGTGATCACATGATCTCCTTGAACCTGCGTCCTCCTAGGCAAATTGGGATTAATAGTATCAATTATATAGGATTGGAAGAACTTCATTAAGTTATGTTATATGAGGCCTGTGAGTGTAAAGAAGAGTGACTCACTCCTAATAGGCCTTCTGGAAACATTAAAGAAAAAACCAAAGTAGCAATATACACAACCACACTTTTCAAGTTCATTAGGCTGCTGTAGAATATTAAAGACAGTATAGAAAAATATAGGACTGAAAGTTTTAAGTTTACAATCCACCGTTAACTCTGGGCTATTCCTTCTATGAAACTGTATGAGTCATCTCGCATTCCTTGACTGCTTCTCAATACCAGCTTAGATGTTGGTCACAGGATGACTCTTAGAAGCTCATAATTATGGGTGAAACTATACACCCTCCTTTTATCTCCCCCAAATTAAAAATACAGGGAGAAGTACAAAAATGGAAGGATAGCTAATGTTTGAAACTATTGACAAGCTCTAAAACTTTTAGACCAGTCCATTCTGAAGGAGATCAGCCCTGGGATTTCTTTGGAAGGAATGATGCTAAAGCTGAAACTCCAGTACTTTGGCCACCTCATGAGAAGAGTTAACTCATTGGAAAAGACTCTGATGCTGGGAGGGATTGGGGGCAGGAGGAGAAGGGGAGGACAGAGGATGAGATGGCTGGACGGTATCACTGACTCGATGGACGTGAGTCTGAGTGAACTCCGGGAGTTGGTGATGGACAGGGAGGCCTGGCATGCTGCGATTCATGGGGTCGCAAAGAGTCGGACAGGACTGAGCAACTGATCTGATCTGAAGACTTTTAGAAATATGCCATGTTTGGTAATAGCGTTATGGCAAGTACAACGTTTCTCATAAACTATTGTAAAGATCATCAAACATTTGTGCCTGTGAACTTCTCTCCAAAAAAAGAAGACATTCTGTGGCCTGTTATATTCTAACAAAGAGCCATCAGTCTTTCAAACTTTTTATTCGCTTTATTTCCACCACCAGTCATAGAAGAACCATCTCTTTTCTAGATCATTTTTTAGGAAGAAAATACAGTCACTTCATTAAAGTGAGAAGCAGGACCAAGAATAGGATTAATCAAATGTATCTAGGTTCTACAAATATAAAGTCTGTATTTGAATGGCTTGTATGTATTTGAAAAAAAAAATACTACATTTGTTCAGAATGGATATTTTTGCATTAATTTTTACTTTTATCAGGTCAGATCAGTTGCTCAGTACCTTTCATCAAATATATTAAAATAACATATAAAGATATTCTTTATCTTATCACTGAGTCTTGGCACTGCTTTCATTTTGTTCTAAAGGTGAGTGTCTTACCCCCATCTTGGGGTGACAGAGAGTAAAGAGACAAAGCTGGGCTCTTCAGAAATAGGAATTGTTTAGTTAGACTCACTTGCTGACACAGCTAACAGCCAGTATCACCTGAGGAAACTTTGCACCAGACACATTGGATACAATGCCTCCTTTAATCCCTACAAAGAGTCCTCAAGGAAACAATACTTACATCCCCGTTTGAGAGATGAGGCACATAAGCAGGCCCTTGAAAATATGTGTTCAATGGATAATATGAAGAATAGTAGTGCCTGGCTTTCCTTGTTTGTATCAGGGAATTTACTAAGATGTTTATACCTATGAGTTCATGACCACTTCAAAATCACAGTTGAAGAAATGGATGTATCTCTTTAGGTTCATATAATGAAGGAATGGAGAAACTAGGGTTTGAGCCCAGGGAGAATTGCCAGATAAAATATAGAATATTCAGTTAAGATGCAAACTTAAGAAATAATGATTATTTTTAATATAAGTATACATACTTATTGAAGGAGGGCATGGTAACCCACTTCAGTATTCTTGCCTGGAGAATCCCATGGACAGAGGAGCCTGGCAGGCTGCAGTCCATAAGGTCACAAAAAGTTGGATGTGACTAAAGCGACATAGCATGCTCACATACATACTTATACTAAAACAATTTTTGTTTACATGGAATTCAAATTTACTGAGCACTCTGCTTTTTTCCTTCTTTTTGTAATATTCAGGTTTTCATTTTTCAGATCAGTTTTAGACTAACAGGAAAATTGAGGGAATGTACAGAGCTTTCCTAGGTGGCTCTGTGGCAAAGAATCCTCCTGCAATGTAGGATGAGCAGGAGACGTGGGTTCAGTCTCTGGGTTCGGAAGATCCCCTGAAGGAGGGCTTGGCAACCCGCTCCAGTATTCTTGCCTGGAGAATCCTAAGGACAAGGGAGCTGAAGGACCACAGTCCGTGGGTCACAAACAGGTGGACATGACTGAGCGACTGAGCATACAGGCCAGAGCTTTCCATACACCCCTGCCATCACAAATATGCAGCCCCCACCCCCCATTATCAGCATCCTCCACCATGGTGGTACATTTGTTACAATTAATGAACCTACACTGACATACTGCAATCCCCCAAAGTCCACAGTTTACCTTCCAGTTCATTTTATGTTGTACATTTTATGGGTTTGGACAAACGTATTAATATAATGCCATGTGTCCATCATCACGGAACCCTCCAGAGTATTTCCAAGGCCCTAAAAATCCTCTGTGCTCTGCGTATTCATCTTTCCCCACTCAACCCCTCGCACCCACCTATAGTTTTACTGTCTTCACAATTTTGCCTTTCCCAGAATGTCATATATTTGGAATTACACTGTTTGTAGTCTTTTCAGATCAGTTTATTTCATTTAGTAATATGCATTTAAGTTCCTTCCATGTCTTTCACGACTTGAGAGCTCATTTCTTTTTAGGACAAATAATAGTCCGTTGTCCGGATGGACTACCGTTATTTATCCATTCACGTGCTGAAGGACATCTTGGTTGCTTCTAAGTTTTGGTGGTGATGAATAACACTGCTATAATCCATGTGCAGGTTTTTGTGTGAATAGATGCTTTCAGAACTGTTAGGTAAATACTAAAGAGAGTGGTTGCTGGCTCATATGGTAGGGGCATGTTCAGTTTTGTAAGAAATCGTCAAACTATCTTTCAAAGTAGCCGGACCAGATGGCATCCGCATCAGCAGTGAATGAAAGATACTGTTGTTACACACCCTCACCAGCATCAGATGTTGTCAGTGTCCCAGATTCTGGCCATTCTAACAGGTGTACCATGGTATCACTTCATTGTTTAAATTTGCATTTTCCTGATGACCTATGATATGGGACATCTTTTCATATGCTTATTTGCCATTTGTATGTCTTCTTTGGAAAGATGTTTGTTCAAGTCTTTCTCCCATTTTTTTTTTTTTTAAATCAGATTGTTTCTTTTCTTATTGTTGAGTTTAAAATGTCCTTTGTGTATTTTTGAGTACTTTGTATTCTTCTTCACTAAATCTGGCAACCTGAAACCCAGGATATTTGATGACAATCATGCACATGCTTCTAAGAATCACATTCTCCTGAGATTTAGAGTCGAACCCTGCAAGGTCACACACAGAGTTAGTGGAAAATGTGTTTTTGGACTTGTTTGCCAAGTTGCCTACCTCCCGCTGCTAACCATTAAACAGATGGCACATGTCTCATCTCCCTCTGCCAGGACAGGCCGTGTTGTTTGCCCGCTGTTCCCTCATGATTATCCTTCCACTATTTCCTAATGGTTCAGACCGTAGAGAACCTGCCTGCAGTACAGGAGACCTGTGTTCAATCCCTGGGTCAGGAAGATCCCTTGGAGAAGGGAATGGCAATCCACTCCAATATTCTTGCCTGGAAAATTTCATGGACCAAGGAGCCTGGCAGGCTACAGTCCCTGGGGTCCCAGAATTAGACACGACTGGGTGACTAACGCTTTCACTTTCACGTTCATAAGTGTATCACTTTGGCATAGTCACCACTCACTACACAAGAAACAAATTTATATCACGACAAAACCACACATTTTGAGGTGTCGCTGACATCTGAGGTTACTTGGAAGCAATTCAGACTGCGATTTTTAGATAAGCACCTTCAACACTGCTACAGTGTCTGCTTCCTGGCTTCCACTATTTTCTCCATCCGTTATGTGAGAGTGAAAAAGTTGGCTTAAAATTCAACATTCAGGAAACTAATATCATGGCATCAAGTCCCATCACTTCATGACAAATAGATCGGAAAACAATGGAAACAGTGAGAGACTTTATTATTTGGGGCTCCAAAATCACTGCAGATGGCGACCACAGCCATGAAATTAAAAGAAGCTTGCTCCTTGGAAGAAAATATATGACCAACCTAGATAGCATATTCAAAAGCAGAGACATCAGTTTGCCAGCAAATTTCCATCTAGTCAAAGCTATAGTTTTTCCAGTGGTCATGTATGGATGTGAGAGTTGGACTATAAAGAAAGCTGAGCACCGAAGAACTGATGCTTTTGAACTGTGGTGGTGGAGAAGACTCTTGAGAGTCCCTTGGACTGCAAGGAGATCCAACCAGTCCATCCTAAAGGAGATCAGTCCTGAATATTCATTGGAAGGACTGATGCTGAAGCTGAAGTTCTAATAGTATGGCCACCTGATACGAAAAACTGACTCGTTGGGAAAGACCCTGATGCTGGGAAAGATTGAGGGCAGGAGGAGAAGAGGACAATAGAGGATGAGATGGTTGGATGACATCACTGGCTCAATGGACATGAGTTTGAGCAAGCTCTGGGAGTTGGTGATGGACAGGGAACCCTGGCGTGCTGCAGTCCATGGGGTCGCAGAGTCAGACAGGACTCAGTGACTGAACTGAACCGATTATGTGAGGAGGTAATATCCAAGCCTTCCATCTATGGTGCTGTGGCATCTGGTGTCTTGAGTGGGTAGTTGTACCTAACCCCATCCCCTTCCACCTTCTCCAGGAAGCCTTTTCCAAGCTGATTGTACACTCCTCATCTCTGCTCCCCCAGCCCTCCCTCCGGAGTTACAATTGCCTTCCTACACTGCTCTGTGATTGTCTCTGTGTTGTTCTAATTTCCCTGAGGGTGATGCTTTTTGCCTGTCTACTGCTATGGCAGTCCAGTACTTGGCAGGTCGCGGTTACCAACAAATGTCTGTCGAATGCATCAACATGCAACCACGTGGATACATAATAAAAAAGGCCCCCAAGAAGAGAAAGAATGCCTTGGAAAGTCTATCAGCACTTAGGACCCCATGGTGTCTCCTCCCATCTGGTCCTCATAGCAAACTGGAGGAGGCAGCTTGCAGGCACTGTTCCCCCCTGGCCTGCATCACCACCTCCACTGGGCTAATCTCCCAAGATCCGCAAGGGTTCCTCTGTGAACAGTGAAAGAGAAACAGCAATAACAGTCACAAACAAAATAACACAATGTCTCCCCGCTGCTGGCCATTCCCTGGGACTCCTTCAGGGGTTGGTGTCTCAGGGAGAGCACAGCTGTTTCGTCTTGTCTCCCAGTCCCACAGAGTATCAGGCAGAAAAATGATGTAACTTCTCCTGGGATAGACCAGCCTCTAGTATGGCTGTGTCCTTTTATGGTTAAGTCCCACGTTCAGTGATCAAAGAGCCCAATTGATCAGAGTCACGTCTAAAATAGTCCAGACGCTCCTTCCTTTCCTAGCAGCAGTCAATACCTGCTGAGTGTTTTGATGTGGCAAGTCCGGTTCATTTGTCTTGAGAGAAAGGGAAGGGGAGGGGGATTTTAATAACTACATCTTCATTTTCATTACAATCACATGAAGCAGATGTGATTATTATAATCCCCACTTTACAGATGAGAAAGCTGAGGCACAGAGAGGTTAAGTAACTTGACTAACGTCACCCAGGTACTGAGGGACAGAGCAGGGATTTGAACGTAACTGGCTTCCTGGCTGGCTTAGACGGTAAAGCGTCTGTCTGCAATGTGGGAGACCCAGGTTCCATCTCTGGGTCAGGAAGATCCCCTGAAGAAGGAAATGGCAACCCACTCCAGTACTCTTGCCTGGAAAATTCCCTAGATGGAGGAGTCTGGTGGGCTACAGTTCATGGAGTCGCAAAGAGTCAGACAAGACTGAATGACTTCACTTCACTCCAGGCTGGTAGCCAGACCAAGCCTGAACTGTACTGGAAGTTTCCAGGACTTCTAGCAGCTGTCTCTAAAGTAATGCTTTCATTTCATATTTCCCACCACACCCTGGTGAGTTACTTATTTGAGCCCACTTTTTATTTGAGATGACAATATTGAGATTCAAGTTGAAAAAATTCTGCAAGGCAATGAAACTAGTTTGTGGCAGAATCAGAGTTCAAGCCCAGAAATATATAATGGGTGACACCAAAGCCTATGATATTCTGTGTGTGTGTGTAAGAGTGTGTGTGAGTGTGTATGTGTGTGAGAGAGTGCATATGTGTGTATGTGTGAGAGTGTGTGAGTGTGTATGTGTCTGAGTTTGAGAGTGTGTGGCTGTATGAGTGTGTGAGTGTGTGTGTGAGTGTATTGTGTGTGTGTGTACACCCAACTTTTATAAACAAATTAATCAATTCAACAAGCTTATGTCTCCGTTCTCCTGACTGTGAACAGAGGTATTTATACTCAATGATTGTGAATAATTACTTCAAGTGTAATATGCTCTGATTCAATTATAAGCCTTTATTCACGGAACAACAGTTCTGTGAGACTGCGGGAGGAAATGGAAAGGGTTCCTAGGCATCAGAAAAGTAACTCACAAAAACCTGTGCAAACAGTACTGTCAGGCCCATGATTCAAGTGAGGTGTCACCTCAGGATTCAGGGACACATCCAGGAGGGAAAGCAACAGTGGATCCATTTCCTCCAGGACCTAGAAATGTCTGTTAGCTGCTAGGAGGAAGATGACAAACAAAACCGCAGAGCTTGCTTTCCCGTGTCTTTCTCCCGTTTCTCACGTGGCCTAAATTTCAGGGGGCCTGAAACCAACACTGTCACTTTCCCAGTACCACAAACAAAGAAACAGAGGGGCCACAACTCCTCATGAAATAAAACCTCTCTAAATCCCTTCCTGTAATTTCTGCCTCACTCATCAAGTTCTAAAACCATCGCTTGAAATATAAACAAGCAAATAGAATTCCTTTCCCATAAACAAGTGTTGAAAACAGAGCCTGGAGGCTAAATTGGCCTCCCCTCTACACTGTGTTTGTCCTTCTAGAAAGAGTGAGCTTTCTGGTCGGCCAGCTCAACAATTCAAATTTTCCATCGGTGAACAACTGTGTCACCTCTGGAAAGTTATGTGAACTCCCAGAGTCCTAGATTTTTTTTTCTTCTATAAAATGAAGATAAAAATAGTTTCCTTCTAGTGGCAACCCACTCCAGTGTTCTTGCCTGGAGAATCCCAGGGACGGGGGAGCCTGGTGGGCTGCTGTCTATGGGGTCGCACAGAGTCGGACACGACTGAAGTGACTTAGCAGCAGCAGCAGCAGTGTTTTTGTGAGAATATAAATCTCCCTGCACAGTTCCTGGCATAAAGTAGATGCTCAGTAAACTATTAATTTTGCTTTTACTACTTAGACTCTCACCTGCATGTTTTTGCATATGGCAGTCTCTCTTGCTGGCATTCCCACCCTTTTAACTGCTACCTTACTTTTCAAGACCTGGATCAAAAGTCACCTACTTAAGCCTTCAAGGGCACCCTGGTTGTAAGGTTAAGCACAATCCTTAAATTGTAATAAGGAAAGAGCACGTGCCTCTGTCCTGAGGGTGCTGTCATTGATCTGCAGAGGGTCTGATCAGTGGCTTGCTTTGCCAAAGGCACATCATTTTGAAGTGATTTTCTGTGAGAGATCATGCTGTATCGATCTGGTTGGAGGCCAGAGGGCCTGAATGTTAAAAAGTAAGAGTTGGGCTGTTGGGACCAGAAAGGCAGGAGGTTTCCTATTTTATTGTGCCCTGGAGGATATAACAGGCAGGGAGGCTCCCAGCAACACTATAAAGTGGTGAAGTTTCAGCTTTGTCTGAAGCTACAGAGGGATCCCCTGTTGGCTGGGCGAGGCACCTGCCGGATTGTAGCTGGGGGGTCCTGTAATTTCTGATGTGGGGGCCACATCCACTCCAGATGGTCCAGCAGGGATCCATGGTCAACCCTTCATGCACCTGAGAAAGCACACGGAATCAAAGGCGAGAACACTCACATCATTAATGTGCTTATTTACGCTGTCATTTAAAAACTGATTTTCTTTGTCCATGTGCTAGTCATAATGATGGTTAGAATGGGAGTGACCCACAACATAAATATAGCTCCAGGCCAAATGGGGCTAGGGGGGTTGACTGGGAAACAGTTAGGAAGGAGTCTAACAGGAAATGTAATTCCAGTAAGAATTCTGGCTTAGTGGATGAGAGGGGAGTTTGGGAGAGAATGGATACATGTATATGTATGGCTGAGACCCTTGGCTGTTCACCTGAAACTATCCCAATATTGCTAATCAGCTATACCCCAATACAAAATTAAAAAAAAAAAAAAAAAGAATTCAGGCTTTGGCCTAAGAATTGCCATGGACAGTCCTTCCCTTTGTCAGGGATTTTCTGTGATGTTAGTGAGTTGTTGAACCTCTCTGAGCTTCAATTTTTTGAACTCTAAAATGGGGAGAGTTACAAAAGCCATCCTGGTCATCTTCACAGGATTGAAAATAGCACATGCAAAGCACCTGGCAGCAGAAGGCATCCAATATAAGGCAAGTATTATCATCAATACCTTTTGCAGATCTTCTCTTACAAATTTCACTTCCCTATTCTTATCATTTATCTCGTGAAAAAGAAACAGAGTGGCATTTGAATCTTCTGTATGTTCCACATACCTTAGTAAGCACTTTACCCAGATACTGTCTTCTAATGCACCTAAGATTTCAATGAGTTAAGTACTATTATTTCAGCTTTACAGATGAGAATGCTGAAGATCGGAGACTGTGTGCTTAATACCTAAGGTCAAACAGCTAATGTGTAACCAGGGTCTCCTGCATTGCAGGCAAATTCTTTACCAACTGAGCTATCAAGGAAGCCCATAGGGATTAATTAGTTAGATAATTAATTAGTTTCTGGATGTATTCTACTCTGAGAAGTAGGCTCATTCTACTCTCCCACGGGAGACACCACCCTTATGGCAGAAAATGAAGAACTGAAAAGCCTCTTGATGAAAGCGAAAGAGGAGAGTAAAAAAAGTTGGCTTAAAACTCAACATTAAGAAAACTAAGATCACGGCATCCAGTCCCATCACTTCATGGCAAATAGATGGGGAAACAATGGAAACAGTGAGAGTCTTTATTTTGGGGGGCTCCAAAATCACTGCAGATGGTGACTGCAGCCATGAAATTCAAAGATGCTTGCTTCTTGGAAGAAAGCAACCTAGACAGCATTTTAAAAAGCAGAGACATTACTTTTCTGACAAAGATCTGTCTAGTCAAAGCTATGGTTTTTCCAGTAGTTATGCATGGACGTGAGAGTTGGACTATAAAGAAAGCTGAGTGCTGAAGAATTGATGCTTTTGAACTGTGGTGTGAGAGAAGACTTTTGAGAGTCCCTTGGACTGCAAGGAGATCCAACCAGTCAATCCTAAAAGAAATCAATCCTAAATATACATTGGAAAGACTGATGCTGAAGTTGAAACTCCAATACTTTGGCCACCTGATGTGAAGAACTGACTCATTTGAAAAGACCCTGATGCTGGAAAAGATTGAAGGTAAGAGGAGAAGGGGATGACAGAGGATGAGATGGTTGGATGATATCACTGACTCTATGGACATGAGTTTGAGTAAGCTCCCAAGAGTTGGTGATGGACAGGGAGGCCTGGCATGCTGCAGGTAATGAGGTTGCAAAGAGTCAGCCATGACTGAATGACTGAGCTGAACTGAAATGATGGGCTTCCCAGGTGGTGAGCCCTGGGGAAAGAGCTCTGGGAAAGAGCTTTCTTTTTTCCCAGGTAAAGAGCCCACCTGCCAATGAAGGAACCCATAAGAAATGCAGGTTCGATCCCTGCATCAGGAAGATTCCCAGAGGATGCCATGGCAACCCACTCCAGTATTCTTGCCTAGAGAATCCAATGGACAGACAGACATGGTTGGCTACGGTCCATAGAGTTGCAGAGTCAGACATGACTGAAACAACTTAGCACACAGACACGCACACACTCTCCCATATTTGGGTAATATGGTGGTGTATTAGGTCACTAAGTCATGTCTGACTCTCGTGACCCTATGGGCTGCAGCCCACCAGGCTCCTGTGTCCATGGGATTTTCCAGGCAAAAATACTGGAATGGGTAGCTATTTCCTTCTCCAGGGGCTCTTCCTGATCCAGGAATCAAACCCAGGTCTCTTGAATTGCAGATAGATTATTTACCAACTAAATAGGGGAGGGTGTATTTGTATCTTTGAGAGAAAGCAGAAAACTGTGGTTAAATGAATGTAAGATCCATCGCTTAATACCTATGTGATTTGGGGTGGGTATCTTAGCCTTCTAGGACAGCTACAACAAAAGAACACAGACTGGGCAGCTTAAAGAACAGAAATTTATGATCTCACACGTCTAGATCCTGATGTCCAAGGTCAAGGTGTGGAAAGCTTCAGTTTCCTCGAGACTGTCCTGTCTCTCTAATTACAGTCACATGGTGGCCTAGATGGTAAAGATTCTGCCTGCAATGAAGGTGACGTGGGTTCAATTCCTGGGTTGGGCAGATCCCCTGGAGAAGGGCATGACTACCAATTCAGTATTCTTGCCTGGAGAATTCCATAAACAGAGGAGCCTGGCAGGCTATAGTCCATAAAGGTTGCAAAGAATTGGTGTATCTGACTCAGCAACTAACTCTTTCACTTTTCTGGGGGTGAGGGCTTCAGCACATGAATTTGGGAGAGACAAAATTCAGCCCATAGCACCGAGTTATTGAACCCTCCTTTTCTCAGTTTGCTTATCTGTAAAATGAAGAGAATATGTTGTTTATAAAGTACTTAGAATAGTGCCTGTTACCTAGTAGATATGATAGAAATGTTTTCTAAGTGAATAAACTAGAAAGTGATGATAGTGAAAGTGTTAGTTTCTCAGTCCTGTCCGACTCTTTGCAACCCCATAGACTACAGCCCATCAGACTCCTCTCTTCACGGAATTCTCCAGGCAAGACTACTGGAGTAGGTTGTCATGCCTCCTCTGGAGGATCTTCCTGTCCCAGGGATCAAACCTGCCTCTCCTGCACTGCAGGCAGACTCCTTACCATCTGAGCTACCAGGAAAGCTAAAATGAAGACTACAGCCCAGGAGACAGAACCACAGAGCTCTGAGAGACTGCTCCCAAGAGGTAGTGGGGGAAAGTCAACATGTAAGATTTTTAGTAAAGGGGGAACAAGAACGCTTCGCTTCAGTCTTGTCTGAGTCTTCGAGACCCTGTGGACTATAGGTTTCCAGCAGGCTCCTCTGTCTATGGGATTCTCCAGGCAAGAATACTGGAGTGGGTTGACATTTCCTTCTCTAGACCTTCCTGACCCATGGGTCGAATACATGTCTCTCATGTCTCCTGTGTAGGCAGGTGGGTCCTTTACCACTAGCGTCACCTGGGAATTCTGCCCCCATAAAGTAGAAATGTATAGAAATGAATTATCTGACCTGACCTAGCCATTAACCAACAGAACTGCACTGGATTCCAAGTCTCTCTGAGCCTTGGGTCTCATAAAGAGGTGCTCCAATAATATCTGCTGAGCAAACGAATGGATAAAAAGGACTCAGTTAAGAAGCAGGGGTCAGGTCTGGAGGAAAGAGCAGAGCTGGAAGGCAGATCAGAAATCATCTCTCATCTTAAAAGAGGAGACAGTGGATTGTCAGGGGGTTAAGTCACCAAAGTGTCCTAGCGAGGAAGATGCAAAATTGTGGCAGGATGTCAAGGGTCCTTCCTCTCGGGTCACTCTTCTGCCTTGGACCAAGCAGCCTCCCAGGAGGCCGAGTTGCTTAAAATAGTTCTGCTTGGGTCCTAAATCACCACAAGTAACAAGTGTGCTCATGCTTGGGTAAGTTACTTCTCTTTTTAAAATGTTACATTTGTATCTTTCACCTGGGATGCTCTGCTTATTTTTTAAAACTTGCTAAACTTCTGGTTCATAGAGACAGCGTGTGCACTGCATAATTATAACATGGTGAATCACAGCAGGTGGGGCATAGCACAAGTCCAAGCGAAAAAAGGATAAACCTAAAAGGGCAAAGAAATAGTGACAAAGTAAATACAGAAACTGTGGCTGAAAATAAGAGGTATCTGGGAGTGGTCGCTAGCTTTGGGACTCGTTCTCACACCTGCTTTGTTACTCTTACTACAAATATCCTGGAATTTATTCATCTTGCTTGCATAAATCAGAGGGCTAATTAATCATGCACTGATAATATTATTTACAGATATTTATTGTACCTTGTTCTTAAAGCAACAAGACCTTATCCCAAAGAAATGTAAAACTGACATAGAATCTTTGTATCTTTTCTGCTCAATTAGAAGTAATAATAGTATGCTGCTAAGTCACTTCAGTTGTGTCCGACTCTGTGCGACCCCATAGACGGCAGTCCATCAGGCGCCCCCGTCCTTGGGATTCTCTAGGCAAGAACACTGGAGTGGGTTGCCATTTCCTTCTCCAAAGCGTGAAAGTGAAAAGTGAAAAGTGAAAGTGAAGTCACTCAGTCGTGTCTGACCCTCAGCAACCCCATGGACTGCAGCCTACCAGGCTCCTCCGTCCATGGGATTTTCCAGGCAAGAGTACTGGAGTGGGGTGCCATTGCCTTCTCTGAATAATAGTATAACTTTCTATTAAGATATTTGCCAATTATATAAAAGTTTTATAATTCATACAAAGCAAATTATTTCATTCTTTTTCTGTTTATAGTTTACAGTCTTTGAACACAATATTTTTATTTGCTACTTAGCACTTCAAAGGAGTAGTATAACATAATTTACCAGAGTTCTTTATGGTGAATTTTGAAAGTTTCTAGTTTTTGAAGGGTACATGTAAGCTGGCTTCATTTCATTTTGAATTTCTTGTTTTTTCCCTAAAAAACTAAGATTCTGGAAATAAAATATTATAAGTTGAGCAAACTATGATTTCATTAATTGGCAGACATATTGTCAAAGTTCATTGTTAGGCAACCCACTCCAGTATTCTTGCCTGGAGAATCCCATGGACAGAGGAACCTGGCAAGCTACAGTCCACAGGGTCGCACAGTCAGAGAAAACTCAAGCAACTTAGCTAAACATGCATGCAAACTACCTGAAACAAGCAAAAAATGATTAATACGTTTTCAGATGTTAGCATTTGAATCCAGCTGTGACTATACCTTGAAATCATGAAAAACTCAAATAATAAGTTTAAAAGTTGAGGAAAGAAGGAAGGGATGTAAACTGAGGAGTCAGAGTAAGCCGAGCATGATGCAGGCTGGTCAGGCACTGGCTGTGTGAATTTTAATATCTGACTTCACTGTCTGGGTCTTGATTTCCCGTCTGTAAACTGGGGATGACATGACTTTCTCAATGTCATGGTCAGAGCAGTTAGTTAAAACTAGCCCAGCAGGGACTTCCCTGGTGGTTAAGATTTGGTGGTTCCAGTTCAAGGTGCAGAGGTTCAGGCCCTGGTCAGAGAACTAGAAGTCCATGTGCCTCGTGGCAAAAAGTAAAGATCAAATTCAGTCACTCATGTTAAAGAGAAAAAATGTACCCATATTAAGTTTTAAAAATAGCCCAGCAGCTGACACACAGTTCTTCCTTCCTCTTACTCCATAAATGCAGACTCAAAACCACCTTTCTCCAGGAATGTGCAGATAATTACAGCCCAAACTGGTACTTATTAACCTCCATTTTCTACATAATTATCTCAAGTCTCCTCTCTAATTCACATATATGAACACAATGTAAAATAGTTAATTACATTTCTTTTTTTTTTTTACTAATTGCATTTTTAATTCGCTATCAGAAAAAAATCTGTCTGAGCCAAGAAAACAGAAGTGCTATTATGGAGCAATTATCACCTCCAGCATGTTAGGACCCAGAAAGATAAAGTGTTCCAGCCATGGGAGACCAAAGTGTCTTTAATGTGCTGGATGTGGCCTTGTCCCTGAGTCTTCGGGGTTCATGCCACTCTCTCAAGTTTGCCTGGTGACAGGGTGACAGTCTGTCTTTCATCATAGCGCAACTCAGGTTTAAGCGCCTTAGTGTACAGTTTCCTGAATAGAAACTGTCACACTGATACACTAGTACCGCTCCACTCAAAGCTGCTGGTCCTACCATCAAACTCACTTTTCCGAATTTGTCCGCTTTTCCACCCCTAGCCTCCACTCGCCTGTGTGCTCCTTGACAGCAAAGGCCAGCGCCCCATGCACTGTTCTTTCACAAGTGCCAGGCGCAGTGCCCTGGATCAAGTGGGTATGATGCTTTGTGAATGAAGGCCACCAGTGAAGCCTGGGTTTCAATAGAGTGGTGGCCTCAGAACTTTCATGTAGATTGAGCGTAGGGTGGAAAATCTGGGGGACATTTCTTAGAGCTACATTAAGCTTTGTGGTTCTTCACACTGTTTTGTAACAGGTCAGAAACATCGCAACACCTTCTAAGAATGCTATTATTTACTTTCTGTAAGATGAGAAAAAATGGTGCTGTTTACATGAAATGACTGTGGCAACAGGAACGTCTGGAGGCAACTGCTAGGCAGGGGTGATCATGACGTTTATAAAAGGACTCCATCTACCCACCTGTGGCACTGCCACTTGGCATCTTTCAAAACACAGTGTAACCCCAGATATCAGAGGAAATTCTCTTAACACAGCATCTGAAGCTGGGATGCTGCGTGAGCCCAAATTTAAAAAAAAATAGAAAAAGAAAGAAAGCTGAAGTGACTATCACATTCTAAATTAATTGTTTAATACCACTGTGTTTTATTTAGGGCTGCCATAAAATTCCCAGTAAGATTTGTAAACTCTGAATTAATTACCAAGTCTTCCCCTACAATTTCCTAATTAATTCTATATGAGACCCTGCTTTGATCAATTTACAGACTTCATTGTATTTAGTTAATTAAGAAATTGAAGGCATGGATTTTGTCATTAGTACAGGCAGCTCCAATTGACCCTGGGTGATGTTTGACGAGCTGCTGTGAACCTAGCAAAATGGGGTCCTGACCACTGCTCCATTAGAAAACCGTGGATGATCCGTGAGATGGAGTTGAACTTGGTTGAGAAAAGCAAGTGTTCAATGTGACTTTAAAGTAGGAGGCAGAAAATGGAAAAGTGTCATACTTAAACAGGAGGAGGGAACCACCGCTGGCTGAATAGTTAACTGTGTGTAGTCTGTAATCTATTATGGCGACGAGCAGGAGCTTTGTAATGCAAACGATTTGTGTTTGAATTCTATTCCACCATTACACTAGTTGTGTGTGTGTGTGTGTGTGTGTGTGTGTGTGTGCGTGCGCTCTCACACTCAGTCGCTCAGTCGTATCCCAGTCTTTGTGATCCCATGCACTGTAGCCCACCAGGCTCCTCTGTCCATGGGATTTCCCAGGCAAGAACACTTGCCATTTCCTTTTCTAGGGGATTTTCCTGACCCAGGGATTGAATCCACGTCTCTTGTGTCTTCTGCTTTGGCAGGCGATTCTTTACCACTGTGCCACCTGAGAAGCCATTATACTAGTTGAGTGACCTCACGTTACGCAAACTCTCCAGAGGAGTTTCTCAAATGGAAAAAAAAAAAAAAAGAGGTGGTGGTTAAGACTCCAAGGCCCCAATGCAGGGGATACAGGTTTAACTCCTAGTCAGGGAACTAATATCCCACATGCCGCTTACCACAGCCTAAAAAAAGAATAAAAAGAAAAAAGGTATAATAAGGCTTCTGGGGTATAAATCTTTTAACACAGAGCTTCATACATCATTAGGGATAAAAAGTGGCAATTATCATCATCATCATCACTTGGTACTTTCACTTATATTGAATTTTTAATCCTAAAATTAGAATTAGAAGATGGAGACAAACTTCCTGTTGTACAGATAAAGAGTGGGCTTCCCCTAAGGCTCAGCAGGTAGACATGGGTTCTATTCCTGTGTTGGGAAGACCACCTGGAGAAGGAAATGGCAACCCCCTAACTAGTCTGATCTTAGTTCTCTGAATGTTGAGCTTTAAGCCAACTTTTTCACTCTCCTCTTTCACTTTCATCAAGAGGCTTTTTAGTTCTTCTTCACTTTCTGCCATAAGGGTGCTGTCATCTGCATATCTGAGGTTATTGATATTTCTCCCAGCAATCTTGATTCCAGCTTGTGCTTCTTCCAGCCCAACGTTTCTCATGATGTACTCTGCATAGAAGTTAAATAAGCAGGGTGACAATATACAGCCTTGACGTACTCCTTTTCCTATTTGGAACCAGTCTGTTGTTCCATGTCCAGTTCTAACTGTTGCTTCCTGATCTGCATATAGGTTTCTCAAGAGGCAGGTCAGGTGTCTGGTATTCCCATCTCTTTCAGAATTTTCCACAGTTTATTGTGATCCACACAGTCAAAAGCTTTGGCATAGTCAATAAAGCAGAAATAGATGTTTTTTTGGAACTCTCTTGCTTTTTCCATGATCCAGCAGATGTTGGCAATTTGATCTCTGATTCCTCTGCCTTTTCTAAAACCAACTTTAACATCTGGAATTTCACGGTTCACATATTGCTAAAGCCTGACTTGGAGAATTTTGAGCATTACTTTACTAGAGTGTGAGATGAGTGCAGTTGTGCAGTAGTTTGAGCATTCTTTGGCATTGCCTTTCTTTGGGATTGAAATGAAAACTGACCTTTTCCAGTCCTGTGGCCACTGCTGAGTTTTTCAAATTTGCTGGCATATTGAGTGCAGCACTTTCACAGCATCATCTTCCAGGATTTGAAATAGCTCAACTAGAATTCCATCACCTCCACTAGCTTTGTTCAAAGTGATGCTTCCTAATGCCCACTTGACTTCACATTCCAGGATGTCTGGCTCTAGGTGAGTGATCACACCATCGTGATTATCTTGGTCGTGAAGATCTTTTTTGTACAGTTCTTCTCTGTATTCTTGCCACCTCTTCTTAATATCTTTTGCTTCTACCATTTCTGTCCTTTATTGAGCCCATCTTTGCATGAAATGTTCCGTTGGTATCTCTAATTTTCTTGAAGAGATCTCTAGTCTTTCCCATTCTGTTGTTTTCCTCTATTTCTTTGCATTGATCGCTGAGGAAGGCTTTCTTATCTCTCCTTGCTATTCTTTGGAACTCTGCATTCAAATGGGTATATCTTTCCTTTTCCCCTTTGCTTTTCACTTCCCTTGTTTTCACAGCTGTTTTTAAGGCCTCGTCAGACAGCCATTTTGCTTTTTTTTTTCATTTCTTTTTTGGGATGGTCTTGATTCCTCTCTCCTGTACAATGTCATGAACCTCCATCCATAGTTCATCAGGCACTCTGTCTATCAGATCTAGTCCCTTAAATCTATTTCTCACTTCCACTGTATAGTCATAAGGGATTTGATTTAGGTCATACTTGAATGGTCTAGTGGTTTTTTCCACTTTCTTCAATTTTAGTCTGAATTTGGCAATAAGATGAAAGTGAAAGAGAAGAGTGAAATAGTTGGCTTAAAGCTCAACGTTCAGAAAACTAAGATCATGGCATCTGTTCTCATCACTTCATGGCAAATAGATGGGGAAACAGAAACAGTGGAAACAGTGGCTGACTTTATTTTTCTGGGCTCCAAAATCACTGCAGATGATGATTGCAGCCATGAAATTAAAAGACGCTTACTTCTTGGAAGGAAAGTTATGACCAACCTAGACAGCATATTAAAAAGCAAAGACATTACTTTGCCAAAAAAGGTCTGTCTAGTAAAGGCTATTGTTTTTCCAGTGGTCATGTATGGATGTGAGATTTGGATTATAAAGAAAGCTGAGCACCAAAAAAATCTATGCTTTTGAACTGTGGTGTTGGAGAAGACTCTTGAGTCCCTTGGACTACAAGGAGATGCAACCAGTCCATCCTAAAGGAGATCGGTCCTGGGTGTTCATTGGAGGGACTGATGTTGAAGCTGAAACTCCAGTACTTTGGCCACCTGATGGGAAGAGCTGACTCATTGGAAAATACCCTGATGCTGGGAAAGATTGAGGGCAGGAGGTGAAGGGGATAACAGAGAATGAAATGGTTATATGGCATCACCCACTCAACGGACATGGGTTTGGGTGGACTCCGGGAGTTGGTGGTGGACAGGGAGGCCTGGCATGCTGTGGTTCATGCGGTCACAAAGAGTTGGACATGACTGAGCAACTGAGCTGAACTAACTAGTCTGATGGATTGATATGATCATTTCCCTGCCTCAAAAAGAACTTGACTTTGCTGGAGAAACAGGACCTTATGTTGTATTTGGGCTTCCTTCAGAGTCATTTGGTAAAGAATCCACCTGCAATGCTGGAGACCCCGGTTGGATTCCTGCATGAGGAAGATCCACCGGAGAAGGGATATGCTACCCACTCCAGTATTCATGGGCTCCCCTGGTGGTTCAGCTGGTAAAGAATCTGCCTGCAATGTGGGAGACCTGGGTTGGATCCCTGAATTGGGAAGGTCCCCTGGAGGAGGCTATGACAACCCACTCCAGTATTCTTGCCTAGAGAATCCCATGGACAGAGGAGCCTGGTGTGCGACCATGGGGTCGCAAAGAGACAGACACAACTGAGTGACTAAGCACAGCACAAAGAAACTAAATCATGGAACATTAAAAATCCTTCCTGATGTCACACAACTGAAAAGAAGTGAACACGGATTTCAAGTCAGGGCTTCTCTCACAAAGCTCTATTCTCTCAATTAGCTAGTTTTCCCTCAAAGTGTATAAAAATGGGATGCTTTCAAACTCTATGAAAATTGATATCACTATCTTACACTTATAAAGTTTTCCATTTAAATAAAGCTAGTCATGTAAAAAGAGTAAGTTGATTTCAAAACATATGTGTTAAACAGATCCTTGTATGGGTAATGCATGTATTCATTATCTATTGCTGTGGAACAACTTATCCCCAAATGTAGCAGCTTTAGATAACACACATTTGTTATCGCACAGTTTCCCTGAGTCAGGAGTCTAGATGTGGCTTAGTTAATGCTTCTATTCAGAGTCTCTCCCAGGGATGGAATCAAGGTGGCCACTGGGAGAGACCACCATCCCTTGGAGGCTCCCCGGGCAAGCTCCACTCTACTGTTCTTCACATAACTGTCTTCAGAGCTCAGGTTTTCACTGCTGACTGGCTGAGACTTTGGTTTCGCATTTGGTTTCTCCATTCAGCTCACAAATGGCAGCCTGGTGTCTTCACTAGAGGTCAGTCATTGTTAGATTCAGCTGACGAGGTTGAACTTTGTGGAATTCTGTGTCCATATCAAGTGCCCTCATTCCTTATTCTTATGCATTTTTTGACCAAATACAAATATTTACAAACACCAAAGACCCGTTTGATCTCCAGTCTTCCCTTCCCCTTTATTCTCAGGTTTTATTAAATTATCTTTGTCAACTCAAGTTTACATCGATTCAGTAATAACAGTCTGTACTATCTTATCATGGGTCCACTTAGGGCTTCCACTGGGTGAGTGTAAAAAGTTGACCAGAGTCCAAATTGCTATCTTTGGGGGCTGCAATGTACTCTAGCTCAAGGTTGAGAATATTTGCCTTAAAAATAATAACTTTGGCATCCTGTTGGATTTTCTGCTTCAGCATTTGATGCTCTGATTCTTTTTTGTTGTGGTGGTTTGTTTTTTTTCTTCTTTCTTGTCTACTGCTGCTGCTAAGTCACTTCAGTCGTGTCCGACTCTGTGTGACCCCATAGACGGCAGCCCACCAGGCTCCCCCATCCCTGATATTCTCCAGGCAAGAACACTGGAGTGGGTTGCCATTTCCTTCTCCAATGCAGGAAAGTGAAAAGTGAAAGGGAAGTCGCTCAGTCGTGTCCAACTCTTCGCGACCCCAGGGACTGCAGCCCACCAGGCTCCTCTGTCCATGGGATTTTCCAGGCAAGAGTGCTGGAGTGGGGTGCCATTACCTTCTCCGTTTCTTGTCTACACTTCTCCCTAATTCTCAGTCCCCTGGCCTGGATTCACTTGTATAATTCAGGGTTCTGTCCTTGACCCCTTTCTCTTTCCAGTCAAGCCCAAAAGGTTTCTTTTTTGAATCTTCATTGAGAACATCATCTAAATAGACAATACACTTCCTCTGGAGAGCATTTTCTTACAGCCTCCTCCAGAGTAAAGGGTCTGAGGCTTTGTGCTAGCTTTTTATCATTGACTTTCTCCTAGCAAGGTGTTTATCACATTCAGAAGTTATCTGTTGCTCTGCCTGTCTCTTCTATTAAAATTTCAGCTGTTTCAGGCTAGGTCCTGGTCTTATTTATCTTGGAATCAACAATGCTTAGCGTGGAGCCTAAAATCAAGCAAGCACTCAATAAACACAAGATGAATGGACCTGAACCAATCATTAACATAGAAACATCCAGTCCAGGCACTCTACTGTGCCCTTTAAATAGCTACAGCTTTTGTTTTCCCAGCTCATCTCTACTGGCTGAGACAACTTCTCAAGAAGAACTAGTACTTATACCCCAAGTGGACTCTGTTAAAACTATTATTATTTTTGTCATTTAATCACTAAATCATTTCAGACTCTTTTGAGACCCACTGAACTGTAGCCCACCAGACTTCTCTGGCCAAGAGATTTCCCAGGCCAGAATATTGGAGTGGGTTGGTATATCCTCCTCTAGGGGATCTTCCCAACCCAGGGATCGAACTCGTGTCTCCTGCATTGGCAGTTGGATTCTTTACTGCTGAGCCATTAGAGAAGCTGGAGTAGGCATTTAATTAGGTCTAAAAGCTGAATGGGAAAAAGAAGAATTCTACCTGAGGGATGGTCACTAGGGAAATTACAGCTCACTCCTTTTGGGAAGAGAGAAAAGAGGAAGAGGAATTTATAGCCTTTCAAAGACTCCTAAATGCAGTCCAGGAAATGCCATTAGCGTAATTTGTGGAGGAGAACATATTGGTTAGTATGTATTTCCACCAAGAGGGTGAGATAATTAGCACTGGACAGTGTTCTCCCAAGTATACTCTGCAGAACCTTAAGGCTAAAAGCGGGGGAGGGACATGTTTCTGTGGACAAATAAGTTTCTTTTCTGGTCCACAAATCACATTTGCATGTAAAAGCCATTGAGCAGTCTTACAGCTAAAGAAACCTGGATAAGTGTATTTAGGTGATCATTTTTTTTTTTTTTTTTAAACTCATGGGACTAGAGGCTTTTGTTTTTCTTATATCAACTTTCAACACCCAGCGGAACTAACTTTTGGTGAAAAACATGATGGGAAATACAAGCGTCACTCTAGACTACCAAGTCTTGATATACATATCATGTTCAAGGTGGGTACTTCTGAGATGCTTGTGCAACCCACAGCCTTTTTTCTTTAAGCAGACTCAACCAGATGGGTAATTATAATCTCTATGTTAGTCTTCACAGTCCTGCTTGCCCCTCTGACGAGGCTTGCTTGGAAAAGTAGAAAGAGTCATATCCTTCCTTGTTCAAATCAGAAATCACAAGTTTTCGGTCCAGCTCAGATGGGACATTGAGCCAGGGCTCTAGTGATTATTTTCCTCCATACGTGCTCAGAAGCAGAGAAAAGTGATCAACAGAGAGAAAGAAGAAATCATCAGATCCTCAGAAAGAAGCAGTGATGACAAAGCTTGAGGCCCCAGAGAGGTGGAGGAACAGACTTTATTCCCCTAGCATTCCAACCTTAATAAAGCCCCACTGAATTTCACACCCTAGGATGTTATTAATTAACCCTGCTTATGCCTACTTAATCTCCCTTTTAGTTTAAATTTGTAGAAGGTGGTTTTATTTCTATCAACCAAAGAGCATTAAGTGGTACATGGAATCAGAAATAGAGACATTTACATTCAAGAGGTGTTTATTGAGCACTTTTTGTGTGAGGTGCTATGGGAATTCAGAAAGTATAATGCAGGTTCTGCCTTAGGAAGCTTCACTAATGAGAGATAGAGTCACATGTGTAGATTTCACTGGAACCAAGCAATTGCTAGATAAAGGTGTGTTATAGAAATGTATTTATTTAATAAATGATGGGGATAGACAAAAAAAATAGAAGATTCCAAATATAAGCAATTCTTGGAGGTGGAAATGGCAACCCACTCCATATTCTTACCTGGGAAATCCCATGGACAGAGAAGCCTGGCAGGCTACAGTCCATGGGGTCACAAGAATCAGACACATCTGAGCAACCGTGCACACATACCATAAGAAATTCTTAGAGTAAATCTTAAAGCTTCAGCTCTCCAGGTACAGAAGTACCACAAGGGTATTCCAGATAGAAGAGACTGAGTGTACCTAGGGGTCCATGTGAGAAGTGGTGATGAGTGTGTGAAGAAAAATTAAAGAGTTATGGTTGGAACTTGTAGAACAAGGATACTAGCTGTGGGAGATGAAGCCAGAGAAATAATCAATGGGAATAAGAGAGGTAGAACCAACCATTCTACAGTACAGCTGTTAGAATGTCATCAGGTCAAAGAAGCAGGTTCCAAGTAGGAAAGTAGCATGATCAAGTAGGCATGTTACAAAGATATGTTTTAGTGATTGTGCATAAGACAGACTTGATGTAGGCAGACGAGGAGGCAGAGACACTTGTTGGAATATGACTCTACATAGTAGGAGTAGAAGGAAGGCATGGACATTAATCATTGAATGAACTGTGGTGTGGGAGAAGACTTTTGAGAATCCCTTGGACTGCAAGGAGATCAAACCAGTCAATCCTAAAGGAAATCAGTCCTGAATATTCATTGGAAGGACTGATGCTGAAGCTGAAGCTCCAATACTTTGGCCGTCTGATGCAAAGAACTGACTCATTGGAAAAGACCCTGCTGCTGGGAAAGATTGAAGGCAGGAGGAGAAGGGGACAACAGAGGATGAGATGGTTGGATGGCATTACTGACTCAATGAACATGAGTTGGAGCAAGGTCTGGGAGTTGGTGATGGACAGGGAAGCCTGGTGTGCTGCAATCTATGGGGTTGCAAAGATTTGGACATGACTGAGGGGCTGAACTGAATCATCTAAAGTGAATTAATAATAAAATGTTAGTGAAGAAAAAAGACCTTTGAGATTTAACAGATACTCAGACATTCCTCCATGCTGCTGCTGCTGCTAAATGACTTCAGTCGTGTCTGACTCTGTGCGACCCCATAGATGGCAGCCCACTAGGCACCTCCGTCCCTGGGATTCTCCAGGCAAGAGTACTGGAGCGGGGTGCCATTGCCTTCTCCGACATTCCTTCATACTACTCCAAAATTCTAAGTTCTTCATAATTCATATATTTCACAGCAACCCTACATCCCTAGCCTCCAAATATGGTATGTGATGTGGGTTAAATATGAGTCTAAACATTATTAGAAAACAGTATTGAGATATGGGGTCTTCCTGTTGATTGACCCTGCCAGCAACGGTGCACAGAACTGGGGGCGGATGATGGGACGTAGCCTGGGCTTCTGAAAGATGAAGATACCTCCTGGATGCGTGGCCTCTCCAAGGCTGGCTTCCTACACCTTCAGAAAGAGAGTGCATCGGATTAGACCAGTTATTTCAAGCATTGTGTACCTTCTTACCAAAAGAAAGTTTTCATGAAAGTCCTATATTTAAACATTTTTGTCTGAGGCAGTGGGTAGAAAGCTTTAAACTCTTTTCTTGGTCCCTGCAGTGGGCTCTGAGATACCTGTACAGTATCTTAGAAGTTGTGGGAAACAGAATTGAAAACCAGAGCATCACAGATATCCTTTTTAGCCTTTTATATGAACCTTGATGTCTCATTGGTGGCTTTCTCATGTCTGCCTGAGCTGGGCTCTGTTTTCCAGGGTATATAATACAACCCCTAGATCTTACAGCGTGGGTAGGGGGGCATTCACTCATTGAATACACATATGTTTCCCCAGTAGGTTGGGAGAGGACATGAATATGTCACAACAGGAACCCTATAAAGGAATTCTATTAAAGGAAAGCCAGTGTCCTTGGCTGGAAAAAGTATCTCACTGAAACAATTTGGACAGAACCCTCACCTTCCAGTTATCATTGGCTTGACCTTGGGACAAGTTAGTAACTTCTCAGCCTCCGTCAGTCTTTCTATATGCAGGACTCAATAACTTTCTTATGAAAGTTCAAACAGTGTGGGATTTATAAAAGTGGATTTTATTGTACAAATATCAACAAATTTTATTTAAAAACCTGTCAATGCTCATACATTCTATGAGAGAAACAGAGCACCAAAATGAAAATTTTATTAACAAAACAAGCAAAAATCTACACCACATATTAAATTAACATCATGGCAAAATGATCAATGACTAGCCATATGGTGAGGCGATACTAACATGCCATAATTGTGTGACAATTGCTGCAGTGCTAGCTCTGGGTTGATAAAACTGATCCAATAGCTGTTTTCTCATTTTGTTGGGCGTGCTTGCCTATTCTCACAGTAACGCGCCATCGCATTTTCTCTGTCGCACTTGATAAGGGAGAATTGGCACTGTGGGATGGAGCAGAGCTTTGTTCAGTCCCACAGTTCAGCCTCCAATTGACTGGAAGAGTTGTACAAATTGTTTTCCCTTCGTTTAGAGACACTTATCAAGACCCAACAATGACGGTAATTCGGGCCAGTTGCCAGGCAGACAGATCTCTCAAAAGAGACAGCACCAAGACCCCCTCAGCTTAATGACATTGTAAGACTTCACCAGTCCTAGAAAAAGTGGAAAGAAAGAAGAAAAAGAACTTTCCAAAGCAGATTGCTTAATAAGAGGTGCCCAACAGAGCAATTTAGTGAAGTATCTCAAAGAGCTATTCAGTACGTGGCATTATAAACTCCCCGAATCATGGGAAGAGAGGCTCACTGCACAAATATTTTGTTTGATTTGTAGATGATTTTCATCTCTTTGATATATGTACTCAGTGCTTCACAGACAATTCGTTAGAATTATGATTTTGTTAATCATTAACCTCAGTTGGAAATAACCTTAAAAAAAAAAAGCAAAGTCTAAATCCAACCAGCAATCAGATAATACAAATTCCAACAGTAGGTGCGTTAGGTTTTATCATTTCCCCCATTGGCAAAAGAGCTTTCTACCTCTTGAGGAAAAAAGAACTCCATTTATTTCACTACACTTAGACTTACACCTAATCTAAGTATAGTGGGCACTTACACCTAGACAGCATAGTAAAAAGCAGAGACGTTATTTTGCCAGCAAAGATCTATCTAGTCAAAACCATGGTTTTTCCAGTAGTCATGTATGGATGTGAGGGTTGGTCTATAAAGAAAGCTGACCACCAAAGAATCGATGCTTTTGAACTGTGGTGTTAGAGAAGACACTTGAGAGTCACTTGGACTGCAAGGAGATCAAACCAGTCTATCCTAAAGGAAATTAGTCCTGAATGTACATTGGAAGAACTAATGCTGAAGCTGAAGCTCTAATAGTTTGGCCACTTGATGTGAAAAACTGATTCATTGGAAAAGACCCTGATGCTGGAAAAGATTGAAGGAGGAGAAGGGGACGACAGAGGATGAGATGGTTGGATGGCATCACTGACTCTATGCACATGAGTTTGAGCAAGCTCTGGGAGTCGATAATAGACAGGGAAGCCTGGCATGCTGCAATCCATGGAGTTGCAAAGATTCAGACATGACTGAGGGACTGAACTGAACTGAACTGAACTGAGACTTTTCACCCCTACATGCTTTTATCCCCTCTTTGCCTCTTAGAATCACAGACAGTTATAACCAAAAGGGACTTTACATCCATATAACACAATCCTCATGTTTTGGAGCAGAGATAACTGAGGCACAGAGAACATAAGTCATTTCTTAAGGCCCAATAGCTAGGAAATAGAAGATATGGATGATTAAAAACCACCACCACATCAGCAGTGATAGTGGGTTTTGATCTGTTGTTTTTCTGCACTTTATCTGACCTTATTTCATTTCCCACATAAAATGATAAATTAGAAATTGTGCTGGAGAAAGAGTCAGTAGTATAGGAATAATCCCTACTCTCTCCAAGAAACTTGAGATGCAACTTAATCTTTCTGCCTGAACTTCTACTGTCTCAAATGGAGAATGAAGGAATATATGTAGATGAAAACATGTCAATACACACACACACAAACACACACACACACTTCTATAGTGAACTGGATATAGAGGTGTTATTTAGATCTAAGAGGTAAGTTTTACTGGCTGCACTTTATAAAGGAACTGAGGAATAAGGACATTAGGTGATTTGTCTAAGCTTCTCCAATCGAAAGAAGTAGAGCAGAGAAGAGAAACCAAGTCTGGCAGAAGTCAGAGTCTATTGAGTAACCACAGAAGTCAACTGGATACCAGGTTATGTATTTAGGGGAAAGTTTTCTCCACTTGTCCTTTAAAAGTATTCAAATGAAACCAAGCAATGGTAAAACTTTTTCTAAAGAAAGCCTCTGTTAAATGACTCTCAGAGTTAACATAGGTGTTGAGAAACTTCATTTTTCCTGGTCAGCCTCAGCTTGTATCTCCTCAGAAACAGGATGTCACTGCAGACAAAGCTTAGCGGATGATGTCAGGGTTTCACCTATAGTCCTTCAGATTCTTGTTTGTGTCCACCAGCTTGTGTTTGCTTCTGCTACCAACAGCAGCAATTGGAGGGCTGCCTTCAGACTCCTAGAGCCTTTACTGCCTAGCAAAACACAAAGCAAAAAGACCCTGAAGTATCTTAGAACGTAGATCATCCCCAGGGCTTAACTAATGATGAGTGTAGGAGTAGAAATGTTCCAGGTACCTTGCTGCTGATTCAGGTACTCTGGCATAATCCTTTCACTGTGTCCCAGTCTCCCCATGGGATTGAGTCAAAGCCACCCTCCAAAGTGAGTGTATCTTATACATGATAAAATCTACTTCCTTGGTCTCTCCTTTCTCATCTTACTTCCCATGTCTCTGATTCACTTTCTTGTACATCATCATCTCAGAGACTGCTTCTGGAAAATCAACTTAAAACGTACAAGCAGCCCATCTGTTGTTTAACACTATGATTGTCTTTCCTTACACTCATAAACTGTTTTTCTTTACCTTCAATAAAACTTAGACTACCAGTAACTCCCATCCAAAGATCTACTCTGTGCTGCAATGTGACAGAGCACACATCCAATCCCCTCCCACTTCAATGGCTTTCCAGTGGTTGATAGTGCATGCAGGTTCCTTTTTAACTTCTTATCTGCAGCTCACCAAAGACTTAAATGAAAACTGTTGTGCTGACTTACCACTTGCATTATCAGAAGCTAATAATAAAGATACGTCACTGCCACTTCATCGGTCACCCAAGAAAGAGCCATAAAAAAGCATAAAACAAAGTCCTGTCATCTTAACAAAGGATGTAGAACCTATGTGTGTCCCCTTCCCAAGTTTTAAGTGCTATTTATTGAGCTATTACCATATTCTGGAGTGTTCACAGTCATTTTACATATATTATCTCATTGACTCTTCCTAAAAACACTATTAAAAGTTACTATCACTATGATTCTTTTAAAAAATATTTATATATCCATTTAATTATTTGGCTGTGTTGGGTCTTAGTTGCAGCATGAAGAATCTTTGCCGTGTCGATGGGGATCTTTTGTTGTGCGGCGTGGATTCTCTGGTTGTGGTGCACATGCTCTCTAGCTGTGGGTCACAGGCTCCAGAGATGTGGGCTCCGTAGTTCACGGCACATATGCTTAGTTGCCCTGTGGCGTGTGGAATCCTAGTCCCCCAATCAGGGATTGAATCGATGTCCCCTGCATTGCAAGGCAGATTCTTAACCACTGGACCCCCAGAGAAGTCCTCATGGTTATTATTTTTGATTTTCAGGTGAGGAAACAGAAGTATAGAGACGTTTTGCTACTAACCCTATGTTTAATAGGAATTGACAGAGCTGGGATTTGAATCCAAGCAATTTAATAAAAGTGTTCGTTGGAAGGACTGATGTTGAAGCTGAAACTCCAATACTTTGGCCACCTGATGCAAAGAACTGACTCATTTGAAAAGACCCTGATGCTGGGAAAGGTTGGAGGCAGGATAAGAAGGGGACAACAGAAGATGAGATGGTTGGATGGCATCACTGACTCAATGGACATGAGTTTGAGTAAACTTCAGGAGTTGGTGGTGGACAGGGAGGCCTGGCGTGCTGCAGTCCATGGGGTTGCAAAGAGTTGGACACAACTGAGTGACTCAACTGAACTGAACTGAATTTAATAACAGAGCCCACAATCTGAACCATTACAAATCACTGTGAATGTTCTGTGTGGAAAAGGAAACTCATAAACATATATTGTTGTAATGTATTAAATTATCGAGAGTATTTCTTAAACAGAGTGTGAGAGAACAAACTAGGAGCTCAACCGAAATTTCACACCAGAGCTTTGCTGTAGATTGCAAAAATAGTCACATTTTCAGCTCTTCCCCTTGAGAGATAAAATGATTTGTCCAACAAGAAATTAGCAAACTGTCCCACTCAGTGGGTTAACAAGGCTTATGTATTGGAACTTGCTGTCTCTTGCTGCTCTTTAGAACCCTGATTGTCATGTACAGAAGTCTTTTCCACCTTACTGGAGGCTAGGAGATCACAAGGAAAAGAGCTAATCCATTTCAGTTAAGTTCTCCTTAAACTGAAGAGCCTACATCATGTAAGTCAGGTCACCCTAGACTAAAGTTTTCTCAACCTGGCTACTACTAACATTTCAAGCCACATGATACTTTCTTGTAGGGAATTGCTTTTTGGAGGATATTTAGCAGCATCTCTGTCCTTTTCCCACTAAATGCCTGTAAAAGCACCCAGTTATGACAACCACAATTGTGTTTGGTGGTGGTTTAGTCCGTGGTAGTTTAGTTGCTAAGTCGTGTCCAACTCATGTGACCCCATGGACTGTAGCCCACCAGGCTTCTCTGTCCATGGGATTTTCCAGGCAAGAATACTGGAGTGGGTTGGCATTCCCTTCTCCATGGGATCTTCCCGACCCAGGGATGGAACCTGTGTCTCCTGCATTGCAGACATATTCTTAACCAATTAAACTATGAGGGAAGCCATAAAACACATAAAATTGTGTTTAGACATTGCCAAATATCCTCCTGTGGAGATGGTAGTTTGTACAACTCATCTGCAGTTAAGAACCACCAAGTTCCCACTGTTGCATCCCTGACCCTCACATAACTGTAAGACAGACGTAAATGATCATTTCAAGTCAGTAGGTTTTGAGATTGTTACTAATCTAAAGCTAATACAGTCTCTGTAGCAGAGACAGTATCTATTTGCCACAAGCATTTGTCTCTCTAGATTGCACAGAAGGACTACATTTTCTAGTCCTCTTTGGGATTTAGGTGAAAAATATGTAATTAAGTGCCTGCCAGTAGGGATGTGAGAAGAGACTGTGTGTCATTCAGTCTCAAACAATTAAAAACAGCATCTTCTCCACAGCTGCTTTCTCCTGATTGCCTAGAAGGAAAGAACCCCAGTATTGCAAAATTATAAGACAGAACTCTGAATACCTGAGTCAGCATTGGAGGACACCTGCTCAGGAGAGCTGCCTAATCTGCACTGGACTGTGATAGAAGTGTGGGACAAATTGTTCCTATTTAACCTACTGAGATTTAGGATTTACTTGTTATCACTGCAAAGCCTAGCCTCAGCCTTCATTCCTGACATATATGTTGGAAATAAGCTAACTATATTTATCCTTGCTTTCCTGGTGGCTCAGATATTAAAGGATCTGCTTGCAATTCAGGAGACTTGAGTTCCATCCGTGGGTCAGGAAGATTCCCCTGGAGAAGGGAATGCAATCCACTCCAGTATTCTTGCCTGGAGGATTCCATGGACAGAGGAACCTGGCAGGCTGCAGTCCACAGGGTCACAAAGAGTTGGACACAACTGAGTGACTAACACTTGGGATGTATGATGAGAAAATTTGAATTAGATTCATCAGTAAATGAACAGATTCTCTTCAGTATCTTTTTTCTTTCCGTTTTATTGAGATATAATTGACCTACAGCACCATATGAGTTTATGGTGATCAGCGTAATGGATTTGGCTTATGTACATCATGAAATGATCATCATAACAAGTTTAGTCAACAACCATCATTTCAAATGGACTATATAGAAAGCTGAGTGCCAAAGAATTGATGCTTTTGAACTGTGGTGTTGGAGAAGACTCTTGAGAGTCACTTGGACTGCAAGGAGATCAAACCAGTCAATCCTAAAGCAAATCAGTCATGAATATTCATCAGAAGGACTGATGCTAAAGCTGAAACTACAATACTTGGCCATTTGATGTAAAGAGATGACTCATTGGAAAAGACCCTGATGCTGGGAAAGATTGAAGGCGGGAGGAGAAGGGATGACAGAGGATGAGATGGTTGGATGGCATTACCAACTCGATGAACATGAGTTGGAGCAAGCTCCAGGAGTTGGTGATGGACAGGGAAGTCTGGTGTGCTGCAGTCCATGGGGTCACAAAGAGTTGGACATGACTGAGCAACTGAACTGAACTGAATCATTTCAAATAGATACAAAATTAAAGAAACAGAAAAAAATGTTTTTTCTTGTGATGAGAACTCTTAGGATTTACCTTCTTACAGATGTTTGTATATTATGTAGCAGGGGTAGTGATGGTTATATTGTACACTGCATCCCTCGTGCTTATCTACCTCACAACTGGGAGTTTGCACTTTGGGACTACTCTCATCCATTTCCTACTATCTCTGGTAACCACAAATTTGATCTCTTTTTCTATGAGTTTGTCTGTTTTGAAGTATAACTCATCTACAACACTATGCTAGTTCTTCCTTGGGGCTTTTATCTTTTCCCTTAGTTTTGAATATACTCCTCTTGTTGACAATGAGTTGATCTAAGAAAGAAATGGAAAATGTCATTAAAGCCACATTTGAGGATTATAACCTGGGTGCTTTCGTTGTTCAGTCTCTAAGCCATGTCTGACTTTGTGCAACCCCACGGACCGCAGCACGCCAGGCTTCCCTGTCCTTCACTATCTGCCAGATATAACCTACAACCATCTCAGAAAGCTCTGAGAACTGCCCCACTCATTAGAGGTTATATAAGTTTTTGAGACAGAGGGCTGTACAGCAAAAGTGAAAGTGAAAGTCGCTCGGTTGTGCCCAGTTCTTTGCGACCCCATGGACTATACAGTCCATAGAATTCTCCAGGCCAGAATACTGGAGTGGGTAGCCTTTCCCTTCTCTAGGGGATCTTCCCAACCCAGGGATCCAACCCAGGTTTCCCCCATTGCAGGAAGATTCTTTACCAGCTGAGCCACCAGGGAAGTCTAATGATATGTTACCGACAGTTTACACAACCCAGTGCCATGTGACCATTTACAAGATCAAGAACAAATGTTATCTTTAAGGAGGTGTCTTGCTGATGCTGGGAGAATATTGCTCTTTATGGCTGAGCAGGTATTTCTGCTGATGGGGGATGGTTGGTCAACGTACCATGCAGATACACAAGGACAGTGCAGGGAGAAAAGAACAAAAGGGCAGAGAAGAAATTTTCGTTTATATTTTTCTTGTCTTGCCATTCAATATGAATTCTGTTTCACACTCTGTTGCCTCATTTTGCCTAACTTGCTGCTTTCATTTGTATATACCTGGTAAGTTGTTCTTGACCTTGGAGAACTGACCTTGTATAGAAGCTGTCCTGTGTGTCCCAGCCACTCACTCGTCTCTGGTCCCCAGAGCTCCATGCTCCAGGTGTGCCCACTACGTGTGCTGCATGGGTGCTTCTGTTGTGGTGAGCTGACTACTACGGGCACTCTGGCTGTAAGTAAGTGTGGCTGACCCCTGTCAGGTAGACTGCCTGGTTCTGCCCTATGCCCAGGCTGCTGGCCACTTTTGGGTGGGGCCAGTCATGAGACTGCTGACTGAGGGATCTTAGGATTTGTGGAACTGGTGTCAGCCCACTGGTGAGTGGGGCTGTGTTGTCACCTGGCCAGTTGCTTAGCCTGAGGCATAGTACCAGTGTTGAAAGATTGCTGGGCTGGGTCAGTGTTAACAAGCTGGCAGGAGACCAGCACCAGTGTTGAGGTGGTAGAACGAGCTTCCTAAATGGATTCCCCTAGTGTCTGTATCCCCAGGGGTGCTCCAGTTGCCTCATACTTCTCCTGGGCCCTCTGCAAATCAATAGGTGGGTCTGATCCAGGTTCCTTTCAAATTATTGCTTCTTCCCTGTTTTCTGGAATATATGAGATTTTATGTGCCCTGTAAGAATGGAGTTTCTATTCTCACAGCCATCTGGGTCTTCTGAAAGTAAGGCCTATTGGTCCAAAGCTGAATATTCTGGGGGCTCATCTTCCTAGTGCCAGACCCCCTAGCTGGGAGCCTGATATGGAGTTAAGACCACTCCTTGGAGAAAGCATCTGCAATTGTGTTTGAGGGTCACCCACTATAGCATTTGGGTCTTGATTATACCATCTTTGTCCATCCTACTGGGCTTGTGGCTCCTTCTTTTTATCATTGCGTATCTTTTCTGCTAGTCTTCATCAGCAGTTGCTCTGCCAATTGTTGTGATTTTGGTATGCCTGTGGGAGGAAGTGAGCTCAGATTCTTCCTTCTGCCATAGTGGTTACTCCCCTCAGATTGCCTTCATCATCTTTAGTCCAACGTACCAACTGCTAGTGTACAAATCCCAGCTCCTGCATTCATTCATTCATTCAACAGATGTTTATTAAGTGACTACTAATTGTCAGCAACCATACCAAGAATAGAGCTCTGTGTAAAAGCATAAGGCATGATTTATGCCTCTGAGGAGATCATAGCCCACTGGAGAAGGCAGCCACATTAAAAGAAAATTCACAGACAAAATCACTGCAACAAAACTTTTAAATCATGTGCCTGGAGGATGTCAAAACATTAGTGAATACTGCCTGGAGAAATCAGACAAGTCTTCACAGAGAAAGTGACTGTATACATGGATCTGTACAATATGAAATAAGAATTTTTAATAGGCAAAAAGTAAAGAATATAAGGAAGTCCCAGTAGAAAAGTATTCCAGGCAAGAGGAACAGCAATTACAAAATAAATGGGAACATGAAGTCTCTTGTCTTGGAAAAGAGTTGAGGACATTCCCCTTGACAAAAGTTGAGTAATCTAGAAGCTTATGTTGTCATTTATCATTCTGTTATAATCTGGCCCCAAACCTAATGGTTTAAAGAATCACTTGCTTTATCTTATGATATTATGTGTGAGGAATTTGGGCAGGGTTTGGCTGGACAATTCTTCTGTCCACTGTGATGGTGATAGAAGTCATGTAGAGGTATTTGGATGGACTACTGTGGGATTCCAAGATGACTTTATTTACATATATGATGCCTTAAGAGGCATGATTCAGTTCAGTTAATGGTATTGACCTGAGCGCTAATATCTGGCATCTCTAGGATGGTGGTATATGGCTGCTTATGGCTCCCAGAGAGAGTACTCCAAAAAAACAGAGAGTAGAAGACACCAATCTTTTAAGCCCGGACCTAGATACTGATACAAACTCACATTTGCCACACTCTATGGTCAGTTATCACTATGACTGTCCAGAATCAAAATAAGGGTTCATGGACCCTGGTTCTCAATTTTGTCAAAGCATTTTAAGGCAAAAGCAGAGTTCTTAGGGCTTCAGTCAAAGTGAAAAAAGTTTCTTCCCTATAGAAACCTACAAGTAGTGAAACAGGAGGGAAGGGGGCATGGCACACTCTTTAAACATAGCTACAGGACACGACAAAAACTGGTTAGAACCAACTAGGTCCTAGATGACTGAACATGCAATTTCCAGTGGACGTTGAGTTTCACTCTATGCTCATTGTAATAGATTAGCTAAATGGCACACCCACAGGCACCATTATGATTCAGAGGCTAACTGAAGGCCAAAGGCAAAAAACTGGGCAGTAGCACAATTCCTGGTAATCCCCACACCTCTCCTGAAACAGTTGGAATAATCCTCCCATTTATTCAGTTCAGTTCAGTTCAGTCGCTCAGTCGTGTCCGACTCTTTGCGACCCCATGAATCGCAGCACACCAGGCCTCCCTGTCCATCACCAACTCCCGGAGTTCACTCAGACTCATGTCCATCGAGTCAGTGATGCCATCCAGCCATCTTATCCTCTGTTGTACCCTTCTCCTCCTAGCTCCCAATCCCTCCCAGCATCAGACTCTTTCCCAATGGATCAACTCTTTGCATGAGGTGGCCAAAGTACTGGAGTTTCAGCTTCAGCATCATTCCCTCCAAAGAAATCCCAGGGCTGATCTCCTTCAGAATGGACTGGTTGGATCTCCTTGCAGTCCAAGGGACTCTCAAGAGTCTTCTCCAACACCACAGTTCAAAAGCATCAATTCTTTGGTGTCAGCTTTCTTCACAGTCCAAATCTTATATCCATACATAACCACTGGAAAGACAATAGCCTTGACTAGATGGACCTTTGTTGGCAAAGTAATGTCTCTGCTTTTGAATTTGCTATCTAGGTTCGTCATAACTTTCCTTCCAAGGAGTAAGAGTCTTTTAATTTCATGGCTGCAATCACCATCTGCAGTGATTTTGGAGCCCCAAAAAATAAAGTCTGACACTGTTTCCCATCTATTTGCCATGAAGTGATGGGACCAGATGCCATGATCTTTGTTTTCTGAATGTTGAGCTTTAAGCCAACTTTTTCACTCTCCTCTTTCACTTTCATCAAGAGGCTTTTTAGTTCCTCTTCACTTTCTGCCATAAGGGTGCTGTCATCTGCATATCTGAGGTTATTGATATTTCTCCCAGCAATCTTGATTCCAGCTTGTGCTTCTTCCAGCCCAACGTTTCTCATGATGTACTCTGCATAGAAGTTAAATAAGCAGGGTGACAATACAGAGCCTTGACGTACTCCTTTTCCTATTTAGAAGCAGTCTGTTGTTCCATGTCCAGTTCTAACTGTTGCTTCCTGACCTGCATATAGGTTTCTCAAGAGGCAGGTCAGGTGTCTGGTATTCCCATCTCTTTCAGAATTTTGCACAATTTATTGTGATCCACACAGTCAAAGGCTTTGGCATAGTCAATAAAGCAGAAATAGATGTTTTTCTGGAGCTCTCTTGCTTTTTCCATGATCCAGCAGATGTTGGCAATTTGATCTCTGGTTCCTCTGCCTTTTCCAAAACCAGCTTGAACATCTGGAAGTTCACTGTTCACGTATTGCTGAAGCCTGGCTTGGAGAATTTTGACCATCACTTTACTAGCATGTGAGATGAGTACAATTGTGCAGTAGTTTGAGCATTCTTTGGCATTGTCTTTCTTTGGGATTGGAATGAAAACTGACCTTTTCCAGTCCTGTGGCCACTGCTGAGTTTTTCAAATTTGCTGGCATATTGAGTGCAGCACTTTCACAGCATCATCTTCCAGGATTTGAAATAGCTCAACTAGAATTCCATCACCTCCACTAGCTTTGATCATAGTGATGCTTTCTAAGGCCCACTTGACTTCACATTCCAGGATGTCTGGCTCTAGGTGAGTGATCACGCCATCGTGATTACTCGTGATCACACCATCATGATCCCATTTATTAGCCTATAAAATTACTCAGCCCATAAAAACTAATTATGTCATATTTTGGGGCCTCTCATGTTCAGAGATGGCCAAACTCTATCTGCAGAGTATGTTTCTCTCTAAATAAATTCACTTCTTATCTATCACTTTGTCTCTCACTGAATTTTTTCAATGATAAGATATCAAAAATCTGAGTTTCATTTAATACTGAGACCAGGTCTTTTCAGTCACTCAGTCATCTCAAACTCTTTGTGACCCCATGGACTACACCGTGCCAGGGAAGCTTGCTCAAACTCATGTCAGTGTTGGCATCCAACCATCTCATCCTCTTTTCCTCCTGCCTTCAATCTTTCCCAGCATCAGGGTCTTTTCCAATGAGTCTGGTGTGATTTTGGAGCCCAAGAAAATCTGTCTCTGTTTCCATTGTTTCCCCAACTATTTCCCATGAAGTGATGGGACTGGATGCCATGATCTTAGTTTTTTGAATGTTAGGTTTTAAGCCAGCTTTTTGACTCTCCTGTTTCACCTTCATCAAGAGGCTCTTTAGTTCCTCTTCGCTTTCTGCCATAAGAATGGTGTAATCTGCATTTCTGAGGTTATTGATATTTCTTCTAGCAATCTTGATTCCAGTTTGTACTTCATCAAGCCCAGCATTTAGCATGAAGTACTCTGCTTATAAGTTAAATAAGCAGGGTGGCAATATATAGCTTTGATGTACTGCTTTCCCAATTTTGAACTTGTCCATTTTTCTATATATAGTTCTAACTGTTGCTACTTGACCTGCATACATGTTTTTCAGGAGGCAGGTAAGGTGGTCTTATATTCCCATCTCTTTAAGAATTTTCCACAGTTTGTTCTGCTGCAAAGACAGAGTCTCCCTTCTTCTTCCATATAGAGTGCCACCAGGATGCTAATTTCTCTCATTTTCTGCCAGTGCTCCTGGTTTTGAATGTCAAGCTGATGGGAGCACAGCATGTAGGGATGAAGTTGTTTTGACTCTGATTTCAGGGCTCTTGAGAAAGCCAAGTGACTTCCCAGGGGTGAGTTTCTCATTCTGGATCCCTTTTCCAGGGGTGAAGGTGCATCCTTATGACATCTCTAGCCATCTTGCCTTGAAGAACTCTTCTATAAGGACTTCCCGGGCAGTCCAGTGGTTAAGACTCTGCACTTCCACTGCAGGGAGCACACGTTCAATTCCTGATTGGATAAGTAAGATCAAGCATGCCACACAGCAGGGCCAAAGGAAAAAAAGAGCTCTTCTGAGGTAGCAACAAATGTTGTTGAGTGTGAAGCCAAATCCATGATTCCAGTCTCTGTACCTTGACATTTAATTAAATCTCAGAGACAGAGTTTTGGGTGAAATAGAACAGAATAGCTTTACTGCTTTGCCAAACAAAAGGGGCCAGAGAGAGCTAATGCTCAAAATTATGTACGAACTTGGTGGGGACTAGTGAGTTTTATAGTAATTGTTCAAAGAAGGCATGAT